>NC_092748.1:73056036-74306036 GCF_047496795.1 Chiloscyllium punctatum
TTATTCTTACGATAAAGGAGAAATCTCAGTCTGCGCATAAGTTGCAATAAATCATCTCCAGTCAGTCTCTGTGGAATAAGATTACAGTAGTTAGTTGCATGTGTCCATTACAAATTTTCAAAGGTATAAGAATATTACCGTTTTCTAATATTAAAAACAATTAAGAATGTAAGTTTGTGTAAAGTTCAGAAAAATCAATAGATGTTGATTCAATTAAGGATAAAGTCAATTCTCGGGAATGTTGGAAATATTGTTAATGTATTTATAATTTGATATAGATACTTCCAACATGTTAACAATTTCACTGCTACAGGAAAAGTAGAAGTTGCTTGGAAAATATATTTTTTGATGCAGAGAATTGAGCAATTCCTATTCTTAATTTTAAATTTGTCTTAGCATTTATATTCTCCAAAAGCAGTATTTCGTGAGAAGAGTTTGTCAGTGAGTAAAATTTAATCTACCTCGTAAATATTAGAGATTGAGATTCAATATGGTAATTAAAGAAAATACTCTCGATTCCTATTACAGACTCTTACAGAAGGATAGTCATAATTTTGAAGGTCTGGGGATGCTGGCCCTTCATTCTTTATGCAGAGAGGGAAATATTAAGGAGGTATGGAAAAAGTTTTATTGAAGCACCAGTTAACAAGTATTCTATTACTTATGATGTCAGTGCTTGTCAGATCCAACATTTTGTCAGAAAAAAATCTAATCAGACCCTTCAGCCCTCGTGCAGACTAACCCACATACCCTTCATTGCACTGTATTCCATGTGCCTATCCAAGAGTTGCTTAAATGTCCCTAATGTATCTGACTCTACTACCACTGCTGGCAGTGCATTCCACACACCCACCATCTGTGTAAAGAACCTACCTCTGAAATCTCCCCTAAACCTTCCTCCAATCACCTTAAAATGATTCCCCCTCATGACGGACATTTCCGCCATGGGAAAATTCTGGCTATCCACTGTACCTATGCCTCTCAATATCTTGTACACCTTGATCAAGTCACATCTCATCCTCCTTCGCTCCAGTGAGAAAAACTCTAGCTCCCTTAACCTTTCTTCATTAGACATGCCCTCCAGTCCAGGCAGCATCTTGGTAAATCTTCTGTGCACCCTCTCTAAAGCTTCTACATCCTCCCTATAATGAGGTGACCAGAACTGAACACATTATTCCAAGTGTGGTCTAACTAGGGCTGTACAGAGCTGCAGCATAACCTTGCGGCGCTTAAACCCAATCCCCCTGCTAATGAAAGCCAACATGCCATATACCTTCTTAACAACTCTATCAACTTGGGTGGTGGCAACTTTGAGGGATCTATGGACATGGACCCCAAGATCTGTCTGTTCCTCCACACTGCCAAAAATCCTGCCTTTCACCCTGTATTCTGCATTCAAATTCAACCTTCCAAAGTGAATCACTTCACACTTTGAGTTTGAGCTCTATCTGCCACTTATCAGCCCAGTTCTGCATCCTGTCAATGTCCTGTCAACCTACAACAGCCCTCGAAACCATCCACAACTCCACCAGCCTTCCTGTCATTGGCAAACTTACTAACCCGCCCTTCCACTTCCTCATCCAAGTCATTTAGAAAAATCACAAAAAGCAGAGATCGCAGATCCGATCCCTGCGGAGCACCAATGTTCACCAAGCTCCAGGCTGAATATGTTCCATCTACTACCAACCTCTTTCTTCGATGGACCAGCCAATTCTGTATCCAGACAGCCAGATTTCCCTGCATCCCAAGCCTCCTTACTTTCTGAATGAGCCTACCATGGAGAACTTTATCAAACGCCTTGCAAAAATCTAAGTACACCACATCCACTGCATACCGTCATCAATGTGTTTTGTCCCATCCTCAAATAATTCAATAAGGTTTGTGAGGCATGACCTGCCCCTCTCAAAGTCATGCTGACTATCTCTAATCAAACTATGATTTTTCAGTGATCATAAATCCTGTCTTTCAAAGTCCTCTCCAATATTTTGTGCAACACTGATTTAAGAGTGACAGGTCTGTAATTCCCAGGATTATCCCTATTTCCTTTTTTGAACAAGGGAATCACATTTGCCACCCTCCAATCATCTGGCACTACTCATGGACAATGACGATGCAAAGATCATTGCCAAAGGCGCAGTAATCTCTCCCCTCGCTTCCTGTAGTAACCTAGAGTATATCCTGCCTGACTCAGGTGATTTTTCTATCCTTAAATTTTCAGCACATGCTCCTTCCTAACATCAACCTGTTCAAGCATATCAGTCTGTTTCGTGCTGTCCTCACAAACTTAACGGACCCTCTCACTAGTGAATACTCAAGCAAAGTATTCGTTAAGAACCTCCCCTACATCCTCCGACTCCAGGTGTAATTTCCCTCCCCTATCTCTGATCGGCTCTGCCCTCACTCTGGCCACCCTCTTGTTCCTCACATAAGTGTAGGACGCCTTAGGGTTTTCCTTAATCTTACCTGCTAAAGCTTTCTCATGCATTTTTCTGCCTCTCCTAAGTCCATTCTTCAGCTCCTTCCTGGCTACCTTGTAATCCTCTAAAGCCCTTGGTCATGTTTTTTTGTAGATTACTTACAGTGTGGAAACAGGCCCTTCGGCCCAACAAGTCCACACTGACCCGCCAAAGCGCAACCCATCCATACCCCTATATTTACCCCTTCACCTAACACTACGGGCAACTTAGCATGGCCAATTCACCTGACCTGCACATCTTTGGACTGTCTGATCCTTGCCTTCTCAACCTTAAGTAAGCTTTCTTCTTCCACTTGACGAGGTATTCCACATTCATTGTTACCCAAGGTTCTTTCAACCTACCATCCCTTTCTTGTCTCAGTGGGACGAACCTGTCCAGCACTGTAAGCAAGTGCTTCTTAAACAACCTCCACATTTCTATGGTATATTTCCCTGCGAACATCTGTTCCCAATTTAGGCATCCCAGTTCCTGCCTAATAGCATTGTAATTCCCCCTTCCCCAATTAAACACTTTCCCATACTGTCTGCTCCTATCTTCTCTCCTTAAGTATAGTAAAGGTCAGGGAGTTTGAAATCACTATCACTGAAATGCTGTCTCACCGAGAGATTGTACACCTGGTCTGGGTCATTGCCAAGCACTAAATCCAATATGGCCTCTGCTCTAGTTGGCCTATCTAGAGTAAAGAACCCTTCCTGGACACACCTGACAAAAACTTCTCAATCCAAACTATTTGAACTAAGAAGGTTCCAATCAATATTAGGGAAGTTAAAGTCACCCATGACAACAATCCTGTTACTTGTACACCTTTCCAAAATCTGCCTCCCAATCAACTCATCTGTGTCTCTATTGCTAGTGGGGGGCCAGTAGAAAACTCCCAATAACGTGACTGCTCCTCTCCTGTTTCTGACTTCCACCCATACTGACCCTGTAGACAAACCGTCCTCGTCGACCTCCCTTTCTGCAGTTGTAATACTATCCCTGATTAGCAATAGTACTCCACCACCTCTTTAACCCCCCCCCCTCATATGTTACTACGATCTGTATCTATAAATTCAAGTGCTAGTTTTATAAAATGTCCTCTGTATCATATTCAAATCATCTGCAGTGATTTTTGAATGAAATGCTTAGAGATTTTCAGAATTTGTAAATGGAGGATTACTCGATACTTTGTCAGGATTGCGAATTATGAGTTTATGTAATGTGCATCCTCCAGTCAAAATTGAAATTCTAATATCTCCAATAAATATTTATGAATGCACCCACAAAAGTCAGGACCTCTTATGATGAGACAATGGTTTAGTAGCAATGTCATTAGACTGGTAATCTAGTTGTTATGGGGACACGAGATTGAATCTCAATTGCAGATGGTGAAATTTGCTTTCACGATAAATGTAAAGTTGAAAGCTAGTCTAAAAGAAATGATGCAACCATTTTTCATTCTGTATCAAATTCTGAAAAGCTACCTGCTTCACTAATGTCCTTTTTAGGGAGGAAGACAAAGGCTGTTGTTACTTGATATTCCTTACATATTACTCCAGAGTCTCAGCAAAATGCTTGACTTTTAACTAGCCTCTGAAATGGCCAATCAAATCACTCAGTTCAAGGCAATTAGGGTTAGACAATTTATGCTCATGAGGGTGATGGTCATATCCATGTACAAATAAAAAATGCACAATTATCAATTTTAGTTGAGTATGAGGAGAACAAAAATTGAAACAGTATTTAGCAAATTTATTTAAGTGTCACAACTAGTAATGCATGCATGCAAAAATATCTATTCAGCTATACCATTCAACGTCTGTGAACTGGAATTCTTACTAGTTATTGACATCTTTCCAGGCTGGCTCTAGACTTGGTGATCTCATCAGTGTATTGGACCGTTTTGAACCACATAATCCTGATCTCTTTTATAAAATGGCATTGGCTTTTAGTAGGATGGTAAGTTTGTTAATATTTTAAAATAAAAATGTTTTCATGATAGCTTAGGCAATTTGATTCAATTAGGAACTGAAATATAAAAGCTAAGTTTGATCTTATTCTATCCTGGATTAGTTAATTGTTGATAAAGTGGAAATAATAATGACAACTCCTTTCTGGAGCCCTAGAATAGAAAATAGACTTGGGCGAAGTTTTCATTTCTATTTGGTAATCTGCATACTATCTCTTGGAAGCATGTCTGAACATTGGGTGTTGAAAACTTCAGGATTCATGAAGATTTGCTTAACATTTATATAGCTTAATAATACTGCCGATACCCAATTATGACTGTTGATTCTTACTACATTAAATCACATTCTGTTGAGCAGCCAAAGTTAGGGGGATCTGTTTAAAAAGAGATAAGTTTTTTAAAATGAAAAAATAATGTTTCTAATGTTTTAAGCTGAGCATTGTCATTAAGGATTTTATCGCAGGATACTTAGAACATCATATGAGGTCATGTAATTTGAACATGATTTTGTGAAAAGGACTCACTTTTAACTAATTTACTAGAGTTCTTTAAGAAAGTACCAAGGTAGATATAGGGGAACTGGTAGATTTGGTGTACTTGAGTTTTCAAAGAGCTTTTGATGAGGAGCCACATCTAATGCTAAGCTTGAAGTTGATACAAAAATAGGTGAAAAAGTGAGTGATGAAGATGAGACAAGAAGTCCACAGAGGGAGATAGACCATTTAAGTGAGTGGTCTTTTATTTGTAACTTAATAGAAGTCAATAACATAAGCTTTCACTGTTTCACAGAAAGTATGAAGTGACGTAAGTTACCTACTATATAGAAAATATGAGAAATATTCTCAAGTGGTCTTGTAGCATCTAAAAAGAGAGTGAAAGAGTTAACATTTCAGATCAATAACACTTCTCTATTCACCAGCACCAACTTGCAACCTCAAAACTGTCCTAGTCTACACTTCCATTTCATCCATAGTCTTATTGAGCTTGGAAAAAAAAAATCCTCATTTCTTTCAGCTGTTAAGGATCACAAACTTCAATAAGTTATGATTACCTACATCCTTTCAAATCTTTCTTCCCTTCGCTTTTGAATAATTCCATTCTTTCTTCCAATCACATCCTTGATGCTTTTTCACAATCCCCTCTGACCCTGTCCTCAGTTCTGTTTTGTTCCCTTCACACTGCGCATAAGTACATCTAGAGTGAAGAACAATACCAAGCATGCCTTCTTGTGCTTCATGTCAACACCCACTTTGTAGCCAGAGAAGCCCCCTTTCTCCTGTTTTTTATGGATCTCTCTGTCTAGCCCTTTATCCTCTCTCCTTGAGTGCTGCTTTCTTACCTCCATCCAGATAAATTGTACATCTTACTTATTCCACCTTGTACTAACAAAGTTATTGCACCAGCCTTTCCTTTTCTTTTGCTGCCTGACTTTCTGAAATATCACATACCTTTGAATATTTAGTTCTCAACTTAGATCTTCATGTAACATTGTCTCCCTAATGGCTGTAAGATGATATCCATTAACCTCTATTTGTGCCAATTCACTTATTTTATTCCAAATACTTTGCAGATTTGAGTAGTCATTAATATAAACTATTTACCATTTATCCCCCTTAGACTCATATTTATTGTTGTTTTCTTTTGTTTGCCCACTTTGTCCTTTCCTGCTCCACTTTGGATATTGTTATCAAAATAGTTGCTCTGCAATGCACTCATGTCCTTTTGCTTTGTAAAATTTGTGTGTTCTCCCCACTTCTCCCAAACGTTTTCCCCACCTAATCAGTCAAAATCCCTCTCTACTTCCCTAATTATTGGATTCACCCGGACACTAATTCAGCATGGTTCAAGTGAAGCCTATTCAACCCAGACAGCTCTCTTCTACTCCAATTCACATGGTGGCACTGCCCCATGAACCAAACTCCAAATCCTTCCATGCCATTCTTTAAGGTTTCCATTTAACTCCATCATTTTGTTTATACTGAGGTGGTTTCTCTGTGGCAGAAGTGGATCTTTGCAACTCTGAGAATTTCTGTCACTTATGAAGGCCAATGGGAAATTCCTAGGCAAGTCCTGATCTAGCATATATGGTTATGTCAGATGAATAGTGGTGGCAAGAGTGTGCTAGCAGGACTGCAGAAGTTCAGCCTGTTTTAATGTGTTTGCCAAAGTAACATAGGTTTGTCAGCTTAGAAGATTAGAAATTTCAGCTCTAAAATAATTGCATTATTAATTGCTCAGCTCTGTTCATGATCATTTGTGTTATTAATATAGTGTGGACGGAACCAAATTATCCTTCAGCAGACCTGTACCTTGGTTGAAAGAGCATTCAGCATGTCGTCACGTAATGCAGAGATTGCAAATGAACTTGGCTATCAGATGGTGTTACAAGGAAAAGTAAAAGAAGCTGTGAGATGGTACAAAACTGCAATGTCACTGGATGAGTCAAGTGTTCCCGCATTAACTGGTATGACTTTTTATTTATTTGTATCCTCAAAGGAAATGCTGTGTTGCCTTTGTAAGATGCAGCAATTCTTCAGAGCCTTGGCTCTTTTGATGTAATGATGGCTACACAGCTTGTTTTTCTCGGATTCTAAGGGAAGATTTCAAAGTCAATGTCTTTGCATTATTGTCCCTATCCTGGGTACTGGCCCAAGTTTTGAACTTTCTTGCTAGTAGCTTGCAATGAGTGAGATTTTTAAAGAAAATACTGTTTAAATTTGTTTTAATTTGGTTTGCCAACTGCCAGTGACTACTATTACAATACACAGTGAAACCAATAACGAAAAAGATAATTGAATTTCCAGTGACAGTTGGAAAGGATCACTTGACACGATTTCAAGTTTTTTTTCTGGCCAAATTTTCTAGAAACCCCTGTACATCAACACTACACTAGTTATGTCTTCAAGTCCATGACCATAGCAATGTAAATAAAATGGGCTTTGTATCTGAGTAGAAATGCTACTGACCTGTGTTCTAGACAATGCCTTCCCATCGCCCCACTTCCTCTTACTTTCTAACTGCCAACTCCATTCTGTCTTGGAATTAAATATGTTAAAATATAACTGTTCACATAACCTGACATTCCAAACACTATCTCATGAAACTTGGAGACTGAAGTCCAGATTTTCAGGGAATTGTGAACTCCAGAAGTTACAAAACGCTTATAATGGCTTGATCACCAGCTTTATCCATCCAAAGTCCTTCAACTGGCTTATTCTAAATCTTCATATTACCAGCCCTTTCAACATTTCTGTTTTTGTCTTTTAAGTTCTCCTTAATGTTTTGCAAGCATCTTTTATTTTACTATATTCTGTATTTATAAGACTATATTATGACCATCATAGGAGCAGAAATTAGGCCATTCAGCTCGTCGAGTCTGCTCCACCATTCAATCATGGCTGATGTTTCTCAACCCCATTCTCTCACTTTCTCCCCATAACCCTTGATACCCTTTACAATCAAGAACCTATCTGTCTCCGTCTTAAATATACTTAATGACCTGGCCTCCACAGCTTTCTTTGGCAGTGAATTCCATAGTTTCACCACTCTCTGGCAAAGAGGTTTCTCCTCCTCTCTGTTCTAAAAGGTATTCCCATTACTCTAAGACTGTGCCCTTGGGTCCTAGTCTCTCTGACCAGTAGAAACATTTTCCCAACATCCAATCTGTCCAGGCCATTCAATATTCTGTAAGTTTTGATTAGACTCCAACTCCTGGCCTGGAATCCTTCTAAGCTCCATCAAGTATAGACCCAGAGTCCCCACACATGCCTGATATGTTAAGCTGTTTATTCCTGGGACCATTCTCGTGAATCTGGTCTGAACAAGCTCCAGGGCCAATACACCCTTCCTGAGATATGGGGCCCAGAACTATGCACAATACTCCAAATGTGGCCTAACCAGAGCCTTATGGAGCCTCAGAAGTACAACCCCGCTTTTATATTCAAGTTCTCTCGAAATGAATGCTATCACTGCATTTTCCTTCCTAACTACTGACTCAACCTCCTTGAGATAATCCTGGACTAGGACTCCTAAGTCCCTTTGCATGTCAGATTTCTGAATTTTCTCCCCTTTTAGAAAAGAATCCATGCCTCTCCTCTTCCTACCAAAGTGCATGACCTCACAATTCCCACATTATATTCCATCTGCTATTTCTTTGCCCATACTCCTACCCTGTCCAAATCCTTCTGCAGCCTCCCTGCCTCTTCAATGCTATCTGTCCCTCTACCTATCTTTGTATAATCTGCAAATGTGGCCAGAATGCCCTCAGTTCCTTCATCTAGATTGTTAATATATAAAGTGAAAAGTTGTGGTCCCCACACTGACCCTTGCAGAACACCACTTGTCACTAGCTTCCATCCTGAGAAGGTCACTTTTATCTCTACTGTCTGCTTTCTGCCAGATAGCAAAGCTTCTATCCATGCTCACAACTTGCCTTTAACATCACAGCCCTTACCTTATTCAGTAGCCTCCTATGTGGCACCTTGTCAAAGGCCTTCTTGAAGTCCAGGTAGGTAACATCCATTGCTTCTCCTTGTTCTCATCTGCTCGTTACTTCCTCAAAGAATTCTCGCAGATTTGTCAGGCATGACCTACCCTTGATGAAACAATGCTGACTCTGTCCTATTTTAACATACACTTCCAAGCATTCAGAAATCTCATCCTTCACAATGGATTCCAAGATTTTACCCACGAGTGAGGTTAGGCTAATTGGCCTGTAATTTTCCATCTTCTGCCTTTTTAAACAGAGGTGTTATGTTAGTGATTTTCCAGTCCTCTGGTATCCTCCCTGATTCTAGTGATTCCTGAAATATTACCGCTAACGCCTCCACTATCTCTTCAGCGATCTCCTGTGGAACTCTCCAGGTGTAGTCCATCTGGTGATTTATCCACCTTCAGGGCATTCAGTTTTTCTTGCATCTTCTCCTTGTTGATGGCCACCATACTCAGCTCTGCCACCTCACTGCCTTGAATTTTTGGGAAATTACTCATGTCTTCCACTGTGATGACTGATGTGAAGTAATTATTCAGTTCCTCAGCCATTTCTTTGTTCCCCACTACTGTCTCTCCTTCGTCATTTTCCAGCAGCCCAATGTCGACATTTGCCTCTGTTTTGCCCTTTTATATATCTAAAGAAACTCTTACAGTCTTCCTTTATATTATTGTCTAGCTTACCCTCCTATTTAATGTTCTCCCTCCCTAATCTCTTTGTTGCCCTCTGGTCTTTGTGAACCTCCAAATTGTCTGATTTCCCACTGTTTTTCGCTACTTTATATGCTTTCTCTTTTGCTTTTATGCTATTCCTGACTTCCCGAGTCAGCCATGGTTGCCTCATTCTCCCTACATTATGCTTCTTTTTCCTCAGGATGAATCTCTGTTGTGTCTCCTGAATGACTCCCAGAAACTCCTACCTTTGCTGTTCCACTGTCTTTCCTGTTAGGCTTTTCTTCCCGTCAACTCTACGTAGCTACTCCCTCATGCCTCTGTAGTTGCTTTTATTCAACTGAAATATCGTTACCTCTGATTCTGACTTCTCTCTCTCAAATTGCAAAGTAAATTTAATCATGTTAAGATCACTGCTTCCTAAGAGTTCCTAAGGGTACCTTAAGCTCCCTTATTAAGTCTGCCTCATTGCACAACACTAAATCCAGTGTTGCCTGTTCTCGAGTGGGCTCCACCACAGGCTGCTCTAAAAAGCCATCTTGTAGACATTCCAGAAATTCCTTTTCTTGCAATCCACTACCAACTTGATTTTCTCAGTCAACTTGTATATTGAAATCCCTCATGATCAATGTAACTTTGCCTTTTCTACACATCTTTTGTATCTCTTGGTGTATCTTGCACCTCAGCTCCTTACTACTATTTGGAGACCTATACATGACACCATCTGTGGTTTTTCTACCTTTGTGGTTCCTCAATTCTACCCACACAGATTCTACACCATCTGACCCTACCTTGTTTCTCACTATTGAGTTAATTTCATTTCTTACTATTAAGGCAACCCCAGCCCCCCTGCCCACCTGCCTATCTTTCAATAGGATGTATGTCCTTGAATATTCAGCTCTCAATCTCGATCCCCTTGCAGCTATGTCTGTGATGCCCACTATGTCATACCGGCCAATTTCGATCTGCGACACAAGCTCGTTTACCTTATTCCTTATACTGCAGGCATTCAGATATAACATCTTTGGTTCTGTATTAACTGTCCCTCTTCTCATTGTCAATCGTCTGTCCAGTGAACTTGAAGTTTGATTGCCAGCCTTTTCCATACAGTGTCCTATTTTTGTGTGTGCTGGAGTTAATAAGCTGTCCTGAGTTGTATACTCTTACCTCGTTTTCTAATTTCCCCTACTTTCTCTCACACACCCACACACCCACACACACCCACACACACCCACACACACCCACACACACACACACACACCCACACACACCCACACACCCACACACACACACACACACCCCCATCACCACTGCCCTAGTTACATGCGGTTATCTTGGACTCTGGTCACAGTGAATGGAAATATAGATCTGTTGAGAAGCTTCTAATTGATTATCTAAAAATTCTGCATCCAATAGATACAAAATTAAATGCAAAGTATGTTTTGTTAATGATAAATTAATTTTGGCAATCATTGCAATTCAAGGTATTATAAGATGCCAATTAATTGAGGGACAACTAGAAGATGCAGAACAACAACTGGAGTTTCTTAATGAAATTCAACAATCTATTGGAAAATCTGGGGTAATTCATCTTTGTTCTTGATGTTTAATTTCAATTGTACTTAATTTCTAAACTATAGTCAACCATTTTTCACATGCTATGTTCTTGCTAGCCTGCCTGTAGGCACCATTATGTGCACCAACGTTAGCATAACATGTGCTGAATGTTTTAAAGCTTTGTTCTTTTTTTCTTCCTTCAAACCTTTTCATACCAATCAATTGTTCAACTTTATACAAATGTTATTGAAAACTGGAACACATTGTACGTTTCTGAAGATTGTAGTAACATTTCAGCAGCATCTATAAAAATTGCAATGTTTGTTTAAATTTTATTCATTTGATTATGGGATGTGGATGTTGCTGGCTAGGCCAGCATTTATTGCCCATGCCTAATTGCGGAGAGAGAAGTTTAAGAATCAAACACTTTGCTGTGGTCTGGAGTGACATGTAGCCCAGGCTAGGTAAAAATATCAGATTTCCTTCTCTTCAGAACATTACTGAACTAGATGGGTTTTTAACAACAATTAACAGTGCATACATGGTTGTCATTAGGCCTGCTCTTTATTCCAAGTTTTATACTGAATGCAAATTTTGCTATCTACCATGGTGGGATTTGAATATATATTCAGAGAACATTGGTCTGAGGTTCTGGATTACTAGGCCAGTTACATTACCATGTGCCACCAATTTCCTAGATTAATATCCGATATAAATGATTAAATACTTTTTATTCTGTCATTTTAAATGCAAATATTTAGGGCTTTGGTGAAACCAAAACACTCAAGATTATTAAAACTATGACTGTGGATGTTGCCGATCTGTGGATCTCTGAAGATGTGAATTGCTGATTAACAATAAATGTGGACAAGCAGTCGGTTCTGCAGACAGACATTGCCCTGACCTCATCCAATTGCCTCTCCTTTGTTAGGCTAAACATATTACGACAGTTTGCCAGTAGGTGGCTTCCTTTTCTGCATGTTATTAAAGTAGTGAATTCAAATCTCTAATGCTGTTGGAACCATGTGATTGATGACAAAAGTCCCTGAAGCCTAGGTTTGTTGATTTAATTGCAAATGCAGTTAAAAATTAATTTTCAGCAATTTCAACCACACCTTTGTTATGTTTAGAATATCTTTTAAACAAATTCTGAGAAGTTTTAATGCAACCAGGTTCTAAAAAGAGCTAGTTATACAATTCTGTATACAGCTGGTAGCTAAAGAAAATAATATAAATCCTACTACAAACCTCCAAATTCCTATATTTGCTGTAAAATTGCTAAAACTCTTCATGTGCTAAAAGAAACTCCAAAAGTGATTTTAAAATGTGATAATAATGAGTTGCATTGATAAACAAATCTTTGGAGATTTGACAAAAGATATCATTTAAGAGATTGTATTTATGTAAATTTTTGAAGGTGCTGAAAACAATTTCAAATTAATTGAGGCCAAGGTCGCTGAAGAGCTATTTTATAAGAAACCAGTAAAAGTGTTGGTAAATGAAAAGGTCATATTCCAAGTAACAGTGTCTTGGATAAAGTGAAAATGGCCTTTGTAAGTAGACCTGAGGAGTGACAAATAAAGCGCATTAATGTAGTGAAGCTGGAAGAAATACAAAGATTTTGTCCCATATTCCAACATGGGTTGTGATGATGCTGCCCCTTTAACAAGCTTATGTTGTCCTTTGTTATTTTCAAGAGGGGTTATAAAGGTAGAGGTGCTGATTTTTCTGGAAGTCTGTACTTTGAACAATGGCAGGGGAGTGGCCAGTTCTCCCAGTTTAGGTTTTATTCTAGTTTGGTTTAGTTTTAGCAGGCAGTCAAAATCTGATGGTGAACAAGAGAAGCAGCTACAGTGAAAAATAGTTCCATGTTTCAACAAGAGGTTTTGCCTGAACTTTCTCTCTGAAAACACCAGCCTTTAAGAACCTGTGCTTGAAATTACCTTTAGCCAAGGGGTGTGTTTATGGGATGTTGTAGGGATTGGTACAGTTGTGATCTAGTGTCAGTTGGATTATCAAATAAGTTATTCTAAATTCTGTTTTCTTTTGTTCTTGTTTCATCCATAATGTTTAAATAAGTTCTGTTTTGCTGAAAGCTGAATGGTTTGACCAGCAGCAGCATCACTCCTGGAATATCTGCCAAACAGAAAATAAAATTTAGGGTCTGGACTACCTTCTTAACATGTTTTAAGGAGGTCTGGCCTGGTCTATAACAGATTGGGAGCTCTTGTTGGGATTTATTTATCGTTCCAATTTGAGATTAGGATTGTTGGACTCAAAGGCAACACGTGGTAGATATTAATGTCTTTTGTTCCAGGTGTTGAATTCGGTTGGTTTAAGCAGTGCTTGGTGTAGTGATGGCTCTTTCAGTCACTAAGAGCTTTCTCAGGGTGGAAGAACTGACTTTGGGGGCTTTACAAAAGGTGAGCAAGGCAAAGCTGCTGGAGTTGGAGTTACCTTCATCCATGAGAAAAAGAGAGATAATTACAGCAAATGGCTCAGCATTAAATTTGCTGGAAACACCGTCAGAATCTTTAGAAATGGCTAGTACTCAATTGAAAATGAAGCAGCTTGAGTTAGAGTCAAAAGAAAAGAGAAAAAAAATGAAATGGTTTGAATTATGATTAAAAACAGAGGAAAGAGAAGAAGAATGAATCGTCCAAGCAGAACAGAAAGGACAGAATCGTTTTAGCAGAACAAAAAGAAAAGGAGAGAGAAGGAAGGGAGAAAGAGAGAGATGAACGGGAGAAAGTGTGCGTTTGAGCTTCATACATTGGCACTTAGATGAGAAAATCGGCTTAAAAGGATGGAGGTGAAGGTAGAAGGTAAGCTTAGTGTGGAAGGTAGTGAAGATGAGCAAACCCATGGTAGCCAAAGGCTTGGTAGGGATCTGTTTAAATATATCCAAGCATTGCCTAAATTTGATGAGAAGGATGTGGAAGCCTTTTTCATCTCGTTTGAGAAGGTGGTTAAACAAATGAACTGGCGAGTGACCATGTGGGTTTTGTTGATAAAAACAAAGTTGGTAGGTAGAGCTAGTGAGGTTCTGGATTAGTGCTGCTGGAAGAGCACAGCAATTCAGGCAGCATCCAAGGAGCTTCGATATCGACGTTTCGGGCAAAAGCCCTTTTGCCCGAAACGTCGATTTCGAAGCTCCTTGGATGCTGCCTGAACTGCTGTGCTCTTCCAGCACTACTAATCCAGAATCTGGTTTCCATCATCTGCAGTCATTGTTTTTACTTAGAGCTAGTGAGGTATTTGCATCACTATCAAAGGAGGTATCTGGGGAATATAGGAGGTGAAGAAAGCCATCATAAGTGTGTATGAGCTTGTGCCAGAAGCTATTAAACAGTGTTTCAGGAATCTAAGGAGGGACCCTGGTCAAACATACATCAAATTTGAAAGGATCAAACAAAGTAATTTTGATAAGTGGGTATGGACATTAAAAATAGAACAGAAATATGACACAATTAAGATAAACAACTATTTTGGAGGAGTTCCAAAATTCACTTCCTGTAGTAGTGAGAACTTGTGGAAGAGCAGAAAGTTAAAATGGCAAGATTTAGCAGCTAAAATGGCTGATGATTGAATTGGTTCATAAATAAAAGTTTGGCTTCCAAAATCAGTTTCAGTCCATGAGGGTTAGAAATTAGGGAAAAGAGAAATCTTCATCTAGTAAGGGAACTGTTGATATCAGTGGAGATATTGAAGATAACTTACCAGAGGGTAAAAAGAAAACCAATTGAAGGGGAAAGAGAAGTTTAAAAAGATCCAGTGTTTTCTCTGCATTAAAGTAGACCACACAAAATCACCATGTTGGTAGGTTAGAAAAAGCACTGATAAGCCAGTGAATTTTTTTGGAGTAGAAAGAACAGTGGAGGCTAAAAAGCTGCACCAGAATGTACCACCTGGTCAGAGGTTAGTTAAGGAGGAAGTGCCAGATCTTCTTAAACCATTTACTTACGAAGGTGATTTTTGCTTGCTTGGGCAAGGAACAGCAGGTAAAGAGGTTCCGGTGTAAAGAGACACAGGATTATGACAATCTTTGACATTGAGAGATGAGGAGATATGTAACTCAGAAGGGTTATTGCCAGAAATAGCGCTAGTAATTAGAATTCACAGGGAGAAAAGAAGTGCTTAACTATGTAGAGTGAAGTTAGACTGTCCAGTGAAAAGTGGAGAAGTGGTGGTAGGAGTACTAGAAGAATTTTCAACTCAAGGAATACAATTTGTCCTTGCTAATGCTATAGTTGGTTCACAGGTAGGAGTGCTGCCTACTGTGGTTGAAAGGCCAGTGGAAAATCAGGTAACTGAGGTATTTCAGGAAGCATATCCTGGGATTTTTCCTGACCGTATGGTAACAAGGTCGCAAAGTCACGAGCTGAAACAGGAGATCAAAAAATACAGATGAGAAAATTGAAGTAGAATTATCAGAGATCATGTTTGATCAAATGGTTGAGACAAGACAGGAACAGGTGGAGGACAATGTGGATATTTTTAGCTTAGAGAAATTAACTGAGTTACAACAGAAGGATGAAAAGCTGAAGCAATTGTATCAAAAAGCATATGGGGATGAAGAATCGGAATGTATTCCTGTGTGCTACTATTTTTAAAGTGATATCTTAATGAAAAACTTGAGACCATCACATATTCAGGCAAATGAGAAATGGGTGGAAGTTCATAATGTGTATTATCTGTGGGTTATAGAAAGGACATCCAGGTAGGAGGTCATTTAGGGGTAAGGAAAACTCAAGCTAAAATACAAAAACATTTTTACTGGCCTGGACTGCACAGTATGCAGTTAAATTTTGACAGACATGTCATATGTGTTAGGTAATTGGAAAATCACAGGCAGTAATAAAACCTGCACCTTTTAATACCTATTCATGCATTTGAGGAACATTTTACAAGAGTCTTAAGAGTCATACCTAAAAATGAGGTGTCAGGTTGGTGAAGCTGCCAAACAGGATTACTTGCGTGCCAGACGACATAAACAGCAAGTGATAGACAGAGCTAAGCGATCCCACAATCAATGGATCAGACCTAAGCTCTGCAGTCTCTCTACATCCAGTTGTGAATGGTCGTGGACAATTAAACAACTCACTGGAGAAGGAAGCTCCACAAATATCCCCGTCCTCAATGGTGGAGGAGCCCAGCACATCAGTGCAAAATTTAAGGCTGATACATTCACAATGATCTTCAGTCAGAAGTACCGAGTGGCTGATCCATCTATGGTTCTTCCGGTGTTCCCCAGCATCACAGATACCAGTCTCCAGCCAGTTTGATTCACTCCACGTGATATCAAGAAACGGCTGGAGGCACTGGATATTACAAAGGCAATGGGCCCTGATGACATTCCGCCAATAGTACTGAAGACGTGTGCTCCAGAATGTGCCTCTCCCCTAGCCAAGCTCTTCCAGTACAGTTACAACACTGGCATCTACCCAACAATGTGGAAAATTGCCCACATATGTCCTGTACACAAAAAGTAGGAAAAATCCCAGCCAGCCAATAACCGCCCAGTCAGTCTCCTATCCATCATCGGTAAAGGGATAGAAGGGATCATCAACACTGCTATCAAGCAGTACCTGCTCAGCAACAACCTGCTCAGTGACTCCCAGTTTGGGTTTTGCCAGGGTCACTCAGCTCCTGATCTCATTACAGCCTTGGTTCAAACATGGACAAAAAAGCTGAATTCCAGTGATGAGCTGAAAGTGACAACCCTTGAGATCAAGGCTGCATTTGACCGAGTATGGCATCAAGGAGCCCTGGCAAAGCTGGAATTAATGGGTACCGTGTGGCAAACACTCTGCTGGTTAGAATCATACCTGGCACAAGGAAGGTAGTTGTAGTTGTGGAGGATCAGTCATGTCAGCTCCAGGGCATCTCTGCAGGAGTCCCTCAGGGTAGTGCGGTAGGCCAGCAATCTTCAACTGCTTCCTCAATGACCTTCCCTCTGTCATAAGGTCAGAAGTGGGAATGTTCGCCGATGATTGTATAGTTTTGAGCACCATTTGTGACTCTTCAGATAGTGAAGCAGTTTGTGCTCAAATGCAGCAAGGCCTGGACAATATCCAGGCTTTGGATGACAAGTGGCAAATAACATTTGCGCCACAAAATGCCAGACAATGACCATCACCAATAAGAGGCACTGTAACCACTGCACCTTTGACATTCAACAGTATTTACATCATTGAATCTCCCATTGACAACATCCTTGGGGTTACTATTGACCAGAAACTCGACTGGACTCACCACATAAAGGACAGTGGCTACAGAGCAGGTCAGAGACTAGGGATACTGCAGCGAATAACTCACCTCCTAACACCCCAAAGTCTGTCCACCATCCACAAGGCACAAGTCAGGAGTGTGATAGAATACTCCCCATTTGCCTGGATGAGTGCAGCTTCAACAACACTCCAGAAGCTTGACACCATCCAGGACAAAGCAACCTGCTTGATTGGCACCAATCAATAAACATTCAATCCCTCCACCACCGCTGCTCGTTAACAGCAGTGTGTACTATCTACAAGATGCACTGCAGAAATTCACCAAAGATCCTAAGACAACACCTTCCAAACTCTCAATCACTTCCACCTAAAAGGAAAAGAGCAGCAGGTACTTGGGAATGCCACCACCTGCAAGTTCCCCTCCAAGCTACTTACCATCCTGACTTGGAAATATACCATCCTTCCTTCACAGTTGTTGGGTCAAAATCCTGAAATTCCCTCCCTACTGGCATTATTGGTCAACTCACAGCAAGTGGACTGCAGCGATTCAAGAACGCAGCTCACCACTACCTTCTCAAGGGTAAATAGGGATGTGCTATCAATGCTGGCTAGCCAGAGACACCCAAGTCCCACAAATGAGCAAAACAAAAATTAAGTTGCAGGACTCCTACCTAATACAAATGGTAGGAATCAGTATTTGTTAACAATAATGGATGTGTCCATTAGATTTCCAGAGGCCATTCCATTTCACAATATCATAGCTAAAAGGATTGTAGAAGAGTTACTCAAATGTTTCACCAGATACAGACTACCCTCTGGGATACAGTCAGATTAAGGTTCAAACTTTTACATCCACATTATTCAAGGGAGTTCAAATGTACACATGCCATCCAGAGTTGCAGGGAGCGCTAGAAAGGTGGCATCAGACATTAAAGATCATGTTGAAGACTTGTAGCCAAGACTATCCAAATGATTGGGATCAGGGAATTCCATTTGTACATTTTGCCATCAGTGATTCACCAAATGAATTGACCAAATGCAGTCCATTTGAATTAGCTTTTGAGCATGAAGGGAGATTACCACTAAAATTGATTAAGGAGAAGTTGGTGATTCAGAATTCAGAGATCACGTATTTGAACTATTTGTCAAATTTTTGGGAATAAAGAAATAGAGCAGGGGAGTTGGCGAGACAGCATTTAAAAGTATCACTGCATAGAATGAAATAGAAGCAGCCAAATGAAAAACTTTCAATTTTGCTATTGGAGATAAGGTGTTAATGTTAATTATAGGTGAACCTTTAAAAGCAAGGTTAATTGGATCTTATCTAGTTAAAAGGAGATTGAGTGAGATGAACTATTTGATAAGGATTCCAGTCAGAAAGAAATCTCTCAGTGTATCTTGTGAATATGCTCAAAAGGTATTTTGATAGGGAAGGAAAGCAAAAGGAGAACGTATTACTAGTTTCAATACAGAAGGAAGAACCAAGTTCAGATTCTGAATTGGACATTCCTCAGATTTGGATAATGAAGAAGTTTTCAAAAAGTGGAATAAATTATTGAGTTATCTCCCAGTGGAAAATCGAAAAGACCTGAAAGAGTTATTGCTATCGTATGGAGAGATATGTGGGAATAAGCTGAGAAGTGCTAATCTACTTATGCGTGATGTAGATGTAGGAAATGCTGTTCCAATTAAGCAACATCAATGTAGACTTAACCCTCTAAAGTTGACACCGGTTCCAAAAGAGATTGAACACATGCTCCAAAATAACATAATCAAAGTGAGTTGCAATGACTCGAGCTCACCCATAGTAATGGTGCCAAAACCAGATGGTACCCAACGATTATGTGTGGACTATCGCAAAGTCAATGCAATTAGAATATCTGATTCATATTTGATTCCATGTTTGGAAGACTGTATTGAAAAGGTGGGACAAGCAACATATTTTCTAAGTTGGATTTGCTCAGAGCATACAGGGAGATACCTTTATCCAAAATACCAAAGACAATTTTGGCTTCTATAACACCAAATGGACTGTACCAATTTAAAGTCATGCCATTTGGTATGAAAACTGCGCCAGCCACATTTCAAAGCCTAACCAATAAAGTCATTTCGGATTACCCAATTGTGTTGTTTACATCAATGACCTGGTGATTTTTAGTCACACATGGAAGGAACATTTGCAGCTTTTATCAGAATCATTCGATCGACTTTGGGAAGCAGGCTTAGTGATAAAAGAGTGAATTTGCCAAAGCCCAAGTCATGGCCTTGGGCCATGCTAACAAACATGGACAAATAGCCCCATAGAATGGAAAAACAAAGGCTATTAGGGAGTTTCCTATACCATTGACAAAAAGACCACTACTACAGTTCCTGGGATTGAGTGGATTTTATCAGAAATTCTTACCGAATTTTAGCAGTGTGGTTGCTCCACTCACTGAATAACTAAAGCAAAGCAGGAAGTTTCAGTGGACAGCCTACTGTCAAAAGGCACTTGACAGCCTGAAAGCTGTGTTCACCACTGTCCCAGTATTGACCACATCTGAATACACAGGCGAGGAGGCCTTGCCTGATCCACAACAGTGTTAATGTAAATAGTGCAAATCATTACAAAAATCGTCAATGTTTTGGTATTTAATTTAGAATAGTTGATTGTAAAACAGGCAGCAATTATAATCTTTAACTCCACAAACAATGACATGGACAATTGAAATGTAATCATTTCAGAGTCATTGAAAATATTCACTGAGGATGAACTTGTATTTATTTGTATATTCTTTCTTCATATCTGAGATAAAAGTCTCAAATTTCATACACAAAATGGAATTTTTGAAGTGAGTCACTGTATTAAGCAATGAAATTATTTAAGCTTACACTAAATAAACATTTAAAATGTAGCTGCATTAATGAAAAGTCAGGTACCTGGCTAGAAGGGTCAAGGACATGGAAGCACACAATTTTAAAATTAAAGGCTGGAGTTTTAGAGGAGAATTGAGGAAGAATGTTTCCATCTAGAAAGTGGAAGGAGTCTAGAATGCACTGCCTGTGAGGGTAGTTGAGGCTGGTGACGTCACAACCTTTAAGCGGTACTTGGATGAGTACTTGGAAGTGTCATTTTAGTCAAGGCTATGGGCATCATGTGGGAAAGTGGGACTGATGTAAGTAGTGGTGTATTTTGGCAATAGACCTGATGGGCTGAAAGGCCTCTTCTCTACTCTATGATTCTAAGTACTTTTCAAAATAATGATGTAATGCAAACTTGTCATGCATCTGTCATGACAACTCCTACCATGATGTAATTGTGGTGGAGACAAAAAAAAAGGCAGTGGGGTCCTCACCTGCATTTTCTTGCCTGATTAAATGTTCTTCCATTACAAACTGACCACAAAATTCCCCTTAAAAACTTGCATTTATATACTGCTTTTTAGAGATCTCAAGTAGACTAGAACACCTACAGCAATGATGTACTTTTGAAGTGCAGTCTCTCCTGTAATGTAGGAAATGCAAATTTACAACAGCCATCTCCCACACACAGCAACGTGATGGTGATCAGATAATAAGAGTTGGTGTATTGATTGAACAATAAATATTAGCCCGGACACCTGCTCTTTGAAATAATGCAATGATGTCACTTACGTCTGTATAAAAAGGCAGAACCTCGTTAACTGTCTCAACGGACAAATGCAACCTCCTTAATTTCAATTGCAGTACATGTTATTGTTTGCACTTGCATTTAGAATCCCTACAGTGATTCAGGAAACAGGCCCTTTGGCCCAACAAGTCTACACTAACCCTCCGAAGAGTGTCCTATCCCATCCAAACCCGTTCCCCTTTACATTTACTCCTGATTAATGCACCTAACCTACATAACCCCTGATTAATATAGGCAATTTAGCATGGCCAATTCATCCAACCTGCACATCTTTGGATTGTGGGAGGAAACTGGAGCACGCAGAGAAACCCACATAGCTATGGGGAGAACGTGCAAACTCCACACAGGCAGTTGCCCAAGGCTGGAACCTAATGTAGGTCCCTGATGTTATGAGGCAGCAGTGCTAATCACTGAGCCACCATGCTGCCCTTTCGGTTTGCTGAATCAGTTATTAATTATTATTTGATAACCAGTTCACATTTCCTGCAGTCCAGGGAGCTATTGGCAGCTCTGCTTTCTAGTATAAAGTATGTTCATCAGTGTGAATTGGCTTTAATGTGATTGATGAATTGTGGGCACTATTTGAATAATGCAAACTTCCTACTGAACAGGTATAGCAATTTTCTATAGCAGCCCTCAACAGTATGACTTTCTATAGTGGCTTTCCACAGCATAATTTTCTACAGTGTGTGATCGAAGAGGAATGCAATCAGCGAGTTATACCAGTGCGACCTGCACTTCTGCTTTTCAGGTGTATAATAGCATCTCTGAACAGGTTAATTGAGAAAAATATCTGTCCTTCCTTAGGAGACTCTTGTGCTGCAGTGGTAGTTTCCTAGCTCAGAGCCAGTTGGCCTGGGTTCAAGTCCCTCTGGTCCAGAGATGCATCATAACATGCCTAAACAGGTTGATTGAAAATATCTATCCTTTCTAAGGCAAAGAGATCTTAGCCATGCTCCACATATAGCTGAAAATTAAGCATCATTAATAAAAAAAATTGTGCATAAAGAGGAATATCTGTTCAGACAGAAAAAGGAAATCAAATTACTTTCATGTTTTTATTCCAGGAACTGTCTTTCCTACGTGCAGTTTTGGCAGTGAAGAAACATAAGGGACAGGATGAAATCATTCATTTCCTAAATGATGCTATTGATGTTCATTTCTCCACATTGCAAGGCCTGCCTCTGGGAGTTCACTACTATGAAAAACTAAATCCTGACTTTTTGTTAGAAATTATACGTGAATATCTTGCCTTCTGTCCCACACAGGTAAAAGATCAATGTTAAATTAATATTTAATCAAAATTAAATAAAATCAAAACAGAAGAGATGCTTATATTGTAAATGCATTTGTGGTTCTAAAATTTAAAAGGAGTAAGATTGTCAGTGTTTTATTTTAACTAGTCCTACTGTATAGTTTTAAGTCAAATAGTTCATAAAAAGGGTGGAATTTTAAGTAGTAATGGCAGCAAAAATGTCAGCATTCATCATCATTACTTTTCTCAAAGGGCAACTTCTGGAGTGTGTGAATTGAAGTTATAGATAGAGCCAAATGTTACTGTCAGTAATTCTGTATTTCTCTTATCTGGCGAGCTGTTGAAGTCTCTCAAATTGAAATCCAGTAGAATCATTGAAAGTGCACATAATATCAGTATTATTATAGAGATGCTTGGGGTAAAAAGCACATCTTTTCTGAATAAGAAGCAACTGGGTTTTTAACAAAATTCTGCATTTTTGAACTTCTTACTTTTTTGTGCATGCTTCAATCATGTACTGCTCTCAGTGAAATTTTGATAATGAAGGATATCGATACATTTTACTTCACATTTTGCTAAATGTGAGTATGTTTCAGTGCAATTGGCTGCTTATCCTCCTTAATGACATTCTTTTTCCTGGATGCTTGAAAATTCCCTTGGCTTCACACCATACACAAACTAATATCCAAAAAAGGGAAATGCATGCTGCAGAGATTGCTAGATAGCTTTCTTTGAGGTCAGGAGTGAGCACCATCACTTTGCTGCAGACCACAAAGTCCAGATCTAAACATGTCTTATACTATGGAAAGTATCCTGATGAAGGGCTTATGCCTGAAACATTGACTCTCCTGCTCCTCGGAAGCTGCTTGACCTGCTGTGCTTTTCTAGTGCCACCCTTTTCAACTCTGACTCTCTAGCATCTGCAGTCCTAACTTTCTCCCATTTAACATAGGCTTCTGGCCCAATGGTAGTGACACCACCACTGTGCCATGGTAGCTCTCACTAATGGAAAAAGGCAGATAGAACTTCAGTTAACTGTCTCAACAAAAAGCTGGCATTTCTTTAATTTAATTTGCAATACATGCCCGCTATTTGCAATTGCAGTTGCAGTTTGGTGAATCAGTTATGATGATTGGCAACAATTTAAGATAATTCCAGCTTTCAATGATTCGAGATGCTTTCTGTTGCTTTTTTCTGAGAGACAACAGTATGATTCGTTCTAAGACCTACTGCGGCAGCCTGAAACCGCGGATAGGAGCGCACCCATACGTTTAAGCGAGAAATTTAGCTTTCCAGCAGCCCCCCTGCTCCCTGATTCCAGAATGTTCCCTGTAAAATGTTCAGGCTACGCTAAATTACGCTAAAAAACTCAATCAATTTATTAAGTACTTAAATCACTCACACTGTTAACAACAAGCTATATCTCAATCACTGTCTATCACTACCCTGGGTTCTGTAACAAAACCCCAAACATTAATAGCTGGGAGAGTTGGCAGCTAGCTAGGTGGAAAGACTTCTTGATGTCTTCACCATGCCACCTGACATAGGGTACCTCCTGCAGACTGATTCTTCGAAGTTCTGCTGAACAATGTGTTCTTTATACACAGACCTCTGTGCCAAATGTATGCTTGATTTGGAATTATCAGTGCATACGACCAATCCTGAATGTTTCATCCAAATGTATGCCTTCTTTGGTAGAGACAGCAGTTACTGATTTCTTGCAATCTTAGCCCGTTGTAAAGCCTCTTATCAGTTCCTATTAACTTCAGCCTTACTTAACATTTCAGTAGTAAAATAAAGAACTGCAGATGCTGGAGATCTGAAGCACAAACAAAATGTAATGTTGAAAATCTGGCCACATCTGTGAAGAGAAAAACAGTTAACATTTAGAGTCCAGTCTTAAGAACATTCTGTCATTCTGACATTCTGTTTTCATTTAAATATTTTCAGACAGACAACTCTTCTGTATCTTGTTAAATTCATTTATTCTAATCTGAATAAATAGAGTCAGAAAAAGGTTAAAAATCACCAAACTCTTTGACTTTATGTTAAGAGTTATCCAGAACTCTATCTAAAAGGGTAATTAATGAACTTTGAAGTTTCTTTTAAGTCATTAGGCTATACGATACAGGAAGAGAATTAGGCCATTCAGCCCATCATGTCTGCTTCATTTGATCATGGCTGATATGTTTCTCAACCCCATTCTTCTGCTATTTCCCCATAACCCTTGACTTTTTTACTAATCAAGAGGGACCCATCTCTATCTTAAATATACTCTATGACTTGGTCTCTATATCCCTCTGCAGCAAGGAGTTCCACAGATTAACCACCTCTGGATAAAGCACTTCATCCACACCTCCATCCTAAAGGGTCATCCCTTCACTCTGGTGTTGTACTCTTGGGTCTTAGTCTCTGCTACTATTGAGAATATCTTCTCCACGTCTCTCTGTCCATGTTTCTTACTATTCTGTAAGTTTCAATCAGATTTCCACTCATCCTTGTAAACTTCATCAAGTACAAATCCAGAGTTCTCACTCACTCCTCATATGACAGTCAGTTCAACCCTAGTATCATTCTTGTAGATCTCCGCTGCACTACCTCCAAGGCCAGAACATCCTTCCTTGGATATGGGGACCAAAACAGCTAACAATATTCTAACTGCAGCCTGACCAGAGCCTTATACAGCCTCAGTGATACATTGCTGCTCTTGTAATGTCACCCTCAAAATGAATGCCAACCTTGCAATTGCCTTCCTAACCATCAACTGAATCTATATGTTAACCCCTAAGAGAAACTTGAATGTGGACTCCTAAGTACCTTTGTGCTTGACATTTCCAAAGTCCTTCCCTTTTAAAAAAATAGTCTACACCTCTATTCTGAAAATGTGTTGCTGGAAAAGCGCAGCTGGTCAGGTAGCATCCAAGGAGCGGGGGAATTGACGTTTCGGGCATGAGCCCTTCTTCAGGAATCCTGAAGAAGGGCTCATGCCCGAAACGTCGATTCTCCTGCTCCTTGGATGCTGCCTGACTTGTGCTTTTCCAGCAACACATTTTCAGCTCTGATCTCCAGCATCTGCAGTTCTCACTTTCTCCTACACCTCTATTCTTCCTATTACAGTGCATAACCACACACTTGCCATTAGCATTCCATCTGCCACTTCTTTGCCACTTAGCCAGCCTGTCCAAGTCCTTCTTCAGCCTCCCTGCTTCCTCAACATTACTTGTCACTCCACCTATCTTTGTGTCAATTGCAAAATTATCAATAATGCTCTCAGTTCCTTCCTCCAAATCAATAATATATAATGTGGATCGTTGTGATCCCAAAACTGACCCCTGTGGAACTCCACTGGACACTGGCTACCATCCTAAAAAAGCACGCTTCTCCAGTCAGCCATTCTTCTATTCATTGCCAGTTCCTTGCCCCTATCACCCAAGGGTTCTTATCTTATTTATCCGCCTCCTGTGCAGTACTTTTTCAAAGACCATCAGCAAATCCAAATAGATCATGTCCACTGGCTCTCCTTTGTCAAACTTGCTCATTACCTCCTCAAAGAAGTTAAACAAATTTAGATTAGATTACCTACAGTGTGGAAACAGGCCCTTCAGCCCAACAAGTCCACACCGACCCTCCGAAGAACAACCCACCCAGACCCATTTCCCTCTGACTAATGCACCTAACACTGGGCAATTTAGCATGGCCAATTCACCTGCTATGCACATCTTTGGACTGTGGGAGGAAACCGGAGCACCCAGAGGAAACCCACGCAGATACAGGGAGAATGTGCAATCTCCCCACAGACAGTCGCCCCAGGCTGGAATTGAACCTGGCACCCTGGTGCTGTGAGGCAGCAATGCTAACCACTGAGTCACCGTGCCGCCCCTTTGTCAGGCATGACTTCCCCTCGATGAAACCTTGCTGTCTCTGGCCTGTTTTACCATGCACTTTCAACTGCTCCATAATCTTATCCTTAATAATGGACTTGAAAATCTTATGAATGACTGACTGAAATCAGGCTAACCATCCTATAAGTTTCCTGTATTCTGCCTCCCTCCATTCTTAAACAAACGTATTTCATTAGTCATTTACCAGTCCTCTTGATTTCATTGATTCCTGAAAGATCACCACCAGTGCCTCCACAATCTGAGCTATCTTTCAGAACTCTCATTGTAGCCCATCTGATTTGGTGATTTATCCACCTTTATACCTTTCAATTCCCCCAGCACCTTCTCCTTAGTATGTGTTAAATGCCATATGTGCCCATGAAATTAATATAAAGCACTTTTCTAGAGGGAACCTGCTGCCCATTCAGGCACTATGTTTTGGATGAATTATCACTTCAGTGCTATGATATTAAAATTGATACATTTTAATGTACTGTTTCTATTGTATGTGCACCAGATTGAAGCCTTAAAGTCACCCCTTTTTATTTTTCAAATAAAGTTCTGAGCAATAGTCCTGCAAATCCTAGAAGTTCAATATTTTGACTTGTCTTTCTAGTTTGTTCCCCAAATCAGAAAAATGCTGACATGCAAGGTAAGCATATTGGCATGGATTTCCTGATGGCCAAATAATAAATCAGAGTTGTATGTCTCAGATATAGCAGATTCAGAAGGAATTATGCAGGCAGTTGAGGATTCCACTGGGCAATTCCCATATGCTGGAACCCATTTATCCATATAAGTATCAATTTAAATCAGATATAAAGAGACCAGACCTGTTCACGATATTCTAGGTGTTATCTGATTCATTCCTTATACAAGTATAGTTTTAGCAAGACTTGTCTATTGTTATGGTCCACTGCCATTGAAATAAATCCTAACAGTTCATTTGCCTTCCCAATAACCCACTGAACTTAGATGTAATTTTCTAAAAGTAATAATTCGTGCAAAAAGACCCCAAATCTCCCAATGTTGTTGCATTCTGCAGTCTTTCCTATTTAATTAATATTCAGCTCTTACATGTGCCAAAGTGTATGACCTCATTTTAACACAGTTATATTCCATCTGCGAACTTTTTACTCTCTCTGGCCACTCTCCTCTGTCACTGTTTTCTCTAAGTTACGCGGTCAGGCAGCCTTGCTGAGGGTTTGTGAGCACGAATCAATGT
Organism: Chiloscyllium punctatum; assembly: GCF_047496795.1. NCBI lineage: Eukaryota > Metazoa > Chordata > Chondrichthyes > Orectolobiformes > Hemiscylliidae > Chiloscyllium > Chiloscyllium punctatum. Next base: position 73,083,419 of record NC_092748.1, read on the forward strand.
GCCAACTCATTAACTTCTTGTTTCTCCAGCCACCTCAGAGGTCCATGCAACAGCTGGAGAAATTTGACTAAACATAGCTGACCAGGTATCCTAAATTAATCTAGTCTTGTTTGCCAACACTTGGCCCATATCTCTGTAAACCCTTCCTATTCATAAACCCATCTAGATGGCTTTTAAATGCTGCAATTGTACCAGCCTCCACCCTTTCACTGGCAGCTCATTCCATACACGCACCACCCTCTGTTATGGACCATGCCAGATCCGCTCAAAAAATTTCAAGAAAGTAGCCTGGACTCTAACTTTGCTTGTTGTTTTAAGCAGGTATACAGTGGATATTCCAGGAGGGATGTAGCTGGCCCAACCACTTAGTTTTAAATAAAACAATTTATTTGCAAGATTACTGAATGAAACATAAACAAAAGAGAACAGAATATAGAATAACTTAACCTAACAGATTATCCCAACTTAATAGTACTGTTCCAAATATTTGCAGTAATCCCCATAAATGCTCCTTGGCAAAAAGGCAAAATCAAATACAGGGTCGCACAGGAGAGAGAGAGAGAAATGGCAGAGAGATTCAGCATGGAACATGCACCTGTATCTTAGACCAGCAGCCTCACTGACTGACTGCTTTCAGTGGACAGCCAGACTGCTTAAAAAAAAAACAAACCAAAGAAAAGCTGAGCTGGGAGAACTGGCCATTCCCGTTTCATTTTAAAGTTTATTTTTAAACTTGAAAGCCTTTTGACTGAGGCAGTATCTGTTAGCTATAATCAAACTGGCCCTAAAGCCCTTCAACCCTAGACTTTTTGGAATTGCTGCTTTTATGACCTCTCTGAAAAAAAGCCAAGGATAGCATAACCTTGTTAAAGGAGCAGCATCATCACACCTATGTATGAAAACTTGCCCCTTAGGTCGCTTGCAAACCTTTCCCCTCTCACCCTAAACCTCTCCCCTCTAGTTCTGGACTCCTCCTCCCTAGGGAAAAGACCCTGTGCATTTATCCTATCCATGCCCTTCAAGATTTTATAAACTTTTATTAAGTTAACCCTCAGCCTGTGCACTCCAGAGAAAACAGCCCCAGCTTATTCACCCTTTCCCTATAGCTCAGACCCTCCAACCCTGGCAATGTCCTTGCAAATCGTTGAGTTTCACAACATCCTTCCGATAGGGGTGAGACCAGAATTGCACAAATGCAAAATGTTTTTCTAGAAATCTAAAATAAAAGTAGAAAATACTGGTATCACTCAGCAGGTTAAATAGCATCTCAAAAAGGTTAGAAACTATGCAAGTATTGAAAGAACTTGAAGAATTTCTGCTTTTTTGTAAGTTGATTTTTAAAAATTCATTGGATGTGGGTGTCACTGACTGGACCCACATTCGTTGCTTGTAAATCCCTAATCGCCCAGAGGGCAGCTAAGAGTCAACAACATTGCTGTCTGGAGTCACATAAAGGTCAGAATTCTTCCCTAAACAGCATTAATCAGCAATGATTTTGTGGTCATCATAAAACTCTTATTTCCAGATTATTTTTGAATTCAAATTCCACTATTTGCCATGGCGGGATTTGAACCCAAGTCCCCAAAACTATACATGGGTCTCTGGATTAACAGTTGATCAATAATACCACCTAGCCAGTGCTTACCTTGTCTGGTTGTTTTGTGTATTTTATGTACACTGGACGTAATGTACATAAGTTTTCTCAAGTCATGACAGATTTGTTTTTTATTTGCAGCCTGGAGCTCCTGGTCAGCCGCTATCTCCATTATTGAAACATTGTGCTTCAGTGCTGGAAACTGTTGTGAAAACAGTACCAGGACTATTAGAGGCTGCCTTTCTAATGGCCAAAGTTAAATACTTAGCAGGTACTTATATTGTACTGTGAATTAATAATATGAGTTTTATTTATGTTACAGCAGTAATTTCTAGATTGCCTTGTTGTTCAGTGTAACCTCTTCACTGCGAGATCAGTGATTTTGTCAATCATGAAGTTGCATGTCCCTATATTTTTATATCTATAACTCTAGGGATTAATAGGGTCCTCAAACATAAAAACATAGACATCTTGTTTGTTATAAATATCTTGCACAATTGCTGTATATTGAGAATTTTATTGTCTTTTGTTTCTGGAATTTTAATAATACAGGAAAATCCTCTGCAAATGAAAATATCTTGGGTTTAAATAGCTTGTAACTGAGAAGTAATTTTTCAGAAATAGTTAAAACAATGTAGGATTATTTTTGCAATTATTTGACACGTTCAGGAAATGCTACAGCTTGAACTTCCACTGTTGCGTTTTCTTATTTAAAAGGTGATGTTGATGCCGCCCAATGCAATCTACAGCATTGCTTAGAACAGAATCCTTCATATGCAGATGCCCACCTCCTAATGGCTGAAGTTTACCTGTCTCAAGAAAATTTTAAACTCTGCTCACATTCTCTGGAACTGTGTTTGAGTTATAATTTTGAGGTAAAATTTAATTGTATTCACTAAGTAACAATGTTTTTGATTAGATTGTAATTTTAGTTTTTTAATTGTAAAGCTTTTTTTAAGTTTTAGTTTTAACCTGACTTTTCTTTTATTCTAAAACAGAGTTTTATTTCAGATATGATTTATTTTTCACTGAATTTTACTGCTTGTTTAATAATTCCATTACTTAGACCTTCCACTTTTCCATGACAGTTTAGCTAATTGCATCTTTACAGCGCTATTGACCACCACAGGGTTTTGTCTCTTAACCAAGATGATTTACTGGCTTGAGCAGTTTGATGTTGCCAGGTACTGTCTCTGTCCTCACGGGGTATCTGTCTGAAGGGAACTTGAGATGTGCTATGCAGACCTCAGAGGCCTGCTGCAGTGCTGTGTGGTCCCACTGTAGAGAGGGGCAAGTAAAAATCCTTATTTGAAAAGCAACACCTAAGTCTGATTGTATTGGCTTCTTAATATTTAAATTTATATAGCTATTCTGCACACAACTCAGTGATTCCTTCGATCTACACAATGGGCAGAACACTTGGCTCTCAATGGGGATGAGCATGGATTAGATTAGATTACATTACATTACAGTGTGGAAACAGGCCCTTCAGCCCAACAAATCCACACCGACCCGCCGAAGCACAACCCACCCACACCCCTGCATTTACCCCTTACCTAACATACGGGCAATTTAGCATGAAGTTGCATGTGCACAGAAATTTATACTGCCAGCTGGCATGCTGGTTTGCCAGCATAATTTAATGGTTGTGCCATCTTCTAGGCAAGGGAAAGTGTGGCTGTATTAGAGGAGAGAGGGGTTTTTTTCTTCTTGAAATGTAATGTAAGTTTTAAGGCACTGATTAAATATATTCCCTCCTTAAGGGAGTTGTGTGTCTCCTTACAGCACACAACTGCAGTGGTTTAAGAAGGCAGCTCACCACTACTTTCTCAAGGGCAACTAAGGACTGGCAAAAAATACTGACTAGCTAGCAACACCCATGTCCTTCGAGTGAATAAATAATTTAGATAACGGTAATAGTTTGAGACAGAATTAGACATTTGGTCCATTTAGCTCACCACACCTGATGATGATATTATCAAAACTATACTTGTGGTCCATCTTTTATTTCCCTAAGAAGTCCTCCTAGGACTACTGCAGTTCTTACTGTGCTCCTACAATAAGGTTAAAATACAAGTTCTATGTTTGCCGAACTAATGATGATGAAAGAACTGTAATTGGCTGCTGAAGGAGAATATGGAGCTGTTAATGTGTGCATAACATTGTTATACTTTTCCTTCTTGGGATGAGGATTATAGCCAGGAGGGCTGTCAGAGGAATCTTTCATAATTAGTGGAATGCGTCCCTTTCGTTTGTACATAATTGTACTATTGCTAGAGGGTACAGCTATTAAGGCTCTGATGAAACAACTTCTCTGTCCTGGATAATGTTGTGTATTACTGAATGTGTCTGATCAATTCCATTATCTTTCACAAATTACTATACATTTCAATATGGGCAAAGTCTTTCTTTGGATTTTATGTAACAGACTGATAAGTTTGATCATAAAATTTAAATTTTGTTCATATACAGTAAAATACGCTGCATCCCACCCCACATTGGATCTGCATATTGATCTGTATCATTTTTATATCCTTTTATTTATTCATGCTCCTTTTGAAGGTTTGAATCTAGCCAAACTGCTTGAGCAAGATAAGTTTTCTATGAGCTGTGATGTTCTGCTAACTAGTCTTGACTACTTTCTTGTGTTGCCCTGATCATTTCTTTCTGGTTTCAAACCAAGTTTATTTTTCAGTAGAGAATGAATAATGGAAAACATGCATGTTTCTGACCAGATGCCTTTTTGTTGTCTTTAAAAATTTCTTGTATACTAAATACAAGTGTGAATCCACAACTAAGGATTTAAGAAATTGCATGCATAATAGATGAAAATCAACTGAAATATAGTCAAAGAAAGAGCTTTACTTGGGAAGGTACTTTGAAATTTTAAGTTTCATTTAAATTCCAGGATTTTTTTTTAATCATGAAAGAATGAGAGGATTGAAGTCCTTTAAATAATTGCAGAACTATTTTCATCTCAGTTAGTGAAACAGTTTGCTCCCATATGTAGTAAGACCTAGATAGCATTCAGACTTTGACTGAAAGACAAGTAACATCCCTCCACGCAAGTGAAGGCAATGATGATTTTCGCGAGGGCATCACCATCCTGGTGGTTTCGTTGAATAAAAATTAACTGGATCTTTTGTCTAGTATTGTGGCTGGAAGAGCAGATCAAAGGCTGGGAATGAATATTTCATTTAACTCTCCAAAGTCTGTTCACCATCTACAAGGCAAGGTCAGGAATGTAATTGAATATTTTCCATTTTTCAAAATAAGTGCACCTCAAGAAGCTGACCACTGTTCAGGGAAAAGAAGCCCAGTTTGATCAGCACCCCGTTCTACCACATAAACATTCACTCCCTCCTACACCACATCACAGTGGAAGCTGAGTGTTCCATCCATAATAGACACTGCAGCAATTCACCATGGCTCGTATGGCAACACCTTTCAAATCTAGAAACTCAACTACCTTGGAGGAGACAGACAACAAACACCTGGGTCAGCAGCATACCAGAAAGATCCCCTCCCAGTCACACATAATTTGGATTAAAACTGTAGTTCCTTCACTGTTAAATATCTGACACAATTAACAGATGAAGGAGTGGCACTCTGAAAGCTAGTGCTTCTAAATAAACCTGTTGGACTATAATCTGGTGTTGTGATTTTTAACTTGGTATACCCCAGTCCAACACTGGCACCTCCAAATCATTCCTTCGCTGTTGTTGGTTCAAAGTCCTTGTTGTCTCCCAAACAACACTGTGGATGTACTAATATCCGTGGACAGCGCACAAAGATGGATTTCCACCCCCTCACACGGATAGTTGAGATGGACCATAAATGCTGACCTTGCCAACAATGTTGGGATCCTTTGAACAAATTGAAAAATAAATTCATTTTAGTACTCTTTTCAGTATGTACAGTTTCAGCAAATAGTCTGAAAAAAAGGGAAGGCTTTGATTTTGTCTCTTTTCCACTTTCAGATTCGTGAGCATCCCCAGTATCACTTGATTAGAGCTCAAACTCAGAAAAAAATGGGTGATGTTCAGGAAGCCATTAAGACCTTGAAGATTGCTGCAGGTTTGCCTGCAATGAGGAAAACAGGAAGTGCATCCAAATCAAAAGGCAAAAAGATTGAATTAAGTGTAACTGATCGTGTTTCTGTTTTTCTGGAGCTAGCAGAGGTACTTCGTATGAATGGAGAACAGGTATTGAAAGAAGCTATATTTCTCATGCCTTCCATACATCTTTTCTTACCTCTGAACTTGACTATTCCAACACTCTCTTTGCTGATTTCCCAGATTCTGCCCACCATAACCCTGATGTCAACTGGTCCTTTTTGGTGCCTATTTCATCATTTGCTCGCAGTCTAGTTTCCTTATGCAGTCTGATTCACATTGGTTCCCAATCAAGCATCGTCTAGATATTAAAATTCTTAACTCTCCATGTTCTGCCCGCAATCTCTTTCAGCTCTGCAGTCCTCTAGATATCTGTATTCATGTAATTCTATGCTCTCTTTAAAGCCCCAGTTTTAACTGCTCCACCACTAGTAGCTGTAGCCAACCATAAGCTTTTGCATTGCCTTCCCACAGCTCTCTGCCTCCATCTTACTTTCCTCCTTTAAAAGGTCCTTTTAGAACGTGCCATTTTGATTGTGCTTTTGGTCATTTCACTTAACATCTTATGTGAATTGGTGCCATATTTAATTTTCTCACGCTCCTGTGAAATGCCTTCAGGTGTTTTATGATTAATTGTTGTTGGAGGAAATACATTTCAACATAGAAAATTGATTCATGAATGTATGTCTTATGAAAGCATTATTTAAATTTTTCGTGTTTATAATTTCTAATATGGTAAACAAAACTTCAAGGGCGCTGGGAAATTGGCCTTTTTTTGAACAGAAATATCATTAACAAGCTATTGAAAGCTTTACATTGACATAAAACTCTGCAAATCATGCTGCGATCCAGCATATTGTGCACAGCATGTAATTTACTTGCATCTGTTTCACTAATAAATTTTACATGTAGATGTTTTTTTTTAAATAACAATAGAAAAACATTTGTTTATTTCCAGCATGAAGCTGCCAAAGTGATGCAAGATGCCATCAATGAATTTTCGGGTACCACCGAAGAGTTGCGTGTTACAATTGCTAATGCAGACCTTGCTGTTGTACGTGGAGATATAGAGCTGGCTCTTGGTATGCTGAGGAATGTTACACCTGAGCAACCTTATTTTATTCAAGCAAAAGAGAAGATGGCTGCCATATACTTAAACCAGAGGAAAGATAAACAGTTATATGCAAGCTGCTACAGGTGAAAGAAGTTTCTTTTTCACAACGTGCAACATTTCTCTTGTTTGTTTGTAATACATTGAAACTGGAAAATTGCTTCAATATTCTGTTTGTACTTCACTTTTAAGTAACAATGAGGGTAACATTAACTGAACAGTGACCAACTAGTTCTGTGACAGCCCCATTGCCGTTGCCCTTTGTGGCAGTTGGAAGTTTATAATAGAAGCTGGTAAAAGACAAGACAAATGGAATGTTGACCTTTTATTTAAAAGTGAATGGAGTATAAAAGGAGGGTAGTTTTGCTCAAACCCAAAAAAGTACCAGGCAGATCACACCTGAAATACTGTGTTTAGTTTTGGGCCCCTTATCTAAGATAAGATGTACTAGTATTGGAGGCAGTCCAGCTATGATTCACTAGTCTGAAACCCGATATGAAGGGAATTTCGTATGAGGAGAGATTAAGCAGGTTGGGCCTGTACTTGTTGATATTTGTAAGAATGAGAGGTGAGCTGAAAATATGTTGCTGGAAAAGCGCAGCAGGTCAGGCAGCATCCAAGGAGCAGGAGAATTGACATTTCGGGCATCAGCCCTTCTTCAGGAATGAGGAAAGTGTGCCAAGCAGGCTAAGATAAAAGGTAGGGAGGAGGGACTTGGAGGAGGGGCGTTGGAAATGCGATAGGTGGAAGGAGGTTAAGGTGAGGGTGAGAGGCCAGAGTGGGGGTGGGAGCAGAGAGGTCAGGAAGAAGATTGCAGGTTAGGAAGGTGGTACAGAGTTCGAGGGTTGGGACTGAGACAAGGTGGAGGGAGGGGAAATTAGGAAACTGGAGAAATCTGAATTCATCCCTTATGGTTGGAGGGTTCCTAGGCGGAAGCTGAGGCACTCTTCCTCCAGCCGTCGTGTTGCTATGGCCTGGTGATGGAGGAGTCCAAGGACCTGCATGTCCTTGATGGAGTGGGAGGGGGAGTTGAAGTGTTGAGCCACAGGGTGGTTGGATTGGTTGGTCCGGGTGTCCCAAAGGTGTTGTCTGAAAGGTTCCACAAGTAGGCGGCCTGTCTCCCCAATATAGAGGAGGCCACATCGGGTGCAACGGATGCAGTAAATAATGTGTGTGGAGGTGCAGGTGAATTTGTGGTGGATTTGGAAGGATCCCTTGGGGCCTTGGAGGGAAGTAAGGGGGGAGGTGTGGGCACACGTTTTGCATTTCTTGCGGTTGCTGAGGAAGGTGCAGGGAGTGGAGGTTGGGTTGGTGGGGGGTGTGGACCTGACGAGGGAGTCACGGAGGGAGTGGTATTTACGGAATGCTGATAGAGGAGGGGACGGAAATATATCCCTGGTGGTGGAATCTGTTTGGAGGTGGTGGACATGACGACGGATGATACGATGTATCTGGAGGTTGGTGGGGTGGTAGGTGAGGACCAGTGGGGTTCTGTCCTGGTGGCGATTGGAGGGGCGGGGCTCAAGGGCAGAGGAGCGGGAAGTGGAGGAGATACGTGGAGAGCACCGTCGATCTTGTCTGGGGAGAGATTGCAGTCTTTGAAGAAGGAGGCCATCTGGGTTGTTCGGTATTGGAACTGGTCCTTCTGGGAGCAGATGCGGCGGAGACGAAGGAATTGGGAATATGGGATGGTGTTTTTACAGGGGGCAGGGTGGGAGGAGGTGTAGTCTAGGTAGCTGTGGGCGTCAGTCGGTTTATAGTAAATGTCCGTGTTGATTCGGTCACCTGAGATAGAAATGGAGAGGTCTAGGAAGGGAAGGGAGGAGTTTGAGACGGTCCAGGTAAATTTGAGGTTGGGGTGGAAGGTGTTGGTAAAGTGGATGAACTGTTCAACCTCTTCGTGGGAGCACAAGGCAGCGCCGATACAGTCATCGATATAGCGGAGGAAAAGGTGGGGGGGTGGTGCCAGTGTAGCTGCGGAAGATGGACTGTTCCACATATCCTACGAAGAGGCAGGCATAGCTGGGGCCATTCGGGTGCCCATGGCTACTCCTTTGGTTTGGAGGAAGTGGGAGGATTGGAAAGAGAAGTTGTTCAGAGTGAGGACCAGTTCAGTCAGTCGAAGGAGGGTGTCAGTGGAAGGGTACTGGTTGGTACGGCGGGAAAGGAAGAAGCGGAGGGCTTTGAATCCTTTGTGACGGGGGATGGAGGTGTACAGGGACTGGATGTCCATGGTGAAGATAAGGCGTTGGGAACCGGGGAAACGAATGAGAGGTGACCCTCTTGACACATACAAGGCTTTTGGGGAACTTGACAGGGTAGATGTGAAAATGTTGTTTCCGCTTGTGAGAGAATGTCGAAGCAGAGAGCATAATCTCAGAATAAGGAGTCACATATTTAAGACTAAAGTGAGGAGGAATTTCTTCTCTTGAAGGGTAGTGAATCTGTGGAATTCTTTGTTGCAGAGATCTGTTGAGACTGAATTATTGAGTATATTCAAGGCTTGAGATTGACAAATTTTGCATTAATAAAATGGAAGTGAGGGTTAGCAGATCAGCCATGATCTCACTGAATGGTCAAGCAGACTCAATAGGCCTAATGGCCACCTTCTACTCATATGTCTTTTAGTCTTCTGAAATTTTCCTTATTGAACAGGAAGATAACTTCAAGCCCATGAAACTACATGCTTAATAGCAAAAATCACCAAAGAACCTCGCACCTTTTGCAATTGTCACATGCATTAGCAAAATCTGATAACAAGTCATTTTCTAAAGGGCAGAAAAAAACCACCATTGGATACCACTTTCCTTCACTCCCTTCAGAGAAAGGTGGTGCACTGTCCTCGCCAATAATCTGACTGATAATCCTGGCCTATGAAAGGAACAGCAGAATTCACCTGCATTGTGTTCAACAGCTGTTTGCTCAGAAAGTTTACCCACCCATCTGTTTGCCCCACTATCTTGACCAGTTACTCTGCCCCTTCATTCCACATTATCCTCTCATCCTTTTCTGTTTCCCCACTCTATCTGTGTTTAATCACATTTCTGATGCACTTCTCTTTCCTATTTTCATTCCATTTCTCTCCCAGTCATTTCTTCTTTCCTTCTCTGTCTCTATTTGTAACTGGCTTCCTAGTTATTGCCTTTAATTTTGTCTTGATCCAAGTCAAATGTCATGGGAACTTGTCTAATAAACACATAAAAAATTTCCTCATCTGAGGAGCACAATGCCATTTTCTTATCTTATCATTTATATGGTATATGGATGAAGGTACATTAGGATGAATCTGATAAAACTATAATTTTAAGTATAATTTTATGTTTGTTCACAGAGACTTGGTTGACAAACTCCCTGGACCGCACACCTATCTTTTGTTAGGTGATGCCTACATGAACATTCAAGAGGTGAAAAATTTATTATTTTTTCAACTAAATTTCTGATGCTATGGTCAGTTGATGAGTAGAATTGTTATTTTCAGGAGGTCAGTCTGGGTATGTTCATTTGGTGTCAACTTTTCCATTTTAAATGCCTATGTCAGCAAAATAATAGAAACAGTCTATCTAAATTTGTCAAGCAACGATTGCTCCCCCTCCATATCCAACTCAACATTAGCGGTGTTTTAGTGTATTTCTAGTGTAATTTCTACTGTACTTTTGTGCCATACATTGTTGTCGTACAGAGATATTTGCAGTTCCACAAAATACTTGAGAGATTACACGCACCTGAAAGAGTTTATACGGAAGTTATGAAATCTATGTGGAATTTGAGGGGAGACTAATATATGTGCCAATGTATCTGAGTATATAATCTAGTGCAAGTGGAGTTTAATATAATTTAACACTTTTCAATTTATATTTATTAATATAAATTGAAATGTTATGAAACAGATAGTGTTTTCTATTCCATTGCAGCCTGAAAAAGCCATTGATGTATATGAACAAGCTCTAAAGAAAAATCCAAGGGATGGAACTTTGGCTAGCAAGATTGGAAAAGCACTTGTTAAAACACATAATTACAATAAGGTCAGTTCTAAGACAGTTTTCTACTTTCAACCAAAAGCTGCCTTTGTGACACCACAAATGGAAGATTGTATGAAATTTTGGTTTACTTTCACAGAATGAATGCAACAAAAGTTCACCAAACCATATCCTGGAATGGAGAGCTTGGCCCTACATGGCAAGATTAAATAAACTGCCTCTTTATTCTCTGGAATTTAAAAAAAAAAGAAAGGTGATCTCATTCAAACGTACTAAATTCCTACAGGATTTGAGATTGTACATGCAGAAAGGATGATTCCCCTGAGTGGGCGATCTTGAACTAGTGACCACAGTCTCAAAATAGGGAACAGGCCGTTTAAGACTGAGATGAGAAGGAGGCTGGTCATTCAGAGGGTCTTAACTCTTTGGAATTCTTTGCAACAGAGAAGGTTCAGTCATTGAGTAGATTCAAAACTGAGATTGATACCTATCTGCATATTTAAAACATGGAGAAATTAGCAATGATGCGGGAGATAGTGTTAAAGTGGAGGATCAAAAATGATCTCCCTGAATGAGGGAATGGGCTTGAATGCCTGATGCTTATTTCTATTCCTAGCTCTTATGTACTAATAGTATTCCTATTTTAAACTGTGCTATTTATAATTATTCAATTGTTCCTAATAAGCAATTAGTGTAAACTGTGTAGAATAGTAAATTGTTTCCTAATCAAACTGCTAGTCATAGGAATACAAGATTTATGAGTAAGCCATTCAGATATTCAAGCTTGTTGTGTTAAGTTCAGGACTAATTTAATGTAGTATTCAATCTGATTTCCTGCTTGGCCATCATAACCCTTGGCTGTCAAAAATCTATCGAACTCCGCTTTGAACAAATCCACTGTTTTCTGACAAACCGCATTCCACAGACTAACAGCTTTCTAAGAGCTAAAATATTCTACTTTACTCTGTCTTAAGAAGGAGACCTCTTATTCTTTTCTAGTCTCCACCAGAAAAGGAAACATCTTTCTGGTAATTCACCCCAGCAAGACTATTCAGCATCTTATATGTTTTAATAAAATCATCTCTCATTCTTCTGAACTCAATGTACTTAAACCCTTCATCCCAGGAGTAAGACCTGTGAATCTTCTGTGAACTGCTTCTAACACAGTGGAATAATGGTTGAAATCTGCACACAATATTCCAGATGTTGTCTCACCAGCGCCCAAAGCAATTGCACTCTAGTCTTATATTTCAGTCTCCTTGCAATGAATGCTAACATTCTGTTTACCTTCCTAATCACATGCTACCTCAACTCAGGTAGGGCTAGGAGCACTGCAGTATACCTCAGTGCACGTTGTTTTGGGTTGGGAAGAAAGTGATCATAGTTTTCAGCCTTGGTGAATCTGGGTTGCTCTTTCTATGCCGAGAAATTGGCTCCTGTCCTCAACAAAGATTCAGAACTGGCTGCCTAAAACCTACTAAAGTAGACAATCTATACCTGCTGCAGTTTCTGGTATTGCTGCAGCCATCCTAAGTTGGCAAGATACATCAAGACCAAAATGGAGAGAGAGCAGGTCCATGACTCTCAATTCAAGAAAGACCCTGGAACAAAGAGGCTCGTGTTGAGGGCAGCTTCTCTTAAACTGTCCAGCATCTAGACTGTAAAAAGAGTAAATTTGTAAGTAACTATGGACCAAATGTTAGTGCTGAGATTGGCATGTACGGAAGCTTGGTGCTAAAGGAAACACCAGAAAAAAATACTGATCCAGTTTATCTTGTATATCTGAAAAAGGAGGTCCAGTATGGCCAATGCATAAATTTCCAGATATTGCTTTTTCTTTTAAAGTTTCTTTCCTCTGGATTGTGAACATTTTCAACGATATCTACTTGAAAGAGACAAAGTGACTATCCAGTCAGATCAAAAGCCATTTCAGATAATTTTATCTCAAGCTGCTACTGTCTGATGCAAAGCATCTGCAAATAATCTACTCTGTGCAGAGATATCATCTGGATGTAACATACAAACAAGGGAAACAGACATACATTGCTGACATGTTGTGGAAAGTACAGGACGTAAATTCTTCCAGATCCAATATGAGGCGATAGCTCTTAACGCTATGGAACTTTTCAAAACAGCAAGGATTTTGAATTTATGAGGTAGGTGTCTTGCTCAAAACAAGAAAGCTCCTGAACAAAAAGCAACTTTCCAAGCTTTGCAAGAAGTAGTGATGACAGAATAGCCTGAAAGTATCAAGGCTTTTGCTATAAGAGCACATTGGGCAGCCCAAGATGGCAGCTTATACAAAGAAAATAGAGTCATTATTCTGAAGCAGTTGTGAAGAGAAATGCTAAAGTGCATCCTTGCAAACTACCAAAGAATTCAGTTGAATTTGAGGGAATTAAAGAAACTGATGGGTCAGCTGAGCATGAGCAATGAAATCAAGGACCACATCAATTAGTGCAGTGCTTGTTATGAGTACCAAGGTAAGCAAATGAGATGTCCCATTCAGACCGGGAATGAAGACCATAAGACATAGGAGCAGAAATTAGGCCACTCAGCCCATCGAGTCTCCTCTGTCATTCAATCGTGGCTGATAGGTTTCTTAACCTCATTCTTCCCATAACCCTTGCTCTGCTTGATACTCAAGAACCTATCTATCTGAGTCTTAAATACACTCAATGGCCTGGCCTCCACAGTCTTCTGTGGCAATTAATTCCACGGATTCACCACTCTCTGGCTGAAGCAGTTTCTACTTATCTCAATTCTAAAAGATCTTCCCTTTACTCCAAGGCTATGCCTTTGGGTTCCAGTCTCTCCTATCAATGGAAACAGCTTCCCAACATCTATTTTGTCCAGGCCATTCAGTATTCTGTATGTTTCAATTAGATCCCCCTCTCATCCTTCTAAACTCCATAGATATAGAGCCAAAGTCCTCAAACATTTCTTTTATGTTAAGCTTTCCATTCCGAGAACCATTCTCATGAATCTGCTCTGAACATGCTCCAGGGCCAGTACATCCTTCCTGAGATATGGTGCCCAAAACTGTGCAGAGTACTGCAAATGTGGTCTGACCAGAGCCTTATAGAGCCTCAGAAGAACATCCCTGCTATTATACTCAGGTCCTCTTGAGATAAATGCCTTCATTGCATTTTCCTTCCTAACTACTGACTCAACCTGCAAGTTTACCTTGAGCGAATTCTGGACTAGAACTCACAAGTCTCTTTGCACTTCATACATCTGAATTTTCTCCCCATTTAGATAATAATCCATGCCTCTATTCTTCCTACCAAAGTGCATAACGTCACACTTTCTGGGAGTAGATCTCTTCACTGTCTTCACATGAACTAATTACCTTGACTCTGCAGACTGCTATACTAACTATCTAACTTCACTATCTGTGGGATTGTAGAATTCTTGAAAGCATTTGTAGCAATCTTGACATTATAATGAGTCTCAGTGGCCCTCAGTTCATGAGTGAAGAATTCATAAAGGATTGGGAAATTCAACATGACATGTCGTCTCCACACTATCCCCAGTCAAATGGAAAGGCTGAGGCTGCATTGGAAGTTGCCAACAGAATCATTAAACTGTACAATCCAACATGGATGTATACAGGGCAATTCCTAAGGTGAACAAATACATCTACTAAAGGCAGGAAGCATAGTCCAGGACAAAGACTAATGTCAAACTAATTTGTCAGTTGCAAAAAAAGCTACTGAAGCCAGAACTAACAACATATGAGTGACAAAATCAAGGTGAAATTGAAAAAAGGCTAATTTAGTTTTGACACCTCTGCCAAACCATTGCTAAAGTTAAGCATTGGAGAGCCAGTCAGAGTATAAGCCTTCATCACTTTCAACAAAGTAGACCCATATGACAACTTGGTACTACATGGAACAATTGTCAAATCAATTGCATACCATGAAAATGAACAGCCAAATAAACCACAATCACAGGCATGTAAGCACCACCGGAGCAGATCTTCCTCAACTGTAAGTAGCCAATCAAGAAGATGTGAACTCATTATCAATGCACACCATAGATCAACCAGAAGTTTTTATTATCTCAGCAACAGAATTGGAACAACAACAGGTGCCGTGTAAACAGCAAATGACACAAATGGCCCTTCTGGGGAAGGACAACCACCCACAGGAATAGCCAGTGACAATGCACTTGGATTCCATTAAGCGCCTGATATGGTTTTAAAGACTTTGTGCAGTGGAAGTGCAGATACTGTTGAGACTAACAAACTGCTAATGTGTGAAATCAATTATATGTTTAGTATTTAGTGCATGATTTGGTAACTCAAAATGTAAATAGTAATGTATGCAAATTTTGAGGGTCTTAGATTTAGATTACTTAAATTACTTACAGTGTGGAAACAGGCCCTTCAGCCCAACAAGTCCACACCGACCCGCCGAAGCGCACCCACCCAGACCCATTTCCCTACATTTACCCCTGCACCTAACACTATGGGCATTTTAACATGGCCAATTCACCTAACCTGTACATTTTTGGACAATGGGAGGAAACCGAAGCACCCGGAGGAAACCCACGCAGACACAGGGAGAATGTGCAAACTCCACACAGACAGTTGCCTGAGGCGGGAATTGAACCCGGGTCTCTGGCGCTGTGAGGCAGCAGTGCTAACCACTGTGCCGCCCACAGTCATTTTGAATAAAAAGGGGAATATTTGTTTTAAAAACAATGCTATACTAAAATGCCTTCTGCATTTCTGGAGTCATGTGACTTGTACCATGAGGTACTGACTGAGGGCATCCACCTTGTAACTAGCCTTCAATAAGACACAGGTTATGCTACATGGTGCTGCATTGATTGAGTAACAATCGCTTAGACTGGTTCCTATTACCAGATTCATGAAACCATGAAAATTTGAAGATCATTAAATTCACAAGTCAGCGCCTTTGTGAACAAAGGTGAGGAAGGTGCAGCAAAACAACAGCAAAGGACTACTCCTTGATATCTAATATCTTTTATTTAATTAATGCATGTGGATGTTGGAGGAAAGATATAATTTAATTAGTGTTTCTCTAATTATGTAATCCATCATTTTTTTTCTCTTAATTTACACACAGCTACTCTGAAGTGTTTGAGGCACCTGTTATTTGTGGAAACCCTACCCCAACGTGACATAGGTCTTCATTAATTATAAACCTGTTTACATGAACAGATTTATGATTTTATTGCATCTAGTGCATAGGCACGTTCCATAATCAACTTTTAACATTCAACTCAAGCACTCTAGAAATTTTACATGGAATGACTGCAGTTATTGAGAGAGGATACCAGATATGTTCGAACCAACCTGTTCACGTATTGCTCACTTCTGGAGTAGCTGGGACTTGAACTTGAGCCTAAGGGATGGTGGAAGATATTTTCTAATCAACATGTTCAGAGATG
This sequence comes from Chiloscyllium punctatum, assembly GCF_047496795.1. Taxonomy (NCBI): domain Eukaryota; kingdom Metazoa; phylum Chordata; class Chondrichthyes; order Orectolobiformes; family Hemiscylliidae; genus Chiloscyllium; species Chiloscyllium punctatum. The sequence continues at coordinate 73,099,637 of NC_092748.1, forward strand.
TTTTGGGAGATGGTGGAACTTGAATTTGGGTCTCCTGGTATGGAGGTACAAACATGACCACAGTACCACACGAACCAAGGGAGTGTTGGAAGATATTTTCTAATTGTCTGTTTGGAGACATTATTAAACATTTCTGGGGCAGCTGGAACTTGAATCTCATTATTTAGATTAGATTAGATTACTTACAGTGTGGAAACAGGCCCTTCGGCCCAACAAGTCCATACTGTCCCTCTGAACAGCAACCCACCCAGACCCATCCCCCTACACTTACCCCTTCACCTAACACTATGAGCAATTTAACATGGCCAATTCACCTAACCTGCACATTTTTGGACTGTGGGAGGAAACCGGAGCACCCGGAGGAAACCCACACAGACACGGGGGGAATATGCAAACTCCACACAGACAGTTGCCCGAGGTGGGAATTGAACATGGGTCTCTGGCGCTGTGAGACAACAGTGCTAACCACTGTGCCACCATGCCACCCAATCTAGACCTCCTTATCCAGCAATAGGAAAAATACCACTGTGGGTGTTGTTGGAATAATTTAGATAACATGCTCCATGTTTCTACAATGAGGTGTTCATTGAAAATTGTTTTTAATTGTTTGTTTCAGTCAGGACTGAGTTGGTAACATACTTGACTATGTTATTAGGCTTAAAGTTAAGGTCCAGTGCTCAAGGAAAACAAAACTCAAAGATGAAATTCTGTTACAGTGCACCCGGATAAGCCGCAGCTATGCCTGCCTTTTTGTTGGCTATATCGAACAGTCCCTCTTCAGTACCTACACAGGCACTGTGCACCAACTCTTCTGCTTCTACATCAACGATTGCATCGATGCAGTATCCTGCACTCAGGCTGAACTGGAGCAGTTCATTGACTTTGCCCACAACTTTCAACCTGCCCTCAAATTCACTTGGTCCATCTCAGACACCTCCCTCCCCTTTCTTGACCACACTGTTTCCATCTCTGTCGACAGTCTCCAGACAGACATTTATTACAAACCTACAGACTTCCATATCTACCTGGACTCACCTCCTCCCATCGAGGATACTGCAAGAACTCCATCCCATTCTCCCAATTCCTCCATCTCCACTGCATCTGCTCAGACGAGGAGACATGCTCACCTACTTTTAACAACATGTGTTTCCTCCCCCCATAATCCAGACAGCACTCCGCTGCACCACCTCCATTCCCCGTTCCACTGCTTTAACCCCCCACCCCCACCACCACCACCAGCACAATAAAGATAGAGTCCCCTTGGTCCTCTCCTACCACCCCATCAATCTCCGCATCCAACAAAACTTCCACCACCTCCAACTAGACCCCACTACCAAGAACATCTTCCCATCCCCACCCCTCTCCGCCTTCTGTAAGGACCGTTCCCTTTGACAGTCCTTGGTTTGTGCTACTCTCCCCACTGACCCCACCCCCCCGAACCCCCAGGACCTTCCCCTGCAACTGGAAAAGATGTAAAACCTGCCGGTACTCCTCCTCTCTATCCTGGGCCTCAAATGGTCCTTCCAGGTAAGACAGAGGTTCACCTGCCTCTCTTTCAATCTAGTTTACTACATCAGGTGCTCCCAATGTTCTGCTCTACATCAGGGGACCGAACATAAACTTAGGGAACAGTTCGTCAAGCATCTCAGCTAGGCCTGCAGGGGCCAACCAGACCTCCTAGTCACCGCCCATTTCAATTCCCCCAACCACTCCCTTTCCGACATAATCATCCTTGGCCTCCTCCATTGCCACAATGAACCATAGTGCAAATTGGAGGAACAACACTGTGTCTTCCGCCTGGGCAGCCTGTAGCCCAGGGGGCTCAACATTGAGTTCTCCAATTTCAAATAACCTCCCTCCCCATCCCCCAACTCCCTTCCACTGCTCCCTTCCATCCCTCCCTTCTACTACTCCCTGCCACCAATTGGATTCATTCTTCCTACTAACCAACCAGATCATGCCCTCTGCCTGTCTTCACCTATAAACACTTCATCACCCTACCTCCGCCACCCCTTTATCTGCAGCTTCTCCCACACCCACACCCAACCCTGAAGAAGGGTTACACCCAGGATGTCAACTTCTCCACCTCTTGATGCTGCCTGGCTTGCTGTAGTTCTTGCAGCCTCCTGCCTGTCTATTATTGTAAGAGGTGTCATTCTTCAAATGTGACTGTCCATCTGATTAATCTGTTTTCTTCAGTGATTTAATTGATTCTATGGCCCTTTTCTAAGAACAGGAATTATTACTGATGTCCTAGCTACTTTTGCTCCTGAATAAAGATCACAAGAACAGATCATCCGGTCATTATCACAACTGCTGTTTTCAGGAGCTTGCTGGACACAAATTAGTTGTGACATTTCTTGCATTACAATAGTGACTAGGCTTCAAGTACTTATTTGGCAATAAATGAATTTTTAGATGTCTGGTAGGCATGAAAAGCAGTATATAAATGTAAATCTTTCCTTCATTCTCAATTTTTCTTCAAAGGCAATTAATTATTATGAAGCAGCATTGAATACTGGCCAACAGAATTTCCTTCGTTATGACTTAGCCGAACTCTTGCTTAAGCTTCGACAGTATGAGAAGGCAGAAAAGATCCTGCTGCAATCATTAGAACACGATTATGGTATGAAGTTTTGAATTGGGAATTAACTGGTTCACTATTATTAGAATTTAGTAATAAAAATAAATGATTTGAATATATTTAACTGTATAAGTAGTAAACAATGATGTAGCCAATCTGCAATTAAAAATACTTGCTACAGGAACTGCTCCATCTTTCAGTAAAGATGAAAATAATGCAGATTTTGTAACAAGAAGCTGTTTCACAACACTGATTTTATACCAAATTGGCTAGTTGAAAAGCCATCCCATAATTTAGATAAAATGCTGGATTCATAAGCAGTTCATCTGTTAGACAGTAATAACTAATACATAATGAGTAACTTGTGTTCATGACATTCTTTTGATGATATGTTGCTGTATTGGAACAAAAATCAAAACTGTCAAGGAAGGTAGTTCCCTTGCAAACAGGCTCAGTAGGTGTTTAAAGGAAAATTCATGAAGGAATATGGGATAAACAGCATTGAATAAAATTTAACACAAATTATCTCTGTTCTTGCAATTTAAAAAGAATGGAAATGTTTTTACATATTTTAGACTTTCAATGTTTTACAGTAAGTGATCTTCAGGCTTTGATGGAAGATGCACGATATTTAATGCTTCTGGCGAAGATATATAGTAAGAAGGAGAAGAAAGATGATGCCATCCTTGCATTACAGAGGGTGAATATTCTTTCCTTCTTGTTTTTATTTGTTTGAGTATTGGATGGTAAATTAAGCTTTCAAAAGTTTCACATTTTCTTTGTAAAAAAGAACCTGTAAATTCAGTCTGTGCATTAAAAATTTGCTATGCTTAATTTAGAATATACCACTAGAGTGCATAATCTCCTCACAATAAACAAAAATTATTTGTATGCAAAATATTAAACTTTTTTACATTGTAGTTGCTGTAGATATTATTGAATTGTACAGAGCAATTGGAGGTCCATTGATCCATTGTGCCCATTTTGTTTTTTTCCTTTGAAGGACATTGGTTAGGCCACTGTTGGAATATTGCATGCAGTTCTGGTCTCCTTCCTATCGGAAGGATGTTGTGAAACTTGAAAAGATTCAGAAAGGATTTACAATGATTTTGCCAGGGTTGGAGGATTTGAGCTATAGGGAGCGGTTGAATAGGCTAGGGCTGTTTTCCCTGGAGCGTCTGAGGCTGAGGGATCACCTTATAGATGTTTATAAAATCATGAGGGGCATGGGGATGGGATAAATAGACAAAGTCTTTTCCCTGAGATGGGGGATTCCAGAACTGGAGGGCATAGGTTTAGGGTGAGAGGGAAAGATATAAAAGAGACCTAAGGGGAAACTTTTTCACGCAGTGGGTGGTACGTGTATGGAGTGAACTGCCAGAGGAAGTGGTGGAGGCTGGTACAATTGCAACTTTTAAAAGGCATCTGGATGGGTGTATGAATAGGAAGGGTTTGGAGGGATATGGATCAAGTGCTGGCAGGTAAGACTAGATTGGACTGGGATATCTGGTCGGCATTGGACCTAAGGTTCTGTTTCCATGCTGTACATCTCTATGACTCTGTGACTCTACAATCGCGACATTTGTCTCATTCGCGTGTTCATTCCATGTACTTTACAAATATGCATTGAATTCACTTTTGATAGTTTACTATTAAATCTACTTTCCCCAATCTTTCAGGCAGTGCAATCCAAATCACCATAAATTAATGTGGAAAATCTTTGTCTTTACCCACCCACTTTTCATTTGTAGATTATATTAAACTGTGTCTTCAGCCACTAGCCCTTCCTCCAGAAGGTGTAGTTTGTTTTTTGAAATTTTTAGTAAAATACATAATGATTTAATGTCTGATGTTTAATAAGCATTTGACAGATGTTACTTGTGTATAACATAATCAAGGTAAGAGTGACAAAAGGGGATTCATGCAATCAAGCTTTGCACCCAAATCTAGGATTTATTCATGCAATTTTTATTTACTTGTGCTGTTTTAGTTGGCTAATATTTATTTATTCTCTGGTTATTCAGGAATCTTCATTTGTTTGATGCCTCTTTCAGCCAAGTCTGACAGCATGTATTCATACCATAGCAACTTGTAACCTTGGGCTTTAATCAAGTAATCGATTTGTCATTTTCTGGTAGAAAAGAGGTTTTCTACATTCAGTGCTCTATCTTCTTGAGTTCAAAAGCATCTTTATATATAAAATTGTCTTCTGCCATCTTTTTTACCCTATTTTTTTTCTTTGCTGTCTTCATTGTAGATTTTAAAAGTGGAAGCTATTGTTGAACTCTGTCCAGTGTTTCTGTTTCGAAATAAATCAGTGAGCATTAGGCATTACACTTCTGTTTTGTTTTGCTTACTCAAATTTTTTACCCTTCAGTCTTTGCCAGCAGTCTCCTGTCTGTGTTTTGTCCAAGACTTTGAACATAGACTACATTTACTGTATTTCCCCCCCATTCATCATACTTGTCACCTCCACAAAAGACTCATTCATAATTATTAAATACAGTTTTTCTTTCTAGAATATGTACTCTCTTCTAATTATTTTCAGTTCTAGATTTTTATGAATTCATAGGCAAGGATGTTGATTTTATTTTTCCATCCTACAGCTGTTAATTTGACAGGCCTGGATTCCCCTTGATTCTCTTTGTAAAAATGCTTATTACATTGGCTATGCTATGGTTCTCTGGCACACATCCATTGTACATAGAATCCTGAAATATAATTTCTGGGGCCTCCACTATTATTTTTCCAATTTCCTTCCAGGCCCTTGAAGATTCCAGTGCTTGTCTTCTCTTAGCTTAACTAATTTCAATGATACTTTATTTTGTCATTTATTGAATTATTATGCTTTCATTTTTACTAATTTTACTATTTATCTCTATCATCGTTCTGTTTTATACAAATTGAAATAAAGTTTATAAGTATTCCTACAAATTTTCAATTAGTTCAATTTTCAGTCCACCTTAGTACAGTCTCCTTATTCTTAAAATTTGTAAACTAATCTGCTGAAAATAGTTACCCAACATGGGATCTAAATAAGTATTTCTTCTAGTCATTTATTTTTGGCTGGCATTCTTGGTTTTGGAATTATTTTTGGCTGCGTCTCTTTTTTGTTTATTTTGTTATTTTGTTTATTTGTTACATTAATTAGTGTACATTAACCTTTATTTTGTTAAGTAAATGTTCCTGCATCTAAAAAGTATTTCCCAAACAATTCTTAATATTAAGAATTAGACCATAATATGCAGGAGCAGAAGTAGACCATTCAGTCCTCGAGTCTATGTCATCCTCAGTATGTGTTTTCCCACCTATTTTTGTGTCATCTGCACATTTGGTAGTAGGACATTAACTTCTATCATCCAAGTTATTAATATGTATTATAAATAAATGTGGCCCCAGCACTTACCTATTGTCATTTCATTACTTACATGTTGCTGTCTAAAAATGCTTCCTTTCTCCCAACTCTTTGTCTTCAGTTAATTGGCCAGTCCTATATCCATGTCTTATGTGCAGTCTCTCATTGAATGGATTTGGAAATCCAAATGTATTATCTGTAGTGTTCCTCATATTATTACTTATTATTTCTTTTTATTATATTTGTTTGACAGTATGCTTGGTAGAAAGACTTTGGAAAAATGTGACAGCAAAAAATCTGCTCTAAATTTAAATTATTCATTCATGTTCAAGTACACCCTCGAGTGGAAAAACAGTGTTATTTTGTAATAACCCATTTGTCTTACATAATGCATATGCTTAGCAATTAAAATTTGAACACTTCTGTGTGTATTATATGCATCTGATGTACATTACTAACTTATTTCATGTCATTTTAATATTCTGCTAATTGTTAGTCTTTTTTTATTCTTACCATTTCCTGGATAGGCAAGGGAGGTCCAGGCTCAGGTGTTAAAACGAGTTCAACTAGAACAGGCTGATGCAGTCCCTCACCAAAAACAACTTGCAGCAGAGATCTGTGCTGAAATAGCAAAGCATGCGACAGACCAGCGAGACTATGAAAAGGCAATTAAGTTCTACAAAGAGGCACTTGTCTATTTTGAGAATGACCATAAGGTTAGTTTGCGGTTGCTAATTTATTATATGTGGTGACTTCAAAAAATTCCAAACTATGGCTTCATTTCACAATGCAAGAATGTGTATGTTTGCATAGATCTCTTGGAATGTGAGAATTATATTGAATAATACATTGAGATATTTAGAAAGTTTAAGTAAGAGTCGTTAATTATCCTGCCTGAAACCACTAAAATGAAGCTGTCTGTGAAAGCATTCCATGTTTGATTACTCTATGCAACAGTACAAAGTGGAAAAATGATCGTCCTGGAAGCAAATTTCTTTCTCGGTCATTGCAAGGCAGCTCACTAAAGCCGTATTTTATCACAAAGTAGAGACTAAAGTTTTGCTTAAAAGTAATTAATGCTGCTCCCAGCAGTAAATTGTCACAGGTTAGGTATCAGGAATGTTGATGAGTGTACAGGAATCACGGTATCCCATAAATTCAGCTGAAAGTCTTGAAAGGCCCTAGAATTTTTTCTAAAATGAAAGACAAATGCTTAGTTATAAATAACTGCTTCCTGTTTTTGGCTCTGGCTGAGAGACTGTCTGTTAGGAGGATTATATGGGAAATTTTTCCTACTCAACTCTTGCATCTGGAGTGAAATTTCAAACTAGAATTTCAAGGAATATATTGGAAATCTTGCAAGTGAAGAAGTTAGTCATTTGAGATGATGGTGTCTTTAAGCTCACAGATAAATCTAAAAATCAGGCCTCATCGTCTGAAGTTGAACCTTTCTGTCTAATTTTTTTAAAAAATTTGTCAAAAGGTGAATAGCAACTGTCAATATTTTTTTCCGAAAGTCAGTCTGTCTTATGCAACTGAATTTCCAAACGACATGTGAATTTACAAGTCATGGCAAAATGCAAAAATCTTAATAGAAAATTATTTTTATTGTACGTACTGTAATATTTGTAGATATACACCTCAAATATGTCACTGATATTTACCAGCCTGTCAAATCTATTTTGTAGTGGTGACATTATCTTGAATTTCATTAATAGCCTTGGAATATTCACATGTAATCGAAAACAATTTGCTTTAAAACAGTGCTAACACTGTTTCCTCAGAAATCGAAATGAGTCAAAGTCTTCCATTGTTGTGAAATAATGTATAATGGTCCACCAGATATCTTGTATTGTTATGTTACGTTGTAATTTTATTGCTTTCTGTGTTAGGTGATGCTAGAACTTGCGCAGCTGTACCTTGCTCAAGATGATATTGATGCCTGTCAACATCAATGTGCAGTTCTTCTGAAAAGTGATCAAGATAATGATGCAGCTACTATGGTTAGTAGAGATAGAGCATAATATTTGAAATAACTGAGATATTACTGCTATCGCTGATAACTTTTAAAGTTTTGGACCTTTGTCTCTCAACTATATGTTGAAGACTTAAGTGTTCATTTAGTTTTTTGTTACCCTTTTGTGTCCCATCAATTATCTATTATTGGAAGAGGAATAATGTGTATGACACAGAAGATGGGACTAGATCTTTGTGAAAATATTCAAAATAGACATGAGACAAAACCTTAAACCCTTTAACTTAATTCTCATCAAGAAATCATCTACAGTATGCACAGGGGTTAAATGACTAAATTTATTTCAGCAAGTGGTTTTTCTTCATGGAATTCACATTATGTTAGCAGTGCTAGTGCCAACTTCCCATTACAAATGACATGCTACTGAATCAATAAATTAACACTTTCTAACTAATTTTAAAATAAACCAGGTAATGAAGTCATGTGCTATCAATCATTTGTTAATTGGTTACACCCTCATAATCTTAACTTCGTTATCTATCTTTACCTCTTTCTTTTGTCACCCCACTTCCTGGCTATACATATTCACAAAAGTTAGTAAAGAACTATAATTAAGCAAGAATGATGAACAGAAAACTGCAAATTGAAGATTTTAGCTTCAAAGCACTACCCAAACTGTTCAATAAATCCTTATTTTGTAAAGGAACACTTTCAATTCTTGAACAATTTTAGCAACACCTAGGTTAGAGGAGTTCATTTCAAATAGCCCTATTGGCAACCTTAATAAACTCCAAAGCAATGTTGCACTATCATTTAGATATACTAGCTTTTCCATTGATTCTTTAGCTCCTCATTTTTTGTTACCACCCAGATTCAGATAGGCAGAACATTCTTATGTCACCTTGAATATGCTGTCTCCAGACCTGTGCTCTAAATAATAAGAAATTTCTAGAAAATCTCAATAGTTCTGGAGACTGGTTAATGGACACAAAAAGTTGATTCTGTTTTCTCTCTATAGATGCTACTAGTTCTCAAAAAGTTTTCCAGAAATTTCTGATTTTGTTTCTGATTTCTAGTATCCACAGTTGTTTTTTTTCTTGTCCTGTGGTCTAAATATTCCAGCTGAAAATGTGTTGCTGGAAAAGTGCAGCAGGTCAGGCAGCATTCAAGGAACAGGACAATCGACATTTCGGGCATAAGCCCTTCTTCAGGGTTTATGTCCGAAATGTCAATTGTCCTGTTCCTTGGATGCTGCCTGACCTGCTGTGCTTTTCCAGCAACACATTTTCAGCTCTGATCTCCAGCATCTGCAGTCCTCACTTTTTCCCGTCTAAATATTCCAGTAAAGGAAATAATTTGTTTATGTAAACATTCATTTTAACCATCATTAGCCCCTTCCTTTTTAGCAATATGCCTGATGCCTGAATCCATTTTGAAGATACTTTTAAAACAATGTCTGAGATGTTGCACCTACTTTCTGTGTGAATGTGGCTGATAGTGATTGTAAAGTACAATCTTTATAGATTGTGATTTAGGAGAAAAGCAGTTACAGGACTGTGCCATTTATTTCAAGCTTCCATTAAAAGATTAGCACTGACTATCAAGATGCCTGCAGCTCTCGATTGCTCCACTTCCCTCTTCTAGCATGTAACTTTGATTTAATTGTTGGCATGAAATTGATCAAAGAAGCAAATGCTATTGTAGCCTGCAGAACCAATATCTTTATTCTGTTTCTCATTAACTAGCAAAAGCTCTACTTTAGGATTGCCCAATCCTATAAAATACTGGATATTTGTCTGTCCATTTGGGCCACTAGATCCAAAGCTATGGCTTCCTTGAATAGCAATGTGTCAGCCATGGTTTAGCAGCATTATCAACTTTCAGTCAGAAGGTATGGATTTAAGCCCCAGTCTAGTTACGTGAATACATTATCCAGATTAATACTTCAGAGTAGAAGCAAGGGAATGATGCTTCATTGGAAGTGTATTTTTCAGATAAGTTATTAAACGAAGACCCTTCCTGTTTCTTAGATGAACACTGAAGATCATGCATTATTTAAAGAAGAACAGGCCTTTTTTTCTGGCCACTAGGCCAATACATATCTTTTGACCAATGTCAGAGTAATTGATTCTGTCATTCATTTTCATTGCTTTTTGTGAGAGCTGGTTCTGTGCATTTCTTACAACAGTGACCACAGTCCAAAAGTATTTCATTGCCAACAAGGCATTTTGATACATAATTAAATTATGAAAGTAACTATATACAAATAAAAATTCATTCATCCGAAGATATTGAAGTTTGCTTCCTGTGCAGTTGCCAAAGTGTTTTCATTGCACCATTTGTCAGACTTACTCCAAAGCTGAGGGAGATAAGAAAATTAGCCATTGAATGATAGTATACCCTTTTAAGCTCAGCTGTCATCCAGCACAGAAAAAGTGACTCTTAAGCTATGTCAAAAACATCGTCTTATGTCTAATTGTAAAACTAAATGGAAAACCACTTAAATGGGTAATAAATATGAAACATATAGTGTGAATTAGAATTATATATCAGCCAGTCTTGAGCAGGGCTAGTTACTTACCAGAAGGATGTTAACAGGTCATTTGGGTGGGGTTTTAATGGGTACTAGCTACCAGGCTATTGAATTCACTTTCTCAATTTGCTATGACAAATTGAAATCTCAAGACTGACTGCAAAGCTGCCGTCAGTGTGATGGGTTGAAGTGTTCCTATTTTGACGCAAGAGCTATCAATAATAAGGGTGATGAAGTTAGAGTATAGGCTAGTACTTGGAAATATGATGTTGTGGCTATTACAGAGACTTGGATATGAAAGGGGCAGACTGGTTGTTGGATATTCCAGGGTTTAGAACCTTGGATGACAAGGAATGTGGAACATTTTGTCAGAAGGAAGCTTACTTAAGGTTGAGGAGGCAGGGATCAGACAGGTCTGTAGAGGGTTACAAGGTAGCCAGGAAGGAACTGAAGAAGACTGAGGAAAGTTAGAATGGGGCATGAGAAAGCTTTAGTTGGTCGGATGAAGGAAAACCTTAAGGCATTCTACATGTATGTGAGGAACACAAGGATGACCGGAGTGAGGGTAGTGTTGATCAGGGATAGTGGAGGCAACTTCTGCCAGGATTTGGAGGAGGTAAGGGAGGTCCTTAATGAATACTTTACTTCAGTATTCACTAGTAAGAGGGACCTTGACGTTTGTGAGGACAGTGTGATACAGACTGATATGCTTGAACATGTTGATGTTAAGAAGGAGGGTGTGCTGAAAATCTTGAAAAACATAAGGATAGATAAGTCCCCTGGGCCGGATGGAATATTCCCAAGGTTACTATAAGAAGCGAGGGAAGACATTGCTGCTCCTTTGGCGATGATGTTTGCGTCCTCACTGTCCACTGATTGGAGGGTGGCAAATGTTATTCCCTTGTTCACGAAAGGGAATGGGGTAACCCTGGGAACAACAAACCAGTCAGTCTTACGTCTGTGGTGGCCAAATTATTGGACAGGATTTTGAGAGACGGGATTTATGTTTACTTGGAAAACCATAGCTTGATTAGATGGTTAACATGACTTTGTGAGGGGCAGGTCATGCCTCACAAACCTTATTGAATTCTTTGAGGATGTGACAAAACACAATGATGAAGGTAGGGCAGTGGATGTGATGTATGTGGATTTTAGCATGGTGTTTTATAAGGTTTCCCCATTGTCAGCTCATTCGGAAAGTAAGAGCATGGGATACAGGAAGATCTGGCTGTCTGTATACAGAATTAGTTGGCTTATAGACTACAGAGGGTGGTAACTGTAAATTATTCAGCCTTGCGCTTGGTGACCAGTGGTGTTCTGCAGGGATCAGCTCTGGGACCTCTGCTCTTTGTGATTTTTATAAATGACTTGGATGAGGAAGTGGAAGAGTTGGTTAGTATGTTTGCCAATGACACGAAGGTTGGTGGAGTTGTGGATAGTGTCAAGAGCTGTTGTAGGTTAATGTGACATTGACAGGATGAAGAACGGGCCGATAAGTTCAACCTGGAACAAAATGATTCATTTTGGAAAGTCGAATTTGAATGCAAAATACAAGGTTAAAGGCAGGATTCTTGCTGGTGTGGAGGAACAGAGGAATCTTGGCATCCATGTCCACGGATGCCTCAAAATTGCCACCCAAATTGATAGAGTTGTATGGTGTATGGTGTGTTGGCTTTCCTTAGCGGGGTGATTAAGTTTAAGAGCCACAAGGTTATGCTGCAGCTCTATTGAGCCCTGGTTAGGCCACACTTGGAATATTGTATTCTGTTTTGGTCACCTCATTATCAGAAAGATGTGAAAGCTTCAGAGAGAATACAGAGGAGATTTACCAGGATGTTGCCTGGACCGGAGGGCAAGTGTTATAAAGAAAGGTTGAGGAAGTCAGGGCTTTTCTCATTAGAGTGAAGAAGGATGAGTGGTGACTTGATAGAAGTGTACAAGGTGTTGAGAGGCATAGATAGAGTGAATAGCCAAAGATCTTTTTCCAGGGCAGAAATGGCTATGCCGATGGGGCACAATTTTAAAGTTATTCGAGGAAGGTTTAGGGGAGATGTCAGAGATAGGTTCAAGTTCGGCACAATATTGAGAGCTGAAGGGCCTGTACTGTGCTGTCCTGTTGTATGTTCTATGTTCTATTGTTAATCCAGTCTCGCAGTTATTGCATTACTGAACCATGCGTGATATTTTTGTAATTGTGTACGCCTTCATTTAAGAGAGCAAGGTAGAGAAGGTACAAGGATATAATAGTACTGAGTTTGGAGCTGTTCTTCAGCTGTATGTTTTTCAACACCAGTTTTTGTGTGTCTCCAGTTATATCCAATGTAATTTCTTACATGGCTTATAGTTTCTGGGCCGTCATCAAGTTTGGGCTTGAGTTTGGTCTTATTGTGTTCTGTCTAGTCACGCATACAGAATAGTAATCTTGCAAGTTGTGAAGAATGTATGGTACCAAAGATGTGTCGAACCTGGGATCTTACTTATCCAGAATTAGAACATAAGAACATAAGACATAGGGGTGGAAGCAAGGCCATTCGGCCCATCGAGTCCACTCCGCCATTCAATCATGGCTGATGGGCACTTCAACTCCACTTACCCGCATTCTCCCCGTAGCCCTTAGTTCCCCGAGACAACAAGAATCTATCAATCTCTGCCTTGAAGACATTTAGCGTCCCGGCCTCCACTGCACTCTGCGGCAATGAATTCCACAGGTCCACCACTCTCTGGCTGAAGAAATGTCTCCGCATTTCTGTTCTAAATTAATATTAGTTAGGATCATAACATTCTGAAAACACAGAGAACCACCAACAAGGCAAAGTCTTGATGTTATATTAAAACAACAGCAGCATCCTTGGAATTCTCCTTCTAATATTCTGGGTTCCTCCCTGGTAGAATATGGAGGATCCCTCCATTCAAAGAGCAGATAAAATCCTGCAGTCATTTGTAGCTTCACTGTTCTTCTGAAATAAATCTAAGCTTTGTTAGATTGCTGGAAAAAAGCTTTTGTAATGTTTTTAAGCAAATCTTATCCACAATTTGTCTGGCACATTCTGTGTAATGTTTAAATTAAAATAATTCTGATATTATGTTATAGATGATGGCAGATCTGATGTTCAGAAAGCAGGATTATGACCAAGCTGTGTTCCACTTCCAACAACTTTTGGAACGCAAACCAGGTAAATGTAGCTGTTTATTGCTTTATAGTTGTAATATTTTGTAAGCAGGCTGTCTTGCAATAATATTGAAGAATATTAGAACCAGTGACCTAAAGTTGTCTTTGTGTGTCTAATTCTGCCAGCAGAATTATGAAAAATATCATACTTTCCTGACCAGAATTTTATCAAGAAGGTGGGGCTAATTGAAATCTGATTTGAGGAATGCAATGTTGTTATTCATCTCGAGAGAACTAGAATATAAAGACATGGATGTACTTCTGAGGTTTTATAATGTCTGGTCAGACCACATTTAGAGTATTGTGAGCAATGTTGGGCCTCATACCTCAGGAAGGATGTATTGGCCCTGGAGCAGGTCCAGAGGAGGTTCACAAGAAAAGATCCCAAGAGTGAATACAAATCTATGTTCCATTTCATAACTGAACAGTATACTTTCTAGATGACTTGTAAATTTGGGTCTGCCAGTGAGTCTTAATCTGGTACATTGGAGCCAGCAGTTCCCTTAAATATTTTTGTCATAATCTTCTTGTGTATATATAATGGATTATTGGAAAGACCTGGGAGTCAGAGTCGAAAAGAGTGGCACTGGAAAAGAACAGCAAGTCAGGCAGCATCCAAGGAGGAGAGTCGACATTTCAGGTATGCTTTTTCAGTGCCACCCTTTTCGCGACTCTGATTCTCCAGCATCTACATTCCCCACTTTCTCGTAGAATCTGGGAGTATAAGTAGAAGGCTTTCTGCTATTTATTGCCCAGACGCATGTGTCTTACATAATGTACTCATTCTATCTCTGGCAAGGTAGACCAAGTTAACAGAAGGAAGAATGACACTTGGTTTGATAAATAAGCTACGTTATCCTACGCTTGGCAATACAACTTATGATTGAGTAATCCTTGGTACAATCTTTTTTTTCACACTAGTCACTATGTTATCACAAAAATAAACAGAACAGATTTGCTTCGCCATTTTATGGGGCATTTTACTTCATGTAAAATCAAAATAACCCTGTCTATGGCAAAGGTTGTCCATTTGTCACCTAACTATTGTGCTAATATCTGCATCCTGAATTTTATAAACTATTCTCCCTCATCAGGTGGGTTGGTTCGTCAGCAATGAGGTTCTCCATATTTTACAGAATAATATTGCCTTGTTAACAACTTGGCCATTGTTTGGAATTTCTGGTAAAACAATCAGCAACTTGCTTTTTAAATATTTCTTTGGGTCTGTTGTGTTTGGTCAGTATTTGCTCATAAATGTTTAAGTCACGAATGACCAACATGCTTTAACTGATAGTGATCAAAAATCTTTAATTTGGAGGTGCTGGTGTTGGACTGGGGTGTACAAAGTTAAAAATCACATGACACCAGGTTATAGTCCAACATGTTTAATTGGAAGCACACTAGCTTTCGGAGCGACGCTCCTTCATCAGGTGATAGTGGCTTGCACTTTTTTTTTAGATAATTTTATGACATTAGCACGTTTGATCGATTTGTTGAGAAGAGCTGGAAAACTGGAAGAAGTTCCCAGATGCCTTGACATGGCTGAAAAACACACGACAAGACCAACTTCTGAGCCTGGCTTTAATTATTGCAAAGGGTTGTACCTCTGGTAAGTTGTCCTGCAATTATGATTAAAAACCAAAGTTCTAATGGCTCAGTGCACAAATGAACATCACAAAGTCCAGGAAGGTTGCAAGTTTGATTTGGCATTTGCTAGATTTATCAATTACTGTCAAAGAAACAATAATGATAATAAATTGATCTTTACTTCGTTTATTGAAGTGGAAGGTGAAATGCATTAAGAGCCATAAGCAAAGCCATTTTCTCACAAAGAGCACCAACAAACAGGTCATCAGCTCTATTCAAATGCAGTACCAGTGTCTGAACCAGATTAGAGTACCCCACAGTATCTTGTGCATTGAGGTGTTTACTGCTGTCTCTAGAACTTGACCCTCCAGAGGCGAGTGAACCTTGAAAGGAGTGAGATGCTAAATGGACCTCGCTAGGGAGATGAAAGAAGAGAATACTGCAGAAAAGACTGCTGTTCAGGGTGCCGGGAAGCTGAGTAGTGCCACTTAGAGTCATAGAGATGTACAGCATGGAAACAGACCCTTCAATCCAACTCGTCCATGCCAACCAGATATCCCAACCCAATCTAGTCCCATCTGCCAGCACCTGGCCCATATCCCTCCAAACCCTTCCTATTCATATACCCATCCAGATGCCTTTTAAATGTTGTAATTGTACCACCCTCCACCACTTCCTCTGGCAGCTCATTCCATACACATACACCCTCTGTGTGAAAACATTGCCCCTTAGGTCTCTTTTATATCTATCCCCTCTCACCCTAAACCTATGCCCTCGAGTTTTAGACTCCTCCACCCCAGGGAAAAGATTTTGTCTATTTATCCTATCCATGCTCATGATTTTATAAACCTCTATGACATCACCCCTCAGTCTCTGATGCTCCAGGGAAAACAGCCCCAGCCTATTCAACATCTCCCTATAGCTCAAATTCTCCAACCCTGGCAACATCCTTGTAAATCTTTTCTGAACCCTTTCAACTTTCACAACATCTTTCTGATAGGAAGGAGACCAGAATTGCATGCAATAGCCTTCAAGATCCTCCGCTCCACGCTCAGAGCAATGCGCCGGCACCTAATCTCTCTACAGTCAGCCCTGCCTCAGCTGAGGGCCACACTCTCTCAGAATTGCAAAAGACACACTCTATACTACATCCTCAGGAGAATTCATACTCTCAACAAACAGTATTTCAACTCCATCTCAAACATCAAAACCTGTAAGTACAGCAAACTTTTATCTACCCACCTCCATGACCAGTACTCCTCAAACATTCCAGTAGATTCCCCTGGCCTCTGGAACTGCTCCGACGCCATTAGCCATGTGGCTGGTGCAGCTGCCACTCCCACGCTGATTGTTGATGTCACTTCCGCCCCCATCATGGACACTCCCACAGCCACTTCCGCCCCTCACAATTCCTCATGCACCACACGTGACATCACTTCTGCCCCTTACATCATCGCTGATGTCACACGGTCAGTGACTTCTGCCCCCCCCCCACTGCCGTGTTTGCCACCATTTCCGCCCCCACCAATGCCACTCACCTGCATTCTGATGACATGCCCCCCACAGATCCCACTGTCACCATCCCCACCCCCCAGAACCCTGAGGGGAACACCACCCCTGCTTATGACTCTACCCCCATTCCCCCCCCACCACCACGCCCACTCCAGTTACAGGCTCCGCATCTCGTCCACATCCCGCACCTCCTCTCTCAGACCCCACCCCTCCAACTGTAACAAGGACAGAACGCCCCTGGTGCTCACCTTCCACCCTACCAACCTTCGCATAAACCAAATCATCCGCCGACATTTCCGCCACCTCCAAAAAGACCCCACCACCAGGGATATATTTCCCTCCTCACCCCTTTCCGCCTTCCGCAAAGACCATTCCCTCCGTGACTACCTGGTCAGGTCCACGCCCCCCTACAACCCACCCTCCCATCCTGGCACCTTCCCCTGCCACCGCAGGAACTGTAAAACCTGCGCCCACACCACCTCCCTCACCTCTATCCAAGGCCCTAAAGGAGCCTTCCACATCCATCAAAGTTTTACCTGCACATCCACTAATATAATTCATTGTATCCGTTGCTCCCGATGCGGTCTCCTCTACATTGGGGAGACTGGGCGCCTCCTAGCAGAGCGCTTTAGGGAACATCTCCGGGACACCCGCACCAATCAACCACACCGCCCCATGGCCCAACATTTCAACTCCTCCCTCCCACTCTGCCGAGGACATGGAGGTCCTGGGCTGCCTTCACCACCCCTCCCTCACCACCAGACGCCTGGAGGAAGGACGCCTCATCTTCCGCCTCGGAACACTTCAACCTCAGGGCATCAATGTGGACTTCAACAGTTTCCTCATTTCCCCTTCCCCCACCTCACCCTAGTTCCAAACTTCCAGCTCAGCACTGTCCCGATGACTTGTCCGGACTTGTCCTTCCTGCCTATCTCCTTTTCTTCCTGATGAAGGGCTTTTGCCCGAAACGTCGATTTCGCTGCTCGTTGGATGCTGCCTGAACTGCTGTGCTCTTCCAGCACCACTAATCTACTATCTGGTTTCCAGCATCTGCAGTCATTGTTTTTACCTCTTAAGCTCGCATCCAAATCATTTATATAATGATGAATAGTAGTGGACCCAGCACTGATCCTTGTGGTACTCCACTGGTCACAGGCCTCCAGTCTGAAAAACAGCCCTCCACCACCACCTTCTGTCTTCTACCTTTGATTCAGTTCCATTTCCAAATGACTGATTCTCCCTGTGTTCCATAAGATCTAACATTGCTAATCAGTCTCCCATGGGAAACCTTGTCGAATGCCTTACTGAAGTCCATATAGATCACGTCCACCGTTCTGCCTTCATCAGTCCTCTTTGTTATTTCTTCAAAAAACCCAATCAAGTTTGTGAGACATAATTTTTCATGCACAAAGCCACATTGACTATCCCTAATCAGTCCTTGCCCTTCCAAATACATGTACATCAGGATTCCCTCCAACAACTTGCCCACCTCCGACGTCAGGCGCTCACTGGTCTATAGTTCCCTGGCTTGTCCTTACCACCCTTCTTAAACAGTGGCATTCAAAACTCTGGTCTGGTTGGTGACTATGTCAGTGGGCTCTGCTTTGGGCCAAAACATACAGGGGTAGAATTATGCCATTTGGCGCATTGAATCCTCTCTGTTGCATATCATGGCTGATATGTTTCTTAACCCCATTTGCTGTCTTCTCCACATAATTCTTGATCCTCTTACTAATCAAGAACCTACCTATCTCTGTCCAAAAGACAATCAATGACTTGGCCTCTGCATCCCTTTGCAACAATAAGTTCCACAGATTCACTACCCGCTGGCTGAAGAAAGTCCTCTTCCTCTCGTGTCTAACTCGAGTCTTAGTCTGCCCTACCAGTGGAAACATCTTCTCCTTGTCCACTCTATCCAGGACTCTCATTCTGTATGTATCAGATCTCACCCCCCCATCCTTCTGAGCTTCATCGGGTACAAATCCAGAGTCCTCAACCTTTCCTCAAATGACCATTGGTCTTCATTTCCAGGATCATTCTTGTGAACCTCCTCTGGACCCCCTCCAAGGCCAGCATACCATTTCTTGGATACGTGGTCCAAACCCACTCACAATATTCCTGTTGTGGTCTGACCAGACTGTTATACAGCCTTAGCAGCACTAGGTCTCTCAGTTTAGCCACGTTTCGCCTGAGTATTCTCGCTCAACAGGACTGCATGCTCCATAATGTACTTTGATCTGTGCGTTTGAGAGAACATAATTAGAAGTACAAATTTGATTCGATCCACTGATATCACCAATGCATGGTACTCATCCGTCCGGTCGTCCCTTTGGCTCAGTTCAAAGACTATTGCTTTGCTTCATCACTTTTTCTTCTTTTGAGTTTTGCATTGAAGCGATGAATACTCGGACTAAGAGAATCATGTGTTAACTTTTATAGTGTTACTAAAAGTTTAAAAAGTACACATTTACAAGGGAAACTCCAGTGACCACTGAGTGCTCTAACAGACATTTGGCCTCTGTTTCCTGCTGCTTGTATAGGTGCTCCCCTTGTGACCACAGGTTCAGGGGAGACAGACTGTGGTACAGACTCTGGCCTTGGAGGGGGTCCAGAGGAGGTTCACAAGAATGATCCTGGGAATGAAGACCAGTGGTCATTTGAGGAAAGGTTGAGGACTCTGGATTTGTACCCGATGAAGCTCAGAAGGATGGGGGATGAGATCTGATACGTACAGAATGAGAGTCCTGGATAGAGTGGACAAGGAGAAGATGTTTCCACTGGTAGGGCAGACTAAGACTCGAGTTAGACAGTGTCGAGTGTGGTACTGGAAAAGCACAGCAGGTCAGGCAGCATCCAAGCAGCAGGAGAGTTGCATTTTGAACAAAAACCCTTCATCAGGAATGAAGCTGGGAGCCTAGGGCATGGAGAGATAAATGGGAGGGGTGGCGCTGGGAGGGAAGGTCTGTTTGCATCTGAGATTCCCTTGGTGATCATCTGCTTCATTAAGCTGCTATTTGTGGTAATTCCAGAGGTTACTACTCTGATGCCAGTGCAGGAATGGCACTGGCACTGGGCCCTGCTGTCGAGCTGCTCCCTTAACCAGAATGCTGTAAAGGGTGGTATTCTCCCACTCTTTGGTAACTGTCTTAGTCTTTGGATGGAACTCTGTATTGTGGGTGGAGAATGAATTACAGTGCAACAAGCATCTAGTTCATGTATCTCTGTGCCATTAGTTCCATTCTGTAGTCCATACTATTGGATGTGGCACAAATCCCGTTCATTTTTGTGTGCTGTCCCTGCAGCTGCTTCGACTGTTACTGCATATGGCTCCCCATGATTTTGGTCTCTCTCCCTCAACAAAAGAGTTTATGTGTTGAAAGCCACGAGCTATGGTGACGTACATGAACTGAATGGATGACTCCTCCTTAGCCCATTTGCTCATTCTGCTTTAGAGAACTCAGGTGTTGGTAGAATAATCACTATCACTTTTGAAACAAAAGTATTCTTTCTTAAGAAGGAATATTTGTATTCTATTGTGTCTAGGTACACTGGAGAACCAAATGATGCACTTCGACACTTCAATAAGGCTCGCAAGGACAGTGATTGGGGGCAAAATGCAATTTATAACATGATAGAGATCTGCATGAATCCAGACAATGATACCATAGGAGGTGAAGTCTTTGAGAACCTAGATGGAGATATGCGGTGAGAGTAAATTACCAATTATTTATCTTGTATGTTTAGGAGTGTAAGGAGTAAGCCATATGGCACTTTGAGCTTGCTTCACCATTCAATCAGATCTTGGCTGATCTAGTTATGGTCTGAACACCACTTCGTTGCAAGCTTCCCTTATCCCTGACTCCCTCATTTATCAAAAATCTATCTAACACAGTCTTGAATAAATTCAGTGACCCAGCTTCCCCTGTTTCCCTGACTCCCTCATTTATCAAAAATCTATCTAACACAGTCTTGAATAAATTCAGTGACCCAGCTTCCCCTGTTTTCTGGGGAATTACAGATACTACTTAAGGACTAGTGATGATTTAACCTGAGGGTCACCACACCTTAGGCAAGGGGAGAGGCTGAGAAGGAGTGTCCTTCATGCTAACTTCAGCTGGTGCGGGAATTGAACCCTTGCTGTTGGCGTCACTCTGCATTACAAACCTGCCATGCAGCCAACTAGATAACCAATCCCCACAGATACTAACAGCTGATGAGATAATATTTTTTGTAAGCTCTGTTATAAAGGCAATGTCTTTATTCTTAAACTATGTCTCCTAGTACTTGCCTCACCCATGGGAGGAAGCATTCTCTGGGTATCCACCCTGTTCAGATCTTGCATGTTTCAAGAAGATCCTTTTTCATTCTTCTACACTCCAGAGAGTATAGACCCAACCTTTTTTGAAAAGATAAGCTGTTCAACCTAGAAATGGATGATTTGAACCTTCTCTGAACTGCATCTAATACATTCAGTTCTTTTTTTCAAATAAGGAGACTAAAACTGTTTGCAATATTCCAGACCTGGCCTCACCAAGGCCCTGCACTGTAAAACATTCCTACTTGTATATTCCATTTCCCTTGCTATAAATACCAACATTTTATTTGACTTTCTAATTATCTGCATAATATCTTTTTGAGTTTCATGTGCCAAGGCAAGTAGATCCCTCTGGAACACCATGTTCAGCAATCTCTCTTTAGTTAAATAGTCTATTGATTTATATTCTTCCTACTAAAGAGCACAAGTTTCCACCTTCTGTATTATTCTCCATCTGCAATTTGTATTTTTTCCTTTCTCTTAGTCTCTCTACATTCCTTTGCAGACTCCCTAACGCTTCTTGACAACTTGACTACCATCAGCAAACTTAGCCAGTATGCATTTGGTTCTTTCAAGTATTTAATACATGGCACTCTATTAGTTACAACTTTTCATCCTGAAAAAAAATCATTTTTATTCATGGGATGTGGGTATCATTGGTTTATTAACCATCCCTGATTTTCTTTGAGAAGGTGGTAGTGAGTTGACTTCCTGAACCGCTGCAGCCCATGTGGGTTAGGTACACCAATAGTGCAGGAGAATCAACATTTCGAGCATAAGCTCCTCACACCTGATTCTCCTGCTCCTCGGATGCTGCCTGACCGGCTGTGCTTTTCCAACACCACACTCATTGACTTTGATCTCCAGCATCTGCAGTGCTCTCTTTCTCCCACACCAGTTAGGGATCGAGGTCTAAATTTTGACCTAATGACAACGGTGTTGTTGTTCCAAGTCAGCATGGTGTGTGGTTCAGAGGGAAACTGCAGGTAGTGATACTTAGGCATCTTCCCTTGCCCTTCTAGGTGATCAGGGGTTTGGAAGGTACTGTCTGAGGAGTCTTAATGAGTTATTGCACGACATTTTATATGTGGCACAAATACTGCCAGTGGTGAATGGGGTGCCAGTCAGGTGGGCTGCTTTATCCTGAATGGAGTTGAGCTTCGAGTGTTGTTGGAGCTGCACCCATCTAGGCAAGTGGTAAATAGTCCATCACATTCCTGACCAATGCCTTTTGGTGGTAAATAGGCATTTTGAAGTCAGGAGGTGAGTTATTTGCAGCAGAATTCTTAGCCTTAGACCAACTTTTGTAGTTACAGCATTTATATGGCTGTTCTAATTATTCCACCTCTCTGCTTACTGTTAACTACCCAATCAATCTTTTATCCATACTGCTAAATTACCCCAGATCATGTGCTCTTACCTTACGTAGTAACCCTTGATGTGGCACATTTTTGATAGGAATACGGATAAATGTTGATTCCTTTCAAATTGCATATTCAGTTTTAGTTTAGCATTGTTTTTATGTTTTAGTTTAAATTTAATTAAATATAATAATCAATTATTGCATCAAAATATTGGCTTTATCATGTTTGGCCCTGTTTGAAGACTAAAATCTCGAACAGAGTGAAATTAACTTTCCCAGTTTTGTTTGGGCTTATGAGGGAGAAAAAATATAATTTTGCTTATTTTATGACCTGTGTAATTGTTTTTTCTGTAGGTTTTAGAGTGCCAAGTTATTTGTAGTTTGTCTACTGGTAGATTGCTAGTTTGTTATTGTAATTTATCAATATTCACAATGTTTGGATGCTTTGTATATGCAGTTGCAAATGCATATAAACGATCTTCTACTTAAATGTGAAACAGTACAATTTCACAGTAGCTTGAAAAACACGGATCAAAATGAAGTAAAAAGTTTTGGATGTTTTATTTTGGTTGCTTTTGTTGCCAATAGAAACTCAACTGAAAAGCAGGAGTCAGAACAGTTGGCTGTGATGACAGCAGAAAAACTACTGAAAGAACTCAAACCTCAAACAATTCAAGGCCACGTCCAGTTGCGCATAATGGAAAGCTGCTGCCTCATGGCAACAAAGCATAAAGCAAATGTGGAACGAGCTCTCAATGTCTTCACAGAAATAGCAACGGCTGAGGTTAGTCTTGTGCAAATTTCAAGACATTAGAGTGGAGAAGCATTTTAGTAAACTGAATTTAAGTGTTTCTGAAATTATTTTAGAGATTTTCTTTCCATTACTGTATTGGAAGTCCATTCTGTGCATTGTTCACATTTTGTGTGTGGAATTTAACATTTCTTATAAAAGATAATCGACCTGAGAGATTGAAGAGAATGCTAAATGGATGATTTTGTGCCTTGTGTTGTGGGGGTTGGGGTGGCTTTAGGTGTCAAAACAGAAAAAGTAGCTTTGTGACTCTCATATACCCCTTTTCAACTTGAACTGAAGTTGTAGGGACTAGGACTGAGTGCATGTGTTTGTTGGGTAAGAAAGTCTAAACTTTTACATTGTAAAACTTTGTACTTTAGACTAACTTAGTTTGTATTAGGCATCATACTGAAATCTGAATGAAAAATTCAGTTTAAATTCTGTAGTTGTCAGCCTTAAGCAGGGTTTTCTTTTTTAAGCATTCCAGGAAGGAAGCAGCTTAATTAAAAAAACAGCTGAGACTGAATCCTCATTAAGTGACTCAGATTTTCTGTTTGTGTTGGGAGTATAAATGAGTAGGCAACTGAGTGTGACATAATCTTTGACACTGTAACATGCAATAAAGTGCTAGAATTGAACACATCAAGGCATTAAGTAGAGGAAAGTATGAGGTGTTTGTTTGCTTTTGCCTAAACAAAACAGCTGTGGATAGAACATAGAACAGTACAACACAGGACATTCCCTTCAGCCCTCCATGTTGTACTGACCTTTTATCCGATTCTATCTTCCATGTGCCTATCCAAGAGTCGCTCAAATGTCCCTAATGTATCTGACTCTACTATCATTGCTGGCACTACATTCCACACACCTACCACTCTCTGTGTAAAGAACCTACCTCTGAAATCTCCCCTAAACCTTCCTCCAGTTATCTTAAAATTACACCCTTGTGATAGCCATTTCTACCTTGGGAAAGAGTCTCCGGCTATCCACTCTATCTGTGCCCCTCATTATCTTGTATATTTCTGTCAAGTCACCTCTCATCCTTCTTGGCTCCAATGAGAAAAGCCCTAGCTCCCTCAACATTTCTTCTTAAGACATGCCTTCCAGTCCGGTCAGCATCCTGGTAAATCTCCTATGCACCCCCTCTAAAGCTTCCACATCCTTCCTATAATGAGGCAACCTGAACCGAACATAATATTACAAGTGTTTTCGAACCAGGGCTCTATAGAGCTGCAGCATAACCTCACAGCTCTTAAACTCAATCACCCTGCTAATGAAAGCCAACACCATAAGCCGCCTTAACAATTCTATCAGCTTGGTTGACAACTTTGAGAGATCTATGGATATGGACTCCAAGATCTGTCTGTTCCTCCATACTTCCAAGAATCCTGCCTTTAACCCTGTATTTTGCATTCAGATCTGACCTTCCAAAGTAAATCAATTCACACTTTTCCAGGTTGAACGCCATCTGCCACTTATCAGCCCAGTTTGTATCCTGTCAATGTCCTGTTGCAACCTACAAAAGCCCTCCACACTACTCAACCACCCTTCCACTTCCTCATCCAAGTCATTTATAAAAATCATGAAGAGCAAAGGTCCCAGAACCGATCCCTGTGGAATACCACAGGTCACCGAGCTCCAGGCTGAATACTTTCCATCTGCCACCTCTGTCTTATATGGGCCAACCAATTCTATATCCAGATAGTCAAATTTCCCTGTATCCCATGCCTCCTTACTTTCAGAATGAGCCTACAATGAGAAACCTTATCAATCGCCTTGCTAAAATCCATGTACATGACATCCACTGCTCTACCCTCATCAATGTGTTTTGTCACATTCTCAAAGAATTCAGTAAGGTTTGTGAGGCATGACCTGCCCCTCACAAAGCCATGCTGACTATCTCTAATCAAGCTATGGTTTTCCAAATAATCATAGATCTTGTCTCTCAGAATTCTCTCCAATACTTTACCCCCCACATAAATAAGACTGTCTGTAATTCCCAGGATTATCCCTTTCTTGAACAAGGGAATCTCATTTGCCACCCTCCAATCATGTGGCACTACTCCAGTGGACAGTGACGATGCAAAGATCATTGCCAAAGGTGCAGCAATCTCTTCCCTTGCTTCCTATAGTAACCTATTGTATATCCCATCTGACCCAGGGGACTTATCTATCCTTATGTTTTTCAAAATTTTCAGCATATTCTCCTTCTTAACATCAACCTGTTGGAGCATATCGGTCTGTTTTACGCTGTCCTCAGAAACGTCAAGCTCCCCCTCAGTACTGAGTACTGAAACAAAGTATTCATTAAGGACATCTCCTATTTCCTCTAACTCCAGTTGCAAATTCCCTCCACTATCCCTGATCCCCCCTACCCTCACTCTCGTCATCCTCTTGTTTCTCACATAAGAGAATAACGCTTTAGGGTTTTCCTTAATCCTATCTGCTAAAGCTTTCTCATGGCCCTTCCAGCTATCCTAAATCCATTCTTCAGCTCCTTCCTGGCTACCTTGTAACCGTCTAATGCCCTGTTTTATCCTTGCCTCCTCAACCATAAGTAAGCTCCCTTCTTCCTCTCAACTAAATTTTCCACATCCTTTGTCACCCAAGGTTTTTTCAAACTACTATTCCTCCCTTGCCTCAGTGAGACAAACCTGTCCAGCACTATCCGCAAGTGCTCCTAAACAACCACCACACTACTGTCGTGCATTTCCCTGAGAAAATCTGTTCCCAATTTAGATGGCCCAGTTCCTGCCTGATATCATTGTAATTCCCCCTCCTCCAATTAAATACTTTTCCATACCATCTGCTCCTATCCCTCTCCATGACTCTCGTAAGTGCTTAGCAATCTGATTAAAGATGTTAACAGGGAAGTAAACTTTCATTATAATGATTTTGTTCTCCTTTTTTTCTGCTTAACTGATGTTGGGTTTTAAAACTTTCCCAATCCTCTGATTTACCACAAATATTTGTACGGTGTATTTTATTTTTCCCTTTCAACTTGATACTATCCTTAAATTCCTTGGTTAACCAAGATTGGTTTATTCCCTTTCTAAAATCTGCATTCTTCACTAGTACTCATCTTTGTTGTGCATCTATTTTCTCCCATTGTTCATCATGCATCTTTCCGCTAAACCTCTTATGCGGATGCTGTGGCTTTAAGAGGTGTTTGGTCCTGGATTTTTTTTTTTGAAGAGTGGTTTTAAGATAGAGATGCCAAACAGTCTATGAGAAGATAAATAACTTGTGAAGTCTTAGGTGTTTTTTCTTAAAAAGTTGGAACAGTAGAAACAATCTGAACGGGTGTAGTCAAATTCCCGCAGAACCAGGATCTTTAGTTTAGCTTTCAGCCGTTGCTGTTGGTTGAAGAAGCTATTTTTACCCTCTCTCAATTCCAGCCACAAACTGTGGGTTCTCTGCCTGCTACGGAAGTTGCATATGAGACAATCTGTGTCTGAATTTGTCTTTTTCCAAGGGTGTGTTTATGGGATATTACTATATTGGAACAGTTAATTAGTAATAGTTACTGTATCTATTATTCTGCTAAGTTTTCCAGTAGAGTTAAGTTATTCCAATCCCTTTGTTGTTTTGTTGCATTTTAACTGTAGTGAATGAATAAAGGGTGTTTTCCTTTAAATCTGATGGTTTGACTTATCAAATTGCATCTGGAATGCAACACCTTGCAATTGTCTTTAAAGTAAGAAAACATTAGGGTTTAGACAGTCTTCTGAATATTTTGAGGGAGTTTTATCTGGTCCATAACACCCTTTCCCAGTCTACTCCAGCCAACTCCGCTCTAAATCCTTGGAGTCATCAATTTTGCTTTACCATTCTCCCCCTTCATTCTGATTTGCTTTTTTAAAATATTTGTACACTCTGTTCCTTCCTGCCACACATTAATTAAATAGCTGTCCTCTAAATCCTTCTTCAGAACCCTCTCACACTCCATTTAATTTAAAACCTAATTATTCAATTTACCAGGACTCTGGTCTCAGAACAGTTCAAGTGAGGGTTGACTTACTAGGGTAGCTCCCTTCTACATCAGTGTAGGTGTCAGTATCCCACGAATTGAACCTATTCCTTTAACACCAATCTTTGAGTCATGTATCTATCTTTTTGATGATACCTACCCAATGTCAGTTTGCCCATGGTTTAAGCAGTAATACAGAGTTAGCACCTTAGAAGTTCTGTTCTCTTATTTAACTCCTAACTTCAAAATCTTTCAGCAGAACTTCATTTCTAGTCCTAACAAAGTTAATAGGACCAATATGGATGACAGCATTGGATCCCTCCTCTTCCAGTCCAAATACAGCTCCATCCTCAAAGATTTGTTCTAAACCCACGCACCAAACCGGCAACACAGTCTTCGGAATTCATACTATTTGTTGCAGAAAACAGTCACTAACTGCTTAATTATACTGTTCCCTACTCCAAATTGAATGGAATTCTGTGCCACAATTAGTTAGCTCATTCAGCGCATAATGCTGGCCATTGTCCACACAGCTTATAACTGTAACTGTTGTATAATTACAGAGTTCAAAGCTTCTTGAATGCTACACCTTGGATCCTTACATCTGCCTCACCTGCAGACACACTCCTTTGTCCCTGATCACAGACCAAATTTAAAATATCTAATCTGAGGGATGTGATCACTTCCTGAAGTAAAGTGACAGGTAACTTTTCCCCAGTCTGATGTATTGCAATGTCTGTAGCTTGAACTCCAGCTCCTCAACTTAGTTCCAAGATTTCTCAAGTTTAATGTACTTACTATAGATATGTTTGTTCTTAATCACCTTAATGTCCAGCAACTTCCAAATCACTCATCCACCCATCACTATCATATTATATTTAATTAATTTGTTCATTGCTCTCGTATCGCTGTTGTTTACACATTGATTTTTGTTTTTACACATCAACATCAATCTTTTATCTACCGAGCAAAAATTACCTGTCATAATTCGAGAGGCCAAGAACTATCCCAAAGGTCACTATTTAAAGTAAAAATTAAAACTTTTTTTAAAAAGTCAAACAGGAATAATTAACTAACAATTACTTCCAATGCTAACTTTCTCTAACCTATCTTTCACGTTCCCTTCTATATTACTGGCCTGATAAAAACCCCTGATTAAGATTTACCAAAACATTCAAATTTAAAAACCAGCCAGCTGTCAAATTTTCTCTTCGTATCTTCCTCTGTCTTCTTAGGGTTTCTGTTTCACAGGTCATTGATAGATAAATGTACCTTTAAAAGAGCTATTCTGCACGCAGTCTGTATATGTTGATGGCTTGGCAATTCTCCACCAACTGTACAATTTATTTTTGGTTTTATGCCCCAAAGCATCAATTTGTTTCATAGGTTTTAATATTGTCAAAATACTAGATCTGTACTTGATTGGAGTTTAGTATCTTGGGGCATAATTTAAACTGATTGGCCGGATTTGAATTTGTTTTTGTCTCATAGCAACCCAGTTACTGCTAGCTGCTGGAGCAAATATTAAATTGTAAATTCTCCAGTACTCTGTGTGCTTGCTAAGTCTTTCAACTCTCTTAAAGGTACAGTACACCTCTTCGTAACGCTACTGAGAGGGACGTTGACATATTGGAGAGAATTCTGAGAGACAGGATTTGTGATTACTTGGAAAACCATAGTTTGCCTCGAGATAGTCAGTATGGTTTTGTGAGGGGCAGATCATGCCTCACAAACCTTATTGAATTCTTTGAGGATGTGACAAAACACATTGATGAAGATAGAGCAGTGGATGTCGTGTACGTGGATTTCAGCAAGGCGATTGATAAGGTTCCTCATGGTAGGCTCATTCAGAAAGTAAGGAGGCTTGCGATACAGGGAAATCTGGTTGTCTGGATACAGAATTGGCTGTCCAATAGAAGACAGAGTGTGGTAGTAGATGGAAAGTATTCAGCCTGGAACTCAGTGACCAGTGTTATTCTGCATGAATGAGGAAGTAGAAGGGTGAGTTAGTAAGTTTGCTGATGACACGAAGGTTGGTGGAGTTGTGGAGGGCTGTTGTATGTTGCTGTGGGACATTAACAGAATGCATAACTGAACTGATAACTGGATGGAGTTCAACCTGGAAAAGTGTAAGTAATTCATTTTGGAAGGTTGAATTTGAATGCAGAATACAGGGTTAAAGGTAGGATTCTTGGCAGTCTGGAGGAAAAGAGAGAATTTGGGCTCCATGTCCGTAGATGCCTCAAAGTTGCCACCCAAGTTGATAGAGTTGTTAAGGAGACTTATGCTATAAGAATGCTGTAGCTTGACTGAAAAATTCCAGCCCAGCCTTGACCATTGTACTTAATTTACCTCTTTAATTACATTAGCCATCTACCTGCCATTTGTGGGCAGATAATCATTCTGCCTCTGCTCCTTTCTGATCCATTTCAGGGTGAGAATCCTGCCTTTACATCACTCACCTTGTAATGTCAAGGTCCAATTCCACTGTTTCTCCTAGTTCTTCATCTGAATATCTGAGCAACATGTATTATGTTTCAAAATCCAAACCATTGATGCAAATGCTTGATTGTATTTACCTAAACACCATGCCCTGATATATCATACAACTGCTGACTTCTAGCCTGACATAATTCTAATAGCAAATGTAAGGATAAACTCGCATCCATCATAAAAAAGATATAATTAGAGCAGGTAGAAGGTACTTTATAGGTAGAATTGAGGAACAGAAAAGGATTTAATGCCATACTGGGATAGGCATAGTGTTTATAGGCCCCTGATAGCAGCTGTGAAAT
Source organism: Chiloscyllium punctatum (assembly GCF_047496795.1). Classification (NCBI taxonomy): domain Eukaryota; kingdom Metazoa; phylum Chordata; class Chondrichthyes; order Orectolobiformes; family Hemiscylliidae; genus Chiloscyllium; species Chiloscyllium punctatum. Next base: position 73,129,588 of record NC_092748.1, read on the forward strand.
GGTAGAATGTGTAATTATGGAGGGTGGAAGTACTTTGAAGTTCTGCAAATGGCAATTCTTAATTTTAAATTTTAAATTAATGCATTTTCTGTTAGCCAAAGCTTTTAAAACATTTGTGGGAATGGACAGGTATGTGGAAGGTTTATGAAGGTTTCTAGCTCGGGTTGAGGTTTTAGGGTGTAGGTTTGCTCGCTGAGCTGTAGGTTTGATATCCAGACGTTTCATTACCTGGCTAGGTAACATCATCAGTGGCAACCTCCAAGTGAAGTGAAGCTCTTGTCTCCTGCTTTCTATTTATATGTTTGTTCTGGATGGGATTCCTGGGGTTTGTGGTGATGTCATTTCCTGTTTGTTTTCTGAGGGGTTGATAGATTGTATCTAGATCTATGTGTTTGTTTATGGCGTTGTGGTTGGAGTGCCAGGCCTCTAGGAATTCTCTGGCATGTCTTTGCTTAGCCTGTCCCAGGATAGATGTGTTATCCCAGTCAAAATGGTGGTTTTTTCCATCCGTGTATAGGGCTACGAGGGAGAGAGGGTCGTGTCTTTATGTGGCTAGCTGGTGTTCATGTATCCTGGTGGCTAACTCTCTTCCTGTTTGTCCTACATAGTGTTTGTGGCAGTCCTGCATGGAATTTTGTTGATGACGTTGGTTTTGTCCATGGGTTGTACTGGGTCTTTTAAGTTTGTTACTTTTTGTTGTTGGTGGGTTTGTGTACTACTAGGATTCCGAGGGGTCTTAGTAGTCTGGCTGTCATTTCTGAAACTTCTTTGATGTATGGTAAGGTGATTAGGGTTTCTGGCTGTGTTTGGTCTGCTTGTTGTGGTTTGTTCTTGAAAAACTCTGCGGACTATTTTTTGAGTATCCGTTCTTCTTGAATACGTTGTATAGGTGGTTCTTCTTTGTTTTCCGAAGTTTGTCTGTGCTGCAGTGTGTGGTGGCTTGTTGGAATAATGTTCTGATACAGCTTCGTTTGTATGTGTTGGGATGGTTGCTGGAGTAGTTAAGTATTTGGTCAGTGTTTGTCGGTTTTCTGTATACGCAGGTTTGTAGTCCTCCGTTGTCCTTTCTTTCGACTGTGACGTCCAGGAATGCGAGTTTGTTGTTGGTTTCTTCCTCCTTGGTGAACTTTTTGCCTGTGAGGTAGTTGTTGATGATGTCAAATGTCTCTTCTATCTTGTTTCGTTTTGTGATGACAAAGGTGTCATCTACGTAGCGGACCCAGATTTTTGGTTTGATGGTTGGTAGGGCTGTTTGTTCTAGTCTTTGCATTACCGCTTCTGCGATGAATCCTGATAGCGGAGATCCCATGGGTTTGCTGTTGGTTTGTTTGTAGATTATGTTGTTGAAGATGAAGTGGGTGGTGAGGCACAGGTCCACAAGCTTTATGATGTTTTCGTTGGTAATGTGATTGATGGTGGTTGGGGTGTGTGTGATCGTCTCTTTTTAAAGTGTGCTAAGTGTTTCCTTTGCCAGGTCGATGTTGATGGAGGTGAACAGTGCTGTTACGTCGAATGAGATCATTCGGCACGGTGGCACAGTGGTTAGCACTGCTGCCTCACAGCGCCAGAGACCCGGGTTCAATTCCCGCCTCAGGCGACTGACTGTGTGGAGTTTGCACGTTCTCCCCGTGTCTGCGTGGGTTTCCTCCGGGTGCTCCGGTTTCCTCCCACACTCCAAAGATGTGCAGGTCAGGTGAATTGGCCATGCTAAATTGCCCGTAGTGTTAGGTAAGGGGTAGATATAGATGTAGGGGTATGAGTGGGTTACGCTTCGGCGGGGCGGTGTGGACTTGTTGGGCCGAAGGGCCTGTTTCCACACTGTAAGTAATCTAAATCTAAATCTAAAATCATTGTTTCGTCTTCCTCTATTTTGGTGTTTTTGATGATTTTTAGGAATTCCTGGGTGGAGTAGATGGAGTGCTGTGACTCTTCTACTAGGTATTTCAGTCTTGTGTGTAGTTCTTTGGCCAGTCTGTAAGTTGGTGTTCCGGGTAGTGAGACTATGGGTCTGAGGGGGGGGCTCCTGGTTTATGGATTTTTGGTAGTCCGTAGAATGGTGGGGTGTTGGTCCCATCTGGTTTCATTTTCTGGAATTCCGTCTTGTTTAATTGTCCGGAATTGTGTAATTTTCTTAGGAGATATGTAATTTTGTTTCCTAGTTGTGGGGTCGGGTCTAGCGCCACATGTTGGTAGGTGTTGGTGTCTGTGAGTAGTGCATTGGCTTTCTCTATGTAGTCCCTTCGTGTTCAGGATGACTGTGAGCCGACCTTTGTCTGCAGGTAATATAACAATGTTTTTGTCTTTTTTGAGGTTTTCTAGGGCTTTCTTTTCTTGTGTGTTCAGTTTGTTTCCTTCCCTCTTTCGGCTCACAGTAGGTGCAACTGTCTGTCTGATCGTTTGTTGTGTTTCTTCCGTGAGTTTGTTGTCCTTCAATGTGGTTTCTAGTGCCGCTAGGAAATCCTTCTTGTCAGCGTCTTGGTAACTACTCGCAGACACCAACACCTACCAACAGGTAGACCCAACCCCTCAGAAAACAAACAGGAAATGACATCACCACAAACCCCAGGAATCCCATCCAGGACAAACATATAAATAGAAAGCAGGAGTTAACAGCTTCGCTTCACTTGGAGGTCGCCACTGATGATGTTACTTAGCCAGGTAATGAAATGTCTGGATATCAAACCTACAGCTCAGCGAGCAAACCTACACTCTAAACAGGTATGTGGAATTATGTTTAATAGACCGCCCCTAGTCTTGAATATGGAATAGGCTCAGGGACTAACTGTTTTTTTCCAGTTCCCATGTTTCTGCCCATTATTATGTGTTTCAGACTTTCCTGTTATAGATTTTCATGATTAACGTTTTTTCCTTAAAAGTTTAAGCCTAAATAATACCATCTACTTTGAACCTTGCAAAAAGATTTTTGGAAGACCACCTCATAGATTTGTCCACACTGTCATTTTCTCATAATGTGAAGGACTTTGGTTCAGTTGGATCCTCCTTTTCTGAATCTGTGCATGTTATTTGTTTAATGCATTTCTTAAAGAGCTTAACAATATTCACTTGAAAGGCCTCAATCCATCTACCCTAAATTTGTAGATCCTCTGAAATCCTCATCAAATGTCCTAGGAAGCAAATTCTGAAACACATGTTGAGCAAATGAAAACATTGTAAAATTAAAGCATCTGTATAAGATGGGAGTATTTGGGTTTACACATTAACATAGATAAAGGATTAATCTGCTGATAGGAAGCAGAGAGTACATATAAATGGGTCTTCTTCCTGTTGACACACTCTAAATAGAATATGCCACAGGGATCAGTGATTAACCCTCAAGAATTTGCAATCTATATCAATGGCTTGGATATAGAAACCAAATGAATGCTAGTTATATTTCTTGATGACACCAAGATAGCTTGAAAAGTAAGTTCACAGGGTGAAGTAAAGAGTCTGCAGAAGGTTAAAGATAGAGTAGGTGAATGAGCAAAAATCTGGTCGATGGAATATAGGAAAATGTGATCTTTTCCAGTTTGACCAGAAGATTAGAGAAACAGTTAATTATTTAGATACATTATTTAGACAGAGACTGCAGAACTCAGTGATACAAGTGGATCTTGGTTTCTTTGTTTATAAATCACAAGAAGTTAGTATACTGGTCCAGCAAGGGATTCACAAGGCAAATGCAATATAAGCATTTCTTGCGAAGGTAATCAAATATATAAGTAGAGGAATTTGTTGCAACAGTGCAGGGTCTTGCTGAGACCATCTCTGGAGTACTGTGTACAGTTTTTAGTTAATTTATTAGAATGAAAAGTTATAATTGCTTTGAAAGCAGTCAGGGATGGCTCAATCAGTAGGGTGGGAGAAAACCTTTATTTTATGAAGAAAGATGAATAGGTTGTTATTTAGGGATTTAGCAGAATGATAAGGGACCGTGTTGAAATATACAAGATGCTGAGAGGATTTGAAATGGTTGATCCTCAGGATATGAAACTTGGGGACACAGTTTAAAAATAAGATGTATCCTTTTCAGGATGGCAGTGAGACTTTTCTCCTCTGAGGGTTGTTAGTCTGTGGGATTCTCTTTACCCAGAAAACACTGGAGGCTGTGATGTTAAATTTATTCAAGACACAGAGGTTTTTGGATAGACAAGGGAGTCAAAGTTTCTAGGGGATATACAGAAAAATGGACTTCAGACCTCAGCCAGATCAGCCTTGATCTTATTGAAAGGATAAGCCAACTTGAATAGTCAAATGTCCTACTCTTGCTCCACTTAATTAATCTAAGCTCTGTTCAATCCTATGCAATTGAGCAAAAAAGTTATTTGTAATGCATCTGTAGGAGAATGACAGTGTATTAATTAAAAATTTTGTATAATTATTCTTGATCTAATACAGAAAGACCACATTCCTGCACTGTTCGGAATGGCAACAGCATATATGATTTTAAAGCAGACACCTCGTGCAAGAAATCAGCTAAAACGCATTGCAAAATTAAACTGGAATGCCACTGATGCAGAAGAATTGGAAAAGAGTTGGTTGCTTCTGGCTGATGTTTACATTCAGTCTGGAAAATTTGATATGGCAGTTGAGCTTCTTAAACGCTGTTTACGGCACAATAAGGTAAAAGCAATTAGATTCTTATTTTGTGAGAGACTAAAAAGCTAAAAACAGAATTAGACATGTATTACACTTAATAGTCACAGTACCTTTTTTTAATAAATAATGTTGTAAAATGTAGTTTCTGTCAGCTGAACATAATTGGAGACCTCACAAGAGGCACTGGAGGAAATTTCTCTTTACTGCATGAAGAGCAATCTAGCATCTGTTATAGAACCTTCCCAAATCAGTGAAACCACTACAAGTTTCACAACAGGGCACAAAATCCACTCTATCACCCATGTGGTGAGTAAGCAAATTTACCCTATTGTCTACTGAACACTACAGTCTTAGCTGTTGAGTTTAAGCCTCTTCTTTTCTTTCATACAAAGCATAAGTAGCACAACATAAGTAGCTAATCTTGCGATTAGCTCTTTAGCTAATCAAACCTTTGCATTTTTGGATCTCTTGAATGCCCCGTTGCAACTTTCAATAGCTTGCTGAACAACTTAATGTTTTTGTCTGAACGACTTGGTGGGCTATTAAATTCAGGACAATGAGTTATTCTTAATATATTTAAGAGCGTGTATATATTACATTTGAAGAAACTCCAGATGCTGGAGATCAGCGTCGAAGAGTGTAGTGCTGGAAAAGCACAGCTGGACAGGCAGCGTCGAAGAAGCAGGAGAGTCGACGTTTTGGGCATGAACTCTTTCAACAGAAAGGGCTTATTCCCGAAACGTCAACTTCCATGCTTCTGGGATGCTGCCTGTCCAGCTGTGCTTTTCCAGCACCACACTCTTCAACTATGTTAAATTTGAGTTTGTCATTTCCATTTCTTCTAACAGCGGTCATAGTTACAGAATTAATTGAACCTAAACTTGTGAAGTCTGCATGTGCAATTGAAGATGAAAATCTGGATGTTGCAGTCTGTTACTTACCTGTTCCACATGCTGCATTATAACAGTATCATAATATCATTAAAATCAGTGTAAAGGTGTCTGATATTCTGTCTTTCTCCCTTAATCACAACTTTATTTCTGAAATAACTCCATAGAGGCCAGTATCCCATCACCAAGTCACCCGTTATTTACACATGGAGGATCCTTGACACTGATCCAGCTCCCTCAGAGCTAGCTCACCATGTGACCAGGATGTCAGACACTTCTATTCTTAGCTGTCAGCCAGGGTTTCCTGGTTAGATCAGATTAACAGCCCCAGTTGGGGCACTCATATTCTATGAGGGCCACCTGGCTGACTTCATTACTATCACTAAACTTTCCCGATCTGTGTATACATTTTGTTCTGTGTATACATTTCAACTCTAATTTATAAATCATGGCTTATACTTCCAATTAGGCTGTCCATTCTTCATTGACAATTGTACGGTCTCATTGATTGAAGAACCTTGCTGTTTTTCTGCTTGGACCAGCCACAGATCTCTAGTAGAAGCCAGTAAGCTGGATGAGAGATCTGATGACAGCAATTCTCTGCTCAAAAACTACAAATAAGACCATAACATATGGGAACAGAGTTAGGCAATTTGGTTCATCAAGTCTGCTCCTTCATTCAGTCATGGCTGATATGTTTCTGAATCCATTCTCCTGTCTTCTCGCTGTAACACTAGTCAAGAACATACATTTTATATCTTAAATACACTCAGTGACTTGGCCTCCACAGCCTCTGCAGCAATGATTTCCACAGATTCGTCACATTCTGACTGAAGAAATTACTCTTTGTGGGCAGCTATCAAAAGCAAACAGTAATTCTTAACCCCAAACTGAAAAATCTAACCCTTCTTTTAAATAATTTTTATGGTATACAGTATATAATTATTTTGGCCATATATTCTAGTATGAGTTGCTATTTCACAGTATAGAATGAGACTTTCTGGTCCATTGGCCAGTACCAGCTCTCCATTGAAAGTATGTATGTGGCCCCACTTTCCTTACTAACTCCTTCTGCATTTCCTGTGCAAATGGTAAGTCATCGTCTTTTTAAAAGATGTGAATTCTGTCGCAATGTTATGCCTCAGACAAAGCCACTAGAACTGATGATTAGGTTATTTATATCTTTGTGCAATCTTGCTGTGTGAACATTAGTTGGAAGCTGTAACTACATCATTTTTATTCCCTCTTATTTTACTGCTCCATGCTGTCCCTTCTTAGCCTCAGAAATAATTTGTGTCTAAGGCCAGAACCTATACTGTCTTCTTTGATGCTAGCCATGAGGACCAGGCAATTTAAGCATCATGTTCCTCCAAACCAAATCCTTTTCTACAACTGTTTCTGATGATTTTTCCACTTCCTGTTATACACCTGGACTTTTGCTCTGCTATCATTTGTAAACAGAGGCTTTTCTTTAGACAACCAAAGGCACAGAATTGAAGCAGTACAAATCAGAAATGCATAGAAGCTAGAATTTGAAAAGCACAGAGATCTAAAAAGGTTATAGAGTCATAGAGGTGTACAGCACAGAAACAGACCCTTCCAGTCCAACTTGTCCATGCGAACCAGATATCTTAACCTAATCTAGTCCCGTTTGCCAGCACTTTGCCCATGTCCTGCTAAATCCTTCCTATTCATATACCATCCTTTAAATGTTGCAATTGTAGTAGCCTCCACCACTTCTTCTGGCAGTTCATTCCACACATGCACCACCTTCTTTGTGAAAAAGTTGCCCCTTAGGTCCCTTTTAAATGTTTCCCCTCTCACGCAAGCCTATGCCCTCTAGTTTTGGACTCCCCCACCCCAGGGAAAAGACCTTGTGTATTTATCCTATCCATGTGCCTCATGGTTTTATAAACCTCTGTGAGGTCACCCCTCAGCCTCCGACGCTCCAGGAAAAATAGCCCCACCCGATTCAGTCTCTCCCTATAGCTCAAACCCTCCAACCCTGGCAACATCCTTGTAAATCTTTTCTGAACCCTTTCAAGTTTCACAACATCCTTCCGATAGGATGGAGACCAAAATTGCACACAATATTCCAAAAGTGGCCTAACCAATGTCCTGTACAGCCGCAACATAACCTCCCAACTCCTATATTCAATGCTCTGTCCAATGAAGGAAAGCATACCAAATGCTTTCTTCACTATCCTATCTACCTGAAACTCCACTTTCAAGGAAATATGAACCTGCACTCCAAGGTCTCTTTGTTCAGCAACACTGCCCAGGACCTTACCATTCAGTGTATAAGACCTATTTGATTTGCCTTCCCAAAATGCAATACCTCGCATTTATCTAAATTAAACTCTATCTGCCACTCCTCAGCCCATTGGCCCATCTGATCAAGATCCCATTATAATCTGAGGTAACCTTCTTCACTCTCCACTACACCTCCAATTTTGGTGTCATCTGCAAACTTACTAACTATACCTCCTCTGTTTACATCCAATTCATTTATATAAATAGTTTTGAACTAAGTCAGAGATGGAGTAACGGGGCAAGGTATTGGAAAGATGTGAAAACAAGGATCAAAATTTTAAAATCATAAGAATAGATTGTAGAGAAAAGAAGCATATCTGGCAGCATCTAAGTGAAAATAATGAAACTGAGTTAGCATTTTGAGTCCAATGTGAATCTTCTTCAGAACCTGGTCTCAATGAAGAGATCAAGTGCAGGTAAAAGGCCAGAGGCAATAATCTAGATAGTGAAGGAATACTAGAGACACATGAGAAGATCTGAGGATTAGGAAGAGGATTCCTATCCAAAGAGTTGGGCATGGATGCAAAGGTAATAGAACAAACGTTTGATGCTATGTTGTGCTCGAAATTGATTAAGCTGAGACCATAAACAGATCGAGCAAAGTCCTTTTCTGATCACAGATTGTTCAGCATCAGACAGGAGAATGCCAGATGGTACAGTGAAAACACAACAAGAAGCGAATTAGAACAAGGAATGGATTCAGAGGGAAGGGGAGAAGAGAATAATGCAGCAAAGCATCAGTACCTGAACTTTGGAGCTGTGTTCCTTAACACCTGAAAGGAAGAGAAAAAGATTCTTAATCATCAAATGAGATGAAGAATCAACTGGAACTGGGAACTGGTGAACTTTAAGATTGTGGAAACGGCTGAGGAAAAGAGAGGTTGAGAGTGTCAGTGTGGTGGGACATGACATTCAGGATGCAGTGGGAACAATTGTCAGATTAGTGCTGTATGTGACTGAGATACCTGTAATCCTGGATGGATTTTAAACATGTAGAATGAAACGTTGATTAGAATTTGTGTGAGCTAAGGTGGAGCCAGAGACAGTCACTGAGAAAGTAGATATGGCTATGAAAATGAGTTTTGGCAAAACTTTATCAAACACTAGGCAGGAGTTTGTGAGGACTGAAGGTGAACAAGCCAAAGGAATAAAACAGAAATCTTATTGGTGAGAAGAGCAGAACTTCTTCAAGTTGGGCATACCTGAAAGAAAAGGAGATAGGGAATTAAAGCAAAAAACAGCAGATGCTGAAAATCTGAAATAAAAAGAAAAAATGCTGAAGAATCTCAGCAGGTCTGGCAGCGTCTGAAGAGAGAAACAGACTTAATATTTCAAGTCTGATATGACTCTTCAGAACATAATACTCTTCTTCAGAATGAGAATTTTGAAATCTAGGTATTACTGGCCTGTGAGCCTATGCAGGACAGAAAATTCAGGAGTGACTTTTCTGATGTAACACAGTTATTTTACACTCTTAATTCTCCTGTTTTTAAAAATAAAATTCCTGTTGTTTCCATTTTTCCAATTGTACGCTATGTTAACTTCAGTTCTTTTGATCTAATTTCCCAGAATTAAATCTTACTTTTGTTTTCTTTTTCATACTCAAAACTTACAAAACTAGAAAGGACTCTGGGATGAATTTTAAAATGTGTTTCTTATTTTAACCAAATGCATTAAATTTATTGCACTCTTACAACTATCACAGCCTAGATGAGATGAAAGGCATTGAAGCAGGTTGAGAACATGATATGGAAAGAAGTTGAAGGTTATGGTGATGGGGTTAGATCAAGTGGAATGGGAGGAGACTTTGTGGATCTGTTTGGCATAAATCTTTTGGGACAGATGACCTATTTATGTGCTCTAAATATTTTGTAATTTCCTATGCTAATTAAAGCCACATGGGAAAGATGACTTTGAAGACAATGTAGGGAAATGAGAAACAATACAAAATGGCAGAGGATTCCGGATGCAGTGACTGTGAGATGACAAGATATTTAGATGGCAAAGAAGGTAAGCAACAGGAATGGCTATACCAGAGATTTCAACCTTGTAGTAAAAGTAAATACTCTTAGCTGAGGATGAGGAATACAGAGTAAAGAGGGAAAAGGAATGATCATCTGGCAAAAGGTATCCATAACTTATTCTTCCCCTCAGAAGTAACTGTGTAATAGTAAAGGATTTGGCTGAATGTACTATTTTATGGTGTCATCAGCAAATTTGGGAGGGCCAGGATTTAGTGTATCCAGGTCAAATCATTGGGATTCAAGGATTACCCTTTGTGACACAATTTCTGGCCTCCCCAAACAGTATAACCTGTGTAAGAAACAAAAAGATCAAGTCTCAACGGATTGAGGGTTCCATACCTTTGAATATCAAAAGAACCTTATTTTGTGTTGGGATAGGGGAGTAGAAATCAGGATAAGATGCAACTTTTTTCTGAACTGGAATCTCATGATTGAAATACTGGTGGAGTTTTGAAATAATGGTAAACTTTATCGAAAAGAGAATTTATTGACTGACTACGAAGCATGGTAAGATTTTCCAAATTTAGAAAGAATGAGGATAATACCATGGAAGTGTGCTTAATGGAATTGAGTAGATTGTATGCATGTATGAAGAAAGTTTATTTGGAAATTATCTGATCTGCGCTGGCATTTAACTTATTGGGTTGTGCATATGTCTCAAGTATTGACATACTTCTGTTTTTGACAGGAATTAACTTTGCAGGTAAATATACACTAATGAAACAAATGTCAAAGCGTTAATAAAATTCCTAAGAAGGCATTCCTTTCCTGTGGCATTTGAAAAGCCAAGGGGGTAACTGATACAATGAATTGGCACCATGTTAACAAATTAGTGAGACCATCCAGATGCAGGTTTCTGGCAATAGTATGAAAGGAGAAATGTAACTATCAGAAAGAAGGACAGACATGCTATTGATAGTCTTGTGAAACACAGAATACTTGGGATTTACAACAAGCATATGAACACCAGCAATGCTCAGGATGTAGTCAATCGATGTTTTCAATTGTGGTTCTATATACTGTTATGCCATCAACTGTCCCAAATGATATAATAGAATATTCAAGGCTAAACATAAAATGGAAGATTCGGAGGAAAAATATGGAGATTCGGATAAAGAGGAGGGCTTGTATTGGCCACAAGAAGTTTCAGCACAGTGTTGAATGTTTTGGTGGTAGAGACTTTCAGTTGTGCCATATTAGACAATGAACAAATGTTTACAGTGTTTGGATTGGCTTAAATCATAACTAGGCTCTTAAGTAATAAACATTAGGACACGGTTAAGGATTTTGAAAGTTTCACCAGATATGAAGATGATGACATAATAAAATCCTTGAAAAGATTAGTCATTCATTATAAATAGCAGAAATCAATCATTTTATTAGCTTTAATGTAATGTCCAGTGAAATACCATTGTTATTAAGTAGACTACCAATTAAGAAAGCACTGATGACACTGGATATGAAAAACAATAAAGCTACTAAATTGGGAAAATCTTTGGATTTGCAATTTATACAATCAGGATGTTATTGTATTCTATTAATGGGACATAACCTTTCCACTGGACAAAGTGAAGAAGTGTAATTGACATCTGGGGGTAGAAATTTCAAAGACCAAGAAGTCAGTTTGTTAAAATTACATTGACAATTTGCTCATCTGTCCTGTAAAATGTTGAAAACTTCACAAAGGAAGCAGGAATATGGGATGGGGAGTATGGGAAGCTCATAGAAGAGATATGTGATAGATATGAGATTTGTAAGAAATACTAAAGGACACCATCACAGCCAATAGTAAATCTAACCTTAACAAGAGATTTCAACAAGCTAGTGACTCCAGATTTGAGGTTCATTTTGCAGTTTGTAGATTTGGCAACCGAGTTTTTTTTTAGTCAACAATAATGCATAGTAAACATAAGAAAATATGTATGGATAAAATAATGGCAGGGTGAATAGGGATTGGACTTGGACCACCAGTGAAGTTTATCTCAAGCAATGTGAAAATTGTGAACAGTTAATTTAGAGATATATGTGCAAATATGAACGATGGGAAGGGAACCATGTGGTAATAAATGTAATGATTCATAATATTTTAGCAGATCAGCCAAATTGTATATCATTGACTGCATAGTATAGATGGCCTGTGCTAAGATTTCATTGTAGAATAGCCCACATCATTTAGTTTTTGGTAGGAATCATAAGGTTCTATTAAATAATAAGTGATCAACCTCCTGCTTGGGAATGGGCTACAATGTGGGCAGGAAGGATTTCAATGAAGACAAAGTCTCAAAAGATTTAGAGAGTCTGAAGTTTCAGAGGCCAGTTTCAAGCAAGAAGATATGGATTGTTGAAAAAGAGAGGTGCTTAAAGAATGGAGAAGTCCTATTAAAATTTGCCTTCAGTTAGAAGCAGATCCTGCCATATTTTACTGGCATCATGAGGGACCACTTTCACGCATCTTTATGATTTCTTGTGGGATAGTAGCAAAGAAATAAATGGGCTTAAAGTAAAATCCAGGCCTCTGGTTTTTAAGTACATCGGACTGGAAATTAGGCAAAATGGACCATATGTTTTGCATCAGCCATCTTATTTGGAAAATGTTAGCTGCATTACTATCGGTCATAATAGGACCTCACAAAAAAGATGCTTTCCTAAACTGAAATAAAGGAATTGCAATATCTAATTGGACGGATGAATTGGCTAAGCACCAAAACAAGGCTGGATATCAGCTTTGAAGTATTAGATTTGAGTGCAACTGCGAAAAACTCCCAAGATGGAAGATATTATTTGGGTGAGAGTCAATAAAGTGTGGCACTGAAGAAAGCACAGCAGGTCAGGCAGCATTCGAGGAGCAGGAGAGTCAAAATTTTAGGCAGGATCTGTCGTCAAGACTGAAATGTTCTTCCTGCTCAAAATGTCGATCCTGCTTCTTCCAGCACCACACTTTATCAACCTACTCTCCAGCATTTGCAGTCCTCTCTATCTCCTATTATTTGGGTGAACAAAACATTGAAAAAAAAGATGGAGAATTGTGGTTTGAATTTACATTATTGGGATGTATTATGAATATGAAACACATTTTTGGTGATGGTATCTTATACAAATCTCTGGGTTATCAAGTGCAAGAAAGCTTTTTTGTTTTTTTTCTTGTGGGAAAGGGAGATAAATGTAGCCCATTTGCTTGGGAGGCTAAAAGGACCAGGAGAGTCAAAAAAAAAAGTACCTTAGCAGCAGAAATGCTAACCCTTGGTCAAGTGGCAGGGGCATTTTGCTTAGCAAAAATATTGGAAGAAATTTAGGAAAGCAGTTCAGGAGCAATACCTGTTAAGTGCTCCATTGATAATAAGTCAATATGAGATAACGTATACTCTGTGAAATATGTGACTAATGAAAGAGTGGTAGTTGATATTACAGTTTAAAAGAGATACCGGAAATCAAATTCTAAAATGGAATTAGTGCATAGCATCAGTCAGCTATCTGATTATTTTATGAAGAAAGGAGCAAGCTATAAGAAACTGTTAGACCACATGGAGCAAAGACACTTGGAACTTTAATATGAAAAGAAAAATAAAGAGCATGTAACATGTTATGCTTTTGTATATTTTGATTCTTGTGTATCTGTACAGATTTATTTTGAAAAAGAGTAGAATTTGTTACCATCTCATAAGGTTTGAAGAGATGACGAAGTCTAAATGGAATGGGAAACAGGTGATATATTAATTAAGGATTAATTGAGTGAGAATTGGTCATATAAATATGAGGGCTAGTCATCTGTGTTGCAAGATTTTTATCGAGCGTGGTTAACTGAAATAAAACTCTCATTAAGAGTGAACTTAGGACATTGTTGAAAAACGTTTATCTTCAAGTGTATGACAGAGACAAGGTCTCATGTAAGATTTCAATCTCCAAAGCAGTACTCTGGAATGTTTAAATAATGCTTGTCATTGTCACTCAAACAAGAGGCTATCCCAACCTGATGAGCTTGAGCGCAAAAGTTGTGTGGTACGTCACATGAGACATACCTTGTTCCAATATGTTTGTAGAAATTTGTGTTCTTTGCTCTTGGTTCTTCTTTGTCTCTGAATCTATTAACAAATCTTTATTTTCTTAGTCCTGTTGCAAGGCTTATGAATACATGGGATACATTATGGAGAAAGAACAATCTTATAAGGATGCAGCTACTAATTATGAACTGGCTTGGAAGTATTGTAACCAGACAAATCCAACAATAGGTAATATCAAAATTACTAGAAATGTCATGATCAGATATTACAATAGATATTAAATGCATTTGCAATACTGCTCCAGAAAAATTGACACTACTTTCCATTTTACAGGATACAAGCTGGCTTTTAACTATTTGAAGGCAAAACGATATGTTGATGCTATTGACATTTGTCATAAGGTAATATGTTTAAATTCAATCTTTGATCGTGCTTTCAGAATATAAGATTAATAACAATCGAGGCATATTCATTAATCTGTACCCTCTACACAAGCAGTGGCTCATCTACTCCTGCCGCGCCATATCCTCTCACCTGCTTCAATCAACAGTTTTAGTGGTGGATCCCAAATTATTACTTCTCTCCATGTCTCTCTTGTGTGTTTGTATTTTTTTTTCATGTTTATTTCCATTAATCTCAGTTATCTGTCCTCCTTTGTCCTCCTGGAAACCTCAATCACTAGAAATGATCTGTTCCTACCAACCCTGTCCTGTCCCATCATAAGCATCTCTTAAATCACCCTACATTCTCCTGAAAAAAAAAGCACTGCAGTTGCTGGAATAAATCTGAAATAAAAACAAATGCTGGCAATAGCCTGCAAGTAAGGCAGTGTCTGTGGAGAAGCAGCAGTACTCCGAAAGTTTGTTCTTTCAAATACCTGTTGGACTAAAGCCAATTTTTAATTCAAAGAAAAAACAAAGTTAATGTTTCATGTTAATGACTTGTCACCAGAACTGGTAAATGCCAATATTGAATTCCATGTGTTACATTTTATTCATTCTACCATCTTAGCAATGGCCTTTTCCAGCTTTCTTCGGTCCTCAATGATTTACAACACCTCCTATTGTAGTATTAACTGCAAATTTAGAAACCACTCCTTCCAGTTATAAGTCTTTGAAATATAGTGAATGAAACATATACTGTGGGATACCACTACTCATTTGCAATCACCTTGAGAAACTATCTTTAAATTCTTTCTGTTACTTCTTGTTTCCTTCCATAACCAATTTTAATTCAATTTGCTACCCTTGCTATGATTTCATACTCGTTTATCTTGAATGTTTAGCACCTTGACTTATTGCATAGACCATGGAGGAGGACTAGTATTTTCTCTCTCCTCCACAGTGAATCAGTCTAGAAATCCGAAGTTCACTACAACTTCCTTTCTACATTCAATATTGTATAAATATAATTCAGATGTAAAAATAGTTACTGTTCTTTATCATTACTCTATACTATGTATCTGTTATTGTAAATAACTGATTATACTTATTCTGACAGTATCATTAACAAATCTCAGATATAGAAACTGCTAAATTACATTAATTGCAATACTGCATTAAGTAGAATAAAGAACTGCAGATGCCGATGATCTGAAACGATTACAGAAATTGCTGGAGAAACTCAGCAGGTGTGGCAGCAACTGTGGTGAGAAAGCAAAGTTAATTTTGAATCCAATGACTGTTCTTCAGCATTGATGGCTAGGAAAGGGTGGCATATATGCTAAAGACTGGGGGGAGGGGGAAAGGAGTAAGTGGAAAGGTGGAGACAGAGCCCAGAGAGAGAAGAATACAGCTAGTGAGACAAAGGAGAAAAGCTGCTAATGGGGACTGTAAGTAGGTCAAAATGGGCTGGCTGTGCTGAAAGCAGTCAAGAATAGAGTGGTGCTGAAAAAACACAGCAGGTCAGGCAGCATCTGAGGAGCAGGAAAATTGATGAGTGTAGGAGTGGGTGTTCAGGCCTTAAAATTTATTGAACTCGACATTCAATCCTGAAGGTTCCAGGTACCCAAGTGGAAGATGAAGTTCTTCCAGCTTATGCCTGGTGCACTTGGCAGACATGAGACAGAAATTTTAAACAGGGAACACTTAAGCATGCCACTTAGCTGAACTAGTGAATTTTACATTTACCACTGGTTTGTTGAAGTGGCAAGCAACTGGAAGCCCAGGATCATTTTTATGAACCTTGTTCCCTGGCTAACATTTCTGTCTGAATTTCTCCAGCAATTTTTGTTTTTGTATCAGATTTAAGTAGTATTAGTTCTGTTGAAAAGTCATACTGTACTTTAACATTAACTCTGTTTCTCTCTCCATAGATGCTGCCAGACCTGCTGAGTTTCTGTAGCATTCTCTGTGTTTCAGATTTCCAGCATCTGCAGTGTTTTCTTTTTAAACAACACTAAGTAGCATATAACCTATTGTTCTACTTTGTGACAGTACAGAATAAAGATAAACCATTTCATTTGCAAACAATGAAGTCATTCATTTTGTAAAAAAGTATTAAGATTTTCGACGAATGCAACATGATCCTTTACAATTCTGAAAATGAAGTAGATTAAGGTACAAGTTTTTTACAACCAGACTTAATTGTCAAACAGGAAAGGTCCATTTATAGAAACAAATGGTAAGAGGAAAGTTCTTATTGTTACCAAACTAAGCGTGACAGATATTTTTAAATAAGCAAAGAGTTACGAAACAAAAGGGAAAACTCGATCATGAGAGAAAACTAACCAGAAATATGAGCTTCTAAGAAAGGTTAAAGAAGAATAAACTAAATGAACCCGCATAAAATCAAATTGGTGAATTAATAAATGAAATTAAGGAAATGGCAGGTGAATTGAACAAGTATTTTGCATCAGTTTTCACGATAGAATTACAGTAACATCCCAGAAGCAGCAATCAATCAGGAAATGGAAGGGAGTGAGGAACTCAGAAAAATCACAATCACTAGAGAGGTTTGTACTGAGTAAACCCAGGCTGACAAGTGTCTGGGATGTGATGGATTTCATCTGAGGGTCTGAACAGAAGTGGCTAATGGGCTAGTTAATGCATTGGTTTTAGTTTCCTAAGACTCCCTTGATTCCGGAATGGTTCCGTTAGTTTATAAAATATTGAATGGGGCTACTTTATTGAAAAAGAAGGTGACACAGAAAGCAGAAAATTGCAGTCTAAGTAGCTTAACATCTATCACAGGGAAAATATTAGAAACTATTACTTAAAATGATACAGCAGGGCACTAGGACATGGTCAAAGTCTTGAGCAGAGTCAGCATGGTTTTATGGGGGGTAATCAGGTTTAACCATTCTCTTGGAGTTCTTAGAGGAGGTCACACATTGCTGTTGATAGAAGGAACTGGTGGATGTACAGTATTAGATCTTTTATACATTGTATTAGGTATTGTTTGTGCTATTTTATCAGTCAGCCCTTATGTGAGCTAGTGGAGTCTTTCACGTAAGAGTAATATTGTTTCCCTTTCCAAAAGCAAAAATGTAAGTAACAAATCCACTGTGATAATATTGTTCTTTGTTTTCACTTTAATATCTGATTTTAAAAATACTGTATTGCACAAGCAACGCTTAAGTATGCCACTTAGCTAAACTAGTGAATTTTACATTTACCAACAACCAAGCAACAGTTCTAACAGCATTAACCATTCCCATTTTCCTTCACCCATCTATGCCATTTAATCTTGGATGTTAGCATTGTTTTTACTTCAAACACTAATCCTGGAAGTATATTACATAGTCTCATAACTGTTTATAATATTATCCTCTGTGTTTCTAAAGCTGTTACATTCAGTCATTTGGCCTAAGTAATTGGTTTAGTGACAGGGAACAGAAAGCAGAATTATGGGTTGATACTCAAATTAGCAGGATGTGACCACTGTTGGCTGACAAAGATGTGTGTGAGGGCCTTAATTATTCACATTATTTATTAACAACTTGGATAATTTCATAGAAAGTCACATATTCAAATTTGCTGATAAGACAAAGTTAGGTGGCATTATAGACCGTGTAAGTAGTGTAAAATTATAAAGGGATGTTGATGGACTAAGTGAATGGGCAACAATGTATCGGATGGAGTTCAGTGTAAATACTTATGAAGTAATCCATTTGGACCAAAAAGGATAGATCTGGGTATTTTCTAAATGCTATACAGTTACAGAGGGCAAGACGGTGGCCCAGTGGTCGGTACTGCTGCCTCACAGCGCCAGAGTCTTGGGTTCAATTCCAGCCTTGGGTGACTGTCTATGTGGAGTTTGCACATTCTCCACATGTCTACATGGGTTTCCTCCAGGTGCTCCGGTTTCCTCCCACAGTCCAAAGATGTGCAGGTTAAGTGAATTGGTCATGTGAATTGCCCGTAGTGTTGAGGGATGTGTAGGTTAGGTGCATTCGTTTGGGGAAATGTGAAGTAATAGGGTACAGGAATAGGTCTGGGTGGGATTATCTTCGGAGGGTCAGTGTGGACTTGTTGGGCCAATTGGCCTGTTGCCACACTAGGGATTCTATGATTTTAAACATGTAGTGGATGTCCAAAGAGACGTTCAGATTCAGATGCATGGATCATTAAAATGTCACAAATAGGTGCAGAAAAAAATCAAAAAACTAATACAATGCTGGCCTTTATATCTTAAGGACTAAATATGCAAAAATTATGCTCCAGTATTACACAACCCTGGTTAACCTCCACTTGGACTACTGTGAGCAGATCTGGGCACCACACCTGAGGAAGGGTATTGGCCTTGGAGGGAGTACAGCATAGCTTTACAAGATTAATACTGAGACTTCAAGGTTTAAGATATGAGGTGTGATTATGTATATTAGGCCCGTTTTCTCTAGCCTATTTTCAAGATATTAACAGGAAAAGAAAAGGTAGTTACAGATAAATTATTCCCACTAGTTGGGGATTCTTGCAGTCTGGGGCATGCTCTGAGAATTTAGGACCAGATTGTTCAGGAGAGATGTTAGGAAGCACTTCAACACACAAAGGCAGCAGATGTTTTGAACTCTCTTTCAAAAAGGGCAGTGGATGGCGGATTTGTTGTTAATTTTAAATCTGAGATATATACATTTTTGTTAAGCAAACTGTTAAGGGATATGAGCCAAAAGCAGGTAAATAGAGTTCAGCCACAGATCAGCTTGATCTCGTTGAGTGATGGAACAGGCTTGAAGGCATTAGTGGCCTGTTCCTATGTTGTACCCATGGTCCCTTGGTCTTGACCCCTTGACTACTTTGCCTTGTCCAATTGCTTAGTATGCTTAAACATAACATCATATCATTTGGTGCTATTGTTACTGGAAAAATGTTAATTTTACAAATCTTTATTTCATAAGTCTCCTTGGACAACTTTCTGGAAAAGATATATGACTTAAGAATTATGTTGCAAGTATTTATTAAATGAGGTTTTTTTCAGACTACAATTTTAAACCAGCTAAAAAGCACACTAAATATCAGCAATAAATTTCAAAGGGTAATTTTTATTGCTGTAATACAGTATATCATGTGTATGTAAATGTGTCCTTTCCAAATCGCAGATCATTTGAGTTTTGAGTAGGATTTGAGGTTCTGTTGAAGTAAACTAAATACAGTATAAAGTTCTATTTCACTCTTCGAGATCTTGAAGGACTTGAATTTCGGCACTTGTCAACTATTGTTTTTAACCATGGGTTTAGAATTCTGCAGACACCTTTTTAAATTCTTGTGGGTTAGCATTAATTCCCTCACTAAGAAACAAAGAAATTTGAATTGTAAACAAGAATTAAAATTCAGTTGTGATTCTCAGCTTTAGAAAATTGCAAATATTGCAGACTCATTCTCACTCTTAAGATTTCAGATTAAAATGGTACAGGATTATTATCGACAAATAACATTCCATAAAATTGATTTGCACTATTGCCTGAGAAAATGATGAGGTCTGAAGAACAGGGCAGTGATATTGAATAGCATCTGTCAAAGACTGGGAAAAAGCAAAGGCTCCTCAGAGCAATGCTGGGAATTTTAAAAATCAATAAATCACATTGAAGTGATATTTCTGTTGACAGAGGTTGCAAATATGGGGCTTAAAAATATTACAATGGCAAAAGTTAATGAAAGAAAAGAATCAGGAAAGAAATGTAATAACATTTATAAAATAATTAATTGATTTGGGAATAAAAAAATAGCGGTACATTGATGAAGAAATGATACCAGACTTGTACTGTTAACATTTTCTCTCCACAGATGCTGTAAGACCTGCTGAATTTCTCCAGCACTCTGTTTGTTTCAGATTTCCTGCATCCACAATATTTTAATTTTATTAATCTGAATAATTTATTAGTTTATTAGAAATACTGGAAGCAAATGAATTGTATCACTGTTGCATATTGAAATTGTTGCAAGTTAGGTATAGCTGTTCACTTTTCCTTTAAAGTTGTTGCCTAGTCACAGCAACTAAGGAGATTTAATATTTTTAATTTTGAATAAACATTTATAATTTCAAACAAATGAAATATATTATTTTGTTTTGGCAGGTACTAAGCGCCCATCCCAATTATCCAAAAATGAGAAAAGAGATTCTTGACAAAGCTCGAGCAGCTCTCCGATATTAATTGTGTCATATGATGCTAGCTTTGCTTTCAGCGACTTCTGAAGTATATGTGTATTATTTGACATGCCAATCTGCATTATGTACAGTAAGTTCTAATGTACAGTAGTCCCGCTGTACCCGTGGGGAGATATGTTCCAAGACCTATCGCGAATGCCCAAAATCGCGGATAGTAGCAAACCCATTCATTTAAGTGGGAAATATACCTCCCCAGCAGCCCATTGGTCCCTGGTTCTGGATGTTCCATGTAATATGTTCGGGTTGTGATAACCCACTGGTAACTGAAACCACAGTAACCAGACCCGCGGATACAGCGGTCGCCCTGTATAATTATTTAGATGCATTACTTTTATATGCTTTATAACCCACAGTAATTTATATACATTTCCATAATAGTGTTTCATTGTTTTTACAACAGTGTTATTTCCTTTATAAATTACGAGTATCTGTGAATATAAATTTGCATATACATAATTTTATGTAATTTTCTACCACAACACCTCCACTGTGTGTTAATGATGTAGAACACAATCATTCATTTTAGACTATTCCCTCAAGGAGTTGGTTCTTCATACGTCAGAATTTGCAGGCCCTTAATAGTAGATACTTTAAGTACAAATTAATTTGGTGTTCATTGTCTTGAGCTTTTGGGAAGAGTCAGTCATTTTTGAATGGCTTAAACTAAAAAGTGGTCTGTATGTAGTAAATCACTGTATCTGTAAAGACATTTTAAAGGCAAGAAATAATACTAGATTAGCTGTTGTATATTTCTTTGAACCTGCAAAACTTGCTGATGTGTTTGTCCAATGCATGTAACTTGGTTAAAATTAGTTGCTGTACACAGTTTAGATTGTCACATGTTACATTTCAAAACTGGTGATAGTTTTTATTTAAAATTTTCACTTTCCTATCTTAATTTGTCTGCATTGTGGTTTTTGTTGTCTTTTTGTATTTCTGAATCAGTTTATAAATACTGTGGAGTAAAAAGACTTTCTGTAATTAGTGTTTCCTACTTATGGTTGTATTGTTAAAAACAAGAATCTTTTGCAATCTGATTATTTCAAAGTAAATATCAATAAATAGGCAACGTTGATTTTTTAAAATTGAATTTTCAGCCTTTTGTTGTATCTGTATCTTACATGGACACAATACTGGTCATGGAATATGCCTTGTGACATAACAAACTGCCAAATTCAGCTCTTTCTTTTTCCCCACAATGTTCATGCAAGTCATACCCAGTCCCATTTCAGTGAGAACATCTGTTGAAAGTATACAGAGTAGGCATGTTGTAATATCAATCATCATGTGTGTTAATACTGCAGTTTTGGAGCTCAACACTTCAGCTGATATACACACTTAAACAATGCCATGAGTGCTATTTAATGGAACCATTATACACTTTGATTTGGTTGCTAACTGCTTTTTAATGGTACTTTCCATGATTGGATGTTTGCAAAATTGATTAGAATGAACAGGAAGTGGTGTGGCATGAATTGTGGGAATTGTTATATCAAGCGAGTATTCTGCACAAATCATTTGCTCACAAACTTGTCTTTATTTCGATGACCTGCATGCACAGGTCCCTTGGCTGACATCATAATAGAAAGATGAAGCAGAGGTTATATATTTACATTATTTGTTCCTGTAGTACGTGGCCAATAGAGTAATCACATCACTGCACTAAAAGTGACTGTTCACTTAGTCTGTTAAAGTGATCCCACAATGTGCCCCTTCTTTTGCAGAGATAAGAACATATCTCATTCATCAGAAAATATATACAAAGAATATTGTTGTTATGGTTTGGATTAATTAAAGAGGAATAAAATAGAGGATTAAAACAAAATACAATTTACAAGTACACCAAACTGTCTCAAAGAAGTCTACTTATTCTACCAGATGTTGTGATCCTAAACCTCTGCTCGGTATTGTGATCATTTTCATGACTTTTCTAGTTCACTGATAATCAAGAACTTTTGTAAACGCATTATTCTTCTGTTCAGATGATATCCATGCACTTCCCATTAAATCTTGTCTTTGCCCTTTCTATGATATGACAGAAATGTCAGACCAATTGTATTGTATAGCTGATTTTGTTTCCATGATTTGGAGATGCCGGGGTTGAATTGGGGTGTACAAAGTTAAAAATCACACAACACCAGGTTATAGTCCAACGGGTTTAATTGGAAGCACTAGCTTTCGGAGCGCCGCTCCTTCATCAAGTGGTTGTGGAGGACACAACTGTAAGGCACAGAATTTATAGCAAAAACTTACAGTGTGATGTAACTGAAATTATACATTGAAAAATACCTTGATTGTCTGTTGAGTCTTTCATCTGTTCAAATACCATGATAGTTTCACTTCTTTCATGTGTAAATCACAAAACCTTTTTTTAAAAGTTACATTCTCAGGTTAACTAACAATTAGTGTTAGCTAGACAATACGTTGAAGGAGTTAGCCCCTTGTGTTCTCTGTCTATGCCATGATGTTTAGATTGATTGTAATCTAAAAAGTGAGATAACAGAGTTTTACATGAATTCATGCAGTTTTTGAGCAAAGTATAATGTAACTCTGCAAGTACAAATTCACCCCACAAAATATATGTGTGCATTTGTGTGACTGTATGTGTGTATAGTGCAATGGCGGTCATCTGTGGTGTAGCATGAACCAAAGGTTCTGGTTGAGGCCCTCCCTATGGATATGGAACTTATGGACCTTTAGGTGACCATCCTCCAAGGTGGACTTCGGGACAGGCAGCAGCGAAAAGTGGCCGAGCAGAGGCCGATAGCTAAGTTCCATACCCATAGGGAGGGCATCGATCGGGACCTTGGGTTCATGTCACATTACAGGTGACCACCATTGCACTATACACACACACACTCCTATCTACACACATGCACACGGACACACATATACACAGACACTCACACACACACCCTTACAGACACACACACTCCCACACTCTCATATGCATCCTCTCAGAGACTTAGACCACTCTATACTCATGCACACACATATACACTGTCTCACAGACATTCACAACCTCCCACCCCAGGACACACGCACACACTCCCACACTCTCACATGCACAGACTTAGACACTCTACACTCACTACACACACATATACATTCTCTCTCACATTCACTATCCCCAACCCAGACAGACAGACACACACACACACACACACAAAGACCCACATGCACACATATGTTGTGTGGGTGAATTTGTACTTGCAGAGTTATTTTGTACTTTGCTCAAAAACTGCATGAGTTCATGTAAAACTCTGTTATCTCACTTTTTAGATTAGAATCAATCTAAACATCATGGCATAGACAGAACACATGGGGCTAACACCTTCAACATATTAGGTAAAAACAATGACTGCAGATGCTGGAAACCAGATAGTAGATTAGTGGTGCTGGAAGAGCACAGCAGTTCAGGCAGCATCCAAGGAGGAGTGAAATCGACGTTTCGGGCAAAAGTCCTTCATCAGGAATAAAGGCAGTGAGCCTGAAGCGTGGAGAGATAAGCTAGAGGAGGGTGGGGGTGGGGAGAAAGTAGCATGGAGTACAATGGGTGAGTGGGGGAGGGGATGAAGGTGATAGTCAGGGAGGGGAGGGTGGAGAGGATAGGTGGAAAAGGAGATAGGCAGGTAGGACAAGTCCGGACAAGTCATAGGGACAATGCTGAGCTGGAAGTTTAGAACTAGGGTGAGGTGGGGGAAGGGGAAATGAGTAAACTGTTGAAGTCCACATTGATGCCCTGGGTTGAAGTGTTCTGAAGCGGAAGATGAGGCGTTCTTCCTCCAGGTGTCTGGTGGTGAGGGAGCGGCGGTGAAGGAGGCCCAGGACCTCTATGTCCTTGGCTGAGTGGGAGGGGGAGTTGAAATGTTGGGCCACTGGGCAGTGTGGTTGACTGGTGCGGGTGTCCCGGAGATGGTCCCTAAAGCGCTCTGCTAGGAGGCGCCCACTCTCCCCAATGTAGAGGAGACCATATCGGAGCAACAGATACAATAAATGATATTAGTGGATGTGCAAGTAAAACTTTGATGGATGTAGAAAGCTCCTTTGGATGGAGGTGAGGGAGGAGGTGCGGGCGCAGGTTTTACGGTTCCTGCGGTGGCAGGGGAAGGTGCCAGGGTGGGTTGTGGGTGGGGGGGGGGGGGGGGGTGGGCGTGGACCTGACCAGGTAGTCACAGAGGGAACGGTCTTTGTGGAAGGCGGAAAGGGGTGGGGAGGGAATATAATATATCCCTGGTGGTGGGGTCTGTTTGGAGGTGGTGGAAATGTCGGCGGATGATTTGATTTATGCGAAGGTTGGTAGGGTGGAAGTTGAGCACCAGGGGCGTTCTGTCCTTGTTACCTGTTGGAGGGGTGGGGTCTGAGGGCGGAGGTGCGGAATGTGGACGAGATGCGTTGGAGGGTATCTTTAACCACGTGGGAAGGGAAATTGCGGTCTCTAAAGAAGGAGGCCATCTGGTGTGTTCTGTGGTGGAACTGATCCTCCTGGGAGCAGATACAGCGGAGGTGGAGGAATCGGGAATATGGGATGGCATTTTTGCAAGAGGTAGGGTGGGAAGAGGTGTAATCCAGGTAGCTGTGGGAGTCGGTGGGTTTGTTAAAAAATGTCAGTGTCAAGTTGGTTGTCATTAATGGAGATGGAGAGGTCCAGGAAGGGGAGGGAGGTGTCAGAGATGGTCCAGGTAAATTTAAGGTCAGGGGGGAATGTGTTGGTGAAGTTGATGAATTGCTCAACCTCCTCGCGGGAGCACGAGGTGACGCCAATGCAGTCATCAATGTAGCAGAGGAAGAGGTGGGGAGTGGTGCCGGTGTAATTACGGAAGATCAACTGCTCTATGTAGCCAACAAAGAGACAGGCATAGCTGGGGCCCATACGTGTGCCCATGGCTACCCCTTTGGTCTGGAGGAAGTGGGAGGATTCAAAGGAGAAATTGTTAAGGGTGAGGACCAGTTCGGCCAAACAAATGAGAATGTCGGTGGAAGGGTACTGTTGGGGATGTCTGGAGAGGAAAAAACAGAGGGCTTGGAGGCCCTGGTCATGGCGGATGGAGGTGTAGAGGGATTGGATATCCATGGTGAAGATGAGGCGTTGGGGGGCCGGGGAAATGGAAGTCTTGGAGGAGGTGGAGGTGGGTGGTGTCTCGAACGTATGTGGGGAGTTCCTGGACTAGGGGGGATAGGACAGTGTCGAGCTAGGTAGAGATGAGTTCAGTGGGGCAGGAGCATGCTGAGACAATGGGTCGGCCAGGGTGGTCAGGCTTGTGGATCTAGGAGGACCAGTTCCACCACAGAACACACCAGAATGCCTCCTTCTTTAGAGACCGCAATTTCCCTTCCCACGTGGTTAAAGATACCCTCCAATGCATCTCATCCACATCCCGCACCTCCAATCGTAACAAGGACAGAACGCCCCTGGTGTTCACCTTCCACCCTACCAACCTTCGCATAAACCAAGTCATCCGCCGACATTTCCACCACCTCCAAACAGACCCCACCACCAGGGATATGTTTCCCTCCCCACCCCTTTCCGCCTTCCACAAACACCGTTCCCTCCGTGACTACTTGGTCAGGTCCACGTCCCCCCCCCCCCCCCCCCCCACCCCTACCACCCACCCTCCCATCCTGGCACCTTCCCCTGCCACCGCAGGAACTGTAAAACCTGCGCCCACACCTCCTCCCTCACCTCTATCCAAGGCCCTAAAGGAGCCTTCCACATCCATCAAAATTTTACTTGCACATCCACTAATATCATTTATTGTATCCGTTGCTCCCATAAGACCATAAGACATAGGAGTGGAAGTAAGGCCATTCGGCCCATTGAGTCCACTCCGCCATTCAATCATGGCTGATGGGCATTTCAACCCCACTTACCCGCATTCTCCTCGTACCCCTTAATTCCTCGAGACAACAAGAATCTATCAATCTCTGTCTTGAAGACATTTAGCGTCCCAGCCTCCACTGCACTCTGCGGCAATGAATTCCACAGGCCCACCACTCTCTGGCTGAAGAAATGTCTCCGGATTTCTGTTCTGAATTGACCCCCTCTAATTCTAAGGGGGTCAATTCAGACCCTCCCGATACAGTCTCCTCTACATTGGGGAGACTGGGCGCCTCCTAGCAGAGCGGTTTAGGGAACATCTCCGGGACACCCAAACCAATCAACCACACCGCCCCGTGGCCCAACATTTCAACTCCCCCTCCCACTCTGCTGAGGACATGGAGGTCCTGGGCCTCCTTCACCGCCGCTCCCTCACCACCAGACGCCTGGAGGAAGAAAGCCTCATCTTCCTCTTCAGAACACTTCAACCCCAGAGCATCAATGTGGACTTCAACAGTTTCCTCATTTCCCCTTCCCCCACCTCACCCTAGTTCCAAACTTCCAGCTCAGCACTGTCCCCATGACTTGTCTGGACTTGTCCTACCTGCCTATCTCCTTTTCTACCGACACTCCACCCTCTTCTCCCTGACCTATCACCTTCATCCCCCTCCCCCACTCACCCATTGTACTCTATGCTACTTTCTCCCCACCCCCACCCTCCTCTAGCTTACCTTTCCACGCTTCAGGCTCACTGCCTTTATTCCTGATGAAGGGATTTTGGCCGAAACGTTGATTTCACTGCTCCTTGGATGCTGCCTGAACTGCTGTGCTCTTCCAGCACCACTAATCCAGAACCTTCAACATATTGTCTAGCTAACACAATTGTTACAGTTAATCTGAGAATGCAACTTTTAAAAGAAGGTTTTGTGATTTACACATGAAAGAAGTGAAACTATCATGGTGTTTGAACAGATGAAAGACTCAACAGACAATCAAAGTATTTTTCAATGTATAATTTCACTTACATTACACTGTAAATGTTTGCTATAAATTCTGTGCCTTACAATTGTGTCCTCCACAATCACCCGATGAAGGAGCGATGCTCCGAAAGCTGGTGTGCTTCCAATTAAACCTGTTGAACTATAACCTGGTGTTGTGTGATTTTGACTTAGTGTAATTCTCAGATAAAATTGAAACTATTAGGGCCAGTTGCACACCAGCCTCATACTAAATATGAGGCACTCACATAAAGGAAATTGCATTAGCAAATTCAATTTTTAGTTACGTTCTGCCTTGCTCCAGTCTGTTCATTAGCTGTACAGATACAGACTGGGAAAATTTCTGTTAATATATCCATCTATTATGAGATTACATCTTAACTGACAAACGCGAGGTCTTCAGAATATCTCAGTTGTTCTAGATGTTGCAAACAGCTGAGACACTATGGATAAACTAAGAACAGTACCCCTGCTTTATGTAGAGCTTTGAAAGCTATTTGGTATCAGTAAACATGGGGTTCAGTTCCTCAGAGTTCTACTATATCAATTGGCAGTTAACTTTAACCATGTCAGAATTAAGAAAATCCTGAGATTTCCAATTGTTTTTAAGCAACACATGATGGATCTTCTATTGATTTGTCGATGCTTTTGGCGGATGACTCCATTCTGATCTTCCCATTGATTTCTACTTTATTTTGTTGAGTTGAAACAAGCACAGTGGGCATAAGTGTTCTTTTTTGTCTGCAAAGAATATGACTAATGTGAATTCAAAAATGTAGCTTCTAGTACATGCAAGAATACCAATCCTAAATTGTTTGTCACTACAAATCTCCACAGACTGCTGATTACCCTGTTGTCCAACAATTGTTGTCCAACTGCAAAATCATTTCTGATGCTGGACACTATATGAGTTTTGCAAGAGTGACTGGTTAGGTAAGGTTGTTGAGAATAGCAGAATGAATATCTGCCAAGCTTTTAGATTAATGCCCTAAATGTCTGAAATTCTTATATGGTATCACTCATTCGTATGATGGGTAGAACGTCTTTTCGGCAAGATCCTATTAATGCCAAATACAACCTGGGTTGCTAAGGCATAGTTGGAGAGTGAAACAGCTACCTTCACTTGTTGCTCATATGTTTGAGTGCCTGGGTCTAGCTCAGATTACCTTTGAAGGGTAAGGTATCTCAAAGGTTTGAATAACTGGCGTAGATAACAATTATTCCACTAGCTGATATGGTGGGATTTGAACTCATTCCTCTGGAACATTAGTCCAGGCCTGTAGATTGAGGTCCGGTTCTGTTACCAGTATACTTTCATCCCACAATTTGACATGTGAGTTTCTGGTTCTGGAAGTTTGCTTATTTTAGGTTCAGGAGGCTTTGCTCTCATAAGAGATATATTTTAGAAAAATCTGAGAAAATTGAAGAAGAATGAAAAAGGGGATTTATTTCCCATAAGAGTTGATGACTGAATTTTTATTAACATATTGAAATAACAATGTAAGAATGAAACAGCTGAATGAATACCAAAACTGTTCCCTAATAGAGTACTTTATGCAATGAGTATCACAGCAACAAGCAGCACGGGCCCCTTGTATCTAATTCAAGTATAACAGTTTTTGTTATTAAGGGGGGAATTTAAAAGTGACCACCAGTTAACAATAGAAGAAAAAGTGATGGAGACAGATGAAGAACCAAAAGGGGTTCCACCTTCTTAGGAGAAGAAGCTGAGAGTTAGGAACGTGATTGTGAAGGATCCTCAACAACTGCCTGAGTCTCCTCCCTCTTAAGTGTCAGACCACAAAATTCTGCAATGTTGAGAAACTGTTGAAAAAAATGTCCACACAATGTCTGCCCACACAATATGGATACTAAATTGGAAATGACCTAGGAGCAGATGCAAAGGTCGTGATGCAAGATGCACGATCTTACCAAGTTTTACCCTGGCCCATTGCTTTCAGTACAGAAAGTGCAGAAATGTTGTGCAAATTATGCCAGTGACCTTCTCAGTCTGCCAACCTCCCAGTTATATCTGTCCATGTCAAAGTGATTGAGTCTGGAGCTGGGCCTTCTGGAGCAGCAAATCTCAAACTTTGGACATCAACCCTCCTGTGTGCCACACTGAGACCAAGGTCTCCCATACTCTGCTCATTCCATCTTAGGTCTCCTTTTATTTTCTAAAGATCACATAATAATGTCACTTGCAGGACTGTAACCAAGTATTGAACCCCAGCTCAGACATTCAGAGATATGTGCCTCCTTGCCAGTCATCATGTATGTGTTTATGTGTCTGCAAAACATAAGGTTCAGTGGGTGTGTATGGTTTGGGGGGAAGGTGATGGTCATTTAAGACTAGAGATCACAGCCACTCTGCATTGTAGCATCCTAGTTGCAGCCTTTTTGTGGAGATAACTTTGTAATCCAAGAGGGGCAGCGGAGTAGGACTCTTCAGCCAGAGTTTAAGTGCTCCATCTGTTCCTTTTCTTCATTTTTCTCTCCTTTTCATTTTTTTTCCTCCTTCTTTGTTCTTGACTCCCGTTATTGAGCGACATTGACAACCTCCTGGCCTCAGCATGGCCCTGGACTCAGCTTCAGCACAGACTAGGATGCCCAGCATAGCAGTCACCTGGTGGCCTGTTCTGATGATATCTTGGTAGCCCAGCGTGGCAGTGTCTCCATGGCCCACATGATGGTTTCTTGGTGACCTGGCATGGTGGCCTCTTAGCCTAGCATGGCCTCCATTGTGAGATCTGGCATGGACTTGGTTGGAGGACTGTTATTCTGAAGTTTTTATTTCTTTATAGATCATAGCAATAAATTAGAAAAATAATACTAGATTTTAGATTTTCTTTTTTTAGTTTTTTTTCTCAAAATTTGCAATTAAGAACCTGTATCTAGGTACCATTGTATCTAAAATGGCACCAAAAGTGGCAACTTGTCAATATTTCGTTGTACTCATGTGAGTACATGACAATAAAGCTAATTCTAAATTTTGTAAACAAACCCATAAGAGGGAGGCCACTACTTCGACTGGGACAATACATCCATCCTAGGACAAGCCAAACAAAGACATGCATGAGAATTCCTAGAAGCATGGCATTCCAACCAGAACTCTATCAACAAACACATCAAGTTAGACCCCATCTACTATCCCCTGAGAAAAGGAACAGAAAGGGATTTCACCACAAGAAATAGCATCACCAAAGGAAATGACATCACCACCCAAAGAAACCCAAACATATAAATAGAAAGCAGGAAGTTTCAGCATTTCTTCGCATGAGGTCCACTGAAGATGTTACCTAGTAAGGCAATGAAATGTCTGGAATGAACCTTTCAGCTCAGTGAGCAAACCTACATCCAAAACCTCAACCTAAGCTACAAATCTTCTCAAAACTCGCCATTTTAAATCTGTCCAACAAGAAATACTTAGCTAATCAGGAACTGAGACCTGGTCACTGAATCACGCTTACAAATGAATATGAACAAATGAATCGTTAGTTTAATGTTGCACTTGTTCAGAAATTAGAGAGAGAAAATGTAATGCATTCTATTGTAATGAATACTGTCAATAGTTACATTTAAACTTGACATGCAGTAAGAAGTGTAGCAAATGTCTGGTTAAAGTATTCACCTTTCTACACGTGATGAAAACACATCTCCCAGGCTTCAGAAGGTGTGTTTAAAGGATGGCCTTTTGAGTACTAAGTGCACCAATTATTTTGCAAAAACTTTTTGTTGCTTTGGTATGCATGTTATCTTGTGCCAACTTAAAAACTGTAGCAACTTGGAATTTAATGCTTGCCTTGGGTGTTGTAGCTTTAATTTTAATAGGGTTGATAATTGTTCAGGATACAGTATTAATGAGTCCCTTGAATTCAGTTCCTGTGCGAGTTCAAATACCCTTTATGCCATAGAAATGGCGAAAGTAATGTTAGTAAATGCCATCATCAAATAAAGGAATTAGCAAGAATGTAAAAGTAGCCCTCAAAAAATACAAATATTTGTGCCCTGCATTCAACTCACCATAACTTTGATGTTATTCAAAATTCTGCTACTCATACCCTTATTCACACTGAGTGCCAGTCAGCTATTGTAGGATAACCGTTATATATTATATTTAGTAGCACAATAAAATGTAATCAGTGATGTCTGCTTATGAGCAAGACACATTTGGAACTTGGAATGAGTCAGCAAGAACCTAGAAATGCTCTCTTCTACTTACCATGTATATAGTGTAAATACTTAATTAAGGTTACTGCTTACTAATTTGAAGACAGTCTCAGTATGATCTAACTACAGCAACACCCTTGTACTTGCTGATGCATATTGGCTCCTGGTTACTCTCATTCCTGATTTCAGGTCCCTCAAGGGCATCTCCCATCCTGTGTCTAATTTCCTTCAGTTCCAAAGTGCTAAAGGGCATTGAGTATAAAACTTGGCAAGTCATGTTGCAGCTGTATAAAAATTTAGGTAGACCACATTTGGAGTATAGTGTACAGTTCTGGTTGTCACATTATAGAATGTATGTGGAGAGGGTGCAAAAGAGGTTTACCTGGATGTTACCTGGAGTGTATTAGCTATAAGGAGAGTTTGGAAAGACTTGGATTGTTTTCACTAGCTTTTTGGAGGCTGAGAAACAACCCTGATAGAAGCTATGCTAAATTGTCCATAGTATCCAGAGAGGTGCAGGCTATGTGGATTAGCTATTGGAAATACAAGATGACAGGGATAAGGTAGGGGGATGCGGCTGATTGGGGTGCTCTTTGGAGGGGCAGTGTGGACTCAGTGGGCTGAATGGAGAGATTCTATGATTCTAAATGTCAAATATCAGGGGGTTTAAGGTGAGAGAGGAAACGTGAAAGGAGATGATGGAAGCAGGCTTTTTTTTTAATACAGAGGGTGGTAGGTGCCTGGAGCACACTGCCAGTGGAGGCTGTAGAAGCAGAAACAGTAGTAATGTTTAAGAGGCATTTTGTCTCATGAACTGACAGGGATTAGAGGAATATGGACCATCTACGGGCAGATTGGGTTAGTTTAGAATGACATCATAGTTGGTTGATTGAAGGGACTGATCTTGTGCTGAATGTTCTGTGTTCTGAGGTAATTGCGCTGACATAACTCTGATCTGTCGATATAGTGATTGGAACCATGCTAGGTAGATCTCGTTGACTGTGAGATTCTTGATTGGGATTGTTAACATGGGTCAATCAGGGAGCCGTGGCTGACAGATATAAACAGGAGATTCAGAGGGTGTCCTCAGTTGAGGGACTAGCTTTGAGCTGGCTAGTCATAATCCATGTACAGTGCACATGTAAATGAAGGGTGACTTATTTTTGTTTGAGCATCTCCAAATGTAATTATCCATCATTGGTGTCTGGACATTCAGTTGTGTAGCTTAAATCAAATTCCTTACATAAACCTCTCTACCTTGCCACCATATATTTCTTCTTTAAGATGCCTCTTAAAATCTACACTTTGGCCAAGCTTTCTTGTTTACTGCTGGAATATTGCCTTATACAGTATGGTGTCAAACTTACAATCTTCTTTATAATTCAGCTGTGAAGTACTGAGGGAAGTTTTATTATGTTAGAAGGAATGTAGGGTAGATTTCTATAACACAATGGTAGCATTCTTGTGTATTATAGAAAAATCATATTTTCGACACAGCAATTAGTGTTGGTGATGTAACTGCATAACAGCCAACACATGTCTTAAAAATTTGTGCTTTTGAAACAGTGTCCCCAATTTGTTAATCGTGTTAGAACGAATTCCCCTTTGCCCTACCACATGTTATAGCAAAATGGCCCATGTAAATATACAAGTTGCCTGTTATCTTTATGATTCTATTACACTGGCTGAAACCTCAATTCTTAATAAACCTACACATTTAAGTCTAGTAAGCTTAGGTTTTTCTTACAGTCTTGGATAAGGTTCCAATGCAAGTGCATAATGTTGGAGATGCTGGAATATATGAAATATAAACTGAAAATGCGGTAAATACTCAGCAGGTAAGGCTGGCTGGTCTTTGTTCTCTTTGCTCTCTTTTTTGTCATTCATCGACTCATGTTCCAATGAAGCTCAACATAAGCAAGAAATGCTAGCTTAATCTTTCAACTTCGTACTCCACTGCCTCCTTGACTCACTGAATTTAACTACTGTAGGTCATAACATCTGCCTCAATTTTGTTCATTTTTTCTTTGAATTGGTTTGTTTTTGACCATTCTTTTTTTCCTCTTAATTCCTTGACATTGCCTTCGAGAAGTTATTGTTCAGCCACTCTCATACGATCAGGGAACATCTTTTGTTTCTGTACCTATTGCCATTGACTTTGGCTATGTACCAATGAAACCTGCTGTCATTTAATCTCTCCTGCTCTTCATCCTATCAGAGACCTTACCCTTTTTTCCTTTCTCCACCCTTCCCGTTTCCCTTTCACTTGCTTAAAGTCTAATATATTACAATCTTTCCTAAACTCTGAAAGATTCATACATTTGTAACATTCCTCTCCACAGATGCTGCCTGACCTGTTTAAATTTTGGACCATTTTAATCAACCAAAACTCAGCATTTATTTCATAAAGCATTATCCTCCCATTTACTGAAAGTAATTCTAGCTGTTTGATTTGTAAATATAAAAGGCATTTATTCCTTGAATTATGTAATAAGTCTCCTGCTTCTGTTTCACTCTAACCTTCGAAACATCATTCACCACAGCGACATGTTACTGGAAATTCTAAGACAAATGGCTAAGATAAAGAAACCAAACTATACACAATACTCCAGGTGTGATCTCAACAAGGCTATAATCCATTGTACCAAGATATCTTTACTACTGTATTTGAGTCTCATTGTGATGAAGGATAGATAACAATTTTTATCTGTTTCCTAACTTTCCTTATTGATTGTTGTATGCTTGTTAGCTTTTAATGACCCGTGAACAAGGATATTCAGATGCCTTTGGGCACCAGTACTTCCCAAACTCTCACCATTTAAAAAATATTCTGTCTTCATTTTTTTTTCTACAGAAGTGGATAAATTCACACATATTCATAATATATTTCACTTCATCTGCCATGTTCTTTCTCATTCACTGAGACTGTACAAATCTGCTTTCAACCTCCCTGCACCCTCTTTACAATGCTTCTGCTTATTTTTGTGTCATCAGCAAATTTCAAATGTTACAATTGATCTTTGCATCCAAATTATTTATATAAATTGTGAACAGCTATGCCCCTTCATTGATCTCCCGCTAGTAACAGTCTACATTTCAGACCTGTTTATTTTTGCTCTCTGCTTTCTGTCTGTTAAACAATATTAAATCTTTACTAGGACATTAATTCAATCAATGCCAGTATTTTATCCTCAGTCCCACATATTCAAATTTTGTTTACTTAACATTCTGTGCTGCACTAATGAATTGCCTTCTGAAAATCCAAATGTAGCATATCCATATTCTCCAGATCTATGCTGCAAGTAACAGCCTTAAAAAAAACTCCAATAGGTTTGTCAAATGTGGTTTCCTTTCATAAATCCATGATTAGTCTATGTAAATGTACCATATCTTCCAAGTGTCCAGTTATCACATCAGATAAATTTGGTATTTATAGAGGATCGCAACTTTCTGATGCACAGAACTTGTTTATGTCAATGGACATCCTATTGAATTTATCTTTGAGAGCTGTGTTCAGGTCAGTTTGCAATCAAATCCGTTGTCATGGCTGAAAAAGCAGAAACTAAATCCTGCAGAGGTGATATTATGCAGTGTTGGTATAACAGCTATCAAGAGCATAGGAAAACTGAGAAGTTATACTGCAACTCAAAGAGTTTTAGGCAGTTGAAAATGTGTACATAGCTTGGAAACAACACTGCTCACTTTTGAGCCAACATACATATTTGGACCTCAACTTCCTTAAGTATTCAGAATAAATTCCACTAGTTCTAAGAGGACAACCGGTCCAGATACCAACATTTGCTAAACTGCTTGTCCAGGAGAAAACAGTTGTCGGAACACTGGGGCCATCAATAAACAATGTTTGACCAACTGATCCAGAGACAAGTGGTCGAAGATTTCATTAAGTTAAAAATCACACAACACCAGGTTATAGTCCAACAGGTTTAATTGGAAGCACACTAGCTTTCAGAGCGACACTCCTTCATCAGGTGATTGTGGAGGACTCGATCGTAACACAGAATTTAGAGCAAAAATTTGCAGTGTGATGTAACTGAAATTATACATTGAAAAATTGATTGTCTGTTAAGCCTTTCATCTGTTAGAATACAGTGATAGTAACAGATTCTAACAGATGAAAGGCTTAACAGGCAATCAATTTTTCAATGTATAATTTCAGTTACATCACACTGTAAATTTTTGCTATAAATTCTGTGTTACGATCGAGCCCTCCACTATCACCTGATGAAGGAGCGTCGCTCCGAAAGCTAGTGTGCTTCCAATTAAACCTGTTGGACCATAACCTGGTGTTGTGTGATTTTTAACTTTGTACACCTCAGTCCAACACCGGCATCTCCAAATGAAGATTTTATTAGGCTTCCTACATTCATGGCAGAACTCAAAAAGAAAGAATCTGTCCAGATTACATTTTACTTGACATGAAGGAAACAAAGAACAGCATGTCAAAAGAGACATGACCAAACTTGTCAAGATCCAAAGTATGACAAAAATTGCTCTTACTGTGTGGAAGGACAACCAGACCAAACGTCTGGAGAGTTAGCCAATAACACATACTTAGAGCACTAACAGCTTTTTAGTTCATGGATGATTTACTAGTGTATGACAGGAAACCAGTTATCTCAGCGTCCCTTCAGGAAGGTGCATTGGAAAGGATACACAGGTACATTTAGACCCTACCAAGCTCTTTGGTAATCAGAGATTTTAAAAGAGATGGATGAGTTCATAACTCATCATGAAATCTGTGATTACACAGGATTATCATGTTTGAAAATCATTCCTTTTCTCCAGACCAAAAGTTAAAGCTCAGTAAATTTTGCCAGAAGAAACAAATATCGAGAATAAGAATAAGCACCACAACCCACTTGTGCCCACTCTGGATGTTTTTCACTGATCATCTTCAGGCAATAGAACAGCGACATAGACTGTGCAGAAGAGCCAACTTTTATTGACATGACTGAGAGTCTGAAAAAGTATACTTCACCAGTCAAACAACGATAAATAATGACTAAAGATGTTCAGCCTGATCAAAAACTTGGGGGAGATAAGCTGCACATGACTTCATGGGAGCAGAGCACTGTCCACAGACTAAGAACATGGTCAAGAAGAAGAAATTGCCTGGTCTAAACATATGGGAAATTGCAAAAACGATACTATGCCTTCAATTAGAAAGAGATTGCTTGAACCATAAATCTAAGGTATTATATAACAGCTGTCTTCCATGATGGGCAGTTATGAGACTTAAAAGTTCACCAAAGGATTAAATGTTTTCAAGAGGAGATAGGTATAGTTCTCAATGGGAATGTGGCAAAAGTGGAAAGGTACTGAGTTGGATGGTCAGCTTGACTACTCAGATTAGAGACAAAAAAAAACTGCAGACGCTGGAATTCAAAGTAGACAGGCAGGAGACTGGAAGAACACAGCAGGCCAGGCAGCATCAGGAGGTGGAGAATTCACTCTGTGAGGCCGAACGGTCTGCCCTCAGGAAAGGGTTCATGTTCATACCCCTCCGCCCCCACCTCAGTGAATTCCAGCCCTGCCCCAATGTGGAGCCCTTCTTCCACCGCCTCCTCCTCCATGCCTTCTTCTTTGACAAAAACTCTCCACTTCCCTCTGAGGACCCTTTCTCCTACCTGGAGGACACCTTCCTCCACCACCTTGTCACCGCTGGCCTCGTACCTGCGCTACACCTCTTCATTGCAGACTGCTGACGTGATATTGGCCACCTCAATTTCTCCACTCTCTCCCTCACCCACTCCAACTTCACCCCCTCTGAATATGCAGCATTCCACTCTCTCCGCACCAGCCCCGAGTTCACCATCAAATCTGCTGACAAAGGCGGAGTGGTGGTAGTCTGATGAATAGACTATATCGCGTAGGCCGAAGCCAACTCTCCGACACCACATCCTACTTCCCCCTTGCCCATAACCCCATCGTGACCCACATGCAAAAATCACTCACACTGTTCGTGCCCTCATTGTCTTCGGTGATCTCCCCTCCACTGCCTCCACACTCATAGTGCCACAGCTCTGCACTGCCCGGTTCTACCTGCTCCCCAAGATCCACAAACTCAACTACCCTGGCTGACCCATCAGCTTGGTATGCCCTTTCCCCACCACCAAACTCATTTCATCCCACCCCAACCCCACCCTCTCCCCCTTGGTTCAGGCACTTTCCACTTACGTCCACAACATTAACCATGTCGTCCATCTCTTCCAGTTCCCCGGCCCCTAGCGATTTTTTTCACAATGGTCGTTCAGTCCTTATACATATCCATACCCCACAAGGATCACCCTGAGACCCTCCACTTCTTCCTCTCCAACAGACCCATCCAGTTCCACTCCACCAATACTGTCCTCTGCCTCGCCAAACTGGTCCTCACCATCAACAACTTTTCCTTTCATTCCTCCTATTTCCTCCAAATCCATGGATGGCCATGGGCACCCGAATAGATCCCAGCTACACCTGCCTCTTTGTCAGCTATGTCAAACCGTCCCTCTTTAGTACCTCCACAGGCACTGTGCGCCAACCCTTCCACCGTTACATTGATGACTGCATCTGTGCAGCATCCTGCTCACAGGCTGAATCAGAGCAGTTCATTGGCTTCACCCATAACTTCCACCCCGCCCTCAAATTCACTTGGTCCATCTCGGACACCTCTCTCCTCATTTTTAACTTCTCCATTTCCATCTCTGGTGACAGTGTCCAGACAAATATTTACTATAAACCCACTGACTACCATAAATACCTGGATTACACCTCCTCCCACACAGTATCCTGCAAGAACTCCATCCCGTTCTCCCAATTCCTTCACCTCCACCGCGTCTGCTCGGACAAGGAGACACTCCACTGCCAAGCATCCCAGATGTCCACCTATTTTGAACAACATGCTCTTCCTCCCTCTGACATCTAGACAACCGTCCACTACACCACCTCCATTCCCTGGTTCACTGCTGTAAATCCCAACATTTAATGCAATAAAGACAAAGTTCCCCCTTGTTCTCACCTACCAGCACGTCATCCGTAAACACTTCTGCCAACTCCAACTAGACCCCACCACCAAGAACATCTTCCCCTCCCCACCCCTCTCTGCCTTCCTCAAGGGCCATTCCCTTCAACAATCCTTGGTTAGTGCTACTAGCCCCACCAATTCACTGCCCCCCCCCCCCCCACCACCCCAGCCCCACCAAACCCCCAGGTACCTTCCTCTGCAACCAGAAAAGATGTAAAACGTGCCCTGCAACACCAATCCCCTCACCTCCACTGAAGGCCCCAAATAGTCCTTCCAGGTGCAACAGAGGTTCGCCCACCTCTCTTCCAACCGAGTTTACTGCATCAGGTGCTCCCAATCTGGTCTTTTCTACATCAGGGATACCAAATGTAAATTTAGGGAACGGTTTGCTGAGCATCTCAGCTGGGCCCACAGGGGCCAACCGGACCTCCCAGACACGACCCATTTTAATTCCCCTTCCTACTCTCTTTCTGACATGACCATCCTTGGCCTCCTCCAATGCCAAAATGAACCAAAGCGCAAGTCAGAGGAACAACACCTCATCTTCTGCCTGGGCAATCTACAGCCCAGAAGACTCAATATTGAGTTCTCTAATTTCAAATAACTTCCCTTCCCACCCTCCGACTCCTGTCCCAGCCCCTCCCCCTCCCTGCCACTCCTCCCAGCCACCAACCAGATTCATTCCTCCCATTGACCAACCAGGTCACACCCTCTGCCTGTCTTCACCTAGCCCCACCTCACCACCCTGCCCCCAATACCCCCTTTATCTGTGGCT
Source organism: Chiloscyllium punctatum (assembly GCF_047496795.1). NCBI lineage: Eukaryota > Metazoa > Chordata > Chondrichthyes > Orectolobiformes > Hemiscylliidae > Chiloscyllium > Chiloscyllium punctatum. The sequence goes on from NC_092748.1 coordinate 73,168,803, forward strand.
CCCCCCACACCCACCCCCAGTCCTGAATAAGGGTTACACCCGAAACATTGACTTCTGCACCTCCTGATGCTGCCTGGCTTGCTGTCTTCTCCCAGCCTCCTGCCTGACTACACAGGATTACTCCTGCTCCTATTTGATATGTTTCTATGTTATGGAGTGACCATCTGAGCTGGAAGAGAACAGTTCTTCCACCAAGAAATTTCAGGAGATGAAGTGTCCTCCAGATAAGGTGATAAACCAGCATCGAGGTCTATAAAGAATTACATCCTTTTTGAAGAATATCTGAGGGTGAAAAGATCCTTCAGCAGAGAAGTGATCCACAAACCATAACCAGTCCTCATGAGAGCCTGAAACCTGAATACGGGCTGAGTTAGAACATGGAGGCTCATGACCCATGCCTATGTGACAATTGCAGCTGGAGACAAGATGGTTCCTTGCGCCTATGTGACTACTGCAGCTAGTCTCTAAAGCTACATAAATAATCAACCACTAGAATAGAGAAGTAGACCGATAAAATTAGGAAATGCTAACCACATTCTGCACAGCTGCAGGTCTTCATATCACAAGATAAAAAAGATCTAACCTAAGTTGTTTACCAGTTAATATCATTGGATCAAGCAACTATCAATGAAGTGATATCATTTCTTGATTGGTAATTGTCTGAATATACTATGCGATCATGCCTTATGTTCTGCTTTAAGAAAAGTATAAAAATGCCTCTGTATTAAGCCAGTGTGTGCAGTTCCTCTGAGGGACATGGAAATACATAACTCCTGTGTTTCCGAACATTCTGTACGTGGCCTTATTGAAAAATAAAGATTGAAGTCTTAACAGTCAGACCAGACCGATTGAGAGTGTTTATTGACCAATTGTGAAACTGAGACACTCACCCCCTCCACTACCTCTCCCATCCCACCCCACCCCCACCCCCACCCCCCAGGGAGGATGGGGGGAGCAGGGAGTTCCTGATCTTTACTCAAGCAATAGAGTGGCCATTCTTCCAAGTATAAATATAAGTGCGCTCTGTTCAAAATATCAACTGTCCAGACCAGCTACATGTGTAAAGTTAGAGGTTTGAGAGAAGATAAAATATTAATGAATGTGTTGTTAGATTGATGTTTGTAAAATAGGTTAACTATGGGCAAAAAGCTAGGAAAAGGTTTTGTGCATGACGATGTTTCTGAAGAGGTTAATGCTTAAGTGATCTTGACTCCACTCATTCTATTAATGCCACAAACAGTTTGCAGATGGAGACAAGAATTCTGTCTACATATTTTGGAGGAACTGATGTAACTGTACCAATTCCCTAATGCCTGACCAAATGTAGCTGTAGCTATTGCTATCCTGCAATAAGCATTCTTGTTATCGAAGAACAGTATCTCTTCTATTGATATAGAATGGTAGTGTATCCTCTACCACTAATTGCTATGTAACCCCAAGGTAAAGAAAGGTAAAGGACTAGTGGCAGCAAACTGCCTGAAACATATCTTATCCAATCCTACATACTGTCAGAGATGGCAAATAACACACGGTCCCAGTCAGTTGTTGTATGCAGAGCAGAAATTGGCAAAAACCCTATTAAAGGCATATAAATTCATAGAGTCATATAGCGTGGAAACGGACTCTTCAGTCCAACTAGTCCATGCCAAACCATGTTCCCAACTAAACTAGTTTGACATGCCTTCATTTGGCCCATATCCCTCCAAACTCTTCCTATTCATGTACTCATCCAAATGCCCATTTAGATGTTGGAACTGTATCTGTATCTAATACTTCCTTTGGCAGTTCATTCCACACACGGACCATTCTCTGTGCAAAATAGTTGTCCCTTGTGATTTTGTTTAAAAACTTGTGCCGCTCTCCTTAAAATATAGTTTTATACTCCATCAACCTTCGGAAAAGACCCTTGCTGTTCACCTTATTTATGCCCCTCATGAGTATATAAACCTCTAAAAAAATCACCCCTCAACCTCCTCCAGTCCAGTGAAAAAGTCCCAGCCTATCCAGCCTATTTTTATAACTCAAACCCTCCATTTCCAGCAACATCTTGGTAAGTCTTTTCTGAACCCTCTCCAATTTAATAATATCCTTTATATAGCAGGGGGACCAGAACTGCACACAGTACTCCAGAAGAGATTTCACCAATGTCCTGTACAACCTTAACATGCGTCCCAACTCCTACACTCAAAAGACTGAGCAATGAAGACAAGTGAGCTAAATGCTTTCTAAACCACCCTGTCTACCTGTGACACAGATTTCAAAGAATTATGTACATGAACCTCTAAGTCTCTCTGTTCTGCAACATTACCCAAGCCCTACCATTAATTCTATAAGTCCTGCTCATGTTTGTTTTACCAAAATGTAATAACGCACATTTATCCAAATTAAACTCTATCTGCCACTCCTCAGCCCATTGGCCCAATGGATGAAGATCTGTTTGTAATCTAAAATAACCTTCTTCACTGTCCATTATAGTACCCTTGATTTGTAGATACCAGTGTTGGACTGGGGTGTACAAAGTTAAAAATCACCCAACACCAGGTTATAGTCCAACAGGTTTGATTGGAAGCACTAGCTTTTGGAGCGCCGCTCCTTCATCAGGTGGTTATGGAGGACACAATTGTAAGACACAGAATTTACACTGTAAACTTTTGCTATAAATTCTGTGTCTTACAATTGTGTCCTCCATAACCACCTGATGAAGGAGTGGCGTTCTGAAAGTTAGTCTGCTTCCAATTAAACTTTTTTTACTTTTTGAAATGCAATAAATAAGTTGTTATATTTAACTATACGTAGTAGATTATTGAACTGTTCACCAATTCACCAGTTATGTTTAAAACTAATGGTGTATTTTTCTCAACTTTGGGTTCACCACTTATTGTTTTAAAGACTTGTACAAAACAAACAAATCTGGACACAATCTATTCATTGTCTTTAAACTAAATGAATACCATCTCCCTGGAGAATGATTGCCCTGTATCTTAAAGATAAGATCATTTGGGAGACAGACCAAGCTGAGAATGTTTCAATTTGTTTCTGTCTAATTATGTCCTTTCATAATTGTGATACATGGATTCTTATTTTCTTTCTCATATAATGTATTGCTAGATTTACTACCTTAAGTAAGTAGGCAGCAAAAATATTTATTTGCGATTCACTTAGCTGTTTGTCTAAAATCCAGTCACTAAGAGGCCAAGAAGGTATGCAGTGGTCATTGCAACTGTTGATTTAACTCTGCGTGGGGGCTGGGCTGAACAGAGTGTCGACAGAAACTCTCAATGAGCTGTGACTTTTCACCTTACTGACCACTATATTCCTTTTTTTTCAGCCTCAACGTTTTGCTTTCTTTGTTGATGAAAGTTGGGTATAGATCTGACAAGATTGAAATCCTTGAGCTATGTTTCAGTTCCCGATGAAGTTTGGTAAGTCAAGTCCGTAACAATTGTTGCTATTCTTAGCGTTCTGTAAAATACTGGAAAACTGGATATATCTTCATTTGTAAGACAGATGTAGGAAGCCCATGGTGTTTTAATTATCTAGCATTCTCTAGGAGAATAATGTGGTGTTGATCTGTGTTGTACAGAAGCATAAACCAGGACTAAATTCCATACAAAAAATGCTTGCTTCTTAAAATGCTCTATGGTTGGCCACTACATAAAAAAAATTCTGTAAAGCTGTGTTCGATGTAAAACAATTTTTATATTTTCTATGTTTTTAACAGATTGCTGTCCCTTTATAAAGAGGCACATTAGCTTAAAGCAAAAGCCAAGCAATTCTAGTTCACAACCTTTAATTTAGCAGTGCTGAGTATGTTGTAAGAAAAGACAAATTAAGTCAAGAGGGTTGCAATAACTAATTTGTAATTGGTAATACCTTGATTATGTTAAAACATGACAAAATTAGATATTTTAAATACAAATATTTTCAGCAGTAGGAAGTTCTATTTATCAATCTATTCATTTTAATTAATTGTTATAAAAATACCGATAAATGTTTTTAAAAAGTTCCTTAATACCTTTTTAAATGACAAATGAAGATTAAGGCCAATGTAATGTTAAGAAATTTAAGATTAATTACCACTGTGATGACATCCTCAGGTATGTTTTTGGTCAAAATGACACCTTTATAAGAATTGTAAGAACCTTGTTATTATTAATGAAGAATAATGCTATCAATAAAGAATTGATTCTGCATTATGCTTCACAATTATTATTAGAATCTATGCATTTTCAAGATCATTTTGCATGTGTTTTATGGATGTAATAATTTTCTCCTGCTGGTTTGTAATTCTATTTTTAAACTACAGCAGGAAATAAATTAACAATAGACAAAATTCCATTACATTTGTTCTGTTGCTACTTATAAGGCTTTTATTACAGAACAAGGTGGTATCTATTGAACTAATTAATTAGAATTTTCAAATATATTACATAAAGTTGTCATAGTATTATATGAATAGGTTAATCAATTACCTGCAATATCACGGTAATTGCTATACCTTGATTTGTTTTGCTTTTGATGCTGTTTATTACGAAATTTTCTGCTTCTGTGGATACTTCATTTAAAGTGATAATTCTTTGTAGGTTAGCATTAAATTGTTTTAAGACTACACACATAAAATAAATCTGTTGAATTTAATAAACATTATCAGTATGAACTTTGATGGCACTTGGTTGTTATTGTTAAACTGAAACATACATAAATTTACTCTTAAAATTTTCAGGCTAAAATAGAAATGTAAAAGATAACATACAAGAAATTTTATTTCTAGAGTTATGAGTGGTTTATTAGTTTAGAAATTACCATCTTAGTCTTATACAGCACAGGTTGTATGAATATGCTGTTTATATGCCTAATTTGCCATGAATCTCGCTTAATATAATTTGCAGTCAACATTGGACTTGAAAATGTATCATCAACCAGATATGGAATAGATAGGATTGGAACATTGTACTTGTATTTGCTAAACAGGTTAATTGTAAGTATAACTGATGGATCTAGCTGGTATCCTTGAGAACCCTCATGTTCCTGATGTCTTCCAAGAGCCTGATGCCTTAGTAGAATGATTACAAGGGCAAGTGCTTCCCTCTTGCACCAAGGGTGATGACTGTGAAACAGAAACCCCTGACTGTGTTGAGTGTTCAGGTCATTCTGCTACAATATATTTTTCGTTAGTGCAAATTATATATTAGATTCCCTATAATGTAGAAACACGCCATTTGGTCCAACAAGTCCACACTGACCCTCCGAAGAGTAACCCACCCAGAATCATTTCCCTACATTTACCCCTGACTAATGTACCTAAAACTATGGGCAATTTAGCATGGCCAATTCACCTGACCCGCACATCATTTAGATTGTGGGAGGAAAGAGGAATGTCCATGGGAAATCTGCACAGACATGGGGAGAATGTGCAAACTCCACACAGACAGTCGCCTGAGGTGGGAATCGAACCCAGGTCCCTGGCACTGTGAGGCTGCAGTGCTAATCATTGAGCCACCATGTGATTGACAAATTGTGGATGTTGTTTGGATAATGCAAACTTTCTACTTATAGCAACTTTCTAATAGCACTCTTCTACAGCGTGGTTTTCTGTAGCAGTTTTTGATAGTGCAATTTTCTATAGTGCAAGGTTGCAGAGGAACACAACTGTTGCATTATAACAGAATGACCTGTAGATACAATGCAGCTCAGTCTTTGACCAGGGCCCTGGTAGACCAGACAATAGATCTGTTGAATATGAGGTTTTACTGCTTCAGTCTGGGGGGCTTTGCAGGTACAGTGTGGCGCTTAAACCTACTCACTGTGCTCTGTTCAATGGGAGCAGACAAAAAGGATATGTAATAGAACAGAATAGTACAGTGCATGAACAGACTTTATGGCTCGCCAAGATTGCATGATGTCTTTGTTTCTTAAAATGACAGGATGTCTTTTTAAACCAGAACTCTTCTGCCTCTACATGGTCTGTATCTCTCTATTCCCTGCCTATTGAATTGAATTAGCTTTATTGTCACATTTACTCAAATGTGTACAGTGAAAAGTTTATAAGTCACCACTTACAATGCCATATTAGATACAAAGGAACCTAGGTATGATCCTTAGTTACAGGTTAGGGACATGAAAAAAACATAAGTTACATTATACCTATACACAGTATAACCATAGGTTAGAAAAACAAGAAGCAAAGTTTAAAAAGACAAACATCACAGTTGTCTCCAAAGGCTCTCCTCAGCAGACCAGCTGAGGGGCCTCCACGTGGTCTGACTGCTGGCTGCTGCCATGCTTTGCGCTGGGCCGCTGTATGCTGGTCCCTGCTTTGGGCCACTGCTCACTGATGGCTTCCCCACTTCAAGGCACTGATTACGGCTGCTGACCACTGACCCTGCTTTCAGAGGTTGGGGCTGGATGTCTAAGACCAAGAGAAGGGAAAAGAGAGGAAAGAGAAAGAGAGAAAAAAAGAAGAAAAAGAATGGTTGGAGCAGAAGAGCTCCAGCTGGAGTGTCCTACTCTGCTGCTATCTTACCTATTCATAGATCTGTCAAGATGCCTCTTAAACATTGCTATTGTATCCGTCTCAACCAGCTTCGTGGGCAGTGCACTTATAAAAGACCTGCCTCTCACATCTCCTCTAAACTTCAGCAAGTTTGTCCAATCTCTCCTCATAGTTAATACCCTCCAAACCAGGCAACATCTGGTAAACCATTTCTGTACCCTTGCCAAAGCCTCCACATCTAGTGTGGTGGCCAGAACTATACACAATATTTCAAACGGGGCCTAACTGAAGCTCCAGACAGCTGTAACATGATTTGGCAATTTTTATACTCTATGCCCCAAATGATGAAGGCAAGCATGCCATATGCCTTCTTGACAACCTTAAGACCATAAGACCCAAAACATAGGAGTGGAAGTAAGTCCACTCCACTATTCAATCATGGCTGATGGGCATTTCAACACCACTTACCTGTACTCTCCCTGTAGCCCTTAATTCCTTGCAAAATAAAGAAGTTATCAATCTCTGCCTTGAAGACATTTAACGTCCCGGCCTCCACTGCGCAATGAATTCCACACACCCACCACTCTCTGGCTGAAGAAATATTTCCTCATTTCCATTTTAAATTGACTCCCTCTAATTCTAAGGCTGGGCCCACGGGTCCTAGTATCCCTGCCTGATGAAGCAAATTCCCAGCGTCCACCCTTTCTAAGTCATGCATTATCTTGTAAGTTTCTATTAGATCGCCCCTCAACCTTCTAAACTCTAATGAATACATTCCCAGGATCCTCAGCTATTCATTGTATGTTAGGCCTACCATTCCAGGGATCATCCACTGGACACGGTCCAGTGCCAGTAAGTCCTTCCTGAGGTGTGGGACCCAAAACTGGACAGAGTATTCTAAATGGGGCCTACCCAGAGCTTTATAAAGTCTCAGTAGCACATCATTGCTTTTATATTCCAACCTTCTTGAGATAAACGACAACATTACATTTGCTTTCTTAACCATGGACTCAACCTGCAAGTCAACATTTAGAGAATCCTGGACTAGCACTCCCAGGCCCCTTTGTACTTTGGCTTTATGAATTTTCTCACCGTTTAGAAAATCGTCCAGGCCTGTATTCTTTTTTCCAAAGTGCAAGACCTCACATTTGCTCACATTGAATTTCATCAGCCATTTCTTGGACCACGCTCTTAAATTGTCTAAATCTTTCTGCAGCCTCCCCACCTCCTCAGCACTACCTGCCTGTCTGCCTAACTTTGGATCATCAGAGAACTTCACCAGAATGCCCCCATTCCTTTCGTCCAGATCATTAATATATGAAGTGAACCCACTACTTGTCACTAGCTGCCATTCCGAAAAAGAACCTTTTATCTCAGCTCTCTGCCTTCTGTCAGACAGACAATCCTCAATCAATGCCAGTCACTGACCTCGCCTTAATCAGCAGCCTCCCGTGAGGCACCTTTTGGAAGTCTAGGTAGGTAACATTCACAGGGCTTCCCTGGTCTAACCTACTTATTACCTCTTCAAAGAATTCTAACAGGTTTGTCAGGCACGACCTTCCCTTATTAAATCCGACCCTGCACTTCCAAGAATTTAGTAATCTCATCCTTAACGATGGATTCTAGAATTTTACCTACAACCGATGTAAGCCTAATCGGCCTATAATTTTCCATCTTTTGTCTTGATCCTTTCTTGAATAGTGATTTTCCAAACATTTTGGACTTTCCCTGACTCCAGTGATTTATTGAAAGATTACAACCAACGCCTCCGCTATTTCTTCAGCCACCGCCCTCTGAACTCTTGGATGTAGCCCATCTGGGCCAGGAGATTTATCAATTTTTAGACCTTTTAGCTTTTCTAGCACTTCCTTTTTTGGAATGGCTACCATACTCAACTCTGCCCCTTGACTCTCCTTAATTGTTGGGATATTACTTATGTCTTCCACTGTGAAGACTGACACAAAGTATTTATTAAGTTCTTCACCTATTTCCTATCTCCCATCACTAGCGTTCCTACATCAATTTGGAAAGGCCCAATTTCTACTTTTGCCTTTTGTTTGTTTCTTATGTATTGAAGGAAACAGTTACTATCATTTCTAATATTACTGGCTAGCTTACCTTCATACTTGATCCTCTCCTTCCTTATTTCTCTCTTTGTTATCCTCTGTTTGTTTTTGTAGTCTTTCCAATCTTCTGATTTTGGCCACTGCTCTTGGCCACTTTATAGGTTCTCTCTTTTTCTTTGATACATTTATACATTTCCTGACTTCCTTTGTTAGCCATGGCTGTCTAATCCGCCCCCACCCCTGCAACCCCCTCCCCCCCCCGGATTATCTTTCTTTTCTTTGAGATGAACCTCTGTACTGTGTCCTCAATTACATCCAGAATCTCATGCTATTGTTGCTCTACTATCTTCCCCACTAGGCTCTGCTTCCAGTCGATTTTCACCAGTTCCTCTCGCATGCCCCTGAAATCACCTTTATTTAACTGTAATACCATTACATCGGATTTTGCCTTTGCTGTTTCAAACTGCAGACTGACCTTTACCATATTATGATCGCTGCCTCCTAAGTGTTCCCTTACTTTAAGATCTTCTATAAAGTCTGGCTCATTACATGGCACTATGTCCAGAATAGCTTGCTCCCTTGTGGGTTCCATCACAAGCTGTTCCAAAAAGCCATCCTGTAAGCATTCCATGAATTCCCTTTCTTTGGGTCCACCAACAACATTATTCACCCAGTCCATTTGCATATTGAAGTCCCCTATGATCATCGTGACTTTGCCTTTCTGACATGCCCTATCTATTTCCCGATACATCTTGTGCCCCTGGTCCTAACCACGTCTGGGAGGTCTGTACATAACACACATTATGCTTTTTTTGCCTTTGTGGTTCATGAACTCCACCCACATAGACTCCACATCATCTGACCTTATGTCATTCAGTGCCATAGATTTAATTTCATTCTTAGTTAACAAGACAACCCTTCCCCCTCTGCACACCTCCCTGTCTTTTCGATAAGTTGTAAATCCTTGGATGTTTAACTGCCAGTCCTGAACCCCCTGCAACCATGTCTCTGTGATGCCTACACATCATAATCATTCACGATGATTTGTGCTGTTAATTCATCTGCTTTGTTACGAATACAGTGAGCATTCAGGTAAAGCACCTTAATGCTAATTTTCTTATCCTCATGATTTCTATCACCTCTAGTAATATGTCCTAAGTTATCCTTCCTTTTTGCTTCATTCCTAGTCTGCCTCGAACTTAAACCCTGCACACATGCTAACATGCTGTTTATCTTTCTACGTGACTCCATATACCCTGTTGCTTTCCTGTTCCTTTCCCCCCCCGACTCACAAGTTTAAAGTACTACTGACCACCCTTTCTATCCCTTTTGCCAGAACACTGGTTCCAGATTGCTTCAGGTGGAGACCATCCCATTGGTAGAGATCGCCACATTTCCAAAACTGATGCCAATGTTCCATTAAATGAAACCTCTCTTTCCCACACCAATCTCTTAGCCACGTGTATACTTCTCTAATTTTCTTATCCCTATGCCAATTAGCACGTGGCTCGGGCATTAATCCAGAGATTTTGACGCTCGAGGACCTGTTCTTATTCACTTATCCACTTGTTTTGCGACTATCAGAGAACTATGGATCAGATCTTTTACAAGTACCTTTATAAGATCCTTCTGTGTGTTGATGCTACTAAGGGTTCTGCCACTTAATGTATACTGCTGTCATGTATTAGATCTCCCATGGGGACAGCTGCATCATGAAAGAGGTGACTTTGGGATAATAGCATGAGAAAATGTGCGAGGGCTCATGGACAGAAATGTAACTCATATGACTACATCAGCTAATCAGAATGAAGTTAGGCCACTTAGCTAGGCTGAATGGCTTCCTTCTGCACATTAACATTTCTATGATTCTGTGAATTCATCATGCATTCACTGTAATGTGAAGACTCTAATGTTAATTGTTTAATACAATGAAGCACGAAAATGTGCATATAATTTTCATTGTTTTGTCTGGTTTATAATGACTCTATATATGCTGTAACATTCAAAATATGATCACTGGGAATGTAGATCTGGAAATTACTGGCAGTAGTTTTCAAACATTCTGTTATATATTAACTATTTGTCAATTCATTTTTAAAATTCTCAATCTTCATGTTATCTTCATCCCAAATTTTAAAGAAATACATATATCAGCATCTGTCATAAAATTAAACATTAAAACCTGACTAACCCTGACCCAACTGGACCACCCTCCAACCATGCAACTACACCCTCAAGCAAGCTACCCTGCTGACCAGACTAACAATCAGCTCCCTACCTCATCCAGTTCCCAACTTCGAATCCTCCTCACCCAATCACTCATTCATCTGCCCCTAACCTAATCCCCTCCCCCTTACCCACCTAACCATACATACAGTCAGACAGTCATAGTGATGTACAGCATGGAAACAGACCTTTAAATCCAACTCATCAATGCCATCCAGACATCCTAAACAAATTTAGTCCCATTTTCCAGCATTTGGGCAATATCACTCTAAACCCTTTCATTCATATACCCATCCAGCCTCCCCCACTTCCTCTGGCAGTTTATTTCATACATGTATCACCCTCTGCATGGAAAAGTTGCCTCTTTGGTCCCTTTTAAATCTCTCCACTCTCACCTTACACCTATGGCCTCTAGTTTTTGACTTCCAATCTCAGGGAAAAGATCTTGTTTATTTTCCCTATCCATGCCCCTCATGATTTTATTAGCTTCTATAAGGTCACCCCTCAGCCTCTATGGCTCCAGCTAAAATAGCCCTGGCCTAATCAGCCTCTCCCTATAACTCAAATCCGCCAACCCTGGTAATATTATTGTAAATCTTTTTAGAACCCTTTAAAGTTTCACAAAATCCTTTCAATAGGAAGGCGACCAGAATTGTATACAATATTACAACAGTTACCTAACCAGCGTCTTGTACAGCCACAGCATGACCTCCCAACTCCTATACTCAATGCACTAAGCAATGAAGACAAGCACACCAAATGTCTTCTTCACTATCCTATTCACCTGCATCTCCACTTTTAAGGAAGTATGAACTTACACTCCAAGGTCTATTTGTTCAGTTACACTTCTCAGTACCATACCATTAAGTGTATAAGTCCTGCTAAGATTTGCTTTCCCAAAATGCAGCACTTCACATTTATCTAAATTAAACTCCATCGGCCACTCCTTAGCCAGTTTACCCATCTAATCAAGATCGCATCGTACTTTGAGGTAACCTTCATTGCTGTACACTACACTTCCAATTTTGGTGCCATCTGCAAACTTACTAACCATACCTCCTATATTTACATCCAAATCATTTATACAAATGACAAAAAGCAGTGGATCCAGCACCAACCCTTGTGGCACACCACTGGTCACAGGTCTCCAGTCTGAAAAGCAACCCTCCAGCACCGCCCTCTGTCTTTTACCTTTGAGTAAGTTGTGTATCCACATAGCTAGTTCTCCATATGATCTAACCTTGCTAATCAGTCTACCATGATGAACCTTGTCAAATGCCTTACTGAAATCCATATTGATCAAATTCACTGCTCTGCCCTCACCAATCCTCTTTGTTACTTCTTCAAAAAACTCAATGAAGTTCATGAGACATGATTTCCCACACAAAGTCATGTTGACTATCCCTAATCACTCCTTATCTCTCCAAATAATTGTAAATCCTGTCTCTCAGGATTCCCTCCAACATCTATCTATCCCCCCTCACCAATCTCAACCACCTATCCACTCTTCCGTGTACATCAGTCATCCATTCATGCATTAACTCATGAATTCACTCACCCACACTTAAAGGTTGTACCTTTAACATTTCTTGAATATGACAGCTAGTGCTGTGAAAAGGGAATGTATCCTATCTTCTCCTATCTCTACTCCACTCTGATGGAAAGTCTAAGAATTGTGGATACTGGAAATTTGAAACAAAAACAGAAGAAGGGCCACTAGGCCAGAAATGTTCATTCTGCTCTCTCTCTGCTCTGAATGAGTTTCCCAGAGAGATGCAATGCTACATAGTTCTCTAAATGTCAATATCTGAAAATCTCATGTGTGCAGCATTGTAACTGACTGAAAGATTCAGGCCAATGTCTTTCAATACCCTGTACATATAAAAATAATTCAGTATGATTTGTTCTTGTAATGAAGTTTGATTTAACGGTAAAAAGAAAAAGTGAACATTGTCAAGGCAGACTATTTGAATTTTATGTGATAATGTATCCAAGCAATACTTCAGTGAAAGGACTGAATGCAAAAGACCATGACATTAACAAATTATCCTGCTGCTATTCAAGAAAACCATGGCAACTGAACCAACATTTCTTATTTAGTTTCTCAAAGAAGATAATTGGCCCAGATCTTCCAATCAGATTGGAAAACCTGGGCGTTGGGAAGTTATGTTTCTTCAGCTGAAGTGTAGAATTTAATGGATTTGCCTGGAGCTTTTCACTGGGTGGGGAAACTTAATTGGGAGGAGGCAAAAGTTTAGTTTCCTGAAGATGTGTTAAAGTTTTGCTACTAATTTCCCCAAAACTTTCAGGCAGGTTGGGTTTCCTGCCCTTCATTGTTTGGACCTTGATATACATTTATCAGCATCACTGGCTCAATCATGGCCAAAAAAGGAAAATACCTGTTTACAAACCTGACTCTATCTATGTAGCATCTATCTGACAGAGTGGACATCTTCCCCCAAGCTTGAGTGAATACCAACTTGTTCAGTTACTTTGGCTCTTTCATAACCGAGGCATTTTGTGCAAATGATTCCAGTGTTTGGAGTGAAGCCATTCCATGTTGATCAACTCATGAGAAGTCTCAAACATCTGCAACCTGGCTTCATGTTGTCTACAGTGTTATGGGGTGAAGCCTGACTGCCTACTTAACTGAATCAACCAAACCTGATCACCCGAGGCAAACAGGACAGAGCACAAAAGGGATGTAATTCAGAATGCATTTGAATGTGTTTTGTTCCTTTAGGGTGACATATAAGGATCGGTACTGGGTCCTCTACTTTTTGTCATTTGGATACGAGCATAAGAGGTACAATTAATAAATTTGCAGATGACACCAAAATTGGAGGTGTAGTGGACAGCGAAGAGGGTAACCTTAGATTACAACAGGATCTGGACCAGATGGGCCAATGTGCTGAGAAGTGGCAGATGGAGTTTAATTCAGATAAATGCGAGGTGCTGCATTTTGGGAAAGCAAATCTTAGCAGGACTTCTACACTTAATGGTAAGGTCCTCGGGAGTGTTGCTGAACAAAGAGACCTTGGAGTGCAGGTTCATAGCTCCTTGAAAGTGGAGTCGCAGGTAGATAGGATAGTGAAGAAGGCGTTTGGTATGCTTTCCTTTATTGGTCAGAGTATTGAGTGCAGCAGTTGGGAGGTCATGTTGTGGCTGTACGGGACATTGGTTAGGCCACTTTTGGAATATTGCGTGCAATTCTGGTCTCCTTCCTATCGGAAAGATGTTGTGAAACTTGAAAGGGTTCAGAAAAAAATTTACAAGGATGCTGCCAGGGTTGGAGGATCTGAGCTACAGGGAGAGGCTGAACAAGCTGGGGCTGTTCTTGCTGGAGCATCAGAGGCTGAGGGGTGACCTTATAGAGGTTTACAAAATTATGAAGGGCTGGATAGGATAAATAGACAAAGTCTTTTCCCTGGGGTCGGGGAGTCCCGAACTAGAGGGCATAGGTTTAGGGTGAGAGGGGAAAGATATAAAAGAGACCTAAGGGGCAACTTTTTTGTGCAGAGGGTGTTACGTGTATGGAATGAGCTGCCAGAGGATGTGGTGGAGGCTGGTACAATTGCAACATTTAAGAGGCAATTGGATGGATATATGAATAGGAAGGGTTTGGAGGGATATGGGCCGGGTGCACGCAGGTGGGCCTAGATTGGGTTGGGATATCTGGTCTGCATGGACGGGTTGGACCGAAGGGTCTCTTTCCATGCTGTACGTCTCTATGACTCTATATAGGAGCACAAACCTCGATGGTGAGGAATATTCATGACTGGAAAACAAAGAAAAGATAGGCTTTTAGCAGGAGCGAATTAATGGAGGCCATAGTGGAGGAAAGAAAGTGCAGGGGGAACTTAAGACTAAAACTGGGGGAGCAAAGAGGCGCCAAAAGAAACAATGGTGGATAAAATTAAGGGAATCCCAAGATAACCTAAAAGTTATATTAAAGGGGGAGAGGACAACCAGGGAAACAAAAAGGCCTGTTAGGGACAAAATGGGCAATCTGTGCATTGACCTGGAGGCCATTGGTAGGATATTAAATAGGTTTCTGTCTTCACTCAGGGAGTGAATATACATTCATAATTTTGGGAGACAGGCTATGAGTGTCTTGAGCAGGTTGAGATATGGAGTGATGATGTATTAGGGGTTTTGCTAGTCTTAAATATAGACAGATCCCCAAGCCTGGATGCATTGCATCCCAGGCTGCTGATGGAGATGAAGCAGAAAATTGCTGGGGCTCTGACCCAAATTTTAAATTTTTCTTTGCCACAGGGGAGATTCCAGAGGACAGCAAATGTGGTTCCATTTTTCAAGAAGGGTGGTAGGGGGAAATCAGGTATTTACGGACCAATGAGTCTCACATCAGTGGTCGGGAAACTACTGGAGAAAATTCTGAAGGAAGGGATTAATGTCTACTTTGAGAGACAGACTTTGATTGAGGACAGTCAGCATAGCTTTGTCAGAGAGAATTACATTGAATTTTTCAAGGAGGTGATCAGCTGTATAGTTGATGTAGTTCATATGCATTTCAGCAAAGCCTTTGACAAGGTTCCACATGGGAGTCTGATGAAGAAGGTAGGAGCACCTAGGATCCAGGATAACTTGGCAAGATTGATCCAAAATTTTGCTCAGTGGTATGAGACACAGGGTGGTGGTAGAAGGCTCTTTGTGTGACTGGAAGCTGGTGTGCAGTGGTGTACCACAGGAGTGAGTGCCAAGTCCCTTATTATTTGTGAATAGAAAGTATAAATTAGATTGTGGGGGCTTGGGGTGGGGGGGGGGGGGGGTATGATAAGTTTGTAGATGACATGAAGATTGGTTGGGTGATTCACAGTGAGTGAGAATCCATATCACCAAAGATTTAGATTGGGCAGATGGGCAGATCAATTGCAGGTGGAATCTAGCCCTGCAAAGCATAAGATAATGTGCTTTGGAAGCAGAAACAGGATAGGGAAATACTCAATAAATGTCAAGACACTAGAAAACTCAGAGGATCTTGGGGTACTTTCCCACAAATCCCTGAAAGCAGCAGGACAGGTTAATAGAGTGGTTAAGAAGGCATACAGGATACTTACCTTTAGCAGAGTCAAGAATCTGGTGCTGGAAAAGCACAACCGGTCAGGCAGCATCTGAGGAGTAGGAGAATCAACATATCGAGCATAAGCTCTTCATCAGGAAACATTGATTCTCCTTCTCCTCAGATGCTACCTGATCGGCTGTGCTTTCTCAGCAGCACACTCTCGAATCTGATCTCTACCATCTGCAATCCTCACTTTCTCCTCCACTTACCTTTATCAATCATGGCATAAATGATAAGAGCGGGGAGGCTGCATTGGAACTGTGTGCAAAGCTTTGGTTCGGTCACAGTTGAAGTGCTATGTGCAATTCTAGTTGCCAACTATCAGACCGTGCAACATTAAGAAATCTTTATAAATTTCTACAGAGCCTCTGGATCCACTTCCCATACCGAACAAGTCTGAAGGCACATCTCTAGAATTGTTTGATTTTCTTACAGAGATACATAGACAAATAGGGAAACCTCTGGCAAAGGTGCTAGAGATCATGTACAGTCTGGAGCTAAAGGGACAGGCAGCTGCCCAAGTTCTGCCTGATGTCATGGCTCCAGTATGTGAGTGCATTACTGTTTTCATGATCGAATGGTAACTGCTGTGGAGAGATCAGCAGAACAATAAGTACCTGCCAGGTCTGTGCTCAAACCTTCACTCCATTCCATCATTCCTTCACTGGCTCAGTAAGAGGGTGCCCAAGAACCTTCATCTCCTCTATGGGTGAGGGAGGTGCCATAGCCAGCTGCCACAGAGGAGCAACAGCCAGGCAACCAGTGACTGTCATCTCAGGACACTCCAGAGGAGCTCTGCCATCCACATCCCCTCTGCCAGGAACCCAAACACCTCTATCAGATCAGACTGAGGAGGATACATCAGTACCTCTGCAGGAAATCCCCAGGAGGCCAGAGCCCTCAAGCACCAAACTACCAGAGGATGACCTCTGAACTCACCTGCAACAAAGTGGCAAAGGATCAGGCTTCCTCATAGTCAAGGTCACACCAGAGTATAGCAGAAGGTAAAGAATGATTTGAGTGAATATATGTTGTGTATGACACAAATTATAGCACTTGTACATCAGTCTTATGGTTTCTTTCAATCAGTTGAGGTTTCTGACTATTAATATTATTCTTGTTGGCCACTTTAAGGGACAATGATCATCATGGGCACTTACATGCATATCATGTGCAGCAGTGCAAAAAGTGCTCCTTCATTGCTGGCCTCTTGGAGAAATACAACATCTAGAGAATGTACATTTAAGCTAGATCATTGAGTTTTGGGAGTCAATCAGAATAGCTTACTCCATATCTCAATGAGAGATGAATGCTCCTTGCAAATGATGGTTGGAGTCATATAAGTGCAACCCACATGAAATGCTGCATAACTTCATACTGATGCTCTGGCTGGAAGACTGAACAGGAAGCCATTGTGGTGAAGGGAACAAATCTGAAAGGGAACTTACAAGTTATGCCAAACAAAGTAGATTAATGTTTTAAATTTATAAGCCAAGCATTCCATTGAAGGCAGGAATGCTTCTGCACCAGAATTGGCTCATGGTTTTGAACATCACCATGTGTTAATACAAAGTCATTCACCCACAAATCTCGTCTCGAATAGCGTGTTTGAATCTGTCTGCCTCATGTCAGCACTGCCTTGGCTTCCTCAGCATTTTATCATTACCGTTGGGTCCCTCACCATCTTTGCCACTGTCGCATTTCTCTTCATCCTCATCTATGCAGGCAAGGGGGAGGGTTAATCTTCCCCTCTCATGCAATACATAAGCTTGGTTGTGCAGGGCACAGCAACCAGTCACTGTACAGGATACCCTGTTCAGTGAGTACTGCAATGCTCCTCCTGAACAGTTCAAGCAACAGTAATGTACGTACAGAAGACTAATCATCTGATCAGTGCTGATTCTGGTGGATGCATGGTCAGCATCGTAATGTTGTTCGCCATCAAACTGAGATTGCATATTAGGGTCAATAGCATGCCTTCTTGGCATACCTTTTGTCATCAGTGAGCCAATGGAGATGGTATGAGATGACAAACATTTAGGGAATTAGGATGTTGTGCAGAATGTAAGTGTCATGACAATTCCCTAGTTAGTGGATACATACTTACAAAGATGGTTGCCTGCAGTCACAAATGAGCTGAACATTAAAGGAGTAATATCACATTTTGTTAAGGAATCTGGCTTTAACTGCATGCTCACACAATATTTTTCTGAAGTACTGATTTTATTGTTGGGTATATCTGTACTATGCAGGAACATCTATACAAACACATTTGAGATCCCTTCTATTGGCACTGCACATTCTCTAAGAATCCTGACTTTGAAGATCAATTTTGAAAAAGATGGTGATTGTAACCTTTTTTTTAGCTTCATCCCTTTCCGTTTAGATTACATGTTTTCCCATATAAATGTAGGTGGAATTCTCATTTCCTCTGGTGGCCTCTTTGTCCTTCTTCAATCTCCCTCTGAGTCTATTAGTCATCAATATTGCCATCAATATTCCTGCTCTTCATCCTGATCCAGCTCCTATCTCTATGCCTGACCTTAGATTAAGATATTTTAAATCAACCTAGCAAGTTTTGAGAAGATTGAGAAGATTATCAGCAGTGCTTTGCCCGGAGGCCCACTGAAGATGTTACCTAGTAGGGTGGAAACATCTGGAAATGAACCTTCCAGTTCAGCAAGCAAACCTACATCCAGAACTTAAATCAACTTATTCAGATCTGTTGCAATATGTCAAGGGCAGATGAGACTTGAACCTGCTGGTTCTAGCCCAGAGGTAGGGACACCACAAGAGCCTTCCAACTTCAACCTTAGACCTCAAGACAACAAATCCAGTGACATAACCAATACATTACTATTGCCCCATTGGCCCAACCTCAACTTTATTCTAATTAACCTATTCTGAAATGTGATTACACAACTCTGGAGCAGATGCGACTTCAGGCCAAGCCTCCTGGCTTGGAGACAGTGACACTACCTCTGCACCACAAGAGCAACCCACCTCAACTTTAAACCACTCCACCTTATTCTGTTCACCTACCTATTCCCCCTTCCCAGCACATCTAACTTCCCCAGAGTGTCCCCTACCCTTATATTACAGCTGCTGACTTTCCTTGTCCCCTTGCCCCAACCACTGCGACTTCCCCCTAAGCATTCCACTTTGCTCCCTTCATTCACAAGGGTGCTGCCACACCTCTGACAACCAACCCTTTTTATATTCCATTCCACACCATTCTATCTCATGTAGCCCGCACTTCTGTGAACCATTCCTGTACAGCCCTTTTTCCTTTTCAGACCCTTTTTCCATTGAATCACTTTGCCTGTCCCAGTCAGGTTTTCTGGAGTCAGCAAGTTTGAGTACCTTGTTGGGTCAGCCTAGTGGGCTGTCACCCAGTCAACATTCACCCCTTACACTGTCAGCATTTCACAACAACAAGCCAGACCATGTAAGGCTGAGACTTCAGGTGTACTAGATGAAATGGAAAGGATTCATGATACCCTGAGGTATTGTGCAAAAAAATGGGTTGGTGTCAAGTAATGGCACCAGAATTTAGAGGAAGAAGTTTACTCTCCCTGGCACTTGCCTCATACATACAGTTTTGTCTGTGAACACACATTTCACATTTTTGGCAAAGAAGATTATGCCCATGAACATAACTCCAGTGGGCTGGGGTGTTATTGAGTATTCATGACATCCTTATGAATGTCAACTCACCTGAAAGGTTCTGCGAATGTAATAGGAAAGTTTTGTTTTGCTGTCAGGAAACTGATTGTTTCTCTTCCCAGCTGAATAACTTGCTGTACCTGCCCTTCTAAAAGTTCCAGGAGTGCCCAGAAACTTCCTCCCTTTATTTCAAACAAAACAAAATAGACATTTAAGTTGTTCCAATTCTTCTGAGTGATCTTCCAATGGAGGGTACTTCAGAACTGACTGAGACAGAGCAGCATGCAAACAGTCTGCAGAAAATCTCCTTGCTATAGCACTAGCTGAAGTATTAGTCAAGTTGAAATGTGCCAAAGCATCTTTTAAAAACTATAGAGAGAAAGTAAATGCATAAGGTGAATGTGTTGTCAGATACAGTGGGTAACGAGGTAGAGTAAGCGAGCTAAATGGGTAAGGGTTAGAACAGCAGATGGCAGGGTGCCAAGGTGGCAGTTTGCTAAGTTGGTAGGGACACAAACAGTTAGCATAGTAGGTTGTAGGTGGTGGTTGAGTTTGGCATGGTGGCAATTAGGTGAAGAGCAGGTGGCTTGGGGCATTTGACTTGGGAGGGGAGTTAGGTTGGATCTTGGAGTAGTTGTGGTAGAGAACAAGATGAGGTGTTGGGGGCTGATCAGCTGGTTAGGTCAGGTCAACCAAGGGTTTTGGGGAGGAGTCACGGTTCAGGGATGTAGCTCGAGAGTCACAGCACAGAGTCAGTAGATATCAACTTGAATGATTGGGGGTGTTAAGTTTTATGGTTACTCATAAGTTAGACGAGGATATTTCTAACATTTCCTGGATAACCGTTCAGGTAAGAAATTTAGAGCTGTCCAAAGTCTCCAATACTCGCTCAGAATTTTTTAATTTGTCTAAGGGTGCCGGGGACTGGCTCAATGAAAGTTCAAACATCCTGGGCAATTCCCACAAGCCAACTAACATTACAACTGAAGGATTCCATCTGAGTATGTCTGGTCTCCAACCATCTGGAACTGGAAGATCTGAACCATTATATACACACTGAATAATTTGCCATGGCATTTCATATGGAGACTCAAGATTAATACAATGTTCAGGTCAAGTAGGGCTGCATGTTGGGGGGCAGCACGGTGGCTCAGTGGTTAGCACTGCAACCTCACAGCACTAGGGTCCCAGGTTCGATCCCAGCCTCGGGTGACTGGCTGTGTGGAGTTTGCATATTCTCCCTGTGTCTGCGTGGGTTTCCTCTGGGTGCTCTGGGTTCCTCCCACAGTCCAAAGATGTGCAGATCAGGTGAATTGGCCACGCTAAATTGCCCATAGTATTAGGTGCATTAGTCAAGGGAAATGGGTCTGGGTGGGTTACTCTTTGGAGGGTCAGTGTGGACTGGTTGGGCCAAAGGGCCTGTTTCCACACTGGAGGGAATCTAATCATGATTGAATCACTTACCTTCAACTGGGAAAAAAAATGAGCTTTTTATTGTGACATGTATCTAGAAAGATATAGGGAAAAGTGTTTTAAAGCCACAATCTGGCACTATTTTGAGTTACAATAGGAACAAAAGGAAATTACATACGTAGAGTTCATCTTTGTATAAGGGATCTTCCAACATAGCTCTAGGGATTCTGCATAGTCTCTGCAATGTGTCCTGGGCCTCAAGGGGGCCCTGCGCTGCACACTGTCTCCACTGCAGTGACCCATCGCTGTAGCCAGGACTCCCTGCTCCTGGCACTGCCACCACCGCAGCTGAAGACAAACCGAGTCCCCGAGTCCATGCCTGGGCACACCTATGAAAATTCCAAAGCATGACTCCCTTCTCCATGGTGGAAAAATCCAGCCCTTGTTGCTCATGCGATTTCATTTAGCATTAATTATTTTTAAATGAAATGTTATTTGTTAATTTAGTGTCATATGGATTCTGGGTAATCCAAGATGGAGAACAGGAAAAGTGTGGCTGTAAGAGCTGCTCCTTTTTTGAGGTATTTTAGGTGTTGGAGGTGATTTCCTCGAAATCCAGAGCAGCAATTACTGTTTGATATGCGACTGCACTGATTTGGAATGTTGGGGGAGAAAAGGTCAAAACAACGGCACTTTAAAAAGAAGGAAGACAGGCAAAGTCACTGACCACACAGTCAGAGAAAGAAACCTGGACTACTGTCTGACACAGCAGTGCCTCCCTGGTGCCAGGATCAGGGATATCTCGGAGAGGGTGCAGAATGCTCTCAAAGGGGAGAGAGATCAGCAGGAGATTGTTGTACACATTGAAAATAACGACATAGGAAGGGAAATGGGTGAGATTCTGAAGGGAGAATATATAAAGTTAGGCAGGAATTTAAAAAGGAGGTGCTTACGGGTAGTAATATCTGGATTATTCCTGGTGGTATGAGCTAGTGAGGGTAGGAATAGAAAGTTAGAACAGATGAATGAGTGGCTGAGGAGCTGGTGCAGGGTAGATGGGTTCATATTTTTCGATCATTGGAATCTCTTCTGGGATAGAAGTGATCTAGACAAGAAGACCTGAATTGAAAGAGGACTGATATACTGGCAAGGAGATTTGCTAGAACTGCTCAGGAGGATTTAAATTACAAAAGTGGCGGGTGGAACCCAGAGAGATAGTGAGGAAAGAGATCAATCTGAGATGGTACAGTTGGGAAAAGGGGCGCGTCAAACAGTCAGGAACAAAGCAGAGAACAAGGTGGGACTGACAAATAAATTGCATTTATTTCAATGCAAGAGGCCTAAAAGGGAAGGCAGATGAACTCAGGGCATGGTTAAGAACATGGGACTGGGATTAAATAGCAATTATAGAGATGTGGCTCAGCAGTAGACAGAACTGGCAGCTTAATGTTCCAGGATACAAATGCTATAGGAAGGATAGAAAGTGGGCAAGAGAGGAGGTGGAGTGGTGTTTTTGATAAGGGATAGCATTATGGCTGTACTTAGGAGGGATATTCCTGAGAATACATCTTGGGAAGTTATTTGGGTGGAATGATCATCTTATAGGGATTGTATTATAGACCTTTCAATATTCAGCAGGAAATTGAGAAACAAATTTGTAAGGAGATTTCAGTTATCTGTCAGAATAATAGGGTGGTTATGATTGAGGATTTTAACTTTCCAAACCATAGATTGGGACTGCCATAGTGTTAATGGAGAGAAATTTGTAACGTATGTATAAGAAAATTTTCTGATTCAGTATGTGGATGTACCTACTATAGAAAGTGCAAAACTTGACCTACTCTTGGGAAATAAGGCAGGGCAGGTGACTGAAGGAGCATTTTTGGACCAGTGACCATAATTCTATTAGTTTTAAAATAGTGATGGAAAAGGATAGATTAGGTCTAAAAGTTGAAGTTTTAAATTGGAGGAAGGCCAATTTTGATGGTATTAGACTTTCAAAAGTTGATTGGGGGCAAATGTTCACAGGTAAAGGGATGGCTGGAAAATGGGAAGCTTTCAAAAAGAGATACTGAGAGCCCAGAGAAAGTATATTCCTATTAGGATGAAAGGCAAGGCTGGTAGTTGTAGGACATTGAGGATTTGGTTAAGAAAAAGAAGGAAACATATGTCAGGTACAGACAGATGAGATTGAGTGAATCCTTAGAAGAGTATAAAGGCAGTAGAAGTATACTTAAGAGGAAAATCAGGAGGGCAAAAGGGGGACATGGGATAGCTTCAGCAAATAAGGTTAAGGAGAATCCAAAGGGATTCTATAAATTCATTAAGGACAGAAGAATAAGTAGGGAGAAATGAGGGGCCCCTCAAAGATCAGCAAGGTAGCCTGTGTTTGGAACTGCAGGAACTGGGGGAGATAGTAAACAAGTATTTTGCATCAGTGTTTACTGTGAAGAAGACATGGAATACATAGAATGTGGGGAAACAGATGGTGACATCTTGAAAAATGTCCATATTACAGAGGAGGAGGTGCTGGATGTCTTAAAACACATAAAAGTGGATAAATCCCCAGAACCTGATCAGGTGTGCCCTAGAACTCTGTGGGAAGCTGTGGAAGTGAATATTGGGCCCCTTGCTGAGATATTTGTGTCATCAATAGTCACAGGTGAGGTGCCGGAAGACTGGAGGTTGACAAACGTGGTGCCACTGTTTAAGAAGAGTGGTAAGGAAAAGCCAGGGAACTATAGACTGGTGAGCTTGACATTGCTGGTAAGCAGGTTGTTGGAGGGAATCCTGAGGGTCAGAATTTACATGTATTTGGAAAAGCAAGCACTGGTCAGGGATAGTCAAAATGGTTTTGTACACGGGAAATTACATCTCATGAATTTGATTGAACGTAGAACATAGAACATTGAACAATACATCACAGAACAGGCCCATCTGCCCACGATGTTGTGCCGAACATTTGTCCTAGCTTAAGCACCTATCCATGTATCTATCCAATTGCCACTTAAAGGTCACCAATGATTCTGACTCTGCCACGCCCACAGGCAGTGCATTCCATGCTCCCACCACTCTCTGGGTAAAGAACCTACCCCTGACATTCCCCCATACCTTCCACCCTTCACCTTAAATTTATGTCTCCTTGTAACACTCTGTTGTACCCGGGGAAAAAGTCTCTGACTGTCTACTCTATCTATTCCCCTGATCATTTTATAAACCTCTAACAAGTCACCCCTCATCCTTCACCATTCCAATGAGAAAAGGCCTAGTACTCTCAACTTATCCTCGTACGACCTATTCTCTATTCCAGGCAACATCCTGGTAAATCTCCTCTGCACCCTCTCCAAAGCTTCCACATCTTTCCCAAAATGAGGCGACCAGAACTGCACACAGTACTCCAAATGGGGCCTTACCAAGGTCCTATACAGCTGCAACATCACCTCACGACTCTTGAATTCAATCCCTCTGCTAATGAACGCTAATACACCATAGGCCTTCTTAAAAGCTCTATCCACCTGAGTGGCAACTTTCAAAGATCTATGAACATAGACCTCAAGATCCCTCTGCTCCTCCACCTTACTAAGAACCCTACCCTTAACCCTGTATTCCGCATTCTTATTTGTCCTTCCAAAATGGACAACCTCACACTTGACAGGGTTGAACTCCATCTGCCACTCCTCAGCCCAGTTCTGCATCATATCTAAGTCCCTTTGCAGCCGACAACAGCCCTCCTCACTATCCACAACTCCACTAATCTTCGTATCATCTGCAAATTTACTGACTCACCCTTCGACTCCCTCTTCCAAGTCATTAATAAAAATTACAAACAGCAGAGGACCCAGAACTGATCCCTGCATAACTCCACTTGTAACTGGGCTCCAGGCTGAATATTTACCATCTACCACCACTCTCTGACTTTGACCGAGTAGCCAGTTCTCTATCCAACTGACCAAACTTCCCACTATCCCATGCCTCCTGACTTTCTGCATCAGCCTACCATGGGGAACCTTATCAAATGCCTTACTAAAATCCATGTACACTACATCCACTGCTCTACCCTCATCCACATGCTTGGTCACCTCCTCAATGAATTCAATAAGACTTGTAAGGCAAGACCTACCCCTCAGAAATCCGTGCTGGCTGTCCCTAATCAAGCAGTGTCTTTCCAGATACTCATAAATCCTATTCCTCAGTACCCTTTCCATTATTTTGCCTACCATCGAAGTAAGACTAACTGGCCTGTAATTCCCAGGGTTATCCCTATTCCCTTTTTTGAACAGGGGCACAACATTCGCCACTCTCCAGTCCCTTGGCACCACTCCCATTAACATTGAAGACGAAAAGATCATTGCCAAAGGTTCTGCAATTTCCCCTCTTGCTTCCCACATAATCCTAGGTTATATCCCGTCAGGCCCGGGGGACTTGTCTATCCTCAAGTTTTTCAAAATGCCCAACACATCTTCCTTCCTAACAAGTATCTCCTCTAGCTTACCAGTCTGTTTCATACTCTCCTCTTCAACAATATGGTCCCTCTCATTTGTAAATACTGAAGAAAAGTACTCATTCAAGACCTCTCCTATCTCTTCCGACTCAATACACAGTCTCCCGCTACTGTCCTTGATCGACCTTCCCTCATTCTCGTCATTCTCATGTTTCTCACATACGCATAAAAGGCCTTGGGGTTATCCTTGATCCTACCCCCCAAAGATTTTTCATGCCCTCTCTTAGATCTCCTAATCCTTTTCTTCAGCTCCCTCCTGGCTATCCTGTATCCCGATGCAGTCTCCTCTACATTGGGGAGACAGGATGCCTACTTGCAGAACACTTCAGCGAACATCTCCGTGGCACCCGCATCAATCAACCCCACTGCCCTGTGGCCGAATACTTCAACTCCCTCTCCCACTCTGCCAAGGACATGCAGGTGCTGGACCTTCTCCATTGGCACACCCTTACCACCCAACGCCTGGAGGAAGAATGCCTCATCTTCCGCCTTGTGACCCTTCAACTACACAGCATCAATGTGTGTATCACCAGTTTTCTCATTTCCCCTCCCCCCACCTTATCCCTGTTCCAACCTTCCAACTAGGCACAACCCTCATGACCTGTCCTATCCGTCCATCTTTCTTCCCATCTATCCACTCCACCCTCCTCTCTGATCTATCACCTTTACCCCCACTTTCACCTACCTATCACACTCTCAGCTACTTTCCCCCTAGCCCCACTCCCTCTCATTTTTCTCTCCATCTCCTCGGCTCACAAGCCTCATTCCTGATGAAGGGCTCTTGCCTGAAACATCAATTCTCCTGCTCTTCAGATGCTGCCTGACCGGCTGTGTTTTTCCAGCACCCCACCCTCGACTCTGATCTCCAGCATCCGCAGTCCTCACTTTCTCCTCTTTACAAACACAGTTTGCTCAGGAAATACAATATTGAAATTTTCCTTCAATTAGTCTTTTAGAAGAACAAACAGGATTCACACTGCACTCAACAAGACAGTTCTTTTCAGAGGTTGGAGAGATAGACTGGGCTGCCATTCCTCACATATTACTTGTTCCCCACCTGAAAATCACACATAAATAAGGAACTCTCCAATCCAGTCACTATTAATCAAATAGCCATATAGCTCAAGCAAATGATATCTATTATCTGAAGAACTGAAATCCATGATTTAAAAAAAATGTTTAAGATCCTTTCAATTTTTTTTTGTAAACCTGTCTTGGTAAACACAGAGAAATTCAAAGACTTCAATTTTCCCACAACCCTAAAAAATTCAATCCTCAATGAAATATTCAATAATCATTTTCATAACAACACAAAGACAAACTTGTTTGAAGTGGACTGGAAAATAGGTTAGAAAGTAAGATGGTAAAGATGCAGTGCCAGATATTTAAGGAAACATTTCATAACTCTCAACTAATATCTATTCAAGTGAGAAAGGAAGATTTCACAAGAAGGCTAAACCATCTTTGACTAACTAAGGAATTTAGGATTGTAACAAATTTAAATAAACTATGGACAATTCTACAATGGTTTGGAGTCCCCAGAAGACTGGGAATATTTTAGAAACCAGTAAAACATGATTATATGTTTTTAGTTAAAATCATGACAATGGGTTTTGGACAGGAAAAATTTAGGGTTGCAACAAATTTAAATAAATGGACTATTCTGCAAAGATTTGTCATAGCCCAGAAGACTGGGACTATTTTAGAAACCAGTAAAAAAATCAGAAAGAAATTGGAATGTAAGAGAAGATTAGCAAAAAATATGAACAATAGACAGGAAAAGCTTTTTACAAGTATAGAGAAAGGAAGAGCAGTATGTAAAAAGGCTGGTGAGCATTGGCCCCATAGAGGGTGAGGCTGCTAAAATAATAATGGAAACGGGGCAAATGGCAGAGTCTATGAAAACGTTGTTTTTTGTAGAAGGCACAAAGAGCATCGCAAAAATAGTTTTTAAAAAAACCCGCAAGTAAAAAGGAGGGAGGAAATTTTAAAAATTCATGATCAGTAGAGAAAAAGGTTAACAGCCAAAATAATGGAATCAAAGCCTGATAAGTCCCCAGGACCTGATGGTCTCTGTTACAGGTTCTTAGAAAACATTGGGTACATTGATAGTAGATGCATTGTTCATAAACTTCCAAAATTCCACTGATTCTGGAAAGATCTCAAAGGATTAGAAAAATTAAGTGTAACACAGTGACACAAAAAAACAGCTTGACAAAATACAGGAATTATAGGCATGCTGGTATAATATTCAGAAAATGTATGAAACATTCAAAAAGGTGGTAGGAGCAAGACACTTAGAGAATCATCATACAATCAGGACCAGTGTCAATATGATGTTGTGATGTGAAAATCATGGTTGATAAATTTATCAGGTTTTATTTTCAGTGTGTAACAAGCAGGGTGTGTTTTGTTGTGTGGTTTTATATCCTCATTCAAGGGTTTGTGTTCAAGATGGAGGCAAGGTCAAGAGCTATCTCCATTATAATATTTTTTGTGCATATTAATACTAAATGCTAAAATATGTGGTAATCAGAGATACACCAGTCTCTTATCTATTACATTATTGAAAGACCATTCCATAATCTCTATTGCCTAATAAGCTTTATTTTATCCACATGCTTCTCTGCACACGTTTCTGACTTCTTCATGTTCTCATTTTTTTTTCTAACTATCTATACTATGCTCAGTAATGAGCTTCATTGCAATGGTGTTCCATGGGTCTAAAGCCCTTACATCAAACGGCTGCAAATGTAGAGTATTTGGACATCAAAAGGCATTCAAGAAAATGCTACATAACAGGTTACCACAGAAGATGAGAGTTACGGTGTTTAATATACATTAATAATGATAAAGGACTGGCTAACTCACCGGAAACAAAACCTGGATAAGCATATTGTTTTCAGGTTGAAACTGTAACTAGTAGAGTGCCACAAAGATCAGTTCTGGGGCCTCAACTATTAAATATGAGGAGTATTCAGCGAGCACGGATAATGGATGAGTGGGACTTAATGTGAGTAATGGCACAAGTAGCACAGTTTTGGATGACTACAAATTTATGGAAGGAAGAATGTGGGAGGCCAATAAGGAGGGCAATGGAATAATAAAGTCAAGTCAATAGAGGAATGGGTTAGAGTGTGAACAGTAGATGAGTAGATGAGGGAGTTATATTTTCATTTTCTTCTAATTTTGCAATTTCCCTTCATGAATAAGGATACTGTTCCTCCTGTCTTGATTTTAATCATTCTGGAATAGTCTATATCCCTCGATATTGAATTCATTTCATTTTTGAAATTAATCTATTTCTGTAATGTTTTCAGCAATAATTCCTGTTGATACATTGTTCTCCAACTCATCTTTTGTGCACAGCTGCTATTCAGGTTTATGTATTTGATCGTCCTATATGTTTAGTTAACAGTTTTAGTTTTTAAAGCATAAAATGCTGCAAACACTCAGCAGGCTGGGTAGCATAAATGAAGGCAGAAACATAGACTTTTAGCAGTATCTGATTCTTAGTTAAAAATCACACAACACCAGGTTATAGTCCAATAGGTTTATTTGGAAGCACTAGCTTTCGGAGCACTGCTCCTTCATCAGGTAGTTGACACCCACCTGATTTTTAACTTTGTACACCCCAGTCCAACACTGACACCTCCAAATCATATTTGATTCTTGTTTGTTTGTTTGGAGTGTTTGGTTTTTGTTTAATTTTTTTGTTTTTTGTTTAATTGTATTTTTCAATAAAGCCCGAGGTGAATAATGTGAGAATAATAATCCAATGGAACTAACAAAAAAAAATCTGTAAATAAGGGAAAACAAGTTTAGATACAATAAGAACAAAGTTTTTTGACAATGAAGCAAAAAGAATCAAATACTATAAAGGCTGCATTTGCTGACATACACAGTTGGAAATTTTCATTGTACTTCTGGTGTCAGCAGACACTTCATTTTGCTTACCTATACATAAAACTCTTCCCTCTTCATATTTAGTTTAGATAAGTATTTTATAATAGTAGCCATCTTTCCAGATCCTGCTTGGTTAATATTCAACCCAGTTATCTTATATCATCCTATTTTTATCTCAGATACCTATTAATAAATTACAATAATACTGACACCAACTTGCTCCTTATTCATCCTATACATTAATTTGCAAATGCTTTCTAAAAGTGGCAATGGATACACAATATTCTTCATAATTTCTAGACATTATCCTAGATCCTACCTTTTAGCATATTTGAATGTATGCCACCTCATAGAGCTTACTAAATAATAAACTCAATTTTCCTGTCAATCTCTTAACCTTTTTGACTCCCTTATCAATGAATCATATCACTCAGCCTTAAAAATATTCACTAACCCTACTTCACAGCTTTCTGGGAAACTGAATTTCACAAACAAACAACCACCTGGGATTAAAACAAAACCTCACTCCTGACAATAGTGATTCAGCATTTACTTTTAAACTAGTTGTAGTCTCTCCCACAAGGGGAAATATGCTGTCAGTATTCATCCTTCAACAAGATCACCTCTTATTTTTCAAAAGTCCTATGGATATATTGTAACCTTTCCTCATAAAATAACCCCATTCATCCCAGAAAACAACTGAGTGAATCTTTTCTGAAATGCTTCTGATTGTATATCAGACAATATCAGGGCAGCACAGTGGCCAGCACAGTTGCCTCATAGCATCAGGGACCCAGGTTCGATTCCAGCCATGGGTGACTGTCCGTGTGAAGTTTGCATATTCTCCCCGTGTCTGTGTGGGTTTCCTCTGGGTGCTCTGGTTTCTTCCCACAGGTCCAAAGATGTGTAGGTTATGTGGATTGGCCATGCTAAATTGCCCGCGGTATCCGGGGACATGCAGGCTAGCTTGGTTAGCTGAGGTGAATGCAGGGTTTACAGGGATGGGGTGGGCCTGAGTGGGATGCTCTTCAGAGGATCGATGTGGACTCAATGGGCTGAATGGCCTACTTTCCTCAAGTAAAGAGATCAAAACTGCAAGTGGTGCTCAAGATTGGTCTCACTAATGCCCTATACTATTGTGACAAATATTCTGAACCTTTATAATGAGCAACACATTGGCTCAGTGTTTAGCACTGCTGCTTCACAGTGCCAGACACCTGGGTTTGATTCCAGCTTTGGGTCTGTCCGTGTGGAGTTTGCACATTCTCTCTGTGTCTGCCTGGATTTCCCCTCCCACAGTCCAAAGATGTAGAGATAAGGTGGATTGGCCATGCTAAGCTGCCATAGTATCCAGAGTTGTACAGGCTCGGTGGATTAGTCATGGGAAATGCAGGGTTTAGAGTGGGGGAGGTCTGAGTAGGATAGCTCTTTGGAGGGCTGGTGTGGACTTGAAGGACCAAATGGTCTGCTTCCACACAAAGGATTTTATGGTTCTATTCCATTTCCCTTACAATAAACAATGACATTCCATTTGCCTTCCTAATAATAACTTGCCATAACTAACTTCACATGATTCATGTACTAACACACAAAGACTTCTCTATACTGCAGAGTTAAATAATATACAGTTTTCTATTCTTTCTGTCAAGGTGGGTGAGTTCCGTCTTTCCACAGTATACTCCACCTGCCAATTTTTTTCTAAACTCACTTCTAGGAGTTCAAAATATTACTTTGAATTGAATGATCGTGATGCATTATTTCTCAGCATTTCAATTAGGTGGTGACTCATTAAAGTCTGTCTTTTTAAGAGAGAGGTTTTAGGTTGCATGGTAAATATGGTCAAACTATGCCAGAGAGACAAAAGACCAAATGACTACTTGGAACTCGATTCAGAATTTGGTGCATGGGGAACAAACTTGCTGAGCAGTGAGTGCCATGAACATAGGGAGGATGCACTTCTCTATGAACAATTGCCATTAGGGATTGTGTCTCAACATCAATTCTTGGTCAAGAACGTCTATGTTGATAAGCACATTGATTATAGACCAGTCAGTTTAATTTCAGTGTTTCTTGAAACAATTATATTGGATAAGAATTAATAGTCACATGAAAAATTGTGGGTTATTTAGGAAGAACCAACAAAGATTTTTTTAAAGGGTAACTCATGTTTAACTATCTTGCTTGAGATTTCTTGAAGCAGTTACTAAGAGAGTTGATTTAGGTAATGTTGTTGATGCAGTATACATGGACTTCCAAAAGGTATTTAATACAATGTTATACAACAGATTTGTGTGGAAGGTTTTGGCTCATGGAATAAATGCGACAGTATCAACATGGATACAAAATTGATTGTGGGATAGGAAACAGAAGCAAGAGTAATGGAGGAAGGTCTGTAGAAGAACCTGTCAGGGGTTAGTTTTGGGATCTTCACTTTTCCTGATATATATTAATGATATAGAGCTTGGTGTGCAGGGGATGATTTTCAAGTTTGAGGGTGATACAAACCTTGGAAGCATTGTAAACTGTTAGGAGGCCAGTGTAAAACTACAAAAGGACATCAGCAAGTTCACTGAATTGACATAGATCCACTGGATGGCATTTTATCCAGAAACCGTGAGGTGATACATTTTGGGAGACAGAACATGAAGATATAATTAAAGTAAAGAACACGATCCTGAAGGGTGTGCGGAACCAGTGAAACCTGGCTGTATGTGTGCTTAGATCATTTAAGGTGACAGGACAAGTAGAGAGAGCATTTAATAAAGTATATGGCATCCTAGGCTTCATTAACAGAGGCATAGAATAAGGAAATTATGCTGACTTGTATAAGGCACAAGAAGATCTCAGCTGGAACATTATGTACAGTTCTGGGTGTCACACTATGGGGAGGATATAATGCATTGGAGAGAGTTCAGAAAAGATTATCTGAGAATGTTTCCAGGAATAAGACAATTCAGTTGTGAGGAAAGGTTGAATAAGTTATGACTGCGTTCCTTATAGAGGAGAAAGTTGAGAAATTTAATAGAAGCTTTGAAAATCATGAATGGCTTGGACAGAGTAGATAGGGAGAAACAGTTCCCATTCTGATAACAATTGAAAACCAGAGGGCATGATTTTAAAATGTTTGCAAAAGAAGCAAATGTGAGTTGAGTAAAAATGCTTTTTCACACATAGTTAATCTCAATGGAGAGCTAGGAGATGTGGCAGAGACAAATTAAAGTGACGCATTCAAGAGAGCACTAGATGATAATTTAAATTGAAACAATATTCTGCACTATGGGGAAAAGGCAGTGTAGCGGTTGTAACCAGATCATCCAGCTGGTCCTCTTAGAATATGAGTTCGCTGAATGGGGCTGTTAATCAGGGAACCCTAGCTGACAGATAAAAAGGGTGAGTGTCAGAGGTACCACCACGCTGGTGCCTGAGGCAGTACTAAAATCAATGTGTAAATAAAAGGTGACCCGGTAATGGGATACCAGCCTCTCTGAAGTTATTTCAGGCAGGAAAATAGTATTAAAGTCATTATGCTTGTTGAGAGAGCCATTGTAGACAAGATGGGCTGAATAGCCTCCTTTGGCAATATAACAATCCAGTGATTTGAAATTGAATCTGCTGTACATATTCCTGTCATCATTTACTGAGCACAAAACTTTGTCAATTTGACTGATCAGAGTCCTGAAGAAAGCAAGAGCTTTGTGACAAAATGTTAATTCCTGAACTCTTCATTCTAGGTATAGATTGTTATGTAAATTAATCTAACAGGAGGGAGGATGCCATTAAACTTGAAAAGGTTCAGAAAAGATTTACAAGGATGTTGCCTGGGTTGGAGGACTTGAGTTGTAGGGAGAGGCTGAATAGGCTGGGTCTGTTTTCCCTGGAGCATCAGAGGTTGAGGGATGACCTGATAGATGGATATAAAATCATGAGGCGCATGGATGGAGGGAGTAGTCAAAGTCTTTTCCCCAGGTTAGGGGAGTCAAAAACTAGAGGGCATAGGTTTAAGGTGAGAGGGACAAGATATAAAAAGGGACCTAATGGGCAACATTTTCATGCAGAGGGTGGTGCGTGTATGGAATAAGCTACCAGAGGAAGTGGAGGATGCTGGTAAAATTACAACATTTCAAAGGCATCTGGATGGGTATATGAATAGGAAGGGTTTAAAGGGATATGGGCCAAATGTTGGCAAATGCGACTAGATCAATTTGGTTGACATGGTCTATGTGGACACAAGGGCCTCTTTCCGTGCCGAATGTCTCTATAACTCTATGAGGAGACATTTTCCATCTATCGGATTTCGGAACGTAAAAGAATGTTAACGTTAAATGAAACGGACAACGTGATTCCGAGAAGCTGGTTTAGGCAGATAGAAACTGCTGTCTCCAGGTAACCCGTATCCTATTGCTGTGGTTAGATCAAAAATACAACAGCGGGAGAGCGGAACTAGTGTTTTCAATCATGATCTTAAAATCTCGCCTACTTTTTGTAGCTTTGAAGTGGAGCTAGTGTGGCAACTCGCATTTGACAATGTACCAGTGTGTGGAATTTTACGCAAATGAATGACACTTTGGTTTTCAGGGCGTTTTTGAAACATTGCATCGAGTCCTCTGGATTAACGAACTGTTTGTGATCCAAAGATCACAACTGTTTGTGATCTAGTTTCTTTTTAAAACTAGTGATGCACAAAGAGGAAAAATACAATTAGTCCACAACGTACAACAAAAATGGTAAACCTTTGCAGAGATTGTTGGAACGACCGTGGAATGTGTCTGTGACTTTTGAGCAATTGCTGGGGGCCTGGGTAAGGTGCTCTCCCCCCTTGGATTTTCATCCCGGGACCTGGCTGAATACTGCACGTGGTCGCTTAGTATGAGCGACAGCCAGAGCAGTGGATGTGGAGGTGCCCGTGTTGGACAGAGTTAAAAAAATCACCCAACTCCCGGAGCAGCGCCGCACTTTCTCCGTCCACCTCTTCGCTGCGGACCCTTTCACTCTCCCCCACCCTCCAAATAAAATCCCCAGCGTGTTTTTGCAGCTGGACGCCGATGGTGATACGGATGTGACAGCTCCCTCTGCACAAGGGAAGTTGCAGGTCCCTTTAAATCCCCGGGGAGCCCGGTGCGAGCTCACCTGGAGTCCTGGGCTGGCGCATGCGTACACTTGCCTGCCTTCCTACCTGGGTGTGCACACCTGTTTCCAACGAGGCGGAAGTTGGTGCTGAGAGTGCGGAGGGCCAGGTTCAGGTGGCGCGGGAGCGGCAGGCGGCTCCCTGCACCCGGTTGTTGTGTTGGTTCGCACTGGAATCGGGAACTGTAGTGCCCTGGGCTCCGCAGGTGATGAAAGCTGACTTGCTTCGTTCGAAAATCCCACTGCATTTTCAAATTGGCGAGTTCATCACTCTCTGAACGTTAACTGCATTGCTGTTTGTTTTTTGTTTGGGCGAGGGGTCTGCTTTTCATGCATCTGGGTCACATCCAAGCCAGACCAGGACAAGACAGACGATTTTCTGCCCGAAAAAGGGGTATTAGTGAACCAAATGGGAGAGAACAGTTCGCTCGGTACTCCGTGCAATCACTTCCACCGTGTTGGGGTTGTTCAGTGTTGACGACCCAGCTCAGGTTTTCATTCATTGAAAGTTGTCGAAGTTCCTTAAGCAACAAGTGTGTGGTAAGTCACTTTTTCCTTCGTTCGTTAAGCGATAGTGTGATTTTTATTTAAATACAGACACATTTGATTTTAAGTATTAGAAATTCTCAGGAGTTGAATATGACGCGTCAGGAATTGATTCCGCGTGAATGTATTTTTGTTCAACTTCCACGTTGCGGTCACGATAATTGTAAAATTGTTATTTGGAGTCCGGAAGTTGTGAGCGACATTGGATTTGACGTTATTGGAGGATAACTGGAAACAAAGGAAAGTTCTTGCGTACCTGATTATGACTAAAGCTGGGAGTTCACGGTGAAGCCCTGCCTCTACTGTAGTCACTTTTGAGACTAAAGGAAATCACTGTAGGAGGCTCATTGTCATAGCGTCAAGATGTTAGTCCATAAATTTCTCAGGATAATTCCTTGATCCGGCCATTTCTCAGACATAGTCCGCTGTCTGCTCATGACTGTACAAACATGAATCACGAGTGGAAGGTGGTGGTGTTGTAATGACATCACTAGACTAATAATTCAGAGATCCATGTTAATATTCTGGGAATTTGAATTTGAATTTGGGTTCAAATTTGTACATGACTGACTGTGACTTTGAATTCACTAATATCTGGAATTAGTTTAATAGTAACCAGGTGAACATTGTCAATTGTCATAAACCCATTTGGTTCACGAATGCCCTTTTTTTTAGGGTAGAAAATCTTCTGTCCTGGTCTGGCTTGAATGTGACCCAGATGCCTAACCATTAGATTGGTGACTTTTAAAGGACTTTTAAAAGACACTGTCAAAAGTGTGGCACTGGAAAACCACAACCTGTCAGGCAGCATCTGAGGCGCAAGAGAGTCGAAGTTTCAAGCATAAGCTCTTCATCAGGAAAGCAAGGACTGGCAATAAATGAATGAATGTTAAAAAGGCCATTCAGTCCCTGAGTCTATTGCTGCATTACCCAATGAGATCATGACCAATGTGATTACTCTATGTTCCTTCCTAGCCTGATAACCATTCAGTCTTTTGATTATTAAGAATGGAAACTCCTCTGCCTTAAAACTATTTGCTACCTTTTTGAAGAAAAACCGCAAACATGAAAAGTTGGCTAAACAGGATTCAGATATATACTTCATTGTCAGTTTTATTTCATCTTGCACAAAACTTCAATCTCACTGATTACTTGATCCTTATATAATCACTTACACACTCATTCAAGTTCTCACCCAATTATCCCTTAACTAACATGACCCTTGTTCCAGTTTAGTCAGGGTATGCCTACCAGGCCTTCCTAGATGATGTGGAGTGGAAGGAGATTCAGAGAGTTTGGGTGAGAGCAGTGTCTCTGGCATAGACTTAAAGAGGCAGGCAGAATGAGTGGGGCTTGAGGGATGTAGGGAAGATTAGTTGCTAGTTGTTATGCTGCAAAGTCAGTCCAAAGGAGTAGTATGGGTGATAAGTTCCAAGATGAGCTGTGTGGAGATTGCAAGAGAGGAATAACAGGAAGCTGTAACCTTGTCATTCTGTGCTCAACTCCCTTTTAGATAAGTGCTGGAAATTTTGAAGGTGATTAAAGATCAAGTTTAAAAATTTAGGAAGATATAAATACTTGAGGGAAGTTAGGGGAATAATGGTGATAGGACAGAAGACTTATTGGTAGAGCAAGAAAGAAAGGGATATAATGATAAATCCAAGAAGCAGTGGTGATCTCCATAAAATGAAGAAATGGACTGCAATGACTTTTGGACAGGAACTACACTGAAATAATGAAATGATCATGAGCTCAGCAGTGATGGGCAATGGCCTGACAATCAGTTATGTTACTGTACAACTTAAACAATGCATGAGCAGATCAGAGACACTGCAGACTTATTTAATGTTGCAATTATGATGAAGTTTTGTAACATATTACTTTGAACCTTGGTTTCTGAACTAAAGTCTCTGATTTTTATTTCTGTGAAGGTGACTCTTTTTCTTTGAAGGATCAAAAACTCTTCACTGTTCTGATGAAGAGTCATCAGACCCAAAACATGAACTCTGCTTTCTCCCAACAGATGCTGCTAGACCTGCTCAGTCACGAAAGCAACTTGTATTTTTGTTTTGGATTATAAACCTGAACTTGTAAGGATAGCACAAAATAAAAAGAAACCATTTTGTACCATAGTAACCAATGATATTATTACATTATTGAATAATTTGTACTAGTCAAAATTTAATTATTGTTCATGAAGTCTTTCTTTTTAAATTGAAGACTGTTTCTCATTCTCCTCTTCCTTGTTGCTCCTGTGTTCCCTCAGCTGAAATCCCATGCCATGGAATGCTGTTCCTGATTTTTTTTTCCCATTTGGGGGAAACTGTTCAAATTTCTTAATCTGAGTGTAAATATGTTTCACAGATACCTTATTTGCAATATATTCCATTGTTAATTATGCACAGTAGCTAATATTACTACCAACAGGTTGCATTGTCTTCCAGATTTTTAAAGTTAAAAATCACACAACACCAGTTTGTAGTCCAACAGGTTTATTTGGAAGGACTAGCTTTTAGAGCGCTGCACCTTTGTCAGGTGATTTGTGGAGTATAAGATCATGAGACATAGTATCGATAGCAAAACTTTGCGTGGTTTTCTCTGGCTTCTTCCCAAGATGTCCAGGTTAGATGGATTGGCTATGCTAAGTTGCTCATAGTGTCCAGTATGTGCTGGCTAGGTGAGTTAGCCATAGGAAATAGATGGGTTGCTCTTTGGAAGGTTAGCGTTTTCTCAATGGGCCAAATGGGCTGCATCCACACTGCAGGGATTCCATAATTGATTGGCAAGTGGACTTGTGTTGGTAAAGGCATTGTTCTTGAGGATGTGTTAATTAATGATGATTAATAGTTAAGAGGCCATTACTCTGAAAAATAAATCAGTAAATAGCTGCCGCTTGTTTAGTTGAGTATGTATAAAGAGCTCAGTGTGTCAATATCTGTAGCTTTGAGCACGCGTGTTGCTGTGTGAACCCAACAAAAAATCCCATATTTATCGTCCAGCATAATTCTTCACACACTCAGTATTATCATGTAGATGTTGTCCAATTGCAGAATTACATCTAATGTTGGGTACTGGTTACAAGTTTTGCAAACGCAGGTTAATTGGATACAATGTTACCAGCAGCTGCTACCTCATAGCAAATTTTGTCTATATATCTGCAATGTGCATGAGGTAGATTAGGTCAACCAACAGTCTCTTTTCATACAATATTAGTGTTGCTTTTCAGTTTGAATCGATATCCTTGTGAACTGTCTTAATGAGTGCAAGCCAAAATGCTTCAGAAAAATGGTTTTCTAGTAATACTCTACTATCAGTTGACCTTTCAATCTTTTTGCTAAAGAACACATGTTTCTTAGGTTCTAACCCCAACCTGCTAAAGTCACATATGGAGCATCTGGGCCAAACTCAAAGCCAGTAAGGCTTCGATAGCTGTTGCTCTTGATTCTATTTTATTTAAACGCTTTGCATCTACTTATTTTCTAACAGCCATATTGTGTAAAAGTATCCTAGGACAACTTTTCAATCATAGCATAGTTCTGCACATCACTATGTAGGTTCACAAGGTCAATTCCTGGAATGGCAGGACTATCTTATGTTGAAAGATTGGAGCAACTGGGCTTTTATACCCTTGGGTTTAGAAGACTGAGAGGGGATCTGATTGAGACGTATAAGATTATTAAAGGATTGGACACTCTGGAGGCAGGAAACATGTTTCTGCTGATGGGTGAGTCCCGAACTAGAGGGCAGAGCTTGAAAATAAGGGGTAGACCATTTAGGACAGAAATGAGGAGAAACTTCTTCACCCAGAGAGTGGTGGGTGTGTGGAATGCTCTGCCCCAGAAGGCAGTGGAGGCCCAGTCTCTGGATTCTTTTAAGAAAGAGTTGGATAGAGCTCTCGAGGATAGTGGAATCAAGGGTTATGGAGATAAGGCAGGAACAGGATACTGATTAAGGATGATCAGCCATGATCATAATGAATGGTGGTGCAGGCTTGAAGGGCAGAATGACCTACTCCTGCATCTATTGTCTAGCACAGTGTAGGCAAACTCAGAACAGATTATACTAGACTAGAAAGATTGAGAACACCTGGAAGACACAATTTCATTGGAAAAATACTAAGCTATGACATCAGAACTTGTTACATCCTAAGGTTATCATATAAAGCTATAATAATGTAATTTGAAGTCTAAAACTGAAGATATTTCTTTCCTTTGCTTCCTTCTTGACTAGTTAGTCTTGGATGCAGCCTTTCATAGTGTGCCATCAAACACCATGATAAAATATGCCCTGACTGAGCTTTCATTCTTTATTTTCAGTTTTGAATAGCATTGCTTGAGATTTAGAGTTGAGGGTGGGTTGCTGGAAAAGCACAGCCAGTCAGGCAGCATCTGAGGAGCTGGAAAATCGATGTTTCATGCTGGAGCCCTTCATCAGGAATGAGGCTGGGAGCCTTAGGGTGGAGGGATAAATTGGAGATGGGTGGGGCTGGGGAGAAGTTAGCTGAGGTAGCTTGGTTGAGATTTCGGTCTTACTCTGGTATGTTTGGCAATGGACTGGAAATTGGGTGTATTTTTATATCCCTGAAATAAATGACCAATTCCAGCAATCAAAAATAATGGCCCAGAATCTGCTAGGTACCTCCCATTAGTTAGACATATGCACTTCCACTCTTTCATTAAAATGTTATTGCTGCAAATTGTTCACAACTAGTGGGAAGGTTTGTCCTATGGTTTCCATTATATTCAAAGCATAATAGCTTAGAAAATACAGGCACCAGAGTGAAAAGTTAAACTTTATTGCACAACTCTCTTCCCTAGGAGGAAAGTGGAAACTGATTAATGATTTCAAAAAAATGTACATTTGAATGAGTAAACTTGCAGGGCTACAGGGATGGAGTTAGAGAGTGGAACTGACTTGGATTGCTCTACAGACTTACTGTAGATTCAATGGACCAAATAGTCCACTCACCTAATAAAAAGAAACAGCAAATACTGGAGAACCTAAGCAGGTAAAGCAGTATCTGTGGAGAGAGGAACAGAGTTAATTATGATTCTTCTTCAGAACAGTCTACTCCTGTATTGTAATGACTCAATGGCTAATACTCTATATATTTCATTGAATGAACATTATTAACTGTGCCAAGCTCTGTTTGCAAGCTCTAAATGCTTACATTAATGTGAGGTCACTTTAGCTTTTTTGCCAGTGCATATCTGTTGCCCTCTCACATTGCAATTTCTTAGATAAATTTCTCTTCACTCTATATCAAAATTTACTCACTTTTGCTTCAGTAACCATCTGAATAGTAATTATGGATTCAAGGTGCATTTTTTAAAGTGCATAATTTTTCCAGTAGTTTGGAGACTGTCTCTTTATCCTGTAAAGTGATTTGTAATATACTGGAGTAATTTGGTCATGTACAGGATATGTGTTCACTTGCCTGAAGTTTTTAATCCAAAACGCTGCTGATCCCAAAATTAGTGGGAAAAGATTTTTAGATTTAGTGACAGAAGCAT
Source organism: Chiloscyllium punctatum (assembly GCF_047496795.1). Classification (NCBI taxonomy): domain Eukaryota; kingdom Metazoa; phylum Chordata; class Chondrichthyes; order Orectolobiformes; family Hemiscylliidae; genus Chiloscyllium; species Chiloscyllium punctatum. The sequence continues at coordinate 73,209,343 of NC_092748.1, forward strand.
TAAACTTAAAATACTTTTAAAAAGGCAATAAATCTGAGGAATTAAGACTTAAAATTTATTTTTTCAAAATTTGTGAAAGTGAGCAATTTTACTAAGTTTCATGATTTATTAAACATGCTGTCTCTCTTGCAGGTAAAGCAATATGTAATGTTAGGAGAAAGAGCTTTGAAAAGTTCCCTTCGTCTCCATGTCTGCCTCTTCACATTGATTGTAGATTTTTTTGTTTTACATATCATTTCTAGGAGTCATAACCTACACTTCTCTCTGGAAAAAATGACAAATATTCATTAGTCTGAATTTGTTCTGCATGATATTTATTGTTGCTTTCTATTTTTCAGAATTACGATTTTACTACCTCATATAAAGTTGAGAGAGTCCCTTTGCTGCAGTGAGCTGGATATTCTTCTGGTACTTAAAAGCAACATTGCTGGTGTTGATTTTATTTTCTAGCGATCATGCCTGTAGTTAGAAGACTCTTAAGAAAACGGTACTTGCCCTGGAAACTTGTACTTGTAGCTCTTGTGTTTATTACATTTATATTTCTGATGCATAGGGAAGTAGTTGGGACTACTACACAAGAGCCATGGTTGAAAGAAATGGTAGTAAAGAAAGATAAAGTGTTGAACATGATGATGGGAGCAGTGAACAATCTAAGAGACTCTATTCCAAAAATGCAAATACGAGCACCTATCAGACAGCAAGACTCAACAGACATCAAAAAACCTTGTTTGCCAGGATATTACACAGCAGTAGAATTGAAACCTTTCATGGAACGGCCACCTGAGGATTCAAATGCTCCCGGAGCTTCTGGGAAGCCATTTCACACTGATAATCTCTCCCCTGAGGAACAGAAGGAAAAAGATCAAGGAAATGAAAAACACTGCTTCAATGCTTTTGCAAGTGACCGAATTTCTTTACACAGAGGCCTTGGACCTGACACACGACCACCTGAGTATGTTTTAAAATTTGCATATGATTTAAAGTAATCCATTATTTTTGTGAAGTTAGCATTCCCAATTGAATGTAAATGTAATTGAAATAATTTAGAATTCATTTGTAATAATTATAAGGTGAACATGTGAACAAAACATTTTAGAATGCTCTGGAACTGCAAATTTACATTATTGTCATGAACATTGATTTACAGAGGCTGAATCCAGCCTCTGTATTGATAGGGATTAAAATTCACTGGAGGTGGTAATCTCTGATCTCCACCCGAAGTGTAAATGCAGCACGGAGTTGAATTTGGCTTACTAAAATGTCCTGATATATTTTAATGTAAGTGTTTTACAATACTGATCGTTTTCTCCCTGGTTTCCAAATACTCCAATTTTTTTGGAAGGCCTGTCTACATTGCATATGTTCAGAGATATGAAGAGCTCTCTCAGTATCTATAGTTTCAACTAACAGAAGTTAACCACTGGATTTTACCCAAGTGCAAGCTGAACTACAGCTATTGGTATTGGACTGGTGGCTGCAGTTAAATAATCCAACGTGTAATCCTCAAATATAATTTAATCGTCTTTTTATCAAAGTTCAGAAAACTTTCAGAATTAATATTATGCAAAGGGCTTATGTGATGTGTTGATTGAGAATAAAGATTTTTAAATAACTCAATTCATAATAACATTGATTTATGGAGTTGGATTTCTCTCAACAACCATGAAGCATAAGCAATTGACTTTACACATTACAAAGTGTTCCAGTTTGCATAATAACTTAAAGAATTGTCTTTATATGTGCACTCTTTAAATAAGAATTTGTCAGTTTAAACAAAGTTGCATTCTATTACTTGGCATATTCATGAACTGTTAGGGCATTGTTAGCATTCTGTTATTGTGCGGCAACTGCACATTTAGTTTTGACTAAAACACCAGAAAAAGATGTATGTTTATTTCCCTAAAACATCCAAATGTAACACACTCCTGAATAAATGTTGTTTTCATTAGTGTAAAATGCATAACATTGTCTTCGATACAAATATATGGACATCTAGTGCTGAATGCTGGCTGTCTCAATATTTTCGTATTAGAAATGAAGGGAAGTTTGGTTGCTGAACATCTTTGTTCTAATTGTAAAAATGTTTAATATGAAATTAGAGATTGCTTCAAAACTACATATACTAAACTTTTTTTGCAGTTATGCTTGATATATAAGTAAAATAAATCCAATAAAGGCATCGTAGTTTTAAATATATAGCTAAGAATGACATTTTGCCATCATAAATTTCACTAAATCTTCCAAGTCTCTTCTGAAATGTTTTTCTATCCAGATGCATTGAGCAGAAATTTAAGCGTTGTCCGCCCCTGCCTACTACTAGTGTGATTATAGTGTTTCACAATGAAGCTTGGTCTACTCTACTCCGAACTGTGTTCAGTGTAATGCATACTTCACCTGCTATATTTTTGAAGGAGATAATTATGGTGGATGATGCAAGTACAGATGGTAAGTACAAGCTACCATCAATACTCTTTCTTGTGAGTGATAAAAATGAAGTATTTTTGTGGTATCTGTTTAGTTCCAGAATTTTCATGTGTGTATGTTAAGTTCTTAAAATATTTTAGTATAAATGTAAAAAGTGTCAAACCTTTTGAGTACATTTTAAAAATATGAGTGAATACTTTAGGATTAACTTTTAAGTATTCACATTAATTTACTCTTTCAATTACCATTTATGTCACAATATAATCAAACACTGACATTGAGAAACAAAAGATATGATATGAAGTAAAAAAATTGTATTACATATGAATTTAGGATAAGTGCCCACCTTGATAGTTTGCTCATATCATTTTTGCATCTGTTCAGAAACTGATTAATTGGGAGAGAATATTTTAATTTTTTTTTGTTAAAATAATAAATTTCTTTCCTTATGTGCTCTTAGAATCACGAGAAGCAACTTTGGACGCTAATCAAATGTCCTTGTTCAGTGCTTCAGTGTTGATTTCTTAATTTTATTTAACTGATTATGTCCTTTTACATTTCCTATACAAGTATTTCAGAAAACTAATGTTTCTATCTCCAGATTACTTAAAGGATCAATTAGATAATTATGTGAAGCCATTTCAAATAGTTAAAGTTATTCGGCAGCGGGAAAGGAAGGGATTAATTACTGCAAGGTTGCTAGGAGCCTCAATAGCAACAGGAGAGGTCCTGACCTTCTTGGATGCACACTGTAAGTTGACTAGTTTTGATATTTGGAGAAGTGGTTGGTTATTATTCACAAAATTGTGATATAAGTGTCAACTTTTTGGAAAAAGTAAATTAGCACTTGAAGTATGCGTTTGTTGAGTCTATTCCTTCTAAGAAGTGCACAACCTTCTATTGACTTTTATTTAACAAATATTATGATGCAATATGATACTATTGTTTTCTTATTGGACTAGTCATTCAGAGACCAACAGTAATTACCTGGGGAGATGAATTCAAATTTCACTATGACAGCTACAGAAAATGAATCAGTTAGTTTTTTAAGTCTGAAAAAGCACTAGAGATGATAAAATTCAAATTCAGTAAAGGTCTGAAGTTTGAAGCCAACAAAGTGGCAACCACGTAATGGCTGTTGATTTTTGAGAAATTCCCATCAGATTTACTTATGTTCTAAGGAAAGGAAATCTGTCATTCTTACTTGGTGTGGCCTATTTGTGACTTCAGACCCATAGTAATATAGTTGATACTGGACTGCCCTCTGAAGGGCCTAGCAAGCCACCCAGTTCAAGGTAATTGAAGGATGAGTGATAAATGCTTCCTTGCCCAGCCAGTGACTCCCATCTCAGAATCCCTACAGTGCCTATTGAGTCTGCACTGATCCTCTGAAGAGCATCCCACCCCTATTCCTGTAACCCCTCATTAATCATGGTTAATCCACCTAACCTGCAGATCCCTGGACACTGGACAATTTAGCATAGTCAATCCACCTAACCTACACGTCCTTGGACTGTGAGGAAAGTGAAGCTCTGGATGTAGGTTTGCTCGCTGAGCTGGAAGGTTTGTTTTCAGATGTTTCGTCATCATACTAGGTAACATCTTCAGTGAGCTTCCGAATGAAGCATTAATGGTGTAGCCCACTTTCTATTTATATGTTTGAGTTTCCTTGGGTTGGTGTTGTCAAACATATATAGAAAGCGGACTACATCATCATTGCTTCATTCAGGGACTCACTGAAGATGTTACCTAGTACCTCAACCTGAGCTATAAATCTTCTCAAAACTCACTGGGAAAATGAAGCACCCAATGGAAACCCATGCAGACACAGGGAGAACATAGTCAGCCAGAATTGAACCTGGCTCCCTGGTGATGAAGGCATGCTAACAACTAAGTTACCCTGCTACCCATTGACACTGAGTAAATAATAAAGAAAATGGCTGGAATCTATAATGAATCCATTGAATTGTCATAAAAGTCCACTAATGCCCTTTTTTTTAAGAAAGGAAATTTGACATCCATACAAGATTGCAGTTTTCAGATCCACTGCACATTAGTTCATTTGTAACTGAAATGGATTAACAAGCTACTTAATTGTATAGTGATTAGAAATAAACATATGTCTTGTCTGGGACATTTGCATCCCATGATGAATGTGAGAACAATTTCCTGAAGTAAGTTCGAAGCCACACTGAGCTATCACAGCTAATTTGTTTACTGGCAACTATGACCTTTGCAATTGTTTCCAAAAATACACGAGGTAAATAAATGCAAATATTAAAATTAATAGGTGAGAATGAAAATTCATAAGTCATCTGAAAACAATTTGAATTAATGATTGACCTAATTGACTATATTTATTCTTTTAATCTATGTCATCACTACTACTTAATGATTACTTACAATGCTGAAGGAACATGATACTTATTGAAACCGTGGCCTCGCACTTCACATAAGTGAAAGATATTGAAAAAAGTTGGATTTATTAGAGATCAAATGCAAAATTTATATTCAGTGGGAGATCCCCTTTTAACTTTTTTTTTGTTCACTGTAAGCTAGGTTGAAATCATTTACATAAATGATTTGGATGTGAATATAGGAAGTATGGTTAGTATGTTTGCAGATGGCATGAAAATTTGTGGTGTATTGGAAAGCGAAGAAGGTTATCTCAGAGTACTGTAGGACCTTGATCAGATGGACTGATGAGTAGCCGTTGGAGTTTAATTTAGATAAATGAGGTTTTGTGTTTTGGTAGGGCAAATCAGTGCAGGACTTAAAGCTAGTGTCCTGAAGAGTGGCCAAACAAAGACCTAGGAGTACAGGTCTGTAGTTCCTTGAAATTAGAATTGCAAGTAATGAAGAAGGCCTTTGGTATGCTTGCCTTCATTGGTCAGCACATTGAATATAGGAGTTGGGATGTCATTTTGCAGCTGTACAGGACCTTGGTTAGGCCACTTTTGGGATACTGCATTCAATTTCTAGTGTCTCTGCTATAGGAAGGATGTTGTGAAGCTTGAAAGGGCTTAGAAAAGATCTACAAGGATGTTGCTGAGGTTGGAGCTAAAGGGAAAGACTGAATAGACTGGGGCTATTATCCCTGGACAACTGGAGGCTGAGGGGTGTCCTTTACTGAGATTTATAAAATCACAAGAGGCATGTATATAGTGAATAGCCAAAGTCTTTTCCCCTGGGTAGGGGAGTCTAAAACTGGAGGACATAGGTTTAAAGTGAGAGGGGAAAGATATAAAAAGGATCTAAGGGCAATATTTTCAGGCAGAGGGTGGTTCCTGTTGGAATGGGCTGCCAGGGGAAGTGGTGGAGGCTGGTACAATTACAGTATTTAAAAGGAATATGGATGGGTATATGAATAGGAAGGGTTTGGAGGGATGTGGGCCAGGTGCTGGCAAATGGGACTAGATTAATTTAGAAAACCTGTTCAGTATGGACAAGTTGGACCAAAAGGTGTCTCTCCATGCTGTATGGCTTTGAGTTAGCATGACGTCATCATGACTGACATATGTTTAAATTCTTTTGAAAGGGTAATGAGCAAGTTACACAAAGGAGAGCCAGTCGATGTGATAAATGTGGATTTCCAGAAGTCCTTTGACAAGGTGCCACACAGGAGGCTACTAAATAAGAGCCCATGAAGTTGTCGATAATGTATTGGTATGGATAGAGGATTGGCTGACTGGCACAAGTTAGAAAGTGGTCTAAAGGGATTTTTTTTTAAGGTGGCAGATGGTAACTAGTGGAGCTCTCAGGGGTTACTGTTGGACAACAATGATTCACATATACATTAGCAATCTTGATGAAAGAATTCTGGGCATTGTTGCTAAATTTGCAGACAAAACAATTGGTGGAATAGGTACTGATGAGGAAGCAGGTAGGCTGCAGAATGACTTGGATGGGCTAGGAGAGTAGGCAAACAAGTGGCAGATGGAATACAATGGACAAGTTTAAAGTTATGCACTTTGGTAGGAAGAATAGAAGCAAAGACTATTTTCTAAATGGGAAAGGCTTTGGAAATCTGATCTACAATGGGTTTTTGGTGTACTAATCCAGGACAATCTTAAGGTTAACAGGCAGGTTCAGTTGGCAGTTAGGAAGGTAAATAAATTGTTGGCATTCATTTTGAGAGAACTAGAATACAAGGGCAGAGACTTATTGCTGAGGCTGTATAAGGCCCTGGTCAGACTGAATTTGGAATATTGTCAGCAGTTTTCAACCCCATATCTGAGGAAGGATATGCTGGCCTTGGAGGGAGTCCAGAGGAGGTTCATAAGATTGAACCCAGGAACCAAAAGGCTTGTCATATAAGGATTCTATGGAGTTAAGAGGGTTGGAAGGGATCTCATTGAATACAGAATATTTAGAGGCCTGGAAGGAATGGGCATGGAGAAGGTTTTTACACCAGTAGGAGAGACAAGGACTGAGGCCACAGCCTGTGAGTGAAGGGGTGACCTTTAGAACTAAAATGGGTTAGAATTTCTTCAGCCAGAGGGTGAAGAATCTGTAGAACTCATTGCTGTGGAGGTTAAATTGTTGAATGTATTTAGCACAGATAGGTCAGTTCTTGATTACTTTCATTAGGGTTCGAGGTTATGTCAAAAAGGCAAGAAAATGGGGTTGAGAAATTTTATCAGCCATGATGGATTCAATGGGCTGAATAGCCTGATTCTACTCCTATGCCTTATGGTTAATCCAATCCAAAAAAAATACAAAGGGAGTACATATATATTGTAAGTCTACTCCCCCTCTCCCCAAATTATTAGCAATTATTGTGAATATCTGTAGTGGAAACCAAACAAATGTGAATCTTATACTATTCATTTTAAAACAATAGTGAGCAATGAAGCAATTTTCAGCTAAAAATTATTTGGTTTGATTTAGTAATTAGATTGCTTAAAATGCACATTTGTACCAGGACAACTGGAATCATTGAATTCTGCCAGTTATTTACCTAGAATCGATGCAGCACAAACTAATATGATCAGAAGTTTTTTTTTCTGTTAGGTGAATGCTTCAATGGTTGGTTGGAGCCTTTGTTGAGCAGAATAGCTGAGAATTACACAGCTGTGGTGAGTCCTGATATCACGAGCATTGATCTCAATACATTTGAAGTAGCAAAACCAAATCCATATGGACAAAATCATAACAGAGGTAATTTTGATTGGAGTCTGTCATTTGGATGGGAACCCCTTCCTGACCATGAGAAAAAGAGGAGAAAAGATGAAACTTATCCTATCAAGTAAGTATATACTTCCAAAACACTCTGGTAACAATTATATTAACAAATGTATGATACAAGAGTATTAAAGTAAAATATTCTGATAGATGTCAGTCAGTCCATCATTGCAAGGTAGTTGAGATTGTCATAGCATAGGAAGTTCTTTTTCTCTTAATGATAATAGAATACCTAAACATTAGATAATATGAATTTACGGTATAATTGGAAACAAAAATTGGGAAACCTAAATGACAACATACATTGTTAATTTTGTTATGCAAAATTCCAAGGATAGTGGAAATTGCAAATGTATAGAGACTCATGGCTGAAACCAATTTTCAAGATTTTATGCAGCAGTGTAGAAACAAATTAATGCCAGCGACTACTGGATGGATTAACAGGGCTTTGAAAAGTAATAGGAAAGTGTATAAAATACAATAAAGGAAATGCAATAGGTTGATGGAACAGCAACGAGTAGGAAAATAGTTTAGTTAAAATGTAACCTTTATTGTATAACAAATGTGTAGAATGCTGGTTGTGGGAAGAGGCTCAACCACTGAGAGCCACCCTCATTCTCCTGTTGCGGACTCTCTGCCCCATAATGCCATTACCACAAACACTCACCTCTGGCCTGGAACCCAGCAAGGATATTGACATTAGGTGTGCGCCTTCTTCACAGCTTCTCCAATGGCATTTCATAGAGCTGCCAGCCCTCAGGATGGGACTTCACGACTAGAGTCCTTCATGCTGTGGAAGGCACACCATAGGCCTGTCAAGTGCCTGAATGGAGTGACATTTAATGGGTCATCTTGAAATGAGTTGATATTGGGCCATCACTAGCTTTCTCAGGCCAACACTTGGCATTCCTTTTGACTAGGCAAAATATTGCCCTATATGCAGCTCATGATTCACCGCCACTACTTTGCCAAATGGTCTCAATTCTGCTAAATTGTTTGCTCCATTGGTTTTCTTAAACAATGCTTCAATTATCTTTTCCAGCCAATAATGACCTTCCAATTCAAATATGTTTTCAAATATCTGGTGGTCAGCTGTGCCATGTATAACTGGGAAGTTATGTAAGTGTAGTTCTTGCCGTTAGATCTTTTGCAAGCATCTTAGATGGTGAAAGGGAGAAGAAACATGATCAAAACATGTACAGTTCATCATACCTGATCGTGCAATTTGTAAAGTCATCCTGAATTATTACAGCTACTCTTGAGTAGGAGCCATATCAATGTCTGATGGGTTCCTGTGTTATGCATTACCTTGTCCTGCAAGAGGGAGGAATGAGTTTAAATGAGATGGTTGCAGTATATTTTGTAATGCTTTGTCTAAACTGAATAGCTAGAAATATACAATAGGTGTGAGACTTGCAGCAGTCCATAAGCATGTGAGAAATTGAATATCTGAATGTTGTCTGAGCATTTGATTGCTGAACAACAGGCTGTGGATCTCAAAGGTCTCAAATTATGTCACTCTGGTTCAGGTTTCAACTTCCACCATACTCTAGGTGAAAAATGTTTCCTGATTTCCTTTCTAATTCTTTAGTGAATGTGTTTGAACTTGGTTGAAGTGCAATCTCTTTGCTATCAAATCTATTTTTCCTTATCTATTTTAACTGGGCCCCTCACTTGGGGTTCTAACACAGAGGGAGAATAGATACCCACACCCTGTAAGTATTGGCTGCTCAAACTACCCAACATAAGTCAGACCCAGTCAGGTGGAATCCTGCGAGCAGTTTCCAGCTCCTCGAAGACTGATAATGGAGGCAGTCCAGAGAAGGCACACACTGCTGATCCCAGGGATCATGGAGGGACAGTCTTATAAGGATAAATTCAGTAGATTGGGTCAAACTCTTGGAATTCCATCCCTGAGGACATTGTGGGTCTATCTCCAGCTCATGGACTCCACCATCTTCTCAAGGGGCAACTAAGGACAATAGTAAATGCTGGCCCAGCCAATAACACCCACACTTCTATGTGACATTACTCAGTGGTGCTATCACCAGGAGCTCCGCGGTTGCCTTGTGCAGTCTTTGTTGCCTTCTCTGAAGAGTTGGCCATGACCTAGGTAAAGCAGCTGACACCAGCTCATGAGCAGGACAGATCCCTCAGTGTCCTGCCCTGAGCCAGCCATATCTGGCTAGTGGGATCCAACAAGCTGTGAGTGGCAGGGTGGGGGTGGGTGCATGTGCGGAAGCTATCAACTCTCAGAAGTGGTATCTGTCCTGTATTTGGGAGCTTCTCTTTCCTGACAAGCTGAAAGCAACTACAATACCCAAATGTCAGCTCCATTCTGCACTGCACTGACACTTCCAGAATTGATTCACAGTCTGTGCTTTTGTCTTTCTCACTGTCTCCCTCCGTCCCTCCATCCCCTTTTGTTTGTCTGAAACAATTTTGAAGCCCTCTACTGCCAAGTGAGCCTGAGTTTTGTATCATCCACAAACTGCTTTGTCCTGCCTTAAAAGTTTTGTTTACTTTTTTCTATATTCTCTGTGATGTAATGTCTACTTTAAAATCATTTTTAGAGTTTGGAGTTTGAATTAGACATGTGGGACGGGGGAAGTGCTAGTCTCATGGTGTTATCACTGGACTGTTAACCCAGAGATCCAGAACTTTCTGGGGACCAGGGTTCAGATAGCACCATGGCATATTGGAATTTGAATTCAATAAATATTGGAATTAAGAGTCTAATGATGACCGTTATTGATTTTGGGAAAAACCCATCTGATTCACTAATGTCCTTTAGGGAAGGAAACTGCCATCCTTACTGGTCTGGCCTACATGTGACTCCAGACCCACAGCAATGTGCTTGATTCTTAATTGCCTTCTGGGGCAATTTTGTGTGGGCATTAAATGCTGGTCTGGACAGTGATGCCTTAATCCTGTGAATGCGTAATGGAGGTGGGGAGAGAGAGAGAGAGAAGAGAGATGTGTGTGAGAGAGAGATATTAAGGGGTTTAATGATTTAAGTTGTAAGGCTTTCTGAAGGCATGATTTGTTAAAGAAAACAAAACTCAGAGCGAGAAATACTGAGAAGGCTAATAGAATTTGTTTACATTTCCAGTTCTAAGTTTAAGTATACACTGGGACAGTTTGTAAGAGTATCCAAAGTAAGCAGTATATTGCATTGGGTTTCAGTCACAAAGATCCAGAATTTTCCTTTGGCTTTGAGGTAAAACTATCACATGAAGGTTTTTGGTTCCAGTTTAGTATTGGCAGAAATCCTGGTTGAAGCTAGACCTCTAAAACAGTTTCTCATTAAGAAGTGAGATGGTTTAAACCTGTTTTTTAAGGAAAAACAAATTACTTTAGTGTAATGATCCTCTTTAGCTTGAAAGTTCAGGATGAGAGTACCACATCCACTGTTGATCATCACACTAAATAACATTATATTTTCATGAACAACGGAGAATGGGGATGAACATTAGTTATGATTGTTTTGCCTCTTTTAGACTGAAACATTAAAGGTACTGTTTGATTTATTCCTTTTTTAAAATCCTTTTTACTCCTGTCCCTCCAATAAGGCAGGCTGAAACGTGTTCTGTTTTTTGGATTCCAATTAGTGAAATAAACGTGTAAAATTTTGAAATTAAATAAAAGGTGACATACATTATCAATGATCAAAATATGGGTAGTTACTTTGAAACTCCACTCTCTTGCTTGAGGATGGGAGAAAATATTTTAAATTATGAGTTTATTAAATATAGAGGTATTAAAACGTTGGCTTGGGTTGGTTTCAAATCCCTCTAGGTTGGTATCAAATAGTGGTTTCCTCGATGAACTAAGCCCAACAGTATTCCTCTTTGCAGGAAAAGTGTAAGCTGCTTTCTAGCCAGCAACCTCACAAATGTAGTGCAAGGGCTGACTGCTTTCAGTCTCAGGCTGGAATCTTGCTTTCCCTCTGGAGGTCAAACAGTAATTGACTTCAAATCCCAAAATTGTATATTCAAACTATTGGCAAGCTCTGATTTCAGTCACATAAGGACAGGCATTTTAAATACTAATGCCCCATATTGGTGGGTTACTTGAAGTATTAAGTTAAAAATGTACCTGAGTCCATGGAAAGTACTGAGACGGCAAGTTGGAAAAGCTTACCTGACCTTTCCAGCAATCTGCTTGTTCATAGTATCTGGAGTTAATGTTCAGGATTTCCCAGGGCTATTCCTAAGATCTGCTCCACTACTTTTGCTGGGTCAGTCCTCCCAGTGGGACAGAATATAACGAAGAATAGCAATGGAGGAATCTGGAATGCAAATTGCAAGATATGATTCAGTAGGAATGTGATGGTGTCAGGCTGTTGTATAGTTACTCTGGTTATCAGGTGTATGCTAGTGTTTTTTTGCTGATTAGAAAAACAATGGCCAGACAACAACATGCTCTGAAGAAAACCACAAACTCTAATGTCCTTTTACTTGTTTTATTACACTATATACTTAAAATAATACATAATTGTACACAGATATTAGCGATTCATAGAGATGATCAGTCTTGGCTGTGAAAGCATCTGCAGTCACCAGTTCCTTTCCTATGTTTGACAAAACTGGAGATTATCTTAGTTACAACAAACCAAATTAACATTTTGTATGGCAATTGTCAGCAAAATAAAATATTTAATTCTTTAATTCCTGGTATGATAATGTAAAATGCCAGTTTAAATAATCACATTCAGCAAATAAGGATGTTTCATCCTATGAATTGTTTACTTTGCTGTCTTTTGCACGTAATCTGGCACCTTGCCTATTAATAAAGCTTAAGGTAATTTTAGCTACTCTACTGTAACTTACACTAAGCTAACCTTAATTATATTCTTGTCCTCAATTTTTGGGTGCCAGCAGTCTGTGGACAGTTCTTTTAATTTTAATACAAGCCTTTGTTGGTGAGGTGGACTTGGCAGGGTGTGTTTTTTGCCATTCTTAATACCTTGACTGATGCTGGGTGACGTCTGGCTTCATTCTTGTTCAACTCTGTCACGATTAGCTACACTGGCTTGCAAAATGATTCCAGATGGCTGCTGAGAACAAACCATGCTATTGTAGATCTGGAGTCACATTTAGGCCAGACTAGATAAGGATGATAGATTTCCTTTCCTAAAGAAAGTTTAGTTGATCAGTTGAATATGGATGACAATTAGGTAGTTTCATTATTGATAATAATATTATTACTCACATCATGTTTTAGATTCTTATTTATTACATTTATGTTCCACAGGAGCTATGAGTAAATTTGTACTCTGTCTTTGGAGCATTCATCCAGTCATCTGGATGATTAGTTCTGCAATGTTACTGCTTTGCTACTGTTCCCTTTTATGCCATCTCCCAACTGATTCATCTGCATGGCAGATGATGTGTAATATTATATCAAAATATTTCTCTTTAACTCATTTGGGTGTACTATCATGACAGGAAATATGGCAGTCCAAAGAGAATGGCAACCTGCACTTTGCACAGAAATGCTCCCTTAATTAGTTAGTTATAGCCTGTGCAATCATAATGGTTCTAAGTTCACAGCAAAAACTAGCCATTTTTATTGACTTTTTCCTTTGCAATAAAGACGAAGAATTTCAGTAAAATAAGCGTCATGTCTCAAAAGAAACCTAATATATTGTACTTATTTAATTTTGCAGGTCGCCAACATTTGCTGGTGGACTGTTTGCTATCTCTAAACAATATTTTGAATTCATAGGCAGTTATGATGACCAGATGGAAATTTGGGGTGGTGAAAATATAGAAATGTCTTTCAGGGTAAGTTCTAGTGCTTTTTTTCTTTGTTTTTGTTGTTAATATTATTTATGCAAATTTCATTCTGATTTTATTCCAGATTAAAAGCTTCACTAATTTTTAATCTATCAACATACTGTCATTTAAAACAAGTGATTTTTAAAATGAGTTTGTTGACCTGTGTGTTATAGAGTCATAGAGATGTACATCATGGAAACAGACACTTCAGTCCAACTTGTCCGCGCCGACAAGATATCCCAATCCAATCTAGTCCCACCTGGCTGCATCTGGCCCATATCTCTCCAAACCCTTCCTATTCATATACCCACCCAAATGCCTTTATAAATGTTGCAATTGTACCAGCCTTCACCACTTCCTCTGGCAGCTCATTACATACACATACCACCCTCTGCGTGAAAAAGTTGCCCTTTAGGTCTCTTTCATATCTTTCCCCTCTCTTGCCCTCCACCTATGCCCTCTAGTTCTGGACTCCCCCATCCCAGAGAAGAGACTTTGTCTATTTATCCTATCCATGCCCCTCATAATTTTATAAACCTCTGTAAGGTCACCCCTCAGCCTCTGCTCCAGGGAAAACAACCCCAGCGTATTCAACCTCTCCCCAAAGCTCGAATCCTCCAACCCTGGCAACATCCTTGTAAATCTTTTCTGAACCCTTTCAGGTTTCACAACATCTTTCCAACAGGAAGGAGACCAGAATTAATGCAATATTCCAACAGTGGCCTAACCAATGTCCTGTGCAGCTGCAACATGACCTCCCAACTCCTGTACTCGATACTCTGACCAATAAAGGAAAGCATATCAAACACTTTCTTCAGTATCCTATCTACCTGTGACTCCACTTTCAAGGAGCTATGAACCTGCACTCCAAGGTCTCTTTGTTTAGCAACATTCCCTAGGACCTTACCATTAAATATATAAGCCCTGCTCTGATTGTCTTTTCCAAAATGCAGCACCTCGCATTTATCTAAATTAAACTCCATCTGCCACTTCTCAGCCCATTGGCCCATCTGATCAAGCTCCCATTGCAATCTGAGATAACCTTTTTCACTTTCCACTGCACCTCCAATTTTGGTGTCATCTGCAAACTTGCTAACTATACTTCTTCTATTCACATCCAAATCATTTATATAAATGATGAAAAGTAGTGGACCCAGCATTGATCCTTGTGGCACTCCACTGGTCACAAGCATCCAGTCTGAAAAACAACCCTCCACCACCATCCTCTATCTTCTACCTTTGAACCAGTTCTATATCCAAGTGGCTAGTTCTCCCTGAATTCCATGAGATCTAATCTTGCTAACCAGACTCCTATGGGGAACCTTGTCGAATGCCTTTTTGAAGTCCATTTAGATCACATCAACCACTCTGCCCTTCTCAATCCTCTTTGTTACTACTTCAGAAAAAGTCAGTCAAGTTTGTGAGACATGATTTCCCACACAAAGCCATGTTGACTCTCCCTAATCAGTCCTTGCCTTTTCAAATACATGTACATCTTGTCCCTCAGGATTCCCTCCAACAACTTGCCCACCACTGATGTCAGGCTCACTGGTCTATAATTTCCTGGCTTGTCCTTACCACCTTTCTTAAACAGTAGCACTACATTAGCCAGCCTTCAGTCTTCTGGCACCTCACCTGTGACTATTGATGCAAATATTTCAGCAAGAGGCCCCGCAATCACTTCCCTAGCTTCCCACAGAGCTCTTGGGTACACCTGATCAGGTCCTGGGGATTTATCCACATTTGTGTGTTTTCAAGACATTCAGCACTTCCTCCTCTGTAGTATGGACATTTTCCAAGATGTCACCATCTAACTCCCTACATTCTATATCTCCCATGTCCTTTTCGACAGCAAATACTGACGCAAAATACTCGTTTAGTATCTCCCCCATCTTCTGCGGCTCCACAAAGGCCGCCTTGCTGATATTTGAGGGGCCCTAAACTCTCCCTAGTTACCCTTTTGCCTTAATGTATTTGTAAAACCCTTTTGGATTCTCCTTAACTCTATTTGCCAAAGCTATCTCATGTCCCTGTTTGCCCTCCTGATTTTATTCTTAGCCAGTTGCGTTTTCAAGTTGTGTGTTTAGGCTGTACTGGATTTTTCTATGTCATTTATTATTGGTACTATGTTTAGTTAGTAACAGTTGAAATTTGAGCAAGGTAAGATGGCCACACTGAGCATCTCACTAGCAAGTGGACAATTTGCACAGCTACCCAATTAAACACAAAAATGTCAACCATCTGGGCCGTCTGATTCATTTTTATTTACAAATTAATACTTGAATGATTTGAATTTTTATCATGCTTTCCAAGACCACAGGAGGTCTCAAAATACTCCACAGCCAATAAATACTTTTGAAAGTGTACTCAAATGTTATGTAGGAAATGCAGAGGTTTATTTTAATTATGGACCTTCATTTATTTTGGTTTGTACAGTCGGCATTTTTTTCCACGTAAGGATGGAAAAGCAGAATGCACAATGACTTTCAAAGCTTAATTTTACTGCTTTTGTGGATTTCAGTATTGAATGCATAACTAAATATAACTGCAATTGAAATGTATTCTATGCCAATCTGTTTTGAGAGGTTAAAGTTTCAGTTTAGCTGAATAACTGCTGAAGTAGAGTGACTGTTTTAGAACATTGTGATTTGCTGTGTTAAATATTGTCAGGCACCTATACAGAGGATTATAATCTGTATTATTGGTTTTGCACTGCCACTCCATGTAACCTAAAACCATCTTCATAAACATATACAGCACTTTAACGTTAGCCCTATAATGGTGTGCAAAGAAAATACATAAATATTAAGAAAGTAAACTATATTTATCAAAGAGTAAGGAACTGGAATTTGACAGGTGTTTGAAAGCTGACATGACATGACTAATCAGCTAGCTGCAACAGTGTTTAAAATATCTATGAAAGGAGATATTATAAAGCAATCAGAAAAGTTGATTACAGGTATACTTGCAAAATATGGTTGTTAAGAAGGCTTTTGAAAGCACCGAAGGTCGGTAGCTAAATAAGTGATTGAAAGACCATTCTATACTGCAAAAATTACAGTGTAAAACTTACCAATAATGTTGTGAAGGGAAGGTAAAATAGTCAGTAAACCAAACCTTGGGAGAATAAAAGATGCAAGTTCAGGATTTGGAATGGATAAGATTTCATGTAGGTTAGTTTGTGAGTATTGAGGTTTTTTTGAAAATAGAAGTTGATTAATGAAATGAGTATTTTTTTGGATGTGGGCAACCAGTACGGATTGAGGACAGCAGAATGGAGTGAGTTGGATAGGTAAACTAAGCTATTTTGTGGGTGAACAGCTTTGGAATTAGATGGCAGTGTTGGACAAGGCTGATGTTCACGTAGGCTGGTGATTGAGGAAACTTAGAAGCTAAAGGTGCGGGTACTAGTTTATTATTGTTTAGGGCGGGAATAGGGTAGAGCCATAATGTTATAGAAACTGAAGTAGATGGATTAGTTCCTGTTCAGGTGTGACTTCTGAAATGCATCATAGAGTGAGATGATATGAAGAAGTTGCACAATATCTGATTGTGTCATTGAATAGCCAGGATCAGATTTGATTCCTAGTTATTGCTTATATTTTCTGATCGGAATTGAGAAAAGAGATTTCGATACTTTTACTCAAACCTTTAGTGTACTGATCTTTATTAGGATTTAATATCAAACCCAGTGAGGGGAATTGATGCCAGTTTGTGAAAATAAGATTTTAAGTTTTTTTTTTGTATGTAATATTTTCATTTCAAGTATTTTCTAACTTTAATCTAATATGTGACTCTCAATTTCAGTTTAATAGCATTCCAGTTTGTTTGCATATGGATATCATGCTATTTAAAAACCCATCAAACTTTTATGTAATACTTGTACATAGTTAGTTATTAGCGAGTTTTGAGAAGATTTGTAGCTTAGGTTGAGGTTTTGGATGTAGGTTTGCTCACTGAGCTGGAAGGTTCATTTCCAGACATTTCGTCACCCTGCCAGGTAACATCTTCAGTGGGCCTCAGGCGAAGCACTGCTGAAAATTCCTGCTTTCTATTTATATGTTTGGGTTTCTTTGGGTTGGTGATGTCATTTCCTGTGGTGATAGTTCCTGTGGTGAAGTCACTTCTTGTTCCTTTTCTCATGGGGTGGTAGATGGGGTCTAATTCAATGTGTTTGTTGATAGAGTTCATTAAAGACCCTACACAGACAACAAACAAAGCTAATGTCACTTAGTCCTTGCATGGTATTTTGTAACAAACACTACATTGGACAAACAGGCAGAAAACTAGCCACCAGGATATATGAACACCAACTAGCCACAAAAAAAAAGACCCCCTCTCACTAGTATCCTTACATACGCATGAGGAAGGACACCACTTCAACTGGGACAACACATCCATCTAAGGACAAGCCAAACAAAGACATGCATGAGGATTCCTAGAAGCTTGGCATTCCAACCAGAACTCTATCAACAAACACATTGAGTTACACACCATCTACAACACCCTGAGAAAATGAACAGAAAGTGACTTCACCACAGGAAATTACATCACCAACCCAAAGAAACCCAAATGTAGAAAGCAGGAATTTTCAGCAGTGCTTCGCCTGAGGCCCACTGAAGATGTTACCTAGCAGTGTGACAAAATGTCTGGAAATGAACCTTCCAGCTCAGCGAGCAAACCTACATCCATAATTAGTTATAATAAGTGTCTGGGCTAAAATTAACATTTTGGGTTATAACAGAAGAACATGCTTTTTGTGATCTGAGATAAGATGGCTTATCATTCCTTTTTGACAGAAGTGGGTACTGCAGATGCTGGAGATTAGAGTCAAGATTAGTGTTGTGCTGGAAAAGCACAGCAGGTGAGGCAGCATCCAAGGAGCAGGAAAATTGACGTTACCGAAAAAGCCCTGAGGGGCTTTTGTCCCGAAACAGACTTTCCTGTTTCTTGGATGCTGATTGACCTGCTGTGCTTTTCCAGCACCACTCTAATCTTGATTATAATTCCTTTATGGCCAAAAGTCACATGCAGTGATAGAGTGATGGCATATGCATATGTCCTAAAGGTATACTGACACCTCGTGAGAGCCAATACAACAATGCCTCCACTTTTTATTTCAAACATAAAATACCTATTCTAAATAGGTGTCTGCTTGATTATACGAAGACAAAGTTTGCAAGGCTGGCATTTCCAACTTGAGTATAATGTTTCAGAAGTTTGACCATTCATGCTGATATGTTGATTATATACTTGTTTGGAGAGAGGTGTGTTGTTCCTTGTTGCACTTGTTTAGATGTCTTACTGCTGGTTGTTTTCATTTTATTTTTGCATGTTCATTGGTGTTCTTCTTCATTTTGTGTGTGTGCATGATTTATTGTGCCAACCATTGTTCTACCATAATGGTTGGAATTTTTAGAAACCTTTGCTGGTATCCAAGCGTTTCTAACTGGCATTCTTTGCCCAGTTCAGTTTTGGTAGTTCTCCATTGATTTGCAGCGTTTCCATGCAACACCATTGTAAAAGTTTTGCATTGTCACTAAAATAATTGATTATGTCCGAGACACAGCAGATAATCCAGCCCATACAAAAGCTAATATATTCCTATTGACCTGCACATTGATGTTCTTGACTACATAACTGAAGATATTCTTTCGCCACAGCCATTACAAAGGGTTACAATCAGCAACTGCTCAAGATGAGCAACTGCAAGAAGTGTGAAAAATGTATCCAGGGATAGCTTGAGAATATCAAAAGTGTGAAAAAATTTATTTCATTTTGTCTGTTCAGGAAAAAAAAAATGGTATTTGCAAATCACTTCAAGAGTAGACAAGGTCTCATATTAAAAGCATTACACATATGTCTACATTACATCAGTGACACTAGGATATTGAATATACAAAATAGCAAGCACATAGGTCTATGTACTGGCCAGACATGAATCAGGAAATTCAGTGACTTGTGAATGCATGAGACATCCTGTACATATTAAACCAAGCAGTGGAGGAAGCTTCTACATTGAAATGATGTATCATCTGTTCATTGGACAAAAGTAGTAACAGGTGTAATGTCAGTTTTTTTGAAAAAAATGAATTACTACTTTTTAAAAATTTTTCATTGTTTGATTTAATAAAACCATGAACATTATGAAACTCTGCCTTGGATCAGAGTTTCACACAACAGATCACAGTATTCAAGCGAAGCATTTCAAGGCATGTGTATTAAATATCCCACTATCCATTCTCAAACTGTCTAGCAGAGTAATGGTAGATGGTATCGATTATGTATAGGATGTCTTGTGCATTATTTCTGCTATGTAGTCATGAAGTAAGAATTTAACTTAAGATAAAATTATGATTTTGGATAGAAAGTTTTATATTTGCTTATATTGAGTCAGGGATAAAAATGTTGACTTTGTATGGTATTGTCCATTTACAAATGCCATGCTGGAGGTGCTGAATGGATTTCATTTGTAAATGCAACTACGTAGTTCTCTAAATTGTGCCAACATAAGTTGAAGTTATATAATTAATGCCTGAGTTAAACATTTCAATGTTTTGAATATTATCCAATTCATAGAACACATAACAGCGCAGTACAGGTCCTTCGGCCCTCATTGTTGAGCCAACCTGTGGAACCAATCTGAAGCCTGTCTGTCCTACACTATTCCATTTTCACCCATATGTTTATCCAATGACCATTTCATTGCCCTTTAAAGTTGGCGAGTCTACTACTGTTGTAGGCAGTGCATTCCATACACCACCTACTGAGTAGAAAAAAAATTACCTTCTGACATCCGTCCTATATCTATCACCCCTCAACTTAAAGCTATGTCCCCTTGTGCTAGCCATCACCATCCAAGGGGGTAAAAACACTCTCACTGCCCACCCTATCTAACCCTCTGATTATCTTGTGTCTCTATTAAGTCACGTCTCAACCTTCTCTCTAATGAGGATAGCCTCAAATCCCTAAGCCTTTCCTCATAAGACCTTACCTCCAAACCAGGCAACATCCTGGTAAATCTCCTCTGCATCCTTTCCAATACTTCCACATTCTTCCTATAATGCGGTGACCAGGACTGTACACAATATTCCAAGTGAGGCCTCACCAGAGTTTGTACAGCTGCAGTATTACCTCAGTGGCTCTGAAACTCAATCCCTCTACCAATAAAAGCTAACACATTGTATGCCTTCTTAACAATCCTAAGAAACTAGGTAGCAACTTTCAGGGATCTATGTACATGGACACGGAGATCTCTCTGTTTATCTACTCTACCAACAGTCTTACCATTAGCCCAGTACTCTTTCTTTTATTCCTGTTGCTCCTTCCAAAGAGAACCACCTCACACTTTTCCACATTAAACTGAATTTGCCACCTCTTGACCCAGCTCTGCAGCTTATCTATGTCCCTCTATAACTGCAATATACTTCAGCATTGTCTACAACTCCATTGACCTTAGTATCATCCACAAATTTACTAATGCATTCTTCTATGCCCTCATCTAAGTCCTTTATAAAAATTACAAACAGCAGTGGCCCCAAAACAGATCCTTGTGGTACCACTAGTAACTGAACTCCAGGATGAACATTTCCCATTTGTCGTCTTTCAGCTCGCCAATTTCTGATCCACCCTCAATCCCGTGCATCTGTATTTTGTGCAATAGCCTACTATGGGGCACTTGATCAATTACCTTTCTTACATGCCACCTCAACCACTTTTCCCCAACCACCTATGTGGTGACCTTCTCAAAGAACTGGGTTTGTGAGGCACAACCAACCCCTCTCAAAACTGTTGACTATCCCTACTCAACTTATTACTCACTAGATGATTACAAATCCTAACTCTTATAATATTTTCCAACACTTTGCCCACACCTAAGTAAGGCTCACTAGTATATAATTACCAGGGTTGTCTCTCTTCCCCTTGAAAAAGGGGACAACATTTGCAATCCTCCAGTCTTCTGACACTATTTCTGTAGACAATAATGGCATAAAAATCAGAGCCAAAGGCTCTGCAAACCCTTCCCTTGCTTCCCAGAGAATCCTGGGTTAAGTTCCATTCGGACCAGGGGTCTTATCTATTTTCACACTTGGCAGAATTGCTAACACCTCCTTGTGAACCTCAATCCAGTTTAGTCTACTAGCCTATATCTCATGTATTCTCCTTGACGATATTGTCTTTTTCCAGTGTGAATACTGATGAAAAAATACTAATTTAGTACTTCCCCTATCTCCTCGGACTCCAAGTACAACTTCCCATACTGTCCTTGATTGGCCCTAATCTTTCTCTAGTCATTCTTTTATTCCTGATATACCTATAGAAACCTCTTATGGTTTTCCTTGATCCTGTCTGCCAACACTTTCTCATGCCCTCTCCTGGTTCTCCTTCGCGCTCTCTTTAGGTCTTTCCTGGCTAACGTAGAACTCTCAAGCACTGAGCATTCACATCTCATCCTAATATAAGCCTTTTTCTTCCTCATGTTTGTCTTAAATTTGTGAAGTTACAGAAGAACAGCTATTAAAATAAAATGTTCAAATTGACTTGAGTGATTGAACTAATCATTTGTTTTGTGGTGTGCTAACTTGATCTTTTTACATCTGGGTGGTAATGTTAATTTTTTATTTGGCCTTTCACTCAGCATTAAAATTACAACTTAATCTAAATGGATCCAATAATAGTAGAACGCATCCTAAGGGTCATCACACAATCATAATCAGACAACAGTTGACAATGAATCTTGAAGGTTATTCACAGAGGTAACTCAAATCCTGGACAAAGATAACTTGACCAGTCCAGATAAGCATAACTTCTCAGTTCAGTGTCTTGTGTTCCTTGATCTTTACGCAATGTATTCAGCGAATTTAAATTGGCCTCAATATCTTCCTGTTTTAAAGGGAGTCAAGTTCATGGTTTACCAAAGGTCATTTTCAGTTATGGAGAAGAACAATGTAATTTATTGCTATCAAATTAGACTGAAATATTATTGTTTACTACAAGCAGGTTTCTCGAGGCATTTTTGTGATTGTTACTTCAATTTCTTGCAGAGGTTCTCACGTTTGTCTTTTTGAACGATTGTGCAAACTTCCTTCTATTAAATTATTCTGACTTTAGCAATACATTAATGGATGATTTTCATTACTTTCTATTTTATATCATGTTCAAGCTGTAATCTGCTTGAAGTTCGTTAATACCAGAGTATTTATTTCTTATTGGTAGGTTTGGTTATGTGGTGGACAATTGGAAATTCTGCCATGTTCTGTAGTGGGCCATGTTTTTCGCACCAAAAGTCCACATACATTTCCCAAAGGTACTCAAGTCATTGCTCGCAACTTGGTTCGTCTGGCGGAAGTATGGATGGATGACTATAAGCAGATATTTTACAGACGAAATCAACAGGCAATGCAGATGTCTAAAGAGGTTGGTGGCATTGTTAAAACAAGTACGTTGGAATTATTCTGCAGGAAAGCCATCTACAAAGATTGCCTATCAAGTGTATTTAGCTTTTGTGTTTTGAATTGTTTGAAACTTTTCGAATAAAATGGGTCATGTAGATATATCAAGAAATCTATATATCTTGTATTTGTTAGAATTTTTGCTTGAGAAATAAAATTCAAAACTTGCGTCATAGAACAAAACCTTTATTGTTGCCACAAAAAGGTAATAGTTTTAGCTCATGTTGTGATTGTGAATGTGTTTTTTTTTAAAACTAATTTGAACCTTTTTACTTTATAAGTTGAAGGGCATAACTGCAGTTACCTGAATTTTCACCAAATATTTCAATTCTGTAGCATCACAAAGTTGATCAATAATTAAAGAGGTTTTAATCTCAATTCATTTTGATATTTAAACTTTTTATTTTATTTATTCACTTATGATATTGATTTGAGGTCTCCATTGAAATGCCTATCCCCATTTGAGTTTTGACTCAGGGAGTACCATTATTATAAAGACTGTCAAAGTGCTACATAGACCCCTCCAGCATTTTGAGTCATAAATCAGGACTCCTTCAACATTGATCTCCAAGTCAGAATAGTATGTGGCTCTGAGGATACCGTGACATTAATAATGTTATAACCAATGCCCAGACAAGAGTCCCCACTTTATTAAGATTTTAGATAGGATATTTCCAAATCATTTCATTCCATCAAAACTTGTTTTATAGCATATGTATTTACTGTATTTAGAGTCTTCATACAATGGTCGCCAGACATTGCACAATGCATATTATCAGAAAGCTATCAAACTATTATTTAAAAAGTGCAGGCTGAAGAATAATGGGCTTAGTGGCTTCATTCTGGATGAGCACAGCAGTTCAGGCAGCATCCGAGGAGCAGTAAAATCGACGTTTCGGGCAAAAGCCCTTCAGGAATAAAGGTAGAGAGCCTGAAGCGTGGAGAGATAAGCTAAAGGAGGGTGGGGGTGGGGAGAAAGTAGCATAGAGTACAGTAGGTGAGTGGGGGAGGGGATAAAGGTGATAGGTCAGGGGTGGAGTGGATAGGTGGAAAAGAAGATAGGCAGGTACGACAGGTCATGGGGATAGTGCTGAGCTGGAAGTTTGGAACTAGGGTAAGGTGGGGGAAGGGTAAGTGAGGAAACTGATAGTGTTCAGAGGCGGAAGATGAGGCATTCTTCCTCCAGGTGTCTGGTGGTGGGGGAGCAGCAGTGAAGGAGGCCTAGGACCTCCATGTCCTCGGCAGAGTGGGAGGGGGAGTTGAAATGTTAGGCCACAGGGTGGTGTGGTTGATTTGATGCAGGTGTCCCGGAGATGTTCCCTACCAGACGCCTGGAGGAAGAATGCCTCCTCTTCCGCCTTGGAACACTTCAACCCCAGGGCATCAATGTGGACTTCAACAGTTTCCTTACTTACCCTTCCCCCACCTCACCCTAGTTCCAAACTTCCAGCTCAGCACTGTCCCCATGACCTCTCCTACAATCTTTTCCACCTATCCACACCACCCCTGACCGATCACCTTCATCCCCTCCCCCACTCACCTACTGTACTCTATGCTACTTTCTCCCCACCCCCACCCTCCTCTAGCTTATCTCTCCACACTTCAGGCTCTCTGCCTTTATTCCTGATGAAGGGCTTTTGCCCAAAACGTCGATTTTACTGTTCCTAGGATGCTGCCTGAATTGCTGTCCTCTTCCAGCACCACTAATTCAGAATCTGGTTTCCAGTATCTGCAGTCATTGTTTTTACTTAGTGGCTTCATTCTCTGTTGCATGACACTTATTCAGAAGTGGAAATTTTCCATGCAGAGCTGCAAGGTTTAGAGGAATTACAAATTCTGCACTGAAATGAAATTGCCTACGTAGAGAATGCTTCCTTGTAACTTCAAATTACAGATCCCCTTTCTAGTAGTGTTTCCTTTGTCTTTATTGTATCAGAGCTGAAAATGTGTCACTGGAAAAGCGCAGCAGGTCAGGCAGCATCCAAGGAACAGGAGAATCGACGTTTCGGGCATCAGCCCTTCTTCAGGAATCAGCAAATCTTTATTGTATCAGCAAAGTTAGTTCTGAACCAGAACATAGGAATTAGGAGCGGGAGTAGGCAATTTAGCCCTTCAAGTCGAAAAGTGTAGCACTAGAAAAGCACAGCAGGTCAGGCATAATCTGAGGAACAGCAGAGTCAACGTTTCGGGCACGAATCCTTCATCAGGACTGTCCTTCAAGACAACTCCACCATTTAACGTGATCATGGGTGATCTTATCCTGGTCTCACTCCCACTGGGATAAGATCAGCCATGATCATGTTAAAGAAGCAATCACAGAAGCAAAAGACTAATTGGAACCAGGAGCAAAATAGACATGCACTATCCCACCCATGTAATTAGCTTTGCAATAAATAAAATCATGAAAATCTAAATCAACTCCACTTCCCTGCCCTATTCCCTTAATTTATTTATTGCCCAAACATCTATTGAGCTCCTATTTTGAATAAATTCCTCAACTGAGAATCCACAATCCTGAGAGAGTGAATTCCAGTGCTTCACAAACAATCCTTGTGAGGTGAGGAAAAAATAACCTTCATGTCAGTTTCTTAAAGGAATAACACCTCATCTCAGTGCCTCAGAGGAAGTGGCTTTAAATGATGTAAGAAAGAAATGGTAAGCCGGAGGATTGGGACAGCAAGTGGAAAGGGAATCGACCAGAAGGAAAAGATTAATTTGACCTTGTCCTCAACAGTCTGTCACCAACACATCTATCTGTGACACTATCGGTAGAAGTGACCATTACACGTACCTTTTCTCTCAATTGTCACTGAGGATATATATATATCAGTTGTGTGGCACTATCACCATACAACATGGGACTGACTTCAAACGGATCTAGTAACAAAATTCTGGGCACCTAGGTCCACCAACAACGGAATTGTATTCAACCAAGTCTGTATTCTCTTGGCATAGTCCCCACTCCATCAACACAATCCAGCTGGGAAATCAACCATGGTTTAATAAAAGAGAGGCCATGCCAGAATCAGCACTAGAGACACCTAAAACTGAGGCACCAACCTGGTGAACAACACAGGACTACTTGAGGGCAGATCAGTGGCGGTGATTTATATGAACTTCAGTAAGTCATTCGACAAGGTTCCTCATGGTAGACTGGTTAGATGATGTGGAACACCGTGAGGACTAGCCATTTGGATACAGAACTGACAAAGATAGAAGACCGAGGGTAGTGGTGGTGGAGGGATGCTTTTCAGACTGTGACCAGTGGTGTGCCACAAGGATTGGTGCTAGGTCCATGCTTTTTGTCATTTATATAAATGATTTGGGTATGAACAATAGGTATGGTTAGTAAGTTTGTAGATGACACCAAATTTGAAGTTGTAGTGGACAGTGAAGAAGGTTGCCTCAGAGAACAACAGGATCTTGATTAGATGGAGTGGTAGGTGGAGTTTAATTTAGATAAATGTGAGGTGCTGCATTTTGGAAAGGAAATTGTGGTGGGACTTATAAACTTAATGGTAAGGTCCTGGGAAGTGTTGCTGAACAAAGAGACCTTGGTGTGAAGGTTCATAGCTCCTTGAAAGTGGAGTCAATTAGATTAGATTAGATTACTTATAGTGTAGAAACAGGCCCAACAAGTCCACACTGACCCGCCGAAGTGCAACCCACCCATTCCCCTACATTTACCCCTTTACCTAACACTACATGCAATTTAGCATAGCCAATTCACCTGACCTGCACATTTTTGGACGGTGGGAGGAAACCAGAGCACCCGGAGGAAACCCCACGCAGACACTGGGAGAATGTGCAAACTCCACACAGTCAGTCGTCTGAGTTGGAAATTGAACCCGATAGATAAGATAATGAAGAAGGTGTTTAGTGTGCTTTGAGTGTAAAAGTTGGGAGTCATATTGTGGCTGTACAGGACATTGGTTAGGTCATTGTTGGAATACTGCATGCCATTCTGGTCTCTCTGTTATTGGAAGGATATTGTGAAATTTAAAAGGGTTCAGAAAAGATTTACAAGGATGTTGCCAAGGTTGGAAGGTTTGAGCTATAGGCAGAATCTGAATAGACTTGGGCTATTTTCCCTGGAGCATTGGAGGCTGAGGGGTGACCTTTATAGAGGTTTGTAAAATCATGAGGGGCATGGATAGGATAAATAGACAATGTCTTTTCCCTGAGGAGGGGGGAGTCCAGAACTATGGGGCATAGGTTTAGAGGGCGAGGAGAAAGATTTAAAAGGGACCTAAGGGGTAACTCCTTTCACGCAGAGGGTGGTGTCTGTATGGGATGAGCTGTCAGTGGAAATGGTGGAGGCTGGTACAATTGCAACATTTAAAAGGCATGTGGATGGGTATATGAGGAGGAAGGGTTTGGAGGGATAAAGGCCAGGTGCTGGCAAATGCCTCCATTAAAACTGGAGTTAATGGAAATCGAGGTAAAATACTTAGCATAAAGGAAACTTGTTATTGTTGGATGTCCGTTTTCTCAGACCCAGGACATCACTGCAGGAGCTTTTCAGGTTCAATATTTTCTAATCAGCCTGTTTGGCAATGTTGTTAAATCACTCTAGGACAGGTAGTTCTTAAAATCTGGGCGGGCAGGCTGGCTCAGAAGTCAGGACATTGTCACCGCACTATAAGTGCACCCACTTAAGTCAGGTAGAGAGAGAGTTCCAATCATCTTCAAATGCTTTATTAATGATCTTTCTTTTATCATAAGGTCAGATGGCAGCCCAATGTTAAGCGCTATTTGAGATGCCAATACTGAAGCAGTCTGTATTCATATGCAACAACACTAGGGTAATATCCAGGTTTAGGGTGGTTAACACCACACAAGTGCCAGGCAATAACTGTTTCCAACAAGAGAGATTCTAATCATTACCTCTTGACAATTAATAGCGGCATGATCATTGATTGCCCCAGAATCCACATCCTTTTGAATTGCCAGTGATCAGAAACTGAATTGAATTATCATATGAACATTGTGACTATTGAAGTATCAGCAGCTAAAAATTCTATAGTGAATAATCTACCTTATGTCTCCAAATACCTATCAACCATTATCTGCAAAGAATGAGTCAGGAGTATGATGAATTACATTTCACTTGCCTGGATGGGTGTAGCTCCAACAATACTTAAGAAGCTCAACATCACCCAGCACAAAGTGGCCCCAAACATAACCTTCACTATTCCTTTACTGCCAACAAATGTCAGTGGTAGTATGTGGATATCTAAAGGATGCAGTGTAGTAATTCAAAAGCACCTTCCAAACTCATGGATTCTATATCTAGAATGACAAAGTGAGCAGGGGCACAGGAACATGATCATCTGCAAGATATCCTTTGAGTCCCTCACAATCTTGATTTAAAACCATGGTACTATTCATTCATTATTGCTAGATCAAAATATAGGCACTCCCTCCTAAATGTTGTGGTTCTGTTCGCTGAGCTGGGAATTTGTGTTGCAGATGTTTCGTCCCCTGTCTAGGTGACATCTTCAGTGCTTGGGAGCCTCCTGTGAAGCACTTCTGTGATCCTTTCTCCGGCATTTGTAGTGGTTTGCATCTGCCGCTTCCAGTTGTGAGTTCCAGCTGTCCGTTGCAGTGGTCGGTATATTGAATCTGTGGATGAGTGCCATGTCTCTAGGAATTCCCTGGCTGTTCGCTGTTTGGCTTGTCCTATAATAGTAGTGTTACCCCAGTCAAATTCATGTTGCTTGTCATCTGCGTGTGTGGCTACTAAGGATAGCTGGTCGTGTCGTTTCGTGGCTAGTTGGTGTTCATGGATGCGGATCGTTAACTGTCTTCCTGTTTGTCCGATGTAGTGTTTTGTGCAGTCCTTGCATGGGATTTTGTACACTACATTGGTTTTGCTCATGAACCACAACAACGAGCACCCGAGCTACAAATCTTCTCACAAACTTTGAACTCCCTCCTAAAGGCAGAGTCCCTACAATCCATGGATCACTGTGATTCAAGAAGACTGCTGCCTTCTCCAGGGGGCGAACATTTAAAACTTTGTATCAACTGATCAACATAATACTTCTGGAGGAAAGAAAAAGAACTTGCATTTTTAAAAAAAGTCACCATGTCTATGGAAATGATTTGAAATGAATAATTAAACTCCACACGTACCTAAAACCTACATGTCACTGGCTCAAAAACCCATGCTTTCATATATTCAAGTCTAAATCACGGAATTCCAATCATTACACAGTGGCTCAGTGGTTAGCACTGCAGCCTTACAGCACCAGTGTCCCAGGTTCTATTCCAGCCTCGGGTGACTCTCTGTGTGGAGTTTGCACATTCTCCCTGTGTCTGCATGGGTTTCCTCTGGGTGCTCCAGTTTCCTCCCACAGTCCAAAGATGTGCAGGTTAGGTGAATTGGCCATGCTAAATTGCCCATAGGTTAGGTACGTTAGTCAGTGGGAAATGGGTCTGGGTGGGTTACTCTTCAGAGGGTCAGTGTAGACTTGTTGGGCCAAAGGGCCTGTTTCCACACTGTAGGGAATCTAATAAAATAAAAAAATGAAAGTGTCAATAAAGCTATCTAAAATATGTAAAGTCAAATTAATGCTCTTAACTCATTTTTTGAGTCCAATTAACATTTGAAAGGTTCCTTCCAATGCCAACATTCTCATTAAGCATTTGCAAAATGAGACAAGCTTGTCTATGCCGAGAAATACCAAGCCTAACTTTTTCAATGTGAACAGCAGGCTTAAAGGAGATCTGATGGAGCTATTCAAAATCATGAGGTCCCTTAATAGATTGACAGAAACTGTTTTCGTTGGTGAAAGGATTGAGAATGAGAGGGTACAGTCACTGGCTAGGTTTTGGAATGTGCTGCCTGAGGCACATTCAATGATTTATTCAAAAAGAAATTTGTTCATTGTTAAATACTACAATGTGCAGTATGTTTGCGAGGGATTTTAAAGAGGAGTCTGAGTACCAGGTTCAGTAGCACAAATCAATATTTATTTGAAGCTTCTTTACCATGTGTTGGAGGGGCCAGAGACCACTCTGAATTTGGCTTCCATGTGAGGCCCAGTTGCCTCCCTTAATTACAGCTCCCATCGGAGGTCAGTGATACTTTACCTTTGCCAATAAAGATTATTTATACTAACCATGTTACAATGGTTACACGCAACGTTGCTTTCAGTGCTTGACACATTCGTTCTGACCTACACATCCAATTTGGTGAATACCTGATCAATGATGGACAACTTTTTGGTCCACCTTATGTCTTCCCAACAACTCATGTTGTTTGCCAGATCCGCTTTCACCTGTTCTTGGGCTCTTATAATTATTGACCACATTCCAACACCGATTGATGTGCCCCTTCGTAGACATGGTACACTTATTAATAATGACTTTTCAAATTCAGCCATGCAATTCTTAATCCCTGCTGCTCTAAGTACAGAAAAATTAAAAGGATATTAATTTTTAACAATTGTTATATTATAATGATATTATCACCTCTAATATAACATTATGCATAGTTAAACCTAATACTAGGATACTGTGACAAAGCTAACAATTTCTGGAACAGCTTCCCTCTTATCTAACTTACAAAGTGGCAATCGTTTGTTCTGTCAGTCATAGTGACCCCGTTTCAACATTGTTTCTGCTCCCCTTGTCATGTCATTTGTTTCTTGGTACTCCTATGAGGTTATATTGTTTATATCTTGTTGTTCTAGTCTTTCTGAAGGAGAAAAAGGTTTCTTTCAGGGTGTTTATCAAAGCCAGCCTCTGAATCCAAGGCTAACTGCATTCAAAAAATTAATTTCCCAATATCTAATAAATTTAAACTTCTATTCTTATGTAAACGTGTCTATTCTAATATGTAATTAATAAAAAAAAAAGCCTCATCTCAGTTAGGTCAAGCTTTCCCCTTCTATTTCATATAAAAAATTGGAAATCTTCTGTCAGAATTTTTATCTGAGCTGCCTTATCAGTGTCTTACTGTTTCCATTTCAGTCCCATCTTACGAATACTGAGGCATTTTGTTGTATGTTTATGAAGGCCATGAGTTGAACTGTATGAAATGGTAAATCAGCTAAGCTTTCTTTTGATTTTCTGTATCTGTTAAAAAGAGAACCCCTAATAGCCAATTTGTCATTTCAGCCATGGGCAACAGCAACATTGTTACAGGCAAGAGAATTGCATGAAGTGAAATGCTTGTTGACCTATTAAGTGCAGACATTATAATTCAACTTATCCCTGTTGCACAGTAACAATTTTGTGACTCTTATTCTGTGGAGAGTTGATTGTGGTGTGGGTAATTTTGATGACACACTTGCATTTTACTCTGCAATGCCTCTTAAATCTACGCATCAGCGATTGAAGTTGAGAGGCATTGGGGGTAGTGTAAATCTGCTGAACAAAACTCTTAATTTGATTTGCCTATCTGGAGATTGTTTGGCTTCCAATATGCTGCGTGTATCGCTGTTTTTAGCAATGCAGAATTAGAGGTTGCTTTCAAGTAACTTAAGGTGTGCAGTTTAATATAGAAATGTGTTTGGAGGTGGCTTCCTAACAAGCTTGTGCTGGGATTTCACTCCCTGCCCACATACAAATGTCTGCACTCCTCCATATGAAAATTCTCAGTCTGATTTTGAAGCTGAACTGCTACTGTTATGGAAATAAAACAAATATAATACTGGGCATTGAAAATGAGTACTATAATTTTTTTTTTCAAAATGTTCTCAGTAAGATTGACTATTATCAGATCAACTTTTAAAATTCAGGTCACCTCAAAAAGACAATATTGAACTTCTGAAACTGGCATTTTTTCACTTGTTAATGCATACAGACATTATGTAGACAAACAGAAGGCTGGAAGAATGCAGCAAAGCAGGTAGCATCAGGAGGTGGAGAAGTCAACTTTGTGGACATTGACCCTATTCAGGACTAGATCAAATTTGCCCTGAAGAAAGGTTAATATCCTCACTATTAACTTCTCCAGCTCCTGATGCTGCCTGGCTTGCTGTGCTCTTTCAGCCTTTTTTTTGTCTACTTAGGATTCCAGAATCTTTTATCTCTATGCACTGTGTGTATTCATTGCTGGACAGGATATGGGGTAGTTCTTCTAATACATGATAGTTGTGTTCTGGTGCAACCCCGCATTATAAGAAAATTGCCCTTTAGAAACAGTGCTTAAAGCATTGGCGATGTAATCGTGTTACAGCCAAGACGTTTTAAAAGTTTGTGCTTTAGAAACAGTGTCCCCAATTTGTTAATCACATTACAGCGAATTTGTGTTAATCAAATATTCATTATAGCAGAATGACCTGTAGTGCAAAATTATAACTATTATTCCCTTACTACAAAGTTTAAAAATAAATTTATAGAGATCAATCTTTTGAACGTAGGAGACCTGTTGGATATGATTCATTATTCTTTGGATTGCTTTTTTTTTAGCTGGCACAAACATAAACATAGAAACATAAAAAATAGGAACAAGAGTAGATCATTCAGCCCATTAAGCCCACACAGCCATTCATCAATTATGGCTAAGCCTTAATGACATACACTCATTCTCTCCTGAACACTATATGACATCTTTTAGCTCCTATAAATCTGTTTATTTCTTAAATATGTTCAATGTATAATTGTTGCAATGCATGCATTATTTATGGACTATTAGTAATTGCCTGTCCACTGTCATGCCTTTTAATGAAGCTAATCAGTCTATTGCAACCAAATCACCCCTCAGATCTTCATAGCTTTGTTTGTTTTGATTTAGGACACTAGTTTTGGATTGGACTGCCAGAAGAATTGGTGGAGGCTGGGACAATTGCAACATTTAAAAGGCATCTGGATGGGTATATGAATAGGAAGGATTTAGATGGGTATGGGCCAAGTGCTGGCAAATGGGACTAGGTTAATTTAAGATATCTGGTTGGCATGGATGAGCTGAACTGAAGGGTCCATTTCTGTGCTGTATGATTATGTGACTGCTTTTTATCCCAATGAAGAATTCATCCATGTTGTATAGATATTCAGGTATTAGATATTGTGATAATCCATATAGCTTTTGTTGGTTTTAAGTTGGATCTCTCCCACATCTTTGACTTTGATCTCTGGCTGTAAGTCAAAGTTGGAGATATTCATAGGGTCCTGAGGTGCGTAATAAGTTTAATCTTCCCAGGCAATTCCCAGAGAGGCTGTGTCTTGGGTCTTCAGAGGCATTCTCTGGTGTATTAGCTACCTGGAGACTGGAAGATCTGGACTAATGTCAAAGACATTATTAAAAAGTATGATCAGTACAATGATTTGAGTAAAAATTCATCGAGAATTAGGTGCGTGATGAAAATCTCCTAATTTTCAGAAGAAAATATTTTAATGCCAACTGTATGTTGTGATTAGACTTTGACCTTGTCTTGGATCACAAGTGTATCCAAGGGGTTCTTTGGATTCAGTTAAATGTACTTAAGAGATCACTCGACAACAGCAATCTGCTTAAATATGAACACTTATTAAATAGTAATAAAAAAATGGAAAAGGAAAGGGATAAAAACAGCAATAAGTCTGGGACCCCGCAATTAATGGCTGGTTCCGGGCACCGTTCATGATCCTGGAGAAGTCCAACAACTCTGAGCAAAACTCTCTCTCTTATACAGTGTAACAAACAGCAAGTACAAAAAAAAGTTGATTGTGCTGTCCTCAGCGTGTACAGGAATGAGAGTTGCCCATTGCAGGGCTTATTCAAGGTCAT
The DNA here is from genome assembly GCF_047496795.1 of Chiloscyllium punctatum. Classification (NCBI taxonomy): domain Eukaryota; kingdom Metazoa; phylum Chordata; class Chondrichthyes; order Orectolobiformes; family Hemiscylliidae; genus Chiloscyllium; species Chiloscyllium punctatum. The sequence continues at coordinate 73,242,906 of NC_092748.1, forward strand.
GCAGCTGTCAAATATTATTACCAATTCTAACCCATCCGATACAGTCCACCTGAATGATATTTGAGAGCGTATGTAATATGCAGGTGCAAATCACCGACAGCCACATGAGAATGTACAATAAGAGTATGTAACCTAAACTGCAATGAAAATAACCATCAGTATAAAAATTGTAATAATAGGGCATATCATCAAATTAATGATTGCTATGGCATTATGGATTGCTATGGCATTAATGATTGCTATGGCATTAATGATTGCTATGGCATTCTCAGCTTCCAAAAAGGTCTTGCAGCAGTCCAGCTAGTTTGCTGTAATTTTCTACAAAGTTCCTGCAATAGTTAAATAGCCCTAAGACTTGTCTTATCCCTTCAAAAATAACTTTTTTCTCATTCCCAATAATGGTTCAGTTAATCTAATTACATAATTTGCTCTAAAATTCAGTATATTCCCTATTCAGGTTCATTAATTTGTCTTTTTTTATCCTCCAGTTCCTGATCCACAGATCACCTCACCCAATAACAGTAAAATAATATACATGGACTCAAAATTTCTCCAGCTCTCCATCTGTATCCATCTTGTGGATATTTCTTCAATCTGTTTCCTTCCTTGCCAATTTTATAATGATTGATTTTATCATTTGAGTGGTAACTACCTCAATACGCAAGCGCCTGCTTTGAGCTACAATATATAGAGGAACTTTGATTATCCGAAGGACAGAAGCGGGGAGTATTTTGTTCGGTTAATTGAATTTGGGATAATTGAATGCTGGATAACATAGCCAAGCAATGGGACCTTGCAATCTTGCTGGATAATCAGATATTCGGATAACCAAATGCTGGATAATCAAGGTTCTTCTGTAAATAGTATCAAACAATACAGCTCTAATGTTCATCAGACTTTACCTTCAGCCTTTTATTTTCCCTGAGGTTCCTTTACACTCCTACACCACTTGAGTCTTAGTTCAGCCTTCTTTCACATACACCAACTGTCCTAATAGATTACAATTTCACCTACTGGTTTAAACACAACTACGTGCATCATACAAACGCTCAAGGTGTGGCATTCATATGTCATCCAATAGGCCCCTTCATTCAGTCCACTATTGCTCTTCCCAGACTCGATATTCTTTCATTTCTGTAACATTTTGACATAATAGCCAATCACATTTTTTTTTTATTTTGACTGTAATTAGTTTTACACTCCTTTCACTAAAACTTTCATTGTTTTAGTGTCAGTTTCTCTATGGATTGTATGTTAATATTGTAGTGTTTAAACTGTTTTTGTACTCTTCAAGGCCACACTAATCCTTTTATCAAGTAGGTGTACATGTCTGACACCAGTTCTTCAGTGTATTTTTTTTTAAACAGGTATTCCCTCATGTTTGTTACCTCCAAGGTAACATTCACTTTTGCACACTTGCATCGGTATCCCAAGACCATGTCACGCATTCTGGACTCGCATGCGATCTTATCAAATGATCTGAGGTTTTACTTATCTCTCTGTACAGTCACGATGCCCAGGTAGTCGCTTGATTACCAATTCAGTCTTTCTTAAAAAGAAAGACAAAGATACAAACATCACCAAGAAAAAGTTGTCAGTTTAGTGCTCTCATCTAAACATCCTTCTCACTAAAGTGCATTTTGACCTCAATTGTAGTTTCAATCTATTATTTTTTTGTCTTCTGCCACCAGTCTCCACCCTTAATTACTTAATTTCATCCAATTTTGCAACTTAACTATTACTACCTTTGTATTTCCAGGGATCTGGAGAGATTTGTAGTCCAAGGAACTTCATCTTAAAGTAACATTTTGAAACAGAACTCAAATACAGAGGAACCCCGGTTATGCAAATAAGATGGGCGGGCACTATTTTGTTCAGATAAATAGGTTAATTAGCCTGTCCTCTGGGGCTCTGAGTTTTCTCAAGTTTCCTTTTCCTCGCTTTGCCTGCCTTGCTCCCTCAGGGTTTGTTTCTGAGCAGAGACACACTTGTGTGTAAGGGACCTGCAGCATTGCTGAAGCCCTGCCCCTCCCCCCACCCCCATCAGTTCAATGGAATTGACACAGTGAACACTTGCTAAGCCCGCTCCCTGGTTAGGAGACAAGGCACCAGACTAGCCCCGTCTGCCCCCAACCCCATCCAAACCCACCCCCAGCCGGCCCCCCTCCCCACCCTCTGGGGCAGCCAATCTGGACACCAACAGTAAGACTGCTGCTGCCTTTGGTGGGGGTGAGTGTCAAAAACTCTCTCACTCACTCACTCTCCACCCTGTACAGGACAATGTTGGAGAGATTATCTGGGAAAGGGTAGTTTCGGGTACACTCCTGTGTAGAACTCCAGGGTAAGTGTGGGGAAGGAGAGGGTGGGCGGTCAGTTACTTAGAGACAGTGCCTGAGCTCCCACTGACGTCCATGACTGTTCTCAGCAGCATTTCAATGAGCAGAGTTCATTTTGGAAACATCTCTTTGATATAATGTTTCTATCGGGACCTTGAGATGTCCTTTTGATAATCCAAAACTTGGATAATTGATATTCGGATAATTGAGGTTCCTCTGTATATTGTTTGATCTTTCTGAGATGACCTACATTTTTTAAGTTACTTGATATCTCATTTTAGATACTTGATATATCTGTGTAAATTTGTCCAAAATCAATATTCTGTTTACTCCCTCAAAGTCGCTAACCATTTTCATGCATTGAAACTACTGAGGCTGTGCATGCACTTTATCATTTCCCAGAATCCCTTTAAAGTTTCAGCTAACTTTTCCATTTAAATGTTTTAGAATACTAGGGCATTTGAGTCTTAATACAGTTTTTGTCATGATATGCAAAAGTGTACCCAGGCTCAGTGGTTTTGAGATTCCTGATACACAACACAATTAATGTTTTCACAGTACTTCCCCACCACTGAAATGTTATTGATGAATAGCTTTATGGGAGGGTGCCCCATCCTTGACTGTGTTGCGACATTGAAGGTCTGCAAACAGGTTTAGCATTCAGTTTCTCCAATTTCTAAACTAAAATAAACAACCTTCATCCATTCCACACCAAGCAGAATGAGTTAGTGTTAATCTAATACATAATCAAAAAAATGGGATGTAAACTCTTGCATGTAATTGTCATCCCTCTCTCTTCCTCCTGCAAGGAAATAAGTATGTTATACTTGAATAGACTTTTCCATTCTTAATTTGTTATATTTATCTTTTCTGAACTCCTTTCCCATAGAGAGTTGCTTTTTCAACATCTCAGTTTCCTATCACTTGGGGTATTTTTGCACCAAAGTACATTTACAATGAGTTAGTCTTCTCATCTGGAATTATAGATTCAATCATGTGTTAAAATAGTATTTGAAAGTTTACTCTGGCCACAAAATGAAATTCCAAACACGGTAATTTCTGTCATTAAAATTTACCCAAGATGGGCAGCATGGTGGCTCAGTGGTTAGCACTGCTGCCTCACAGCACCAGGGTCTTGGGTTCGATTCCCGCCTGTCTGTGTGGAGTTTGCACATTCTCCCTGTGTTTGCGTGGGTTTCCTTCAGGTGCTCTGGTTTCCTCTCACAATCCAAATATGTGCAGGTCAGGTGAATTGGCCATGCTAACTTGCCCACAGTGTTAGATGCGTTAGTCAGAGGTAAATATGGTTTCTTAAAAGGACATTACATTAACCATACTTGTTCCACACTGATACAGGCACACACCACATTTTCAAGTCACCATACATACCAAAAATACAAAATTAACTTCAAAGTATTCCTAGATCTCGAGTTCCAAGGAACAAAAACACACACATTGTACAAGACAACATTTAGCAACCAACAAAGGTGTGTTCAAACCAGATCACAAAGAGTTAACACTTCTACAAGGTTCAGTGAACTAGTACAGTGCAGAAATCTGGTCTCCAGTTCTCTTTCTCTTCGGTTATAACCATTACCCATTCTTTAAAGGGTCCTAACTATGCAAACATAAATAGCTACAGACCTGAATCCAGAGTGTGCCACATTCCATCATAAAATACAGAAGGTCTCTGTAGCAGCAAGTTGCTTTTCCCTTCTTTAAACATTTTCCCAAATCCCATTCTTGTCGCTAAAAATGTCTTTGAAAACAAAGTGTATCCAAGGGGTTCTTAGGATTTGGTTAAATGTAGTAAGAGAAAACTTGACAACAGCAGTTTGCTTAAATATGAATGTTTTATTAAGTAATTTTTTAAAAAGGGGGAAAAAAAGCAATAAGTCTCAAGACCTTCTGCCCATCAGGGACCCCTTAATTGATGGCTGGTCTGGAGGCTTGGGTTCGTTCCTAGCACCTGGTCCAAGGTGAAGTCCAACAACTCTGAAAGAAACTCTTATACTGTAGAGTGTAACAAACAGCAAGTACAGAAAAACAAGTTGGTTGGGCCATCCTCGGCACGTACGGGAATGCGAGTTGCCCATTGCAGAACTTATTCAAGGTCATGCAGCTATTGAATATCATCAATTGTAACCCATCCTGAATAGACCTATAAGCACTTGTTGTTAAATCCTTTCATGAATTATGACAATATTATTGATTTGGTTCGCCAGAACTTCTGTAATATTTTATTGCTTTTTTTTACAGAAAACTTATGGAGATATTACTGAAAGAATAGATTTGAAACAGCGTCTACATTGTCATAACTTCACTTGGTATTTGAAGAATGTTTATCCTGAAGTGTTCATGCCAGATATGACTCCTGTATATTATGGGGCGGTGAGTGTTGTATTTTAGGTTACATCACTTCTGCCAAATTCAAATTGCTGGCAAAGCAGCAACCAAAACTCAGGTACCCGTTTCACAGCCAAATGAAACATTTTCAATTTTCTAGTATACTCTGGGACAGCCATCTAGTCATATATACACAGGTGCTTGTAATTTCTTAGTTCAGAAAAAGCATTCTCTGGCTCATTAAGGTACAGCACATGCTTTCAACTTCATAACTATATAATGTTGGAAAATGTGGAGTTCTTCACTTTGACAGGGAGAATAAAAAAAGCAGAGGAAGAGTGGAAAACTAAACTTCAGTAATGTTCTCATGAATGAGCAAGAAAAGATTAGTGTGCAGCACATAATCAAGAAAGCCAATAGGAAGATACAACGTATTACCAGGAAAGCTGAATAAAAATGTAAGGATGTTGACCTTCGGTTAAATGGAGCATTGATGAGATCACATTTCAAGTCCAGTATGCAGTTACAGCTTATTTAAATAAGGATACAAATGCTTTGGAGTCAGTTCAAAGGAGGTTTACTGGGTTGATGCCTGGAATAAGTGGGTTATTTTATGAGAATACGTTGAAGGTAGGGCTTTTAGAGTCATAGAGTCATAGAGATGTACAGCATGGAAACAGACCCTTTGGTCCAACCTGTCCATGCCGACCAGATATGGAGTTTTAAAAAATCGAGGAGTGACTTAATTAAAGTGAATAAAATATGAATGGTCTTGACAAGGTAGAAATGGAGAGAATTTTTGCTGTGTTAATTCAGTATTTAGGTCAGATGAACTTTTCTGAGCTTTGTGAAACTTTGAAACATTGCCTCAATGTTGTGGAGGTGAGGTCATTTAAATATTTTTACGCAGGGGCTAGATAACTTGTTTTGGAAGGGATTCAAATTGAAGCAGATGGAAATGTGATATTTGAAACACAAATAGATAAGCATTATATAGGTGAATGGTCTAGTTCTATTCCTTTTGTACATGTTCTATTTTCAAATGTTATGATTAAATTATTAGTTTGTATATAAGATCTGAATGTACGATTTAAATTTTATTATTTTGTGATATTATTTTCAATTAATTGTCTTTAACAAGAAATATTGAGTTTACAAAGAGTAATATCAACTAAAAGATCTTTTCAAAAATTAAAAGATTTTTTTTCAAACCAAAAGCTGCTTTGTTTGTAATGTCTGTTTTATTCTTCAATTTCAGATTAAAAACCTAGGTGTGCAGACTTGTCTTGATGCTGGAGAAAATAACCAGGGTGGAAAACACTTAATAATGTATTCTTGTCATGGTCTTGGAGGAAACCAGGTAATACAATCAAGTGTTTGATTTGGTAAATTAAAGTTCAATCACATTTGGGCAAACCAGAACATTGCTTTGTGTTAATGTTTTCAGTAATTTCTTGCTTTGTAAGATGATGGTTCTTAAATGCTTTTTTTGAATATAGTTCTGTAGTTACTTCATTTACCCTTTAAATCCCTGATATTTATTACAATTTTCTGACTTAGTTCAGTCACTTTTCAGTCCTTTCATTTGTCTTTTCAAGTTTGTGCACCAGTAGAATTAGCCACTGAGCTTTTCATGATACTCTAAAATTTCAGAACAACATTAAAATTTCTCTGGATGCCTACTGCCAGAAACATAATGGAAACAGTTTTGTGTTTGAGAATGGAGTTTCAGCTACACTTTCAGTGAAATAATGGTGGGAAAGTGATATATCATATCTCCAAGGAAATTCCTAATATGTTATAATATAGCAAAATAATTGCCAATGAATATATACTCTTGCACAATGTTATTCAATAGTAGTAAAAATTGCATTTTCTGGTGTGTTAGAAGCTTTTAAATGCTGTTGATGTGGATCTTTGTGAGGTTATCAGCCTCTCATTACAGGAAAAATTGAGCAAAATCCGACACAAGCAGCAAGTTTAATTGTGTTACTCCTTCAGAAGCTGTAATATGACATTTTTCAATGTTCTTCAATGTGTAGAGTTCAAGGTAGTGCTTCATGTACTTTTCCACCTGCTTGGTAAATTCAATGATGACTACCCTGCCATTGTTTTCAAGTCAGCTTGATTTACTTGCTGCTGGTCTTGTTACTTTATTAATTCCTGCATACATTCCTGTAGTATCCCCAAAAGTAGGACCACATTGTATGCTCTTGCAGGCTTTCAACCAGTACTGATTGGCTCAACGTTGAGCAGACTGTTGATGCTTTATTGTGCCTGCTTTGAGAACATCCAGGCTTTTGTTAGCGGGAACCTGCTTCTAGTTTTAAGGCTTCATTCATGGATGTAGTAAATGAATCTATTCAGTTCAGTGTGCCTTGAAATAGGTAGCATTCCTATGATCCCTTTACTCTATATATTGAGGACTACACGTAGAGGCTGATACTCATAAATAATTCCTCTTTGACCCAACACTTTTACCTTGGGTGGTTGTGTTGTCTGAAAGAGATAAGTATATTTGAAGAACTTGAGCTTGTTTCAGTTTAGGGGTGGTTCAAGCTTTGATCTGTACTTGACCTTTCTTCTTAGTATATTATAGTTTCCTTGGTTGAAGCCTGACCTTGCTACATATGGGGAAGTGGTCAGCATCATAGGGCTGTGAATGTTGACTGATGAGGACACTGCTGCAGGTGGTCCAGATGATGCAAGTGGTGTGATCTCTGTTGTCTGCAGGACTGCTTGTGGCATAAACTTAGTTTTAAGTAGCTATTCATCTTGCTGATTTTCTGGTGTCCTATGCCCTTTTTCCCAAGATGTTTTATCAGTACCCTTATGTTGAAGTCCATGAAAAGCATAGCTCTTTGGTGCTGGGAATTCACCAATCACCCCGTCAAGAATCTTATACAATTGATCCTTGATATCTGGCCAGAAAGTGTGCATCAAGGAATAGATGAGCACGAGTTGTTCTTCCTTACAGCTTTCAAAAATACTTATTTTGGTTGAAAAGCACATCCTGCAGCTTTAGGGAGTGCTTTACATCAATGTATATTTCAAATAGTTGGTATATGGTTTTGCATTAGTTTAATTCAATGCATTTCTGAATGAACAATTAATTAATGTCGTGTGAATTTTAAAGATTTTACCTGAATTGACCAGGTGTGTTTATAGTGCAGTCTATTAACATTGAATTGTCTTTTTTTCCCCCAGTATTTTGAGTATACCTCACTGCATGAAATTCGTCATAACATTCAGAAGGAGTTGTGTATTCATAATCTAAAAGGCACTGCCTTTCTTGAAGAATGCACATATAAGGGTTCAAATAGTTTTGTTACAGCACAGCAGAAATGGGAATTTCAGGTGAATAATCAATTTTCCTTGAGATTGCAATATCGATTAAATTTAATTTTCCTTATTGTACTTTGTTCATTGTATTTAGCTTTAAAATTGTTGCAATCAATATTGTGATTATTATTGAAGTTCACTGGTGTAACAAACTGCCCTAATTAATTCCAGCTGTATGATTACAAAGTGCATGAATAGTTATATTTCTGTTGTTTGGAATGATTAAGAAAATGCAACTTTTTGGGACATTTTGCCTTGAGGGAGCTGCTTTTTCTTGCAATTTAAAATCCTACTTGTAGAGGCCATTTTGATGACTTAGTACAAAATTATTATGAACCATAAGTACATTCCTGTTCAAGAACTCATCCCCAAATTTGTGCTGACTTAGTTGTTCATAGTCATAACAGCAGTTTAGGTTGAACAGTTCAGTCCCAAAAATAAATGATTGAAAAGTGTAAAGTAGATATCTTGAATTGTGTTTAGACCTGCAAGTTATGTATGAACCAACTAGGGATAGCAGTTAGATACTAAGATGAAAAATGGACCATGTATACCAGAAGAATTCAACAGTGGAGAGTAATGAAGTAGATTTTCCTTCATAGGATCGGAGTGTTGTTGCGTAGGCCAGCATTTATTGGCTAACTTCACTTGAGCTTCCTTCTCAAACTAATGTAGTCAATGTGGTCTAGCTAGATCCACAGTGTCATTAGGTGAAGGAAGCAATGTTTGTGCAGTTCCTAGTCTGGATATTGTGTGGCTTGGGGAGGAACTTCCAGATGCTGGTATTCCCATGTAAACCTTGCTCTTGGAAATGCTGTGGGAGCTTGGTGCATTATAGTGTTTTGTGTAGATGGTACAGACTGCTTTCACTGTATTGCAGTGGTGGATAGACTGAATCTTATTAAATGGTGTGCTAATCATGTGGGGACCTTTGTCCTGGATAGTGTTGAGTATGTGCTGTTGGTACTGCACACTGCAAGGTAGTAAAGTTATCTTGTTACACTTCTGACTTGTGCCGTGTAGGTGATGCTGAATCTTTTGAGGAGTCAGTAGATAATTACTTTGCACAGGATTCTTAGCCTCTGACCTGCTCTTGTAACCATCAATTTATATAGCTGGTTGAGTACAGTTTCTGATCAATGGTCACCCCTGCCAGCATGTTGGTGGTGTTTCAGTTATGGTAACTAACATGGATATAAAAACTATGATTGGCAATAAATGCAAATCAACAAAGTACGTTAAGAAAAGGTACTGTAGAATGGAAAAAACAAACTTAGCAGGAGTGGCAGTATCTGTGAAGGGAAATCAGAGTTAATGTTTCAAGTCCAGTGACCTTTCTTTGGAACAGTAGTTATAAACAGATTGGACAGACTTTTTTCCTTGGAACAAGAAGAGACTGAAGGGAAATTGAAATGCCTAAAGATAAAAGGGGCATAGATAAGGTAGACAAAGTAACTTTTCCCTTTGATCCCTCCACTAATTACCAGGGAACATATATTTAAGGTAAATGGTGGGATGTTTAGAGGGGATGTGATGAATAACTTTTTTTTCTCCCAGAGGGTAATGGGAATTATGGAATTTTGTCTGTAAGGATGGCAAAGGCAGATACCCTCAATTGGATGTAGGTTTGCTTGCTGAACTGGAAGGTTAGTTTTCACATGTTTCGTCACCACACCAGAAACCCTCAACATTTAGAAGTATTTAGATTTACATTTTCCATACCAAGGTATACAAAAGGTTTTGGGCCATATGTTAGAAAATTGGATTAGAATAGTTAAGTCGTTCTTCTTGACCGGCACTGACACAATGGGCTGAAGGGTTTATATCTGGACCATAGATATAATTCTATTTCTATTAATTAATTTAAATTATCAATTTATTGGTTTGTGTGTGTTCTTTTTAATGAAGTTCACCTTTAATGCTGAGGTAACCTGTACCTTCCTGAAATTTGAAGTGTGAAATAAATAGTCAGTTCTTTATAATGCGATTATTGCATTCTTGTGCAACCCTGTGTTATAGAAAAAAGTGCTTTAGAAACAGCACTTAGTGTTGGTGCTGTAATTACATTACAGCCAACACACATTTTAAAAGTTTGCACGGAAGAAACAACTTCCCCAATTTGTCAATTGAATTAGTGAAATTGCATTGATGAAATTTGCATTGTGTATTATAACAGAACGGCTTACATTGAAAACATTTTTCAAAATGGATGAGTACAGCATGTGGCTCCATAGTAAAATACTCCTTTACTTATGAGAGTCCCTTGAATGAATTATAGCACAACAAAACAAAGTACCTTCAAGAATAGATACAATGGTTAGGGATTAACATTAACTTAAATTTTTGAATGCCTTAAAAATAAGCAGATAACTGTTGTAAATTATGCTTTGTGTTACAGGACCAGCATCTAGTAAATCAAGTTTCAAATGAGTGCTTAACTGCAAGAGGAGACAAGCCAAATTTGGTTCCATGCAATCCTTCTGATGAATACCAAAAATGGATTTTCAGCTAACAAACAATGTTGTTTCAAAACAAAATGAAGATTAAGTACATGTTTTGCAGCACAAATGAACAATAGTTTTTGTAACTGAAACCTGTTTAAGAACATTCTTAGTTCTGAAATGAAGCATATTGCACTTGAATGTATTACATGGTGCTAGGGTTCTTGCTGTATTTCTTCCCCAATGTCAAAAAACAATTTTCATATTTGTAATTTTTTTTAATATAGTGTATAATGTAGGGGCAAAAAGAGTTTTGATCCCACTCATTACACATTTTAGTAATTTTAATGTGAGGATAAGTGATAATTTACAGCTCACTGAAGTTTTCCACTTTTATCTTTTTGGGACTTGGGTATATGCTTGAAGTGAGATACAAAAAAAAGTGGCTCGGAATGTTTTTTCTGCATGAACCAAGTGAAAGTCCATACTTAAAAAAAACAGGTTATTTTTGAAATCATATTCATTTTCTTACAGTATTTGTGTTATTTGATCCTTTTTGGCATAAGTTCATAATTTAACAATTACAAAATCTGCTTCCAGCACCGAACCTCATCTTTGGGCTATTTATGAGACTACTACTAATGTTGTCACAATGGTCATTTTTATTGTAATGCAGCTATGGTCGTAAGGGTCTTTTGTACAGAGGTGTTTAAATTTCTTTGATAAATCAGTCTCTCCAGAAACTATTTATAATGTTTCTTCAAACCCAATTTTCAATAAAATATTAACTTTTATATTATTAATGCAAGATGTTTTTCTTAATTTATAGTCAATTCTTACATAATTAATTATAGAACAGCCAGAGCCCATATTCTAACAAGGAGTTTATTTTATTCTTTATGAGAGTGGGCATGCTGGTAAGGTCAGTATTTGCTGCCTGTTCCTATTTACCCTGAGAGTGATGATAATTCACTTCCTTGAAGTTCCATAGGCAATCCAGTGTAGTGTTACAATCCCTGGAGAGACAAGTGACTTTTTAAAAGGAAATTAGAACTTCTACTGAATGGCTGAAAAGATTAATTGACAATATTTCAAGTTAAGATGTCTACTGTAACACAAACTGAAAACACTTAAAAAAAACCTTAGAACTTAGAATCCCTACAGTGTGGAAACAGGCCTGTCGGCCCAACAACTTCTAAACCAACCCTCCGAAAAGTAACCCACCCAGACCTATTGCCTTATTTCTCTACCTTTCTCCTGACTAATGCACCTAACACTACGGGCAATTTAGCATGGCCAATCCACCTAACCTGCACATCTTTGGAATATGGGAGGAAACCGGAGCAACTGGAGGAAACCCACAAAGACAATGGGAGAATGTGCAAACTCCACGCAGACATTTGGCCGAGGCTGGATCAAACCCAGGTCCTTGCTGCTGTGAGGCTGCAGTGTTAACTACTGAGCCACCATACCGTCCCTTGTGCTCTAAACTACAGAAGCTGTTCTGCACTTTTACATTTAAAAATGAAAACTTTCCCTCTGTGGTTAGACTCTGACCCTAAAATAAAAATTACTATGGCTATTTTGTTCACCTAGAAGGCATGATTTAGTTATTTTATTCGCCCTTCTTTCATTCACTACCCCAATGACTGTATAAGCATTATGCATCTCTGCAAAACAAAATTAGTGGATTTCTAAAGCAGCCAGGTAAGATCTGTTTCGTTGTTTTTGGATTCTTGTCTATCTGTTACATATTTCATAACCCAAATAGCTGAGGAAACTCTAGACAAGAAATAGTTTAATAAAATCAAAATACTGCTGGAATAAATAGTGCTTTTTTTGTACCAAATTAAACCTATGTTAATTGAAAGGATGGTCAGATAGGTTTTTTTTTCTTGCAGTAAAAACTGGAGTTGTGCATCAAGACCCTGCAGAATTCCCAATTGTAACAGACTCTGCAGAGAAGTTGAAGATTCCAATGACTAATTTCCTCACACCTGGAATCCTCTACAATTCTTTCTTTAAAGGGAACATTCAGAGTTCCAATGCAGTCAAGTGAGAAAATAGGCTAGGTCTTTAAGAGTCAAATTCCTTTAAAACAAGCAAACTTCAAACCCTGATACCCTCCCAACCACTGGAGGAACACTGTCTCTACATCTGGAATCCAACAATCCCACCCCACCCCTCACCTGCTGCCAGACCTGACGACACCCTCTCAATTGTTAGATCAGCCAAAGACCAGATTAGTTTGTTCATTGAGGTTGAGAATAATACTGATGCCATTCTTGCTTGAAAAGACATTGCAGAAAAAAAATTGCAGTATATGAAGAGCTGAATTAAAGTTTTTGTCTCCTATTTCAGTTCAGGAATTTAATCGTATTGTAGATCTGGCAAAGTTTCATTGACATAAAGAGTTGGTTGGGGAAAATTGTTACTCTATCAAATGCTCAACATCAGCAATCTATAGAAATGTAGTCGTATCAGGCTTGAAATATTAACTGTGCTTCACTTTCCACAGATGCTGCCATATCAGAGTGTGGAGAAGTCAACATTATCAGTACAGTGCTAGCTCTAGCAAGAATGTTCCTAGCTGTTTCCATGGCCAGATTGGCAGCCGCCCTGGAGACCCATGTCCATCAGAACACTCAGCAGCTATTGAAATGCACGTAGATCTGCAGTTCTTCAACAATAAAAAGTGAGAGGATGAGGAACCTCAGGCAGATGCAGGAGATGGATGTGTGTACCTGTGCATAGAGTGATCTAGCATGAGCTAGGCGACGACTAGGTAGTATTATCAGTGATCATTTAATTCAGCGACCCAGTTAATATTTTGGGGATGTGGGTTCAAATCCTGCCATGGCAAATGGTGGAATTTGAATTCAATAAAAATCTGGAATTAAGATTGTGTTCGCCGAGCTGGGAATTTGTGTTGCAGACGTTTCGTCCCTTGTCTGGAACTGACAACCAGAAGCGGCAGATTCAAACCACTACAAATGCCGGAGGAAAGATCACAGAAGCGCTTCACAGGAGGCTCCCAACCACTGAGGATGTCACCTAGACAGGGGATGAAACGTCTGCAACACAAATTCCCAGCTCGGCGAACACAACCACAACAATGAGCACCCGAGCTACAGATCTTCTCACAAACTTTGAATCTGGAATCAATAGTCTAGTGATGACTGTGAAACCTATGATAGTCAGGAAACAGCCATTCTTACCTGGTCTGGTCTACATGTGACCGATAGCAGTGTTGTTGACTTTTAACTGTCCTCTGGGCAATTAGGACTGAGCAACAAATGCTGGCCTAGTAATCCTCTGAATGAATGGAAAAAATGTCAGATGTTGGGGTGCTCCTAGTCAACGTCTGTATTCAAGAGATCAGCCAAGATGATGCAGAGTTGCTAATGTTGATGGATGGACTTTGAGCTGGATGCCTTGAGGGGAAAAATAATGATCAGTGAATACCAGGTAACTGCTTGGATGTCAAGTTAGGGATTAGCACTGTCGGACTCTTTCTAATGTACAAAAGAATCGTGAATGAGGCAAGTTTAACTGTTAAGGAAAGGCAAGTGCATGGAAATAAGATGTTTGTCACATACTAGCAAGATTCTCATCTAGCTGTTCTAACCTTCAGGGTATAGTTGGACTTTCTTTTCCCCCTCGATGTCAAGAATTACAGAATATTTTCTCATCTTTGTCCATGCCACTCGAATGATGTGAAAATTCAGCCCATTGTTCATAACATTTGACCTCAGTAATCCCAGAGGTCCTGTAGGGCTTTCATAAAATAGCTAAAATAAGGTCAGAGAAGTAATTAACAAATCTTTCATTTTCTGAGTTAAAAATCACACAACACCAGGTTATAGTCCAACAGGTTTAATTGGAAGCATTAGCTTTTGGAGTGACGCTCCTTCATCAGGTGATAGTGGAGGGTTCAACCCTAACACAGAATTTATAGCAAAAATCTACAGTGTGATGTAACTGAAATTATACATTGGAAAATTGATTATCTGTTTAGCCTTTCATCTGTTAGAATACAGCGATAGTTTCACTTCTTTCATGTGTAAGTCACAAAACCTTTTTCTCTGGTTAGGTGTTAACAATGGTGATAGCTAGACAATATGTTGAAGGTGTTGGCCCCCTGTGTTCTGTCTATGCCATGATGTTTAGATTGATTCTAATCTAATAAGTGAGATCACGGAGTTTTACATAAATTCTTGCAGTTTTTGAGCAAAGTACAATGTAACCCTGCAAGTACAAATTCACCCCACAAAATATATGTGTGCATGTGGGTTTTTGTCTGTCTGTATGTGTGTCTGTCTGGGGTGGGGGTTGCGAGTGTGAGAAAGTGTGTGTATGTATGTGTGTGTAGTGAGTGCAGAGTGTCTTAAGTCTGTGAGGGGGTGCATGTGGGAGTGTGTGTGTCTGTAAAGGTGTGTGTGTGTGGGTGTCTGTGTGCGCGTCTGTGTGTATGTGAGACTGTGTGTGTGAAAAGTGGTGGTCACCTGTAATGTGACATGAACCTAAGGTCCCAGTTGAGGCCCTCCATATGGATTTCTGGGTTTCTTCAAATTTTCATTAAAGTTTCTAGAGACGTTCTTCCCAGGTCTGTTTTTTATAAACAGTCGTGACGCATGTGTAATTCAGTTACAACTACTGCACCAAACCCTTAAATACATTCATGGACTGCAATTCCTAAATTTTATTGAACGTGATTTTTTTCTTCTCTTCATTTTGGTTTTAGTGACTTTATTTTTCATTAATCAAATATGTATTTTGGGCAGACTTTTGCCAGGTTTGCTAATTCCTATGTATTTTAAACATGATTTTGACATTAAATAGAGGTGAATTTTCCAATGATCAGAACTTTGTGTAAATTTTGTGCACTTCACTGGTCTCTATTTTAAATGAAAACAAAAGGTTACAAGAATATCTGGTAGATATAATACTTCCCTCTCTATAATAACTTTTGTAGATGAGCAGCTTGATTGATTAAATTTGAAAAGGTGCAATGTCTGCTAGAGTGAGGCAAGTGCAGAATAATAATCGCAGTAATTTTATATCAGTGTTGTGCACAGACTCTAGGCTCCCTCTGCTGTTAGAATGTGCAATTTCTTACAAAAACTTGTATCATAATGGCAGGAAAACCGTAGTTGAGAACAGCAGCTTTTAATGGGAATGGGATTGTACTAAGTTGGATCCTGTCTGTGCTGATCCTGGATCTGAATTTAGCATAACAATATGGAACTTAATATCCTTTTAAAAAAATCACATTTCAAAGCTGTGTATTTTTGCTCCATTGGATCTCAAGTTATTCTATACTAGATTTTTGAATTAGAGTATACATTCATACAAAGTCCAGTATATGCTAACTTCTGTAACTATACTTTTAGTTGTACAGTTTAAATATATAAACTGGACCAAAGACTGTAAATACGGAGCACAGATCTAGATTAACCATATATTGTCAGATCTGGCTGATGTACTAGTAGTAGTATTGGATTTTGTTGTCTTCGATTAAAAAAAATGCTCATGACTAAAGGATCATCTTGGTATGCCAATATATCCCTACCATTCTTGTCATCATCACTAACTGAACTGTAACCCCCCTTGCTCCTGCTCCCTCCATATTCAATAAGTTTAAGCAGCTTGTCCATTCAGTTGCCTTGACTGCATCACACCTTTTACATGCTAGAACATGCAAATTCCCCTACCTTCTCTCCTGTCAACTAGTTCTCCTTGTCCTGAGCTCATCTTACCCTCAAGACCCTTTCCTGTTGTCTCAACCCTATTCCCATTATCTGTTGACTGACCAACTACTCTTTCTGACTCTGATGCTTGATATGTTGGTGGATTTGAAAGAACATTAATCAAGGAGAGGACAATCTGTATTTAGCAATTTATGATTTAATTTCCAATTTTTGTTTTCTTTTGCAAAGCAATAGAATATTTCATTGATTCCCAATTATTGTTGTCAGTCTATGGCAATCAATCTTCCAACTCGATTTATTTGGCACAAATCTGGCTTCCATCCCATTCATGGCACCAAAAAAATGCCCTTAAAGTCAAATGTTGCCATACCCCTAAGTTGGGCAATTCTGTTCTTTTAACTTTTCTGCCTTATTACCTCTCTCTGTTTCTCTAATGTACACTTTGATATCTTTTGAAAGATTAACAGTTCCATTTGTTATGTTGGCTACCTGCTGCCAAGGTACTTGCTTGGAAGGATATTGGAGATGGAGGGGAAGGGCAATGTTGGGACTAACAACATAGAAGACTAGGCATGAGGTTTGATAATTTAGCAAAAAACAGCATCAAAAAGTTACAATGTCTGGATCATTACCAAGCAATGTGCAAATTAATAGTGATTAACATACAAGTGAGCTAAACACACAACTGAACTCGTGGGGTGGTTAATAGGATTCAACTGGCATCAGTATGTAGAATTAAGGAAATGGTTCTGCCAGAACTAGGATGGAATCAAGCTCTTAGCAGAAAGAGTTTAAAACAGGAGAGTGGCCAGGCTCAGGTTGAAAAGCTAGTATAAATAATTCTAAATCAAGAGGATAGAGAATAGAGTAATAGACAAATTGTGGTTTAGGCACTAAGGATGAAGGGAAAATTGAAAGAACCAATTAAAATTAAAAGCAATTACATTAGAAATAAATTCTGTATATGAAAACCATTTGAGCAGGACAGGTGTATGGCTCAAATCAGCATTCTTTACTTGAATGTGGCTGCAAGACATCACGACTGGGAACTAAATATACTCATTTCTTAAGTCCTCAGGAAGGATCAAAATATATGTTGGCATAGGAGGAAAAGTAGACTTAGTGATAAGGAAGAAAACTACTTCAGTGAGAAGCAGAAATAAGATAATTTTATATGTAGAATAAAGACATAGAAAAATATCATGAGTAGGGGTGCAAACTGTGCACAGGCCTCTGTTTGTAATTACATAGTGACTGCTCACATAAATGCGGAGATTAAACCAGTATTCACAGCAACAGGAGAATGAGAGATTTGCAGCAGAATTTTATGTTCTGCCCTGAGTCAAATTTGGTACCAGGAGCAATTTCATTTGGGAGTATGGCAACAGGAAGGCCTGTGTTCAGCTTTTCTACTCTGTTATTTAATAAGGACCTTAGGAGATACCTAATTCTCACTTAATGGCCTCATCCTACTCCCACATGTATTAACCCAGCAGCATGCAGGGGTCTGGCCATGCAGGACAAGCAACAAACCAACTAGTGCAGAGTTGATTGCCATCTCCCATTGTCCTGTGGTGTTGGATGGGACGGGGGTCTCATGTTGAAGGCATTCAGTGCCTGACCATGGGACACAGTATGAGAAAGGTAGTTCCTTTTGAAAGCCACTCTTCTGTCCTTGCTGCTGTGTGTACTCACCTACTGACTGGGATCCAGCAACAGGATTGGACCTTGAGTGTATGTTCTGCCAGCAACATCTACTGTTATCTCAGTCAATAAGGCTGCTGGACTCTTGACAAAAATCCAATAGAAAAGGTACTGTATGCTCTCACTATTCACTACTTTTAACAACTGAGATGATGGAATAGGGAGCTACATATCCTAGTTTGCCCAAGATATTTTTTAAAAAAGGTAGTATTGCAAGTTATTTAGATGGAAGCAGAGATTTTACCATATTATATACTCTGCCATATTATGACTTTTTTGACTACTTTTTAAGGTTAAATTTGAGGTCGACTATTACATAGACTATTTTTGAGAGGCTGAAATTCATGCCTGTCAAGATTGATACTATATCATTAGCAGAAGCCCAACTGATCTCTAAAGGAATATAACAAAAACAATGAATTATGGTAGTTCTGAAAAGCTGGAGCGGGATGTGACGGCCAGCACACTGATTCAAATGTTGAGCTGTTATCTGAGAAGAACTAATGTTGACTTTTACACGAGATACATGGAAAATTCCAGATTATTTGGCCAAAAATAGGGTGTTGACTTCTACATGAGATCGACTATTACTCAAGTACATATAGTATTTTTATTTTTATCCTGTACACTGGAGTAGATATGTGCTGGTGACCAGTGCAAACATGATGGGCCAAAGGATCTTTTGCCATACTGTAAAACTCCCCCCCCCTGCTGCTGATTCAGAAAGCCATGAGTGAGAGGGGGGGGGGGGGGGGGGAAGAGAGAGATGAAATAAATAGAACGGAATTTACCATCTGAAATTGTTGCTTCATGTTTGGATCACGGGTTAGAAATAAAAATATTGACATCAATTTGTTAATTCTTTCCTTTTAACCTAAAACATATCGATTATTTTTATAACAATAAGTAGTTAGACAGTGGAGGTCCAAATAGAATTGTGCTCTTGGTTAAAAAAAAATTAATCCTGTATGTAATGTACAGAGAGTAATCATAAAGACTGATGGAGAGCTATACAATCTTGGTTGCATTCTCTGGCATAGAGAATGTGAATGGATGATTTGTTCAAAGTTTCCAAGAATCAAAAGGAACTGATAGAGAAACTCTATCCATTGGATAAAGACACAAAGTGTAAAAGTAAGGCATTTCAGTACTGAAGGCTTCTATGCATAAAGAATTGCTAGAATTTAGAAATCCCTTCCACAATAAGCACATGATTAGGAAAGGGATATGAGCCATATGAAAGCAAATGGGACTATTTTACTTTGGGAACATGGTCAGTGTGGACTGGTTAGACCAAAGGGTGTGCTTCCATGCTACATGACTGTGAATCTGTAAAACATAATTGATACCAAGACAATTAGACCATTGTTAATTCTAGATTCAAGAACCAATGATCTCCTTAATGGAATCATAGCTCGGCCCATTCTGTTCATGCCAATCATCAAGCACGTAATCTACTCTAGTCGCATTCTTTAGCACTTAGTTTGTAGCCTTGCATGCTATGCCACTTAAACTGCTCATCTAAACAGATCTCAAATTTTATAATTACTCCTGCCTCTACCAAGACTTCAGGCAATGATTTCCAGAAAAACACCCAAAAAGTAAAAAAGAACCCTGAGCTAAATTCCCTGGCTCTTATTTATGTCTCCTGGTTAGTGACCCCTCTATCAAGGGAAATGTTTATTCCTAACTGTCCTATCTATGCCATTCATAATTTTGTACATCATAATCACATCTCCTCTCAGCCTTCTCTGCTCTTTGCAAAGCAACACTGCTTATCTCTTCTCTCATTGCAACTAAACACTCCAGCTCAGAAAGCATCCTGGTAAATTTCCTCTGCACCTTATGATCAGAACTGCGCACAGCACTCCAGATGTGACCTAATTAATGTTACCTAACAGGTCCATCATATTATCCTGCTCTTGTATTTAATAATTTCCTTTATAAGTGAAGCGTTAAAGGCAGTAATGCGCCTTCTTAACCACTTTATTCGCCTATCTTGTTGCCTTCCATGTAGTCCTACCATTCATCATTTATTGCCAGTACAGGTTTGAAAGTACTATATATGGCAAATAGACATGGTTTTAGTCACCTTTGAAGTATCACCTTCTTTCAATCAATACGAAGTTTATATAATTAGACTTCTGTGAAACATCGAATTGCTGTTCAGTGGAACATCTTTACATTTGTGTGCTTAGTGTTACAAATGCTGAGGATGAACAACGATACTTATTTCTGTTTACAAATGATTGATTCTGAAAATTGAATAAAGAAAGCACTACTTGGCAATGATGAAAATTCAATCAGTACTGTATTTTGGCCTCATTTCTACAGCAATGTGGAATAATTAAAACACAGAATTTCACATTCTGACCATCTATAAGCAACAACTGTATGTGCAAAGAAGGCAAAGAAGTTCAGTATCAATAGATTGTCCAGTTTTACAGACCCCGAAAATGCAAGTTAATCAGACAAATGCTAACCTGCTCCTCTCAATAGCTGGAATACAAACAAGCAGACATCAGAAAACCAAAGCTCATATAATACATGTCAGCCTTAACAATTAGCACTAATATACGAGCAACAAAAAGATATTACAGTAAAATTTGAGAAAAAAGTTTGCAATATACTGTTGCAACAAACCACAATAAATACATCAAATGTTTGTATAATCATTCATAATAAATACTGCACAGATAAATACTACCAAGGGGACTTTGCTGTGAAAAGTGTTATTACAATATATAAGACCCAGGTTGAATGCAGTTATTGAGATTGTGTGGCTTCATAGCCTACCTTCCTCTTTTGGCACAACTAAGGTCACAGGTAGACTATATAAATTCTTGCAATATCCACAGTTTTCAAAAATAGCAATGCAAAGTATTGCCTGTACGGTAAGATTTGAATAAGATAAATTACCTGTCAAATGTGAGTTGAGAAACTTCCAGTGTGTATTTCAATTCCTTTTTCAATGATGCTAAGTATAAAGTACTTTTAAAAATTTACAGCTAATGATACTACCAATCTTAAAAGTACTTGTTGTAAATTTGTAATGCAGACTTGGACCAAACCTTCCATTTCCTTTAACTGTATTCATGACACAAGCGGTTTACTCAATTTTCTTCCCAGACAAATAATTACATAACTAAGTTTTATGAAAGGTAATGATCAAACTTTATATTATTTGTACCATCACCAAAAACTAGATGTCTTTTTTGTATATCTTGTCTGTTACCTGATGGCATTTTCTCAATATTAGCAGCCTTAACATGCTATACCTGTTCAGGCCCAGTGCCTCAAGTATTTTCCACATGGTTTATGATATTAGATAAGGTTATTTTAAAATAAAATTCCATTAAGACTATATGCATGGTCCCAACTGTGGCCACTGCTCCTTGTGGCACTGCTAAAACTGATAGTTATTGCATTGGCTGGCAGATCTCAGAGATAGGACTTTCTCCTGCAGTGTGGTTGGAAATATTACCCCAAGTGAATTAATGCCCATCCACATGTTACATGATTGTACAGCAATCCAACTGGAAGGGTGGGGACGCTTGGTTTCCCACTGACTTCTTTGCCGAAGTGCAAGTATGCCAGGAGTCAGATAGGAACCCTGGCAAGACGAGGTTCTGTCCAAAGGCATCATTTTCACCCTTATTACTATAAGGCAATATAATCAGATTTCTTCAGAGGAAATTAGGTATTTTGAATTAAATGCAAAAATTCACAGGCTTTTCACTTCAATGCATGCCATCATACTGAAAAATGAAACTTTGTCTTTTGTAAAGTGCCAAATATTTTACTGTACCTGGAATTTTTTTTAAGATTTGTTGGAAATACAGCAATACAAGGTACCCACATGAAGAACAATAAGCGTGTTGTTAAAAAGTAATTTCCTTAATACTGTAGTTGTCCAACAAAGATAACTGCTGGAAAACCTTAATCTAAATTTACAAACTCTTGAAAAGTCCAGTGGTTATCTCTGTATGATCAAAAAGTGGTAGAAGAGTACGTTGGATGTTAATGTTTCAATGAAGTATCTGCCGTTTTCTTTTAAATGGAAAACACTGCAGTTTCTTCAACAGTGAAAAAAATGAAATTTAACCATCTTAATATCACAAGTTGTAACATTTCTATTTGCTATTATAAATATTTGTAAATCTAGGTGTTTGGGTGCAGTACAACTACTTTAAGAAAAGAACTTTGCAATTCAAATTTTTAATGTACAGTTTAAAAACTGTATAAACAAATAAAACCTACATTATTTTGGTCCCTGCAGTCACAAGTTGAAGAAAGTTGAGTGTGAAAGAAAAAATACTTAATATGTTTTATCTTTGCAAAGCTGTATAGAATATAGATCTTTATAGTAATTATAGTAATTTTGGCCACTTTGGTAATCACTTAAACTCAACTTAAACCTAAAGTAAATATATTCAGCCTTCAGCAACTCATACACCTAATTCTGAGCAAATTTAACTTCAACTCTTACAGTACCTCTGATTGCAGTTCTGAACCAATATTTTCAATGGAGGTAGAGTAGATGATGTCGAACTGGGAGGTTGATTTCAGAGTCTTTCCTTCATTGTTCCACAAGCATTTTGTATGCCCCAAGTAAATACTGTCCAAATGGGCAGTTATGATTTATATTCTATTTACATGACACAACTTAAATTTCAAGTAGATCAGTATAAATTCACACAAAATGAAGCCACTAGGCTTTAAGTTACAGCTGTTAAATCTGTAATAATTACCATATCAATGAATTAGCAGAGAATGCCCAGTGTCCTACTCAAATGTATGAAATGTGAGGCTTCAAATCATTATTTTTAAATAAAATTGCACTTGGACTTTCAAACCTTTCAATTTTATACTTGTTAAATTATAAATATGAAATGCAAAAATTTATTCACTAACTTAACTGCTGCGTAGGAGCATAATATAAAGTTTAATGCATTTTGGGAAGTGAATATTCAACCAGGAAATAATATAGCATAACTTATACCCTCTGATTGCTATCAAAAGATATCAGAAACTATTTAATGGAGCATTTAAATGAGATTCTGATATCTAATAACTTTTACTATGGTAGTTTGAGTGTTTTTCACTATACATAAGCACATCCACATAGTGAGCCAAAGTAGCATTGTCCTGGAATGTCTTTTAAAAGTCACCACTAGACTTCTACATGCTGTAAGGAATGCTATTGACAAATTCAATCTCACTGTAGTTGAGTTTCTGCATTATTCCATTTTGCGGCTGCTTCATACAGTTAGAGGATATTCACAAGTGAGCAAAAAAATTCTCAGTATAGCGTTTCAATAAAGAAAATAAACTCAGGGCCTCAACAAAGTAGCCGGATAAAACAGAAATATTATAAAATAAATACTAAATTTTCACTGGATAAATGCACAGCACTTAGAAAGAACTCAACAAGTGTTGTAGTAAAGATTTCACTTTAGTCTGCTTGATTGAATAAATATGTATTTCCTTTAGCTATTAGTGGTAACAAAAGTGGATTGTCTTTTCAGCCCCTCCATTTCCATGCCGTTGGAAGTATAGTTTTTTTTTAAATGGTAGATTTTTTTTCCTATATATTCAATGTTGTCAGATGAGAGATAGCAACAAAGAAATCCTTATTCATTACAATGGAACTAGTTCAATTGTACGTGCTATAGGTCAAAACACAACATCCTGTTCTAGGATAATTATTATAGCTGCAAGATACATCAGATGTTGGTTCCATAACTGAATAAAAACACAGCAAAGAGGAACTGCCCACTTACATCAAGCTCAAAGTATCACCTTAATTAAAAACAAAATCTATATCATTTCAAACAAAATCTTTTGCTGCTGGCCATGGATCGAATCATCAGTCTCCCATGTATACAGCTGCCAACAGGAATAATTAACATATACTTCACATAATTGCACACTAACTGGTATAAATAAATTCACAGATGACACAATAAAATTAGTTTCATTATTTTCACATAAAACAGCACGTAAGTTTTATCCACATGATTTGTTGAAAACTGGGACCTTAATTTAAATTTTTGAGAATATGTGATGCAGATTAAAAGCCAAGAGCAAAGCTTGTGATAGAATTCTTCAATCTGGCTGGGTTGGTATCCTTCACCAGTAATGCTTGTTTAACAGTTAAATACTTTCATAAGTCATAACTAATCAGTGACTAAATGGTTTATACCAAATCACGCAATATCCATTGCAGTATTTCATAGCTGTGGATTAAGAATTGTATAAAGTCTGCTTCCAATCATATCTTGCAGTCTTTAAAGCATTGAATGTTAGTGGCATCAATTACCATTACTGACCAGTTAATCTAAAGATGGCGGTTGTTAAAAACATGTAAACTACTTAAAGTTACACTTCCTTCCATTCTGAATAACTGGTAAACTGTAGTAAAGAACAAAAAAATGGAGTGACTGAGCACACTAAACAAACACAGTTTCCACTACTGATGTTTTGATAGTCTCTTCTAACAGTCCGTTGCCCTCTGGGAGGATGATGGTATTTTCCAGTACCTGCTTAGGTGCGTAAACATCCCCATTTGATGTAGCAACAAAATCATCTTGAACATGGTTATTTAAATAACTTTGAAGCTCTGCTGGAGCGTGGCTAGGCTGTTGCTCAGCATACAGACTGTTACACTGAGTATTATTTTCATGTGCTGAAGGACAACAAACTATAACAGAAGGTGTTGTTATGGGATAGTGAGGACTGGTAAAGCTTCCCTCTGGTTGATGTGCGTAGTCAATATATTGCTCTGCAGCTGAGCCATAAGGCACCAAAGAAAGTGCTTCATTCTCCTGACCCCTCTCTGTGTAGTTTGATGTTAAAGTGGCTTCGACACAGAAAGGCTCATTGCCACAATCTCTGGTAGCGGTTGTAGTGCTGGTGGTCACAGTTGTGGTTGCAGTCGCAGTATTTCCTTCTATCTGATAATACAGTGTTGAAGAATTAGAGAAATATGAAGCATCTTCTGATGGTGTGCTATCATGCGCAGATGTGCCGTCAGCATAACATAATACCGAAGAAAGTGGAATAGCCTCAGTTTGTGTCACAACAGGGGCAGCCAATGCTTCAGTAAAGCTTTCAACTTTGCTGTCTGGCTCTTCATCTGATTCACTGGCTGCCAAGCTCTGCACGCTCGAGTCTGTTATGCCACTGCATAAACTGCTCCCATCGTCATCCTCGTCCTCGTCATCTTCTCCTTGCCAGTCCAACTCCTCTGCTGACTGAAGGTGCATCACTGCTGTTTCAGGTTCATTTTCAATGTCAAAACTATCTGCAATAGAATATTCATGGGGCTGCTGGCTGTGTATCAGATGACTAGCATGAGCATTCATGTCTCCTGAGAAACCATTCTCCATCCCAAGCTGCTGCTGATTTTTCTCCAACTCCAGCTTCATTATTGTATGCAAAAAGTGTGTCCGTACCCGGATAGGGTTGAACTCAATCCTGCCTGCAGTATTGCTGCAGCCTTCTTTTGTGCATCCACATGGGAAAGACATACGGTCCACCTAGAAGAAACATGCACAGACCAGTTATTACACAAGCAAATGTAAATGGTGCATCCCAGATTATGGATACCAATCGAGTGCGTAGGTATCTGATAAACTGTACCAAATTCTGTTTAGAAGTCACACTTTTTTTTTGTAATTATTTATTGGCATGGAACACAATGTTGCCCCAGGAAATAAATATTCAAATATCCTTCTTTGTATATTACTAGCAAAAACAGACCAGTTGTAAGTCACCATTGAGTAAGAAAGAACATTGTGCATAACACATAAAAAGATCCTAGGACCAAACAAAGGTCATTTGAAAAATATGTTGAGGGGGCAGCAATGTCAATTATTTCTGCATTATTTTATATACAGTAATTCCACAACTTCAGGCCAAATAGTGTTGATAGCATGGGCATTACACTAAAATACTCTCTCCTGTCCTTTTGCAGCAAGTTACAAAATAAAGTGGTTCCCATCTCCTGTCCTGTCACATCAGTTCCTTCAAGTTGAATCAAAACAAAATATGTCAAGAAATGAGACATGAGAAAAATACACTTGCAACTAAATTAAGTCCAGGGTTCATATAAATGGCACAAATTACCTGGCACTTAATCCCTGCTTGACTACAAGCACAAAGCTCAGGATCACAGTATATTCGACAATCACAGCCACAATCCTCTCTGGATACACGAATTGCACGAAGTTCATGTTTCTCTTCTCCATCGATCTTTTTAACCCCAGAAGCCCGTAATAAGGCCCTTCTCTTTTTGGTTGGCAATGGTTGTAAGAAGAAATAGTCATCAACTTCAGTATTATCTAGGTCAATATCATCATCAGAAATATCATCTAAAGTCAGCGTATTGGCTTCCTCAGATTCTACTGTACCATTTTTTGTTAGCTGCAAAAATAAAGCATGATCTACATTAATGTCTAGTCAATACTTCTCTAAAATACAATTTTCAAGTGAAGTTTTATAGTTTGAATAAACAGTATTATGAAAAGACCAGTATTTACATTTTAATATACATTTTATCAAATTTTCAAGCAATTCAATACAATAAACTCTGGAGACGTTTATTTTAACAAATCAGTCTTCATGTTGGAAAAGAAAATTAGTTTATTTAAATAAAAAGGGCACAAGGATTATTTTTCATCTTTTAAGTGTAGCAAACAAAGAGAGGACACAATGCAGCTTCACCAGGAAGGTGTCTGATATGAAGAATATAATACAAATGAAAATCTTGTGGATCAAATAATTGTAAATTATCGGACACAAAAAAGATTCTTTTTAAAACATTATCAAACAATGAGCTTGAGCAGATTAAAAAAAAAGTTTTCAGTACTAAATTTGTCAAACTCAAAATGGAAATACAACAGAAGGTGCCAGAAACCTTGTCATAGATAGATGTTATGGAATTCATTTCTAGATTTAGTCGTTGGAGCAGAAAATGTGTTAACATTAGAGATAAAATTGGATAGGTGAAGGATAACTGTTGTTATGGGCTGGTTGAGTCAAAAATCCAGTTTCTGCATTGTGTTTTTTTGATAACATGTTCAGATAGGATTCAGAATATTGCAACTACGCATTTGTTTGCTATCACTTTGTGTGAAGACAATGAATCCCAAAGTTTAAAGCACTTCTGTTAGGAGGTGTTAAAAATACCACCCTAGCAACATAAACAATGAAAATGTTATCTTTAAAATAACATTAGGTTTCAAGGAATCATAAGCCATTTTGTGATTAAAATCCATGATCAGAAAATACTGACAATGACCTATCAACTGGTATGACTCATGCCTTTTCACGCAAAGATATGCTTTGAATACTTCATAAAAGGAAGATGAGCAATACTTTTGATAACTGTAAGCAATTCTGTTTAAAAGTTCACTCAATTTATATTTTCCATTCTGATCTATTAATGGCTGCCCCATGTATCAGGATGACCTCACTCAGTGCTCAATTTTGTAATGCTTTTCAAATATTTCAGCAGTTGAGGGAAGAACATAATACAGCATTTCAGGCAAAACTACATTTTGCTACATTGTTTTTGACATTGATAACTGACTTCCCAGTACTTTTTATCTCTTTGCAAAGTAAAAAAATTGCCAGATGGCAGCAGTGTACATTAACATTACATTTTATTGTGGCTCACTGTTAAACTCAGAACACAGTTGAATATTAATTTAGTATTTCCAATACTGAATGCACCATTTCTCAAAATACATGCCATACAAATTAAATATATTTGCTAAGCTACCAATATAACAAGCAAAAACAGAAATTGCTGGGAAAAACTCAACAGGTCTGGCAGCATCTGTGGAGAGAAAGCAGTGTTACTGTTAGGGGTCCAGTGACCATTCTTGAAACTATCCTCTGATTTTCAATATCACAAGCAATTGCTATCACACCTGCAAAGCATCCAAACCTTGAGGCTACCACTTTGAATCCCAATGACTAATGACAATGTTTTTTTTAAAAAAGTAATAAACAGCAAAATCTAGGAAGTTGAAATCATTGCAAAATGTTAATATTTGGGATTTACCACCTCTTAAGTTTTAGTTGTGATATTTATAATCCATGATTTAGCATCTTCAGTCTGCTCCTCCTAGGCATGCTCATGTTTGCTCATTTCCAGGACGAGAACAACTGGCTTCTGACATTTCTTATTTTAATATGAAGACCAGGTAGAAGAGTTTGCTTCACAAATTGTTTGCAAAACTTAAACCATTGCAGGTTTTCTGCAATCTACTTTAAAGCTGGTATATGGACATTTAATAAAAAGACATAAAATTATATCATACAACTGTTGAATTGGAGCACATCCAAAAGTTCCTTTTTAATTCATTTGCAGGATGTTGGCATCAATGGCTGGGCCAGCATCCACTGCTCACCCCTAGTTGCCCTTGAGAAGGTGGTGGTGAGCTGCCTTCTTGCAGTCCACATGCCACTGGAGAGGAAATTCCAGGATTTTGACCAAGCAGCACTAAAGAAATGGCAACATATTGCCAAGTCTGGACGGGAAGTGGTCTGGAGCGAAAATTTGAGATATTGGCATTTCCATGTATCTGCTGCCCTTATTCTTTTAGATGGAAATGGTTGTGGATTTGGAAGGTGCTCTATGAGGAGCCTTGGTAAATTGCTGCAGAGCATCTTATGTATGGCACATACAGCTGCGACTGAACATGTGTGGTGGAGTGACTGTTTATGAATGTGGTGCCAATCAAGCAAGCTCCTTTGTACTGGATAGTGTCAAACTTCTTGTGTTGTTGGAGCTGCACTCATCAAGGCAAGTGGGAAGTATTCTAATACACTTCTCATTTGTGCCTTATAAATGGTGGACAGGCTTTCAAAGACAGGTGGTGAGCCACTTGCTGCAGTATTCCTTGCCTCTAACCTGTTCTTGTAATCACTTCATTTAGATGGTAAATCCAATTCAGTTTTGGCTTAATGGTAACTCCCAGGATATTAATAGTGGGGGATTCAGTGACAGTGATACCATTGAATGTCAAGGGGCGATGGCTAGGTTGTCTCTTATTGCCTGACTCATTGCCTAACATTTGTGTGGCATGAATGTTACATGTCACTTCTCAGCCAAGCCTGAATGTTGTCCAGATCTTGTTGCATTTGAACACGTACTGCTTCAGTATCTGGGGAGTCGCAATTGGTGCTGAACATTGTGTAATAATCAGCGAACATCCTCATGTCTGATCTTATGAAGAAGGGAAGGTCATCGATGAAGCAGCTGAAGATGTTTGGGCAGAGGGCGCTACCCTGACGAACCCCTGCAGAGATATCTTGTAGTGAAGATGACTGACCTCCAACAACCACAACCCCCTTCCTATGTGCCAGGCATGACTCCAGCCATTGCAGAATTTTCCTCCTATACCCAGTGACTCCATTTTTGCTAAAATTCCTTGATACCACATTCAGTTAAATGCAGCCTCGATATCAAGGGGCTGGCACTCTCACCTCATCTCTAGATTTCAGCTCTTTTATCCATGTTTGAACCAATGCTGTAATGAGGTCAGGAGCTGAGTGGCCCTGGCAGAACCCAAACTGGCTGTCACTGAGCAGGTGCTGCTTGAAAGCACTGTTGATGACATCTTCCAACACTTTACTATTGATCAAGAGTAGACTAATGGGGTGGTTATTGACTGGGTTAGATTGTTTTTTTTGAGTACAGGACACCCTTGGCAATTTTCCAAATTGTTGGGGAGATGCCAGTATTGTTACCATATTTGAACAGCTTGGCTAGGGGAGTGCCAAGTTCTGAAGCATAAGTGTTTAGTCCTATTGCAGGCATGTTATACAGGGCCATCGCCATTGCAACTTCCAGTACCTACAACCATTTCTTGATATCATGTGGAGTGAATCAATTTAACTGAAGGCTGACATCTGTGACGCTGGGGTGCACTGGATGATGCTGAGTCGGATTATCCATTCAGCACTTCTGGCTGAAGATTGGTGTGAATCCTTCAGCCTCATCTTTTGCACGTGTTGGTCTTGTCTGTCATTGAAGGAGGGGGTATTTGTGGAACATCCTCCAGTGAATTGTTTAATTGTCCACCACCTTTCACGACTGGAGGTTGCGGGATTGCACAGTTTAGACCTGATCCACTGGTTTTGGACTTCCTTAGTTCTGTTTATCATTTCTGCTTATGCTATTTGGAATATAAGCAGTCCTGCTTTCTAGTTTTACTGCGTGGATACTTAATTGTTAGATATGCCTGCTGCTGCTCTTGGCATGTCCTCTTGCACTCTCTATTGAATCAAGGTTGATCCCCTCTTGTTTGGGAATGGTAGAGACATGAGGTTGTAGATAAGGTTGTATAATTCTGCTTATGTTCTAGAGCACCTAACAGGTGGGTGACTGAGTTGTCAGATCTGTTTGAAGTGTGCAGATGATATTATGTTACAGTCAGATCAATGCAAATTAATTTTACTTTCACCAGTGCTGTGATTAGTCAATTGTCTGCACCAAAGGATAACAATTAAGTCCCTACTAACAGTAGAATCTGTTTTCTTTTCAGTTCAATGTATAAAAATGTACCTAATTTGGAATTTGCTGAATTTATTTCAATGTTTAAACAAAGGGAGACATCAATCAACCAATTATATTTTATAACAATCTAGCAGCTATTGTAGCCATGTTTCCTGGTGCACTAATTTATGAAGTTTGCCAAATTCAGTTCACAATTTATTCCCTCCTTACCAACACTGACAAACTACTGACAGCACATGGACTTCAGCTGTTCAAGATGACAGTTCACCACCACCTTCTCAAGGGAACTTAGGAATGGGCAATAAATGCCAGCAATGGCCATGTCCATGAGTGAATAGAGAAAAAGAAATATATGTTTTTGAGTTCTGATCTAGAACCATAACCAATCATTCAACTACAATGACCTGCATCCACTATCACCATCCCAACTATCCTTACCCACCCCATCCCCATCCCTCTATTTACTTCTGGGCTTCTCTCCCACTCCCCAGTCCTGACAAAGGGTCTCGGCCCAAAACATTCACTTTCCTGCTGCTCGGATGTGGCTTGACTTGCTTCACATCTACTGACTCTGACTTCCAGCATCTGAAGTTGATACCGTCTCATTCAGTGGATTTTGTTTGTCCTTAACTACCAAGTTTCATTTTAGATTAGATTATTTACAGTGTGGAAACAGGCCCTTCGGCCCAACAAGTCCACACCGACCCACCGAAGCACAACCCAACCAGACCCATTCCCCTACACTTCACCTCTTCATCTAACACTACAGGCAATTTAGCATGGCCAATTCACCTAACCTGCACATTTTTGGACTGTGGGAGGAAACCGGAGCACCTAGAGGAAACCCACACAGACACGGGGAGAATGTGTAAACTCCACACAGTCATCGCCGGAGGTGGGAATTGAACCCAGGTCTCTGGTGCTGTGAGGCTGCAGTGCTAACCACTGTGCCAACCACTTGTGTCACTGTGCCGCCCATTATTTTGTTTCAAGTTATTTGTATCACTAAAGTGGAAAACCACTGTTTCTTAATCTTTCATGTTAATAATTTCATACAAATTATCCATATGAAATAGACTAAATGAGCACATGAGGTACAATTCTGACTTTGAGGCAATCCTGCAAGCTACCAATTATACATTTCACTTCTGAATCTTATTTCTATGCAATTCAATAGAAGCAATATATATATGTGTGAGGCATATAATGCACAGCTGATCTGATCTTTCAGTATTTTGCGACATCACTTAAAGTCAAATTC
Organism: Chiloscyllium punctatum; assembly: GCF_047496795.1. Taxonomy (NCBI): domain Eukaryota; kingdom Metazoa; phylum Chordata; class Chondrichthyes; order Orectolobiformes; family Hemiscylliidae; genus Chiloscyllium; species Chiloscyllium punctatum. Next base: position 73,274,579 of record NC_092748.1, read on the forward strand.
GCCACACACCTCCACCCAAGCCCAAGCCCAAGCCCCATGTGTGATCTATAAATGCCTAGGGTCCCAATTTAATGGCACAAGTGTGACAAAGTGGAATCCCATTTGCACACACCACAAAGTGTTCCCAACCTAAGGGTGGTTGGTGTCAGATATATAGACAAGAATGTGTAGCAATGAGACTGTATGGAAGCTTCAAGCGGGGCCCACTTTGTACAAGCCTGCTCTGATGGTAGAGTAGAAATGCTGCACAGAGCCAACTGAAACTTCTCTTTTCCATTTTTTTGCTGTCAATGAAGCAATTGCAAATATAGTAGAAAGTTGCCAATTCCCTACATCCTCTGATTGGAAAATCTCCTTTCCCCAGTTCCAGAATTTACGTTAATCAAAGACTAAGGCTTGGATTTTCCTACCCAAAGCAGGTAACACAAGTTGGAAAATTTCCTACCATGCCGTACCCAAATTGGTAGGAACTTCTCCAAATAGTTCAATCTGTGTTTCAGGGTGATGGTGGTTTTGAGGGGGTGGAGGAGGAGTGCAGAGTTGACTCAAATTGATTGTCAAAATGGGCTGGTTGGAAGTTCAATTTGGTTTTCCAGAACTAAAGCTATGGCCTTCTTAACTTCTGATTCTCATCTCTCTCACCCCATCAGCACACCCATTCCCTCTTTCATCTCCAGAGCTACATGTTCACTTAATGACAACACATGCCAAATTTTTCTTCTCCCATCCTCCACCCTTTCCACTGATAGCCTCCTTGTCAAATAATCCAGTATAATCAGGCATCATGAGTCATGTTGAAATCTAGTAAAATAAACATCTAAGTATATTTTAATAATTTTGTGACAGTTTAATAAAATGATAACTATTAAATTGCATCAACACTCAATCCCTTATAAAAACAGATTTGTATTCATAACCTCACATCAACTATCTACAGGGCAAACACAGGATGTTCCTGATGACCAGTGAGTCTAGAACCTGGACTCACAGTTCAAGGATACAAGATAGGTCATTTAGGACTGAGAGAAACAGAAATGTATTCAGCCAGAGAATGAATTCTCTGCCACAGAGAAAAAAAAAGAGGCTAAAATATTGAATGTTTTCAAGGAGAAGTTAAATAGATTTCTTAGTGCTAAAGGGATCAAAAAGGTATGTGAAGAAAGTGAGAACAGAAAACTGAGTTGGATGGCTAGCCAAGATCATATTAATTGGCAGAGTGGGCTTGAGCAGCTGAATGGGTTACTTCTGTTCCTATTTTATATGTTCTATAGCCAATCCTTTAAATATCTAATCCTGTTTGAGCTATCAATCTGAGAATACCATTCTCCCTTTTTAAAGGACCTCAGATTCTATCAGCTCCATGAAAATTAGGGCCTAAATCTTCACAACCTATTGTTTTCTTCTGAAAAATGGGTACTATCTTAATGAAAAAGCATTTGGCAACCCTTTGTCCATTATTTATAACACACATCACATGAATCATGTCAAAAATCTTGTCACTTGAATATAGGCTGACTTTTACTATTCTGCTAGTAAAATACCATTCGTAAAGGCAGTGAAAATCTAAGCTAGGAACATTAGTATATTTGAATGTTCAAATTACTGCTTAAAATTAAATTCAAATGCCCAGTCTGATGGCATTCCTATTAGGTATACTGTTTGTATACTGTAATGCAACATTTACATTTAATCTGGCACAACCTAAACAGATGATTTTTCAAAACCACATCATAGAAATTCACAGATCTCCAACGATGCAATGTCATCGCAGCTCCATGGGATTTATGCCCACCATACCTAAAAACATCCATCCATTCAGAAATCCTGAGGCCAGCTCATTTCAGTAACACTATTGGAATAAAAAGTGTAAATTCAATCCACTAGAGTTCACATACAAGGCAATAGAATCTCTTGGAAGGTATGCAGGAACAGATAGTTTCTAGAGACTAATATGAATGTGCTTCAATTTCACTTTAGAGAACATGGAGATACTGTGTTTGGACTACAAGGGAAGAAGCTATCACATGCACCTACATGAGGAATCTGAAAAGAAGGATTTGTATAGTTGTAACTTGTTTATTGACCTAATTGGTCAGCAATGTGTATTTGCAGATGCATAAAAATGACTGCAGGCCATATAACTTAATCCTCGAGTTCTGTTAATCTATACTCAAGAAGTAAGGCTCGACACTGCAAATAAAATGCACATATAGAAAAAAAATTGAAGCCTTTGCAATTCATACGTTTTGAGTAATTCAAAGAATCTGATTTAATGGCCAGGATGTGAGGCCATGGAATTAACTTCAGGAACTAGTTGTGGTAAAAACCTTCATGGGAAATTTCCTGAGCTTCTCCTATTTCAGCACCATAAATTCTGACAGAAATTTTATTGGTATCTTGCACATAATATATTTTGCATCAGGAAGTTTCTTAGTGGAACACTGGATACATCAACCCTCTCAGGCATTCCTGTCATACATATTTGTAATTGCTGACTTAGAACTTTCCCTAATCAGGGCTTATAGGGTTACCATTATCAATCAGGATCAAAATTGAAATTAATTAAGAAACCACCTCTGGTCAAACTAACAAATAATACTTTGAAATTTAAAAAATATAACTTCCACTAAAGTGCAGCCTGAAGATCATATTCACCACTGTTAGTTGCAAATGGTTTGGAGTAGGGTATACAAAGAGAATTTATTTACCTTCAATTTCAGTGAGTTGAGCTTTTCCTCTTTTAGATGCTCTTTCAGCATCTCTCCATGGACTCTCTCTTGCTCCAAGGCAAATTCTCCAAGCGTGTACTGGCGTACGCATTTGTGCCGATTGGACATACCCAGAGTGCTGCCACCCTGACTGGGGACACTGGTGAAACCTTGTCGCCGTGTGAAGTAATAGACAGTCACATAGTCAAAGCGAACATTTTTTATCCTCATCCGCTTCTCCCTTTTCAGGATTGATGATGCTACAGATTTAAACAAAACAATAAATTGGTTAGATATTGCGCTGTACACACTAATGGGATTTCTAAAGATGTACCATCGCAATCACTGGATGGAAAAAGATTTGATGCAAATCTGGCATATTTAAGTCTGTTGGCAAACTTCATTACATTTAAAAATTTAGCAAGGGGGTGGTGGCACGATTATAAAACAGCAGTTATTGTATATTTGGTGTATATATTTACTGATTTTTAATGGAGAAACATATCTACCATGCTGTATTGAACTATACAGATCACTCAACAATGGCCCAGCGGTATTACTGCTAGACTATTTACTCACAAACTCTGGGGACCCAGCTCAAATCTCATTGGAGCAAGTGATAGAATTTATATTCAATAAAGAAAAAATCTGGTATTAAGAATCTACTGATGGCCACGAAATCACTATTGATGGTCAGAAAAACGCATTTAGTTCACCAGTGACCTTTAGGGAAGGAAACCTACCACCCTCACCTGGTCTGGCTTACATGTGCCTCCAGACCAACAACAATGTTGACTCTCAACTGCCCTCTGAAATGGCTTCACAATCCACTCAGTTAATTCAATTGCTACAAAGTCTCAACAAAGAAATAAAACTTGACAGACCACCCATCATCGATTTAGGCACTGGAAAAGACAACGGAAGAAACAGCCCTGTTAACCCTGCAAAGTCCTCCACACTAACTTGTGGGGGCTACTGCCAAATTCAGAAGTATTCTCTCACATAATGGCAAGCAACAGCCTGACATAGTCACACTCATGGAATCATACCTTACAGTCCTTAGTGGCATCACTATCGCTGGATATATCCTGAACCATCAGGCAGGACAGAACCAGCTGAAGTGGTGGCACAGTGATATAGTTGGGAGGGAGCTGCCCAGGAAGTCCTCAATGTTAACTCCAGACCCCATGAAGTCTCACAGCTTCAGGTTAAACATGGGCAAGGAAACTTCCTGATTATAATGTACCATCCTTCCTAGCTGGTAAATCAGTACTCCTCCATGTTGAACAATGCTTGGAGGAAGCATTGTGGGCAGCAAGGGTACAAAATGGATCTCAATATTTGCCATCAAGAGTGGCTTGAAAGGAACACTACTGCTCAAGCTGGTCGGCTCCTAAAGTACACAACTGCTAGACTGGGGGTCTGTCACCAGAAGTGCTACCAAGCAGCACCTGCTCAGCAACCCCCAGGTTGGGTTCTACCATGGCCACTCGATTCCTGATCTAATTGTAGTCTTGGGTCAGGCATGGCAAAAGAGCTAAAGGTGAGGTGAGAGTGATAGCCCTTGACATCAAGGCTGTATTCGATTGAGTGTTGCATCCATGAGCCCCAGCAAAACTGGTATCAATGTGTATCAGAGGGCAAACTCTCCACTGGTTGGAGTCATATCTGGGTCAAAGGAAGATGGTTCTGATTGTTGGAGTCAGTCAGCTTAGCTCCAGGACATCTCAGCAGGACTTCCTTAGAGTAGAGTCGAGTCCTAGGCCCAACCATCTTCAGTTGCTTCATCAATGATGCTCCCTCCATCAGAAGGTCAGAAATGGAGATGATCGCACAATGGTCAGCACCATTTGTGACTCCTCAAATTTTTAAGCAGTCCCTGTTTAAATGCAATCAGAATAATATCCAGACTTAGCCTGATAAGTGGCAAGTAACATTTGTGCCACACAGAGGTCAGACAATGACCATCACGAGTAAGAGATAGTCTAACCACCGCCCCTTGACGTTCAACGGTGTAACCATCACTGAATCCCCCACTATCAACAACCTTGGGGTTGCTATTGACCAGAAACTCAACTGGACTCATCATACAAAAACTTTGGCTGCAGGAGCAGGTCAGTGACTAGGAATATTGTGGTGAGAAACTCACCTCCTGACTCCCCAAAGCCTTTCCACTATCTACAAGGCGCAAGTCAGGAGTTTGACGGAATGCTCCCCCCATTTGTCTGCACGAATGCAGCTCCAACAACACTCAAGAAACTTGACCATCGAGGACAAAACAGCCTGCATCATTGGCACCACATCCCCTCCCTCCACCACCTCTGCTCAGTAGCAGCAGTCTGTATTATCTACAAGATGGACTGCAGAAATTCAAAGATCCTTAGACGGCACCTTCCAAACCCACAACCACTTTCCCCGAGAATGATGAGAGCAGCAGATATATGGAACATCGCCACCTGCAAGTTGTTTCTTCACTGTTACTGGGTCAAAATCCTGAAATTTGCTCCTAAAGGGCATTATGAATGAATCTTCAGCAGGTGGATTGCAGTGATCAAGAAGGCAGCTCACCTTCTCAAGGGCAGCTAGGGACAGACAATAAAATGCTGGCCAGCTAGCAATACCATGCCCCACAAATGAACAAGAAAAGGATATCTCTCAGCAGTGAGTTTAACTTGAGTGTCACCATACCTTAGGGAAGGGAGATATTGAGAAGGAGAGTCCTTCATGATAACCTCAGCCAATGCAGGAATTGAACGCACACTGTTGACATCACTCTGCACTGCAAACCAGACATGCACCCAACTGAGCTAAACAACCATCTTGCTCTATATACTTTGTGTAGCTTTTTTGGAATGCCAACAATAGTTCCATGGATGCACTAGCTCTTAAATAGTCTTTAAAAAGAGCTTGTTCTATAACATTTACAACACCTTTATAGTTTCAAAGTTTTGCAAGTGCAGAAATAGCACAGGTTCACAGATCACCTTTACCCTGCTTACGATGATCTGGTTGGGTAGTTACGTGAAGTGAACTTCAAGTTAATAACAACAGTTGTAGCAATTATATGTTTCTAATTTTCAACTTCTAAATGTTGTACTGCACCACCAGGATCATCATCTACTGGCTCTATATGTTCTCTACTAATATTTATATTCAATCTCAATGTCAGTCCTAGCTTCCTTAGAAACTAGAAGGGTCAGTTTCTTTGCCTCCCTTTCCAATTAAGATCTCACTTGAAAAATGTACAAGCTTTGAACCCACAGATTCCATCACAAGAATTTATTTGCTTTGAGTCCTGCTACATGACGATGATAATGAATCTTTAGAGCATTTGCAATATGACGACAAGATTGTGAATTGTTTTCAATTGTAAGTTAGTAAGGCCTAGGTGTACACGACTCTAATCCTGCTGATATGGAACACTACATTTGTCTGTATCAAAACAGTGTTTGTCAAACACAGGCACAATCATTCATCACTTTACTGACAGTAATTTATTTTTATTCATAGTGCTTACCCTCACCTAAAACAAAGACCGTTCTCCCAATTAATATGTCATTTATGAAGCAATGGCATAAACACTGATTTTATGGGGCAGCACTAGTAACGAGAATCCAAGTAAACGTAGAATCTCGAAATAAAAATTCACCACTTTAAGAATGCGGCTGATTTGTAATCTAATTTATCAGTTTTTCATTAATTTCACATATTTATCTTATGGAGTAATCTATTGTGCATCAGTTCATAAAAGCTTTCTGCAAACTTAGGTATATTGTAACTTCTGGACTAAATTCATCCATCATTCTAGTTATCACTTTAAAGTACAAAAACATTGATAAGAGATGACTTGGTTCCCATACTAAAATCATATTTTGAAAAATGTTATCAGTAAAAGTACTCAGTCTATAAACATTTCTATGATGAATTAGATAATAATCATGCAATTCTGTAATGCTCTACTCCTGCAGATAGCATGCAACTAATGCAAAGGAATTCTGTAAAAAAATCTATATAGACTGATATATGCTTTGATTATTCAGTAATTAGAGTATTGTTTCTACTCACTGTGATTGCATTGATGTTATCCACAAAAATTATATTCAGATCCATTTTGCTAATGTATGGGTGTAGGAATTTTGCACCTGTTTCACAGAATGTAGCTACTTGAAGTGAATAAATACTTAAAAATTTTGATCTTACCTTGAAATTCATCCTAAAATTTAACTTGTAAGGTGAAGCTCTCCATCTTATAGGAAGAAGGGCTTATGCCCGAAACGTCGTTTCTCCTGTTCCTTGGATGCTGCCTGACCTGCTGCGCTTTTCCAGCAACCCATTTTCAGCTCTCCATCTTATACACTGTTATCAAAACTATCAGGGACTTTGATCTTTTTTAATACTACAGAGTTGAATTATTCCCTTAGGAAACTTGAATTTAAATCGCAATATTGACTACCAGTCACACCTAGAGAAATACCATTATGAGGCTGGTAGGTTGATATAATATTACACAAAAAAAAAGAAAATTGGACTACTGCTCCACAGAAATGAGTTCAAATCCTACAGTAGCAGCTGAGAAATTTACATTCAATAAAACAGATAATGTTGTGAAACTTATCTTGTTCACTTAGGTACTTCAGGGAAGGAAATCTGCTGACTAGATCTGCCCTGACCTTCACGTGACACCAAATGAACAGCAATGTCTTGACTTTTAACTGCCCTCTGAGATGGTTTCATAAGCCACTTGCTTTTATGAACCTACCATATGGGAGTCAAAAGACAGTAGCCTTGATCTTGAAATGCTGACCCACTAATGATATTACAATTGCCAGAAAAGTTTAAGCTTTCAGTTGGCAAATATTTGGCATCTGGCCCCATTCAAGAAAGTCCCAGCTTGAGCTACAGACAGAAACTTCTAAGGCTCCTGATTTACTTACCTCAATAGTTAGAAAATATTAGAGGGATTAAAACCTGCAGTAACTCCCTGTCAGTTATAAAACTGACCCGCTAACAAGTCAATGGACCATCAGCCACTCATATTGGCCACCCCCACCCTACACGCTACCTGGTCACCTGGCGGACCAATACCCACTGCCTGCCTCCCGCTGAACTCAGAAACAGTTTCTCAACATCTCTCCCTTCACCCACATACGTGCCACTCATGCCTATCTGCCATCTTACTAGTTTACCGACCTGCACGTCCTTAGCCATCTGCTATTCTACCTTCATCACTTACATTTCCACGTGTTCCTTTTGTAGCTGTCAAGGTGGTTTTGGGGCCATTAAAGCTAGAATTCAGCAGATACTGTTTTCAAGCAGACATAGGTCTGATTTCTGCAAAGTTGATAGAATGGTTTCCTAGATTATTTTTATTATGAAGGCTCCTGCCCTGGACATCTGCTTGAAAAGCTTCTCAATAGATAAATGATCAGCCTTTTCTCTGAGCTTTATCAGAAATAGGGATTCTGACTCAGACTCAGATTTGGGCAATTAAACGTAAACAGATAAGCTGGAATTGACTTAGGTAGCAAAAATGACAAAGGCTGCCTAGTTGACCTGCAATGTCCACCTCATTAATGTAGGAGGACTTCCAAAAACATTTGAAGATCTGTCCTATTGATGAATCAGTATTTTCCATGTTGAACACCACTTTGAAGAAGCACTGAGAATGACAAGGGCTTGAATCAGAATGGACCCTGGTAGTGGTCTTCAATGTTCATCAACAGAAGTGGCTTGGTAGCACAATTGGTGACTGAGCTGGCTGAGTCCTGAATGACATAACTCACAAATTGAACTTACAATCATGCGGTGAAAGGAACCTTACAAGTGACGAAAAAAATTGACCGTGCTATCACCAATCCACCTATATGGTGCATCCATGTATGACAGTATTTGTAAGGAACAATCTCTTTGTGAGGACAAAATTCCACCTTCACACTGAGGATGCCCTCCAATATCTTGTGACTCTATCACAGTGTTAAATGGATAAAGTTAAAAATCACACAACACCTGGTTATAATCCAACAGGTTTATTTGGAAGCACTAGCTTTCGGAGTGCTGCTCCGAATCATCTGATGAAGAAGCAGTGCTCCGAAAGCTAGTGCTTCCAAATAAATATATTGGACTATAACCTGGTATTGTATGGTTTTTAACTTTGTACACCCAAGTCCAACACCAGCTCCTCTAAATCAGTGTTAAATGGGATAGATTTAGAACAGATCCAGTAAGTCAAAACTATGCATCTGCGGGGTAATGTGGGCCATCAGCAGTATCAGAATTATATTAGACTGCAATCTGTGATCTCTAATCAATCACTTACCCTTACCTTCAGGTTAGGAATCAGCCCTTGTTCAATGAGGAATGCCAAATGACATCCCACGAGCAGCACGAGGCCTACTTAAAAATAAAACGCCATCGGGGTGAAACTGCAATATAGGAATACCTGCATGCCAAACAGTGGAAGCAGAATGGGACAGAACAAAGCCATCACAAAACCAATAGATCAGTTAGTGTAGCCCTTCTACTCTAGACACAAATGATTATGGACAACTAAACTACTAATACATCAATAGTTATACGCCCTGACAACATTCAGTCATGGCGCTCAGGTTTTGTTCTCCATATGTAGTCTCATTTAGCCAAACTGTTCTGATACAACTGCTACTCTGGCATCTACCTGGCAATGGAGGAAACCACTCAGGTATATCCTGTTCACAAGAAACAGGGCTTACTGAACCTGAGCAATTACTATTCCATCAATCTGCACTCAATCATCAGAAGAGTGATGGAAGTTGTTGATAGTAGCATTTAGGTTTGAGCGGAGATGAATTCCAGAAAAGAAGGACAAATTATTGAATTTGACAGAATGTGGCATCAAGGGACATGGTAAATTGAAGGGAATGGAGATCAGAGGAAAGAAATTGCTGGTTGATGAGATTGTTGGAGGCCAATTGTCTCAGTTCAGGTTATCACTGTTGAGTTCCTCAGGCACTACTTATGCATGGTTGTCTTTGTAGATATAGCTTGTTCAGGAAATGCATTATTGAGATGATTCTTGAATCACTCTCTCAAAAGGACAAATCACTCTGAACTCAGGAAGTGGGTTTTCCTTCAGAGATGAGTGTTCATCCAGACAGCTTGTTCTAACCAAGCTTTTCTCCAACTCAGCTTATTCTGAACAGACTTTCCTTCAAATAAATCAAACTAAACAAACTCTCCAAGCCAAACACTTAAATATAGTCCCAGCAAGTGTCTACAGCAAAGCAAGGAGTCATGTGATTTACAGCAAGCCTTGTTAAAAAGTTTAAATCCACATGAACTTTTAATTCACTTTTTGAAGAAGCCACTTCAGGAATTTCAAAACAGCTTGAAACAATCCATTTTCCACAATCCATTAAAACTTGAGATCTCCAAGCAATAATAAATATAAAGTTGGATATTTAGAGAGAAAATCAGGCATCCTCATTGTTTTTCTAAAAATGAAAAAAAAAATTCTTTCCCAGAGACACAGAAAAGTTAGTTCCATTTATGTTCGGTTCAAAGAACTACTATTGGGGTTGACCCCTAAAATGTAGCCACAGGAACCCTTAACAAAGTTAAGTGTCTGGTAAAGCTGACATCTGATATATTGGAGACAGTCAGTATGAACATTATGGATACATCTACAACTGTCTCAGTTTGCTAATCAGACTTAACCCACATTTTTTTTAACCAAATTCTTTTCAGTGAGCAGAGGTAAATAGAATTTTAAATCAACTTACATTACTTAGAGAAATCAGAGTACTTTCAGATGGACATCTGTACTGGAACTACCCTATCAATTTTACTCAATCATATAATGTGCAAATCCACTTTTATATCTTTGAAAATGATGTCAGAGTTCATATATTTACCTGAAGTACGCATTTTACAGTAATTTCTCTTTTACAATGCTGTAAATTCTACTGAATACGAAAATGCAGTGTAAAAAATCCCTTTCCCAAATACAGTACTATAATCCTGAATATCTACTTAACCTAACATTTCATAGTAACTGAATAGCAACCCATTATTTCATAATTAAGTCAAGTGCTAGGCTGGTTGGCCTGTTTGTGCTCCTAATTCACACGTTTGTATGTTCTTGGGTGCTGAATGCCTACGGTGTGCAGCTCAACACACGGCTTAATGCTGCAATTTTGCAGCGAATTAGAAGATTAGAAGCATATTGATTCATTCAGTGCAATGTGTCTCTTTCACTACATTTATGCTTTGCACAAAATAAAATGCCAAGTACAGTGTTCAACATCTTTTGAACAAGTAAAATCATGGAATCCTAAAGATCTGCCAAATCAGGAATAATAGCAGAGCTGGGTGTACCTCAGGATATACATACTTTGAAATACTTCTACAGCTACATGGAAGGAAAAGAAACATGTCAAAATATTGATTACAACCAATGTAAAATATCTGGTTTCTCAACAAAAAGTCTATCCAAGCTACACCAAGTATTAAAAATATGTTCTAAGATTATGATAAAGGGTATTGTAAATCTTGAGTTTCTAACTAACAAATTCAAAGTTCACTCTTCCTAAAACTACGGCTGGACACTGCTTCAGATCTAAGCATCAGCTAATTCAATAGAAGTTGGTCAGTAACTTGTCAATTTAAAAAATCACACAGCACCAGGTTAAAGTCCAACAGGTTTATTTGGAAGCACTAGCTTTTGGAGCACTGCTCCTTCATTGACTATAACAATAGACAATAGACAATAGGTGCAGGAGTAGGCCATTCTGCCCTTCGAGCCTGCACCACCATTCAATATGATCATGGCTGATCATCCTTAATCAGTATCCTGTTCCTGCCTTATCACCATAACCCTTGGTTCCACTATCCTGGAGAGCTCTATCCAACTCTTTCTTAAATGAATCCAGAGACTGGGCCTCCACTGCCCTCTGGGGCACAGCATTCCACACAGCCACCACTCTCTGGGTGAAGAAGTTTCTCCTCATTTCTGTCCTAAATGGTCTATCCTGTATTTTTAACCTGGTGTTGTATGATTTTTAACTTTGTACATCCCAACCAGACACCAGCATCTCCAAGTCTTGTCAATTTTATCTTATTATCGACAGCATTAATACCTTATTTTTGTCGATATCACAGCAGGGATTAACAATTTCACTTACAAGAAAAATCCAAGTGCATATACCAGAAACCATTGCAAAATGAACATCTAGTTAAGAATTCAATGTTGCTGTTAGCATTACAGCTTCTCAGGTATTAACAAGTGGCCAAATGTAACCCACACCATACTTCCACCAAGTTTATTTAGACACCGATTTTATAAATAATCAAATTCCATTGTTTTTTTTCCTTCAAGTATATCTTAAACATTGTGTCTCAGGACTGGAGTTATTATAAACTGATACAATGTGGAGCAGTCTCAATGAGCCATACAGCCATGTCTGATGCTATTTCTGTTCTTCTGAAGGCCATACTGAATATAAAACATGAATGCACTGTAAACTTTATGTCTAGTTTTATGACAAAATACTAGAAAGTTCATACCAGCCAGGATTACTATCTTGTTTGAAAGATGAAAGCCAAATTCTTTTGAAATAATACTTGTGGCTTTTTAATTGGCAATGTGCCAACCTCAAATGCATGACCTTCTGCCAGGTTTGGGTCAACTGCCATCAGGAGCAGCTGTTAACAACATGAAACAGCTTGAGGAGTACTTTCTCAGAACGCAAATTTCAGTTCTTTTCCACTGAGAAAATAGAAATACTGTGCAGCAGTTCCTAGCCTCAGCCATGAGCCATTTTCCTGGAGGTAGAATGACTAAGCAACACAAGATAGAAGGGGAGTGCATGTATACAGGGAAGCAAAGTTACCTATCCCAGAGCAAGTTGGAAGTAACTAATCGACGGTATTCTAAACCTAGTTAGGACCAACTGGAATCTACAAGTTGGGTTCTGAAGCAGGCAGTAACAGAGCAGCTCCCTGTGGGACATCCTTCTTACACCATTTCAGGGAGGCTTTAAAACTTCTCCATAAGGCTTAGCCTGGCCTCATAATGCACCCTATAAGGATCCCCCAACCCCCACCACTATCATGGCAGCTTGGCTGCTGTGCCTATTTTTTTGTTTGACATCTTAAAGAAATTACAGAGAGGCACCTCCATCTATTATTTATTAATTCATGGGATGTGGATGTCACTCACTTGATCAACATCTATGACACATCAACCCTAAAGGCGCTTAAGAAGGTGACTCTGAGCCCTTTCTCAGTGTTGTGTGTAAAGACAGCCTGCAACTTCTTCAATGCTGGAGGTGTAATAGGAGGCCCATTCACTGTCCTTAACTGGGTAGTGGGCCCTGCACTCTACCCACTTAATGTCTAACACAGAGAAAATAATACTGGGTGACCAATTCCCATTTGAGGCTGACTTTGCTGTTCTAAACCCTATGGAAATATTCCACCTCAGTTGTCTATTCTATTCTACATTAGGGTTTCATATAGTCAGAAATAACTTTTTAGAAAATACTATAACGTCAACAGGATTGTCTCATACATCATAAGACAAACTCTTAAAAAGTCAAAATACTTGGTACCAAAGTCATTTCCTCAAGCATAATTCAACGTGATTGCCAAGTAGTTGATTTTTAACTACCCCTGAAATGGCCTAGCAAGTTGTTCAGATAAAGGTCTTGCTCGTGATGCTCACATTCCACCCAGAAAAGAATGAAAAAAAGATTGAAGGGTGCTTTATAAATTTCACTGGTATGATAATCTCTATGTCATTGCTTTTTACAAAAAAAATACATTAATGCACCTCAAGATGCTTTAGCAAGAATATTTTTTAACAAACTTATCTATTAATTGGATGTGATCATGGACCGATCGGAGATGGAATGGTCCAATGCTAGGTTTCCCTCTCAAATGTCCATGAATCTTCAAAATATAATGATTGCAGAACTAAAAGTTCAACAGCTGCCTGTGTCAGGCAACATAAGCAGAAAATTTATCATTAAATTAATTTGTATGTATCACTCTGGTCAATAATTTCTTTTGTTGGATTGTAAGTACTTATGTTTTCTATCAACATACCTATACACAAATATATGTATAAATAACAGATACGTTTACTAGTTTTGAGAGTATTTGATTTTTGGCCTACTGTTTCTAGATATATTTTTTAATGATTTTAAGAATTTAAACATAACATTCCCATTACACAAGTGCTAGTGAATGACATGTCCAAACAACGAATCCAATCATCTCCCCTTGATATTCAATGGAACGATCATTACTGAATACCCTACCATCAACATTCATGGATGAGAAACTTGACCAACCATAAAAATGCTTTGATTACAAGAGCAGGTATCTCACTTATTAACTCCCAAGTCTGTCCACCATCTACAAGACAGAAGCCAGGACTGTAATGCATTATTCTCCAATGGCCAGAACAAATGTAGATCCAACAACATTCAAGATGCCCAATACCACCCAGGAAAATGTAACCTGCTAGTTTAGCATTCTATCCACCACCTTAAACATTCATCACCCGGCCCCAAGGATTGGTACAGGTAAACATAAAATTACCCTTTATGCAGATGATGTTCTTCTATTCCTCAGTAATCCTCTGATGTCTGTACCTCGCCTAATTCAAGTTATTAATACATTTAGCGCATTCTCAGGCTATAAAATTAATTTTTCAAAATCGGAGGCTATGCCAATGGGTGGCCTTTCTATGATATCCCACTTAGTGGACGGATCCCTTTTTCCCTTTCGTTGGTCCCTGGAGGACTTCTTATATTTAGGCATTTTTATTACCCCAGTATTTGGTCAGTTGTATAAGGCTAATTTTGTGCATTTACTGGAAGGGATAAGGCAGGACCTCCAGCGATGGAGAGACCTTCCAATTTCCTGGTTGGGTAGAATAGCACTAATTAAAATGAATATCCTGCCCCGTCTCCTATATCCTACGAGAATGCTTCTGGTGATGCTACCGAGGATGGCTCTACGTAAATTATATGGCCGGCTGGGTTCCTTTATCTGGAATCATAGACTGCCCCTCATTAAGCTGAAGAAGCTACAGCTTCCACAGACAAGGGGAGGATTGGACTTCCCAGATTTTAGGAAATATCAGTTAAGTTCCCTATTAAGTTACATAGCTGATTGGGTCTTGTCTGATCCACAATCAATCTGGTTGGAAATCGAGGCCTCTCAAGTAAAATACCCACTCATTAACCTTGTATTTTCAGACAAGAGGAAAATCATTACAGATCACTGTAAAAACCCTATAATACTAAACACAATTAAGGCTTGAAATATAATGCGGCAAAATAAGGGTAATTCACGTAAAACATCCCCCAATGCACCGATAGTGGGAGCATGGGGATTCCAACCAGGGTTTACAGATGTCACTTTTAAACTCTGGAGATCCAGGGGTATCTCATGTCTAGGGGACCTATTTAAAGATGGGTCCTGATGTCTTTTGAACAGCTGCGTCAGAAATTCAGATTACCTAATGGAGACATCTTTCGATACTTCCAAATTCAAGACTATATACAGAAGAAGACTACGTTATTAGATAGTCTTTATAAATCAGATAGAGAATGTAGTGTCCTACGACCAGTGGGGGTATCTTCCGTCAGTACTATTTATCATTTACTACATGATGAAGTATCGGGAGATATGGATAATCTGCTTAAAACATGGGATCAGGATTTTGGACTAGAAATCTCTATAGAAACATGGAATGATATTTGGGAAAACGCTAGAAGAATTACTATCTGTAACAGAACCCAGGCTATCCAGCTGAAGATACTTCAGAGGGCCCATATAGCACCGGTTCGATTGGCAAAATTTAAGGCAGGAGCATCTCCAATGTGTCCGAAATGTAAAATAGAGGTGGGCACTCTTGTACATTGCCTATGGACCTGTCATAAGATCCGTAGATATTGAACTAAAGTAGCAAGTACCCTGACAGAAATTTTAGCAACGGAAATTAAAGTGGACCCTGTATGTCTCCTTTTGGGTTTTTCGAACTTTCCCTCTCTGGACATGTACAGGAAGAGACTATTTTCTATTCTCTCTTTCTATGCAAGGAAAAATATTTTGGTGAACTGGGTGGCTGAGGGCCCCCCTGGACTTTCAAATTGGCACAGATTAATTATGGAATGTATTCCCCTTGACTTCCTTACAAATATGGTGCACCGAAAGACCGAATTATTTTATAAAATATGGCAGCCCTTCTTGAATTACATAAACACAGATATTTCGGCTATCCTAACAAGGGCTTTTATTTAATTGAGATTACAAACCTGGCTGGTCCGGGGCCCCTTAGGAGAGGAATCCTGCACGAATACGGGTTTTATTACATCTGATGTTAACACATTCCGAGCATGTAAGAGATTTAAATATACACTCTGGTTAGATTAGTAGACAGTTGAGTTTTGTTTTTTCTTTTTCGATATTTTTTTCTTTTGTTAAATTTTGGCTATTTTATATTTGATTTAATTGTATATCAATGTTTGTATGAGAGTTTTGTTTATTTTTGTAAACTTGTTAAAATGTTAAATTTCTGATAAAAATATCTATATAAAAAAATTCATCACCACTACCTTAAAATGGCACACTACCCTGAAAAAGAACTCCCAGCTTTCTCATTTCTTTTCCTCATGCTTAACCATTTGCTGTTGCCTTTGTTTTACTCAATAACTCTTCCCCAACACAATTTTCACCTTCATTCCAACCAAAGTTGATGGACTGAAGCCATGCCTAAATTGGGACTTAGGCCTCACTGACATAAAACCAGAGAACAGAAGCCACTATGTGGTGGTCTTGGGAGTTCTAGTTGGTCAGTTAGCAGCTAGGAGAGAATACAAACTGGATTATGGGGGTGGGGCTGACGAATAGCCTGCTCTCTGTCTTCGAAGTCTTAAACATGCAAGTTCTGAGTGCAGCAGTCAGTAATCTGGTCAGAATGAATACTTTGTTGAAATGTCAGTAGGATAGTTGCCTGCAGCACATATGCACATCATGGTAGAGGTCACATAATTATGGCAGACCAGGAAAGACCTTTGTGCTTGATTGCATTTCAATCCAAGTGGCTCCCACTTGTAAAAGGAACAACAATTAAAGGACATAGATTTAAAGGGAAATGGAAAATAAGCAAGGGTGATGTGAGAACTGCTTTTTCTCTCAGCAAGTAGGACATGGTATGCACTGCCTGAAAGTGATGTGCAGGAAGGTTCAACTGAGACATTCAAGAGAACATTGGATGATTATTTGGAAAGAACTAGTGTACAAAGGTATGCAGAACAAACACTAGGTAAGGATGCTCATTTGAAGAGCAGTGTAGGTACAATTGGCTGAATGGCCTATTTCTACACCGAACAATTCTGTATTTCTGTAAATGTCATCACAAATCTCCAAGCATAGGCAAAGCTTCATGGGTCCACTGGCCATTTGTGACATTTCTGTGTCTCTTTTCCTTTCTACAATGAAGGGCATTCTAAAATGCATTTTTTGTACTCCCTTTTTACCCTCTCAAATGAAATGTCCATTGAGGCCTGCCTATTTGTTGCTTGTCTGCTTCCTTTCATTCTTTGTCTCATTTCCACATTTGGGAATTATAGACTCCTCTACCTCCGTCATGATATGACTCAATATGGCTGAGCTCCGACACCAACTGATTTCTCTCCACAGAATGCTGAAGGGTTGGAGAACCTGAAAGCAGTTCTGACAAACTCAGAACACAGTAGTACCCAGAGAATGGCACCTTGAGATCATGCAGTAGGAAAGAGAGATGTGATGACACAATGACCCAGATTGAACAATGGCAAGATCTTGATGCTGGAGCTTATTGGAAAAGGACAGAGGAAATTTTAAAGGTTGGCACATGGCATCCATGAGAAGCATTGCTGGGGAGAGGGCAAGCAAGAAGCTTTTAATGCCAAAACGTGTGAAAAATAACACCATGGTGATGTTACACTTGGAGGTGTAACGGGAGGTCTCATAGAAGCAAGAAACAATGTTACCTTACTTAGACCATGTGACCATAAGAAATAGGAGCAGGAGTAGGTTGTTCAGCACCTTGAGCCTGCTCTGCCATTCAATAGGATCATGGCTGATCTGATATTCCTCAGGTCCATTTTACTTCCCTTACCCCATAACCATTGGAGAGAGCAAGCTTAGAAGATTAAACTTAAAAGCTGTTTATTTGGCAACAGGAAACATGACCATAAGAGGGTGACAGAAATACATGGTGAGTGAAAGTGGTTAAATGTTCCTTTACAAGATCTTGTGAAGTGTTGCTGAACAAAGAGTGTAATGTAGACTACAGTGTAGGTCAATAGTTCCTTGAAAGTGGAGTGCAGGTAGATAGGATAGTGAAGGCGGCGATTGGTATAGAACATAGAACAGTACAGCACAGAACAGGCCCTTCAGCCCACGATGTTGTGCCAACCACTGATCCTCATGTATGCACCCTGAAATTTCTGTGACCATATGCATGTCCAGTAGTCTCTTAAATGTCCCCAATGACCTTGCTTCCACAACTGCTGCTGGCAACACATTCCATGCTCTCACAACTCTCTGTGTAAAGAACCCCCCTCTGACATCCCCTCTATACTTTCCTCCAACCAGCTTAAAACTATGACCCCTCGTGTTAGTCATTTCTGCCCTGGGAAATAGTCTCTGGCTATCGACTCTATCTATGCCTCTCATTATCTTGTATACCTCAATTAGGTCCCCTCTCCTCCACTTTTTCTCCAATGAAAATAGTCCGAGCTCAGTCAACCTCTCTTCATAAGATAATCCAGGCAGCATCCTGGTAAACCTCCTCTGAACCCTCTCCAAAGCATCCACATCTTTCCTATAATAGGGTGACCAGAACTGGACACAGTATTCCAAGTGCGGTCTAACCAAAGTTTTATAGAGCTGCAACAAGATCTCACAGCTCTTAAACTCAATCTCCCTGTTAATGAAAGCCAAAACACCATATGCTTTCTTAACAACCCTGTCCACTTGGGTGGCCATTTTAAGGGATCTATGTACCTGCACCCCAAGATCCCTCTGTTCCTCCACACTGCCAAGAAGCCTATCCTTAATCCTGTACTCAGCTTTCATATTCGACCTTCCAAAATACATCACCTCGCGTTTATCCAGGTTGAACTCCATCTGCCACCTCTCAGCTCATCTCTGCATCCTGTCAATGTCCCGCTGCAGCCGACCAACAGCCCTCTATACTGTCAACGACACCTCCTACCTTTGTGTCATCTGCAAACTTGCTGACCCATCCTTCAATCCCCTCATCCAAGTCATTAATAAAAATTACAAATAGTAGAGGCCCAAGGACAGATTCTTGTGGAACACCACTCACCACAGACTTCCATGCAGAATATTTTCCTTCTACTACCATTCGCTGTCTTCGGTTGGCCAGCCCAATTCTGTATCCAGACAGCTAAGTTCCCCTGTATCCCATTCCTCCTGACCTTCTGAATGAGCCTACCATGGGGAATCTTATCAAATGCCTTGCTGAAGTCCATATACACCACATCCACAGCTCGACCCTCATCAACTTTTCTAGTCACATCCTCAAAGAACTCGATAAAGTTTGTGAGGCATGACCTGCCCCTCACAAAGCCATGTTGACTGCATTTAGTCAAGCCATGTTCTTCCAGATGGTCATAAATCCTATCCCTCAGAATCCTATCTAACACCTTGCAGACGACAGATGTGAGACTGACTGGTCTGTAATTGCCGGGGATTTCCCTATTTCCTTTCTTGGAGAGGAATTACATTTGCCTCTCTCCAGTCCTCAGGTATGACTCCAGTGGAGAGCGAGGATGAAAAGATCTTCACAAGTGACGAAGCAATTGCATTTCTAGTTTCCCAAAGCAGCCAAGGACAAATCTGGTCCGGGCCTGGCGACTTGTCAATCTTAATGTTTGACAAAATTTTCAGCACATCAGCTTCCTCTATCTCTATCCATTCCAGCATGTACACCTGCTCTTCAAAGGTTTCATTCACTACAAAGTTCATTTCTTTCATAAAGACAGAAGCAAAAAACTCATTTAGGGCTTCCCCTACCTCCTCAGACCCCACACACAAATTCCCTATGCTATCCCTGATCGGCCCTACTCTTTCTTTGACCATTCTCTTATTCCTCAAATAAGTGTAAAATGCCTTTGTGTTCTCCCTAATCCGTTCTGCCAAGCCTTTCTCGTGCCCTCTCCTGGCTCGCCACAGACCATTTTTAAGCCCCTTCCTCATCTGCCTGTAATCCTCTAGAGCTGAGCTTGACCCTAGCATCCTCCACCTTATGGAAGCTACCTTTTTCCTTTTGACGAGAAGCTCCACTACTCTCATCATCCAAGGTTCCTTTATCTTACCACTTCTTGCCTGTCTCAAAGGGACATATTTATTCATCACTTGCAACAACTGTTCCTTAAACAGTCTCCATATGTCTATCGTGCCTTTACCATGGAACAATTGCTCCCAATCCATGCTTCCTAACTCATGTCTAATTGCATCATAGTTTCCTCTTCTCCAATTAAGTATCCTCCCATTTTGCCTAATCCTGTCTTTTCTCCATAGCTATGTAGAATGTGAGGCAGTTGTGGTCACTATCACCAAAATGCTCTCCCACCACAAGATCTGATACCTGCCCCGGCTCGGTTCCGAGCACCAAGTCTAGAATGGCCTTGCCCCTCGTCGGCCTGTCAATGTACTGAGTTACGAAACCCTCCTGAACACACCTTACAAAAACAGCTCCATTCAAATCTCCTGCTCGAAGGAGGTTCCAATCAATATTGGGAAAGTTAAAGTCACCCATTACAACAACCCTACTACGTCCACACTTTTCCAAAATCTGCCGACCTATGTTTTCTTCAGTCTCCCTGCTGCTATTGGGGGGCCTGTAGTAAACCCCTAATGAGGTGACTACTCCCTTACTGTTCCTAATTTCCACCCATACTGACTCGGTAGGCAGATCTTCCTCAACAATGGAAGCTTCGGAAGCTGTGATACCATCTCTGATTAGTAGTGCTACACCCCATCCTCTTTTTTCCCCCTCCCTATTCTTTTTAAATGCTCTAAACCCTGGAACATCCAGCAACCATTCCTGCCCCTGAGAAACCCATGTCTCTGTTATAGCCACAACATCAGAGCAACAGGTACTGATCCATGCTCTAAGTTCATCACTTTTATTCCTGATACTCCTTGCATTAAAGCAAACACACTTTAACTGATCCCTTGGTTCCTTCCCGGGAAAATCCTTCCCACTAGCTGGTCTACCTCTTGCTATTGCCTCATCTGCATCAACTCTCACCTCTGGTATACAGCTCACGTTCCCACCCCCCTGCCATACTAATTTAAACACTCTCAAACTACTCGAGCAAACCTTCCACCCAGGACATTGGTCCCCTTCCAGTCCAGTACAGGTCCCACCTTCCCCAGAAGGCATCCCAATTGTCTACATATCTAAAGCCCTCCCTCCTACACCAGCTGCGCAGCCACGTGTTAAGCTGCGCCCGCCCACTGTTCCTCACCTCGCTATCTCATGGCACCGGTAGTAAACTAGAGAACACTACTTTGCACCTTCCATCCTAACTCCCTGAAATCACTTTTTATATCCTCAATCCTTTTCCTGGCTCTATCATTAGTGCCAATATGTTACACAATTTCTGGCTGTTCGCCCTCCCCTTTTAGAACCTTATACACCCGATCGGAGTCGTCCCGGACCCTGGCACCAGAGAGGCAACATACCTTCCGGGAATCCTGATCCGAACCACAAAATCTCATATTGATTCCCCTAACTATCGAGTCCCCTACCAAGAGTACTTTTCTATTCTGCCCCCTTCCCTTCTTTGCCACAGTGTCAGGCTCAGTGCCAGAGAACTGATTGCTATGGCTTTCCTCTGGTACGTCAGCCCCCCCCCCCCCCCCCCCCCCCCAAGCAGTATCCAAAATGGTATACTTATTGCTGAGGGGAATGTCCACAGGGGATCTCTGCCCTGTCTGTCTGTCCCCTTTCCTCCCCCTAACTGTAACCCATCTATCCTTGTCCTGAACCTTGGGAATGACCAACTCCTGGTAACTCCTCTCAATTACCCCCTCAGCCTCCCGAATGACCCGTAGTTCATCCAGCTCCAGCTCCAATTCTCTAACACGGTTTTCAAGGAGCTGGAGTTGGGTGCACTTCCCACAGATGTAGCCAGCGGAGACGTGTGCCATGTCTCCCACCTGCCACATTCTGGAGGAGCAGCAAGCAACTGCCCTAGCAACTGCCCTAGTATCCATACCTGACTTATCTGAACACCCACTCAGATTATATAATTAATATGCTTGCCTTTATTGATCAGTGCATTGAGTACAGGAGTTGGGAGAACATGTTGAGGCTATACAGGACATTGGTTAGGCTATTTTTGGAATATTGTGTGCAATTCTGGTCTCCCTGCTATAGGAAGGATGCTGTGAAGCATAGAAGGATACAAAGATTTAAGGATGTTGCCAGCTTTGGAGGGTTTGAGTTATCAGGAGAGGCTAAACAGGTTGGGGTTATTTAACCTGGAACATCAGAGGCTGAGGGGTGACCTTATAGATGTTTATAAAACCATCAGAGGCATAGATAGGGTAAATAGGTCTTTGCTACAGGATGGGTGAGTCCAAAACTAGAGGGCATAGGTTTAACGTGAGAGGGGAAAGATATAAAAGGAACCCAAGGGGCAATTTTTCCATGCAGGCGGTGGTGATGTATGGAATGAGCTGCCAGAGAAGCTGGAGATAAAACATTTAAAGGTATATGAATGGGAACGTTTGGGGGGATATGGGCTAAACATTGGCAAATAGGAACCAGGTGTATACAGAATGTCGAGTCAGCATGGGTAAGTTGGAGTGAAGGATCTGTTTCTGTGCTATATATTTCAGTGACTCTACAAAGTGCATGCACAAGGAAGTCTTTTTTAATAGATAGAAAGCAGACAATTGGCCATGTCAGGAATTTGGTAAAAGAAATATTTAATTAGCATTGTGATCCATGAAATAATTGAACTGGCTCCCCCCAATCCCTACTCCCACTCCCTCTTCTCCTGTATCCCCAGTCCACCCCTCATTCCTGCTCTCTCCCCCGCCCCCATCCCAACCCCACCTTAGTCATAACAATGGAGTGGAAATCCTGCCTTGGATAGCTGCTGGCCAATTAGCTGCTGGCAGCTCTCTGGTCGCAGCAACATCACAGTGGTGGCAACTCCGAGAATTGCACTCAGTTCCCAATAGGAACTGGAGGAGGAGGTAAATGGGGTGTCAAAGAACATCTCTGGGACACCTGCACCAACCGACCCCACTGCCCCACGCCCAAACACTTCAACTACCCCTCCCACTCTGTCAAGGACAGCAGGTTCTGGGCCTCCTCCATCGTCACTCCCTTACCACCGGCCACCTAGAGGACGAAAGCCTCCTCTTCTGCCTCAGGACCCTCCAACCCCATGGCATCAATGTGGATTTCACCAGTTTCCTCATTTCCCCTCCCCCCCCCCATCTTATCCCAGTTCCAATCTTCCAGGTCAGCACCGCCCTCACGACCTGTCCATCTTCCTTCCCAACTATCCGCTCCACCTTCCCCTCTGACCGATCACCTTTACCTCCACCTTCATCCACCCATTGCACTCTCAGCTACCTCCCCACACCCCTCCCCATTTATCTCTCTACCCCCGAGCCTCCAAGTCTCATTCCTGATGAAGGGCTTTTGCCCAAAACTATTCTCCTGCTCTTCGGATGCTGCCTA
Organism: Chiloscyllium punctatum; assembly: GCF_047496795.1. NCBI lineage: Eukaryota > Metazoa > Chordata > Chondrichthyes > Orectolobiformes > Hemiscylliidae > Chiloscyllium > Chiloscyllium punctatum. The sequence goes on from NC_092748.1 coordinate 73,298,057, forward strand.
ACCAGCTGTGCTTTTCCAGGACCACACTCTCAACTCTAATCTCCAGCATCTGCAATCCTCTTTAAACATGCAGAATGGTGGTACAAAGGAAAGGGGTCAGGGGTCAGGGTAAACAGGTAGAAGGGTGGAAAGTTAAGCCAGAAAAGACTAAAGCAAAGGTAGTTGCAGACATAAAATAACTGGAATGGAAATGAGATGGGTCATTTAAAACTAAGATGAGATGGAATTTCTTCAAAGGCTTATAAATCTTTGAAATTCTCTACCCCATAGGACTACTGATTTGATTTGATTATTGTCACGTATACTAAGGTATAGTGAAAAGTGCTGTTTTAGATTAGATTCCCTACAGGCCCTTCGGCCCAACAAATCCACACCGCCCCTCCGAAGAGAAACCCACCCAAACCCATTCCCCTACCCTATATTTACCCCTGACTAACACACCTAACACTGTGGGCAATTTAGCGTGACCAATTCACCTGACCTGCACATCTTTGGATTGTTGGAGGAAGCCGGAGCACCTGGAGGAAACCCACGCAGACACATGGAGAATGTGCAAGCTCCACACAGACAGGCAGGAATTGAACCCAGGACCCTGGTGCTGTGAGGCAGCAGTGCTAACCACTGTGCCACCCACGTGCTTACCAGACAAATCATACCTCATGTAAGTACATCAGGATAAGAGAACAGAATGTAGTGCTACAGCTACAGACAAGATGCAGAGAAAGATCAATTTTAATATATGAGAGGTCTCTTCAAAAGTCTGATAGTAGCAAGAAAGAAGCTGTTCTTGAGTCTGTTTGTAATTTTCTAATGGTTGTATCCTCTGCCTGACAGAAGAGGGTGGAAGAGAGTATAACCGGTGTGGGAGGGTCTTCGATTAAGTTGGATGCTTTTCTGACGCAGCAGGAAGTGCAGACAGAGTCAATAGATGGAAGGCTAGCTTGCATGATGGACTGGGCTGCATTCACGACTCTGTAATTTCTTGTGGGCTTGGGCAGAGTAGTTGCCATACCAAACTGTGATGCATCCAATTTGGATGCTTTCTACAGTGCATTTATAAAATTTTGCACGAGTCAATGTGAACATGCCAAATTTCCTTAACATTCTGCAGAAGGAGAGGCACTGGTGTGCTTCCTTAACCATAGCAGTGACATGAGTGGACCAGGATTGATGGTGATCTTTACTCCTAGGTCCTTGTGTTACGACAAAGGTAAACCCTTCTGCTCATTTAAACCATTGCCTCATCTCACGCTATAATCTGTTAATTTTCCAATGGCAAAGAACTATCCCAAATACCACTATTTAAAAAAAAATTGTTAATTTTGTTTCCAAGTCCAAAACAGGACATTAAACAACAGCTATTTATAACACCTTTCTCTTAAACCTATTTCCACCTTCCACTCTACAGTACAGGTCCAAGAATTTCCCTCTTAAATTTACAGCAAATCACTTTCAAACACAGCTGTTATCTTCTGATGTCAACATTTCTCTGCTGAATTCTCTATTTGGCTTTGGTGTTCTGCTGCACAAATTTCTTATGGACAGGTACCTTTCAGAGAGCTATTCTGCTCGCTGCTATGTTGGTATTTGGCAGCACTTTGCTGTTCTCCCTCTAACTGTTCAAAATGTCTGATCTTATACCCCAAAACATCGGATCATTTCATTGGTTTGAAATTCAAATTTGATTGGATTTTAGCAAATGGGGCATAATTTAAACTGATTGGCTGAATTTGAATTTGTTTTGTACCATGGTAACGCAGCCCCAGTTACTTGTGTCAACCAAGTGTTACATTTTTAAATCTTTCAGCACACTCTGCACCAGCCAGAAATATCAGCTCCCTTAAAAGTACAGTATACTTCAACAACTTCATAACACTTGAAACTCTCGACCCTCTCCATCTCAGCACCATTGATACAGACAGGGGTGTGTCCTCCACTCCACTCCTGAAGTCGATGACCACCTCTTTCATGTATTTGACATTGAGGGAGCAATTGTTGTCTTTATACCATTCCACTAAGCCATCTCTTTCCTGTACTGGCTCATTGTTGTTTAAGATCCGACCTACTACAGCGATGTCATCAGCAAACTTGTAAATGGAGTTACAGCAGAATTTGGCAACACAATCATGAGTGTATAAGGAGTATAGTAAGGTGCTGAGTATGCAGTCTTGAGGGACCAGTGTTGAGGGCTGTTGATTTGGAGATGTTGTTGCTACCCTTACTAACTTTGGTCTGTTGGTCAGGAAGTCAAGTATCTAGTTGCAACATAGGAAGCAGAATCTTAGGTATTGGAGATTGGAGGTGAGTTTAACTGGAATCATGGTGTTGAAGATGGAGCTAAGCTGAAATAGAGGAGTCTGAAGTAGATGTCCCTGCTATCCAGATGTTCGAGGGATAATGATTGTGGTGCAGGGACACCATCCAGGCTAGTTGCTTTCTATGAGTTCACCCTCAGGAAGGCTGATCTGATGTCTGCAGAGTGACTGTGGGTATCGGTGCACCTGAGCCTGTCGCACTGGTGACATAATTTTACTGACCTTCTGTTCACCAAAAGGAGGATAGAATGCATTGAGCTCACTGGGGAGATATACATTGTTGCCAGCGATTCTACTCAACTTCACTTTGTAACCTGTTATATCATGTGTTGAAGCTCAATTTTTAAGCATGTTAAAGACTGAAGTCAATTGATTTTTAGATACCAAAGATATCAAGGGATATGGATTAAACTGAAGAGTGGCACTGAGGTTGGCAATGATCTAATTGAATAGCAGAGCCGATTTAATGGACTGAACTACCCATATTTCTGTAAAGGAACTGTAAGAAATTGACAAAATTACTGGAAGGAAAAGACGAGTAGAAATAGTTCAAAAGGTATTCTTTAGCAAAATGAAATGTGTTAGACTATCATTGAACCATTGTCATCACATACCTTCATTTTACAATTTAGAATTATGAAGAATATTGTACTTGCAAGGAATATGAATGTAATTTCATGGTCACATACAGAAGGATGTAAACACTTGCTTCACACAAAAAAAAAATTGTCGAAGGCACTACTAATGAGGCATGTAATTATTTTTTTCAAAGATTGAGTGAATTAGCCCTTTGTCACAGACATAAATATATCTCAGGCACATGATAGATAATATCTCAGAGGCCTGACAATCCAATTTTTAGAAGATCATTTGCTTCTTCAAAATCTGTATCCCTGTCTGTGGATGTAGGGTTGATAGAGACACTAGTCAAATTGGTAACAAACATAGAATGCTGCAGAAACTCAAGGAGGTCTGGCAGCATCTGTGGAAGAAGCAGAGTTTACATTTCAAGTCCAGTATGACTCTTCTTTCTTCAGCAAGTTATTGTATGTGGTAATTACCTTGACCTAGTTTAAAAACACTGCTAGAAAATGGATATAAATAATGCATGTTATGAGAAGTCCATTATTAAATCAAAATTGTATCTCAACCTTTAATCTTAAAATTTCTTACAGACATCAAATGGCTACTTGTCACCACAATTGTAATTGTGTTCACATTTCCAGCAAGTGAGGGATGTTAGGGCTGAGGAAACTAGAATTTTTTGAAAAAACACTTACTGGCTCTAAAATCAATATCAAACACTTGCAGCCTAGATGAGTATTGTTTTGATGTAGAAGACAACTTTATCTCATCTTTTATATACGAATAGCCACCATAGTGGAGCAAATACAGCAGGGTGATTTCTTCTTTTCCAGTGCACCAGTTCTTTTGGCAACTTGAGCTCAACTGTGAGTAGCCCTGTGCAATTAATTCAGAAGTAGAAACTGTGTCACTCTGCAAATGACTGGGAATTAGCAATGTAATGACAATGACCATCAGTTGAGACAGACAGATCTCACAATGCTCTTCAACTTCTACTTGCATCTTGAAATCTACAAATGTGTTGTTTACACTATTTAATTCACTTGATTTTTCAATCATTTCTATACAATAATTTAGAACAGTGCCTTTCACAGCAATACCTCCTGGGTCAGACACAGCAGCAGGAAAGAGGAGAAATTCCATGCCATCAGAAATACCAGCATGCGTTGGGAGTGATTGTGATGGCACAGATTTTTGTGTCTTTTTTGAACCAAACAGTTCAGGGATGTTATGACACTCTGCAGCAGGTACAACCTGAACCCAGGCCTCCTGTGACAGAGACAGGCACATTACCATTGTGTCACAACAGCCCTTCTCAGATTTTGTGGTTACAATATAGGGCAGAGACGGCTCATTTTGCTGCTTGAAATTGCTCCTCCATTTAATAAGATCAAGGCTGATTTTATTTAACCTCCAATTTATATTTCGGCTTTCCCTGACAATCTTTCACCCAGATTCAATTACTTCCCTCCTTATTAATTTTTAAACATCCGTCCTTGCTATCAACATTCTGTCCAATCTTCTGACTGGGCACCTGTTTTTGCAAGATTACATGTTTTCTCTTCATGTTTCACACTATCCTTAACCTTTAAGTTAACTTGGTAACTGCAGAAGGTAGGTCTGTCGCTTGGAATTTTTCTTGCCTGGTGGAATGTATCTATTCTGTGCCTATTCTCATCTATTCCTGAAATATCACCTTAATCCTAACTTCATCACAGGTGCCACTGTTAATGTTCTTTAACATTATTTGCCTTACTTTAGCCAACTCTGCTTTCATGCCTCATAATAGGTCTTTCTTAAGTTTAAGAAAGCCTTGCAACTACTTATCTCTCCCTCAAACCCAACATAAAATTCAGTCATATTATAGTTACTGCTGCTTAGAAGTGCCTTCAGCATTAGACCATTTATAAATTCTGCACACAGAACCAGGTCAGCTCTCTGGTTGGTTCCAGAGCACGCTGTTCTAATATCAATCCCAAAAACATTTTATGAACTCCTTATCTAGACTTCCCTGGTTCATCTGACTTCTCCAGTCTGTACGTCTCCACATGATTAGTGCTGGGCTTTTCTTACAAACTCCATTATTTCCTAATGTTATTATGGAATAAATCGGATAGCAGCTTCAGATGCCTACACACCACCCCCAAAGAAATCAGGAAGTTGTGCTCGCATTGCCCTACTTCTCTATGTTATAATTACATAGAGTATACTGGACAGAAGCAGGCCATTTGGTCCCATCAGCAGATACTGGCAGTGTTTATGTTCCAGATGAGCCTGCTCCCACCTTTCTTCATCCAACCCTCTCACCATAAACTTCCAGCCATTTCTCCCTCATTTGTTTATGCAGATTCCTCCTAAATCCATCCACTTTATTCACTTGTATCTTGAGGCCTTTGGCATTTACATGCATGGAAGGGCATGACTTTGCAGTATTTACTTTCGAGAAAAGGTTAGAACTTGTCTATTCAAGTTTTAATAACACAGAAGTATTACTACCAAACAGCAACTTTGCAGCAAACATAATTTACTACTCAGACTCATTCGTTTGATTTCAATTATTGTTGGAAACTGAAAGGCTTTGAAAAAATATTGTCTCTCTGTCTCCTCTCAATCTCTTAATTCTCTTTCTTTCCCTTGCTGTCATTTGTTTCCAATAGCAGATTTGGTCTTAGTATAACCCACTTGGGGAAAGTGCGTCGAGTCTCAAGCTCCCTGTTTTCAGGGTCATTACAAAAGATAATGATTTAATAAGAGCATACCAAATCTCCAAATTACCTGTCTGATGAAATCACATCAACAGAAAACATGACCAGGTTCCTGTACTTAACATGAGCTACTGTTTATTACAAATAGATCAGTTCTGACCATAGGTAAACACAACTATGAACTACCAATGCACAGCTCTACTAAATGAAATTCTAATCCTCTTTTAAGTGTTTACACACATACAGCCACAGCCAACAAAAGTAAAATGGTATTGTTGGAAGGGGGAAAATAAATATCTGAGAAACAAAATTCAATAATACCAGTCTGCAGGCTTCCATATGATGACTTTTTATTACTTCTCAAGATCTTCTGTTCTTCTATCCCCTTTCTCTAGATTCTTTCACATCTTTGCAGGAGGCACAAGGTGAATGGTATACTAATTAGAAATTTTTTGTTACTGGTTTAAGTCAGCAGCTTACAGCAACTGGTCGGTTAAAATAATTGGCTTTCTTTGGGCTCCACTGCAGTCAGAGAGAAACTCAGAAACTGTATTTCCAGCAGTTCAGAGGCTTCTCCCCAAGCTGTTCACCTGTCTGGGAGCCAACACTTGTCATCGGGCTGATGACTTCTGGTGTCCACAACTGGCCACGTTTGCACAAACCAATCGGCTATTTGTCCTCAGCCGAATCTTTGCACACACACCCCTAGTACAATGTCGTCTTATCTCACCTACCAACTGCTTGCAAAGCAATAATACAAATACAGCTCATAATGAGTAGTTACATGAAGTGCAGCAATTCCTTCCACAACCTTTTATTTTAAAAATAGACCTTTTCCATTTTAGTCCACATTCAAAAATACAGAAAACAAGAAGCAGTCTTTACAGCACTCAATTAAATAACATGTTCTAACTTACATTTTCTGGTTTAAATTTTATATACCACAATAGGTCTGAAATGTTTACTAATTGGTTGTGGAGCTGAAAATGTGTTGCTGGAAAAGTGCAGCAGGTCAGGCAGCATCCAAGGAGCAGGAGAATCGACGTTTCAGGCATGAGCCCTTCTTCAGGAATGAGGAAAGTGTGCCAAGCAGGCTAAGATAAAAGGTAGGGAGGAGGGGCGTTGGAAATGAGAAAGGTGGAAGGCGGTTAAGGTGAGGGTGATAGATCGGAGTGGGCAGAAAGGTCAAGAAGATGATTGCAGGTTAGGAAGGTGGTGCTGAGTTCGAGGGTTGGGACTGAGACAAGGTGGAGGAGGGGAAATGAGGAAACTGGAGAAATCGGAGTTCATCCCTTGTGGTTGGAGGGTTCCTAGGTGGAAGATGAGGCACTCTTCCTCCAGCCGTCGTGTTGCTATGGTCTAGCGATGGAGGAGTCCAAGGACCTGCATGTCCTTGGTGGAGTGGGAGGGGGAGTTAAAGTGTTGAGCCACGGGCTGGTTGGATTGGTTGGTCCGGGTGTCCCAGAGGTGTTCTCTGAAACGTTTCGCAAGTAGGCGGCCTGTCTCCCCAACATAGCTCCTCCAATACAGGCTGCCTCCTTGCGGAACGTTTCAGAGAACACCTCTGGGACACCCGGACCAACCAATCCAACCAGCCCGTGGCTCAACACTTTAACTCCCCTTCCCACTCCACCAAGGACATGCAGATCCTTGGACTCCTCCATCGCCAGACCATAGCAACATGATGCCTGGAGGAAGAGTGCCTCATCTTCTGCTAAGGAACCCTCCAACCACAAGGGATGAACTCAGATTTCTCCAGATTCCTCATTTCCCCTCCCCTCACCTTGTCTCAGTACCAACCCTCGAACTCAGCACCACCTTCCTAACCTGCAATCTTTTTCCTGACCTCTCCGCCCCCACCACCACTCCGGCCTATCACCCTCACCTTAACCTCCTTCCACCTATTGCATTTCCAACACCCCTCCCCCAAGTCCCTCATCCCTACCTTTTATCTTAGCCTGCTTGGCACACTTTCCTCATTCCTGAAGAAGGGCTCATGCCCGAAACGTTGATTCTCCTGCTGCTTGGATGCTGCCTGACTTGCTGCGCTTTTCCAGCAACATATTTTCAGCTCTGATCTCCAGCACCTGCAGTCCTCACTTTCTCCTAATTGGTTGTGGAGTCATGTCATTGCTTGCTCTGTTCACAAAAGGTACCAGACTTTGTGTAGAAGGTCCTGAACTGTTTTAACTCTAGTTGCCACACGTTACAGTGTAAAAGAAATGAAAGTGTACTTAATGTCTTACATAACTTGGCCCACATTTGGTGATCTAAAGTGAATAATGACTCTCAGGATGTGGATAACATTGTTAATATTTTGGCTTCAGAGGGTTACTGAATTTCTCGCTGCATTTTTCCAGCAATTTCTGATTTGGTTTCTGATTCCTACCAAGAACAGTTTTTTTCTCCCCTGTGGATAATATTGACCCAGTCACAGCTCAAAAGTGATGCTGGACAATATAATGAGCAATATTTATTTAAGAAACGGTTTATTTGCTATATTATTTGAGGCGGTTAGGAATCAACCTCAATATTTGAGACTTATGTAGGTCAGACCAGTATGGTGACACATTCGCTTTCCTACAGGATGGTAGTAAACCAGTAACTTCATGGACATTTTCCTGGTTCCAATCCACAAATAAAATTTTATTTCATAACTTTCCATGACAGAATAAGAACCTGCAATGCCTTCACTGCAAGTTCAATATTATCATCAGGATACTACAATACCAACTATCATAGAACTGAGGAACTTATGTGATTCACACCCTCTGATCCATTGGTATGTAGGGCATGGCAAGCATCACGACGTGACTTGGAAGTTCACAAAAATTCAAAATAATTTCACCTATATAATTAATTAAGTGACCAATTAAGCAGAAAGGAAAGGAAAAGGTCTTTCCAGAGTCCATGGGTAAGTAGTATAAATTGGATTGGTTAATCATGTTTCCAGACTATTCTCCCTTACCACACCATTTGACACTATTGCTGCAAGTTAAAATAACCTTACATGTGACTATATTATTGACTGATCGCATGTATAGTATGTAGTTCCAACCATGACATAGGAGGTTTACTTCCTATACCATCATTTATGGAAAATTATTTTAACTTGCTTTGATGATGCAACAGCGCATAGAATCTACAATGTAGAATCGTACAACATATGGCATCGGAAAAGACAATTTAGCCCAATTGCATATCTCAGCTCTTTTGAAAAGCTAACTCCTTAAGATGTTTCAGTCTCAATACCCAAAACTATGCCAGAAAACTTCCTACAGCATACTGCCCTGGTGGTTGCCAAGGTGCAGAGTACCCAAACTTCATTGTCTATGAACATCATATGAATCCCAAAATAAGCCTTCCACCAGCAGTACTGAGGCCATGATACCATACAGTCATGAAATTGTACAGCATGGAAATAGACTCTTCAGTTCAACCAGTCAACATCAACAATGTTCCCAAACTAAACTAAACCCACCTGCCTGTGCTTGGCCCATATTCCTTCGAACCTTTCCTATTCATGAACTTATCCAAACGACTTTTAAATGTTGCAACTCTACCTGCATCCATCACTTTCTCTGGCAGTTCATTCCACACACAAACCACTCTCTGTGAAGGAAATTGCCCCTTATATCCTTTTTGAATGTTCTCTCATGTTAAAAATATGCCCCCTAGTTTTGAACTCTCCCATCCTAGGGAGAAGACCCTTTTCCTTCTCCTTATCTATGCCCCTCACGATTTTATAAACCTCAACCTCCTAAGCTCCAGTGAAAAGGGTTCCAGCCTTTCCCGAGGTCTCACCAACATCCAATACAGCCTCAATATGATGTCCCAACTGCTACACTCAAAGGTCTGAGCAATGGAATCAAGCGTGCTAAATGCCTTCTTAACCACCTTGTCTACCTGTGACACAAATTTAAAGCATTATGTACTGAACCCCTGGGTCGCTACTCAGGGCCTTTGCATTAACTGTTTAAGTCCTGAATTTGTTTGGATTATCAAAATGCAATACCTCTCATTTATTCAAATTAAACTCCATCTTCCACTCCTCAGCCCATTGATCCAATTGAGCAAGATCTCTATTTAATTTGAGATAACTTTCTTCACTGTCCATATACCACCAATTTTGATGTCATTTGCAAACTTACTGACCATGCTTCTGACATTCTCGTCCAAATCATTTATATAAAAGACAAACAAAAGTGGACCCAGTACCAATTCCTGTGGAACACTGCTGGCCACAAGTCTCCAGTCCGAAAAACAACCCTCCACCACTTTCTGTCTCCTCCTATCAAGCCAATTTTATATCAAATTGGCAAGGTCATCCCATTCCCATGTGATCTAACCTTACTAATTAGTCTACCATGCAGAACCTTGTCAAAGACTTATCGAAAGTCCATTGTCGACATACAATATCTATTATTCTGCCTTCATTAATCTTTTTAGTTACTTCCCCAAAATAAAACTCCATCAAGTTTGAGACACACAATTTTCCTCACCTGAAATCATGCTGACTATCCCTAATCAGTTCTGTCCTCTTCAAATGCAGGTAAATCCTGTCTTCCAGACAAAAAGGATTTTGGGTAAGCAAAAATGGAGGATGTCGAAAAAAATCTAGCTGTAAGAGCTGCACCTTTTTTTGAGGTATTTTAGGTGTTGGAGATGATTTTCTCAGAGGGAGAGGGGAGGGGGAGAGGGGAGAGGGGAGAGAGGAGAGGGGAGAGGGGAGAGGGGAGAGGGGAGAGGGGAGAGGGGAGAGGGGAGAGGGGAGAGGGGAGAGGGGAGAGGGGAGAGGGGAGAGGGGAGAGGGGAGAGGGGAGAGGGGAGAGGGGAGAGGGGAGAGGGGAGGACACTCTGCTACCTGGCACAGCAGTGATTCTGCACAGTTACTTCCTTGGAGTTTGAATTCATGTGTTGTTGGACATCGGAGTGTGTCTAGGAAAACATAAACTGTGAAATTCACAACTGATCTTGGAGGAACCTGTGTGGAAGAGATCACAGCACAGGAACAGATAAGTGAATAGTTTTTAAGTGTAGCTTGCTGTAAAGCTACAATAGTGAGTACAGTGGGTTCTTTCTTGATTAAATGTTTTATTGATATCTGTCTCTTGATTACATTTTTAAAATATAAGCCATAAGTATTAAGTTAGCCTGGAGCAGTTTTTTTTCAAAAAAAGCACAAGGATGGTACTACTTTCTGGTTCTGTAGATTGTGAAGGAGCAAAAAATGGCCTTCAGTAGAGTGACATACTCATCTTGTCAGATGTGGGAGCTTAAGGAGAGTTTACATGTTACTGAAGATTACGTCTGCAGGAAATGTCTTTAGTTACGAATCCGATTAGATTGAATGCATCGGTTGGAGCGATAGTTAGAGGCAATGAGGAATTTACAAGAGCAAGGGGGTGTGATGGATGACAGTTACAGTAAGGGAGAAAAGCTCCAGATACAGTCAGATAGATGGATTAACTCCAGGAAAAGGTGGGAGAGGTAGGCAGGTAGTGAAGGAGTCTTCTGTGGCTATCCCCATTTCAACCAAGTGTGCTGTTTTCAAAAATGTAGGGGGTGGTGAACTCTCAGGGGAATGTAGCATGAACAGCCAAGTTTCTGGTATCGAGACTGGCTCTAATGCGATCGATTGTGATAGGAGACTGATCGGGTGTACTCTAGAACTCTATGGGAAGCGAGGGAAGTGAGGGAAGTGATTGCTGGGCCCCAAGCTGAGATATTTGTATCATTGATAGTCACAGGTGAGGTGCCAGAAGACTGGAGGTTGGCAAACGTGGTACCACTATTTAAGAAAGGTGGTAAGGAAAAGCCTGGGAACTATGGACTGGTGGTGGGCAAGTTGTTGGAGGGAATCCTGAGGACAGGATTTACCTGCATTTGAAAAGGCAAAGATTTATTAGGGATAGTCAGCATGTCTTTGTGTGTGAGAAATTATGTCTCTCAAACTTGATTGAGTTTCTTGAAGAAGTAACAAAGAGGAGTGATGAGGACAGAGTGGTGGATGTGATCCATATGGACTTCAGTAAGGCGTTTGACAAGGTTCCCACTGGGAGATTGATTAGCAAGGTTAGATCTCATGGAATACAGGGAGAACTAGCCATCTAGATACAGAACTGGCTCAAAAGGTAGAAGATGGAGATTTACTTTTCCCACGGAGGTTACTTCCCCAAAAAAACTCAATCAAGTTTGAGACATTATTTTCCTCACATGATATCATGCTGACTATCCCTAATAAATCCTCTCCTCTTCAAATCCTGTCTCCCAGAAAAAATGGATTCTGGGTAATCCAAGACGGAGGATGGAGAAAACAAATCCAGTGTGACCAATGGAGTACCACAAGAATCGGTGCTGGGTCCTCTATTTTTCATCATTCATATAAATGACTAGGATGTGAACATAGGAGGTTATAGTTAGTAAGTTTGCGGATGACACCAAAATTGGAGATGGAGTGGACAGCAAAGGAGGTTACCTCAGATTACAACAGGATCTTGATCAGATGGGCCAATGGGCTGAGCAGTGGCAGATGGAGTATAATTTAGATAAATGTGAGGTGCCACATTTTGGAAAAGCAAATCTTAGCAAGACTTATACACTTAATGGTAAGGTCCCAAGGAGTGTTGCTGAACAAAGAGACCTTGGAGTGCACGTTCATAGTACCTTGACAGCAGAGTAACAGGTAGATAGGATAGTGAAAGCGACGTTTGATCTGCTTGCGTTTATTGGTCAGAGTATTGAGTATAGGAGGTGGGAGGGAATGTTGAGGCTGTATAGGACTTTGGTCAGCCACTTTTGCAATATTGCATGATATTCTGGTGTCCTTCCTATTGGAAGGATGTTGTGAAACTTGAAAGGGTTCAGAAAAGATTTACAAGGATGTTGCCAAGATTGGAAGATTTGAACTATAGGGAGAGGCTGAATAGACTGGGGCTTTTTTCCCTGGAGCTTCGGAGGCTAAGGAGTGACCTTATAGAGGTTTATAAAATCATGAGGGGCATGGATAGGGTAAATATACAAGGTTTTTTTCCAGGGGTGTGGGAGTCCAGAGCTAGAGGGCATAGGTTTAAGGTGAGAGGGAAATGATTTAAAAGGGACCTAAGGGACAACTTTTTCATACAGAGGGTGGAGTGTGTATGGAATGGGCTACCAGAGGAAGTGGTGGAAGCTGACATAATTACAACATTTAAAAAGTGTTTGGATGAGTATATGAATAGGAAAGATTTAGAGGGATATGGGCCAAGGCTGACAAATGTTACTAGATTAGGTTAGGATAGCTGGTCGGCATGGACAAATTGGACCAAAGGGTCCATTTCCATGCTGTACATCTCCATGACTGTATAATTTACCGATCACCAATGTCAGCCTCATGGGTCTATAATTTCCAGGCTTCTCCTTACAACACTTTTCAAACAATGGAACAACATTCAACACCCACCTTTTCTCCAATACGTCACCCATGTTTATCGTAGGTACAAGTACTTCTGTAAGGGGCACCGCAACATCCTGGGATACACATAATCAATGAATACCTTGTGCAAGTGATCGACTTACTGGCCCTGAATCACCAACATTTTCCTGACAGAATTCAGGCAGAGACTGAGGGTGAGGCCAGTCAGTTACTCACACTGATCCTTTGCAACTGTAGTGCTAATGGGCAACTGTTAGATTTTCATAAGGCATTTAGTACCTGAAACAGTTAATTAACATCATTAAGTAAGCTCCACCCATCAAGACTGTTTGTGGGAGGAGTTAACCTGCATCCTAGTTGTTCAGCTGTCTCTAAATTGTGCAACAGAATGCTTTAGTAGTTAGGAGTACTGTGTCCTTACTTTTAATGACAGCTTGAAAAAAACGAGTCTCAAGTACATCAGATTTTGTGCTATTTTTCAAGGCTGAGCCTATCTTCTTCCAAAGGCTTCATGTGAACATTCATCTCCAAGTGGTATCAGTAACTAAGACTAATATGGAGGAGGAGGATTGGTTGCTGTGATTCATTGCAACAGAAGGCTGTGGAGGCTGTGTCACTGAATGTCTTTAAGACAGAAATAGATAAGTTGTTAATTAGAAAGGGGAACAAGTCTTCCAGGTAAAATGGGGTTGAGAAACTCAGCCACAATCACATGGCAGAGCAGATGCGATGTGCCAAGCAGCCTAATTCTACTCCTTTATCTATAGGATTATGAATCTATGCAAGATGTTCCAGATTGTTCTAGTGGACACAGCCATAACATACAGCAAGCTTGCAAAACTGCTCTTGGAAATTATCGCATAACTAAGAGCATATGCATTCTGTAAAGAAGCTGGCCTGAAGAAATCTTCAATTCTGCAGAAGTCTCAGTCATTCGAGGAAGAAAAGGGAAAAAGTCCAGTTAGAAAACTGCATTCAACAATTCAGTATCCAGCAGCTTAAAAGTACATAAGGCCTGTCAGCTTCTGTGATCGCAGACAATCAACAGTTAAAGATGGCTGCAAAGCAATAACACAACTAAGTCTGCATTTCAGAGCTTAAATCAGTGAGAAATAATAAAAAAAAACTGAAAATGCTTCTGAAGATCACAAAGAGTCTCACTAAAAGTTACAAGGGAAAAATTGTGGATCATAAACTTCAGGTACTTATCAGGCACACAAAGTAAGTAAATCCCTTCAGGGAAGATTGAAGATTCTTATTTTAAAAGAAGCTAAAAGGCAGCTTAAATTGCTATATTTGATAAACAAGGATTGTTATAAATGATTAAAATTATCAGAAACTGCTCCAGAAAATACTTTTAAAAAGGACACCTTTTATAAAAAAAAACCCCACCAAAATGGCAGTATGCATCAACTAATTAGTCTGAAAAAAAATTGAACAGGTCATTAAAGATCAGTGTTTTGAAAAAGAAATCGAATGTGCATTCAAAACTATTCTTAAAAGATGTGATAAGAGCACAACTTACTTTTATTTCAATTTAAAATAGTGCAATTGTATTGAAGCAGCTTAGAGGAGTCAAGCTATCCTTTGTTGAAAAAGTCATGAAACAGCTAAGATGAAAAGGAAAAAGGGCAAATTCCCCCATTATGGGAGGAAAGAAAACAGTTCTTTCTCAAATTTTAAAACACTTCAATGATCTTTAAATGTTTAAAAATGACTTTTTCTGAACAAATAGTATGATAATTCTGAAACAGTCTCCAATTTTAATTAATAGAAATTTAATAAAAATTTTGAAAACACAAGCTTTCAGGTAGCTTTCTTTGTTCTGTAGTTTTAGTAGCAGATCATGTTTAGAATGAATTGAATATTTTTGTCAATATTCTAAGAATATCTAACAATTACTTGTTATTAAGTACCAATCATAGAATGAAGCAAGCAGGATTTAATAAGAATACAGCTTCTATGAGACAACTTTATTAATGGTCTTTATACCTTACCAGCATTGTGGGATTATGGTGATTTACAATCAGAACTAATTCAAGACAGAATTGTCTTTGAAAATACTGATCCATTTCTTTCAGAGATTTTGCAATCAAAGGAGGATCTTACGCTGGGAAGTGCTATCCAAATATTGGTAGAAGTTAAATATCCAAAATAGCACTAGAGAATGAGGATAACAGAAAACCAACCTAACACAAGATGATCATCTGATTTTGCCAACATTCTGAAGCACAAAACATGGAAGCATCTCATGATATTCCAAATCAAAACATGTTAAAATACTTTGATGCAAGAACTCACATCCATGTGTGGAGTTGAAAGAAAACACAAGGAGAAATAACATTCAGCTTTAACATCCCAACGCAACTTCTGTAAATAAAAAGCAAGTATTTGTACACAAGTTTTAAACAGTTAAATCACAGAATTTCCTTGCATAAAGACATAAAAATAAGTCATAGCAAGCATTTTCATAAGAAAACCCAGAATAACAGGAAACATTTATTGGAAAAAAGTCTTTATATGATATTATGCCACCTTTAGAAGAAGCAATTAAACTTTGGCGAGGGATAGCAGGGGGCTTGGCAAGAGATAGCAGGGGGCTATCAGTGATTAACACTGCTGCTTCACAACACCAGGGACCCAGGTTTGATTCCACCCTTGAGCGACTGCCTGTGTGGAGTTTGCACATTCTCCCAGTGTCTGCATGGGCTTCCTCCTCCAGGTCACTCTGCTATAATATGCATTTTGTTAACGTGAATTTGCTATAACGCAATTGGCAGTCTAGCATTAAAGAAGAACTATCCATACAGGGCAAAGATATGCAGATTTGGTGGACCAGCCATGCCAACTTGCCTATAGTGTCTAGGAATGTGTAGGCTAAGTGAATTAGTCAAAGGAAATGCAGGATTACAAAGACAGGGTAAGGGTGCTAGGTCAGAGCGCGATGCTCTTTGGAGGGTTGGCGTGGACTTGATGAGCCGAATGGCCTGCTTGGTCACACTGTTGGGATTCTATGATTCTAAGACTCATTTGAACCAGGTCTGACAACCAACTCATTTCAAACTTGACAATGGGGAAATGCTACTGAATTACCTGAAAATAAAACATGTTTGAAGAGAACGAAACTTCAAATGCTGCTGACAGAGAACTGCATAGTGCAGGCAGAACACTATTTAAAATTAAAAGGAATGCATAGTGTAGTCTTAAAATTCAGAGATCAATACAATTGGAGTAGGTGTTCATCACCAAGACAAAAGCAATATTTTTGACTTGAGAGCAAAAAAACATACCTCACTCTTAAAATTCTACATTATGTTGAAGAACAAAAAACAACTCAGAAGCAAATGCCATCATCAATACAACTTTTCTCAAAATGAGGAAATCCTTACAGATCTCAGAAACATGTTCGCTGAATCCAATAGAAAAGATACACCACCCAAGATTAATTACTTTAGTGTCCAACTACTCTTCCTGGTTGAGATCTCATGATACTACTGATTTCACAAGACTGAAGGAATTATTCAATTGGCTTTCTGGTGCATTTTAAATTCTGGTCAATGAACATTTTGGACATCACAACTATCCGGTATAAGCAGCAGACTCTTGATACTACCGATTCAGATGATCAGAAGACAAAGTACTAAAACAGCACAATCAGCTTACTGTCTATGATGGAACCTGACAAAAGGTTGAGATTATCCATAAGAGTAAGTGTCAAAGTGGAAGGATAACATGGGAGTATACCTCACTAAACTTAAAAAAAAGGAAAATATTATCTATTTTTGATCACAACAAACTTCTCTGTCATATTTTGAGAAAACTAAAGATTACCCACGTGAAAAAGGATCAATGCCACAGAAAATTGTTTGCAAAAGTTAATCAGGAGATCATGTTTCCAGTATAGCAATAATCTGTATCTGAATGACTGTCAAGTAGCTGATTTCTAACCCAGTGATGTCAGCAACTATTTAGAGAGTCAGAGACTTGGAGAGAGATGGTGCATTGGTAAACCTACTTTGCCTAGTACAAGCAATTTTCTAAGAAATTTAGTAATCAGAAAAAAAAACTTAGAAGCAAGTGTTCCATAATACAATTAGTACCTGAAAGGGCCAACAACTTCATATAACAAGCTCTATCCATTAGGATATAAAGGACTGTTCCTGGGAGGGGCTAACAAGTATTTCATTTGTCTGGAAGTTGTGTACCAGAATACCTTAGTCGCTAGTCGGAACGTCTACTTACTCTGAAGGATAGCTTGGGGTTTTATAGAGAAATCTCATGCATTTCAGATGAAATGTAACTAGCTATTAGTTATCACATTAATTCTATTCATCAAGACCAAGCCTATTTTTTGCTGAATCTTCATGTAGACATCCTTCCCCAAATACCATGAGTAATATAGACAAGTATCAAAGGAATACAGAGTACTGGGCTAATGGTAAAATCCTTGGCAGTGTACATGAACAGAAAGATCTGTGTCCAGGTGCATAAATCTCTGAAAGTTGCCACCCAGGTTAATAGGGTTGTTAAGAAGGCATATAGAGTTTTGCCGTTTATTGGTAGGAGGATTGAGTTTCAGAGCCATGAGGTCATGCTTCAGCTGTACAAGACTCTGGTAAGGCCGCACCTGGAGTATTGTGTGCGGTTCTGGTCACCGCATTATAGGAAGAATGTGGAAGCTTTGGAAAGGGTTCAGGGGAACTGAATTGAATTGAATTTATTGTCACATTGACTGAGACACAGTGAAAAGCTTTGTCTTGTGAGCAATACAGGCAGATCACAGAATTAAGTAGCATAGTTAAGTAAATAATAGGTAAACAGCAGCAAAAACAAAAACACAGGTACAGGTAAATGTTAAGAGCTTGTGAGTCCATTCTGTATTCGAACAACAGTAGAATAGAAATGGTTTCGAAACCGGCTGGTGTGTGTGCGTGTGTTCAGGCTTCTGTACCTTCTCCACGATGGTAGAGGTTATAGAAAAATATTGCCAGGGTGGGATGGATCTTTAAGAATGCTGGTGGCCTTTCCTTGACAGCAGGCCTTGTAGATGGATTCTATAGATGGGAGGTTGACCTTTGTGTTTGTCCAGACCGAGTTCACCACTCTCTGTGACCGTCACCGATCTTGAATGGTACAGTTACCATACCAGGTAGTGATACATCCAGATAGAATGCTCTCGATGGTGCACCTATAAATGTTGGCAAGGGTATTCGCTGTCATGTTAAATTTCCTCAGCTGCCTGAGGAAGAAGAGATGTTGTTGGACCTTTGTAACCAGTGCATCCACATGAAGAGTCCAAGAAAGCTTGTTGGGGACGATCATTCCAAGGAGCTTGACACTCTCCACTTGTTCCAGATTTACTAGAATGTTGCCTGGTATGGAAGAAAGGTATTACGAGGAATGGCTGAGGGAAGTGAGGCTATTTTCATTGGAGAAAAGAAGGTTGAGAGGTGACTTAATCGAGACGTATAAGATAATCAGAAGGTTAGGTAGGGGGGACAGTGAGAGCCTTTTTCCTCTAATGATGAAGGCTACACGAGGGGACATAGCTTTAAATTGAGGGGGGTCAGATATTAAGGGTAGTTTCTTTACTTAGAGAGTAGTAGTGGTGTGGAACTGCCAACGTTAAGGGCATTTAAACGGGCATTGGAAATACATGTTGACAATAATGGAACGGTGTAGTGAGATGGGCATCAGATTAATATCATAGGTTGGCGCAACATCGAGGGCCGAAGGGCCTGTACTGCGCTGTAGAGTTCTATGTTCTATGAAAAGAATTAGTGGCAGTGTGCCCAAGGTATCCTGCTGGTTCCTATGGCCACAATTGCAATATAGACCATATATTAAATGGCAGCACCAGTCCCTGAAAATACAGCACTTAACAAATGTAACAATTTACATTTTTATCGTAACACAGTAAATTAAAAAAAAAACAGACTTACGAGTAAAATGGCTGGAAGTGGATGGGTTCACACTGTCACCACTTTCTGCACTTTCACTTTCAGAGATCTCATCATCTGACTCCCTGACAGATGAACATGGTGAGGCTCCTTCAACATCTTCAAACTTCCTCTTCAAAATCCCACTCATGGTGTTCTCAAATTATTAATAGCAACTGCGAAAAAAAAGTTGAATAATGTTTCTTTATTTCAATTAAGGAAATCAAAGAAAAGGAGTGAGCTCAGATGATTAAAAAGTGTAACGTGAGGAATGACAAAACTTTAAAGCTGAAGTGACCCAGACATCTTTCAATTACAGAACATGTTATTTAAATTGTCTTTAAAATTATAGATTTGTTCCTCTGTCATGATTTTCTTTTGGAAATGTAATTGGAGTTAGAGTTCATTCATGCAAATTTTGACACACATAGCACTGGCCTTAGCTCTTTATTCTGGTCTTAGATTGCATAATTAGCAGGAACTACAGATTAAATGCAGAAGTCAGCAGTATGTGTATATGAACTCCGCTCTACTGTTTTAGATTCCCTGTGTAGAAAGTTAAACCTCTTGAAAATAATTGGTACAGAAAGCAATTTTTCTACAAGATGACATTTGGTGCTCCAAGGAGAAATATTTATTCCCTTCCCCTTTTTTCAGTTTATTCCTAGGAACATCCTGCTCATTCGTTAATGGGTTTACAGAAGCATATACAAATGCAAAAAGGTCTGTAGTTGGATTATAAACACATGATTTGTACTGAATCATTTAAAAAAAATTTGATTCTGACATTAATAATTAGTTTATAATTGGACATAAAAAATAGACAAGCAGCTGATTTATGTTGTACACTACATTTAAAAGTGTTGTACTTTAATAGACACTAAGTTGTGTTAACAATTAAGTAAGTCTTCTGTTTCTGATTTGGTTTTAAATATCTTTCCATATGCTTAGTAACTAACTAAAGGTATTCCAGACTTAAACTAAGCTAGCTGATGAGTTTGTAAATCCCACAATAAGATGTAATTGTTCAACACTTTTTATTGAAACCAAATATTTTGATTGAACTTTTACTTAAGACTCAATGTGCTTTATGGATTTTAGAATGAAAGTTTTCAATCACACAAATCTACATGTAGAATTTTTGAAACACTTGAAATTCAAAGAATTGCCTAAAAATGGTACTAAAATAATAGTTTGAAATTATAATATCTTGGTTATTCAGGTCAACTTATGATGTACTTGTACTGCACTGGGAATATTACTTTGCAGTTTCCATTTCAGCCACTGTATAAACAACCAGCTCACAATATGTAGAAATAAACACAATAGACAATAGGTGCAGGAGTAGGCCAATCTGCCCTTTGAACCAGCACCACCATTCATTATGATCATGGCTGATCATTCTCAATCAGTATCCTGTTGCTGCCAATCAAAACAATAAACCTGGACATCCAAATTTGACCTGACTTAATCCGAACTGGAGTAATTATAACCTATCCTTGTCGTAGCAAAGTGACAATCAGATCAACTGCCTGACTTCTGACTTCTGCACCACCTTTTTTTTTTACTTACAATGGACTAAAAGCTATGTTTAAAATAAAAGTTAGTAAATAATGCTCTAAAGAAGCAATGCCTCATTAAATGAACTGAAGAGATATAACTGTGCTGCAAAATACAAGATGTTTTGACAGTTAATTATAAAGACTTATAAAAAAAATTACTTCACAAAAGAAAATAAATCAACGTATCATGTCTGTATTGCAGCTGATATCTGCATTGGAGTGATGCACTATAACCTTTTTAATAATTTACTGTACCATTTTATGTTTTTTTTATTACGTATTGCAGTACATAAATTATTCTCAGCTAAGATAGAGTCATAGAGGCCTACAGCATGGAGGCAGGCCTTCTGACCCAAACTGGTCCAAGGCAACCAAAGTGTCCATCAACACTAACCCCATTTTCCTGCACTTGGCCTTTTAAACCTTTCCTATCCATGTATTTGTCCAAATGCCTTTTAAATGTTGTTAATGTACCCACCTCAATTACATCCACTGGCAGCCCATTCCACAGGTGTACCACCCTCTACGTAAACAAGGTGCTTCCAGGTTCCCTCTTTCCTCTCTAACCTTAAACTGCCCTTCAATCTTCAATTCCCTAACACTGGGAAAATGACTGAGTGCATTCACCCTATCGTGCCTCTTATGATTTTATACACTTTTATAAACAGCCCCCTCAGTCTCCTACACTCTAAAGAAAAAAGTCCTGTTTGTCCAACCTCTGCCTATAAATCAGACTATTGGCAACATGCTTGTAAATTTGTTCAATTTTTCTAGTTTAATAACTTCCTTCCTACAGCAAGGTGACCAAAACTGTACACAATACTCCAATTGCAGCCTCACCTACGTCCTGTACAACTGCAACATAACGTCTCAATTTCGGTACTCAATGCCCTGACTGATGAAAGCCAGTATGTCAGAAGCCTTCTTCACTGCCTTGTCTACCAGTGACCCCACTTTCAGAGAACTGTGCACCTGAATCCCAAGGTTCCATCTGTTCCACTACACTCCTTAAAGCCACACCATTCACCAAACTCCTATATTAATTTGACTTTCCAAAATGCAAGACCTGCCATTTCTTGGCCCACTTCCCCAACTGATCGAGGTCCTGCTACAATTTCTGATAACCTTCCTCACTGTCCAAGATACCATCTATTTTAGTGTTGTCTGCAAACTTACTAATAATGCCTTGTACATTCTCATCCAAATCATTGATGTAGATAACAAACAGCAACACGCCCAGCACAGACCCCTGAGGCACTCCACTAGTCACAGGCCTCCAAACTGACAAGCATCCTTCCACTATTACCCTCTGCGTCCTACCATCCAGCCAATTGTGTATCCAATTTGCAAGATAGAATGACTGCAACCAGCATGTCATGGACAACAGATGTAGTTCCATGGACCTCATAGAGAAGTGATATCTAAAGAGGCCTGGAGATATTTGAAATATGCTATTTGATTTAAGTGGGTTTGCAGAACAGTCAATCACCACTACCAGTGGCCACATGATGTTTTTGCCTCGGGGGCCCAGAAGCAGAAAGATCAACAATAGATCTGTCTAGGACTTGGGAATGGGGGCAGTGAGGTTAAAAGGAGCAATATGGTCTAAGGTGACCCAGAAGCAGACAGACCAGTGACAGTATTATGTGGGACTAGGAAAGTGAAAGTAAAATGAGTAGTGAAGGCAGAGAGAATAGCAGTGAAGCTGTGTGGGATGCAAGGAGAGCAGCAGTGAGGTTTAAAGAAACAGTGAGCAAGCAGAGGTTCCAGAATCAGACAGGCAGTGATTGAGCTGCTTTAACAGGATCGAAGTCTGAAGGAGAACAGGTAATTGGTGAGTACTTCTCTTGTCTTGTGACCAGACGTTAAACTTAGGGTAAGGTTGTAAGTACAGCTTAAACATTTTGTATAGACAATTAATATAGGGAGGCAATGGCCTTAGAAATCACTAGGCTATTAATCTAGAGAAAGAAAGACTAAGGATCGCAGTTTCAATGCCACCATGACAGATGAAGGAATTTGAATTCAACAGCAATATGGAATTAAGAGTGTAACGATGACCATGGAACCCTTGTCAATTGTTGGGAAAGACCTATCTGGTTCGCTATGGCCCATTAAGGAATGAAACTGCCATTTTTACCGGGTCCCGCCTATATGTGACTCCAGATCCAAAGCAACATGCTTGATTCTTAACTGCCTGCTGGGCCATTAGGAATAGGCTAGCCTAATCAGTGATGCCCACATCCCATGAATGTACTTTTTTTAAATTAGAAAATTGAAACTACAAAAAAAAAGAAATTTAGTTAAGGTGTTCTGGGTGCTTGTCACCTAGCACCTTATTCCCAGTTGCGACAGTTTGGGCGGCCTTTAATCTCCAGCAATCAAACCGCCTAAACCTTTTATCAGACAGACTTCAGAACAGGTTAAATTTCACTTAATGATAGACACCGTATGTAATAATCTTTTAAACATCATAATTGTAATAAGTATTGCTTCAGCAGCACTCTAAGTGGAGACTATTTCAACACATCCTGACACACCTAGATGATGGAAAGGCTTTGGGATCAGGATGTGCATTGCTTGCTACAGAATTCCTAGGCTCTGACTGCTTTTTAAGCAACTATATTTTTGAAGTTGTTCCACTTAAGCTTCTGGTTAACTATAATCCCCCAGGATATAAATAATGATAATCCCCCAGGATATAAATGATAATCTCATTGAATGACAAGGGAGATGGTCATACGGCATGGTGGCTTAGTAATTAGCACTGCTGCCTCAGAGTGCCAGAGGCCCAGGTTCAATTCCACCTTCGGGCATTTGTCTGTGTGGAGTTTGTACGTTCTCCCTATGTCTGCATGGGTTTCATCTGGGTGCTCTGGTATTTCCCCCCCCTCCCCCCACCTCCTCCCCCCCACAGTCCATTGATGTGCAGGTTGGGTGGATTGGCTATGGAAAATGTGGGGTCACAAGGACAGGACAGGTAGGGTTTGGGTGGGATGCTCATGGTACCTGACACTTGTTTGGGGCAAACATTACAACATTACATACCAATTATCACCCTGAAATGTTGTCCAGAATTGGTGCATGCTGAAACAACTACTTCAGTACCTGAGAAATCATGAACAATGTCCAGTCAGTCAGTCATTGGCAAAAATCCCCACATCAGATTTTATGGGTAGATGTGAATGGGTTTTGGTTTTACAAACTCTGTCACTGGAATTTAGCAGATGTCAACACCCTCTTCCATCAGGCAGTAGGCACAAAAGTTTGAAAACACGAACCAGATTTATGAACAACCTCTTCCTTGTTATCATGCTTATGAATGGACCTCTCATATACTCGAGTTGATCTTGCTCTAAAGAAGTCATTGGATGGGTTTTGGCTCACCAGTCTCAGCATTATTACTGGGCTGTTTCTAGTTCAAGTAAAGTTGAACCTGGAGTCCAGTGCAAGCCACGTCTAGAACAGGATATACAAAAGCCTCAGTTGGGGACAAGGATAGTGTCTGCCAATTTAAATTACAGTGAAGATGGGGCATGAAAGTAGGTGACTAAGAAGTCACCACAATTTCCAGGGGTTCTCCATACCTGTAAACTCATCCAGAGACTTCTAAAAACAAAGTCTTACACTGGGAGGGAAAGCTCATTGATGGAGCAAATAAAGATGCTAAGGACCAAGACACTATTTTGAGGAACACCTGAATAGTGTCAGATCAAAGGAAGATGGCTATAGTTGTTTGAGTACAGCTCCAACCTGTGGAATGTTTACTCCCTGACTTCCAATGACCTTGGTTTTGCTAGTGCTCGCTGCTTTCTGACATGGTCCAGTGCAGCCTGAAATGACAAGGGCAACCATTTTCAGCTCACCTTTGAACTTCAGGTCTTTGTTCATCTTTGCCATAATGAGAACAAAAGCAAAATAGTGTGGCCGCTGGAAATCTGAAATATAAACACAAGTGCTTGAAATGTTCAATAGGTCAGGCTAATTGAGGAACCTGGTGTCGGGAGGTGGAAGAGGCCTGCAGAAATCGAGCCACCAATCCCCCCACCTTGCTACTGAGCCTGTCTATCAACGACTCCCAGCCAATGATCTCCCCCCCCTTCCACCATCATCACCACCTCTTCCACCATCACCACTGGTGGTGATGACCTAGTGGTATTATCACTGAGCTAGTAATCCAGGTAACATTCTGGGAATCCAGGTTCGAATCCTGCCACCCAAGGGATCAGATTTTAAATTCAACAAATAAAAATCTGGAATTAAGAATCTAATGATGGCCATGAATCCATTGTCAATTGTTGGAAGAAAATCATCTAGTTCAATAATGTCCTTTAGGGAAGGAAACTGCCATCCCTTACCTGGTCTGGTCTATATAGACTCCAGACCCTTAGCAATGTGGTTAACTCTCAAACTACCCTCTGGGCAATTAGGGATGGGCAATAAATGCTGGTCTAGCCAGCAATGCCTACATCCCATGAATGAGTCAGAAAAAAACAATTCTGTGGCAGCCTGAGTCAATTGGTGATTCTGAACTTCAGTTTGTGCATTACTGAGCAATAGACAGGTGCCAGCCCATGATAATGCCAGGGGTTCTCAGCAGGAAAGACACTCTCACCTAAGGTCCTTGACCCCAGGGAAAACTAGCTGTCCAGTTAAGTAAACTTAATGCTGAGTGTCCTTCCTAAGAGAAATGATGCAGGGCTTTTGATGGCTTTTCAGTTACAGGCAGTACATCCCCATCACCTAAATTCCACCCAAAGGTTACGATTTTTAAGTATCCCCCAAAATGGGCATAAAGATAGTGGAGCAGTCACTCCATTGGTTTGCTGATGCCATGTTAAAACCTGAACCAATCTGAAGCCCAGCTGCACCTCACTGACAACAGGAGAGCGGAAAATTAATTGCCCTTATACTAAAACAGGCAAGGGGAATGCTGATTGAGTAACATCAGGCAGTACAGTTTTTGAAGGCGGAGAAGGAGAAGGAATATATCTGTTGACTACATCAAAAGAGATGAGATCATTTCCATGGAGCATTTTGAAAAATATTTGCAATTTTAGTATAACTAGTGCATAACTAATGCTTTTGCCCGAAATGCTGATTTTTCCTGCTCCTCGGGTGCTGCCTGACCTGCTGTGCTTTCCTGCACCACTCTAATCTTGACTCTAATCTCCAGCATCTGCAGTACGCACTTCTGCCTAGTGCATGCACCCTTCGACCAAAAAAATTCACTTTTTGAACATCAAATACTCCTTATTTTCCATTTTACATTGAGGTAACTCAGAATGAGTAATGCAGTTCAGAACAATTAAAATATTTCTAATTAGACAAGTTCAACTGTTACTTTTCACGAAACCAGATAATTAGAACCTGCCAAAAATATAAATATAGTCAACATTTGAGGATAGCTAGGTCTGCCATTTAATACTTTCCCTGAAAATATGCTTATTTCTTAGTTATGTTTTACTGATGAGAAATTACTCCATTCTTTAGCTATGTGCTTGTTTAGTAGCTTTCCTTTTAATAGGTCGGTAGATTGAATTTCAGTAACAAGGTGAACCGTGATAAAAACATTAGCTTTGAATAGCCAGAAGGCATTTTGGCATGTGAACATTATGTTTATTTATTTAAGGTTTCCTGAACTCTACAGATAGGACGTAAAATATTCAGACAAACACAAACCTTTGAAATTATTACTGTCATTAGATTGCAAGTGTAATTTTTAAAAATTTGCTTATATACTGAATTTAAGTTGCAGTCTGTAATCATTTGATTTTCCCACAGTACCAAACGATTAAAAAAATGAATATTGATTGCTAGAATAGTTCTCAATCTTCCCTATTTTGCTGTTTGTAATTTAGATATGAAAATGAATGTCAGGAATTTTATAAATGATTAGTGACTATGGCAACAACAAACATATTGCTACACAATTATCGAATCAATACATCAAAGGAAGTATCCATGAAGGTGTACAAGGGATCTGAAAATACATTATGGCTCTCGTGTTATAAAGATTACACAGAGGAAAATTGAAATACCATTGTATACAATAGATGACACATCAAACAACACAATCTTAAAGCTCAACTCACAGACGAAAAAGACAAATGTTGATTATGTTCAGGGCTGAACAGAATGCAGACTTACTTTTCAACGCGATTACTAAGAAACAATATAATATTTGAAAAACCATGATGATTACTGGAATGATTTTTTAGAAAAGCAAGCTATGTTTCAGAACATTTCTTCAACACAACATGTAGGATAAGTGCATTGTTAATAGGTCAAGAAATATACCTTGAATCTACAGTAGCTCTAAAATGAAGTGATGCAATTTTCTGTTATCAGTCTGATATATAGCTTTGTAGCCATGACCATATTTTTTCTGGATGTCAGATATTTTTAAAATGCCAATTTGCAAGAGGTTCCCCTCATTAAAGTACATTTACAAAACAATTCAATGTATCTAGTAAATTTCTACAAGCAACATAAAAATTTGAAAAAAAAAACTGGTATTGGTTCTGTAAGTCCCTAATGATCATTATTGCTAGTAATCACTGATACTAAGAATTGATCATAAGCAATACATCCTATTGGTGTTTCTATTTAAAAAAATCTGTAAGAGAGTATTAAAAGCTATCAAGCAGGCATTTTGATCTGGCTATGGAAATTGGAGAATTAGTATTCTATCTTTAAGTTGATTGTTCCCAAGACATTATTCAGGATGCATTGGTGGTTATTACCCAACTACCATATCTGCAGTCTCAATTGATTCAGAATGGGGTACAAATAACTGGGCTTGACGAATTATTTTAAAAAAAGAGCGTAAAATCGTACCAGAGGGACAAAAGTACACTGTTTTAATGTCACATGATTGCTTTAAAATTGAATCATTACATAAATGAAACCTTTGGGTTTGCTTTATAATAACCCAAGTTGTACCCATAATGAATAGCATTTTGATGTGATTTTGATGATTGCAAATCATGCAGAAAATGGCAAGAATAATGTAAACTTTTACTTCATAAGAAAGTGAATAATCACAATAATAATACCTAATGCATCAAAATTGTATTATATAAAAAAAACATTAAATGATTGTATTAATACACCAAATGCAGCATTTGGTCTTTGAAATCCTTTTTCTATTTCATGTACCTGAAGCTAGATATAAAAGAAAGACTTAACCCCTCAGTTCATATAATGCACACAAAAATTATAAAGTGCCATAAACCTGATAAGGATGATGCTTCCTAACCTGCAGTCCAAACCACTTGCCATTAGTCAGGATTCAAATTTTCAAAATACTTGCAGATAGGACCATAATTAGGACTTAGCATGAAGTATTCCTTCTATTTTCAGTATTTATTGTAAAAATACTAAAGGCAAGACTTCATAGAATCAGTAAGATTTCAACACAGAATTACATTTAAAACATCTTGTTAACTTGTTTGAAGCATCTTGTACAATGCAGTTAGCAGAACTGGAATGAGCCTTCACTATCCGAACAGTAGGAGAAAGTGAGGACTGCAGATGCTAGAGATCAGAGCTTAAAAATGTGTTGCTGTAAAAGCGCAGCCTGACCTATCTGAACAGTAGAATGGAATCATTAAAAAGTGAAATAAACACTTTTTTTCACCTTACATAACACCAGTGGCAAATTGCAACCTCAATCTGCAGATGATGAAATAAATACAAATAGTATATAATGAAAATGACACAGATAGTGACTTGAGGCATTGTCCCTGGACATTTATATAACCAAGAACAAGTGCAATTTGAGGGACTTGCAACATGAAAGGTTTTTTTTTATGCATGGGATGAAAGTAGGATAGAACATGTGCTAATTTTTAATACACCTAAAGCATATTAATAGTCTGCTTTCTACAGTACCTCAGCAGAATTACAAGCTAATTAAAAATGTTTCAATGCCATTTTAAATTGCATGCACATAGATACATACAAATTGCCCTCTATAATGTACCCCTTCTTTTTATACTTCAATAATAGTGCAGAACAGTTACTACAGATAATAATAACACATCTATTTCATATGGGTTGTTCAAATACAATCTTTTGCTTTACTAGATAATGAGTACCTGTGCAGCATACATTCATTTAGCAACACCAAAGTCTCTCCAGATCTGAAACTGTTATACTTCCCAGCACAGAGAGAAATACTAGAACCATATGCTTTCATTGTTTAATGACAACAGCAGTGCACTCCACAAAGCATCATTAGCTTTTGCTGGCTGAATAGCTCCATTCTGACTCAGACTCCCTGTGCAATCAGACGGGAGGAATGTCTGAAACATTCAGATGTGCCAGCGTTTTACTCTCTGGGGAACTTTTTTTTAAAATCAGCTGAGGGAAAATATGGCTACATGCCAGCTTGATTTCAGCTACTACTGCATCTGAATTAATGACACAGGTTTCTTACAATATGTCTTGAACTTAAAACCTCTAGTCATTTGCCTGACGCTTGTGTACCGACAGGTGGAGGGGGAATCAAATAGGATCGTCACCTGGTTATCCTACAGTATTCCCACATATTATTGTACCTATAGTTACTATTCTTTAAAAAAAAATTGGTAAAAGTAGACTGTACTGCTTGTTTTTCTTTTAAATAAGAAAATTCGTGTCAACAAAAACCAACCTGGTCAGTTTCTGCATTTTAATTTAAAGAGGAATGTTTCAGGAATAAAGCTTTTGATAGAATTTTTGTTTGATTATGGAGGCAAAGGTTATTTGTAATAGGAAAGAAAGTGGTTAAGCATACAATCACATCTGGGATGATTTTATCAAGCAGTGGCACAGCCTCAAAGAGTCAAATAGATATTTTGTACATTGCTCGTATTCCTATTTTTGTTGGTCTTCCAATTTAAAGATCTCTTGCCAGGAGAACCACCTGGCAAATTGATCCCAACAACTGTTTTCTGAACTGTCCTATTCCAAGAGAGATAATGGATGCAATCAGTCAACAGCCCAGCATCTTATTTATGAAATAGAGTGGCTAGAAAATAAAAAATTCTAACTTGGGATAAACAGTAAAAAGACTTAAGTGTTTTATTTCTCATGTCCTTTAGGTCAAGAACTTTACTGCAATAATTTTACATTTGGTTAGAGAATTGCACCTCAGTTCTACCAATGATAGAAGCCACTGGACCTCAAGCTCAACTTGTGCTCTGTGTTATTTTAGCTAGTGACAGGTAGAATGACTACAATTGAACACAGCTAAAAAAAGAAACAAAATCTGCCAGTTTGCATTCGGATCCCCACAGGAAAATGTGTCCGAGAGTCCATTTATGGGACTCGATCTCATCCTCAACAAGTTACCTGTCCCAAATGTAACTGTGACATTATTGGTAAGAGAGTGTTCTTGTGGCACAGTAAATAGCTTGCTCTTCCAGAAGGAGAGTCAGCAGTTGGCCAACAGGTCCGAAAGAGGCCCACCCTGCAGATATAACATCTACAAGTGGCTTAAAATGTTGCAAAGTGGGACTTCCATCCTGCAGCGGGAGAAAGAACCACATTCTGGAGCTGCTGCTTAATCAGCTGGGTTCAGGTTGTGGGGAGGAGCGCATGTGTGTCCACAGAGCAACCCCTAAAGATTGCGGCTCTCATTCCTTTGGCTCTTTTAAAAACTTGTTAAAATATAACAAGCCTGTGCTGAGAGTAGGGGAACACTACAGACAATTGACCATTTAACATGTATAATTGGGGGGGGGGGGGGGGAATGTTAAAGGAGAACCCACCCTTTTTATGCACCTGCTGTCCGCCCCCTAAACATACACCTGTCAGGGGGACATAAAATCTAACCCGAATTCTGATCTTTACCCTGAGGGTATACTCCCTGCTGACACTACCAATGCACTAAAGGTGACAGCTTCAGAACAGATCTAACATTAAAAACTAGTTATTCATGGGGCACTGTGGATCATCAGCACCAGTATGGTGTGTATTCATAATCCATAAACGCATGGCACAGTATAATATTCACTTTCCTATTAAACTTACAAGGGCCATTCAAGGTCCAATGAGAATTGTGGGAGAGTTTGCCAGAAGAACCTCCAGGCAAACAAAACTTGATATACTTAATAAAGCTACATTGGACTATGTGTAAATATTTTCTAGTTCTATTCTAATCTATTCCATTCTATTTTATTCTATTCTAATTATTCTAATCAACCTATACATCTCAGGAGCAGAGGGGACTTGAACGTGGGTCTCCTAACTCAGATTATAAGAACACTACCACTCAGGTCCCCAAGATCTTTGCACAATGGGCTTAGGTCACTAGTTTGAAGCAAATGTTCAACTGCCTCATCAATGACTTACTCTTGATGGTCTGAAATGTGCGTATTTTCTGCTAAGTAGTGTTCTGTATCATTTTCAACATTATGAATAAGAACAATTCTGTATTGAAAGGGCATCAAATATTATAGGGAGAAGGCAGGAAAATAAGGTTGAGAATCATATCAGCCATGATGGACCAAATGGCCTGATTGTGCTCTGAAGTCTTATGGTCTTACAGAATGCAGAAGTCACCTGTACCTGCATTCAGCAAGACCAGGACAGCATTCAGCCGTAGACTGATACGTGTTAAATAACAGTTTCACCACACAAATGTCAGGCAGTGTCATCTCTAACGAGGGTATTTAACAATTTTCCTTTGACACACAATGTCAACACCATTGCTTAAGCTCCCACTATCAACATCCTGGGGTTACCATTTACCAAGAACTTGACCAGCTATGTAGGTACTGTAATTACATGAGGTCAGTGCTAGAACTCTATGGCACAAATCACAGTTTCTGGCTCTCCAAAGCCTATCATAAAGCCATGGAAGTCTACAGGTGTTACTGGCCCATTAAGTCTGAGCTGGACAAAAACAACCAACAAAATCCTTTAATCCCATTTTCCAGCACTTGGTCCACAGCCTTGCATGCCTTGGCAAAACAAGTGCACATTTAAATCCTTCTGGAATGTTCTGAGGGTTTCTGCCTCTACCACCCTTACAGACAGTGAGTTCCAGATTCCCACTAGCCTCTGGGTGAAAATAAAATTCCTCACACTCTCTCAAAACCTCCTGCCTTTTACGTTAAATCTATGCCTCCTGGTAACTGATCCCTCCACCAAGGGGAGAGGTTCAATCCTATCTACTCTGTCTGTGCCTATCAGAATTTATAATGGCAATCATATCCCCTTCAATCTCCTCTGTTCCAAGGAAAACAGCCCCAGTCTGCCCAACCCATCTTCATAATTAAAACTCTTCAGTCCAGGCAATAATCTAGTAAACCTCTTCTGCAACCTCTCTAAGCCATCACTTCCCTATCATATGGATTCTAAAACTACATAATACTCCAGCTGTAATCTAAGCAACATTTTATACAATTCTAGAATAACCCCGCTGCTCTTAAATACCATGCCTCAGCTAATAAAGACAAACATCTCTAAGGCTTCCTTACCAGTACCTACCTATCCTTCTAACTTAAGGGAACGGTAAGCATAAACACCAAGGTCACACAGATCCTCAGTGCTTCTCAGGGTCCAAGTGTTTACCATCTATTTCCATACCTGGTTTGTCCTGCCCAAGTGCATCACCTCACATTTATCCAGATTTCATTTGCAACTGATCAATTCACCTGAAGAGCTGGACTGTATGCTCTTCTTATCTAAAACCTTCCTCCTCATTATTTATCACCCCACCAACTTTCATAACATCCAGGAACTTAATGATCAAACTTCCTACATTCAAGTTATTTATGTACAATGAGGAAGGGCTCAAATATTGATCCTTGCAGAACCCAACTGGGCACAGGCTTCCAATCTCAAAAATATACCTCAACCTTCTGCTTCCTGAAAACCAATTCTGGATCCATTTAACCAAATTTGCATGATCCCATGGGCTCTTACTTTCATTTTTCAAAGCCCTGAAGTCCAAGAACCTTTTCAAAGCCCTGAAGTCCAAGAAGACTACATTGTTCAATCAATTTAATCAAGTAGTTCAGAGATGACATCCCCTTAACAAAACTATACTGATTAATCTTGTTTAATTCCTGCCTCTTCGTATTTCTTCTTCTTAGGAATTATGCTTCACAGGTCATGGATCGATAAAGGTACCTTTAAGAGAGCTATTTTCTGGCAGTCTCGACATACTGGCGGTGTGGCAGTTCTCCTCTCAACTGTTCAATTTTCCCCAATCTTATGCCCCCAAAACATTGGACTGTGTTATTGGCTTTTAAAACTTCAATATACTAAATTCAAACTTGATTGGAATTTGGTAGCTTTAAATAGATTGCCCTAATTCAAATCTGTTTTTGTCTCTAGGCAACCAGCTACACTAAGTGCTGGACCACATGCTACATCGTATCTTCTTGAGAACACTTGGTACTATCAGGTAGTTTTGCTTGCTTTTAGTTTTTTTTAAAAAGGTACAGTGCACCCACATCTTCATATACTGTCAAAAACCGAACAGCCTGTTTATTCAGCATTCCCTCTACCGCATTAAACATTCACTACTTTTCTTTTTCTTCATTTGGGCATGGGTAGCAGCAATGTGTGTTACCTACCTGATGCACGACTGTACCTCACCACCTTTCAAAAATGATCTCAATCATTTAGCAATACAAGAGCAGCAGTGTATGCGAACACTATTATCTGCAAGTTCCTACTCAAATCACACACAATCGTGTCTTGAAACAATTTAGGCATCCCTTCACTATCACTGGGCCAAAAGTCTGGAACTCCCATCTTCAGGGCACTGTGCATGCACCTCCATCACTTAACCACAGCAGATGAAGGAGGTGACTCCAAATAATCTTCCCAAAGGCAATTAGGATGGGGCGATAAATGTTTATAAGATCAAAACTAGAGTTGACTGTGATGCCCCTGTGGACAAATAGCCTGCCAACACTTACAAAGAAAGAACATCCATTTGGGCAAGTTTCCAATGGTGCCTGCTTAACTGCAAAACAGTATCCCAGCAACAGTCGGAAGTGAGAAAGGAGAAAACTGATACAAAAAAAAATCTGAATGCAGTTGCAGAAGGACTTGCGGTTCCTCAGTCTACTTAGTTATGCTTGAAGTCGATGAAACCAAGAATGTGCATAATAAGAGCATAATTAGCATACTATAGCCTTCGCCATAAGATCTACATGATCGCTTTCAGAATTTAATTAAATCACTGCAAGTTATTTCTACGTTCCTAAGAATAACTGCGAGGCCCAGTTTCTGCAATACATATTAAATATTTAAAATTTATTTGAAGCACATTACTCAAACATTCAGGAAAAGGGTGTAATTTATTAAGTGTGACGAGACTGTAAAGTATAAACTTTTGCTTATTCAAGTCAATAAAATGAATATTAGAATGCATCTCCTTATTTTTGAGGATTAGAGAAGTCAATTTAATATTTAAAGAATTCTTAATCTGGTAAGAAGTTAAAACAATTTCTTATGGAGTTAGAGCAGTCACTGACTTTTCTTTATTTTTGCTCTATTCTTTATCAATTTTGGTTTGGAGCAGTGAACTGAAAATAACCTTTGGACTGTGCACAGAATCTTGTGTTGAAAAAAAATGATTGACTGGTTTATTGCTGTCACATGTACCGAAATATAGTGAAAAAGTGTTGTTTGATATGCTTTTACAGGCAGATTATACTATTCAAGGTGCACAAGGGTAGCAGAACAGAGTGCAGAATATAGCGTTACAGAGAAGGTGCAGAGAGAAAAAGAGAGATCAGAATTTACATTTCGGAAGTCCATACAAAAGTCTGACAACATTTGGGAAGAAGCTATCCTTGCTTTTGTTCATATATGTGTTCTAACTTTTATATCTTCTGCCTGATCTAAGAGGGTGATCGAGTATATAACTAGAATGGGAGGGGTCTTTCGTTATGTTAGTTGCTTTCCCAAGGCAGCAGGAAGTATAAATGGAGTCAATGGATGGAAGGCTGGTTTGCGCGATAGACTGGGCTACATTCACAACTCTCTAGGGTATCTTGCAATATTGGGAAGACCAGTTATCTCACCACAACGTGATGCATCTATGAAAGTTGGTAAGAGTCCTTGTGGACATGCCAAATTTCTTTTGCGTTCTAAAGAAGTAGAGACATTGTCATGCTTCCAATCATCATGTTGATGTGAGTGGACCAGGACAAATTATTGTGATTACTACTCACAGGAACTTGACACTCTCGACCATCAGCACTTCAGCACCATTGATGTAGTCAGGGGTGTGCCTCCATTTCCTGACGTTAATGACCAGATCCTTTGTTTTGCTGATATTATGGAAAGATTGTTAGCTTTACATTATATTACTAAACATTCAATCTCATTGTTGTTTGAGATTTGACATACAACAGTGGTGCCATCAACAAACTTGTAAATGGAGTTGGGGCAGAATTTGGCCACACAGTCATGAGTGTATAAGGAGCATATTGGGGGTTGAGTACACAGCCTTGCAGGATACCAGTGTTGAAGATTATAGTGGAGGTGGTGTTGTCACCTATTCTTACTGATTGCGGTCTATGGGTCAAGAAGTCAAGGATCTAGTTACAGAGCGGTCAGCCGTGAGGCCAGGCCAGGAAGTTAATTGCAGGTTGTTTCTGGACCAAAATTTTCAACAATCTTTTCAACACCATGGGAAAGTAATAGGTTTAGCCAGATAGCATATGTTTAGCTATATTAAAAAAATGTCAGTACCTTCGAATAGTGCCAGCAAGTCTGGGAGACAACATAATGGTCAAACTGAGGGAGGGGCTGGAGAGCTTGAACTGGATTTTGGACTGTATTTCTGGGAGTTGCTGTTAATGCTAAGACAGAAAGACTTGAAAGTTCTCTTCCTGACCTCCCTTTATCAGTCATTGGAAGTCCAGAAAATATAAACTAAGGTATAAGTATTGTCAAAACTTCCTCAGAGTGAACTGAAAAGGTGGCCATGGATGATGTCTTCAGAAAATAACCAAGAAACAATCAAAGATGCCCATGGAGCAGTGCATCATGAAAACTGCTTATGTAATCTGGCCTGTTTTGTTATTGCTTGTATTTATCCTTTAACTGTCTTGTGTGTGAATCGGGCTGAAAACAATAGTTATATCATTTGTTTAAGGTACATACTAAGTGTCTGGAATTGATCACTCTCAGAGTCTGGGTTTGGTTCTTCAAAACGTCTAGACAGGAGCCATTGGAGTCAATTTTGAGAGTCTTTGAAGGAATTAATTTTATTGTGTTCTAAACACTGAGGTAGGTAGGCTAATGTGGTTCGTCTGTCTCCTTATTGTAAGAACAATTTCAAAGTTCCTTTCCCTAAAACCATTCCTCTGAAACATTTGAATCAGACTTTTCAAAGATCAAAGGAATTTACGTTGTTAATTTATGGTGAAAATTTGGAATTCTTTCTACTTAACACAAATTTTAAGTTAGCTAGCAGTTAAAAGAACACAGAACATAGAACTTTACAGTGCAGCACACACCCTTTGGCCCCTGATACTGTGTCGACCTGTGAAACAAATCTGAAGCCCATCTAACCTACACTCCATTATCATCCATATATTTATCCAATGACCATTTAAATGCCCTTAAGTTTAGTGAGTCTATTACCATTGAAGGCAAGGCATTCCACACCCATACTATTCTGAGTAAAGAACCTACCTCTGACATCTGTCCTATATTTATCACACCTCAATTTAAAGCTATGTCTGCTTGCACTAACCATCACCATCTAAGGAAAAAGGCTCTCAATGTCCACCCTATCTAATCCTCTGATTATCTTGTATGTCTCAATTAAGTCTTAGAGATGTACAGCATGGAAACAAACCCTTCAGTCTAACTCGTCCATGCTGATCAGATATCCCAACCCAATCTAGTCCCATCTGCCAGCACCCGGCACATATCCTTCCAACCCCTTCCTATTCATATACTTATCCAGATGCCTTTTAAATTTTGCCTCCACCATTTTGTCAGGCTGTTCATTCCATACACATACCACCCTCTGTGTGAAAAAGTTGCCCCTTAGGTCTCTTTTATATCTTTTCCCCTCACCCTAAACCTATGCCCTCTAGACCGGGACTCGCACACCCCAGGGAAAAGACTTTGTCTACTTACCCTATCCATGCTCCTCATGATTTTATAAACCCCTGTAAAGTCACCTCTCAGACTCCGATGCTCCAGGGAAACCAGCCCTAACCTATTCAACCTCTCCCTATAGCTCAAATCCTCCAACCCAAGCAACATGCTTGTAAACTTTTTCTGAATCCTTTTAAGTTTCACAATAAGGAGACCAGAATTGCATGCAATAAACCAATGTCCTGTACAGCTGCAACATGACCTCTCAACTCCTGACTCAATACTCTGACCAATAAAGGAAAGCATACCAAACACCTTCTTCACTGTCCTATCTACCGGCGACTCCACTTTCAAGGAGCTATGAGCCTGCACTCCAAGGTCTCTTTGTTCAGCAACACTCCCGAGGACCTCATCATAAAGTGTATAAGTCCTGCTAAGATTTAACCCCTTAACTTTCTTCTCTCTAACAAAAAAAAAGCCTCAAGTCCCTCAACCTTTTGTCATAAGACTTTCCCTCCATACCAAGCAACATCCTGGTAAATCCCCTTTGCACCTTCCCCATCCTTCCTATAAAGCGGCAACCAGAACTGTACATAATACTGTAAATGCGGCCGCACCAGTGTTTTGTATAGCTGCAACACGACCTCATGACTCTGAAACTCAATCCCCCTACTAATAAAAGCTAACACACTGTACGCTTTCTTAACCACCCTCTCAACCTTGGTGGCAACTTTCAGGGATCTATGCACATGAACACCAAGATCTCTCTGCTCATCCAACATACCAAGAATCTTACCATTAGCCCAGTACTCTGCATCCCTGTTACTCCTTCCAAAGTAAATCAACTTGCACTTTCCCACATTAAACTCCATTAGCCACCTCTCAGCCCAGCTCTGCAGCTTATCTATGTCCCTCCGTAACGTGCAACATCCTTCCGCACTGTCCACAACTCCACTGAATTTAGTGTCATCCGCAAATTTACTAACCTATCCTTCTTCACCCTCATCCAGGTCATTTATAAAACTGAGAACCAGCAGTGACCCCAAAACAGATCCTCGTGGTATACCACTAATAAATGAAGTGCAGGATGAACATTTCCCATCAACCACCAGTCTTACAACTGGCCAATTTCTGATCTAAACTGCGAAATCACCCTCAATCTCATGTCTCCGTATTTTCTGCAGTAAAGCAGCAGCTCTGTTCACTAGACATTAAACATTAGTTTCAGAAATTAATGCTACTGGTTTGGCATTGGATTAAACAGGCAGTGGGTGACAGTGCGTTCATGTTAAATGAGTATGATTGGATGTAAACAGGATTAATTCTGACTTGTCTGGGCAGTTAAACGCTCTGACTTTCCAACCAGGTTCAACAGCTGGCTTCACTCCAAGGCACATTCAAAAACTTTCTTTATTGAATATGGGGGAGCAATTCTGCTCTTAATTGTCCCAAGAAAGAAATGGCAGCCTGCTCTATACCCAAATTAACCCCATTCTTTCCAAGTGACCCTCTAAAACCTGTCCCTTGACTTGCCCGTTTGTCTTCCTGAGGTGACAGTTGCTCATTTCCAGCAAAGCGTACACCAGTTGCGCCTACTGCCTTATGCTCAATTCTGGTGGACTTACCATTGACCAGGACCAGACACATACATCCCATGGCGGCAAGAGTAGGGTTGTAAAACGAGGGATCTAGTTTAAAAATAAGACAGAGATAAGGAAACTTTTTTTCTCTGAAGGTTCAGAGTATTTGGAATATCCTTCCTCAGTGGATGCAAAATCTATGGATATTTTTTAAAAGGCAAAAGTAGATAGATTCTTGATTACTAAGGAGATGAAATACTATTGTGGATATGCAAGAATGTAGAATTGAGGTTACAATCAGATCAGCCATGATCTTATTGAATGGCAGAGCAGACCGGAAGGGCCGAGTGACCTATTCCTATCCTTGGTTCACAGGTACGAGTAGGTCCAAGGCTAGGAATGCAGTGGCAAGTAACTCTCCTCTGTCTGTCCAAAACCTATCTATAAGGAACAATAATGTAGAGGTGCCGGTGTTGGACTGGATGGACAAAAGTTAAAAATCATACAGGATATAGTCTGACAGTTTATTTGGAAGCAGCACTCCAAAAGCGAGTACTTCCAAATAAATCTGTTGGACTATAACCAGGTGTTGCATGATTTTTAACGATAAGAAAAAAACTCATAGGATGGATACTCTCCAGTTGCCTGGATGAATGGAACTTCAATAACACAAGAGGCTCAACACCATCCAGGACAAAGTAACCCCTATAATTGACACCCCTCCTTAAACACGCACTCTTTCCATCATTGACGCACAATGACATCAGTGTATACCATCTACAAGAAGCAATCTATAATTCATTGCAACCCCTTTGAAAGCAGTTTCCAAATTCCAAACCTCAACCACCAAGGACATCAGCAGCAGATGCATGGAACACCATTATTGCTGGATCAAACTCCCTCCCAAACAGCAGTGTGTGTGTACCTACAACAGATGGCCTGCATTGGTTCAAAAAAGTGGCTCAAACCCACCTATTAACGCTAACAAGGGAAGAGCAACAAATGTTGGCTTTGTCAGAATTGCCGACTGCATGTGAAAGAATAAAAAAAGGTTGAGACTGACTCAGAGGTTTGTTCAAGTTTACCCTAATATCTTTGCTTTTGTACTCTATGCTTCTACTTATAAATTGCAGGATTCCATTTGACTCCTAATCACTTTCTCCATCTGTCCTTCCACATTCCAATGATACGTTATATCCGCAAGCTCCTGAGCCCCCATTAGGATTATATTCTTTATTTTACATTGCCTAGCCTCAGACCTCCTACCAAAATAAATCATTTCACTGACCTAGTATTGAATTTCATCTGTCACATGGCCACCTATTCCATCAGGCTACGTTCTCTTGAACTCTGTTATCTGAGCTCAGATGACAGAACAACAGTTTTTCCAGCATATGGTCATGTTTGAGGCAGGTGGGTCCTCTGTACCACAAATATAAAAGGGGAACACTCATGCACAGGTGTAACGATCACCTTGTTTAACACAGAAGGATTAAGGATTATGAGAACTGTGCACCACTTTGCACATATGCTCCATTTAGTGGAGTGTTTAACACCCTGGAGAAACACATGACAATCTAACAGCACACCTGCAGCTCTAAACATCTGTCCTCGTTCTAAAATCCTTCTAAAAGCCAACAAATGTATGGACAATACCAGATTGAAACAAAATTCTGATGAAATATGTGACTCATTTAACAGAAGGACACTGAGAACATCAGACTGAATTTTAAAGGGAACTGGCTACATGTTAAAAGTTTTACGGAGGGTTTCCCTCCATGTGCTCTTGCAAGATTTCCTAAAATATCCTCTGAAACTCATCTGATCACCAATGCATTATGCCTCTATGGCCTCCTGCTTGTTCTGTTTTCCCTCTGGCCAGAGACAGAGTACTTGCCACTGCAGGGATTCACAGCCCAGCCATGCATCAGTCAAATGCTGACAGCCAGGATAGAACATAGGCTTTTCAGCTCTCTATTTCATTCCGACCTTTTACCCTACTCTAAGATTAAACTAATCTACGCACACTATCATCCATATGCCTATCGAAGAGTCGCTTAAATATGCCTAATGTATCTGACACTACTATCACTGCTAGCAGTGCATTCCACACACCCACAACACTCTGCGTGAAGAACCTACCTCTGACATCTCCCCTAAGCCTTCCTCCAATCGCCTGAAAATTATGCCCCCTTGTGATAGCCATTTCAGCCCTGGGAAAAAAAGTTTCTGGCTATCCACTTTATCTTGCCTCTCATCATCTTGTACATGTCTGTCAAGCCACCTCTCATTCTTCTTTGCTCCAATGAGTAACACCCTAGTGCCCTCAACCTTCCTTCATAAGGCATGCTCTCCAGTCCAGGCAGCATCCTGGTAAATATCCTCTGCATCCTCTCTAAAGCTTCTACATCCTTCCTATAATGAGGCGACCAGAACTGAACACAATATTCCACGTGTAGTCTAACCAAGGCTTTATAGAGCTGCAGCATAACCCTGCGGCTCTTAAACTGAATCCCCCTGCTAATGAGAGCCAACACACCATACGCCTTCTTATAAACTTGGCTGGCAACTTTGAAGCATCTATGGATATGGACCTCAAGATCCCGCTGTTTCTCCACATTTCCAAGAATCCTGCCTTAAACCCTGTATTCTGCATTCAAATTCAACCTTCCAAAATGAATGACTTCACACTTTTCCAGGTTGAACTCCATCTGCCACTTATCAGCCCAGCTCTGTATCTTGTCAATGTCCCATTTCAACCTACAACAGCCCTCCACACTACCCACAACTCCACCAACATTTGTGTCATCAGCAAACTTACTAACCCACCTTTCCACTTTCTCATTCAAATCATTTATAAGAATCACAAAGAGCAAACGTTCAGAACAGATCTCTGCGGAACACCACTGGTCACCGAGTTCCAGACTGAACACTTTCCATCTACTACCACTCTCTGTCTTCTATGGGTCAGCCAATTCTGTATCCGATAGCCAATTTTCCCTGGATCCCATGCCTCCTTACTTTCTGAACAAGCCTAACATGGGGAACATAATCAAACGTCTTGCAAAAATTCATGTACACCACATCTACTGCTCTACATAGGGTTGTCCTCCAC
Organism: Chiloscyllium punctatum; assembly: GCF_047496795.1. NCBI lineage: Eukaryota > Metazoa > Chordata > Chondrichthyes > Orectolobiformes > Hemiscylliidae > Chiloscyllium > Chiloscyllium punctatum. The sequence goes on from NC_092748.1 coordinate 73,339,343, forward strand.
TATGCAGATAGTGGGAGAGGAACCAAAGTGAAATGCTTTTCAGGGCATATAGGTGGCATGGCTGCCATTTCTTTGCCAATACAAGTGCTGCACATTTGTAAATGCATTTCTATTTCAGGACTGAGCTGCACAGATTAACTTTCATTAGCGTTATCCTATCCTACAACCCTGTCTAAGGGAGTGCTATTCTTTCCCCAGTGCTCAGTGCAGCCTACAGCTTAGTCATGGCTACCATCATCCTGCACTGTACCCTGACAAAGGCAGATTGGTTGGGACTCACAATGATACCAAACCAGTCGGCAATAACCCAGATGCACATGGACTTCCTGAACTTTGTACATTGAGGTTTCTGTCTTCATGATTATTATCCTCTGGGTATCAGAGCATGCTACCTCAATCCCCACAACTTCCCTACCACACAAGTGCCCTCTAATAACATCCTTTGCTGATCAGAAAGCTGACCCCCAGGACTGATCGTGCACACTCCCTGGACTATAATAGGATGGACCTGATCCTGACTGACCATAGCCCAAGTACTTGGATAAATATTGGAGGATGCTTTTTCCACAACTCCTGGCTGAAGGCTGCTTCCCTTGGCATGACTGGTTCACAACTCCCCTAAGACTTTGAGAAAAGTCCATTTGTTTGAAGCATTTGCAATTTTTTGCTCAGTACATTGCAAACCCGTGGTGTTGGAAGGAGGTTGATCACTACTGACAACCATGACAAGCTGCCTGGCATTGTGTCTGTACTAAACAGCAAGACAATACAAATGCAGTGTAAGCCTTTAAGCTCTGGCTGGGTGGGCAAGGCACCAAAAGGCAAGGTAGAGATGCTGTGAGTATCCAGGTGGGCACACTGTGAATGGACGCTAAGGGAGCAAGTAAGGAATCCTGAAGAGCATTCTGGTGCAAACTATGAAACGGGTGCCTGTCCTTCTGTGCACAACAATTGTATCATGATGAAAGGTACCAGTGTGCTCCAACGTGCAGCACGGAAAGTGGAGAACTGTATTGACAGTGAGTTAAAAATGTGCCATGAAGATAGAGTGAGGCTGGTAAACGTCAGATGCCAATTTCAGTAGATGAAGGTGTAAGTGGTCATTTCTAATGGACCTGGCTCTGAGGTGGTGTTGCCTAAGATGGAGGCCTGGGGGAGCAAGTGGCAAACTAAACATTCAAACAGCTCCAAATGGGCAATTCACCACAAAACTTGCGAGATTCGAGTCTCCTTGCTTAAAGCTTGGTTGGAGGGAGAATCTCATTTCTGCAAATTTGACCTGGTTTTCCTAATTGCTTGGCTCACACTGTGTAGTTCAAAGACTGGGAAGGTTTGGCCTCAGGTTCTTATTTACGTAATGATATATTATGATACAATGATAGTAGGTTTGAACTGGACCAGTACTTGATCACTTGATAGCACAGCATCAATACTGTGCTATTTTAGAGTGCTGATTTTGAAAAAAATGCAGCCTACAGAGTCAAAGTTAATTTTAGATCAGATATGTACTTGTTTTTAGATAGATTTTTGATAGATTAAACATGGCTTCTTACTCAGAGAGAACTGGGGAAGACCATCAACATAACTTCTTAAAATGCTTTGTTGTTTGAGTCATTTTTGGCAATTATCTTTCTCTATATTTTTATACACAATTGTTTTCTTTTGTACGATTTGTACATTTCAAGCTCAATTTTGGTTATACCACAAAATGTTCAGCAATGCTCAAGTTTCTTTTTATCTCACTTTTAAAATTATTGGAATTTACGAACTTTGAATTTTTACAAGAAGAATAGTCTGGCTACTCAGTACTCCAATTTACTTCCTGATCCAAACGGATATGCGTAACTCTGGTGTTTTAGCTTACAAGGAAAAAAAATCGAACATCTCACAAATAAACGTAACATTTCAAACACAAGATATCTCAGCTTCGTGATTTCCATTGATATTTTCATATATTTGTTCAACACCTATCTTCCTAATCCTAACTCTGCCATCAAGAAAATATAGTTGGAAGCTCAAACACAGCTCTCACTGAGCAAGATATCCTTGTGTACCTACCATCAGTGCATTTAAACAACAGCATTAGAAACACTTGGGATGACAACATTTTATTGTTGCCTCAGTGGGGAATGGCATATGCTGGTAGCCTAAATAAGAAGAAAGCATTTTTAGTGAGGATTAGAGAAATTCATAATTTTAAATCTAGACTTTGACTTTAAACTGCTGATAGACATCAAAGAGTCACAGCCTCAAAAGTCTTTCATCTTAGAGTCACAGTGATGTACAGCATGGAAACAGGCCCTTCAGTCCAACCCATCCATGCCGACTAGATATCACAACTCCATCTAGTCCCACCTGCCAACACCTGGCCCATATCCCTATTCATACACCTATCCAAATGACTTTTAAATGTTGCAATTGTACCAGCCTCCACCACTTCCCCGGCAGCTCATTCAATACACGTACCACCCTCTGCGTGAAAAAGTTGTCCCTTAGGTGTCTTTTATATCTTTCCCCTCTCACCCTAAACCTATGCCCTCTAGTTCTGAACTCCCCCACCCCAGGGAAAAGACTTTGTCTATTTATCCTATCCATGCCCCTCATGATTTTGTAAACTGCTAGAAGGTCACCCCTCAGCCTCCGATGCTCCAGGGAAAACAGCCCCAGCCTGTTCAGCCTCTCCCTATAGTTCAAATCCTCCAACCCTGCCAACATCCTTGTAAATCTTTTCTGAACCCTTTCAAGTTTCACAACATCTTTCCGATAGGAAGGAGACCAGAATTGCATGCAATACTCCAACAGTGGCTTAACCAATGTCCTGTACAGCCACAACATGACCGCCCAACTCCTGTACCCAATACTCTGACCAAAAAAGGAAAGCATACCAAATGCCTTCTTCACTATCCTATCTACCTGCGACTCCACTTTCAAGGAGCTATGAGCCTGCACTCCAAGGTCTCTTTGTTCAGCAACACTCCCTAGGACCTTACTATTAAGTGTATAAGTCCTGCTAAGATTTGCTTTCCCAAAATGCAGCACCTTGCATTTATCTGAATTAAACTCCATCTGCCATTTCTCAGCCCATTGGCCCATCTGGTCCAGATCCTGTTGTAATCTGAGGTAACCCTCTTCGCTGTCCACTACACCTCCAATTTTGGTGTCACCTGCAAACTTACTAACTGTACCTCTTATGCTTGCATCTAAATAATTTATGTAAATGACAAAAAGTAGAGGGCCCAGCACCGATCCTTGTGGCACTCCACTGGTCACAGGCCCCCAGTCTGAAAAACAACCCTCCACCACCACCCTCTGTCTTCTACCTTTGAGCCAGTTCTATATCCAAATGGCTAGTTCTCCCTGTATTCAGTGAGATCTAACCTTGCTAATCAGTCTCCCATGGGGAACCTTGTCAAACGCCTTACTGAAGTCCATATCAATCACATCTCCCGCTCTGCTCTCATCAATCCTCTTTGTTACTTCTTCAAACAACTCAATCAAGTTTGTGAGACATGATTTCCCACACACAAAGCCATGTTGACTATCCCGAATCAGTCCTTGCCTTTCCATGTACATGTACATCCTGTCCCTCAGGATTCCCTCCAACAACTTGCCCACCACCGAGGTCAGGCTCACTGGTCTATACTTCCCTGGCTTGTCTTTACCACCCTTCTTAAACAGTGGCACCACGTTTGCCAACCTCCAGTCTTCTGGCACCTCACCTGTGACTATCGATGATACAAATATCTCGGCAAGAGGCACAGCAATCACTTCTCTAGCTTCCCACAGAGTTCTAGATTACACCTGATCAAGTCCTGGGGATTTATCCACCTTTATGCATTTCAAGACATCCAACACTTCCTCCTCTATAATATGGACATTTTGCAAGGTGTCACCATCTACTTCACTACTTTCAATATCTTCCATATCCTTTTCCACAGTAAACACTGATGCAAAATACTCTTAGTATCTGCCCCAACTCCTGCGGCTCCACAGCTGATCTTTGAGGGGTCTTATTCTCTCCCTAGTTACCCTTTGGTCCTTAATGTATTTGTAAAAACCCTTTGGATTCTCCTTAATTCTATTTTCCAAAGCTGTCTCATGTCCCCTTTTTGCCCTCCTGATTTCCCTCTTCAGTATACTCCTACTGCCTTTATACTCTTCTAAGGATTCACTTGATCTATCCTGTCTATACCTCACCTATGCTTCCTTTTTTTTCTGAACAAAACCCTCAATTTCATCCAGCATTCCCTATACCTACCAGCCTTTCCTTTCACCCTGACAGGAATATACTTTCTCTGGATTTTTGTTATCTCATTTCTGAAGGCTTCCCATTTTCCAGTCGTCCTTTTACCTGTGAACATCTGAGCCCAATCAGCTTTTGAAAGTTCTTGCCTAATACTGCCAAAATTTGCCTTTCTCCAATTTAGAACTTCACCTTTTAGATCTGGTCTGTCCTTTTCCTTCACTATTTTAAATCTAATAGAATTATGGTCACTGGCCCCAAAGTGTTCCCCCACTGACACCTCAGTCACCTGCCCTGCCTTATTTCCCAAGAGTAGGTCAAGTTTTGCAACTTCTCTAGTAGGTACATCCACATGCTGAATCAGAAAATTTTCTTGCACACACTTAAATTTCTCTCCATCTAAACCCTTAACACTATGGCAGTCCCAGTCTATGTTTGGAAAGTTAAAATCCCCTACCATAATCACCCTATTATTCTTACAGATAGCTGAGATCTCCTCACAAGTTTGTTTCTCAATTTCCCTTTGACTATAATACAATCCCAATAAGGTGATCACCCCTTTCTTATTTCTCAGTTCCACCCAAATAACTTCCCTGGATGTATTGCCAGGAATATCCTCCCTCAGCACAGCTGTAATGCTATCCCTTATCAAAAACACCACTCCCCCTCCTCTCTTGCCTCACTTTCTATCTTTCCTGTAGCATTTGTATCCTGGAACATTAAGTCGCCAGTCCTGCCCATCCCTGAGCCATGTTTCTGTAATTGCTATGATATCCCAGTCCCATATTCCTAACCATGCCCTGAGTTCATCTGCCTTCCCTGTTAGGCCACTTGCATTTAAATAAATGCGGTTTAATTTATTAGTCCTACCTTGTCCATGCCTGTTTGACTTGCTTCTGTTCTCAACTGTTCTTGAACAAAGCACAGCCTTCCCAATTTCTTTCCCTACCAGCATGAATATTTATCCAAACAAATAAGAAAGTATTTTTTGAAACAGGGATAGAATTCCAAATCAGTAGAGGTGGATCCAGAAATACTCCCTTAACTTAATGATAGTCACTCTCACTTTAGAGTTAGCAGATCATGCATTCAATTCATGCTCCGGAGGCTTTAGGACAGAATCTTATCTGAGACTTGAATCAGAGTATAGAGGGAATACTACAGACCTGCCATGTTACAGATGCAACATTAAATGGAGGCCTCAGCTACCTTCCCAAAAGATTGCCATATCCCAAGAAGAAATGCAAGTGGGGTATTCTCCAGATGTTATGGCTAATATTTACATTTCAATCAATATCACTAATACAATTTATCTAATCATGGATCTCATTTGAATTATTTCGTTTGATTTCGTTTATTTGTTGTCACATGTACCGAAGTGCAATGAAAAGTTTTGCTTTGCGAGCAGTACAGACAGATCATAGCAAGCAAGGACATACAGATCATACGGTGCTCAGACAGAGCAAGAACTTAGAATTTAAGTTTAAAAGGTGAAGAATATTGTAATAAATGTAAGAATATGATATGATTGCTGTAGAGAGCTTGCGAAGAGCCGCTTGGTGTCAGTGCTGTTTTGAAATGATGGTTGCTATTTGTGATTTTGCTCCTGCACATAAATTTGCAGGTTTCTCCATTCTACAATACAAACTTTTTGTTGCCTGTAAAATAATTTGGGACATATTTGGGCAAATTTTGTTTTCTTCTTTCTTTACATAGGTATAATTTAAACATAATATAAATTTTTAGCGCTGCGCTTGGAAAAATATTGTTACTCCAATTATTATGTTAAATCTTTTACACTAAATATCAGGTCAATATGCTTTTGAATCTGAACACAGCTATTTTCAACAATATGGTTGTGATCTTAGTTGAATAATGAAAACATAATAGCTTCACATTATATGTCAATCTCAAATGATTCTATATTAAGTGCCTGTATGGCAAAGAACCGTCCTTGCATAGAAATGAAACAGACCCAGGCTGCAGACAAAGCCATCAAATCATGTAGTGCTTTCTGAGACATTTATATCCTTATATAGTTTAACTATTGAGCAGAGGCCAATAGCTGCCTCCCTTTTCACATGTAAGAGCATCAATGCGGTCACTTCAGATTCAAGCTGCCAATTATGGTAGCTTGTCAATATAATAATATATACAGACACAGGTATAGGTGATGGCATCCACTTTAATAAATACTCTCAACCATATAAAACATTGTTCAGAATATATATTTCTATTCCCTGTAATAGTATTATTACTTAAAATTATATACCTCCAATTCTCTACTTTTTTCAAAACAACCCCAAGGTCTCACCACATACTGCGGTACTGTTCCGCATACACTGGCAGTTCTACAACACCTCACGTAAATGATCATTCTTCACAGTAAATCTGGACAGTGAATATCAGCTGGCTATCTGGTCTTAGCACATTCCTTTCAAACATTTTCTTTATGTTCATAATAGCAGGCATTCTGGCACAAATCACTGGACAGCAATCAGAAATGGATATGCTGCCTTGCTTCCCCAACCCGAAGGAAACTGAAATTAGTTGTCAAGACCCATCTGTTGTCCCAGTTGAGAGAATCACACAATGACAGCAGTGTAATGTTATTAACTGTTAGTCTGTCACATTTATAATCTGTTGTCAAAAATGTTGAAAATCTTAGACCTGCCTTTAAGATTAGATGGCACACAATCCATGATCATGAAAATACATGAGATTTGATTCTGCCTACATGATTTCTGAAGCAGGACAGCTGAAAAGCAAACCTAAAACATCTCAGCAATAGTATTACAAACAACAGTATGCTCCATTATTACATTTCATGTTATAATCACATTAAATGTTTTCACGATTATAAAATACTCACTTCCTTAGTTATTGTACCAGATCCTATGGAATATTACATTATTTCACATTAATTCTACATCAGAACTTTTAAATAGGACATAAGTATTTTAAGCAGTTTGTGTCAGGAAAACATTTATTAATATTTGACTGTAACTCGAATATATTACCATTTTCCAGGTTAAAGCTGCTATCATCTATTTGCTTGATTGACTATTCCAGATTTTCATTCCGACACATTGCCAGCATCCTATGAGCAAACATCCCTCATGTCCTGCATACGCTCTAGTTTTCTTCCCTAGAAAATGCCAGAGGCATTGATAATGAAAAATATTTCAGCTTCCAAGACCTATAAACTTGTTTTTGTTAATTTGTAGAATTGCATGTTTGGAAAAATTCCTCCTGTATTCAGCAATTGAGAGACAGCACACTGTGCAGTATCAGAAGTATTTCCATTATATACTAAGACTAACTGCAAATACATTTTGATCTGCCTGTGTATTGCTGTCATATAAAGCTCATCCATGATCACATTGTTCATTGCATTGGCTAGTACTAAATAGATTTCTTTCTCACCTGTTCAACATTTTGGTAAACTTCGCTGTCATGATTCCTTACGATTTACATGTCAGGTTTACTTGCATAGTTTTACAGAATACATCAACTTTAAAGGTGTCACAATCTAGACAGTTTGATTTCTGAATTGGAGGTGGGGGTGGGTGTGGAGAAACAGAGGGGGTGGTGCAGACAAAGATAACAGGGGGTTGCAAAGAAAGAGAGAGGGGATGCGGAGAAAGCGAGAGAAGGGGTGTGGAGAAAGAGGGGTGGAGAAAGAAAAAGAGGGGGTGGGGAAAGAGATGGGAACAGTGGGAACAGGAAAAGGAGAAAGAGAAAATCTGAGGGTATATCGACTGAACTCTCATTGATCCAAATACCACTCTAGCCAGGGACCATGGAAGAAAAGTAAATAAAAGCAAAATTGCACGTTTCTGTCAAAGTTTTAAAAATAATTTGTTCCCATTTTCATGTCTATTGGTCATGTTTTGCCAGTTTCCCTCTCTTCTGCTCGATTCTAAAATTTTTAAAGGCCCTTTACACTTAGAGCCATTAGAAGTGATTAAACTGAGATCAAAGCGATCAAAAGCAAAACACTGCAGAACTTCAACTAATACCACAAAACGTGTTAACTTATCTTCTGTGGCATGTTTATTTTGAGGTGTGCTACTAGACCAGAATTTTCTAGCATTCACTGGTCTTCAAAAATAAAAATATACATTGAGAGAGATGCTTTGGCATGGTAAGGATCTATGTAAATGAAAGTAGGATTGAAGTAAAATGGTAGACATACACTTCAAACTATCACATTAAATTGTTAGTGTTATGAATGACTGTCAAAAAATTAATTTCACTTCAAAATGAGGATAGAATTCATGAAGCAAAGCTGCATCTTGCTTTCAATTTTGACACTTGGAAGAATTTTCAGTTGCAAACATGTTTCAAAGGATTTTTGCTTTGCTTTTATCTCAAGAAATTTGAGTCGAAGAAATTAGTTACAATAAGGTAAGTACCCTGACACTGGAAAAAGCACATCAAAAAGTACCAACAAATAGCCCTGGTCAGAGGGTGACACGTTGGCTCAGAGGTTAGCACTGTTGCCTCTTAGAATCAGGGTCCCAGGTCCAAATTTAGCTTCGGGTGACTGTCTGTGTGGAGTTTGCACATTCTCCCTGTGCCTGCGTGTGCTCCCTCTGTTGCTCCAGTTTCTCCCACAATCCAAAGATGTGCAGGTTAGGTAGACTAGCCATGCTAAATTGCCCATACTGTCTCGGGATGAGCAGGCTAGATCGGTTAGCCAGGGGAAATGTGGGGTAAACAGGGCGGTGGGGGGGGGGGGGGGGGGGGTGGGGGGGGGGGGGGTGGGGTGTCTGGGTGGGGTGCTGTTCCTCTTCAGAGGGTCAGTGTGGAACTGATGGGCCAAAGGGCCTGTTTCCACACTGTAGGGATTCTATGAGGTGATTTGAGGTTCACAAGAATAGCAAGGTAATTAAACCTCTGAAATCCGCCACCTCTTTCGTCAACATCTCACCACTCACCCACCACCTAATTACTCCCTTCAGTCACCTCTTCCAACATGACGAGGGCATGCTAATTCATCGCCTTTGCAAAATAATGTCACCAATGACATCACCAGTCAGATTTCCTCCTGCTCACCATTTTATTTCCTGGTGGGTATTTTGGAAGCCAATTAAGAAGGTGCAATGTAATTTAAAACTTGACTTTGACATTCAGAAAAACATACCTAAATATCAGCTTTGTCTAACGATCGACAGAAAACCTGCTTTGAAATTGGGAAAAAAAAGCTTCTATTCTTTTCATCTCAGGGAGTACACCTTTGCTAAAAGAAAATCTGGAACCAAGATGAATGTTTGACTGACTTGAAAGCTATTGAATTGAATTTATTGTCATGTGTACCGAGGCACAGTGAACAACTTTGTCTTGCAAGCAATACAGGCAGATCACAGAGTAACATAGATAAGTAAATAATAGGTAAACAGCAGCAAAAACAAAAACACAGGTGCAGGCGAATGTTAAGAGTTTGTGAGTCCATTCAGTATTCTAACAACAGTAGGGTAGAAACGGTTTTGAAATCAGCTGGTGTGTGTTCAGACTTCTGTACCTCTTCCCGGATAGTAGAGATTAGAGAAAAACACTGCCAGGGTGGGATGGATCTTTAAGAATGCTGGTGGCCTGATAGGTAGCGTCTATAGATGGGAGTTTGGCCTTTGTGATTGTTCGGGCCGGGTTCACCACTCTCTGTAACTGTCTCCGACCTTGAATAGTACAGTTGCCATACCAGGTAGTGATACATCCAGACAGAATGCTCTCAATGGCAAACCTATAAAAGTTGGCAAGGGTATTCACTGTCATGCCAAATTTCCTCAGCAGCCTGAGGAAGAAGAGATATTGTTAGGCCTTTGTAACCAGTGCGTCTACATGAAAAGTCCAAGAAAGCTTGTTGTGGATAACCACTCGCAGGAGCTTGAAACCCTCCACTTGTTCCACCTCTGTGCTGTTAATGTGTAGGGGGGCATGTGTAACATCCCGCCCAAAGTAAATAATGAGTTTTGCTGGCATTGAGAGCTAGGTTGTTCTCAGTGCACCATTTTTTCCAGGTCCGTAGTCTGTTGTGTCGCCATCTGAGATTCAACCGACGATGGTAGTGTCATCAGCGAACTTGTAAATGGCATTAGTCTGGTATTTGGTGATGCAGTCATGGGTATACAGTGAGTACAGTAGGGGACTGAGTATGCACCCATGAGGGGCTTCAGTGTTGAGTGTTAGTTAAGATGAAATATTGTCCCCAATCATCACTGATTGTGGCCTGTGGGTCAGGATCCAGTTGCACAGAGTGGGGCTTAGTCAGAGATCACTAAGTTTAGTAAGCAGTCTCGAGGGAATTATGTTGAAGGCTGAACTATAGTCAATGAGTAGGATTCTTACGTAGCTGTTCTTTGTGTCAAAATGTTCTAGGGAGGAGTGAAGGGCAATTGATATGGCATCTGATGTGGATCGGTTAGTCCGATAGACAAACTGGAGTGGATCAAGAGGAGTTAATTAATGCCATGACCAGCCTTTCAAAGCACTTTATGACCACCGAAGTTAGGGCCACTAGGCGGTAGTCATTGAGACATGCTGCAGGAGTCTTTTTCAGCACAGGGATGATGTTGGCCCTCTTGAAAGAGGACGGTGACCTGCTGCAGGGAGAGGTTTAAGATGTCCGAGAAGATCTGTATCCATGAGGGAGTCTCCTGCTTGAGTTTTGGCCTGTAAGCCAGGAGAAGCAGCACTGCATTGTGGTCGGTGTTCCCGAAATGAGGGCGGGGGATGAAGCAGAAGGCATCCTTCACAGTGGTGTAGCAGTGGTCCAAAATGTTCAAGCCACTGATGGGGCAATAGACAATAGGTGCAGGATTAGGCCATTCTGCCCTTCGAGCCTGCACCACCATTCAATATGATCATGGCTGATCATCCTTAATCAGTATCCAGAGTGTCCAGAAAACATTTACAAGGATGGAGGGTTCGAACTAGAGGTAGAGGCTGAATAAGGTGGGACTATTTTCCCTGGAGCATTGGAGGCTAAGGGTGATCTTATAGAGGTTTATAAATTTATGAAATCATGAGGGGTGTGGATAGTATGAATAGCCAAGGTATTTTTCCTAGGGTTAGGGAGTCTTAAATTAGAGAGTATAGTTTTGAGGGGAGAGATTTAAAAAGGACCAAAGGGTTAACCTTTTTTCATTGCATGGATTTGCATATCCTTGGGCACCCTCATGGGACCCAGCTATGCTTGCTTCATCGTAGGATACATGGAATAGTCCCTCTTCTGCAGCTACACCAGCACCATCCCCCACCTCTTCCTCTGCTACACTGGTGGCAGTATTGGTACCACCTCACGCACCCATAAAGAGACTGAACAGTTCGTCAACTTCACCAACACCTTTCACTCTGACCTCAAATTCACATGGACCATCACTGACACATACCTCCCCTTCCTGAATCTCTCCATCTCGGTCTCCAACAATTGACACAACACTGGCATCTGTTTCAAACCCACCGACTCCCACGCTATCTGGACTATCTCCAAGCCCCCTCCTGCAAAAACACAATCCCTTACTCCCAATTCCTCCCCCTCCATCAATCTGCTCCCAGGATGAGCAATTCCACTTCAGAACTTCCCAGATGTCCACCTATTCAAGGACAATTTCCCCTTCCATGTGACCAACGATGCCCTCCATCACATCTCCTCCACTTCCCGCACCTCCATCCTTGAACCTCAACCCTCCAACTGCAACAAGGAAAGAACCCCCCAATCCCCTCCTTCCACCCCACCAATCTCTGGATATCCTCTGCCATTTTCGTCACCTATAGTCAGACCCCATCACCAAAAATATATTTCCCTCTCCACCCCTATCTGCGACCCACAGAGACCATTTCCTCTGGGACACTCTTGTTATTTTAGAAATTGGAGAAACTGATTGCTAAACCTGTTTGCAGATCTTCAATGTCACAACATAGTCAAGGATGAGGCACCCTCAAGCCATAAAAATGGTTGGCACTGCTGCCTCACAGCACCAGGGACCCAGGTCAATTCCAGCCTCAGGCGACTGTCTGTGTTGAGTTTGCACATTCTCCCAGTTTCTGCGTGGGTTTCCTCCGGGTATTCCATTTTCCTCCCACAATCCAAAGATACGCAGGTCAGGTGAATTAGCCATGCTAAATTGTCCAATGTGTCAGGGGTGAATATAAGGTAGAGGAATGGGTCTGGGTGGGTTATTCTTTGGAGGGTCAGTGTGGACTTGTTGGGTCAAAGGGCCTGTTTCCATACTATGGAAATCTAATCTTTTTTAAAAAAACTTACAATTAATAGCAAACAAAGGAGCTTAATGTTTTAGAGGTATAGAGCAAGCATTCACTTGTTGCCAGGACTGCATCTGCAGTATAATTGTCCATAAATCCACACATTAGTGCTAAGTCATTCACCTTTAAATCTGGCCGATGTCAAGTTCTTTCAGGCTTGAAAAATTCTAATAATTTTATCAAACACAATTGTTCTTTTGTAAATCAGTTAGTCTCTCTGTGAGGATTTTCTAATATTATTTAAGTGTATTTTTAAGATTCCCTTTATAATTGACTCCAGCACTCTCCAGATGTTTGGCAAGCTGGCTTGCAGTTCCTGGCTTTTCTCTCTCTCCATTCGGGTCCAGCAGTGTTTCATTTGGTAACTTCTAAACTGACAATGAATCTATGGAAGCTTGGAAAAATCATAACCAATGTATTCACTATTGTTGCAGGTTTGGTAGCACTTGGTTCCTTGTGATTCTCCAAGTCTTTTGTTTCTTTCATGGTATTAATTTATTTACATTCCTCACTCTTATTGGCCCTTGGTTATCTTTTATTTCTGCAACATAATTTATGTTGTCTACTATGTAGCCAGACACAAAATACTATTTTAAACATTCCTACCATCCCCTCATTCTCGCGATAATTCTCCTGTCTTTGTCACGAAGGGGCAAATTTTTACATTAGGGACTTTCCTTTCAAGTTACTTGTGAAAGTTCTTGCAAGCTGTTTTTGTATTCCTACCTATTTTAGTCCACATTCTGTAAGCTCAGTTGGCTGGAGGGCTGGTTTGCAATGCAGTGTAACATTACAGTACAGGTTCAATTGGCTGAGGTTACCATGCAGGTCCTGCCTTCTCAATTTCACCACTCACTTGGCGAGAGGTTAGGTTAACTTCGGTTAAGTTACCACCAGTCTAATAAGAGAGTGCAACTATGGCAACTTTTACCTTTACTCCATATTCTATAACCTTTTTCCCTTCATACCTACATCATTTTTGCCACTCTTTGTTGATTTTCATATACTATAAACATAATTAAATGAATGATTTCCTATAGATACTTATACTTTGACTACTTCTCAAACGTTAGGAACTATAAGGTTGACTTTACAAACAATGGATGGAGTTTCAGCATTAGAAATGTCTTTTATAAAGTCATCTTCACATTTTTAAATTTTCTTAGTATGTCCATTTTGCAGGTGACAACAACCATAACTGATCTTGAGAGGACAGCCCCTTCAAGAAGAATGGTAAAGATAATTTGTTGACTCTGAAGACATTTGTTTGAGTGTCTGCTGCCTAAGGAGGTTGCGATTTCAGACTTGCAATATGTTATGTGATAGTGCTCTAACCCAAGTTTTCACTTTATGGGTACATATTTATTTCAATGGTTCGACTGAAAATCCTAACAAAGTATTTTCTACAGTGTGCCCATGTCTTCTAGACAGAGAATATTTCACAGCATATAAAACATGAATGGCATATATATCTATACACGTATTTATTTCTATAACGAATGTTATGCAGCTTTCCTGACCTAAATTCGACAAGAGACGTGAAATATAAGGGCTACATTAATGCAGATTGAACCTCTCCCTTGCTACGGCACAACATTTTTACTGCTCACTTTACAGGCAGAAACAGGAGCAATTCATGTAATTGAAAATCACATTTGAGTTGCGAGAGTTGCAAAATAATAAAAACTTTAAAAGACAAACACAGTAGGAAAACTTCAACAAATCTCTTCCGTTTTGTCAGTGCAAAAATACTAAAATAACAATACATAAGCTCGTAAGGTACACAGCAGTTATGTAAAACGTTCACCATACTGTGCCAAAGATCGGCATATTTTGTTTTAAGTGTTAAAGTGTGTGGTGCTGGAAAAGCACAGCCCGTCAAGCAGCATCAGAGGAGAAGGAGAATCGACATTTCGAGCATAAGCTCTTCATCAGGAATCTCCTGCTCCTCGGATGTTGCCTGACTGGCTGTACATTTCCAGCACCACACTCTTCGATCCTGATCTCCAGCATCTGCAGTGCTCACTTTCTCTCTCATTTTGGTTGAAGCTTCACTCTGATCAAAATGGATGAATTGCCAATATCAAGGAACACATTTATTGAAATGAGGACAAGTTGATATATGTAGAGATTTCATTCTACCAGATTACATTGTTAATTGATTTTTCTTCTAACAACGTTCTCTGTGAAAATAAAAATCTCAGTTGCCTGTGCTCACTAAAAAACAGACCTTCAATATATACTGCTTACTTATTCACTTATCAACCACTGAACTGACATGCAAAACACTTCAAAAATAGAAAAAGGAAGTTTTATTTTAAGAAAAGCTAACACAATTATTTCATTTCTTCACTTAAAGAGCGTATATTTTTGTAATACAGAATATTCATAACCTACTGGTAATTTAAGAGGAATTATTTATGTAAAGGAGCTCCTGAAGTATTGCAAATTAACAATTTTTGATGCACCAAAAAAATGTTTGTCAAATGTTCATTGATTAGAAACTTTGTCATTAAAGGCAAAGGGGGTGTAAGTGATTGATGCCAAGAGTGTAAAGTAGCAAATTAGTAAATGTCTCACTGCACCTGATCACAGTTCACAGAATATTTAACAATTCAGTCACTTTTTGGAGACCTGCTTTCTCTTGTCATTACTGCCTGCACTTGAATTGAAAAATCTTGGTAATATTTCCAACTCAATGGAAAAAGAACTGGCACAGAATATAGCATGCTGCTAATTTGCCATGAGACCAATTTTACTCCTTTCACGTGACACTTGCAGTGCAACAGCATAAAAATGGTATTGAGGTCTGTAAAAGGTCAGCTTTCGCTTCATTTTTCTTTGCTTTCTCTTTTCAAAAGTGAAGGATTAGTTCTTCTGTCAGAAAGCTAGGTTGCTCCCACAGGTAAAGCTTCGATGTACTGCATGTACTGCAAGCTGTATAATAAACTGAGAGATGCTGAACAAAGGCAGCCGAGCATTACGGAGAATTTAGTCAAAATACAATATCGGGTGAGTCAATTAGGGTCTGGCCTGTTCCTTTTTAGGTTACATAATCATACTACCTGCAAATTTAATGGCACTTTTTCAAAATATTAATTTACTTAAGCAATGTGTGACTTATGCAACCCATATGCTGTTGAAACAGAATGACTGTATGTATTACAACACATATGGCACCAATGCCTGTCAAAGCAATTAAGAAAAAGAAGCCAAAAGCTATTCATATTATTGTATCAGATTGATGACACTCAGATTTTAATCTATTTTTAATCTTCCTTCATATAAAATGACATTTTAATTGTCTTTTCAAGTTAATCTGACTGGAAATTCAAAACACAAGCCCAACTACACCATGATTAGCAATAGGAAAATTCAGACAAGCTGTTAGGTATTAACCTATTCCTGTTTTCAGTATTCCTATAAGTCACTTCACATTGTTAGTCACAGAGGACATAACCAGACTGAACATCATTGGAACATCATTGCAGTTCTGGTAGTGAGTGAATGACAATTTTCAGTCATATTTTTAAATTTCACTTTATACCAGATAAATTTTATTTTATCTTTCTGATCATTCTCTACAGATTCTCAAGAAAACAGTTTAATTTTGTTTTATGGCTGGGTAGTGTCAAGGCAGACAACTGCATGCTTCAGCAACAATATCATGTCCCCAGTCCACTTCACTGGATTGAAGGTCAGTTAATAGGAGAAGAGGGCCAGCAAAGCTTATGCCACTAAGAGGTGCCACTTCTCCTGGTGGGGGAAATGTACAAAAAGAAGCAGCAGTAGGCCTTACAGCCCCTCTATCTGCTGCACAATTCTATACAATCACAAGTGTGACCTTAAATCCATATTCCTGCCTCCCCTTTTTCGCAGTCAAGAATCTGCTTACTTCTGCCTTAGAAGTATTTAATGATCCTCTATTGTCTGCTCTTGGAGGAGATGGAGTTTCAAAGACTCATAACCCTAAGAAAATATTGATTCTCATCTCCACCGTAAATGGGAGGCCCCTTGGTTTGTAAACTATCTACTACTTTAGTCTCTTCCACAAAGGGAAGCATCTATTTAGAATCCACCATGTCAAGTTCTCTTAGGATCTTACGTATTTCAATTAAAAACAATTACCTTTCATTCTTCTACACTTTTTTTGTAAGATAATCCCCCTGCAACCCAGGAATCTGTTGAGTGAACCTTTGCTGAACTGCTTCTAACAAACTTGCATCCTTTCTTAAATAAAGGAGACCAAGATTGAACATAATATTAAAAATCTGGTCTCACCAGTGCCAGGTATAACTGCAGAAAAACATTCCTACTATTATATTATATTGTCCTTACAATAAACAACACATCATTTACAGTCCTAATCACTTGCCTGCTAATTTATTGTGATTCATTCCACAAGGTGATTCAAATTCCTGTGTAGCTCAGAGTTCATCAACCTCACTCCATTTAAATAATATGCAGCTTTTCTATTCTTCATGTCAAAGTGGAAAAATTCACATTTGGCTACTTTATACTCCATCTCTCAAATTTTTGCCTAGTCACTTAAATAATATCCCTTTGTTAACTCCATATGTTCTCTTTACAGCTTAATCACCCAACTACCTTTTGAGTCATCCGTAAATTTAGCAATCATGCATTCTGTTCCATTAGCAGAGTTATAAATCATATATAAATGGAGGCTCCAACACCAATCTCAGGTGTGGCATCTTGCCAACCCAAAAGCAACTCACCATCTTCTACCTGTTCATCAACCAATTCTTTATCCATGCTAATATGTCACCCATACACCATAAAGTCTATTTTTTGTTTCATAACCTCTTAAATTGTACATTGTCAAAAGCTGCCTGGAAATCCAAGTACAGTACATCAACCAGTTCCCCTTTTATCTATGTTACTTGTTATTTTTTTTAAAAAAGGACTCTTAAAAAATAGTCAAGCACTATTTCCCTTTCACAAACCTATTTTTTCTCTGCTTGGGTGCATTGAAGATTTTCCAGATCCCTGCTATAACCTCCTTAATAACAGATTTGAGTATTTTCCCTATGACAGACATGAGGCTGACTTGCCTGTGGTTTTCTGTTTGCACTCTCTTCTCTAAATAAATAGTTGTCGCATTCACAGTTTCGAATCTGATGAATTTTACCAGCATCTGGGAATTCTGGAAAATTTAAGAACTTGATGCACCACTGTTACAGCATTCAAAGAGGTAGACATGCAACCTTAAAGGGGCTCAAGTGCTCTGAAGATGATTTTAGGAAAGTCATTGGTCTTCAACACGAATTATTTCTTGGATTTTAATTTGCAATTTCCCCCTCTACATGAAATCACTGTCCCAAATAAAAGTGACTCACCTGCAAAATAGTTACAGCTTGAAGTAGGTACTTTATTGATAGGTCTTAATATGCACTCACCTTGAAGGTCTTTTAAATGTTAAGCTCATGGAGATTTTCTGGCTAGGTCCTGATTTTCTTTGCCATAATTCTTCAGATCTTGGATTCTGTCTCAGTTTAACTAAGAAAATAAAGGTTAAAATTAGCTAAAAATCTGGCTCTTTGGATTAGCAGTAAACTAATCACATTTTAAATGCTCCAAAATAGCTTGTCAGCACTATTCATCCACACAGTAGCTGTTTAATTTTAAACGTTTCCTTACAAAACTCTTTAAAATACTTGCAATTTCAAATTAGCATACTGCAGTTATGCTATAGGAAAATACCTTAAAGGCAAAGACAGAAGTAAACAAGGCAGCTGATTTAAGTTTTCCAGAAGTGAGTCATTGTCTAAATACTCATGATGAAGACTGTGAGCATGTAACATTTACTTCAAACAAAACTTGCTGTTGCAGTATCCTCAAGAGCTTATAACAGCCCAGATATGATTTTTTGGTCATCAAATCACTGAAATACTGATCGGCGAGATGATTATTGGTATAAGATGAGTGCGTGTACAACCTTGAGATTTCCAGATAAAGTCAGCCAAAAGAGTTCAGTAGGAAAGCGAACCTCTTTGATCAAGATTATCAACAGATGCAGAGAAATTGTGAATGAGCATGGTGAGAAGTGACACTGGCTGAATAACGTACAGCATTAGCTCCAGAATCTTGCTGCAGTACAAAAATAAACGTAATGACCCTTACCAGAAATGGCAATATTCTTAAATCTTGCAAACTTTCTGCACTGTGCAGAAAGGACCTATCATGGTCTCAGCGCTACTCAAATTCCCTTTCACTGCTTCTCATTGTTGGCCACAGGCCAACAAGATAGATGTTACGACACCTCTGTTTCCAAGCAACTAGCCTTTGCAGCTGGAATCAGCATAGATACAGGATGGATGTAATATAAAACCATCATAGTAGCTGACTAGCGCTACATGTGTTTCTGGACATCACATGCTAGATTAAGATTAATAGAGTGGAAATGCTTGCAATCCGTGAAGGTAATTATGATGCATACAGAAACCCACAAAGCAACCAGGGTGCAGTGAACTGCCCTCCAGACTTGCAGCAACCCTGAAACCTGTACGAACTGCAAAACATCATTCCACTCTATCTACAGGAAAGTAACAAAACAGATCATTCTTATAAATGAGTTCCCAATCATCTGCTTATTACGAAAATAGATTGATGACTGCGAGAATTGTACACCATTCCACTTTAGTTGAACAATCTGTGATGATAGTGGAATCTATTAGAGAAAGAATGCAGCAGATAAATGTAAATGAAATAGATTCTGTTGAAAAGGGAGGAAAGTGAAATAGCATAAGTAATTAACTGAAACTGTAAATATTCACAAAGTTGGAGTTTGATAGAATTTAGCCAGCCTGCTGTGTGGATACTATAACATAAAGGAGTAGAACGAGGCAATTTGACTCATTGAATCTGCTCTGCCATTCAATCATGGCTGAAAAGTTTCTCAACCCCATTCTCTTGCCTTTGCCCCATAACCGTTAATCCCCATGTCAATCAGGAATCTATCTATCTCTGTCTTCAATACACTGAGTGACTTGACCTCCACAGTTCTGTGGCAATGAGTTCCACAGATTCACTACTGTCTGGATGAAGAAATTCTTCCTCAATTCGAAAGGTTGTCTCTTCACTTTCAGCTGTGCACTCGGCTCCTAGTCTCTTTTACTGGTGGAAGTATCTTCTCCATGTCCACTCTAACCAAGCCACTTGGCATTCCGTAAGTTTCAAATCAGAACTCCCCTCAATCTTTGACACTTTATCGAGAATGGAAGACTGGAGGTTGGCTAACATGGTGCCTCTGTTTAAGAAGGGTGGTAAGGACAAGTCAGGGAACTATAGACCAGTGAGCCTGATGTTGGTGGTCGGCAAGTTGTTGGAGGGAACCCTGAGGGACAGGATGTGCATGCATTTGGAAAGGCAAGGACTGATTAGGGATAGTAAACATGGCTTTGTGTGTGGGAAATCATGTCTCACAAATGTGATTGAGTTTTTTGAAGAAGTAACAAAGAAGATTGATGAGGGCAGAGTGATAGACGTGATCTATATGGACTTCAGTAAGGTGTTCAACAAGGTTCCCCATGGGAGACTGGTTAGCAAAGTTAAATTTCATGGAATAAAGGGAGAACTAGCCATTTGGATACAGAACTGGCTCAAAAGGTAGAAGACAGAGGGTGGTGGTGGAGGGTTGTTTTTCACACTGGAGGCCTGTGACCAGTGGAGTGCCACAAGGATCGGTGCGGGATTCACTACTTTTTGTCATTGATATAAAATGATTTGGATGTGATCATAAGAGGTATATAGTTAGTAAGTTTGCAGATGACACCAAAATTGGAGGTGTAGTGGACAGCGAAGAAGGTTACCTCAGATTACAACAGGATCTTGATCAGATGGGCCAATGGGCTGAGAAGTGGCAGATGGAGTTTAATTCAGATAAACGCGAGGTGCTGTATTTTGGGATAGCAAATCTTGGCAGGACTTATACACTTAATGGTAAGGTCCTAGGGAGTGTTGCTGAACAAAGAGACCTTGGAGTGCAGGTTCATAGCTCCTTGAAAGTGGAGTCGCTGGTAGATAGGATAGTGAAGGAGGCATTTGGTATGCTTTCCTTTATTGGTCAGAGTATTGGAGTTGTGAGGTCATGTTACGGCTGTACAGGACATTGGTTTGGCCACTGTTGGAATATTGCGTGCAATTCTGGTCTCCTTCCTATCAGAAAGATGTTGTGACAATTGCAAAGGTTCAGAAAAGATTTACAAGGATGTTGCCAGGATTGGAGGATTTGAGCTATAGGGAGAGGTTGAACAGGCTGGTGCTGTTTTCCCTGGAGTGTTGGAGGCTAAGGGGTGACCTTATAGAGGTTTACAAAATCATGAGGGGCATGGATAGGATAAATAGACAAAATCTTTTCCCTGGGTTGGGCGAGTCCAGAACTAGAGGGCATAAGTTTAGGGTGAGAGGAGAAAGATATAAAAGAGACCGAAGGGGCAACATTTTCACACAGAGGGTGGTACATGTATGGCATGAGCTACCAGAGGTAGTAGTGGAGGAGAGTACAATTGCAATATTTAAAAAGGCACCTGGATGGGTATATGAATAGAAAGGGTTTGGAAGGATATGGGCCAGGTGCTGACAGGTGGGACTAGATTGGATTGGGATATTGGTTGGCATGGATGAATTGACCGAAGGGTCTGTTTCCAAGCTGTACAGCTCTATGACTCTCCGACTATGAGCACAGACTCAGAATCCTCAACTTCTCCTCATATGACAAGCCCTTCATTTCTGCATTCATTGTTGTAGAACTCCTCTGGACCCCCTCCAACACCAGCACATCCTCCCTTATGTGAGGTCCAAAGTTGCTCATAATATTTCAGATGTAGTCTGACCAGAGCTGTATGCAGGTTTAGCAGTACATCCCTGCTCTTGCATTGTAGCCCTCTTGAAATAAATTACATTTGCCTCCAAACTACCACCTGAACACACCTTTTAACTTGAAGAGAATCCTAAATAAGGATTCCAAAGTTTGTGTGTTTCAGATTCCTGAAGACTTTCCCCATTTAGAAAATAGTCAATACCTCTATTCTTCCTACCAAAGTGCATAACCTCATACTTTCTCACATTGTATTCCATCTGCCACTTCTAGGTCCCACCCCGTAGCCAGCCCAAGTCATAATGCAGCCTTCCTCAACCTATCTCTATGCCATCTGCATATGGAACAACAATGTCCTTAGTTCCTTAGTTAATATGACATCCAGATCATGAATGTATAATGTGAATAGTTTGATCTCCACACGGACACCTACAGAACTCCATTAGACACCCAGCTGCCATCATGAAAAATACTTTTTTATCCCTACTCTCTACCGGGCAACCAGTCCTCCATCCATGACCTAACATTGCCCCTAACACTGTGAATTCTTATTCTGCGTAGCAGCTTCCTGTCAAAGGCCTTCCAGAGATCTGAACAGATCACATCCACTGGATCACCTTTAACTAACTTGCTCATTACCTCCTCAAAGAATTCTAATAGATTTGTCAGATATTACTTTCACTTCATGAAGGTATGCTGACTTGGGCCTATTTTACCATGCACTTCCAAGTACTCCATAATCCCATCCTCGATGTGAAACACAGCATGGACTTCCTGCTTTAGGACTGCAATACCACAATTTTACCATTTCTCCTTTATTTTGCGAATTTATGTTTAAGGTTTTCTATCTAGGCATCGTTATATCGAAGATGACACCAGAAATAGTGACATGCTATACCTTTTGCCCACTGGATATAACAAACTACTCCATCTTCAAACCTGCTGGTGAGGAGCTATCAAAGCCAGCTCAGGTGTCCAGCAATAGTGATGTCATCAAGCAGAGCAAGCAACCAAATTCTAACAGGCTGGAAACTGGAGAGCAATATATGCAGAATTTTCACGATCAAGTAAAATGACAAAGTTTCACATTCCACAAGTAAAGCTTTTTCTTTCTGGGGCACTGAAGCTTTTCAGCAGTACTTAAGGAACTCATCAATCCATCTATAACACGTATTGAGGGTTTTTTTTTTGCAGTGATTTTGCTGTTTTAAACTATTTTTCTTTTTCTTAAAGTGAACAGACACTCCTGTTTCTTTTTTTCTTCTTTTACCCCCACACTACCGCCAAACAGCAGTAGGGCTTATTTTACCCCCTGCACCCATGTTGTGTGTGTGCAGGTGTGAGACACAGTGAAAGACACAAGGTGCACAAATCTTTATTTAGTTTCCACCACCAGGAAGAAAGGAAACACCCAAATGGCCAGTGACAAGCAGTGCCCTTCACATCAAAGGGCAACGCTGTGTGATCAAACAGTGAAGGGGAGGGCAGGGATTAAATCAAAATAGAATTGGATAGGGAAATAATGCACTCCACTCCCTGCAGCGCCCACTCTTCCTTAATGACTCAAGGGTGTTGGTGGAGACCGCATGCTCCTTCTCCAGAGACACCAGGGCTCTAACATAACCGCGGAAGAGGGGCAGGCAGTCGACCCTAATGACCTCCTCCACGGCCTGCTGCCTCGACCTGTTTATGGCCAGTTTGGCCAGGCCCAGGATCAGACCCACAAGGAGGTCTTCAGACCTGCCCTCCCTCCTCCGTACCGGGTGTCCGAAGATCAGGAGCATGGGACTGAAGTGCAACCAAAAACAGAGGAGGAGCTCTTTGAGGAAATCAAAAAGGGAGTGCAAACGCCCATACCCAATATACACATGGTCCACGGGCTCCACAGCACCACAGAACAAGCAGTTGGGCTGGGAGTCCGTGAACCACCGCAATCTGCGGGTACAGGGGACCGCTGCATGCAACACCCTCCACCCCAGATCCCCGAGAGAAAGAGGTAGGACTCCCACATAGAGAGCCCTCCACTGGGTTCCCCACCGCCCGGTGGAAAATGGGCACGCCAAGGTGTGCCCGGGCAGTGGATGAGGGAGAAGAAGTGGACAGTGTGCAGCAGCAGTCTATACGGGGCCCGCCTTTTTATGTCCTTACAAGGGAACAAACTAAAATTCCAGAGGCGGCTCAGGTTCCTGGGGGAGTACGGGACCTTGGGGTCGATGTGAAATTCCATCCGGGCAGGGGTTAGCGCAGACGGGATTCCACTGCACACATGAGAATCCTCCAACTGGTGTACTACGTTGGTGCCGAGCACCGCCGTTTTAAGGCGTCGAATGGCAGTGGTCATGTGCCGAACGTCTACCGCTGGCCCGCTCACTATATCCTGCAGCAGCATTCAGTCCAGGCCCCCGCCACCCAGCGTGTCCCCAACCCTTGTCATCCTCGCCGCCACAGTCCTCCCCTCTGCCAGCCACTCGAACCCGTGAGTACGGAGGTGCGGATTCCTGAGCAACGGTTCCCTGGTGACAGCCGCTACTCCTGCCGGAAGGTAGGGGCAACGCGATTCAACCATGTTCCAGACAGTGATCAGGTCCTGGTAAAAGACAGGCAGCGTCCTGAGGGTGGCCTCTAAACCGTCACGGTCGACGAACAAGAGCTGCGTGTCTTAGTTGAGGTTATGCACTTGGCAGAA
The DNA here is from genome assembly GCF_047496795.1 of Chiloscyllium punctatum. Taxonomy (NCBI): domain Eukaryota; kingdom Metazoa; phylum Chordata; class Chondrichthyes; order Orectolobiformes; family Hemiscylliidae; genus Chiloscyllium; species Chiloscyllium punctatum. The sequence continues at coordinate 73,363,376 of NC_092748.1, forward strand.
AAAGTACATCGCCAGGGCGCACCACCTAGGAGGAGACATGACAAAGGTATCGCTGCAAGGTTTGATGGCGGAACGTCACAGCCTGGGTGCGAACGCACACCAGCGACTGACCACCCTCCTCAATCGGGAGACTTCGAACCTGCGCAGTGACCCAGTGCATCTTTTTGTCCCAGAAGAAGTCGACCAACATTCTCTGGATGTCAGTGACAAAACCAGGAGGAGGGACCAGCCGGTACAATAGACAATAAGTGTAGGTGTAGGCCATTCTGCCCTTCGAGCCTGCACCACTATTCAATATGATCATGGCTGATCATCCTTAATCAGTATCCTGTTCCTGCCTTATCTCCATAACCCTTGATTCCACTATCCTGGAGAGCTCTATCCAACTCTTTCTTAAATGAATCCAGAGACTGGGCCTCCTCTGCCCTCTGGGGCAGAGCATTCCACACAGCCACCCTCTCTGGGTGAAAAAGTTTCTAGTCATCTCTGTCCTAAATGGTCTACCTGTATTTTTAAGCTATGTCCACAGCATGGCAGCCACCAGCTGGTTTATGACCAGCACTTGACTCCTGTAAGATAGCACTCGAAGCAGTCCTGTCCAGGGGCCGAGGCGAGCCGAGACTTTGGCCTCCAGCTCCTGCCAGTTCGCTAGCTAGGATTCCTCAGCCAGGCTGAGGTAGACCCCCAGGTAGAGGAGATGGGTGGTTTCAGTGTTTTTATACTCAGACTAATAGTTTAACAGAAAGGTTTTCATCAATTACTAATTTGTAATTGACTGCAGTCTGGCTTCTTTTGCCTGGCAGCAAAGATTAGATCTGTCTGAAATCAAGTAGGACCTCAGTATCCAGGTCCTGAGCACTATTTTTCAAGTTCTCCAGATTGCCCCTCTCCTGCAAATATCCAATCAGTAATTTCCAAATTGAAGAATTGGCATTTGACTAATAATAACAGGATTGCCCAGTTCTCTGGCATTTGGGAATGCACATGGCTGGTGAGGAATTTGAGAAGTCTAGTGTCTTGCCTGATGCAGGTGGTTGAGCAGTAGTGTGATATTCCTCATTTTCCCTTTCTGTTATACCTGGAGAAATATTATGCTGGTGATAGGGTGATGAGTAACTGAACAATGGTTATTGCACAAAAACATCTTCTCTGAAACAATTAAATACATGTCTCAAAATGTACTTCTATCAAACTGCAAGCAGAGGCTGTGCCAGATCATGAAATTTAACTGATTTTATGTCTCATGTTTATAACGCAGTTACATTTCGCACCTTGAATAAATTACTCTTTAGATAAAAGGAACATGGATTGATATGAAATAGTAAATCTTCCTTGCATGTATATAATGACAGGCCACTTTATCACTACTATTATATTTAATGATGAGTAAGACAAAGTAGTCCTTTCACAGGGTATACAGATAATTCAAATTAGTTTGGCCCAAGGACACACAAGCTGGCAATCCATGTGATAGTGCATCTGCAATCAAACCAGATGGTTGTGTGTTTGATCACTGAGGCTGCCTTTCACTTAGGTTTGCAGGCATCTACTTGTTAGTTGGCATTGCAGACTATCATGGAGATGGGGAATTGCTGTACCAGACAGCTCCCTCTGCTGTGAGGACGAACTGTTGCCCTATGAGTTCCAAAAGCATCTACCACCAGCAAACTGACGACCACCACGTACAAAGTTTTAGAGGGGGCTAACAGTCAGAAAAAGAAAATCAGTTATATATTTCCAACATGTTTAGTGATGTTTTACACACCTCTGGAGCACATCAGACTTGAACCCAAGTTTCCTGGCTCAGAGGTCGGAACACTGTGTTACAAGAACCCTTTACAACATTAGATAGAGTGTGGACTTCTTTTCCAGACAGAAAATAATAAACATTAACATATAGTCAGAGGCAAAAGTAATTCTTCAAAAGAGTTTTCCTATACCAGCCAGTATCAGAATAGAATAGAAAATAGAATAGAATAGAAAAGAAAAGAATAGAATAGAATTTGTTGTCATATTCGCTCAAATGAGTGCCTCTCGGCACCATCTTAGGTACAGGTACTTTAAGTGTCGTCACTGAATTGAAATACAGGTCATTCTACTATAACATGTGTTTCATTAATATGAATTCGTTGTAACGCAATTGATGAATTGGAGTTAAAAATCACACAACACCAGGTTATAGTCCAACAGGCTTAATTGGAAGTACACTAGCTTTCGAAGTGTCGCTCCGAAAGCTAGTGTACTTCCAATCAAACCTGTTGGACTATTACCTGGTGTTGTGTGATTTTTAACTTTGTACACCCCAGTCCAACACCGGCATCTCCAAATGATGAATTGGAGGGCACTGTTTCTAAAGCGCGTACTTTTAAAGTGTATATTGGTTATAACGTGGTTCCAGCCCCATTAGTTTAAATGGCACTGCTACTGCACGATTTTCATATAACACAAGATTACACGAGAACGGGATTATCATGTATAGCAGATTTAGTAAAAAAGCAGATTATTGTGGAAGTACAGAGTTTAAAAGACCAGAATGAGAATAAAAAAATGTCTTTAAAGTACTCAAGTTATGGTCTTTTTCCAACATGAATCGGTGCCTGCCATGCTTCAGAACACAAGGCCACGCAGCCTCCATCAGGACTCGCTCGGCTCCCCGCTCTGGCCCGCAAAACATCCAGAACTTGGCCTAAACACGCTGCTCTCATCAGGGCTCCAACCACAACTCATCTCCCTCCATCTCACCACCATTCTCCAGGTACTTTAAGAAATTAAAAGTTGTGCGTTGTTGCGGGGGGCGGGGGGGCGGGGGGGAAGCATTTTCCTATTACTTAGCAAATCAAATCAGAATTGGCCTGGACTGCATGCTCGAAGGTCACCTAGGGTCAGGCCAGGTAAGGACAGCAGTTTCACTCACTAAAACAACATTTGTAAGCTAGGCTTTTATTTAATATGTCAATGAACAGTAGTTTCATGGTTATCATTAAACTTTAACTCTAGTTTTTCTTTTTATAATTGATTTCAAATTCCACAATCTGGCATGCTGGGATTTGAAGCTTGGTCCCCAGCATATTACCTGGCTCAAATGATTATTAGATCATTGCTTCCCTCAGAACCTAGCAATAACAGTGCAATAGCACCTGCAATGCAGCAACTGTCAAGACCTTTGCCAAGTATTTAAGCAGCTGCATTGGTAACTTTCAACAGCACTGCTCTAACAGATTTTACTGTGTCAAATTATTGTAATTGAAATGTTTCTGTCCCTGACATCCAGTCAAGCACTAACCTCTAGTGTGGCTGTTGGAATCCACAAATGGGATGTTCTATCAAGTTGATAGTATCATAAATCACTGCAGTATACAATCATGTCACAAATTTACTTACCCAATTCCAGAAAGTCATCTGCCCATCAAATTTCGCTTCCTTTAATACAGCAAATAGTCTACTCCAGCTTTGTTAACATAAGAAGTAGGCCTTTTAATTGCATTAATTTCTCCTCAGTAATCAATGTGCATACATGCTTACGAATGCAGAGTGCTCCCTGTACTGCAAGATAAACCTTAAGTTATTAGATACATCATGCAGTTGAAGGAAACGATGGCTTTATTTCTGGCTTCTCTGGATAGGGATGCTGAAAAGAAGCACTGTACTCAATGTACTGCCCCTGTCTTTGTGTCCTGTGTCATGAACATGGAACCAGAAATATGAGTAGGCAAAAGTAAACCAATGTACCCCATTGAAGTCTGCAACTGTGATCGTGTCTGGCAGCTAACATCCCTCACTACTGGTTCAAAGATCCAAGAGGCTACTAGAATTACATTTTGGAGTAATCACATTCCCTCACACACAATTCTTTGCTCTCTTCTCAGGGTCATCCTACATCTGTCCATCTCATGGTCATGGCTACATAAGAAAACTCTCACTTGCCTTCACACGTCAATGATCAGCCTGAGTCTTTATCAAACACAGGCCTCGGCTCAAACTTCCCTCCATTCCGAGAAACTTGAGAGATCTTTGCATAATATAAAGAGTGTGAAGATCCAGGATACTAAGTCTCTGCCATCTTTTTCATAAAATAATTCTCAAAAAGAGCTTGCTGATGGTAGCTAGTATCAGTTTTCTATTAGTCAGAAAGTTGAAAGGGAATTGGTCTAGATTGTGTGTGCTGTCATCACGGAGGTTAGTTTAGGTAAGGATGGCAACTTCCCAGGGATACTATGTTCTCAGGGATCAATAACCAAGAGATTTGAATCCAATCTTTGAAGATGACCTCAAATTAAGGGGTGGGTAGAAGAGAAACACAAAGTATCTCATCCTAATGTTCAAACACTTTCACAGCAATTCCTGAATTTATCATGTACTGAAAATTTATGCAATTTAAAATGCATAAATTTTTAACCTACAATTAGATTGGAATACCAAATAAAAGTATCACTCCTTTCTGCAGGTACATTTTCTGTATATACAATCAATGAACAAAAAATTCAAATGACCACTAATGCAATTTTGGTAATTAAAAAGAAAAGTCAGATGAAAATACAGTACAACACCAGTTTCACAACCCTTCTGAGCAACTGGACAACAATGGGACAGCATGGTGGCTCAGTGGTTAGCACTGCTGCCTCACAGAACTGGATGTGACTCCAGCCTGGAGTGACTGCCTGACTGTCTATGTGGAGTTTGCACATTCTCCCCACGTCTGCATGAGTTTCCTTCGGGTACTCAGGTTTCCTCCCACAGTCCAAAGATGCGCAGGTTAGGTGGATTGGCTGAGTTAAAAATTGTCCCTAATGTCCAGGGATGTGCAGGCTAGGTGGATTAGCAATGGGAAATACAGGGTTAGAGTGGAGGAGTGGGTTTGGGTGGGATGTTCTTTGGAGTGTCTGCATGGATTCTATGGGCCAAATGGTCTGCTTCCACTTTGTAGAGATTCTATGATTGCACGCATGGTGCCTTAATCACCCTGTATAAGAAACAACAAGATGAAACACAACTTGGTATGAGATCACTTGTCACAAGTCCATCAAGTCCCACAACAACTATACTTTCTCACGTCCTGCTTCCTGCTTGGACCATTCTCCCAGTTTCTGTCTGCCTCCTACCTTTTATGATACTACAATGACTGCATGACAGGACCTTCAACTGTGTCCGAGCCATTTCTCACAGAGTCAGAGAGCTTGGAAACAGACCCTTCAGTCGAAATCATCCATGTCGACCAGACATCCAAATCTGACCTCGTACAATTTGCCAGCATTCAGCCCATTTCCCTCAAAACCCTTTTTGTTTATATATACATCCAGATGCCTTTTAACTGTTGGAATTGTACTCGCTTCCACCATTTCCTCTGGCAGCACAAACCACCCTCTGCAGGAAAAAGTTAATGCTGACGTCTTTTTAAAATATTTTCCCCTCACTTTAAACTATGCCCTCCAGTTTTGAGTACCTCCACCCGAGGAAAAACAAACTTTGGCTATTCACCCTATCCATGCCCCTCATGATTTTATAAACCTCTACAACGTCACCCCTCAGCTTCCGGGTCTCCAGGGAAAAAAAGATCCAGCCTATTTACAGCCTCTTCCCGATAGCTCCAACACTGGTAATATCCTTGTAAATCTTTTCTGCACCCTCTCAATTTAACAACACCCTTCCTTTAGAAGGGCGACCAGAATTGTATGCAGTATTCCAAAAGTGGTCTAACCAATGTCCTGTACATGCAACATGACCTCTCAACTCCTATACTCAAAGCACTGACCAATGAAGGCAAGCATGCCAAAAGCGTTCTTCACCACTCTGTCTACCTGCGAATTGAGTCTCAAGGAATTAAGCATCTGCACCTCCAGGTGTCTTTGTTCAGCAACATTCCCAAGAGCTCTGCCATTTACTGTATTAATTCTGCCCCGATTTGGCTTACCAAATGCAACACATCATCACATTTATGTAAATTACATTCCATCCGCCACTCCTCAGCCTATTGGGCCATCTGATGTCTGCTTCCATTCCTTCCTCTCCCTTTCAGAATTGTGATAGGGTTCCCCTAGTCCTCATTTTCCACCCCACCAGCCTCTGGATTCAAAAAGCACCATCCTCTTTCATTTTGGTCGCCTCCAACATGATGCCATCATCTTCCACTTGCTTTCCCGGTCAATACTTTCAAAGGCAGCATTCCTCTGTGACACCCTGGTCAGCATCTCAGTCGTGACACAAATGAGGACTGCAGATGCTGGAGATCAGTCAAGATTAGAGTGGTGCTGGAAAAGCACAACAAGTCAGGTAGCATCCAAGGAGCAGGAAAATTGATGTTTCGGGCAAAAGCCCTTCATCAGGAATGAGGCTGGGAGCCTCCATAGTGGAGAGATGAATGTGAGGGGGTGGGGCTGCGGAGAAGATAGTTAAGAGTGCAATAGATGGATGGAGGTGGAGATGAAGGTGATAGGTCAGAGAGGAGGGTGGAGCAGATAGGTAGGAAGGAAGATAGGCAGGTAGGACAGGTCACAAAGAACAATGCTGAGTTGGCAGGTTGGAACTGTGGTAAGGTGGCAGGAGGTGAAATGAGGAAACTGGTGAAGTCCACACTGATGCCCTGGGGTTGAAGTGTTCAGAGGCAGAAGGTGAGGCGTTCTTCCCCCAGGCATTGGCTGGTGAGGGAGTGGTGGTAGAGGAGGCCCAGGACCTGCATGTCCTCAGCAGAGTGGGAAGGGGAATTGAAATGTTCGGCCATGAGGCGGTGGGGCTGATTGAGGTGGGTGTCCTGGAAATGTTGCCTAAAGCGGTCTGCAAGAAGGCGTCCAGTCTCCTCAATGTAAAGGAGACCGCATCGGGAGCAACGGATACAATAAATGGTGGATGTGCAGGTGAAACTTTGTTGGATGTGGAAGGCTCCTTTGGGGCCTAGGATGGAGTTGAGGAGGGACATGTGGGTGCAGGTTTTGCGATTCCTGCGGTGGCAGGGGAAGGTGCTAGGAGGGGAGGGTAGGTTGTTGCGGGGCATGGACCTGACCAAGTAGTCATGGATGGAACCATCTTTGTTGAATGCAAAAGGGTTGGGGAGAGAAATATATCCCTGGTGGTGGGGTCCATTTGTAGGAGGCGGAAATGTTCCATTTGTAGGGGGGGGTTCTGTCCTTGTTGCAGTTGAAGGGATGGGGCAGAGGTGAAGGACATGGATGAGATGCATTGGAGGGTATTTTTAACCATGTAGGAGGGGAAATTACGGTCTTCAAAGAAGGAGGCTATCTGGTGTGTTCTGTAGTGGAACTGGTCCTCCTGGGAACAGATGCGATGGAGGTGGAGGAATTGGGAATACGGGATAACATTTTTGCAGGAGTTAGGGTGGGAGGAGGTGTAATCCAGGTAGCTGTGGGAGTCAGTGGGTTTGTAAAAAATGTCAGTATTGAGTCGGTCGTCATTGATGGAGATGGAGAGGTCCAGGAAGGGGAGAGGGGTGTCTGGGATGGTCCAGGTTAATTTAAGGTCAGGATGGAATGGGTTGGTGAAGTTGATGAACTGCTCAACCTCCTCGCGGGAGCATGAGGTGGCGCCGATGCAGTCATCAATGTAGCAGAGGAAGTGGTGGGGAGTGGTGCCAGTGTAAATACAGAAGGTAGACTGTTCCACGTAGCCAACAAAGAGACAGGCATAGCTGGGGCCCATACAGGTGCCCATGGCTACCCTTTTGTCTGGAGGAAGTGGGAGGATTCGAAGGAGAAATTGTTAAGGGTGAGGACCAGTTCAGCCAAAACAAATGAGAGAGTGTCAGTGAAAGTGTACTGGTGGGGACATCAGGAGAGGAAAAAACAGAGGGCTTGGAGGTCCTGGTCATGACAGATGGAGGTGTCACTCCCAGCCTTATTCCTGATGAAGGGCTTTTGCCTGAAACATAGATTTTCCTGCTCCTCAGATGCTGCCTGACCTGCTGCGCTTTTCCAGCATCACTCTAATCTCAGTCATACCAAACACCTCCTGCTCCTCTTCCAGCACCTTTCTATGCAAATGCAGAAGTAGGAGTTATACTTTTACCTCCCTCCTCACTATACACTATTCCAGGTAAAGCAGTGACTACGTTGTACTCCTTTCAAATCTACTTTGTATGCATTCTGAGCAACAAAGTCTCTGCTATCATGGGAAAACCAAATGCAGACTCGGTTATTGCTTTGTGGAACAGCAGCAGTCAGCTAGCATGACTCTGACCTTCTAGTTGCTGGCCAGTCTCTTACACCATCTTAACGATATGTTCATATTTCTGTCCTAGGTCTGTTACATTGTTCCAGTGAAACTCAACACAACCTAGAGAAACAGCACCTCACTTTGCACTTGGGCACTTTGGACAGTCTTTTGAACCTAACATGGAATCCAACAACGTCAGACCATGAATTCTGTCCTCCATTTTGATACAGTCGTATCTCACCCACGGTTGTGTTTTCATGCCTTTGCTTCGAACAGAGCGGACCTCTATCTAATATTAACACCTACAGCGAGGCTATGCTTCATCTTTTTTTTTCAGCTATTACCAGTTCATTTGCCTGTTGTACTGACACCTTTGAATTCAAATCTCCCTCCCTAAACATTTTCTGACCTTCCCCTCTGTTCAACTTGCTTCTCCCCACCATTTTCAAAAGCACAAAACCTCTTATCCACATCTCGTCAGCTCCAAAGAGGAATCGTATTGGACTTGAAATGCTCACTCTTTCTCCAACGATGCTGACAGATTTGCTAAGATTCTCTGTTTTCATAGAAGTACTGATCCAGAGCATGCAAACCCATTTGCATGATTAATCTTTGTGTAAGTTTTTCTTAAAAAATAAACATGGTTTGTCATGGTACCCTTCTTGTGTTATAAATGTTACAATGCACTAACTTTTTCAGGGCTTGCAACACCATGGGGAGCTAACACTACATAATAATAGAAGTCGCTTTGAGTTCACAAAGCATGGCTGAAAGATTCTCGAGTTCTCTAATTCAAGTTAAGTTAGATCAGTATGAAATTCTAATTCTTCAGACACATAGCAGGAGTGAAGTGACAACAGCAGGGAGCTTGTTAACCTTCCCTAAAACAACAAACTTGTTTATATATTAGCTTAGGCTAGCATTTAAATGTCTAATTCTAGTTTTTTTTTCTCTATTTCAATCACACTGCACTTCATCTGCATGCAACATGTACTAATTCAGCTTGGGTGGCATGGTGTCTCAGTGGTTAGCACTGCTGCTTCACAGTGCCAGGAACCCAGGCTCAAATCCAGCCTCTGGTGACTGCCAGTGTGCAAGTTGCATGTTCTCCCTATGTCTGTGTGGGTTTTCACCTGTGTTCTGGTTTCCTCCCACAGTCCAAACATGCGTAGGTTAGGTGGATTGGCTATGTTAAATTGCTCCATAACATCCAGGGTTTTGTTAGGTGGATTAGCTACACCGTGGGCGGCACGGTGGCACAGTGGTTAGCACTGCTGCCTCACAGCGCCGGAGACCCGGGTTCAATTCCCGCCTCAGGCGACTGACTGTGTGGAGTTTGCACGTTCTCCCAGTGTCTGCGTGGGTTTCCTCCGGGTGCTCCGGTTTCCTCCCACAGTCCAAAGATGTGCAGGTCAGGTGAATTGGCCATGCTAAATTTCCCGTAGTGTTAGGTAAGGGGTCGATGTCGATGTCGATGTAGATGTAGGGGTGTGGGTGGGTACGCTTCGGCGGGGCGGTGTGGACTTGTTGGGCCGAAGGGCCTGTTTCCACACTAAGTAATCTAATCTAAAAAAAATGCGGGGTTACAGGGATAGAGTGGGAGGGTGTGGTTGCGATGGGCCGAATGGCCTCTTTCAGCACTGTAGGAATTCTACAATTAAGAAAGATTAAAAGATACTTCAGACATTGCAAATGTGAAATAAAAACAAAGTTGGTGCATCTGTGGTGAAATTAATTGAGTTAATCCTTCAAATTTTCTCAAAACTGCAATTCATACCACAGTAGGAATTAACAGGCTGCACTATGCCAAGCATTCAGCAGGGCCAATAAGGCAACAGGCAAAATTCACTCATTATTAGACCCTTGAACTGAGGGGTATTACACCCCTGCCCAGGGTCACCTTCACACCCCTGCCTTCTCAAGCCATGATCCTATTAAGTTAGAAGTCCAAATCCAATACAGAACACCTTTGTAACCCCAGAGTGCAGTGTTAGAATGAGCCTCTGCTTTTGTTGCCTTTGCTGGTACTAAAAAGTGTTTTAATGTCTGATTGGCCTGTGCCTCTGAGACAGACGTCCTGTCACTAATTCACTGATGGCCAATTGAGTGGTAAATGACTGTGATGCAATTATTCTTTCTCTGGGAATATTCCACCATCCAACTGTGTGCACCCAACATCGCTTTAATAGCAGATGGGGGCCTACAGCAACCTGAAAATACATTTTGCATCAACTATTAACAAGTAAAGAAACTTTTGTGGCCAAATTGTATAGTCTCCAAAACTGAATACAGGGATTATAAAGGCCAATTGACCCGCACCCACTCATTTTAATGCATATATTCTCTAAGGCCCGTTCACTATATGTATCTGCAGTGTGGCTGCATGCAAAGAATTAAGTCATAGGGTTGATCTTTCATTGTCATGTTTTTCATGGTTTTCCTCCATTGTCTCACCAGGAAGCAATCATTCACCAAATAGCCAGCAATAGCCATTCTGTTAACTGAATGCATTCATTAACTGGAGCCCAAAATGGTAACTTCCTAACACTGTTTAAACTCAGTCTGCACTGGGAAAGAAGGTGCTGCATTGTGCCCAAAGGCCTTTGTGCAAGTAGCGAACTGAACCTAGGAAACAATGAAAAATGTCACAACATGAGAGATAGCAGACTCCACAAAAAGGTTTTAGACCCTGCAGTAGGTCTGCGGATATAATGTAAAGTCTCCTCAGGGGACAAAGGTTTGCAAGGCCCTCCAGTCACTTGATCAAGAAGCAGAGAGAGAAGATGGCACAGTCAGGAGTCAAGCCCCAAGTGTTATATAGATAAATCATTCACTGTTGTAATGTACACTCTATATAATGAGAGAATAAAGAATGGTTACAGATTGATCTTGTTGGCTGGAGAAAAGAAATTAAATAAAACTAAATGGATGAATCCAAGTCCTCAAGTCTTTGACCGTTTCACAAGACATGCAAGTATGAAGAAAGTATAAAAGGGTCCCGCAAATGGGAATCTCACAATTTAATGTCTGGTGCAGAATATTTCAGTCTTTGATTTGATTTGGATTGAAACGTTTTACCATAGACTAAATGTTAAATGTTTTCTATTAAACAGAGAGGAGAATCTGTAAGTTGTATATTAGTCTTCTGTTATTGGTGGTGAACATTAGCTGGGCATTCACCAAACCCTTACAGATAAGATAGAAGCTGAAATTGTGATTGGGTTTGTAAGCTTAGGCAACTATTCTCTGCTATTTGGTTTTATTCCAGAAAGTGAGTTGGAGGAGGGTAGACCTAGAGCCAATTGTTACACACACACATACAACCTAACATAAAAACATTGACACATTTCCACTCTAGCGTACGTCATGATGAGAAAAAAAGCTGCAGCAACAAGAGCTAACCAGAGACTGATCTACATGTCCTACAGCCCCACCTTACAGAAGGTAATGCTGATCATTACTGAAATTTGCATTGCTGAAGTCATGGCCAGTGGCAAGGTTGAACCATTGGAGGTGATGGTAACCTTATATTTCATCTTCCTCCTCAGAGCCCAGTCAACCTGTTCTCACTTCCATGTTGTGAATGGTGCAGACATGCCCCCCACCAACCACCAACCCCACACACCTACATCTAAAGTATAATCTTAACTTCACACCATTTGTTTTCTCTTGGAACCTCGCCAGACATTGTAGGAACACAAAGAAGACTATGATGATGAAGACAGAGCACCACTTCTTAATTTTATGCTGTCAACCATTGATTCAAGTATGGATGCTGTGCACTGTGGTGGCACGGTGGCTCAGTGGTTAGCACTGTTGCCTCACAGCACCAGGGTCCCAGGTTTGATTCCAGCCTCGGGCGACTGTCTGTGTGGAGTTAGCACATTCTCGCCGTGTCAGTGTGGGCTTCTTCCGGGTGCTCCGGTTTCGTCCCACAGTCCAAAGATGTGCAGGTCAGGTGAATTGGCCATGCTAAATTGCCCATAGTGTGAGGTGTATTTGTCAGAGGGAAATAGGTCTGGGTGGGTTACTCTCCAGAGGGTCAGTGTGGACTTGTTGGGCCGAAGGGCCTGTTTCCACACTGTAGGGAATCTAATCTAATATCTAAGGGTATAAATCAGAGATTCGATCTGCACGTGGAGATAGTGGGCATTTGTGGTCTGCAGCCAGGACAGGAGGAGATTGTAGTATGAGACTAGCCCTCCAAGGTTCTGCTGCTGAGGATACCAGAATGGGCAGCTGACAGAAGAACACTGATGAATATGCACAACATGATGTTTGGTGCATTAGCAAACCTGCCAGAAAGCCTGTGGTGATTGTTAAAGAGCATGCAGTACTCAGCACAACTTGGCACAGGGTTTGGAGTAGACGCTAGAGCCTGCCCATTTCAGCATGAAAGTGGTGGCCAACTTCATTCACACACTAGTGGACCCAACAATAATACTGTAAAATGGCAGAGACTAATTACAGCACAAGCAGCTGCTTAGCAAGTCTGAGTGCTGTGGTGGTCATGCAAGGCCATCTTGCCAGCATGCAGACAGACAGCTGCCAAAATGGCTGTCGATCACAATGTGTAATGGTGATGATAGATATAGCATCATATCCTCCATCAGCTTATTAGAGATACTGAGGCAACACCCAGGTGAGTAACAGTGACGATGAAGCATAATCCTAGCAGATCTGCAGACCTGTTTTGGCTGCTTCTCTCCAGTGAGAGAAAATGAAATATAGTTAGCTCACAATGAACAGAGAACCTCACTGACCTCCAGTTACATAACAGAAAACTGCAAGATGTTACAAATATCTTCAGCTGCAGCCTGGAAAAAGCCAGATGTACAAAAATACCATCACCTTCACAGTCATTACACTCACCCCATTGAGGCTGCAGTTGGCTGAAGCAACTATGGATTTCAGTATGGGCATCCTTGCTGAAGTGCAAATGTTGCATATTGTCATTCAGGTCAGCTTGGAGAATTGTTCCATGAATACCCTGAACAGATATGGCCTCCTCACTGACAACTCTTCTCTCCCTCCTCCTCCTTCCATTTATTACTTTGTGCAATCTCTTTTTATTCTCCCAGCTATGATGTATTCCAAAGGGAATGCCAACTTTTGAACCCATGTCTGGAAACAACTGATTTGTACAGAAGCATTTAGCTAGGCAGCAATCTATCAGAACCTATCACACCACTCCCTGGAGACTCTTGGACATTGAAACAACAAAAGAAAACATCATTTAGAATACCTAAAAGAAATCAACCAGGAACTAATCTACAAGTAGTAGATGACTCTTTAAATAATACGTGTGTGTCTTCAGCTAATTGCAAGGCAAAAGACTGGAGTGTCGAACTCTAAAACCACACCACTGATGACAAGCCAGCAACTGGATGCGATTAATACCATTGTCAGCCTTTTCTGCAAACTTTCAGCAAACATTCATTACACGTACTATACCCTTAACAATATGGTGTTCCGGCTCAAATTAGCCCATTTTGTGGATGCGACTTCATAAGGCCATGACAGTATATATTCGAATGCAGGCACGAATGAACCCAACCTCCCACCCTATTGATATCAATCAAATAGCTAGATAGGAGAAAGTTGATACTGCTAAATCTTAGATTACTCCTTTCAAATGACGTATACATCAACAGTTTTACAAATTGGTAAATTTACATTGAGTCTTTCTCCTGGTTTAAAGTCAAATACCTAGCAGTTTGGTATTCAGGGACTGTACAAAAAACTTCTCCATTTTATCGAAATTGACAAAATGACATCTGTTAGTTGCTAGGTTACACAATACATGACCAACAACATCAAGACAGTGCATTCGCTTTGCTGAAATTGTTATTTCTAATACATCATTTGTTGTTACTTGAGATAAGTAAGCATCCTGAACCAGCAAACAACTTTCCTGAATGGTCAGAAGCATTTTACTGTTTTCTAACACGGTTGAAGAAATCCAATATGCAAAACAATGGTATGACAATCCGATATGATCCGATTATTGGAGGTTATTTATTTACTGAGGAAATCACAAGATGTTAGAGGACTATGCATGGCTCTGCTAGAATCCTTAGTTCAGACACTGACAGCAATTTCTTCAGGCGCATGAAAATTGAACACACCCTGAGTGAACACATTCTAATTAAGTAATTGATGGATTGATCCCAAACACACTGATGAAGCAGCATTGACTGCCATACTGCAGCGTATGCTGTCATACTGGTCTAAGCTCATTTTAACATTCCTTTTATACTGGACTCAAAAACAATATAGCGTGAGATAATCATTAGCTCCAAAAACATACTGCTTTTAATTGCTGTAAAATTTGGCCATTTACAACAAAAAATGATTCAATTGAAATATTGATTCAATAGCAGAATCCTTCTCTGTAATGTCGTCTATTAATGAGATATCCTTTAAAAGATAGAGGTCTTGTGCTTATATAAAAAATGTACAATGACTCTGTAGCACTGTTCTTGCATAATTCCAATCTTTTCGATTCATAGAATCAGCCTCAAATAATATAAAACTAGAAAAGGGTCTTGATCATACAGTTCATTACAAAATCAGTAAGATAAGTAAAGTATGTCACTCATTAGAGGAATCAGGATATTATTCTTCATGGGACATTTTTGCATTAACAATGCGATAACATGCATCTAATGTTCATCCACAATTACTGCTCATTTGTAACTGATGTTAATGTTGAAACAAAAATAGGCTAAAGGTGAACAGATGCCAATCTAGTCAGCATTAAATATGAAAAAGTAGAAATGTAGACAAGCAGATAGAGTTCAAAATATAAATAGAATCAGTAAGCACAAATATTCTAAGCATATGAAATAATTGCAATATTTCAAAAATGGTCAAGAGACAGTTGAACAGCATTTTTATCAATTTTTTAAAAATGTCAATAAAGTATCATCAGCATAACTTAAGGTAAGGGACATTAAAAAAAATCTACCAAAGGTTTTCAATTATACCATTAACATGGTAGCGTTAAGGGGTGTTACAGGGACAAAGCAGGAGAATGGGGTTGAGAAACTTATTAGCCATGATTGAATGGCAGAGCAGACGCAATGGGCTGAATGGCCTAATTTCTGCTCCTGTGTCTTATGGTCTTATGGAGAAAAACAGATTTGATCTATGCTTGGATTATTAGAAAACATTGACATGACTTGACATTGGTAATTAATGGTTCAGCTCGAGTCACAGAACAGGAGTCAAAATAAAGGAACAGATAGAAACTTATAACAACGTTAGACAGGGTATTTGCAAGTTCTGAAGAAATAGAGTAGGTAATCACAGGATCTCCATTTTAAAAAAATATTTATATAATAGTACAAATGGGATAGAAATTAGCTGTGCTGTTTTTCAGACACAGTGGCCCCAATCTGACCAAACGCCTTATCATGGAGGTGGGCAGCACTTAAATCATCTGGGGTTGCCATTGTTTTTAACTGTTTGTAGCATGAGTCCAAGTTGGGTGTGGCTGATAGGTGCCTGAAAGTTTAATAGGAAGCCAAGCACCACCTACTGATGGCATGTGGTGCAGCCAGTCTGTCTCTTTATGACAGTTGCTCTTAATGAGAAAAAAAAGAATATCACACAAGTTTGTTGTTAAATGCTACCACTACAATTCCAAAGAAGAAAAATAATTTGCCATGAGAGCCGAGATCTATTAGGTTCTTGGATGCAACACTCTAGAGGCCTTAACTTTGAGGTAGGCAGGGGGAGATTTATCATGGTTGGTGAGATTGGGGGGGGCAGGTTTGAGAGGATGAGCTCAATGCAGACTTTCACATACTTCCAATCAGTCAGATGTGGCAGGTATATCATTCAAATTCCGTACAGTATAATCATTAACATTCTGCCCTCTCTCGTAGAACAATTGTCAAAAAACAATAAAAGGGAGCACAGTAAAGTAGATATTTACACCTCCTGAGGCCAAAAGAGGCGATGCTCTTAGAATCAAGTTCATTCTCAAGTTGGCAAGCTATGACTAGTGGGGTACCAATAGAATCAGTGCTTGAGCCAGGCTATACACAACCTATATTGATTGCTTGGACATAGAAAATACCGTATTTCCAAACTTATGGATGACAATAAACTGGGTGGGAATGTTGTTGTGAGGATGATATGAGGAAGTTTCAAACAGACTTGGACAGGCTAAACATGGCAGACGAAATAAACCATAAATAAAAGTGTGAAGTTGGTAGGAAACAAACAGAAAGGCAGATTATTTCTTAAATGTTGAGTGGTTGAGACATGAGGACTTTCAAAGGAACCATAATGTCCTTTGAGTTACTAAACATTAGTGGACAATAAATAATTAGGAAAGCAAATGGTACATAGGCCTCTATTGCAACAGAATTGGAGTAAAGACGTCTTGCTTCAATTGCGAAGACCACCTTGGTTAAACTGGAATGTTGTTTCACTTACCTAAAGGATATATTTGACACAGAGTGAATGCAGTAGAGATGCACCAAGCTACTTTCTGAGATGGTGCAACTGCTCTATGAGGACAGATTGAAGAGAGCTGGTCTAAGTTTTAAAAAAGAATGAAAAGTGATCTCACTGAAACTTACCAGATTCTCAGAGACTTAGAGTCATAGAGATGTACAGCATGAAACAGACCCTTCAGTCCAACTCATCCATGCTGACCAGATATCCCAACCCAATCTAGTCCTACCTGTCGGCACCTGGCGCATACCCTTCCTATTCATATACCCATCCAAATGCCTTTAAATGTTGCAATTGTACTAGCCTCCACCACTTCTTCTGGCAGTTCATTCCATATACGTACCACCCACTGCATGAAAATGTTGTCCCTAAGGTCTCTTTGATATCTTTACCCTGTCACCCTAAACCTATGCCCTCTAGTTCTGGACTCCCCACCCCAAGGAAAAGATTTTGTCTATTTATCCCATCCATACCCCTCATGATTTTATAAGCCTCTGTAAGGTCACCCCTCAGCCTCCGACGTTCTACAGAAAAAGGCCCTAGCCTATTCATCCTCTCCCGATAGCTCAAATCCTCCAACCCTAACAACGTCCTTGTAAATCTTTTCAGAATCTTTTCAAGTTTCACAACATCCTTCCGATAGGAAGGAGACCAGAATTGCATGCAATATTCCAACAGTGGCCTAACTAATGTGTTGTATAGCCACAACATGACCTCCCAATGCCTGTACTCAATACTCTGACCAATAAAGGAAAGCATACCAAACACTTTCTTCACTATCCTTTCTACCTGTGACTCCACTTTCAAGGAGCTATGAACCTGCACTCCAAGGTCTCTTTGATCAGAACTCCCAAGGACCTTACCATTAGGTGTCTAGGTCCTGCCAAGATTTGCTTTTCCAAAATGCAGCACCTCACATTTATCTAAATTAAACTCCATCTGCCACTACTCAGCCCATTGGCCTATCTGATCAAGACCCTGTTGTAATCTGAGGTAACCCTCTTCACTGTCCACTACACCTCCAATTTTGGTGTCATCTGCAAACTTACTAACTATACTTCTTATGCTCACATCAAAATCATTTATATAAATGATGAAAAGTAGAGGACCCAGCACAGATCCTTGTGGCACTCCACCTGTTACAGGAGTCAGTCTGAAAACAACCCTCCACCACCACTCTGTTTTCTAGCTTTTAGCCAGTTCTGTATCCAAATGGCTAGTTCTCCCTGTATTCTTGCTCAAATGTCTTCCATGGGGAATCTTAAATGGGAAGGTGTAGAAATGTTGCCTAGAATCAGGATACGTAGTTTCTGAACAGGGGACAAGCTATTTAGAACTGAAATAAGGAGCTTTTCACTCAGAAGATAGTGAATCTTTGAAATTCTGTAACAAAGAGCGCTGTAGAGGCTTAGTCATTGAGTCTAGATTAGAGTGATGCTGGAAAAGCACAGCAGTTCAGGCAGCATCCAAGGAGCAGTAAAATCGACGTTTCAGGCAAAAGTTTACTGCTCCTCAGAAGCTGCCTGAACTGCTGTACTTTTCCAGCACCACTCTAATCTAGACTCTGGTTTCCAGCATCTGCAGTCATTGTTTTTACCTTTTTGCTTAGTCATTGAGTAAAGTCAACATGGAGATCAACATATTTCTGAATACTTATAATATAAATAGATAACATAGAAAAATGGAATTAAGGTAAATGATTAGTCACAATGCAGTTGAATAACTATAGTTGAGTGGCTGAATAGCTTACTCTTGCTCCTACATTTCTAAGGAGCAACTGTGACAGAACTCATGGCATTCAGTATAATAAGAAACTGAGAACAGTGAAGGTACGTTTCAGCCTTATTCACCTTCTCAACTCCAAGCAGATCCTCATCCTGTTATTGAGGATGATGAGTGAGGTACAGATTTTACAACTATTAATGACTTATTTTCTCTCCAAATCTCTAACTTCAAATTGCTTGGGGAGACAGGGCGCCTCCTAGCAGAGCGCTTTAGGGAACATCTCCGAGACACCCACACCAATCAACCAAACCGCCCAGTGGCCCAACATTTCAACTCCCCCTTCCACTCTGCCGCGGACATGGAGGTCCTACGCCTCCTTCACCGCCGCTCCCTCACCACCAGACGCCTGGAGGAAGAACACCTCATCTTCCGCCTCGGAACACTTCAACCCCAGGGCATCAATGTGGACTTCAACAGCTTCCTTATTTCCCCTTCCCCCACCTCATCCTAGTTTCAAACTTCCAGCTCAGCACTGTCCCCATGACTTGTCCGGACTTGTCCTACCTGCCTAGCTCCTTTTCCACCTATCCACTCCACCCTCTCCTCCCTGACCTATCACCTTCATCTCCTCCCCCACTCACCCATTGTACTCTATGTTACTCTCTCCCCACCCTCCTCTAGCTCATCTCTCCACGCTTCAGGCTCACTGCCTTTATTCCTGATGAAGGGCTTTTGCCCGAAACGTTGATTTCGCTGCTTGTTGGATGCTGCCTGAACTGCTGTGCTCTTCCAGCACCACTAATCCAGAATCTTTTCACTGATGTTATCATACAATTTGTAACAAGGACAACCACTGGGCAATTACAAATAGGTTCAAATGACAATTTGATATCTTTGTGAAAAGAAAGAATTGAATAAAAAAAAGTGTGTAGATGTGGTTGACCTACAGAATATCTGCGGACAAGCACCAGTTAAGACAAAAGAATATTAAACCTTAACAATAACATAACATGAATGTTAGATTTAAATCCTCTCTGCCTCCCCTAATCAACTTCTCATTTTTTACAAGCAAAAACAAAAAAAAAGCTCCAGTTATCGAAACATGGTGCACCGCCAACAACTACCTGAAAATGGTAATTTATTCAACCAACAAAATGTTGGATTATCAACAATGGTAACATTCATAATTAAAAGTGTAGATCAATATTACCTCAGGAAAATATATCACCAGTATTGGATCTGTAATTTGGATTTATTATGCATTTACATGAATACATCATGTTTTAACACAAAGAACAATTAGCAGTAAAAAGCCCCATTTCCTTGAAAGTACTCTGTGGAGTCCAGCTGACCTGAATGCCAATTTTTCTTCAATATAAAATTACACATCACTAATTCAGTGTCATCTTTCACATAAATTGATTCAATGTGAAAAACCTACAAATGGAAAACACCTGAATTCTATATTACCAGTATGACCAAAAGTGAATTTGATCCCGAAGGTTTTAAGATAAATTGTTTCAGTATTTCAATCAGACGTGAGTCAAATTAACTTTCAACCTATGCTGCCTTGTAATTTTCAATTTAACCTAATAACCTGTGTCTGCTGTTGGCTGCAGGCATCACAAGAATCTCTCCTTCTATTCTACACTTCACATCTGCCTGAAGCTGCTGTGCAGATTCAACAAATGAGCATTATTGATCTCTGCTTTGATACAAGCAAAATAAAAAGCAGACATTAACTTCTGCTGTGGCCACAACAATGTTTGGCATGGAGAAGTCATAGACTAAGAATTGCATATGATAAATATTTGTCTTTCATCTTTTCCACATATAATAAATAATCAGCTGTTGTATTTTTCCCAGAGAACATAATTACACAACAGCCAATCATTATTGCGGCACTTAGTTTAAATGCGAAAAAAGGTGGGAGGAGAATATAGGTAAGATTTCACCAGTAATCTAAACTAAAAGATGGATTTCGACTTGGAATAAATAAAATCTTGAAATAAAAATGGGGCAGAATTAAACTGTTATTAGGTGACTTTTTAAAAAAAAGTTACTTGAACAGTTACATCTGATGAATAAGGGAAGGCCACAAAAACAATAATGAAAAGATAATGAAAGGTGGTCTTATTCAAAAGCCCAACTTTCAAGAAATGTGCCCATTTATGGAACTGGAAGGTGCTCGCTGTATTTCCCAAACAACCAACGCCATCTCACCTCATTGTTGGTTATATACTGCTTAACTGGCACCACTCCACAAGTGTGCAGCAAACAAGGAAGCAAATCTGGAAATTACACAAATGATTTGGGATTGAATCATGCTGCTGGGGTCATTCTATCATTTAGCCAGCTGAACCCCCACTGCCTACCACCCAGCCAAAAATGGTACTAGAAACTGTTGAAAAAACTATACAGATTTGCACCCTATCCTGTGCACTTGCCTAAGTGCCACGTTAAGAATATAAGCCACTACTGTATAAACCATTTATATATTTTAGTAAAATCAACTTTATTTTTAAAATGTAAAATGCTAATTATACTTGAACAATTAGTTGCAATAATGTGCTAAATTTCCTATTTCAATTTGGAATCTGCTAGCATTTATTGTAATTTATCTAAAAAGCAACATTTTGTAGCACCTTTTCCATTCTCAATGTCCCAATGTGGTTTGCAGATAACTATTTTAAATGCAGTTTGTTGTTATACAGGAAAATATGACAACTATTGTACATAAAGCAGGCTGCCAAAAAGTGTAATAAGATAAAGGATTCATTCATTGGTTTGTCGCATTTTTGTTCAGAGGTAAACGTTGACCAGGTGAAAAAATATTTATAAAATAAAACATCTATTTCTTTGTTTCCGTCACATAAGCTGTACCGGCAAAAAATGTTTTTTTTAGGGGAGTTGCAAGGTACATCCTGGGGAAGGCAAATCTGTCGGGGAATGAAAGTTACCAACAGTGCACAACATTTCATGGTGAAAATATTCCACAGAAAAATCCAATTAATCGACCTTATGAGAAAGGGCTTTCTGCTTCTGGATGCAAAAAAACAAGTGCAATTTGACAGATTTGTATATTTGCATCATTCCACAAATTAACACATTTCCCCTTCAGAGCAGCCTTTCAATAAATAACGGGGTATTTATTCTCCGGCGTGGGGGCAGATTTATTTTCTGTGTTATACAGACTCATCTCAATTCTGGCGAAATATCTTTCAAGAATGCCATTCGGGTCACCAGCTGCCACAATTTTTTTCCCTTGCAGTCTTTTCTTTCCCCCTTCTTTCTTCAATCATATTCATTCCCTGGTCCCACTTTCAGAAGGTACACTGTCAATATTCATTATGAAGCTAACACACTCATCATCCAAATTTTTATTTTCCCAAAAGGGGATGCTTGATCCCCATTCAATCTCTCTCCATGAAGCATAGCTGATGTTTTTATAGAATCATAGGGTTTTAATAGAATCATTTTTATTTCAAGGTTTTATTTATTCCATGTTGAAATCCACCTTTTTGTTTCGATTACTGGTGAAATCTTACCTATATCCTCCTCCCAGCATTTTTCACATTTAAATTAAGTGCCACAATAATGATTGGCTCTTGTGTAATTATGTTCTCTGGGGGAAAAAAAATAACAGTTAATTATTTATTATATGTGGAAAAGATGAAAGACAAATAGAATCATAGGGTGGCCACAGCACAGAAGGAGATCATCTGGCTGTTGACATTTGTGCCAGTTCTCTGCATTAGGAGCACAGCTAGTCCCTCCCAGCCATTCTTTCCCTGTGGCACTGTATCTTTTGTCTCTCAGACAATTCTCCAACTCCTTTTTGAAAGCCATGATTGAAGCAGATTCAATCATACTCTTAGACAATGCATTACAGATCTTGCCGCCTCACTGCATAATTAATGTATCCCTCACGTCACCATTGTGTTTGTCAGAAACCTTAAATCAGTGCCCTCTATTCCTTTACTAATTGTTCTACCAATGGATAGAGGTTCTCCTTTTCGACCTTGTCTAGATCGCTCATAATTTGGAGCACCACTATCAAATCTCCTCTAAATGGATAACAGCATCAGCTGCTCAAATTTATCCAGTTAACCCAAGCCACTCATTCAGAGAACAATTCATCCTTCCTAAAATATTGTGCCCAGAATCTGATACAATACTCCAGCTCAGGCTGAAAGTGTTTTATTAAGGTTCACCACAACTTCTTTCTTTTATACTTTTTGTCTCCATCGATAAGTATCAGGATCACATTCGCCTTCTTTATAATTCTATCATATCATCTACAACAATTTGTAAACATGCACCCAGACCTCTGCTTATTTTCTCTCTTTCATACCATTTCGGCTCATTCTTCCTAATAAAACATTACTACACACTTTTCTGCATGAATTTGTCAAATGTCCCCTGACTGCTGCAAATCAAATCTCCCTGAAGTTGATAACTATTTCTCAGCTGACAACACAATGTTATTTTGCAAACTTGAAAATCTGCCCAGCACACACATGCCATGTAATTATGTAGATCAAGAGAAGCAATGGTTCTAGTACCAACCTCTGGGGGGCAGCACGACATCTCTTCCTCGAGTCCAGAAACCAACACTGCACCACTACAGTTTCCTGTCACGGTTTATGAAGCAGATTAACAGCAACAGCAAAGCTTCAATTCCTGCAGCAGGTGGGGTCACCATGAAGAACTCTCCAACTCAATCTGTGCGCTCACCTGAGATATGGTGACCCTTAGGTTAAACAACCACTAGTGGTCTCTCACTAATGAGGCAACAGTCCTGTGGTCTGGTAAGACTTTGGCCAGGTATGTTTCTTGTCACTCAGAGAACTTCATACCTGCCAGTGACTCTTTTGGTCTGTGGACCTTGAGTTTGTTGTCAAACCTTCAATGTGGCACTTTATCACAAAGTTATACTGGGTGCTACCCTTATTAGTGTCAGTTTTCACTCACTGTCCAGCACCATTTACCCTCGAGAAGATTGTTCATCCACCTGCCTCACGGCAGCCCAGTGTGGAAATGGGCATCACAGGCACTCACCTACCTTCATCTAGGTCACTTCAGTCAGACAGCTTGCTGTCATGACTGGGAAACAGGACCTCCTACCTTTCTTGGATGATCTGGAGGAGAATCTACAGTAAACTGCTTTCTGTCTTCCTTGGGAAATCCTGGGGAAGTGGAATCACAAAGACCCATTGATGTTCCTGGCTTGCAGTGAGTGAATAGTCATCCAGTCCCCTTTAAAATGATACTAGGGCCATCAACCCCAGAAGGCACTGGTGGTGCAGGATGTCCTAACTGCCTATATCACAAAATTCACTGAATTCTCATGTATGCTTTTGGCTGGAAAGGTTGTAGCATTATGGTGTTGTCACTGAATTGGTAACCCAAAGACCTAGGTGAATAATCTGGGAATATGGATTCAAATCCCACCATGCCAAACTGATTAATTTAATTAAAATTTCACTGACATTAAAAACTAGTTCTAACAGTGACCATGAAACTATGGTTAATTGTAAAATCACATCAGGTTCAGTAATACTTTTTAGCAGATGAAAATCTGGCCCACATGACTCCAGATCCAGGTTTACTCTTAAATGTCCTTTGAAATGGGTAAGCATGCCTCTCAGTGATACATAACCATTACAAAGTCTGAGAAAAGGAGTGAAACCCAGGCAGACCACTCAAGATAGTATGATTTGTCTGGTTAGCATGCAAGCAGCACAGTGGCTAGCACTGCTGCCTCACAGCACCAGAGTCCTGAGTTCAATTCCTGCCTGTCTGTGTGGATTTTGCACATTCTCCCTGTGTCTGCGTGGGTTTCCTCCGGGTGCTCCGGTTTCCTCCCACAATCCAAAGATGTGCAGGTCAGCTGAATTGGTCACGCTAAATTGCCCACAGTGTTAGGGGTGTTAGTCAGGGGTAAATATTGGGGAGGGGAGTGGGTTTCTCTTCGGAGGGGTGGTGTGAACTTGTTGGGCCAAAGGGCCTGTTCCCACACTGTTGAGAATCTAATCGAAGATCAACCAAGACGCAGCAATGCTAATAGAATGCAGCCCTGTCAACTCTGAAAACATTTTTTGCCACAATTGGAGGTGTTCATAGGCTACTCAAGTAACTGCTTGGTATAGTTTCAGGAGTATGACTTCCAATGTCTCAGACACTACCATTACCATCCCTCGATATGTCTTGTCCCACTGGCAGGACTGAAACATCAGAGGCTGTGGCATATTGACAGTCAGGAGGGATTTGCCTTTGGTGTCCTCAATGTTGACTTTGAGCCACATAAAGTCACTTGAAATCAGGTCAAACATGAGCAGCAAAACTTTCTACCGAGTACAAAGTATGCTCACCAGCAGCATCACCCACTCAACGAAGTACTCCTCCATTTGAACACTATTTGGGGGGGAGCAGTTATGATGTCAAGGGCACAGAATACACTCTGGATGGAAAATGTCCAAGTCCAACCTAAGTGTCTCAGGTGTACCACCATCAGAGTAAGCTGGCATGTTTTGAAAGGACATAGAAGCTTGAGTGGGTAGGTAGTATCTGGTAAGGAAAACAAGACGGGGTGGGAATAAAAACTTGACCTCAACTACACTAATTTACCTATAGCAGATGCATCAGCCCATGGCAGAATCAGTATGAGTGTTTAGCAAAGTTCCACATTCACATTGAGGATACTCTCCAACATGTTGCATGGCACAAACATTTGCAGCAAATCATTACAATGCAACAATCTGGCACTATGGGCCATCAACAGCAGAACTGTATTTAACCACAATGCATAACATTGTGGCCCAGCATATCTCCACTGTACTGTTGTTACCAAGCTAAAAGATCAACCCTAGTTCAAAGAAGAGTTCAGAATGCATACCAACCCAGCGAAGCTACAATACAGGGCTGCTTGCATATCCCCATTCTAAATGGGGAGCCCAGCCTATTATAAAGGTCCTGCACTGGAAAACTTCTCGCACAAGTAAGAGCCCATGGCATCCAAGGAAATTTGGCAAATTCGATCCACAATTGGCTGAGTGGCAGGAAGCAGAGGGTGACGGGTGAGAGTTGTTTTTCCAAACAGAAGTGTATGTCTAGTGGTTTCCATAGGGGTTAGTGTTGGGTCCTTGCTGTTGGTGGTTTATCATAGAATTATAGAACTCCTACATTACAGAAATAAGCCTTTCAGCTCAGTGTCTGCACCAACCCTCCGAAGAGCATCCCACCCAAACCAAGACCACTACCTTTTCCCTCGTAACCCTACATTTACAATGGCTAATTCACTAAGCCTGCACATCCCTGGACACTATGGAGAAATTTACCATAGCATCCACCTAATCTGCACATCTTTGGACTGTGGGCAGAAACTGAAGCTCCTGGTAGAAACCCACGCAGACGTGGGTAGAATTTGCAAACTTTACACAGACAGTCACCCAAGGCTGGAATCCAAACTGGGTCCCTGCCATTGCAAGGCAGCAGTGTTAACCACTGAGCCACTGTGCTGCCCTAAATGATATTATATAAATGAAATGTGTAAGGGTTAATTTATAGTTCACAGGCTGCACAAAAATTAGTACAGTGATAAATAAGTGAGGAGGATAGCCCAAGACTACAAGAGGATCCAGCCAAACTGGTCAGATAGGCTAATCTGTGGCAAATGGAATCCAACTCAGATAAATAGGAGATGATGCACTTAGGCAGGACAAAGGAGGGAAGGGGATACATAATAAATGTTAGAACCCTGGACTCACCAAAATCAGAGGAAAAGGATCAGATGGACCTTGGTATGTATTTCCACCACTCCCTTAAAAGGTATCAGAATAGGTGGATTAAGTGTTTAAGAATGTGTATTAACACCACCTATGGTATACTTTGGGCAGCACGATGGCACAGTGGTTAGCACTGCTGCCTCACAGCGCCAGAGACCCGGGTTCAATTCCTGCCTCAGGCGACTGACTGTGTGGAGTTTGCACATTCGCTCTGTGTCTGTGTGGGTTTCCTCTGGGTGCTCCGGTTTCCTCCCACAGTCCAAAAATGTGCAGGTTAGGTGAATTGGCCATGCTAAATTGCCTGTAGTGTTAGGTGTAGGGGAATGGTCTGGGTGGGTTGCGCTTCAGCGGGCTGGTGTGGACTTGTTGGGCCGAAGGGCCTGTTTCCACACTGTAAGTAATCTAAATATTACTTGCCTTATTAGTCATGGAAGAGCTTAATAGGAGGGAGGTTATGCTGGTACTATATAAACATTGGTTAGATCAAGCTAGAATATAATGTGCACTTCTAGAATCCACATTATAGGAGGGATGTGTTAGCACAGAGGAGGGTGCAGAAGAGATTTACCAGGATATTGATTGCACTGGACAGTTTAAATTATGAAAAGAGCTTGGAGAGATTGATGGTTGTTTTCCTCAGAACAGCAGTGATTTAATGGGTACATGATTAAGACGTACAAAATTATGAGGGGCATAGATAAGGTAGACAGGAAGAAACTATTCGCCTTGATGGAGGAGTCAATGACCAGGGGCATAGATTTAAGGTAAAGGACAGGACATTTACAGGAGATGTGAGCAAATAAAGCTTTTCACTCAGAGGCTGGTAGGAATCTGGAACTCACCACCATTTACAAGTGGTAGAGGCAAAACCCTCATAATATTGAAGAAACATGAAGATGTATACTTGTGGTACCAAGGCAAACAAGGTCACAGGCAAAATGCTGGAAAACAGGCTTAGAATAGGTAGGTGGTTGTTTTTGACCAGCGTGTACACAATGAGCTGAAGGGCCTTTTCCAGTGCTGTAGATCTGTATGACTATGTCAGTACAAAAAGCAAGTCTGAAGAATTTACAAGTATCTTTAGCCAGAAGTGTCAAGTGAATGATAATCTTGGTATCCTCTGAAGATCCCAGCATTACATTAGCTAGCCTTGAACTTATGAATTCAAACGAGATTTTAAAAGTGGTTTAAGGCACTGGATGCTGCAATGCTATGGGCTCTGACAACATTCCGGCAAATAGACTGAAGGCTTGCACTCCAGGACTAGTTGTTCCCCCTAAAGAATCTATTCCAGGGCAGATACAATACTAGCATTCACATAGTGATGTAGAATTTGCCCAGATCTGTCCTTAACACAAAACACAGAACTAATCTGAACCAGCCATTTACCACCATCTCTTTACTCTCAAATCATAAAAAATAATGATTGAAGATGCCCTTGAAAACGCTATCAAGTTGCAATTACTCAACAACAACCTACTGATGGATACTCAGTTTCGATCCCTACACAGTAACTGCAGAAGTTCCTCAGGGTAGTGTACTTCGCCTAACCATCTTCAACTGTTTCATCAGTTCCATTTTAAGGCCAAGGCAAAGATGTTCACTGATGACTACACAATATTCAACATCATTCATTGCTCCTCAAACACTGAAGCAGTCTGTGTCCAAATGCAGAAGACCTGGACAACAAATCAGCCTGAGCCTGACAAGTGCAAGTGGCAAGCCATGAGCAGCTCCATCAAAGCAGAATGTAACATTCTGACATTTCACAGCATTACTATCACTGAATCCCCAACTATTAAAATCCCGGGGTGACTCCTGAATAGAAGCTGAACTATCAGGTCAGAGGCTGGAAATTTTGCGGCGAGTATTTTACCTCCTGAGCCCTCAAAGCCTGTTCAACATCTAAAACACACTTATCAGGAGTGTGATGGAATACTCCCACTTGCAGAGAGTATTGCTGCTCCAATAATATTCAGCAAGCTTCACACTATCCAGGTCAAAGCAGTATGCTTGATTATCACCCCACTTAACACGTTCATCATTCATTCTCTTCACTGATGTACATAAGACCATAAGACACAGGAGCAGAAATTAGGCCATTCAGCCCATAGAGTTTGCTCCGTCACTCAATCATGGCTGATAAGTTTCTCAACCCCATTCTCCTGCTTTCTCCCCATAACCCTTGATCCCCTTTACAATCAAGAACCTATCTGTCTCTGTCTTAGATATACTCAATTACCTGGCCTCCAGTGTTCTGTGGCAGTGAATTCAGTGTGGACCATTGTCAAGATCTACAGCCAGAAAGTACCAAGGCTCCTTAGACAACACCTTTCAATCATACAATCTCCACCACCCAGAAGTTTAAGGCAAGCAAATAAAAGGAGATACCATCATCTCCAACTCACATACTTGACTTGGAATTTGACTACTGTTTCTTCACTGTTGCTGGGCCAAAGTCCTGAAACTCCTTCCCTAACAGTCCTGTGGATGTGCATATACCTCATGGACTGCAGCAGTTCAAGAGGGGAGCTCACCAACATCTTCTCAAAGGCAATCAGAAATGAGCATTCAATGTTAACCTAGCCAGCAAAGTCACATCCCATAAATTTATAAATTTTAATATCATGAGCTGACAACCACAATCATGAGAAGTTGACTCATTCCCAGCCCAAATGATACTCGCTTCCACACTGGATGTCATTGTAAACTCCATGATGAAAGTTATACTCTATATTGCAATAACATACCAGAAATATCCCAGGTACCTAAATATTTATTAATTCTAACTGTCTTATCAGTGAACATTCTAGTTGACCTCTCAATTGGATTGCAAATGAATTTCACAACTGACTTTGGGTTTCTAAGGCATAAACAAACAATCAGGGAGAAACATATTTTATTTAAAAAATGCCTTCAACTTGCATAGGGGCAGGTAGTGGGAGGATTGTCGTAACCAAAACGCAGACAAACTTTCATATTACACTTCTGGTCATTGCATTTCAGTTGCTCACTGATTGCATCGTCAATGTAAACATGAGATGAAAAGGAGACCAATAATCACACCAAGTGTTTACATTTTTAGAAAAGCAAACATGATTGAATTCACAAAACTGAATGCAATCCAACTTTCACTCATTACTATAAATCGTGAAGCTGTGCAGTCTGAATCGGTGTTGACTCAACTCAGAGCTGCCTCTGCCAATGCCAAGTCAGAATTACATGGAGCCAAAGCCAACAGAATCTGATTCATGGCTGATATCCCAACAGGCCAATCCCCCCACCCCCAAAAAAAAAATCAGCCAGTGAATTGTTCCTCCTACCAGCTGCACAGCCCTCCCTCTGTACCACCCATTGGATCACTTGCGTAATCATGGTCATCTGTTCTTTCCACTCTAGTTGAAACCTTCCAAACTAATGAAAGAAACCTGCTCATGCACTCTGATTTTAGCAATATACAAACAACTGACTTACACAGTTTGTGCAATTTTGGTTTTAGAAAGATAAAACTTTGAAGAAACTAGAATACAGCAATTTAAACCAAGCAATTCACACCCTCCTTAATACAGATTAAAGTTATAGGAACACATTTTAGCAAAACTCCAGAATGCAAGGATTTTGATTACCTAAAATCTGAGTTTACATAAGATCCATACTGATTCCAATTACTATTTAATTCAGCTCAACCCAAAGTTAAGTGTGCCATTTTGATCTGAAATACCAAATAAACATAAGTTTCCATCACATATGCAGCAAGTTACTGTGTCACCTTGAAGTCAGAGCCAGATTAGTCTATAGATAGCATAGCTACAGTGAAGATGCACTGGCCTTGATGTTAACAAGGGAGTGGTGAATTGGCGATGCATAGGAGGCAAGCCCACTAGCACCCCACCACTCTAAGCCCATGCCAACACTCCTCCCTTTGTGGAGAATTCAGCATGAGACATGGATCATTTGGATATCAAGACCCTACTTAACTATTCAAGAAATGTCCTCCTGCCAAAGACTGGCAGGGTTGAAACCAGGGCTAGTGGGTGAGATCTGGAAGTCTTTGTAATTTAATTAGTTAGTACCACTTGCCATGATTTGACTCATGTTTTATACATGTGGGACTCTTCGACTCTCAACCTTAAAATCAATTTGTGGCACTGATAACATTATTGGCCATGACATTTGAATGTACAGTAGGCTCCTGCCTGCTTGGAATGGAAGCTTCAGCCACCTTAAATGTCAGTGAAGACAAAATGGTGGGCATACAGGAATATAGGGACCTCTGTCTAATAATTCATTGTTGTTTGGTCTTAATAAAAGATAAAAGAAACTAATAATGACAGATGTTGGAAATCCAAAATGATAGAAAATGCTGGAATCACAAAACAGCCTGACCACAGCAATGCAGAGAAACAGATATAACTTTTTGGATTGGTGATCTTTAATCAAAACTGAGAAAAAGCAAAAAGAGTTATAACTTTCGGGCAAGTGGAAATGGGAATGCAGGGAGCAACAAATGGAGATCATCTGTAATGGGCTTATGGACAAAGAAAGACTAAACGACCGACCTTAATGTCACAGCGAAACAACGACCTCAACTCTGCTCATTTCCTTCAAAGAAAAGGCAGTGCTATGGGTACCCATGTGGGTCCTAACTGTGCTAGCCTTTTTGTTGGAAGTGTAGAACAGTGATTCTCAACCATTTTTGGCCATGTTCCCCCTAGGAGCTCTTCTCAGGTTCCAGTGCCTCCCCCTTTCAAACAGGGATAGAACACAAACAGATAGACACGAGGATCTTTGGATGATGAAGTATCACCATAATGTATGTGAGAACCTTTGATGGAATACGTTGACCTGGCGCAGTCTGATTCATGACTGACTCTGAAGTGAGGCCGTGTGGGTGGAGTTTAAGCAATTAATTTACCAGATGTGCCGAATTCAAATGATGTGTTGCAAAGATATTATAAATAGGAGGGAAACTATCGACTCCAATGAAGATTGTTGTTTGGGTATTTCGTCAGTTCAGTCACCAGGGTCCCCATAAACCCTTGGGATTCCCATTTTCTCAGTTTTCAGTCTGTGGCCCCCTTCAAATGCGTCAGGGCCTCGGAGGCCAGATGGCCTCCGCTGAGAATGGCTGATGTAGAACATTCCTTATTCCAATCCTATTCTGGCTTTACTCAGCACATTGTCACATGATGCCCTTTTAATCTAAAATCATTTTGACTCTATGCTGTACATATCCCTCTATTCCATGATTCTTATGTCTCTCAAAATGCTTCTCAAACATTGCTATTTTATCTGCTTTTACCACCTCCTCTGGCAGCACATTCCAGGCACTTACTATCCTCTGTGTAAAAACCTGCCTCTCAAATCTCCTTTAAAACTATTCCCCTTTACCTTAAACTGACATCTCTTAGTAATTGATATTCCTACCCTAGTGACTATTCATTCTATCTATGCCTCTTATTTTTTCTATCAGGTTGCCTGTCACCCTTTGACACTCAAGCGAAAACAAACACAGTTTGTCCAATCTCTCCTCATAGCTAATATCTTCCAAATGAGGCAACATCCTGTTAAAACATTTCTGTACCCTCTCCAACCTCCACATCCTTCTAGAAGAAGGATAATCAAAGCTATACACAATGTTCCAAATGAGGTCGAACTAAAGTTCCATATAGCTGCAACATGACTTGCCAAGTTTTATACTGAATACCCCAACAGCTGAAGGCAAGCATGTTGAATGCCTTCTTGACCATCTTATCCATTTGCGTTGCCACTTCTGGGGAATTGTGAACCTGCATGCCTCGATCCCTCTGTATGTTGATGCTACTAAAGGCGTTGCCACTTACTGTATATTTCCCTCCTGCACTAGATCTGCCAAAATGCATGACCTGGGATTTGTCTTAAATATTTTTCAAAGCAGCCAGCCCTTCCTCCTTTATTTATATTGACATGGTCTTGAATATCAACCTACCTCTTCCAAGATTCATCGTCCACTATCTCCTTCTCCTTTGTGAATGCTGGTGCAATGTGTTCATTAACAACCTCGCCCACTTCTTCTGGCTCCATCCTTTGTCCTTGAGTGGACTTCCATTTCCCGAGCTAACCTCTCACTCATTGTATATGTATAAAAGATCTTGGGATTTTCCTTAAAATAAGAACATCGGCCTCTGCCTGGGGCAACTAAGCCAGTGACATTAGCAGTGTGCCATTCGCTTTAATAGGACTCCAAGACGTCAGCACAATAGAGTCATAGAGATGTACAGCGTGTGAACAGATCCTTCAGTCCAACTTGTCCATGCCAACCAAATATCTTAAATTAATCTTGTCCTATTTGCCAGTACTAGGGCCATATCCCTTTAAATTCTTCCTATTCATATACCCATCCAGTTGCCTCTAAAATACTTTATTTGTACCAGTCTCTACCACTTCTTCTGGCAGTTCATTCCAAACACACACAGCAGAGGACTGCAGATAATGGAGATCAGAGTCGAGAGAGTGTGTTGCTGGAAAAGTACAACAGTCAGGCAGCATCCGAGGTGCAGGAGAATCAGCCTATTTAGCTTCTCCCTATAGTTCAAACCCTCCAACCCTGGCAACATCCTTGTAAATCCTTTCAGAACCCTTTCAAGTTGTACAATATCTTTCCTAAAGCAGGGAGGCCAGAATAGCATGCAATATTTCAATAGTGGCCTCACCAATTTCCTGTACACCTCACATTTAATCGGGATTAAACTCCATCTGCCATTCCTTGACCCATTAGTTCATCTGAGCAAGATCCTGTTGTACTCAGAGGTAACCTTCTTCACTATTTACTGCACCACCAATTTTGATGTCATCTGCAAACTTACCAACCATACCTCCTATAGACACACCCATCATTTCTATATGAATGACAAAAAGCAGTGGATCCAGCACTGAGCCTTGCGGTCACAGGCCTCCAATCTGAAAAGCACCATCAGTCTTTTACCTGTATCCAAACGACTAGTTCTCCCTGTATTCCATATTATCTAACCTTGTTAACCAACCTACCACGTGGAAGCTCGAAACCTTCATTGAAGTCCATAGACAACATCCCCTGCTCTTCTTCACTTCTTCAAAAATCTCAATCCAGTTATTGAGCCATGATTTCCCATGCACAAAGCCATGTTGACTGTCCCTAAATCAGTCCTTGTCTTTTCTTCCACCTTTCCAAATACACACAAATTTTGGCTCTCAGAATCCCCTCCAACAACTCGCCCACCACTAATGTCAGGTTTACCCGTCCATTGTTCCCTGCCTTTTTCTTACCACCTTTCTTAAATAATGGAACCATGTTAGCCAAGCTCCAGTCTTCCAGCATCTCACCCGTGGCTATTGATGATACAAATATTTCAGCAAAGGGCCCAGTTTCCCTGACTTCCCATAAAGTTCTAGGGTACTCCTGATCCAGTCAAAGAAACTTCTCAGAGCCTCTATGATCTCCAAAATTAGCATTACTCTTTATTGAACAAAATTAGCATTACTCTTTATTGAGCAGAGAAGCCTCTGTGGATTTATCACTTCTTTACACACTAGTAGCACAGAAAACTCAACCTGACTCAAATCAAATGAAAAAAAAACAAACAGTCAGAAGAAAAACCAAACAGCAGCTGTCCAGCACAGGCAGGTTGGCAGAAGTCTGGGATCCTTCAATTATCCCACCAAAATAAAGCATTCAACTGCACCCTCCATCAGCATAGAAGCTTTCACCTCACTGGGTTCCTAACCTACAACAGATACAGGGACAAAATCTGCTCAACAAAATGTGAAGCACAGCCAATAGGTCTCTGACATTTGAGAAACTGCTGGCAACCAAGCACCTGCTGATCGACATGCCTGTGTACTTGGCCACTTCACACATGGTGAACTTGCAGAGAGAGGCAAGGGAACATCTCCAGGCATGAGAGAGGGGTACACATCAGACTGGTGTGAAAGGTGGATAAGCCTATCCATCTTCTGTCAACACATAGTGTTTGACTGCCTCCTTGGAAAGAAGGGCTGATGCCCAAAACGTCGATTCTCCTGTTCTTTGGATGCTGCCTGACCTGCTGCGCTTTTCCAGCAACACATTTTCAGCGCTGCCTCCTTGGAAAGATTGGGACACTCCTTGATGGCCATTGCAGTCCAATGGTCAGTGGCTGCCAGATATGCATTCATACCTGCACTCCACACTGTCATCATGAATGCTCAGTATCAAAGGCAAGGTGCCAAGGAGGATGAGGCACCAAGCTCATTTCAGGTGCCCCTTCTCAAGGCAACGTGCCAATCGGCATTCTCTGGAGAATATCTGCTACATTCAGCTGAATAAAGAGTTGGGCGAAATATGACAAACAGCTCATCTCACCAACATGAGTAGCAGACAACATTCTGTTATGCAGCACTTCACCAGAAGGAAAAGGTATAGACAATATTCATCTTTACTCCTAAGAAGCACCACTATACTTGGTCCCATCCATCCTCCATGAAGACCAAGAACTCAGTTGGCAATTGAAGGTTCATCTCAAGAGACTGGATGGAGGGGGGCAGTGGACACGAAATATTGAATAAAAACAGAAAAATTCAGGGAGCGAATGGAGGAAGGTCTGGTATAAACAAATACTAAAAATAAAATCAATTGGAAGCAGCATTTCACTTCAATAATATGCAGTCTGCCCTTTAAAGTTGAAAACTAGCAGTCTGAGATCATTTGCAGACAGAGAACTTGTACAGTTGGTTCTACTATAACTTGTGTTTCTTCAACACAAACTGGGGCTTTAACCCAATTGAAGAAGTTAGACTGTTATTTGCAGAACATGAACTTTCCTTAGCTGTATTGGCTATAATGCGATTCCAGCCCCATTAGTTTAAATGGTGTGACTATTGCACAATTTCCTTATAACGCAAGATCGCACAACCGATCATTCATCGCACAATAACCGATCATATGAGAACCCAACGATTGCATTATATCAAAACTGACTGTAATTGCATTATTATCTCTTGAAGACTGCAATTAGCAATATGGTGGTAGTGAGGAAGTGGCTGCCAACTGACTCACTACTCTATTTTGTCCAGGCCTCTTGTGCTCTCTCTGTAGCAGTGTCAGTTTCACTGCTGACACAGTGGTGGCTGGCTTCACAAGCAAATCTGCTGAACTACACTCCTGCTTCCTCAACCCACTCACCATCCATAATTGGACAGCGATTCCAGAGAGACACTGTTAATTGGATACCTTCCAGAAGATTGGGCAGGCAATCCCATTTATGTGGTGATGAATTAATGACCTGAAAGTAGTCAAGAAAAATACTTTTTAAAATTCAGCCCAATTTACTAATTTGGACCCATGTTACTGGTTTGCATCTTACAAACAAAATCTTGTTCCAGAATTTTTCTGGCACACCTTTCACAGCAATAAGATATGCTCAAGAGTAAATCTATATGCTACATAATACACAACAGGTTTATTTCATTTTCTTGTAGAACTGTCACACTTAAGCCTTTGCATTCATGGAACAAATCACAAAAAGCTTCACTAATTACTTATTTCAGAAATAACATTTAGAAACATTCAAACTTTTTCTGAACTATACATGAATAAAAAGAAAAAAATTTTCTCAATGAGACTCTGCTACATGGCAAAAGACACAGTTCTCTTCTTTTAATACCATTCACACAAGGTGGGAACGTTAACATTTTGTTTATTAAAAGGCTTGGCATAGCTCCTAAACTTTAGAAATAATTCAGCATGGTGCTAAACATACCTAGTTTTTGCCAGTTATGATATTTAAAATTATCAACTATATTGCACTTGCCCTGTAAATCTCACAAAATTAATAAAATCAATGCAAATGTTACAAAGTAACTGTACTTTTGTTAAACACTTGTAAGTATAGCATTTTAGATGGGCCATTATAAACAGTTATAAAGAATACTGGAATTGCACATAGTTAATGTCAGACTTTAGAACAGATCTGGAGCGATGGTTAAATGGACTGATTAAGCTTCCCATCTTAAGCTACTCAAGTATGTAAAAGACTGCAGCCAATTGAAAGCTACGTGATCCAGGATGAATACAAATCACTAAGTGATCAAGTCCAAGCCTACTTATGCTCTAAATCGGCTTGATGCATGACATAGTTTTACAACCTGGTGAGAGACTCGAGATTCAGATCTCACAGCTTCATAGCATTAACCTAATTTGTTTACACAAGAGCCACACTGTATAACAAATGTGGCATTACTGGAATTCACTTTTGAAACAGAGACTGACAAGAATCTCATCTTGGTTTGGGGCAAATACCACTGCTAAACAGCACAATAAATAATCGGGTTTCTTCATCAAAAACAAGGGGACATCATGCACATACTAAAACTGTACTCTTTCAGCTATTATGCTGCAGCCCACTGAAAGTATGCAGTGGTGAGGGTAGCAAACTAACAGGAGAAATCTACTTAGTTTGGTACAGATTTCTTTATTTTGTCTGATTATAGTAAAAGCTAATATTTAATCCAGCTTTGTGAAAAAAATAGAGGTGGCACGGTGGCTCAGTGGTTAGCACTGCTGCCTCACAGCGCCAGGGTCCCAGGTTTGATTCTAGCCTCAGATGACTGTCTGTGTGGAGTTTGCACATTCTCCCCATGTCTCCGTGGGTTTCCTCTGGGTGCTCCGGTTTCCTCCCATTGTCCAAAAATGTGCAGGTTAGGTGAATTTGCCATGCTAAATTGCCCATAGTGTTAGGTACATTAGTCAGAGGGAAATGGGTCTGGGTGGGTTACTCTCCAGAGGGTCGGTGTGGCCTGTTTCCACACTGTAGGGAATCTAATCATTAATGTTTCAATCAGTGCAAGCAGACAGAAATGGAATGTTTTAGTTATATTGTGAATGCGGTGGTATAACAATGTCGGTGTTTCAAATAAATTCCAATCCAATGCAAAATACAATGAATGACTAGCTGGCATATGGCAAGCTTCCTTGAGCAGTCAAAGCTTTAAATTCCGAAGATATTTCAGGCAAAAATGTAGCATTTCCTTTACATAGGTTGAATAATCAGGGCAGAGACTTTCGTTAACTACCATTTTGCATTTCCTAGATAAAACATATGCTCAGTTAAACATGGCAAGCTGGTTTGTTAATGGGTCGCAAGGCCCTTATCCTCTACATTTTACTTCAAGTTTGCTCTCCTGCTAGTACTAACAAAATAAGTTCAAGTCACTTAATTAAAAAAAAACTTCCCAACAGCCAAATTAATTAGATATGGTAAGGTTCCCAAAATATATACAGGCCTCTTTCCTCGAGCTCTTGAAGATAAAGTGTTTAAGTAGAGGGATATTAATTGATTGAATATTTAATAATAAAACACACATGAAGAAAGTATAACTGACTGCAGAAACTTCAGCCGAGTTTCAGAACTCAACTGATGGCTGCAATGCATCGTGGTGCATCCACACGTCTGAGAATTATGTTTTTTTTAATTCACGATTGGAATGTGGGCATTGTTGGCGGGGCCAAAGGTTAGCCAGAAACAAATAGTTGAACTTTGGGCTACCTTCAAAGAGGAAAAAGTTTGAACACAATCAAATATCCCCTGAAATGGGAAAAGGAGGAAAACAAGCCCAGAGGTACCTAGATGGAAAAAGATATTCAAATTAAAATAAAGGAGAAAAAAAAAAGTGCTCCTAATGGATGTCAGGTCAGAAATACGATGGAGAACCAAGCTAAGTAAAAAAAGTCAAAAAGGCAGGTGCAAAAGTAAATGAGAGAAGCAAAGAGGAATTATGAATACAGAATGACAGTTAACATAAAAGGGGAATCCCAAAGTTTTCTATCCGCACATTTTTTAAAAATATCATGGGCCGTGGGGGTCAATGCCTGGACAGCATTTATTACCCATCCCTAGTTACCCTTGAGAAGAAAGTGGTGAGCTGTACTCTGCTGTAGTCCACGTTCTTAGGGAGGATATTCCAGGAATTTGACCCAGCAACAGTGAAAGAAAGGCAATACATTTCCAAATCCGGGTAGTGAGTGACTTGGAAGGGAACTTGCAGGTGATGGTATCTGTCACCCTTGTTCTTCTAGGTGCAAGTGTTTGTGGGTTTGGAAGGTGCTATCCAAGGCCCTTTGGTGAACTTTGCAAAGCACCTTATAAATAGTACATACTGCTGCAACTGAATGCTGGTGATCAAGGGAGTGGACATTTGTGGATGTGGTGCCAATCAAGGGTGCTGCTTTGTCCTGGATGGTCTCAAGCTTTTTGAATGTTGTTGGAGTAGTAATCATCCAAGTAAGTAGAGAGTATTCCATCACAATCCTGGCGTATGCCTTGTAGATGGTGGATAGGTTTTAAGTTGTCAGGAAGCAAGTTCCTGACCACAGTATTCAGAGCCTCTGACCAGCTGTTGTAGCCACTGCGTTTAAATGGTGAGTCCAGTTGAGTTTTTGGTCAATGGTGACCCCCAAAATGTTGATAGTGGGGGATTCAATGATAAAACCACCATTGAATATCAAGAGGCTGTTGTTAGCCTATCTCTTATTGGAGATGGTCATTGCTTGGCATTTGCGTCACACAAATGTTACTTGCCATTTGTCAGCCAGATTTTGTCCAGATCTTGTTGCATTTCAACCTGGACTGTTCCTGTATCTGACAAGTCACAAAGTGTGCTGAATACTGTGAAACAAATTGGCAAACATCCCACTTCTGACCTTATGATGGAGGGATGGTTATTGATGAAGCAGCTAAAGATGGTTGGGCTTAGGGCATTATCCTGAGGAACTACTGTGGAGATGGTCTGGAGCTGAGAGGACTAATTTCCAATAACCACAACCATATCCCCGTTTGTCAGGTATGACCACAACCAGCCAAGTGTTTGCCACTGATTTTCTGAACAACATCCCACACAGACTCATCCCGACCCTATCCCTGTAATGCTGCATTTCACATGGCTACCCAACCTAGCCTGCACATACCTGGACACTATAGCATGGCCAATCCAACTAATCTGCACATTTTCAGACGTGGGAGGAAATGGGAGCATCCGGAGGAAACCCACGCAGACACAAGGACAAAGTATAAACTCCACACAGACAGTTGCCAGAGGGTGGAATAGAACTGGGCCCCTGGCACTGTGAGGCAGTGGTGCTAACCACTAAGCACCATGCTGGCCAACAGGAAAGGTTCAGAGGGATAATGGGCCAAGCGCATGCAAACGAGACTAATTTAGCTCAGGAAACTTGGTCAGCATGGAAAAGTTGGACCAAAAGGGTCTGTTTCCGCATGAATGGCCTAAAATTGTGGTGCTTGACTTTTAAAACGATTCTACATTAGAAAAAATTATAAACTT
Organism: Chiloscyllium punctatum; assembly: GCF_047496795.1. Classification (NCBI taxonomy): domain Eukaryota; kingdom Metazoa; phylum Chordata; class Chondrichthyes; order Orectolobiformes; family Hemiscylliidae; genus Chiloscyllium; species Chiloscyllium punctatum. The sequence continues at coordinate 73,402,849 of NC_092748.1, forward strand.
ATCATTTTGTAGAAAGGAAACAATATACCCACCTAGGAAAACATTTTCAAGCCTAAGCTTTTCTTTTTCTATCTGTTTTAAACAAATGGATTCAACTCATTAACAAATCACGTGTAAAGTCTATCAGTATAATGTAGACAACAACATTACAGTGTAGGCCATATCTCAAAAAAAATACAGATGGAATATTCTGAATTAAACATTGCGTTTAATAACAGCTTTGACACTTTTAAGGCTGCAAATATATTTATAGATTAAAACTAATATTCTTATTTATATCTGCTGCATATATCACTTTATTATACCATTATGTTTCTCTAATCATAAAACTGCATGATAAATACCCTTTCATATTACTTATGTCAAAGAATTGATAGTTTATTGAGGTTAGAAAATCCCAAAGTTATACTGTGAAAAAAAGTGATTATCATTAGCAGCTCAATATTTAGCAGCTTTCAAAAATAACATCTTACTGCAGCCCAATGTCATAAATGTGGCATCTTTTTCAAATTGTGGTTAGATTGTCCTAACATTTTGAAAAGCTGCTTATAATTAACTAAGTTGCTTGAGGAAATTTTCAATAAAATGGATATAGAAGTTCTTGCTATTTAGTTTAAAATATTATAATATTTAATAATGCACTGATGTTTTGCAAGTGGATGTCTGAAATCCCAAGTAGTTGCTTGGTGATTTACAGTGATTCAACAGCTTGTCCTAAACAGGTTCAATATAGAAACAAAACAGGATAAAAAAAAAAGACAAAGGATAAAACTTTTCAGAGATATTATTACATACCTCTGCGGCAGATGGGACTTATACCCAGGCCTTCTGTTTCTGAGGTAGGAAGTATCACTGCACCACAAGAGCTCCCCACTTAGCTGTTTGAATCCTTGGTGATGGTTCAGTTTAGCCAAAATCGATATCATCTGGTTTCTGACTTCTGTCAATGGAAACACTGTCTCTACTCCATCCATATTGTCCATGATTTTAGATATTTTCTAATCAATCTGTTCAGATATGTTCTTACACATCTCTGGTGAAGGTGTGATTTGAAGTCAGACCTCCTGGTCTAGAGATAGGGACACTACAACTGCTATAACTTCATTACCTATCTGCTAGCAATCAATCAGAGTGGCAACAATGAATGAGCACCTTGATTCACATATACACAAGCTTGTTCTGCCATGTGACTGTGTTTCTTTAAATGCCAGTGTCTGAGACAGAAACATTGAAGGAACTAATCTGCAAGTGTACTGTGCATTTTCCTTTCTTTCTGTTCTTTACATATTCTTTGCCAAACTGAAGCTTTATTATAGATATGTACACAAAATACTTATTCTCTGGTGTAGCAACACTTTCCCATTTCTATCTTTTCATTTTTATGTCGACTGAAATTGTCAGGAAGCTAAAGTTGAAATTGTTCTCTGTAATTTCCTTTGCTAGACCCTTTGTAATTCCGCTTTTAAACACCTGCTCAAACACCATCTCTTTGACTAAGCTTTCCACTTAATGTCTCCCTTTACATTCAGGAACACTTTATCTATCACTATTTGTAAAGTGCTTTAATATTTCTTCTTACATTAAAAATGTTATAGATGCGACATCTTGCTCCAATGATATGAATTGCAGTTAGTTTTCTTAACGTATTATTTAAAATTTACTGAGGTCAAGCCATTTTGAAACTTTGATATTGAATTCCCTCTACATCTGCTGTACAAGTTATGTATTTTCTGCACCTCAGTTAAAGGAATTAATTCTGCAAAATGATAATGCTGATAATCACATTAGAAAGTAGGACATATCACAATGGTTATGTGACAGAATGTGAGGAATTTTTCAAATGTTAAAGCATTTTTGTTTTTTTCTATTACCATGTCTACAACTAAAAATCCTTGCTTTTTTTGTCCCAAAAGGTTGTGACTAAGTGGTTTATAAAGGCTGGTTTTACCAGGCTTTTGAAAACAACTGCAGTCATATGACAAAGATTATATTGTATTTGAGAGAAAATATAGAAATGAAACAAACTCTAAAACATATGAAAAAGAGACACGGAAAATAAGAGAGGGGATTTCAAAAACACAAAACAAAAAAATCTGGAAGATGCGTAACAAAATCAAGAAGCTTGTTAACTCAAGAGTTAAAGGTTAAATTAGCAATTTTTCACATTTCAAATAAAATGTTGAAAAATTATTTTGTTTCCTTTCTTCCTTAAAGCCTAACTGTTGAGGTACTACAAGTCTTAAACCATTTTAAAAACATTTATGTTTCCCACATCAACATCAAAACACAGATTTCAAAGGTTGATTACTCAATATGTTAAAGTATTTCTGATATAAATAAATCCAGGAATTTCCTATCCTGCTATGCTTTATTTATATCATGAATGATAAACTAAGTAATTGTGATTTGTATGTAGCCCCTTAAGATTCTCTATGTTATTCAGTTGTACAAGGTGAAGTACTTCAGAAAGATATGGGAACATGTGAAATGATACCACTTTAAGAAATTACCTTACCACAATATAGATGTTCTGTTGAGATGTTTTGGGGAGAAAGAGAAGAAAGAAAGAAGATAGAAAATTTATCCACATACTAATCATATTCTGAGGTACTGACACATATAATAAAACTGGCTGACTTTAGATTATTCTTTCTATACATTGTATACAAAGCAAGCCTGATAGGAAGTTCCAGCTGATACAACGTCATGCGCACCACCAACAGAACCTAATATGAGGTCTGGAGAAAAAACAGCAAACAAAAAGTTGCCTTCTAATCGAATAGTTAGTGAAGCACAGATGTCAAACTGCTCATAACCAGAAGAAACAAGCTGATAATGGCTTAACGTGAAAAGGCTGGAGAGTAAGGCAACCATACATGCATATATCAAAGATGCCTCAGACGAATAGTTCTCTTTCATGCATGCCTTCCCACACATCACATTATTCTTGCCACAGCTACTCAGACCTGTGTCAACTCCGATGTTTGATATCCTTTTATGTAACTCATGATACTATTTTGGAGCTGTAGACTATTAATTTTGTAACAATTTCAATAAATTTCCCTAAAGCTTTGTAGTGCTTTGATCCAGAAGACAAACAATGCTCAGGACTAATGAGTGCTTGCATCAGAGAGATTTGGCTTGCCATGGCAATTTCCCATCAAAAACTAGCAAACTTCCATTAGGTTAATTGTTATAGTCTGACTTTAATATTATGCAATATCGTTATTAATTTTCAAATAGTGAGATTCAGGTTATAATTGCTATTACCCTTTTGACTAGACTCAAAAGAGGTGATTTTCTAAAACATGCATCCTTGACATGGAACCTCACCCTCCAGAAAATCTAAGGCAATCAACTATTCTCTGGCATAACAGAGTTTAAAAAAACCATTGGCACCAGCCTCTGACTTCCAAGTTGCAGACAGTAACCTCCGATTTGCCAGCATGCACAAGACTACTAAACTGACTAGTAAGGGGTGGGGTTCAGTTGCATGAAAAATTCTGGGGAAAAAATTGGAAGGGGAGGAGCTTTCAACAAATGTTATTAAAGCTTCCACAACAAGTAATATGACAGAGAATATGGAAAGAGTCAGGAATCTAACTTCAGAAACAGCAGTTAAGGGGACAACTATAAGAAGGGGGGCACTCAACATAGAACTGAGGGTGTTGGGTTTAAATGCAAGTATACAAAACAAGGTATATGAATTAGCTGTGCAGACTGAAATTGGCAATTATGTTATTGTGGGTATCACAAAGACGTCACTACAAGGGGATCTGGGTTAGGAATTAAGTATCCAAGGGTAAACATCCTATCAAAAAAAAAAGGCAGGTGTGCAGAGAGGGCTGGAATGCCTAGTTCGTAAGAAATGAAATTTATATCTCTTTTTACTATCAATTTGAATCAAAAGGTGTAGAATCTGTGTGGGTTGTGTTGAGGAACCACAAAAAGGGAAATAAAAGCCCTGATGGGAGTTGTGTTCCAGTCTCCTAGAAGTATCAGGAGGTGGGAAAGAAAATATACCAGGGGATTAAAAAAGGCATGTAAGAAAAGCACTATTACAAAAACCATGAGGGACTTCATTAAACAGATTGGAGCAGATTTTAAGGAAAGAATATTCGTCGAATGCCTCAGAGATTTTTTTTGGAGCGGCTTGTGGTCGAGCCCACTAAGGCAATTCTGGATTTGGTAATGAGGCAGACTTGATTACAGAGCTTAAGGTGAACAAACCGCTAGAAAGCAGTGACCATAACATGATAGATTTCACACTGCAGTTTGAGATAGAGAAGCTGGAATCAGATATACCAATATTAAAATTGAGTAAAGGTAACAAGAGGAGCTGGCCAGAGTTGGTTGGAAAGGATGCCTAGGGAAGATAGTAGAGCAGCAATGGCAGGAGTTTCTGGGATTAATTTGGTACGTACAGCAGAATTCTCCCCAAGGAAGAAGAAACGGAATAAAGGGAGCATGAGGCAACCATTGCTGACAAGGGAAGTCAGGGACAGCATAAAAGCAACAGAAAAAGCATGTGGTGAACATTAGCAGAGGATAACTAAAAAAGCAATAATTGGGAAAAGATGAAATAAAAACGTAAACTAGCTAATATGAAAGAAGATTGCAAATATTTTAAAAATATATTTAAAAGAGAAAAGAATAGACACTGGACTGCTAAAACCAAACTAGTAATGGGAAACAAAAAAAATGGCAGACAAGCTGAATAGGTACTTTCCATCAGTTTACACAATGGAAGAAACCAGCAGGATGGGGCATTGGCATCAGTTTTGGAATCGGGGGATCTGTACCATTGGGACGGTCTCCACCTGAACCGATCTGGTACCAATGTTCTAGCGAAGAGGATAAATAGGGTGGTCAGTAGGACTTTAAACTTCTGAGTTGGGGGGGGGGGGGGTGGGGTGAGGGAAAGTGAAAGCGACAGGGAGTATGGAGTTAAATGGAAAGATAAGCAGGAGGGTAGCATGTATGCAGGTGGATTTAACCCGGAGGCAGATTAGGAATGCCACAAAAAGGAAGGATAACTTAGGACATCTTATGACTTCCAATATCTCTAATGATAAGAATGTTAGCATTAAGGCGCTTTACCTGAATGCTCGTAACATTCGTAACAAAGTAGATGAACCAATGGCACAGATCATTGTGAATGATTATGATGTGGTAGGCATCACAGAGACATGGTTGCAGGGGATTCAGGACTGGCAGTTAAACATCCAAGGATTTACAACTTATTGAAAAGACAGGGAGGTGGGCAGAGGGGGCGGGGTGGCCTTGTTAGTTAAGAACAAAATTAAATCTATGGCACTGAATGACATTGGGTCGGAAGATGTGGAGTCTGTGTGGGTGAAATTGAGGAACCACAAAGGCAAAAAAACCATAATGGCAGTTATATACAGATCTCCTAATAGTGGTCAGGACCAGGGGCGCAACATGTACCGGGAAATAGAAAAGGCATTTCAGAAAGGCAAGGTCACGGTGATCATGGGGGACTTCAATATGCAGGAGGACTGGGTAAATAATGTTGCCAGTGGATCCAAAGAAAGGGAATTCTTGGAATGCTTACAGGATGGCTTTTTAGAACAGCTTGTCATGGAGCCCACAAGGGAGCAGGCTATTTTGGACCTAGTGCTATGTAATGAACCAGACTTTATAAAAAATCTTAAAGTAAGGGAACACTTAGGAAGCAGTGATCATAATATGGAAGAGTTCAGTCTGCAGTTTGAAAGAGAGAAGGCAAAATCGGACGTAATGTTGTTACAGTTAAACAAAGGTAATTACAAGGGCATGAGAGAGGAACTGACGAAAATCGACTGGAAGCAGAGCTTAGCAGGGAAGACAGTAGAGCAAAAATGGCAGGAGTTTGTGGGTATAATTGAGGACACAGTACTGAGGTTCATCCCCAAGAAAAGAAAGATTATCCGGGGAGGGATTAGACAGCCATGGCTGACAAAGGAAGTCAGGAAATGTATTAACGATAAAGAGAGATCCTATAAAGTGGCCAAGAGCACTGGGAAATCAGAAGATTGGAAAGGCTACAAAAACAAACAGAGGATAACAAAGAGAGAAATAAGGAAGGAGAGGACCAAATATGAAGGTAGGCTAACCAATAATATTAGAAATGATAGTAAAAGTTTCTTTCAATACATAAGAAACAAACGACAGGTAAAAGTAGACATTGGGCCACTTCAAACTGGAAAACTAGTGATGGGAGATAAGGAAACAGCTGAAGAACTTAATAAGTACTTTGCGTCAGTCTTCACAGTGGAAGACAGGAGTAATATCCCAACAATTAAAGAGAGTCGGGGGCTGAGTTGAGTATGGTTGCCATTACAAAAGAGATAGTGCTAGAAAAGCTAAAAGGTCTTAAAATTGACAAATCTCCTGGCCCCGATGGGCTACATCCTAGAGTTCTGAGAGAGGTGGCTGAGGAAATAGCGGAGGCGTTGGTTGAGATCTTTCAAAAGTCAGGGAAAGTCCCGGATGATTGAATGACCGCTGTTGTAACCCCATTGTTCAAGAAAGGATCAAGACAAAAGATGGAAAATTATAGGCCAATTAGCCTAACCTCGGTTGTTGGTAAAATTCTAGAATCCATCTTTTTAAATTCTTGGAAGAGCAGGGTCAGATTAGAACAAGTCAACATGGATTTAGTAAGGGGAGGTCGTGCCTGACAAACCTGTTGGAATTCTTTGAAGCGGTGACAAGTAGGTTAGACCAGGGAAACCCAGTGGATGTGGTCTACCTAGACTTCCAAAAGGCCTTTGATAAGGTGCCACACGGGATGCTGCTGAGTAAGGTTAGGGCCCATGGTGTTTGAGGTGAGCTACTGGCATGGATTGAGGATTGGCTGTCTGACAGAAGGCAGAGAGTTGGGATAAGAGGTTCTTTTTTGGAATAGCAGCCAGTGACAAGCGGTGTCCCGCAGGGTTCAATGTTGGGGCCGCAGCTGTTCACGTTATATATTAATTATCTGAATGAAAGGACTGGGGGCATTCTAGCGAAGTTTGCTGATGATACGAAGATAGATGGACAGGCAGGTAGTACTGAGGAGGTGGGGAGGCTGCAGAAGGATCTAGACAGTTTGGGAGAGTGGTCCAGGAAATGGCTGATGAAGTTCAATGTGAGCAAATACGAGGTCTTGCACTTTGGAAAAAAGAATACAAGCATGGACTACTTTCTAAACGGTGAGAAAATTCGTAAAGCCAAAGTACAAAGGATCTGGGAGTGCTAGTCGAGGATTCTCTAAAGGTAAACATGCAGGTTGAATCCGTGATTGAGAAAGCGAATGCAATGTTGTCATTTATCTCAAGAGGGTTGGAATATAAAAGCATCGTTGTGCTACTGAGACTTTGTAAAGCTCTGGTTAGGCCGCATTTGGAGTAGTGTGTCCAGTTTTGGGCCCCACACCTCAGGAGGGACATACTGGCACTGGAGCGTGTCCAGCGGAGATTCACATGGATGATCCCTGGAATGAGAGGTCTAACATACGAGGATCCTGGGATTGTACTCATTGGAGTTTAGAAAGTTAAGGGGAGATCTAATAGAAACTTACAAGATAATACATGGCTTGGAAAGAGCGGACGCTAAGAAATTGTTGCCGTTAGGCGAGGAGACTAGGACCCGTGGGCACAGCCTTAGAATTAGAGGGGGTCAATTCAGAACAGAAATGTGGAGACATTTCTTCAGCCAGAGAGTGGTGGGCCTGTGGAATTTATTGCCGCGGAGTGCAGTGGAGGCTGGGACGCTAAATGTTTTCAAAGCGGAGATTGATAAATTCTTGATGTCACAAGGAATTAAGAGCTACGGGGAGAATGCAGGTTAGTGGAGTTGAAATGCCCATCAGCCATGATTAAATGGCAGAGTGGACTTGATGGGCCAAATGGCCTTACTTCCACTCCTATGTCTTATGGTCTTAGCATACCAAAACTGAGAGAGATTTAGGGGAGGACATGAGCGTACTGGCCATTACTAAGGAGAAGGCGCTAGGGAAGCTAAAAAGTCTGAAGATGGATAAATCACCTGGACTGAATAGATTACACCCCACAGTTAACTGAGGAGATTATAAAGACATTGGTCACGATCTTTCAGGAATTACTGGAATCAAGGAGACTGCCAGAGGACTTGAAAATGGTTAATGTAATAATCTATTTAAGAGGAGAGGGAGGCAGAAAGAACACAGCAAGCCAGGTAGCATCAGGTAGTGTGTAAGTCGACATTCCAGGTGTAACCCTTCTTCAGGACTGGAGGTGGGTGCGGGGGGAGCTGCAGATAAAGGGGGTGGTGGGAGCAATGTGGTGAAGTGAGGATAGGTGAAGACAAACAGAGGGTACAACCTGGTTGGGTCAATGGGAGGAATGGATCCAGTTGGTGACAGGGAGCAGTGGAAGTGGTGGGGAGGGAGTCGGGGGATGGTGTGGGAGGTTATTTGAAATTGGAGAACTCAATGTTGAGTCCTCCAGGCTGCAGGGTGCCCAGGCAGAAGATAAGGTATTGTTCCTCCAAGAGGCACTGTGGTTTGTTTTGGCAATGGAGGAGGCCAAGGACGGTCATGTCGGAGAGGGAGTAGGAAGGGGAATTGAAATGGGTGGTGACTGAGAGGTCGGGTTGGCCTCTGCAGACTCAGCTACAATGCTTGGTGAGCCATTCCCTAAGTTTGCGTTCAGTTTCCTCAATGTAGAGAAGACCACATCGGAAGCACCTGATGCAATAAAATAGGACAGAAGAGAGGCAGGTGAACCTCTGTCTCACTTGGAAGGACTGCTTGGGGCCCTGGATGGAGGTGAGGGACTGGTGTACTGGCAGGTTTTACATTTTTTCTGGTTGCAGGGGAAGGTACTTGGGGGTTCCGTGGCAGGGGGGGGCGACAGGGTGGCGTGAACCAAAGACTGACAGAGGGAACTGTCCTTGTGGAAGACTGAGAGGGGTGAGGAGGGGAGAATGTTCTTGGTGGTGTGGTCTATTTGGAGTTGACAGAAGTGTTTGAGGATGATGTGTTGGATGTGGATACTAGTGGGGTAGTAGATGAGGACAAGGGGTCTCTGTCCTTATTGCATGGGGGTGGTTTAGAGCAGTGGACCGGGGAATGGAGGTGGTGCAGCAAAGGGCTATCTGGATGATGGAGGGAGGTAAAGCACATTGCTCAAAACATATCTGGGATGCTCACGAGTGGAATGTCTCCTCATCAAAGTAGTGGACTCTCTCTTCCATCCTAGTTAATTGCACAAGGTGCTCCCGATGTGGTCTTCTCTACATCAGGAAAACCAAACGTAAACTTAGGGAAGAGCTCACTGAGCATCGCAGCCACGTCCACAGGGGCCAACTGGACCTTCCAGACACTGCTCATTTCAATTCCCCAAATTGCTCCCTTTCGAACATGACCATCCCGGGCCTCCTTCACTGCCAAAACAAACCACAGTACCTATTGGAGGAACACCTTTTCTTCCTTCTGCGTACCCTACAGCCCAGAGAACTAAACATGGAGTTCTCCAATTTCAAATCACATTCATCCCCATTCCCCAACTTCCTTCCCAACTCCTCCCATCTCTTCCACTGCTCCCTGCTGCCAACCGGATCCATTCCTCCCACTGACCCAACCAGGTCATACCCTCTATTTGTCTTCACACATCCTCACTTCACCACCCTGCCTGCCTCCCCCTTTTTCTGCAGCTCCCTCAGTCTGTTAAGGGGAGGTCATGGCTAACAATCTGTTACAATTCTTTGAGGAAGTAGTGAGCAAGTTAGACAAAAGAGATCCAGTGTTCATGATCAATGTGGATTTCCAGAAAGTTTTTGGCAAAGTGTTGCACAGGAGGTTGTTAAATAACTTAAGAGACCCATGGTGTTAGGGACAAGGAACTGTAATGGAAAGAAAGCTGGCTGACTGGCAAAAGGCAGAGAGTAGGGCTAAAGGGTTTTATTTTCCAGGATGGTAGCTGATGACGGAGTTCTGTAGGAGTCTGTGTTGGGACCACAACTATTCACGTTCTACATTCACAATATGGAAGAAGGAATTAAGGGCATTGTTGCTAAGTTTGCAGATCACACATGTTAGTGGTGGTGGTGAGGAAGCAGGGAAGCCATAGAAAGACTTGTACAGACTCGGAGACTGGGCAAAGAAGTGGCAGATGGAATACAATGTGCTAAAGTATAAGATAGGATGAAAAGCAGCATAGACTATTTTTTAAAAACAGAAAAGGTTTAGGAAATCTGAAACACAAAGGGACTTGAAAGTCCTAGTTCAGGATTCTCATAAGGTTAACATGCAGGTTCATTTGGCAGTTAGAAGGTAAATGTTTAGCATTTATTTCACGAGGGTTGTAATACAAAAGTAGGGGTGCTCTTCTCCTGAGGCTGTATTAGGCTCTGGTCAGAATACATTTGGAATATTAAGAGCAATTTTAGGCCCCATATCTGAGGAAGGATGTGCTGGCATTGGATGGGATCAAGAGGGAGGTTTACAAGAATCAAGCTGGGGATGAAGGGCTTGTCATACAAGGAGTAGTTGAGAACTTTAGGTCTTGACTCAATGGAGTATATAAAGATGAGGGGGAATCTGATTGAAACTTGCAAAATACTGAGAGGTTTGGATAGACTGGACATGGAGAAGTTTCCATGAGGAGATGACACTAGGACATGTGGGCAAAGCTTCAGAATAAAGGAACAAGCCTTTAGAACTGAAAAGAGGAGGAATATCTTTAGCTAGAGGGTGGTTAACATGTGGAACTGATTGGCACTCAGGGCTGCGCAGGCTAACTCATTGAGTATATTTAAGACAGAGATCAATAGATTCATGTTTGGTAAAGGGATCAGGGTTATGGGGAATGGCAGAAGAAACAGCAATGAGAAACATATCAGCTATGTTCAAATGGTGGAGTAGACTTGATGGGCGAAATGGCCTAATTTTGTCTCAGTCTTATGGCTCAATGGAAGACATGTCTTAAGAGCAAAGATTAAACAGACCGGGACCCTATCCACTGGAGTTTAGAAGAATGTAAGGTGATCTTGTTGAAATATATAGGATTCATAAGCGGCTTGATAGGGTAAATGCCGAGAGGCTATTTCCCCTCATAGAAAAACAGAGACAGAGAAAATTACAGTACAGTACAGGCCCTTCGGTCCTCAAAGTTGCATCGATCTGTGGAACCAATGGGAAGCCTATCTATCCTACTATTCCATTTTTGTCCATATGTTTATCCAATAACCATTTAAATGCCCTTAAAGTTGGTGAGGCAGTGCATTCCATGCCCCTACTACACTGAGTAAAGAAACAGCCTCCTTAGGTCGCCAGTTCAATTCTGGCTCGATGGAGCCTAAGCCGCTCTTTGTGGGTGGCACGGTGGCACAGTGGTTAGCACTGCTGCCTCACAGCGCCAGAGACCTGGGTTCAATTCCCACCTCAGGCAACTGTCTGTGGGGAGTTTGCACATTCTCCCAGTGTCTGCGTGGGTTTCTGCCGGGTGTTCTGGTTTCCTCCCACAGTCCAAAAAATGTGCAGGTTAGGTGAATTGGCCATGCTAAATTGCCCATGTTAGGTGATGAGATAAATGTAGGGGAATGGGTCTGAGTGGGTTGCTCTTCGGAGGGTTGGTGTGGACTCGTTGGGCCGAAGGGCCTGTTTCCACACTAAGTATTCTAATCTAATCTGTCCTATATCTATCACCCCTCAAATTAAAGCTATGCCCCTTTATGCTAGCCATCACCATCCAAGGAAAAAGGCTCTCACTGTCCACTCCATCTAATCCTCTAATTATGTTGTATGTCTCTATTAAGTCACCTCTCAACATTCTTCTCTTGAACAAAACCAGCCTCAAATCCCTCAGCCTTTCCTCATAAGACCTTCCCTCCAGACCATTCTGGTAAATCTCCTCTGAACCCTTTGTAAAGCTTCCATATCCTTCCTATAATGCAGTGATGAGAACGGTATGCAATACTCCAAGTATAGCCACACCAGAGTTTTGTACAGCTGTAACGTGACCTCATGGTTCTGAAAGTCAATCCTTCTACTAATGTTAGGTTCTTTTCCTGAGCTGTCACACATGAGATGCAATTTGTGCACACCCCACTTCTGCAAAGGTTAAAATTTATTAAAACCTGTAATAACTCGGTGACCCCCACTGACTCTCTTCGCAGATTTGAAAGGTTGAGTCAAAGAGACCCCGAACAAAGAAAACACATCTGCTTTATACAGGTCAGTTGGTAATGCTCACAGGTACTCTGGCCACTCCCCCAGTCACATGCCACTCAAGATAACCCCTAGTCACTCCCTCAAAGTCACATTACCCCAGGTACATTGGTAGGATGAGGTCATTCTCTGTGATGATGTTAATGTAAATGCCCTAATCCTGGGGCATCGTTATGCAGATGATTTCCTGACTCAATGATTCCCCAAGACAATGTAGGTGTGATATGCCTAGTTTCGGGGAATGACTATGAAAGCATTTCTGAATGGAAGACACTGAATGATAGTTTAATTTGATAATAGTAAGGGAGTAGTAGCAAATGACGGTCTAAATGGAGTGGGAGTTATCCGCATGCCTGCATGAATGTTGTCCCCACTCACTTCCAGAATGTGGAGTCAGTGCAGTTTAACCCTTTAATATTACACTAATGTCCAGAGAGAGAAATCCATTTAATCTTTTAACATTACACTAATAAAAGCTAACATACTGTATGCCTTCTAAAAAACCTTATCAACTTGGGTGGCAACTTTCAGGGATCAATGTACACCATCTCTTTGCTCATCTACACTACCAAGAATCTTGCCGTTAGCCCAGAAATCTTTATTCCTGTTGCTCCTTCCAAAGTGCACCACCTAACACTTTTCCACATTAAACTCCATTTGTCACCTCTCAGCCCAGCTCTGCAGCTTATCCATGTCCTTCTGTAAGCTGCAACGTCCTGCCGTACTATCTACGACTCCACCGACCTTAGTGTCATCCACAAATTTACTAACCCATCCTTCTACACCCTCATCTCGGTATTTTGTAAAAATGACAAACAGCAGTGGACTCAGAACAAATCCTTGCTGTACACCACTAGTAACTCAACTCCAGGATGAACATTTCCCATCAATCACCACTTTCTGTCTTCTTTCAGCTAGTCAATTTCTGATCCAAACTGCTAAATCACCCTCAATCCCATGCTTCCGTATTTTCTGCAATAACCTCATCAAATGCCTTACTCAAATCCATATACACCACATCAAACTGTTTGGTCACCATCTCAAAAGGACTCAATAAGGTTTGTGAGGCATGAACTACATTTCACAAAACTGTGCTGACTATCCCTAATCAACTTATTTCTCTCTAAATGATTATAAACGCTCTCTTATAACCTTTTCCAACACTTTACCCACAACCAAAGGAAGGCTCACTAGTCTATAATTACCAGGGTTGTCTCTATGCCCCTTCTTGAAGAAGGGGGCAACATTTGCTATCCTCCATTCTTCTGGCACTATTCCTGTTGACAATGATGACATAAAGATCAAAGCTAAAGGCTCTGCACTTACCTCCCTGGCTTCCCAGAGAATCCTTGGATAAATCCCATCCCGCCCAGGGATTTATATATTTTCACACTCTCCAGAATTGCTGACACCACTTCCTTATGAACCTCAATACCATCAAGGGTTGTGGAGAAAATGTGGACCTGAGAAGTGTCAAAACAGCCATGATCCTACTGAATGGTGGGGCAGGCTTAAGGGGCTGAATTGCCTCCTCCTGTTTCTAGGTCTTTGGTAACCATGGCCTTGGCTCAGTTGATTGTATTTGCACTTTCAAGTTTCAGATCTCATTTCAGAGACTTGAACACGACATTACTAATGTACAAACTTTCATTTCAATGACATGTGGGGCATTGATTAGTATGACAGAAAAAATAGGGACCCAGCACAGATCCCAGTGGTAAGTCACTGGATACTGGCTTCGAGTCACTAAAGCAGCCTTCTATCAACACCCTCTGTCTCTGACAACTAGACAATGTTGAGTCAATGGTTTAGTCCTAAACCATTTGGTGTGTTGACTCATTGTAGGCAGGAGTAAATCTGCCTTGTTACTTAAAAGTTTAAGAAATTAATTAGTAGGAATTAATTAATTGAATCATCCAAATTCCTGATTTCTAAATACTACTTAGTAACATACGGTGTCCAACCACCCCCTATTTAGTAGAAGCTCAATGCACAATGCTTTCTTTAATGTTACTGGAACTAAATACACTGTTGCTTGCATGCTTTATTAAATGAAGACTGCATAGTTACTGATAACTATCACTGCAAAGTATCGATAGGCTGCAGTATGATTCAAAAGTACTGTTCAAGTTGCCAACCCCTCTCAATTTCTACCACCCAAGGACAATGGTAGCAGAAACATGTGAATACTACCACTTGAAGTTTCCTTCCATGTCACACAGCATCCTGGCCACAAAATAGATTGTTTTTCCTTCATCACTGTTGGTTTCAAAATCCTAACTTTATTTTCTTACAGCAATCTGGGGACATCCACACCTCAGAGATTCCAATGCTTCAAGTCAGCAGCTTATCTCCATTTTAGAGACAAATTCAGGATTGGAATGATCTACCCAGTGACAACCCACGAAAAATGAGAACTAATAAATGCAGAGTTTGAATGATGCACTGCACAGTGCTGGTGAGCACAGGTGAAGTTTTGGCCCTGGATTTCTTTTTACAAAGTTAGCTTACAGCACATTCCATTATCCAATCACTTGGTTGACACCCATTATTCTAATCAACATTCACACCTTTGCTTGACTGACATCACAAATCAGACATCCAGCCCAATTCGCTTAACATTTATTGTGACCACAGGGGTTACAAGCCAAACAAAAATCAACCTTGCTATCACTGGATTCACAATATACTGAACTTAAAAATTCAACTACCCTCCAAATACCTGAATTGTTCCCAAAGAGATTTTAAAAATAATGGATCTTGGACACCAAGTGTATACCTTAAACAAAAATTAAAAATTTATTAGGAAATCAAGCTTAGCAGAAAACAGATTAACAACAAGACAATCTAATTAATATCTACAATCAAATCCCTATCTTTGATAAGAAAGATCCACACATAAACAGACCAACAGACACACACAAATAAGGGACAAAATTTTAAAAATAGAAACATAATTTGCCAGTTTGACAACCATTTCAATGACAAAAATAATTCCTTCTGGAATCCTTTAATATTATGCCATATCATCACTGGTCAATGCAAACAGCTTCCATAGACCTCTGAAAACTTTAACTTATTTCTTACAGATTGGGATGGTTTGCTCAGAACCTTCAGGCAAAACCAAAAACAGCTTCCAAAATTACTTCATGCTAAAAACTATTAGCACTAGTTCACTCTTTTTCAACATTGTAGTTGGCTGGCCAGCATGTGTCTGCCTTAATAACAATATCTCAGTGCCAAATCACCTACAGTGCTCTGAAAGCAGTACCTGTATTACCTTACCAGGCCAAATGACAACAGTAAACATCAATCTTCTGTTATCTCCTGTGTTTTTAGAACAAGTTGCTGTTCAAAGTCCAATTCTACACTTCAACTCTCAGTTCCAAACCAAAGATTAGCAAAACAAAACTGGTGGTGGTCTCAACACATCATACAAATAAACATTGTGAAGAGGTTTCAAATGCTTGTAGTTTCAATTAGTGAACATTTAAAGGCTATGAATGACTAACACTTTCATTGGATTGTCTTGGAAAGGATTTTTCACATATTGGAAAGTTATCAATTAATGACTCTTTTCAGAAGTCTTTACCCCATTAATCCAAATGTCACAATAACATTCATTGCTTCCATTTGGTGCATAGGGAGTGAAAATACATGGAATTGCATTGCATGATAGGGCATGAGCAAGACATTTTTCACCTAGCTCACAAATAGTTCCTTCTCATGGATTTTGGCTCATGGCACTTTTGAGGAACTATGAATCATATCAAATTGATTCATCATATGGCAGGATTAACGTATAAGGAGAGATTGAGTCAGTTAAGATTGTATTCACTGGAGTTATGAAGAATGAGGGGTATCTCATAGAAGTCTATGAAATTCTATCACGTCCAGGCATGTTATATGCAGAATGGGTGTTCCTGATAATGGAGGAGTCCAGAGCCATCGGTATAAGAACAAAGGTGTAAACATTTTAGAAATGAGAGGAGGAGAAATTTCTTTATCCAGACAGTAGCGAGCCTTGTGCGAAGTTTTGGAAGCCAAAATAGTATGCGTTTTCAAAGAGGAGGTAGATACAACTTGTGTAGATCTGGGGATGTAGAGTAGGGACGGATTAGATACGTATATTTTATTAGACTATATACAGAGCGAGCATCTTTCTTAAAAGGTAGATCCACATACATTCAGATAAAACTAGATTTACCAGACACTGCAGCCCAATGACTGGAAAGTTTTCCCCACTAGGTCCCATTTTCAGAACTCTCAAATATCCAGCATTTTTGGGAGGACAAAATTAATGCTACAAAGACGCTCAAACTCTCCTTGAGGCACAGGAGACGTTACTGACTGGGAAGTGCTTGCTAACAAGTACACAAAATGCTCAAACTACAGAGTGTGCTTCAAGTCCAAACTCCTTCAAATGCGGAGGCAGAAGAGAAAAGGAAAAAAAGCAAATTCTACAGTCCAGATCCCATAACTGGCAGAACACCCAAAAATTTGAGACCTGAGAATCAGCCTATTCAATCACATGACAACACAAGTCAGAAACCTGTGACCCTGTGCAGGTATCATTCTTAAACTGAGGATCAGCAAGCTGAAGATGACTCAGTATTGTTACAAGGCTTTTAACAACAGCAAGATTATGTACAAGAATAAGCACCAATGGATGTCAAGGTATGGAGGTGGCAGCAAAACACTTTCATAAGCTTTGTGAAGAAAATGCAATGAAATAACACAGAGGGTTTATAGAGAGATACTGAGGCATCAGTAAAGGAATTAAACAAAATCTCGAGTGGTAGGAGATCAGGAGGATGCACAGAAGGTCAAACTTTGACATCACATAGATTCTCAACTCGGTGTGGCAAGTTTTAGTTCAATGAAAGTATCTGTTGCCATGGAAACATTGCAAGCTGCACTCAGCACCAACTGATTTACTGGCCCAGGAATGCCTCAAGCTAAGCCTGACTGTTAACAACTTTGCCTTCCATTCAGCCCTTAGTTGAGCTTCCATTGCCATAAAATCTCCACTACAATAACTACGTACTTCTACTTCTGTAACTTGGCCTGCGCTGCCATTACCTCAACCCAGCTGCTGCTGAAATTCTCACTATGCATGTTACATCAGACTCAACTATTCTAAATGTCTTCCTGATCAACCTCCATCCTATAGCCTCCACTGTTCATGCTTTTACCCACAAAACATCCAAATCAGCCCAGTCCTCACTATCTGACATTGACTCTTGTTTCTCTGGTCCTCCAAATTAAAATTCTTGTTCTGCTGTTCAAAATGTTTTCATGGTTTCACACTGATCAGGTCTATAATCATCTTCAGATCTTTAGTGAACCCCCAACCCAACCTCATTGTGCCTACCTACACTTCAGACATCCTGTTTTATTGCCTTCACTTCCTCCAATTCTCAGGAACCCTGTTTTCAGCAAACTAAACAAGGAATTTCTAGTTTAAATCTCAAACCTCACTGCAATCTTCCTTTTCAATGTTACGAAGCCTCTGTGAAGGATCAAGAAAGGTTTCCTGAGTTAAAGGCATTACAAGGTGCAACTTGCTGACCTTGGAATAAACACGGCTGCTGTTGAATATTACAAAGTTAAAAATTATGAAAACAGACAAACAAAAATAAATCCAACAGCAAATACTAATACTGGAAATCTGGAATAAGAGGAGAAAGAACTGAAAATACTCAACAGACATGCAGAGACAGAGAGAGAAGCGGAAAGACAGAGAACAGACAACAGACACACAAAATTGTTCCCATTTCAGGTCAAGGACTCTTCAGTTCCAAACATCTGAAGGAAGTTCCTTGACCTGAAATGTTTTTTTAAAAATCCATTATGGATTAATTGAATCCACAGGAGTGTGACAGGAAGAAACATAACCTTTCATTTCCTGTGCATGCAATTTAATTACTTTTTAATTATTAAAGAGGCACTAGACCAGATTTTGGGAATTCCATTTACAAATACTCATCAAAGCTCAGAAACCACTGAAGTGTATGAAGGAAAGGCAGTCAAAAGGAAGTTCATTAATGGAATGAACATTGATTAGACTGTAATTGTTCTCAGCTTTTAGTTGGAGTTTTGGGATAAATAGGAAGCAATTGGAAATTGCTTGGGCAAAACATATTCTAGCTACAGTCATTACCATGGAAAGATTATTTCAGCCTGACAACACTTGAAGAATACTATAAAGAAATGCTATATGCTTCATCTGATTTGCAGGTGATTGCATACATTAACAACAAATAACTTTTATGAGGGCACTGTTGAAACACTGGCACTGGGAATCATCTGGGTGACGTACACCCTATTTGATAAACTTCAAATTGATTGGAAAATTTGGTGGCTAAATCAACTTTGAAGTTGATCGCTAAAGCTTCTTAGAAGCATGGTGACCAAAACTTATTCAAGAAAATAAGTTTCTTTAGAAGAATCAACAACACTCCATGGAGTGCTGCATTATGACTTATGGCTAGTATGCAGTATATCTTTCAGTGGTATGCTCATGATGTCATCATCATTGCATGACATATGACCAGATGATAAAGCAATCTCAGAGTGGGGGTTCTTGTGGCATAGTGATAGTGCCCCTACTTTGGAGCCAGTAGATACAGGTTCAAGTCCCACTTGCTCCAGAGGCATATAATAACATCCCTATAGATGATGATAAAAAATATCTGTAGAGTTCTGGGTCTCCATCTTATTGTGACCACTTGCAGCATGACATGCTGAGTGAAGTTCTGAGGGAAATGAATGGCTCAGTATTAGTTCCTGCAAGGAAGTTCTTGTGATTATTACAAATCATGCTGTCTACATTTTTTACAAATATCTATTAAACCCTTTTACATCGCATTTTCAAATCTAGTTCTTATGTTATGGAAGCCAACACAAGCATTACCTCATCAAGTACAAATATTCCGATGAAGATAAAAGCCCATCAGTGTTTCTATGGTGGAGTTGATCACAAAGGTTTATGATTAGAGTGATGCTGGAAAAGCACAGCAGGTCAGGTAGCATCCAAGGGGCAGGAAAATCGACATTTCGGGCAAACGCCCTTCATGTTCATTCCTGAAGGGCTTTTGCCTGAAACATCTATTTTCCTGCTCCTCAGATACTGCCTGACCTGCTGTGCTTTTCCAGCACCAATCCATCTAGACTCTGGTTTCCAGCATCTGCAGTCCTCACTTTTGCCACAAAGGTTTATGGTCTTGTGCAACAAAATATTTAGTCTTTAAACAAACAAAATCATCATGTCACAACAATACTGCAGTTCTGAAGTTTCCCTCCACCGATGTTGCTAGACCTGCTGAGTTGCTGGAGCAAATTTGATTTTTGTTTTGCTGTCGATCTCAAGTTCTGTTTTGTTATCATATTGCATGGTGTTTCACTGTTTACTCATTTGCACTATACCGCAAATGAAACCTACTTTGGCTAATATAAAAGTAACTTCTAATGCACCAAATTATTTGTTATTTCATAAAAGAACATAAATCTACCCAATTGTCTGAATTTCTCCTGTGGAATATTAAGTCTTTAGTGAGGGCTGTGTGTCCTGATTATTGTGAACTGCATGATATAAATAGTTGTATTGTATAAAATGATATCCAAACATTTGAATGACATTCATTTGTGTAAGTACATGAATAGGGATGGTTTGGAGTGTTATGGGCCAGTTGCAGGCAAGTGGGACTAGTTTAGTTTGGGATTATGGTTGTCATGGACTGGTTGGACTGAAGGGTCGGTTTTCCATGTTGTATGACTCTTATATATGTATTACACATTTCTCTTTTAATACTGGCAACTGTTGTAATGGAGGTGGGAGGGGTGCACACTCAAGGTCCACCACTCCACCTATATTTTAAAAAGTAATCAATCAATATGGCCAATTGTGTGTAACAATCTGTTTCAGAAAATGAATCCACTAACCAGATTTCTTTAATAACAGAACTGTCGATTTACTATAAAACAAATCTTCTTCAATAAAGAGGAAAACTGTGTTAACATAGAAATAAAAGCAAAATACTGCAGATGCTGGAGCTCTGAAATGGAAACAAAGTGCTGGAACAGCTCAACAGTTTGGCAGTATCTATGAAGAGAGAAACAGAATTAATGTTTCAAGTCCAATATGGCTCTTCTTCAGATCAGACACTTGTCTGTGTGTACCAGGACATCAGACTGAAAGCCAGCTGGATATTTCATATCATATTTTCTTCTAGAACCAACAATTATTTTGCCAAAGTTTGTTAATTACAAACTAATCTATATGGCATTGAAGAGTCATATCAGAGCCAAACAGTTAACTTTGTTTCTCTCGTTGCAGATAGTGTCAGACCTGCTGAGTTTCTCAAAATTTATGTTATTTCCTATTAGCACAGTTTGAAAAGAGGTATATATATCCTTTGAGATAACCTATCACACATACACACACAAATATATATACCCAATCCATAGGTTGATTAAACTTTATCTACAGAGATTATCTTATTTTAAAAAAATTGGTCAAATAATTCTAAGTTCCTGAAGGAAAAAGAAAACATAAATGTTCCAGATGGCATTCATTCAGTCAGGTGCCCTCGTACACATAGATGGGTAACACCAGAAACACACGGTTACTACTGGGATTTCTTCATTAACGTCTCATTCAAGTAGTAATGAAAGAAAGTTTTCTAGAAGCTGGTTAGGGCAATAGCTGCTGGTTTTCAGTTTTTTACATTGATTCTCAGATGATTTTTCAGAACAGGTGCAAGAAGAGTTTTAGATTAGATTACTTACAGTGTGGAAACAGGCCCTTCGGCCCAACAAGTCCACACCGACCCTCCGGAGAGCGACCCTCCAAAGAGCAACCCACCCAGATCCATTCCCCTACATTTACCCCTTCACCTAATTTAGCATGGCTAATTCACCTAACCTGCACATTTTTGGACTGTGGGAGGAAACCGGAGCACCTGGAGGAAACCCACGCAGACATGGGAAGAATGTGCAAACACCACATAGACAGTTACCTGAGGTGGGAATTGTAAAGCAGCACTGTAAGGCAGCAGTGCTAACCACTATGCCATCATGAGGCCCACATCTGTGACTTTTTGCAGCAGGCTACACAGAAATTGAACTCCAAAATCAAAAGCACCAACTCTCGACAGCCATATACTCAGACATGTGACTTCCAGTAAGCAAGTCCAAGCAGTTAGCTTATTCACGCACTTGCCTCCTCAAAAAAATGTTCCAAATGCCCTTTTCATAAAAAGACTCCATCAGTCTTTCAAATTAACAAATGTTGACAACTGTCTAAACATGTGCCCACAAATGAAAATAATGGATGCAATGACCCCTCTTTCCTTCAAGGAATGAAACGTTATTTTAAAATGTGTTTCCTTGCAAAGTCTGGACAAAAAAACCCACAAAATTATGAACAAAATTAAAGTACATTTATGCACTCACTATTTACATGAAACTTAGACAGTTTGGCTTATCATCTTGATACTAAATAATTCAAAGCAAAGTATTTATACCCAAACTATTGTCTTACAACAGGACTGCAGTTACCACCAGATCACTTGCAGCAGTTGCTACCCTGAAGGGCTTAAATGAAATGGTTCTCAACACTGGCTCATAGTTTAAACTTTTAACCTTTCGAAAGATGTTTGGTACTTTCATGACCACACTATTGTAGCTTTGCTTTGTGGCATATCTAGTAGCGCAGCTACAGTGCAGAAATTTGATACAAAACCTTTTGTTAGAAACCACACATCTCAAAAAACAAATGATTTCTCACTTAGTTTTGAGTACGGAGTTCTACAAATGCTTATATTTCTGTGATTTGCATCACTTTTTGCCGTACTATGTTAGGCATGTCACTCATGATTTTGCAAACACTTTTTTTGTTTGCAAGATTTATATACAATTCAGCCAACTTTAATTGTCTAAACAGAGCATCTATTTGTTCCACGTAGACCCACTAACCATTGTTCTATCCCAGAACATTAAGTTAAACCAGTAGGGAACTGGCTACCATTTGGTTGATTAATATCTGGAAAAATAGCCCCGATGCCATTGGAAATGACCATGTGGTGTGTAAACAGCTGATATTTCGTGAGCTCTGGATCTTAGAAGAACCTACCAGTACCATGTTAACAAAGCTATTTTGGTAAGAATTGAGATACTGCCAACCCACTAATATACAGTTCAAAGCAAGGAATTGGGAAGAAGCTTGCTGGTCCTACTACTTTGCAAGTCCTGTATTGATGCAGAATGTGGTTGAACTATCAGGTGAAGGCACTTAAGACAACTGGAGAACTCCAGCAGCTTGTTTTGACTGGGTTCAATCAGACAATTTTCCAACATACAGGTTTCTGCTTTTACCTGAGCCCATTTCTCTGGACCTAGGTGATAAGGATGCTTTTGGATAGGATAGCATTCGCCGACATTACAACTGGGTCAGGACATGCACCCTGGTCTATCCATAAAGCCTTCGTTAAATGCTGTGAGCAGCCTTGTTTCGTCTCCTTGATGTTCTGCATCTAAATATGGAAACATACAGTTTAATCTCCCTAATCATTCAGCATTCGATAACCAGATAGCTGGTGGTCCAATTTGGCAACTGTCTAGGCATCCTTCTGCCTCGTTCTCGCTAACTCTTTCATCCTCTCATGCCCTTTCCACGTGACATAATTTTAGTTGCTTATCCTCTTCTTGGCAGTGGTATCGCTTCAATGAATAAGGACAGTTGATTTTTGTTTCTTCTCTGGCAATCTAAGGTGTCAAATAAATAATTTACTTTATCAATCCTTTTGGATTCTCTGTATGGTCATTGAGCGTATCAAGGCCAGAATACAAACACCTAGGGTGAATTGGTCAGGCTTGTCAATCCAGTTCTTCATGGATGCTGTAGAGCTCTAAAGTGATCTGGTGCCACTTTTCCGGCTTTTGGGAGTCACTCCCACAACACAGATCTATAATCTTAGACGGAAGATCCATACATCTCTCGTAAAATATTTTCTTTGATTCCAGAAGACATTTTACCTCAGATTCAAAAACAAATTAACTCCATCAGTTTTAGATGTTTTAAAGTAAATTTTGGGTAGCAGACAAAATGAATTCCAGCCCTTTGTCCCAATCATGGGGATATTTATGGTAATATTCCCTGATTATCATTTAAAGGATTTGAACATACTGTTCTAAAGCCCCTTACATTTACAGATGGTATGTTGAGAATTGTAACCATATTACCCCCAAACTATTTATAACTTTCTGAAACATATTAATTATTAAAGTGGAACCTTGGTCTGACTGAAGTTTGCTAGGTAATCTATATCACATGACCAAATGGGCTAATTTCTCTATCACTATCTTTGCAGAAATTGTTCTTCGATAAATGGTATTTGGGAACCAAGTAAACCATATCCATATGAATAGGATATTATGGAGTTTTGTTTTCAGTAAAAGGTCCTTCAAATTATACCAATATTGTCCTAAAAAGTTGTAAGTGAACCACAAGCTGTTACATAAGGCATGTTTTACAAACGTGCACCACATATCCATTCAGACAAGGCCAGCAAAAAATGATTCAGATAGCCAAACATCCATCTGTGGTGCTAATTTGACCTCCATGTGTAGTGCCTCAAGCAACAGTGAAACAGGTTATCATTGAAGGAAGAAAAAAATCGAGAATCTTTTCTTGGTACTGCTTACCTGGTGTTATTTTCAAGACTACTGAAGCAGCTACTTACTTTCACTCCAGTCAAATTATTTCTCAAGTGTAGGCCATTTCTGTTTACAGTACCATTCAAGATGTGAGGTCACACAGCAGGGACAGCCAATACAATGTGGTTACATCAGTGTTCCCTAAAATCCTGACAGTGAACACAATCTGGTGGAAAGGTTATGCTTTGCCCCAGAAAACCAGGTGGGTGACTCTCATATCTTTAATTGTAATAGGTTTATCTGACTCAATTGAGGAATGAGTTTTTTTTCCTTTAGACAAGAATTCCCTGTCACTCTCATTTGTCTTATTCATCTCATCCACACTCAAAAGAAGTGTTTGTACTTCGCCTTGTAGCTACAGAGTTACAACTTGGTCTGTTGTAGGCTTGGTCAGGGCCATGGGTTTTGCATTGGCCTTGTGGACCACCAAGTGACCTGTTAACACTAACAGGTTTAGTGCATGGAGGTGTCCAGTTTCACAGAAATGAAAATACTTAAACTTTCAGAATCACTTTTTTTTTAGCCTGAAGGGGAAATCCAGGGTATTCAATAGTTGCTTCTTCACAAACCACCTTCCTAAAACCTTCCTACTTTCTCAGAGTCTCTCTGGTTTGTGGGGTGGAGGGATGAGAGTAGAGGTTTGGATTAGTTGACAAGTTCATTAGTGATTTTGCATCTCAGCAGCCTGTTTGACCGTCGAAACATCTGGTTCTCGACATGGGTTCTAACCAATAGAGGGAGTGAATCTTAAAAATTCTTCTTGAAGAATTATTGCACTGAGGATCTCATACACACCTCTACATTTAGCCATCACATCCAAAATTCAGAGTTAATTTGCTTTACCCTATCAATCTCGATGTTTCTTCCGAGGCTACTACTGGAGGTTCCAGAATTTCTGCACGTTAGCCTCAAGGAGGTCAGTGTAGAATTCATAAGTATAGAGAATAACCTTTTCACCACCTCAATCTACAAAAGCCACTGCAGAATGCATGACATAACCTTCTTGAACTCTTCCAGTCAGGGTGCTTTGCACAGTGCTCGGATTTCCTTTCACCATCCCCTCTGTTCACCTATTATTTCAAAAAAGTAAAAAACTGCATCCCCCTTTCACAAAACTTTGGTTGCACCCATTTCAACAACTTCCACATTGCTTTCTCCATCTTATTCTTTTTTTTCTTTTGCAATTCTAGTTCTTGCTTCTGAAAATGCTCTCTTTTGCCTGTACCCAAAATGCTCTTTATCCTTATGCTCAGATTTTTGTATTTATTTTTATTTTTCTATTTCAAGCTGCTTCCCCTGTAATTTAATTCCAATTAATTCAACTGAATTACCATCTGGATTTCCTTTTCCTTCTTCAATTTGAAATATTGTACTATTATCTCAATCATGCTCATATCTTTAGCTCCTGCTTTTAACTCTAACTCCAACTTCTCAGCAAATTCAATTAGCCGAGCCTCAATTACTTTTTGCAAATCACTTCCCTTTCCAGAAAGGTCACAGCAACTGACAATCCCATTTGGTTTTCAATACACAGAGCAAAATTCACCATGAATATCTTACACAGCCTTAATCTCAATCAACCCCAACACTTGTACTCATTTATGGATTTCAAATTAATTTTAAAAGTTGATGTAGTGATGAGGTGTGTGGTGCAAACTACAACAGGACCCATATTTTCTTCTAGTTTCACCACTGCACTAGTCACAATTACATATCTAAAATGGCAGAAGATTTGTCTAGTAATTAGCATAGCCGACGATATACAATAATTTACTGTTTCAGAATACAAACCCACCAACCAGATTTATTTAAGAAGCAATCTATTTAAATTATTAAAAAAAGAAAAAGACTTATTCAACAACAAAATAAACCTTATCAACACAATTTTCTATATGATAGCATGATACCCTCTTAAATCATCTGCCAGACTTGCACACATGTGTATATAGACACGTGCATGCACAACAGATAAAGAAAAATTGTAGAAATTTTCTTTGTAGGGATTAGCTTTAAAAGAAAACAAGTACCGCTAACTAACTGTTAGTTCTGGGACAAAAAAAAGATATGAAATGTCCCAGATTTTAGAATCCTTTAGAGACATGGTGATGTCGTGATAATGTCATTAGACTGATACTCCAGGGCCCCATGGCAATATTCTGGGGACATGGGTTCAGATAGCCCTATGGCAGATGGTGAACTTTGAATTCCAATAAATCTGGAATTAAAAGATGGTAACCATCACTAATTGGTGTAAAAACCCATTTGGCTCAGTAATATTCTTTGGGAAATTAAATCTGCCATTCTTACTTGGTCAGAAGCATGGTTGACTCTTAACTGCCTTCAAAGTTTGTGAGAAGATTTGTAGCTTGGGTGCTCGTTGTTGTGGTTCTATTTGCCGAGCTGGGAATTTGTGTTGCAGACATTTCGTCCCCTGTCTAGGTGACATCCTCAGTGCTTGGGAGCCTCCTGTGAAGCGCTTCTGTGATGTTTCCTCCGGCATTTATAGTGGTTTGTCTCTGCCGCTTCCGGTTGTCAGTTCCAGCTGTCCATTGCAGTGGTTGGTATATTGGGTCCAGGTTTTCAATGTAGCAGCACTGTTCACCTCTATCGACAAAACCCTAGCCAGAGAAACAATAGCCAACCTGCTGGACATACAGAACAGACAACAGGATGGTGAACCTATCAACAAAGATGGCATACTCAAACTACTGGACCTGTGCCTCACAACACACTTCACATTCAACAACCAAATATATGAACAAATCAACAAATATATGCACCCATCTCTGGACTCATAGCAGAAGCAGTAATGCAAAGATTAGAACAAATAGTCTTACCGTAAATTCAACCCAAAACTCATCTGTGGATGAGTGCCATGCCTCTAGTAATTCCCTGGCTGTTCTCTGTTTGGCTCGTCCTATAATAGTAGTGTTGTCCCAGTCGAACTCATGCTGCTTGTCGCCTGTGTGTGTGGCTACTAAGGATAGCTGGTGGTGTTGTTTCGTGGCTAGTTGGTGTTCATGGATGCGGATCGTTAGCTGTCTTCCTGTTTGTCCTATGTAGTGTTTTGTGCAGTCCTTGCATGGGATTTTGTACACTACATTGGTTTTGCTCATGCTGGGTATCGGGTCCTTCGTCCTGGTGAGTTGCTGTCTAAGAATGGCTGTTGGCTTGTGTGCTGCTATGAGTCCTAGTGGTCGCAGTAGTCTGGCTGTCAGTTTGGAAATGCTCTTGATGTATGGTAGTGTGGCTTGTCCTTTGGGTTGCAGCATGTCCTCGTTCCATTGTCTTTCCCTTAGGCATCTGTTGATGAAATTGTGCGGGTATCCGTTTTTGGCGAATACATTGTATAGGTGTTCTTCTTCCTCTTTTTGCAGTTCTGGTGTACAGCAGTGTGTTGTGGCCCTTTTGAACAGTATCTTGATGCAACTTCTTTTGTGTGTGTTGGGTGGTTGCTTTCGTAGTTTAGGACTAGTGTGGGCGGCACGGTGGCACAGTGGTTAGCACTGCTGCCTCACAGCGCCGGAGACCCGGGTTCAATTCCCGCCTCAGGCGACTGACTGTGTGGAGTTTGCACGTTCTCCCTGTGTCGGCGTGGGTTTCCTCCGGGTGCTCCGGTTTCCTCCCACAGTCACAAAGATGTGCAGGTCAGGTGAATTGGCCATGCTAAATTGCCCGTAGTGTTAGGTAAGGGGTAGATGTAGATGTAGGGGTATGGGTGGGTTACGCTTCAGCGGGGCGGTGTGGACTTGTTGGGCCGAAGGGCCTGTTTCCACACTGTAAGTAATCTAATCTAATCTAAAATTGGTCTGTGTGTGTGGCTTTCCTGTAAACCTTTGTGTGAATTCTCCGTTAGGTGTTCTCTGTAACATCACGTCTAGGAATGGGAGTTGGCTGTCCTTTTCTTCGTCTCTAGTGAATCGGATTCCTGTGAGTGTGGCGATGATCCGGTGTGTGTTCTCTATTTCTGTGTTTTTAATGATTACAAAGGTGTCATCTACATATCTGACCCAGAGTTTGGGTTGAATTTACAGTAAGACTGTTTGTTCTAATCTTTGCATTACCGCTTCTGCTATGACTCCAGAAATGGGTGAGCCCATGGGTGTGCCGTTGATTTGTTCCTTTATTTGGTTGTTGAATGTGAAGTGCATTGTGAGGCACAGGTCCAGTAGTTTGAGTATGCCATCTTTTTTGATAGGTTCAACGTCCTGTTGTCTGTTCTGTATGTCTAGCAGGTTGGCTATTGTTTCTCTGGCTAGGGTTTTGTCAATAGAGGTGAACAGTGCCGTTACATTGAAAACCGCTATAAATGCTGGAGGAAACATCACAGAAGCGCTTCACAGGAGGCTCCCAAGCATTGAGAATGTCTTAACTGCCTTCCTAACTGGTCTGGAAAGCTAATCAGTTCAAGGGTAGTTTGGAATAGACATTACATGCCAACCTTGCCAGTGAAGCCAACACTACACACAAGAAATAAAAAAAAAGCTCTGTCTGGTGCTATGCATATTTCTAGATATATGCAGTTGTCCCAGCCATCTCTTCAGAAATCAGATCGTTCAGAAGATGTCATAGAACAGTACAGCGCAGTACAGGCCCTTTGACCCTCGAAATTGTGCAGACCTGTGAAACCAATCTGAAACCTATCTAACCTACACTATTCCATTCATATCCATATGCCTATCCAATGACCATTGAAATGCCCTTAAAGTTGGCAAGTCTATTACTGTTGCAGGTAGTGCATTCCACACCCCTACTACTCTCAGAGTAAAGAATGTCAATAGAAAATTCTCTAAAAAGGTTCTCAGGAGAACAGTTGCCAGTTTTCAGATTTCACACCGGATTCACTGAAGACAATTTCAAAAAAGCTGGCAGAGGAGTTAAGTGGCTTTCCTTTAGCAGGCTACACAATAACTGAACATAACAATCAAAGACAGCCACAACTCCCACAAACTCTGACAAGCGACTTTCAGTAAAAGGTCTAAGCAGCTGGCTTAAGTCATATGACTTCTTACCTTTAAAAGAAAGAGTGTCCAAACTTTTCTTTCCATGACCCACTAAGACCCTCTTACATTTGAAAGGCTAAAAAATTACCAATTTTCACAATCCCTTAAACTGGTCCACAAAATAATGGAAGAAATCTCATAATAAAAATAATTTCTACAAGGACGTTCAGGGATGCGATAACAAGGATAAGGTTAAGGGCCATTTTTATTGTCAAGTTGGTAATCTGTATTTGTGTATTCATGATTGCGATAAGAAACTCTGCAAGTCCCGCAAGAACATAAATCACGAAGCTGTAATACATACAGTAAATTGTTTGAAGGCAAGAAACTATATCAGGCATCTCAACTCATGGGAGTATAATTCAAGACAATTCTAAAATTTGCACCAAAGTACACTTAGTGAATGAATTTTTTATAACAAAGTACTTTCAAAGTTAGCCCACGAAAGAATACAAGAGGTCAAGAGAGGTCAGTTATTTGCAGTTACAATCCTTAAAATATGCTGGCAAGGAAGAGAAGCAGAGGGCCAGACTTCAGGAGACACCCCACCCCAGTTATATAAATTTCCTACAATGAAATTCATTAAAATTTCAAAAATACTTCTCAGTGAAGCACAATTCTTTTGCTGCATGCAAGGTATTAAAGAATTATTAAAGAATTTTTTGTATAGGCAGATCATCTTCACATTTCCTTTGTCACATTATGGGTCATATCCTTGATCAGACAGGAGTGTAGTCTTCCAGTAGCTTTCACACTGTTGTTGTATAAGCAGAACAAATCCTATCCCTACAAAAGCATGTCAGAAGTTGACAAATGCTGTAAATTTTCCTTACTAGCATTGTGTGTGTACAAAAGCAGCAGTGGTTCACCCCTATCTGAGGGCACTTTGGGATGGACACTAAATGCTGCTTTAGGCAATGATGCCTGGATCCCATGAATGAATAATAAAGCTGCAGCAATCCTCCATTTGTCATGACATTTTTTTCCAGGGTTACCACAGTGATATTTTCACTACAGATACAGATATTTTGCAGAAGAAGCTCTATAGGGATATATCACCCATAATTTTGACTCCAGGGAGACAGGGATATAATTATGTCAAAATTACCACCTCCAGAGTTGGGTTCAAAGTAACTATGAAAGTAGGAAAATGGCATGGCAGACTGGATAGAAGGCCTATCTGGACTGTTTGAAACTTTGGGTCAGTTTAAGAAAAGGCTGTTAAGCCTCCTAGCCCTTATCCCCACATCCAAACCCTGTGCTCCCCTCAAAGATGCCGCATGACATTTCCCCGGCATGTTTCCTCCACAGCCAAACATAATAGCAAACCTCAGGAGCCATGTGGAGATGAGGAATTAAATAAAATTCTAACAATCCAATAGATCTCTCATTCATAAACACTTGATTCTGAAAGAAAAAAAAACATTCATGATACCTATTCAGATATTTTAAAATCCCTTCAAAGGACTGAGCTGCTTAAAACAAAACTTCTATTCAGTAACCAAATCAAAGACTGCTAATTCTTCAAGAGTCACAAAGCTGTCAAAATGGGAATTCAATTTCCCGAAAAGATCTGGTTTTGGATCATTTGAAACTCGGCCAAAAGCTCTCAGTGAACCTTAGGTGAAACAACAGCTTTTGGAAATATTAACAATGAGGTCTGTTGAAACTACAGATTCAGATGATACTGCCTTCTTTTTCCTATGCTTCACCAGACTGACCGTCAGTCAATGCATACTGACAGCATCTGTATTTTACTTTCACTCTTGTGATGTTGCTGCTCCTTTAACAAGGTTATATTGTCCTTTTATTTAAATTCAGGAGGTCATAAAGACACAGGTTCTGAAATGTCTGGGGTGACCTACTTGAGGAAGCTTTTAAAAATAAACACTTGTACAATGAAAGGGGAGTAGCCAGTTCTCTCAGTTCAGCTTTCCTATGGCTTGGTTTGGCTTCTAGCAGTCTGGCTGTTCAGATAAAACAGGTCAGTTTTGAGGCTACTGGTCAAAGAAACAGCTACATGGAAGAAGGTGTTCCATGCTGAATCTCTGTCATCTCTCTCTGACATCTCTCCTGTAAGAACCTGTTGTTTATGCAGATTGTTCCAAGTAGTTGGAACAGCATCAGTAATTTGGGATAATCTCTTGGGTTTTCAGATAGGTTAGGATATTCTATATTCTGTTCACTTTTATGTTTCATTTGGTAATCTTGCAAATAAATTATGTTTTGTTGAAAACTAAGTGGTTGAGCTAGCTATATCCCTTCTGGAATATCCATTTTATACCTGCTTAAAACAACTAGCAAAGTTAGGGTCCGGCCTACTTCCTTGAAATGTTTTGAGGGGGTATCTTCGTAAATTAAATGATTCCCACACTGCAGTTGAAGGCCTGTGGAACAGCAAAAATGGTCTGCTTAAACTCAGGACTATTTTCAAATGCTTTTTCATGTTGTAATTGGAGTCTCATCCTTCTTGTCCTCTCAGCAAAATCTGTATCGGAGAGAGATTGTGGAGAAAGGACAGGCACTTCCACATCTGGGTCTCATCTTCCCACAAAGATCAACCAGAAGCTCTGAACTATTCTCTGGAAGCCAGCATGTAGGCACTTCAGGAATAATAAATTGCCTCTGCTTGAATGCAACAGGAAATTAATGTGAAGTCAAAGGAAATTTGAAAGGGAGTAATACAGCAAAAGATAGGAAGTACACCCCTGGAATATGCTTCATAAGATAAGTTGGTGATTTTAAGATTTTCAAAATAATACTTCTTCCTCCGTCTGCTAGAAGCATATTATCTTTGTTGAACTCACCTATTCCAGGCACACACTTTCAATTGACAAATAACCCGTAGACAGGCAGCCTACTCTGAGCTTTGTCCATGATGCTCTATAATTTGTTGCTAGGAGGTGTGTGAGAAAAGCATAGGAAGAATTGACTAATACTCTGAGCAAAGGACTGAAAATGAGAGTAAGAGTTTGGATTCAGCACCTCCTTCTGACTTAACAACATCATAAAATTGCCAAAAAATTACATGTTCACAAGACAGATAACTACAGGCACAATGCCACATTTTCAAATGTATTGGCAAAACACTATGTAGACTCAGTGGAATACTGATGCATTGTAGATTTTTGAAATAATGATAGTTCTGGAAGGCACAAAAAAAAAATCTGTCCTTGTGGTTATTGTATAAACATATCTACAACGGAAATGTGTGGCTAAGAATCAAATAGGACTAAATAAGAAGTTTACTCTGTTCAAATACCAAATAAAGTTGCCAAAGTCTTACCAGACTTTAGAGGTGTTCAGAGAGTGACAACTGGTGGCGGTTTAACCGGAGGGTCACCATGCCTCTGGTGAAGAGGTTGGCTGAGAAGGACAATCCTCCATGGTAACTTTAACGAGTATAGGAAATGACCCCACACTGTTGGCATCGCTCTGCATTGCAAACCAGCCATTCAGATAACAGAGTTAACTGAGCTAAGGAATACCTTAAAAAAGGAGAGGAGTAGAGAGAGACAAAGCTGGGAAGGAATTATAGACTTTGTCTCAGGCAGCTGAAGACATAATTGCTAATGACACAGCAATAGAAGTAACAGAATAACAATTTCTTGATCAAAAATACATGTCTTGTTTTTCAAATTTATATACTTATAGACCACAATTTCCTTTTTATTCATTTAAATGAACATGATAATTATGGGCTTATGAATGCAGATGTTGAAACTCCAGCTGTGGTATCATTTAGCAAGAAGTAAGAAAGCCTTTTATGAATAGAATTTCAAAAAAATGCAAACACAGCCTAGCCCATTGCCAACATGTCTTCTTTTGATTTAAGCAAGAGGCTGGTTCAAAGCACAATTACTGAAGGCAGTCCTACCATTCAACTATTTTAACATGGCAGCATGCTTCCTAGCTGTGGCTCTCTCTACCCCTCTCCTGTTTTAAGGCATTCCCTAGCTCAGTTAATTCTGTTGTCTGAATGGCTGGTTTGCAATGCAGAGTGATGCCAACAACGTGGGTTCACTTCCTACACCAACTGAAGTTACCATGAAGGATTCTCCTTCTCAACACCATCTTTGCCTGAGGCAAGGTGACCCTCAGGTTAAACCATCACCAGTTGACACCAGTAGCACCCTTATGGCCTGGCAAGACTTTGGCAACTTGGTATTTTACCTGGGAGTGAGGAAGCTTTATAAGTAATGGCAATCAGCAATCTTTCTATACTTCTGGTTTAGTCCTATTTGATTCTTGGCCACACATTCCTGTTGTAGATATGTTTATAAAATAACGCACAAGGACAGATTTTTTTTTGCCTTCCAGGACTATTATTATTTCAAAAATCTAAAATGCATCAGTATTCCACTGAGTCTACATAGTGTTTTGCCAATACATTTGAAAATATGGCATTGAGCCTGTAGCTATCTATAATTTTTTGGCAATTTTATGATTTTGGTAAGTGAGAAGGAGGTGCCGTATCCAAACTCTTACTCTCCAATTTGATGCAAATGCAGAACGTTGGAGAAACTCAGGTCTGGCAGCAACTGGAGAGGGAAGTGGAGTTAATGTTTTGAGTCTGGTATGACCCTATTTTAGAATTGAAAGGTGTTGGAAAATAAGTTAGTTTTTATACATTTGACAGACGCAGGTGAGGAGCAAGAGGACAGATGGCTTAGAGGGCTATGCAAAAGAAGAAAGGGCTGTTAGTGGGGGCAATGGGGGGGTACCAAAGGTACAAAACAGGTGCAAAAAAACTAAAGTGTGAAAAGGAGAGATTGGTCCTTGCTAAAGTGCAAAAGATAAAGACACAACATGACACAGGTGTGAGGAAGGAGTAGGAGGTAGAAGAGTATGTAAAAATAGAGGAGAGACATAAAGTCATCAGTTTCTCAGTTACTGAATTCAATATTGAGACCTTAAGGGCTGTAAAATGCCTAGCTGAAAACTGAGATTTTGTTCCTCAAACTGCCTTGTGTTTCATTGGAACATTGCCCCAAGCCCAGGAGAGAACGGTTTGCATGAGTGCAAGGGGTTTTGTTTAAATAAAAGGAGACTTGGGGGGTTGGGGTCATTCCTAGAGATAGGATGCAGAAGTTCCCCAAAACAATCACCCAGTCGATATTTTGTCTCACCAATACAAAAGCAACCACAATGTGAGCAGCCAATGCAGTAGACTAGATGAAAAATAATACGAGTGCAAAATTACTTCATATGGAAGCTGTTGGAGCCTTGAGCATTGAGGAGGGAGGTGGTGAATGGACAAGTGGTGCTCCTTATGCAATTATAAGAAAAAGTGCCATGGGAGAGTGAAGAAGCCTTATAAGTAATGGCAATCAGTAATCAGCAATCTCTCTATACATCGCAGGATATATACATAAAGATCTCATTAAATTACCCCAAGCTCACCAACATCCCTTTCTAACCTTACTGTAGTATTACAGTAAATCTAGGATATCCATCAACAAATATTTAAAAAAGCAAAACATCCACAATGTCCTTCAAGCTCCATTTCCTCTCCTACTGCTACTGTCTAACAATCATGTGGCAATAATTATTGCTTCCTTCAGAGTATGAACGTTTCCTGACATTCTAAGCCAGGTACTGGATTAGTGGCGCTGGAAGAGCACAGCAGTTCAGGCAGCATCCAACGAGCAGCGAAATCGACGTTTCGGGCAAAAGCCCTTCATCAGGAATAAAGGCAATGAGCCTGAAGCATGGAGAGATAAACTAGAGGAGGGTGGGGGTGGGGAGAGAGTAGCATAGAGTACAATGGGTGAGTGGGGGAGGAGATGAAGGTGATAGGTCAAGGAGGAGAGGGTGGAGTGGATAGGTGGAAAAGAAGATAGGCAGGTCGGACAAGTCAAGGAGACAGTAACTGAGCTGGAAGTTTGAAACTAGGATGAGGTGGGGGAAGAGGAAATGAGGAAGCTGTTGAAGTCCACATTGATGCCCTGGGGTTGAGCCTTCCACATCCATCAAAGTTTCACCTGCACATCCACCAATATCATTTATTGTATCCGTT
Source organism: Chiloscyllium punctatum (assembly GCF_047496795.1). NCBI lineage: Eukaryota > Metazoa > Chordata > Chondrichthyes > Orectolobiformes > Hemiscylliidae > Chiloscyllium > Chiloscyllium punctatum. The sequence continues at coordinate 73,437,782 of NC_092748.1, forward strand.
GCTCCCGATGTGGTCTCCTCTACATTGGGGAGACTGGGCGCCTCCTAGCAGAGCACTTTAGGGAACATCTCCGAGACACCCGAACCAATCAACCAAACCGCCCCGTGGCCCAACATTTCAACTCCCCCTCCCACTCTGCCGAGGACATGGAGGTCCTGGGCCTCCTTCACCGCCGCTCCCTCACCACCAGACGCCTGGAGGAAGAACGCCTCATCTTCCGCCTCGGAACACTTCAACCCCAGGGCATCAATGTGGACTTCAACAGCTTCCTCATTTCCCCTTCCCCCACCTCATCCTAGTTTCAAACTTCCAGCTCAGTTACTGTCTCCTTGACTTGTCCGACCTGCCTATCTTCTTTTCCACCTATCCACTCCACCCTCTCCTCCTTGACCTATCACCTTCATCCCCTCCCCCACTCACCCATTGTACTCTATGCTACTCTCTCCCCACCCCCACCCTCCTCTAGTTTATCTCTCCATGCTTCAGGCTCACTGCCTTTATTCCTGATGAAGGGCTTTTGCCCGAAACGTCGATTTCGCTGCTCGTTGGATGCTGCCTGAACTGCTGTGCTCTTCCAGCGCCACTAATCCAGTATTTGGTTTTCAGCATCTGCAGTCATTGTTTTTACCATTCTAAGCCAGGTTGCTGAACCCTTCCAGATGTTTGAATGGATCCAGGTCTAGAAGGCCTGAACTTGGGAAGGAGAGAAATTTAGAAGATCCACTGGCTCATCAGGAAGAGGCCCAAGTTCAAAAGGACCCATAGCCTGAAAACACGAAAAAAAAACTTTCTTCATGACTGCAGCAAAGAGAACCCTTGTCTGATACCCCTGAAAAGCAGAGAAAGGAATTGATCACAATGCCTGGTCTGTTTAATACACTGACCTTTTTCTTTTAGGTATCTCAGAAAATCACAGTAAGCTGGTGAGAGAAGAGAAAATGAAGCAGAAGGTTTGGGCTGTTAATTTAAATGAGTTTCCAATTTTTATTCAATTGAAATGTACACCCAATGTTCCACATTTATCTAGGTTAAAATAGTCAATGTAAAAACTTTGTTATGTAAATAATTGGTCATTTTTTTGGTAGGGGTGGGGGGGGGGGGGGTAGAGGGGTAGAGGGGAGTGAGGACTGCAGATGCTAGAGGTCAGAGTCATGTGTGCGGTGCTGGCAAAGCACAGCAGGTCAGGCAGCATCCAAGGGGCTGCAGAATCGACGTTTCGGACAAGAGCCCTTCATCAGGTACCAATGTATTTTTTTTCACTATTCCCACAATACCTATATACACTTGCAGCAACACAAGATTTTAATCTTTTTGATACGAATATTATGAATTTTAGCTCCGGCTTTAAATTGGAGTCGGAATGAAACAGATGGGGCCAAGCTAAGCACAAAATCTTTTTGGCCTTTGTAGGAGACGGCCTGGGAGATTTTAACTTCTGGGACTCAGCTGCAAGCAGTGCTTCAGTTACCCACCCAAAATCAGCAGATCTTGGCAGCTGACTTATTGGTGAGTGACAGATTGCCAAACAGCAGGAGGCCACTGTTTAAAATCAAAGATATGATTCACACCATTCAACAAATGTCACAAAGAGCAAGGGACTCATAATTGGTGGTGGTGGGGGTAGTGTGGGAGAAACTGGTCAGAAGAGACCGTGAGAAGACAACAATAAATATCCTTCATAAAGTCAGGAGGAACACTGACAAGTTGTGACTATCAAGCATTAAGCAATAAGAATTCTTTAAGTCAGGAGACAAACATAAGCAGCTTTGGTGCTCATACCCAGTGAGTCATAAAATATTAAGAGAATGGGAAGAAGCTCAATAAAAATGTTAATTTTATTTGGCTGTTTGGATGCACTTGGTCTTTCTTCCGGTATTTCCTATAATACACAGCTGTTGTCAGTGTCAATTGTAAGCAGCTAAACTATTAACTTTAAACAATTGTCGTCAAAAATCACAGGAGTGTTTTGAAGGACAAATTCAAATATGATGCTAGGATCCTTTTTTAAAGGATGGACAAGCTTCCCCATCCCTTCCTGCTTTCTGTAGAGACCGTTCACTCCGCGACTCCCTTGTCAGATCCACACTCTCCACCAACCTCTCCACCACATCTGGAACCTTTCCCTGCAACCGGAGGAAGTGCAATACCTGCCCCTACACCTCTCCCCTCCATCCAAGGTCCCAAACAATCATTCCAAATCCGACAGAGGTACACCAGCACTCTTTCTAAGCTGGCACTGTGATTCCGTTATTCCCGATGTGGTCTGCTCTACATTGGAGAGACCAAGTTCAGACTCATGGATGGGTTTGCGGAGCATCTGCACACTGTACACTCTAATCTATATCACCTTCCGGAAGCCAGCCACTTTAACTCTCCTCTCCCATTCTCCTGGTGACGTGCCCATCCTGGGTCTCCTCCACTGTCAAAATGAGGCCACATACAAACTGGGAGGACACTTTATATTCCACCTCAAGAGAGATCACCAGATTCAGTCTCCCCACTCCCAACCTCAATCCAGGTCTAGCCCTCCCTCTCCTCCCCACCATCCTTGACCTGACCTAACCTGTCCTTCTTCCTTCTCACCTATCCGCTCCACCCTTCCCACTAACCAATCATAATAACCACCTACATGTTCCATTTATCACCCGTGTCTACCTTTCCCACATCCACCTATCACCAACTCATCTACCTATGCCCCAGCCCCACCACCCCCATTTATTTCTGAGCTCTCTTCCCCTGCCCAGTCCCAATGAAGGGTCCTGACCTGAAACGTCAACTTTAGTGATCCTCCGATGCTGTCTGACCTGCTGTGCTCTTTCAGCTCCACATTTTATCGATCTTGGACTTCCAGCATCTGCAGTCCTTAGTATCTCCAAGCTTAAAAATAAAGTAACGATTGATGAAATAACTGCAATACTGGCATTAGCTAACAGCTGAACAGGTAATCTTTCTCAAGTCTGAAGTGAGACATAGTTCTAGGTTTGCATAGAACAGAGAAAACTCTGGGAACCTCTTAAAATAAAAGTGATCAATGGGATTAGAATATAAAAGTATTGTCAATAATTCTGGCACCTAATTTTCACAAGCAGGAGGCACAGGCTTGCTTCACCCAAGATGGAAAACCAAACAACAAAAGGTAATTGGAATTTGGAAGTTCCATACTGACCATATTTTGGCTATAATTTGAAATGTGGGAGCAACAAACTTGTACTGTAAAGGCAAATACTCTTAAACATTGATCATTCTTTTTGTCAATATTTGTTCCTGTAATGTGGGCATCATTGGTTATGCGCAGCAGGTCAGGCAGCATCCAAGGAGCAGGAGAATCGACGTTTCGGGCATAAGCCCTTCTTCAGGAAGGGCTTATGCCAGAAACGTCGATTCTCCTCTCCTTGGATGCTGCCTGGCCTGCTGCGCTTTTCCAGCAACACATTTTCAGCTCTGATCTCCAGCATCTGCAGTCCTCACTTTCTCCTCACATCATTGGTTATCCCTAATTGCCTATAAGTGTCAACTCTGTTGCTGTAGGTTAGGAATCATATGTGGATCAGACCAGGTAAGGATTGCAGATTTCCTTCCCTAAAAAAAGACATGAATACACCAGATGGGATTTTTACAATAATTGGCAGTGGTTACACTTTTGCCATTAGGCTATCACTCATTCAAAATTATATTAGATAGAAATTTCACTATCCGCCATTGTGGGATTCAAACCCATGCCGCCAGAACATTGAACTAGTAATCTAGAACCCCAAAGATGTTACTTTTGGGCCACTGTATCCCCCAAATGCCAATCTTTATTTTTTTTAATTGCCTGATCTTTCAACATGGGGGAAAAGCATTGCACAATGAATTCAACAGTGGGCATTAAGAAAAGCTGCTGGGCTGCATTCAGAGCCAGAGGAGGTTAGAGGGGAAAAAAAAATTGCCATCTGCCCATGTTTCATAGACCTTTTCATTGACATTTCCCAAAGGGCTTATTATACCATCATAATGAAGGCCTCGCTGAGTTGCAAAAGCTAACATTATCATAGTAGAGGTTTCTGAGATGACAATTTGACTAACTGTTTAAACAAGCTATAATAGAATTAGTTACATTTGACGTGGGATCTAAATAAAAGTTTGTTTTTGTAAGAGATGAACCATTTGGGATGGTTTAGAAGCTTTTAATGGTTCTTATGCATGGAGGAAGCTGCATGGGAAGTCCTCATTAAGTTGTGATTGCATTTCTGAAAATTGCAACTTTAAATAAAAGTGTTTTGAAGTAAAGCATTAAGTTAACTGACTCAAGAAATCAATATTGCAAGTGGAGTTAGATGCTGTTGGGCCTTCCTTAGCAGAAAAACAAATCAACACATTATAGCTTCACCTTCCAAGTTGGAATACAGTAGTCAGTTCTGATATAATGTGGCAGCTCCGTTCTCATGCTATCTCACATTAAGAAAATCGCGTAATAGCCACACCACTTTAACTAATGAGGCCGGAATCACATTATAGCCAACACAGGTAAGGAAAATTTGCATTCTACAAGTAACGGGTTAATCGCATTGAAGAGACACATGCTGTAGCAGAATTAACTGTACATTAAATTCCTGCACTGGTAAATTAAATAATAATGACATTAAAATGAAATATATTTAAAGATACAGGAGAAAAATGCAACATTCTATTCATTTGTAAATGGAAGGTGGGTGTCATTGGCTAAGCCAGCACCTGTTGCCTATTGTGAAAGATAGTGTGAGCTACTTCTTGAACTGCTAGATCCCTTGGAGCATAAGAGCCCTCAATGCCACTAGGACAGGCATTCCAGGATATTGACCCAACGACTATGAAGGAACCATAATATAATTCTGTGTCAGGATGGCGAGTGTACTGGAAGAGAACTTGCAGGAAGTGGTGATCTTATGCATCTGTTACCCTTGTCCTTTAAAAGGTAGTAGAGATCACAGATTTCAAAAAGGTGTTTGTCTGTGTGATTTGTGCAGAATCTTGTACATGGTAAACACTACTGCCATTGTGTATTGGTAGTGGAGTTAGTGAATGTTGCACGTGGTGGATTGGGTGTAAATCAAGTGGGCTGCCCTGTCTTGGATGGTGTCAAGCTTCTTCAGCATTTTTGGAGAGGCACCCATCCAGGCAAGTAAAGAATACTCCTTCACAATCCTTATCTATGCCTTGAATAGGCACTGGAGAAACAGGGGAGTGATTTACAAAGAAATTCCCAGCCTCTGTTCTCCTTGTGCAGCCACAGTAATTATACGGCAGGTCTAGTTTGGTTTCTGGTCAATGGTAAGCCCAAAGCATACCTTGGGTTCATGTCACATTACAGTGATCACCATTGCACTACACACACCCACAGATATTCCTACACACACACACACACACACACACACACACACACACACACCTTTATAGACACACACACTCCCACACGCACCCCCTCACAGATTAAGTCACTCTGCACTCACTACACACACACACACTTTCTTACACTCACAACCCCCACCCCAGACAGACACACACACACACAGACAGACAAAGACCCACGTTCACACATATATTTTGTGGGGTGAATTTGTACTTGCAGAGTTACATTGTACTTTGCTCAAAAACTGCATGCATTCATGTAGAACTCTGTTATCTCACTTTTTAAATTAGAATCAATCTAAACATCATGGCATAGACAGAGAACACAGGGGGCCAACACCTTCAACATATTGTCTAGCTATCACCATTGTTAACAGCTAACCCGAGAATGCAACTTTTAAAAAAGGGTTTTGTGATTTACACATGAAAGAGGTGAAACTATCACTGTATTCTAACAGATGAAAGACTTAACAGACAATCAATTTTTCAATGTATAATTTCAGTTACATCACACTGTAAATTTTTGCTATAAATTCTGTGTTACGATCGAGCCCTCCACAATCACCTGATGAAGGAGCGACGCTCCGAAAGCTAGTGTGCTTCCAATTAAACCTGTTGGACTATAACCTGGTGTTGTGTGATTTTTAACTTTGTACACCCCATTCCAACACCGGCATCTCCAAATCATATTCATAGTGCGTAATTCAATGATGATCATGTCATTGAATGCAAGGAGCAGTGATTAGATTGTATTGTGCTAGAGATGTTCATTGTCTGTCACTTGCCACATATCCGCACAATCCTCTATATTGTCACAGTCTTGCTGCGCATGGGCACCATATGCTTCAGTGGTTTGAGAAATAATAAGCATGGCTGAACATAGCTTTGTTTTTAGAAGTCCATGCTGAATGTTTCAAAATTATACACCCCATATATGGATTTATTTTCACCTGATCTTTTAGTAAAGATAATATGAATCGTTAAGACAAGACAAGATAACTAGTCGACACATAATTCTTATCTGGATACGAGGGGGTCTCCTGTCACTTCCCTGTTTTCTTGTTGCATAGTTGTAGATGCAATCCATCTGAACAAAGAATCATTTTCTCCTCATATTTGGATAGTTCATGTATTACCTCTTTATTTCCTGTGATATTATTTACATGGAGAAAGACTACAAAAAGCTACAGACCAATGAGATTTGGTCCACAAGTCCCAAAAATCTAGCACCCAAGTTCCATAAGTAATGTGAAGGCAAATGGAATGTCAGTATTTACTTCAAAGGCAATAGAATATAAATGTAGGGAGGTTTTGCTAAAAAAACACTTTACAGTATTCCTCCTGTGGTTTGTTTAGTGCCTTGTAAACAGTATTTGTGTCCTTATCCAAGGCAAGATATCTTGACATTGGAAGCAGTCCAGAGAAAGTACACCAAGTGGATATCAGATAGACAGATTGTTCACGAGTTTTGAGAAGATTTGTAACTCAAGTTGATGATTATGGATGTAAGTTAGCTTGCTGAGCTGGAAGATTTGTTTTCAGATGTTTCATCACCATTACCCACCCCAAGAAACCAAGACCTATAAACAGAGGAGGGACACACCACCAACGCTTCATTGGTGGCACTCACTGATGTTACCTAGTCATGGTGACGAAACATCTGAAAACAAATCTTCCCAGCTCAGCAAGCTGACTTAATATCCGTAGACAGATTGTCTTATGAGGAGAGTTTGAGTAGGTTGGATCTGTACGCAATGGAATATAAAAGAATGAGAGGCAACTTTATTGAAACGTACAAGATGTTTTGAGAATAGACAGATTGGGAAGAGTCTAGGACCAGAGAGCATAATCTCAGAGTAAGGGTTGCACATTTAACACAGATGAGAAATTTATTTTCTCAGATAGCTGTGAATCTGTACAATCCTCTACCAAAGAGGGTTGTTTAGGCTAGGATGTTAAGTGTTCAATGTGGAGATACAGATTTTTAAATCAGTAAGGGAATCAGGAGGTATGGGGAACAGGTGAGAAAGCGGAGTTGAGGATTAGCAGATCAGCTATGATCTCAAAAAATGGTGGAGCAGACTTGAAGGACTGAATGGCCTACTTCTGTGGCAATGTCTTATTGTCTTTTTACTTAAAGTACATGTTCTACTTTTACAATGTTGTCTTCTTTGGAATAATCTGTGATAAATAATTAAATCACCATCTTTCTGATCCCTTGGCTGTCTTAACTATTTTAGATCACTGCTATCATCAGTAATATTAATCTAAAATTAATAGAAAGGTTAATTTTATTAAGTTAGCTAGTCCAGCAATCCTCCTCCTTTCCCAATCATATTGAAATAAATTGAAGAATCTTAATGGGGTCTGGGTGATGCAATCAATGGTAGGATATGTAGAGTCTAGATTAGAGTGGTGCTGGAAAAGCACAGCAGGTCAGGCAGCATCCGACGAGCAGGAAAGTCGACGTTTCGGGCAAAAGCCCTTCATCAGGAAGAGATATGTAGCAGAATTGCGTGACAAAATGTGGCAAGATCCATCTTGACATCAGAAGCAAATCACTCCATCTACTATGCTTTTATTTAAACAATCAGCATGAAGAGATTCTCCCTAGATAAGGCAAGATATCAACCGACAGTTATTAATTCTTATTAAGTGCCTTGTTAATGCCACAACTCACCACATCAATATTGGGCCCTTCCATCTTATGAAACGTGCAAATAAGTTCAACATCAGAAATACCCCAAAAAGAGTGAGAGAAGATGATGGCACTAACAGTTCAGAAAGGTACTGACCTTGTTCCTACATTACTGGACATTCCTCCAGATGACTCAGTTTACTTTAACCCGTGGTAAGCGCTGACCAGGCTAGCGTGGTGTGGGGTCATTGTCTCTACTGCTGGTCCTAGGGGAAGATGTCCTGCCAGTGCAGCACCCTTTCGAGCAGAAGTACCAGGTCCTTGCCCACAAGATACGGAACTAATTTCCCACTGTCTGCCATGTGTAGGGCAGTTCCAGACTGATGGTGCTTGACTGTCCACAACCAGCTTTTAAAAGTGGGTGCAAGGGAAGCCAATGCATTCTAGGCTATCTGCTCAGTGGCAAGTTCTTCCAGGAACAGTGCATGGTAAGAGGGGGTGAAAATCGAATGGGAAAGATGTCATTGATGTGGGGTAAGTAATTAATAAGATGAATTTGCAAAGATGCAAGTGAAGACTTGCAAGTGAAGACTCACAAGGCCTCATTACAAGAAACACTCCAAAACACACACTTCTGACATAACTTGGACTTCGCCAAAAATCACAAGATTCATCCCATTGTATGAAATATTTCAATTCAAAGAGAAAAGCTAACACCACAATGAATATATCAAAATGATACTCTACCATAAGATTCAAACTAAATGGTACTGTATATAGCTGTGTGTGAAATTCAAATTAGAAGGCCACAATTTCCATTTAATATGTTTCTAAATAAAGCAACGATATGGATATCACCACCTCTCAAGCCCCAAACTGTTCAGATAATTCTGGATCAACAACATTTAAAGCACAAGAACAGAAAAATCATAATTTTCAATTAGTAGCCATGGTAACTTATTTTGATCTTTTTCTTGGTTGTCATTATTTCATCACATTCAACATACTTTGGTCAAAATTAAAGTATTGCTAAAATTAAATCTAATGTTTTCACAAATTTCAGTGATGCCTGTTTAGAGTCATACATAACTGATATGAATTAGAGTCATAGAGATGTACAGCATGGAAACAGACCTTTCAGTCCAACCTGTCCATGCCGACCAGATATCCCAACTCAATCTAGTCCCACCTGCCAGCACCTGGCTCATATCCCTCCAACCCTTCCTATTCATATACCCATCCAAATTCCTCTTAAATGTTGCAATTGTACCAGCCTCCACCACATCCTCTGGCAGCTCATTCCATACACGTACCACCTCTGCTCACTTCGCATTTATCCAGGTTGAACTCCATCTGCCATTTCTCAGCCCTGCTCTGCATCCTGTCTATGTCGCACTGCAGCCTGCAGTAGCTCTCGATACTATCGATGACACCTCCAACCTTTGTGTCATCTGCAAATTTACTAACCCACCCCTCAACCACGTTATTTATAAAAACTACAAAGAGCAGAGACCCAAGAAGAGACCCAGCAGGACCCCACTCAACACTGACCTCCAGGCAGAATACTTGCCAGCGACAACCACTCTCTGCCTTCTGTCAGCCAACCAATTCTGAATCCAGATAACCAAATCTCCCTGTATCCCATACTCCCTGACTTTAAGAATGAGCCTACCATGGGGAACCTTATCAAATACCTTGCTGAATACACCACATCCCCTGCTCAACCTTCGTCAACCTGTCTTGTCACCTCCTCAAAGAACTCAATAAGATTTGTGAGGCATGACCTGCCCCTCACAAAGCCATGCTGACTGCCTTTAATCACGCTATGCTTTGCCAAATAGTCATAAATCCTATCCCTCAAAATTCTTTCCAAAACTTTGCTGACCACAGACACAAGACTGACTGGTCTGTAATTGCCAGGGATTTCCCTATTACACTTCTTGAAAAGAGGAACAACATTTGATGAAGAAAAAAAGTTGTACAAAAATGTTGTGCTGGTAAATCAGCTGATATATTACAACACTGGAAACCTTGGAATTTCTTGCAGACTGAAGTGCAGGCCATAAGACTAAACATCTTTGCTGTAAATTAACATCGGTAAAATTGACAATGTGCTACATTATATTAATCCTGACTTCGACAAGTCTGTCATCTTACTCCTTCATAAAAGATCATCAATTAAATGTGGAGAAAAGCAAAGCAATTTGGAATAGAAGCAATTCAGTGTTTTTTGTCCACACCTGCCAGAAAAATTGAACCACACATGAATTAATTTGATTTAAGTGGAATTAAGTTCTCAGTTTTTATTTGGAAAGGTAGAACAAGATTATTTTGCATATAACCTTAATTTCTTTACATGTTTGAATTAACAGATTGTAACAATAATACTATTTAGTGTATTCATGGAATCCAGCTGACAAAAATATTCAACAATGTAATGGCAAACTCTGACACCGGAGTAGTTTTAATATTAACATATTTTCAATGTGAGTCAACCTACTATAAAACACAGCAGCACAATACCTCATGTTCTTTTTTCTAAAGGACATTTAACAAACAGCATAAATCTAAATGTACATTGACATGCGGTGAAAAATCCACCTTTTTAAAAATCATTGGAATTGATTCATCCTTTACAATTTATGCAATTTCCATAATGCTAATACCACAATGTAGGTTGCAAGCATAGTTTTCAGAAGACATTATTAGGTATGTAAATAACAAAGTCAATTTATTCTGATCTAATCTCTAACCAATTAAGAGGTCACATTTCCCTCTGTTCCTTTTCCACATCTTCTACACTGGTTCAACTCTCAGAAAATCTATGTCATATATACTGCAAATACTGGATCTGCTTTCATGTGGCAGATCAATTATGTTAAGATTCATTCTTGTTCAAAGATTAACAATTTTAAATTTTCACATTCCCATAAACAGAAATTATTTATAATAAACTGAAATATAATGACTGTAATCAAGGAAAAAAAACAAATATTAAAGCAGACGAATGGAAGCTCATAAGGATTCTAAGACCTTCTTCGCAGTAACTGACCTTTTTACTTGTGGAATATATTTCCACATGAAGTATCTTGCTTTATTTTGAGTAATAATCAGAATTACCTAATTTTCACCAATTTATTCATTCATTTTCCACCTGCCTGTTACAAGGGATAAAATACAAATGCATTTTTAGAATATTACTTGCAACTACAGAACAAAGCCTGTAATGTCTTCTCATTTTGAGAGAAAGAAACAAGGTTGAGAAATGGTTTACCAATTAATATTTTAAGAATATGAAAAAGTACCCAACATAATAGCCTTTGAACTGTTCTACAAGTTATGTCGATTTAGGATCAGGCTTCTGCTAAAAATGCATTTCGATAATCAAAATTGTGCATGATCAGTGAAATAACATAGTTATTTATATTCTTTGCAGCTAACAAATGATATATTTTAGAAAACATTAGCTAGTGCACTTTTATTAATAAACATGTTTACTAACACAAAAAAAATCAGCAATTTTAATGACAGTATCTAATCTTAATACCTTGATTTTCAATCATGGAAAATTACTTAAAACACACTGAACAGATTACTAGTTTGATTGGCATAGACTGGACAGATTTTGAATAAATTCAACTTTTTTTTAAACAGACAAAAAGATTTAAAATGTGCTTAAAAATAAGCTCACACTGAAGAACTTCCACGAATGACTGCAAACAGATGTAACAAGTAGGAATTGGTTATCCTAATCATTGAGAACTTTGGGCATGCCTAGTTTTATGGGCAGAGTTAACTTTAACATAGCTTTTAAAATTGTAGAAACTTTATTTTTGACTTGACAAGAACATATTTATTGTTTTTGTACTCTGCAAGGTTCAACATTATACCCTGCATGTGAAATACATGTAATGATTACAGTTAGCTTCAATCCATACAGTGCAAGTGTCTGATTAAGGCAGTTGCCACTTGAAGGGCTTCACTTTAGTCACAAGCAGACCCTATGTGCTCTGCGAGACAAAACCACTTACTTTGCTCACTCCAGCTGTGCTGGCAGCCATTTTTCATTCCCATTGCGCATTTGAGATTTAGACAAGGACAGAAGGCGTGCCAAGTTGCACTTTGTGCAGTGAGTCCTTGTTAATCTAGGTTACTGCCCAAGCCATCATGTAATATTTTTCTCCTTACACACATTCCTATTGAACTCTTTCATTTAAGTCTTCATCTTCCAACATCACCCTGAATCTACAATTAGCCATGCCAATCATCATGATGTACTCACTACCTGATCTCCGTCCCAGTAGACATCATGGTGTTAATATTTGATGATTCCCACCCTTTCCCATGGCATATTGTTTCCATCCCTCCTCCATATAGAGCTGCAAGCACCCCCCCCCCCCCCCCCCAGCACTAAACCCCGCTATAATTACTGTCCCCCTTTGCATCCCAGCATGCTAACTCCAATCCTTTTAATTGACTTTCCCAACTATCGTAGTGCCTCTGATGAACCATTTTGACTTCAGTCAATAGATCCCGTTGCCCCAGTTGCTCAGGGGCTCTTAAAATTCAAACCTTAGCATTAAAGTGATAACAGCAATATGAATGTGGGGTGCTTTCCCCCACTAGTTTGATGCTAAAAGTGGCTGCAGAAGTGAGGGCTAGTGCATTTCAGGATTAGGCAAGTTTTTAAATGCTGTAGTAACAATATCACCACCCCTGAACATTAATTTTCTAAATGTGGTGTTTTATCCCTCAGAAAAAAATCCCCTTAAATCCCATTTGTATTTCCATTTGTTTATCTGCATATCACTACAATCCAATTCAAGACTCCTACTCTAGATTCCATTCTTGGACAGTGCATACCTCAGAGAATATTCCTCAATCTGAATGGATAAAAAGCCTCCCTCTTGCTCTTCACAGATGCCACTGAGCACTTGTTGAGGATGCTACATTGACAGGAATACCAGATTATCAGCAATCTCTTCTGACAAGCCTGAAAAAACACTGGGCAGCTGCCAGTGAGGTGAATCAAAGGACCACTTCTTCTCTGCCGAAAACAAAATCTGAGCAAATATGTTCTAAAGTGGTTGCTAGAGCAACAGTATTTAACCTCCTTATTTTGCTTCATGGTCTTGCATAAACACAAAATTCAAAAGTAGCTTTATTAATAGCACAAGATAAAATATAAATGTTAGGGAAAAAAATGTATCAAATGTGTTATGAAATCACAGGCAGGATTTGACTGAGTCAGTAATACAAAAAGTCATACTGGACTCAAAACATTATCTATATTTCTCTCTCAACAGATGCTGCCAGACCTGCTGAGTTTTTCCCAGCACTTTGTTTTTGCAATGGGCTAACATGCTGGACATCATGGTAGCACACCCTTTGGTCCAACCAGTCTATGCCAAACATAATTTTGAACTAAACTAGTCCCACTTGACTGGTACTGACCCATATTCCTCCAAACCTTTCCTATTCATGTACATGTCCAAGTGCCTTCTACATGTTGTAACCATGTCTACATCCAGCCTGTAAAAGGCTCTCATTTCTTATCCCCAGCTGCCTTTGTTATGGATCAGGCAAGACCTTCCAAAGTATATTATGGAGCTAGTCTAACTTTTCTTTTCAAGAAAAAGCCAAGTATGTAACCAGTTAATGGATTATATAACCATTAATCATCAATTGTTCCAATATTGGCAGCATCTCATAAACACATCCTTTGGCAAAAAAAAATGCAATTCAGCAAAATACTTATGATTCTCACATGCTAACTCTCTCCAGTCCAGAACAAACAATGTGTCCCTTTTGATTTTTAAGTAGAAGCCTCATTGTCCAAGACTTGACTTTAATCAGCAGAGAACTGAAGTTTTTAGCTCCAACAGCCAGCAAAACTTCTCAACTGACTGAAACAAAATGAAAAACCTTTCTGGTTTTGTGCAAGCCCTGGCCCTACCCACTCATGATTCTTTTAGATTATTTTTTTAAATGAGACAGAGAGCACTCAAACGTTGTCTACCAACTGCCTGTGTGAACGAAACATTTCAGCACCACTGTGGCAACACCTCTTTGCAAGAGAAACAGCAGAGAACTCCTCTCTTAAAGGCACAGTATTGTCAACCCCTGTAGTTAAAAGTTAAAGATAAAAAGTAGCCTTATTAATGACATTGGTATGGTGAGCCAATTTTGTACAAGTCAAATGATCACTGCCCATTGTGATATAGGTACCTTAATCATAGGTAGAACTTTGGATCGCTGACCTGGGTAGCATTGTTGAAACCATTTCCAACTTCTGACACTGATAGCATTTTGCACTGAATCACTTTTGCTCAGAAAGGAAAATTCAAAATCGCAAAATATTGAACACTGAATATTATAAATTTGGTCCCTAAAGAACACTAGTTTCCTGCTTTAAATCACGAAAGGAATTGGTACGTATCTGATTTTCGGGGTCTTGTTCCCATTTCTGTCCTAGGATTTCTGGGGATTATTAGATGCGAGAAAGACAGAAGGATTTTTTTGTGACATGCTTATGTTTATCTTGTGCTATTATTGGCACACCATATAAATGGGAGGGCACATTCTCTACTCCTACTTATATATCCTGTACTTGCAGCCAAAATACAAGACAGCTTTACAATGTTTGTGTTGAGGACTTGCATTAAGACCTTCAGCAATTTGACAGTGCAAGGGAGCTGAGCAGCAAACTGAGGTCATACGTAAATGCGCAGGAATGGATCATGCCATAAGGCCACCTCCAGCCACAGGGAAAAGACCTTGAGACCAATGTTCATGGACAAAGCATTTATCACCCCGGCTTTCTGGCATTGGACTCAAGTGGCAGAACACTGTTTCTAACAATTCCTAACTTCATTATACAGTTGCAAACATTTTTCATGAAACCAGTACATCTCAATAGTTTGAATCACTCCTTCATCACATGATACTCTGAGGTCACCTAAATCTCAGACGCAGTTACAAGTAACAATCAGTTCTTTCTAATAATAATCAAATTATGTTATGGACAATGAACTTGCTTCAAATTTGCATCACAGCAGACTCCATTTTCACTTTAAAAAACAAACAAACAAACAGTCATACATCATGGAAACATAAAATCCAACCAGTCCATGTCGACTATGTTCCCAAACTAAACTAGTTCCATCTGCCTGCACTTGGCTCACGTCCCTCCAAATCTCTTCTACTCATGAACTTAGCCAATTTTTTAAAAAATGTTCTCACTGTAACTGCAATGACCACTCTCTCTGGCAGTTCATTCCACACACTAACCATTCCCTGAGGAAAAAAGTTTGCCCCTCACGACCATTTTAAATCTTTCTCCTCTCACCTTACAAATATGCCCCCTAGTTTTGAATTGCACCACCTTAGGGGAAAAAACCGTTGTCATTTATCTTATCTATGCCCCTCATAATTTTATAAAACCTCAATTAGGTCACCCCTCAAGCTGCTATGCTCCAATCAAACAAGTCCCTGCCTGTTTTATAACTCTAACTCTCTATTACTGGCAACATCCTGGTGAATCTTCTTTGAACCCTTTCCAGTTTAATAATAATCCTTCCAATATAAGGGTGACCAAAACTGCACACGATACTCCAGAAGAGGTCTCACATGATGTGTGACTCGAGTTGAGTTATACAAATATCCGAAAAGTGCATGATTTTAAATGATTGCTTTAGACAATACAAGTGGATTTTCCAATACGGTCAAAGTACCAGCATATCCCACAAAAATTATGGTAATTCTTGAGATTAACTCTCCAAATAACAGGATTTCTATATTGTTAGTATAACAGATGTTGCAACTAGCTCTTTAAGGATTAAGGCCATGTAACCTTGGAAACTAGTTACAAAAACAATCAAATGTTTTTTTTGTGCAAGAATTTTCTAAGCACTGTAAACAGATAGTGATAAATGGAGTATGGGGAGATATCGTAACAGTTCCTTCATTGTCCCTTCATCAAATAAAAATCATATAACCCCCTGCGGTATGATATTTTGGGTGTACCTATAGCAGCTCATCACCATTTTCTTCAAGGAAACAAGGAACGGGCAATAAATGCTGACCCAGCCAAAACCACAATGACATTTTAATTAATTATCATTCAGGAGAAACTTTGTAAGTAATTCATGTTATCAACTACTTGGGCTTTGTAACTCAAATTTCTCTAAGGACAAGGCCTATAATAAATACATGCGGACATCGGCTTGTCACAAAATAAAAGTTTGAATTGAGCAGGAAGATTAAACAGGTCCACAGGGGAAGGTATGCTATTGCCTGCCTGGTCATTTTCAATCACCAAGCCGTAATTATTGATTTAAGAGTTAAAATGACCATTAAAAAAAATTGCATTTTGTGTTGGTTACTGTCTGATACTAAAAGAAAAAGCTGGCCCTTCAAGATGCACTGGAAAGGGATCATGAAACAAGCTGGACAAGTTAACAAAAAATGTAAAATTTGCAGATTTGTGACCATACTAAAAGACCACTTTCAAGTCTTATCATTACAGAAACCACTGAGAAATGTAAAGCTTCACCACAAGTAGTTCACATTAGCATGGGTTTTATGCAGTGACCATGAGTACAGGTAAAACTGCATGACCATTTCACTCCACTTTTAAGTAATAGATCCACATAATATTAATCTTCGTTAATAAATGTATTGACAAAAATAATGAGACATGCTGTTAAAAGTTGTTATGATCCTGGACCAAAACACCTAGTTTTTACAATCTGGCTCGGGACAAAAACGTTTTTAAAAAAACCCTGTTCTGAAGGTGGCTCACTGGACCTGAAACAATAACTCTTTCTCTCCACATATGCTGCCAGAGCAGCAGCATTTTTCCAGCAATTTTTGATTCTTTGTTTCTTTTTTAAAAATATTCCCGAAAAGAGAGAGATACTATTTATTTCCTGAGATAATAAAACCATAAGACTCAAAGGTTTTGAACAAACAATAACCTTTAATTTACAAAATTAGAACAGTAACACAATCTACAATTATTTGTTCTGCTTATATTCTAACATCCAGAGTTAACAAGAGGTAAATATGGGTAGCAGATAAACTATGGTAGAACACCCACAGGCTATATAAAAATAGCAGATATGGTCAAGTACTGAACCCAACAATGTCTCAGTCATCCCCCAGACGTTAGTTCAATGTGGAACATCAATTCCCATTTAAAAAAACTTACAAGAAATTCCAATCTTTCTCCTTTGGAATTCATAGCCTTGAAAGTCTCTCACCAACTACCAATGATTGCTTGTATTTTGGTATTTCACCTTCCTTGCCATGGTCTATGGACCCTTGATTCTTGAAAGTACACTCCAACAATTACTCACAACCATGGCTCCAGTTTCACCAAATAAGTATTCGTTCTTCACTTGTCTGTGTTACCTGCACATCCACCAATATCATTTTATGTATCCGTTGCTCCCAATGCGGTCTCCTCTACATTGGGGAGACTGGACACCTCCTAGCAGAGCGCTTTAGGGAACATCTCTGGGACACTCGCACCAATCAACCACACCGTCCTGTGGCCCAACATTTCAACTCCCCCTCCCACTCTGCCAAGGACATGGAGGTCCTGGGCATCCTTCACCGCCACTCCCTCACCACCAGACGCCAGGAGGAAGAACGTCCCATCTTACACCTTGAACACTTCAACAGCTACCTCATTTCCCCTTCCTCCACCTCACCCCAGTTCCAAACTTCCAGCTCAGCACTGTCCCCATAACTTGTCCTACCTGCCTATCTTCTTTCCCACCTATCCACTCCACCCTCCTCCCTGACCTATCACCTTCATCCCCTCCCCCACTCACCTATTGTACTCAATGCTACTTTCTTCCCACCCCCACCCTCCTCTAGGTTACCTCTCCACCCTTCAGGCACACTGCCTGTATTCCTGATGAAGGGCTTTTGCCCGAAACGTCGATTTTACTGCTCCTCAGATGCTGCCTGAACTGCTGTGCTCTTCCAGCACCTCTAATCCAGAATGTGTTCTATTCTTGCTCAGCTGCATAGAACAAATAGTCCTTGTGAGCATTCTTCACCCTTACTCTTAGACGCAAAGAGCTATTAACAGCATATGGCTTTCTCCAAGTCCCAACCATTCCCTACACTCTTAGTGAGAGTAAACCCCAGCACTTAGCAGTACTACCTGGCACATTCTGCCACGTCACAATGGCTTATAGCCTGCTACAGCATTTTCAGAACAGAGCCTCTTCTCCCTGATCTGATTAACCGCCCATTCATCACAAACTTATTGGGCTTTCTCCAAATTGCTGAAAATTGACTGTTCAGCAACTACAAACCCCTCTAAGTAACCTATTGAAATCCTCGTAACAAGGCCCACGCCTGCTCCTCGTCGTTACTGAATGCAATTAATATTTGGGAACAGTCAAATGTAGCAACCCTCAGAACTGCCTGTTCCCTGAACGTTACGATATTCATAGATTAATTCTTGCACAGCATAAAATTGATGCACAAAAATACATTCAACTCCAAGTTTTATACTCATTTGGAATAGAATTGAGACAATATCAAAATTCAAAGACAGAAACAAATGTATATTACATTTGAGAAAAGGTGATTTGTTGGCAGGTAGACATTCTTGTGTTGCAATTAATTCTAATGATTTATTATTTTTTGCTAAAGTACATAACTTTGGTTGAGACATGAACTGGCACCAACTATTGGTGGTCCTTGATGTATTGCCTGATAAGGGAGTGGAAACAAATTCAGCAGTAACTATTAAAAGGGAATTGGATTGTTACTTGAAGAGAAAAATGTACAGGGTGATGGGGAAACTGCAGGTGTCAGAGACTAATTGGTTAGCTCGACCATAGATATGATGGGCTAAGTGGTCTCCTACTGCTGTATCATTCTATGATCTATCACTTAATTTGTTAATTTGCATAAAAGAGGCAAATTTCAAGTTCAATGTTGTGAATATATCAAAAGGAGCCATGGTGAATTTGATTTATTTACATTCTGACTGTAATCCTTGCATCCCAAATATCAACTGGACCGCTTCTGTTTTTCAGAACATTACAGAAATACGAAAATCACTGATATTGTTGTAAATAATCTACCAGAGCAAAGTCCGTTCTATAATGCATCCCTGCATAGAGAGGTACAGCATGGAAACAGGCCCTTCTGTCCAACTCGCCCATGCCGACCAGATATCCTAACCTAGAGTGGTCCCATTTGCCAGCACTTGGCCCATATCCCTCCTATTCCTATATCTGTCCAGATGCCTTTTAAATGTTGTAATTGCACCAGTCTCCACCACTTCCTCTGGCAGCTCATTCCATATACACACCACCCGGTGTAAAAAAGTGGCTCCTTAAGTCCCTTTTATATCTTTACCCTCTCACCCTAAACCTCAAGTTCTGGATTCCCCCACCTCAGAGAAAAGACCTTGTGTATTTACTCTATCCATGCTGCTCAAAATTTTGTAAACCTCTACGAGGTCACCCCTTAGTCTCCGAAGCTCCAAGAAAAACAGCCCCAGTCATTTCAGCCTGTACCTATAGGACAAACCCTCCAACCCTGGCAACATCCTTCTGAATTTTTTCTGAACCCTTTCAAGTTTCACCACATTGTTCCGATAGGAAGGAGACCAGAATTGCACGCAATACTCCAACAGTGGCCTAACCAATGTCCTTACTATTAAATGTATTAGTCCTGCTCTGGTCTGCTTTTCCAAAATGCAGCACCTCACATTTATCTAAATTAAACTCTATCTGCCACTCCTCAGCCCATAGGCCCATCTGATCAAGATCTTGTTAGACTCAAAGGTAACCTTCTTCGCTGTCCACTACAACTCCAGTTTTGGTGCCATCTGCAAACTTATTAATGATACCCATGTTCACATCCAAATCATTTATATAAAATGATGAAAAGCAGTGGACCAAGCACTGATCCTTGTGGTACACCACTGGTCACAGACCTCCAGTCTGTAAAGCAACCTTCCACCACCATCCTCTGAACTTCTCTGCCTTCGAGCCAGTTCTGTATCCAAATGGCTAGTTCTCCCAGTATTCCATGTGATTCAATAGCAAACCTTTACCAGGCACTAACACTGAAAAATAAGTATACAACCTCTGACAAAAATGGAATTGAATACAGTAAAGTTAGTGAATTTCCCTGCTCACTAAACAATTTGGTCTGAAAAATGATAAAAAGTCCACACCATGCAGCAGTTTTTTTCCCAAGGTTAGAAGTTGAGGCAGGATTCTGTCAGCACTGCAAAGGCACTTAGAAAGGTAGAAACAAGAAAAGAATGAGGGAGATTTGGGAACAGGACAAGCAAGTGAAAATAGGAAAGATTCCCGGGGTGTTGGGGGGGCCGGGGGGAGGGGGGGAAGCAATTGCCACCTTGCGGTGATTGGACCAAATTAACTTCTTTTACAGAAATTTTACTTCACATTTCCCCAGAATTTCACCATACCACCACAACCCCATATTTATATGTTCTAAAGAACAAAGAAAATTTACAGTCCAGGAACAGGCTCTTCTTCCCTCCAAGCCTGAGCCGATCCAAATGTACTATCTAAACCCGTCGGTTAATTGCTAAGCATTTGTATCCCTCTGCTCCCCACCTACTCATGCATCTGTCCAGATGCACCTTAAAATGAACCTACCGCGTCTGCCTCTACCATCTCTGCTGGCAACGCGTTCCAGATACCCACCACCATCTGTGTGAAGTACTTGCCATGTGTATCCCCTTAAACTTTCCACCTCTCACCTTGAAAGCATGACCTCGCGTTATGGAATCCTTCACAATGGGGAAAAAGCTGGTCTCTGTCCACCTTGTCAATAGCCTTCATGATTTTGTAAACCTCAATCAGGTCCCCCCTCAATCTCCTTTTTTCTAATGAAAATAAATCTAACCTAATGAACCTCTCCTTATAGCTAGCACCTTCCATACCAGGCAACATTATCGTAAACCTTCTGTGCACCCTCTCCAAAGTGTCTACATCCTTTTGGTAATGTGGCAACCAGAACTGTACACAGTATTCTAAATGCATCCGAACCAATGTCCTGTACAATTTTAACATGACTTGTTCTTATACTCAACACCCCTTCCAATGAAGGCAAGCATACTATATGCCTTCTTGACCACTCTATCTACCTATGCAGCAACCTTCAGGGTACAATGGACCTGCACTCCCTGATCTTTTTGCCCATCAACTTTTCCCAAGGCTCTTCCATTCATTGTATAATTCGCTCTAGAATTAGTCTTGCCTCAATGCATCACCTCACATGTGTCTGGATTGACACCCATTTGCTACTTTTTCGACCAATTCTCCAGTCTATCAATATCCTCCTGTATTCTTTGACAATCCCTTATGCTTTCTGCTACTCCACCAATCTTCGTGTCATCTGCAAACTTGCTGATCTTACCAACAGTGCCCTCTTCCAGATCATTTATGTACATTACAAACAAGTGACCCAACACTGACCCCTGCAGAACACCACCTTTCTCCATTTTGAGAAACTCCCTTTAACTACTACTCTCTGTCTCCCGTTGCTCAACCAGTTCTTTATCTACCTACCTTGAACATCCTGCACATCACGTGACTTCACTTTCTCCATTAGTCTACCATGGGGAATCTTAGCAAACGCTTCACTAAAATCCATGTATATGACACCAACATTCTTCCTTCATTTATCAACTTTGTCAAATAGATTCATAGAAATCTAGCACAGCATGGAAAGAGACCCTTCAGTCCAACCCGTCCATGCCAACCAAATATCCCACTCAATCTAGTCCCACCTGCCAGCATCCGGCCCATATCCCTTCTTTTTCATATACCCATCCAAATGCCTCTTAAATGTTGCAATTGTACCAGCCTCCACCACTTCCTCTGGCAGCTCATTCCATACACGTACCACCCTTTGTGCGAAAACGTCTCTTTCATATCTTTCACCTCTCATTCTAAACCTATGCCCTCTAGTTCTGGACTCCCCGATCCCAGGGAAAAGACTTTGCCTATTTATCCTATCCATTAGATTACTTACTTACAGTGTGGAAACAAGCCCTTCAGCCCCACAAGTCCACACCAACCCGCCGAAGCGTAACCCACCCATACCCATTCTCCTACATTCATCCCTTCACCTAACACTACTGGCAATTTAGCATGGCCAATTCACCTAACCTGCACATTTTTTATTGGATTGTGGGAGGAAATCGGAGCACCCAGAGGAAACCCACACAGACACGGGGAGAATGTGCAAACTCCACACAGAGGCAGGAAATGAACCCGGGTCTCTGGCGCTGTGAGGCAGCAGTGCTAACCACTGTACCACCGTGCCACCTAAAACAAGGTTGCTGCAGCCACAACACAGAGTGCTAACCACTATACGATCATGGCACCCCACAGACAAGCACTATTGGTAATGGATATAGGTATTCCATGCTCCTCATCATTTTGTAAACCTCTACAAGGTCACCCCTCAGCCTCCAACGCTCCAGGGAAAACAACCCCAGCATGTTCAGCCTCTCTCTATAGCTCAAATCCTCCAACCCTGGTAACATCCTTGTAAATGTTTTCTGAACCCTTTCAAGTTTCACAACATCTTTCTGATAGGAAGGAGACCAGAATTGCACACAATATTCCAACAGTGGTCTAACCATTGTCCTGTACAGCCGCAACATGACCTCCCAACTCCTGTACTCAATACTCTGACCAATAAAGGAAAGCATTCCAAACGCCTTCTTCACTATCCTATCTACCTGTGACTCCACTTTCAAGTAGCTATGAACCTGCACTTCAAAGAACTCTATTAAGTTGGTAAGGCACAATCTCCCCCACACAAAATCATGTTGTCTATCACTGATAATCCCATTTTTTTCAAAATATAAATAGATCCTATCCCTCAGTACCCTCTCCAGCAGCTTTCCCACCACCGACACCAGGCACACTGGTCTGTAGTTACCTGGAATATCCCTATTACCGTTCTTGTACAGGGGGACAACACAAGCAAACTTCCAATCCTCCGGCACCTCACCTGTATTTAAGGATGCCACAAAGATATCTGTTGTTAGGGCCCCAGCTATTTCCTCTCTTGCCTCCCACAACAACCTGGGATAGATCCCATCCGGTCCTGGGGATTTGTCCATCTTAATAACCTTTAGCCTACCCAACACATACTTCCCTACTTATGCCAACATGATCCAGACTAATCAAACTTCTCTCTCTAATCTCAACATTCATCATGTCCCTCTCCTCAGTGAACACTGATGCAATCATTCAGAATCTCACCCATTCTCTCAGGTTCAACACATAGCTTTCTTTCATTATCCTTTAGTAGACCAATCCTTTCTCTAGTTACCCGCTTTCTTCTTATTAAGAATAAAATGCTTTGGGATTCTCCTTAATTCTGCTTGCTGAAGCTATTTCATGACTCCTTTTAGCCCCCTTGATTCCTCATTTAAGACTGGTCCTTCTCTTTCGATATTCCTCCAGGGCCTGTTCTGTTCTTAGCTGCCTAGACCTTATGTACGCTTCACTTTTCCTCTTGGCTAGTCGTACAATTTCTCCTGTCATCAACAGTTCACGAATCTTGCCCTTCCTATCCTTTGCCTTCAATGGGATATGCCTATCCTGCACTATCTTTGAAAGCCTCCCACATATCAAATGTGGACTTCCCTTCAAATAGCTGTGTCCAATCCACATTACTGAGCTCCTGCCTAATTTTGATATAGTTGGCCTTGGCCCAGTTTAGTACTCTTCCCTTAGGACCGCTCTCTTCTTTATCTACGAGTATTCTAAAACTTCCAGAATTCTGGTCACTGTTCCCAAAGAAATTCCCCACTGCAACTTCTACCACCTGCCCTGGCTCATTCCCCAGTACCAGGTCCAACATGGCCCCTTCCCTCATCAGACTATTGACATACTGCTCTAGAAAACTCTCCTGGACGCTTCTTACAAATTCTACCCCATCCAGACCTCTGACACTAAGTGTATCCCAGTCAATGTTGCGAAAATTAAAATCTCCCATCACCACTACCCTGTTGCCTCTATATCTTTCCATAATCTGTTTACCTTTTTGCTCTTCTACCTCACGCTCATTGTTGGGATGCCTGTAATACAGCCCCAACAGTGTAAGTGCACCCTTCTTATTTCTCAGCTCTACCCATAACCTCCATAATGTCCTCCTTTAGCACAGCCGGGATATCATCCCTGACCAGTAACACAACTCCACCCCACCCCTTTTACTTCCCTCCCTGTCCTGTCTGAAGCACCTATATCCTGGAACATTTAGTTGCCAATCATCATGCCCTTCCTTCAACCAAGTCTCTGTGATTGCAATAACATCATACTCCCAGGCACCAATCCAAGCCTTATCTGCCTTACACACTATGCTCCTTGCATTAAAGTAGATGCATTTCAGGCCACCAGTTCTTTTGTGCTTATCCACTCTCCGCCTACTCTTCCCTTTATTAATGCTATCTTCATGATTCTTACAGTCTCCAGTCTCCACCTCACTGCTTACTTGTTTTCTCTTCTGGCTCCCAATCCCCTGGCACATTAGTTTAAAACCTCCCCAACAGCATTAGCAAAACCTCCCCCAAAGACATTGGTTCCAGTCTGGTTCAGATGTAGACCGTCCATTTCATAATAGTCCCACCTTCCCCAGAATTGATCCCAATGTCCAACAAATCTGAACCCCTCCCTCCTACACCATCTCTCAAGCCACGTGTTCATCCTGCCTATTTTTTCATTTCTATGCTGGCTGGCATGTGGCACTGGTAGTAATCCCGAGATCACTACCTTTGAGGTCGTCCTCTTTAATTTCTCTCCTAGCTCCCCGAATTCTTCTTTCAGAACCTTATCTCATTTTCTACTTATATCGTTGGTGCCTATATGCACCAAGACAACTGGCTGTTCACCCTCCCCTTTTAGAATGCTCTGCAGCTGATTGGTGACATTACTAATCTGAGCACCTGGGAGGCAACATATCAAATGGGAGTCCCGTTTTTGGCGACTGAATCACCTATCTACTCCCCTCACAATAGAATCCCCTATGACTATGGCCCTACGAGTCTTTTTCCCGCTCTTCTGAACAGCAGTGTCCGTCACGGTGCCATGATCTTGACAACTGCTGCCCTCTCCTGGTGAGCCATCTCTCCCAACAGTATGCAAAACTGTTTACCTGTTTTGTAGGGAGATGACCACAGGGGACACCTGCACTGCTTTCCTACTCTTTTGGTCACCCATTCATTGTCTTCCTCAGCAATTCTAACCTGCGGTGTGACCAGTTCACTAAACATGCTATCCACGACCTCCTCCATCGTGGATGCTCCACAGAGAGTCCATCCGCAGGTCCAGAGCCGTCATTAGATTAGATTAGATTACTTACAGTGTGGAAACAGGCCCTTCGGCCCAACAAGTCCACACCGCCCCGCCGAAGTGGAACCCACCCATACCCCTACATCTACATTTACCCCTTACCTAACACTATGGGCAATTTAGCATGGCCAATTCACCTAGCCTGCACATCTTTGGACTGTGGGAGGAAACCGGAGCACCCGGAGGAAACCCACGCAGACACGGGGAGAACGTGCAAACTCCACACAGTCCTGAATTGAACCCAGGTCTCAGGCGCTGTGAGGCAGCAATGCTAACCACTGTGCCACCGTGCCGCCCATGTGGTTAAATAGCTGCAACTGGACACACTTCTTGCAAATGTCAGACACGTTCCTAAGCTCCCACATCAAGCAAGAGGCACATTCCACAGGTCTGAGGTCCCCTGCCATTGTAAGCTTAGCTTTATATGAACTCACTAAAATCAAACAAGGCACTCAAATATATGAAAAAGAACGTTAAGAAAGAAATAAAAGCCTTACCTTACAGGGTCTTTTTCTCCCAGTTAGAGGAGGGGGTGGGGGTGGGGGGGGGGGGGGGGGGAGAGCAGGAGGGAGGTACTACACGTGTAGTATCTCGGGTTTAGCCACTGCCCAAATATAAATTAAGCCCTTACCTTCCCGGCAGCACTCGCTTCACCTTACCTTCTCTCCTCGCCACTGTGTCAAAATTGAGGGTTATATTATATAATTCTCAACTTCATATTAAAAAGAACAAAGAAAATTACAGCAGAACAACAGGCCCTTCGGCCCTCCAAGCTTGTGCCTAACCAGATAGTCAATCTAAACCTGTTGCCTATTTTACAAGGATCTGTATCCCTCTGTTCCCTGCCCATTCATTAAGCTGTCTAAATATATGTTAAATGATGCAATTATGCCAGTCTCTACCACCTCCACTGGCAACAAGTTCCAGGCACCTACCACCTCTGCATAAAGAGCTTTCCATGCACATTTCCCTTAAAACTCGTGAACTCGTGACCCTTAATAATTGAATCCTCCAATCTGGGAAAAAGCATCCTGCTATCCACCTGGTCTGTACCTCTCAAGATTTTGTAGACCTCAATCAGGTCCCCCCTCAACCTCCACCTAACCAAAATAATCCTAATGCACGTAACCTCTCTTCATAGCTATCACCCTCCATACCAGGCAACCTCCTCTGCACCCACTCCAAATCATCCACATCATTTTGGTAATGTGGCGATGAGAACTGCATTCAACATTCCAAACGTGGCTGAGCAAAAGTCCTACACAAATGTCACATGACCTGCCAATTCTCAAACTCAATACCCCGTCCAATGAAGGAAAGCATGCCATATGCTTTCTTAACCACTATCGACCTGCATTGCCACCTTAAGAGTACAATGGACCTGAACACCAAGATCTCTCTGTACAAGACACTTACTGGTAAGGTCCAAGGGAGTGTTGCTAAACAAAGAGACCTTGGAGTGCAGGTTCATAGCTCCTTGAAAGTGGAGTTACAGGTAGATAGGATAGTGAAGGCAGCCTTTGGTATGCTTTCCTTTATTGGTCAGAGTATGGAGTACAGGAGTTGGGAGGTCATGTTGCAGCTGTACAGGACATTGGTCAGGCCACTGTTGAAATATTGGTTTCCTTCCTATCAGAAAGAGGTTGTGAAACTTGAAAGGGTTCAGAAAAGATTTACAAGCATGTTGCCAGGGTTGGAGGATTTGAGCTATAGGGAGAGGCTGAACAGGCTGGGGTTGTTTTCCCTGAAGCATCGGAGGCTGAGGGGTAACCTTATAGAGGTTTACAAAATTATGAGGAGCATGGTTAGGGTAAATAGGCAAAGTCTTTTCACAGGGGTGGGGCAGTCCAGAACTAGAGGACATAGGTTTAGGGTGAGAGGGGAAAGATATAAAAGAGACCTAAGGGGCAACTTTTTCACGCAGAGGGTGGTATGTGGATGAAATGAGCTGCTAGTGGAAGTAGTGGAAGTTGGTACAATTGCAACATTTAAAAGGCATTTGGATGGGTATATGAATAGGAAGGGTTTGAAGGGAAATGGGCCGGGTGCTGGCAGATGGGGCTAGAATGCGTTGGGATATCTGGTCGGCATGGATGGGTTGGACTGAAGGGTCTTTTTCAGTGCTGAACATCTCTATGACTATCAATTTTCCACAGGGCTTTTCCATTTAACGTATTGTTTGCTCCAGAATTGGACCTTTCAAAATGCATCACCTCACAATTGCCTGGATTGAACTCCATCTGCCATTTCTCCACCCAACATTCCAATCTATCGAGATTCTGCTGCATTTTCTGACAGTCCCCTTCACTATCTGCTACTCCACCAATCTTTGTGTCATCTGCAAACTTGCTAATCAGACCACCTATACCTTCGTCCAGATCATTTATATATATATAATCACAAACAACAGTGGTCTCAGCATGGGTCCCTGTGGAACACCACTGGTCACAGCTTTTCTACTTTGAGAAACTTCCTTCCATTACTATTCGATCTCCTGTTGCCCAGCCAGTTCTCAATCCATCTAGCTTGTGCACCCAGGAGCCCATGCAACTTCATTTTCTCCATCAGCCTACAATGGGGGATCTAATCAGACACCTTACTGAAGTCCATGTATATAACATCTACAGCCCTTCCCTCAATCACCTTTGTCACTTAGGTGCCATACAGGTGTACAGCACGGAAACAGACCCTTCCGTCCACTCGCTCATGCCAATCAGATATCCCAACTTAAATCGAGTCCCATTTGCAAGCAGTTTGCCCATATCCCTCCAAACCCTTTTAAACTGTTACAGTTGTACCAGCTTCCACCACTTCCTATGGCAGCTCATTCCATACACATATCATCCTCTGTGTGAAAATGGTGCCCCTTAGGTCCCTTTTATATCTTTCCCCTTTCACCCTAAACCTCTGCCCTCTAGTTCTGGACTCCCCCACCCCAGGGAAAAGACTTTCTCTATTTATCCTATCCACACCTCTCCTTATTTTATAACTTCTAAAAGGTCACCCCTCAGCCTCTGTTGCTCCAGGGAAAAGAGTTCCAGCCTATTCACCCTCTCTCTTTTGCTCAAATTCTCCAACTCTGCCAACACCCTTGTAAATCCTTTCAGAACCCTTTTGAGTTTCACAACATCAGAGACCAGAATTGCAAGCAATATTCCAAAAGTGGCTGAACCAATTCCTGTACAGCCACAACATGACCTCCCAATTCCTCTACCCAATGCTCTGACCAATAAAGGAAAGCATACCAAATGCTGCCTTCACTATCCTCTCTACCTGCGACTCCACTTTCAAGGAGCTATGAACCTGCACTCCAAGGTCTCTTTGTTCAGGAACATTCCCTAGGACTTCACCATTAAGTGTATAAGTTGTTCAAAGAGTGTTATTAAGTTGGCAAGACATGACCTTCCCTGCACAAAACCATGCTGCCTATCACTGATAAGCCCATTTTCTTTCAAATGTAAAAAGATCCTCTCCCACAGTTTCCTCTCCAGCAGCTTCCCTACCACTGATGCCAGGCTCACCAGTCTATAATTAACTGGATTATCCCTGCTGCCCTTCTTAAACAAAGGGACAATATTGGCAATTCTCCAGTCCTCAGGGACCTCACCTGTGTTCAAGCATGCTGCAAAGATATCTGTTAATATCTCAGCTATTTCCTCTTTCGCTTCCTTCATACACCTGGGATAGATCCCATCTGGACCTGGGAACTTGTCACCTTAATGCGTTTTAGAATACCCAACACTACCTCCCTCCTTCTGCCATCTTGACCTAGAGTAATCAAACATCGATCCCTAACTTCAACATCTGTCATGTCTTTTTCCTCAGTGAATACCAATACAAAGTATTCATTAAGAATCTCACCCATTTTCTCTGACTCCATGCATAACCTCCTCCTTTGTCCCTGAGTGGGCCAACCCTTTCCCTAATTACCCTCTTGCTCCTTTATTGAATAAAAGGCTTTGTGATTTTCCTTAACCCTGTTTATTAAAGATATTTCATGACCCCTTTTAGTCTTATTAATTCCTCGTTTCAGATTGGTCCTACTTTCCTGATATTCTCCCAAAGCTTCATCTGTTTTCAATCATCTAGACCTTACATATGCTTCCTTTCTCCTCTTAGCTAGCCTCACAATTTCACTAGTCATTCATGATTCCATAATCTTGCAATTTCTATCCCTCATTTTCACAGGGACATGTCAGTGCTGCACTCTAATCAACCTCTCTTTAAAAGCCTCCCACATATCAATGTGGATTTATCCTCAAACAGCTGCTCCCAATCCACATTCCCCAACTGCTGCCAAATTTTGCTATAGTTGGCCTTCCCCAAATTTAGCACTCTTCCTTGAGGACCACTCTCATCTTTGTCCATGAGTATTCTAAAACTTACAGAATTGTGATCACTATTCCCAAAGTAATATCCGACTGAAACTTCAACCACCTAGCTGGGCTCATTCCCCAGCACCAGGTCCAGTCTGGCCCTGTCCAGAGATGGACTATTTACGGATGGCTCTGTAAAACCCTCCTGGATGTTCCTTACAAATTCTGCTCCATCTAAACCTCTAACACTAAGTGAATCCCAGTCAATGTTGGGAAAATTAAAACTTCCCATCACCACCATTCTGTTACTCCTACATCTTTCCATAATCAGTCTATATATTTGTACCTCTATCCCACACTCGTTGTTGGGAGGCCTGAAGTACAGCCTCAACATTATTATTGCACGCTTCCTATATCAGAGCTCTGTCCATATTGCCTCACTGCTCAAGTCCTCCATAGTGCTCTCCTGCAGCCCTGCGGGGATATCCTCTCTGACCAGTAATGCAACTCCTCCACCCCTTTTACCTCCCTCGCTATCCCGCAGGAAGCATCTATATCCTGGGATATAGAGTTGCCAATCTTGCTCTTCCCTCAACCAAGTCTCAGTAATAGCAATAACATCATAACATCAAAGTAACAAGATTTCTATAAATTGGTGATTGGGTTGGATGCTTCAACCCCAATGATTGTCAAACTAAAAAAAAAGAAACTGTCCTCAACAGTCAGTGATTAAATCAGCAATTTCCTACAGCCTAATATATGTTTTCAGTAAATAATCTGAAACTTCAGCTTCTACACGTAAGCAAAAATGCTGCATGTAACACATTACTTTAAGATGGACGCACAAATGGACAGACCAGAGATATTTACAGAAATCACTGAAAAATGACAGAAAGTGGAGGTGATATTAATAACACATGACATTTCAACATTTTAAATAATAACATAGGGCAATATTTAATGCTCCCCAAAACTGAGTGGAGAGCTGTGAACAATGAGTCCTCCAAGCTTAGAGAGGAGATTCAGTTGCCTTTCTGGCTCCCCTAAGTAAATCTGATGGAAAAGGTTAAGGTCAGCGTTTGCACCTGGAGGCCAATAATGACTCTCAAATAGCTACTATATGTGGGTAGTGGGCTCAAGATACACCACATAAGCATTTGCGTGCCTGTGTATCTGTGTCCTTCCTTCAAGCATTATGTGGTCACTAGGGAGTGAATCTGGTGGTTACATACAAAGGAAAGTACTCAAACACTTTACAAAAGTCCTTGCTTCCACTCTTGTGTGGACTTCCCAGTCCAACCCCACCAACTCTGTCCCACACCTCTTCAGAATCAGGCCACTTGCACTTTCAAATTGTCATCACCCTTGATGGTGTTGCCATTATTCAAGAATGGCCTGCTTCTGGTTGGCATCTGTCAGAGGTAGGCACCTGTTCTATACCAGGCAGAAGTGTGTACTGCAGATGCTGGAGATTAGAGTCAAGATTAGAGTGGTGCTGGAAACGCACAGCTGGTCAAGCAGCTTCAGAGAAGCAGGTAAATCAATGTTTCGGGCAAAAGCCTTTCATCCGGAATGAAGACCTCATTCCTGATGTAGGGCTTTTTACCCGAAACATCGATTTTCCTGCTCTTCGGATGCTACCTGATCTGCTGTGCCTTTCCAGCACCACTCTAACCTGTTCTATACCATCAAGTATCATGAGAGGTTGCCCTGGAGCTGGGAAAGTTGAGACAGTCTGGAAAATCAAAAGAGGGTTCTTAGAAACGGCTAAGCTGCAATCTCTAGCTCACCAGTTTGTGAACGTGACGATTAAATTTCACCCATAGACTACTAAAATAAGGAAATCATCAGCTAGGCTGGAACACTCTGTCCATAGCGACATCACACCTTAGGAACAATCTCAAAGTCCAATAAGTGATCTATGAGGATAACAAAACCACAGACACATAGGTTATTTATTTTCTGTCGTGAGTTATGAATTGGAATGCATGTCAGAAACAGCTGAGAAAATTCATATGAATTTTCAAAAGAAAGCTGGATACTTTAAGCAGAGTTTTGGAAAATTGACTAATTGGATAGCTGTGTCAAAGAGCTGACACAGGGCATGATGGGCCTTTTCCATGTTATATTGTTCTATAATTCTATGAATAATACCTCTAAGGATATGCTCCACATGTAAAAGGCACAGAGGTTTAAGTCTTGCTACTGGATTACTATATGGAGAAAGTGGAGATACAACTGGAAAGAATTCATGAAAAAATAAATTACTGGTATCTCTCATGGTGCCTTTCCTCATAAAATTTGCCTTGTAAGCCTGATTACTCCAAAGTTGTAAGAGTGGAATGAAAGAGGCACTTTCATGAAGCCAGTGGGTGCAGCTGCTCTATACCAAGGAGAAAAGGTTTATTTTACAAACCACATTATAGCTTGCAATATTCTATTAGCTCAATGAAATAGATTTTGAGGAACATGGAAACGGTTCAAGTAAGATGAAGCAAAATATTTTCAGAATTTCAACCAATTTTCATGAATTTCTATTTTCTTCAGGCATGCAGCATCAATCTGTTACCTCAAGTGGCTAGAATGTAAAGACACAATGTATTATTATTGTGATGTTAATCCTTTCTAGGTATGCATATGGATGTGTCATACAGAGATAAAACAATGCCTTGCCAATGATGTCACTTTCCATGATCAAATAAAAACTAATGCACTTTAAGTACACACATCTTCTAAAAATTGCTCTCCAGCACTGATGACACAAGTGACAAGTCAACGAGCTGAATCTACATAAAAGAAAATAGATTATAACCTTAGTTGAGTAGAAATGAGTAGGTAACATTATAATCAATCACTTGTTCCTGATAGTTATTGACTTGATTTTCTCAATAAGAATGATAACATATGATTTGTCCAATTCAGCCTATATTCTCTCCATTAATTTAGGGACTACTAGTTTTTGCACATGGGAAGCTCATTGCACCGGAAGGATTAGTGTTATCAAAGACAATATCATCACTTTGATAACACATACTGATTACGTTTAAGAAAAAGCCAAGCCTACTTCCCCAAGAGATCCCTGCACAGACACGGTGATAAGATGCTGAACATCCATTCGTCATGATCCTCTGAGGAATTATCATGTACTTCAGTAGATGTAGACATTACACAAAAGACCAGCTGATCCCACCTATGAAATATGGAGATCAATTACTCTAACGTCTTGGGAGGCTGACAAAATAGAACCTTTTTGGATAATGAAATTGAGATTATCATAAGTATTTCTACTGAAGATAAACCAGCAGGGAGAAATTAGGTTGTAGTGTTAGAGGTGTTGTAAAACATCTGATTATGTAAAATTAGAGACTTCACCTAGTTCATTGTGTAGAATTTGATTGATTGATTTATTGTTGTTACGTACCAAGATAGAATGAAGAGTGTTGTTTTGCGTGTTATGCAGGCAGACCATACCATACAAAAGTGCATCAGGGTAGCAGAACAGAGTGCGTAATACACGGTATCACAGCTGCAGAGAAAGCGTGGAAAGAGATCATTGATTTATCACTGGAGAGGCCCATTCAAAAGTTTGATAATAGCAGGGAATAAGCTGTTCTTGAACCTGTTCATATTCAAACTTGCATATACTCTACCTGACAGAAGAAGGTGGAAGGGAGTTTAACTTGAATTTCAAACAGTGTGTACCTTCAGTATTCAAGGTTTATTTTAACCTTCAATATTTATTTCAGGACCTATTGTATCACAGAATCATAAAATAAACACAACACTAGAGGGCTGCTGCAGCTTGGCTCTGCAAGACCCTTTTTCTTAATTTAACAGAAATACACATTTTGTAGCAAAACCTTGGATCATGAATGACACTTTAAACACTGCCTACTTCTGAAATATTGGTCATTTTTTACTTAAATTAGCACTGTTTTCCGCTTAAAGATTTTTTTTTTCCAAATTTTGTTTTGGTGATGTCAACACGTTTCATTTTCTAATATGGGTTTAACGAGAATCACTTATTACAGAGTAGTAATTTCTTACCACTAATGAATGACAACACTAATGGAAATAATTACCAGGTGGTGGATTACATAAAACAGAGAATGCAAACAGAAGTTTATCAAAACCCTTATGCTACAAGAGATGTAAGTTACACAAACTGATTTTAATTTCTTAATTTCATTCAAGTCAATAATTGATCCTCTTTTTGTATACCTGAAGAACATACTCAGTAAATCGAAAAACCTTACAAATGTATTATGATACAACATAAAGTAAGGCTAACAATTTTGAACAGCATTATGGAGCACCGATGCATCTCACCTACCAGATCAATTTGGGCATTTTGTTTCCATTGGCAACGATTACATCAGACTGTTGAAGGCATAAGGCTCCTTCCACAGTCTAACAATGGTACTATACTAAGAAAGCAATGTGTGTTGAGGAGTTGCTATCCATTTATAAGTTGTTCAACAGACCAACCTTTTACTTCGTGGGTTTGGTTTTGGCAAAATTCAAATAAGATGAGCTACTCCAGTAGGAGCATTGCCTAAGTACACTCTATAACCAATTAAAGGAGGTGATAGCATAGCGAGGGACTAGCAATCCAGTGACCTAGGTGAATGGTTTGGGAACACAAATCCATAATCAATTTGAAAGCAATGAATTTCCAGAATTAAAAGCATAATGGTGACTATGTAACCATTATCAATAGTTGTGAAAAATTGATCTGGAAGGGAAAGCGGTCATCCTCACCTGACCTACCTGTGACTTCAGACCTACAGTAATCTTATCGGTCATCTGAAATGGCCCAAGCAGGTCACTCTGACTGCATGGCAATTAAGAATCAACAATAAGTGTTGGTCCAATAGGCAACAATCACATCTCACGAGCAATTATTTAGACAAGCACCAAAACTGGATGAACTGATCAGTCATCTTAAAGTTCGTGAGATCTTATTATGTGCAAATGATTGCTGTATTTGTCAACACAACAAAACAGCATTTCAAGGTATATTTTTGTGCATGAATTATTTGACACTACAATAAAAATCCTGATGCTAATTGTTGTTTATTAGCAAAGTTAGGGCTGACCAGGAGTCAAAATCAGACTCTCCCTGGGTTTTGAGCCTCCAGTACACCCAGATAAAATACACTGAGTGAACAGGGAATCTCTTGTACAGTAGATTTGTTCCAGCAATGATTTAGCATCATTTTATACAAAATTGAAGTCTAATGCAATAATTAAAATGATTCTTTGTATTCACTGCACAGCATAAAAATGACAGCTGTTTTTCTACTCAAGTTTCACATTTCTCAAGTAGAATCTCATTTATATTGCAGCCTGTCAAAATATCACTGAAAATATGTAATATGTAACAGAATAGATTTGTTACTTATACAAATTGCTAGCTAAAACAAAAAAGTAACTTGCCAGTATTTAGAAACCACACCAGAATTTTCTTTGTATGTGATATTAAAATCTTCAGGAAAAGGTACAAATGAGTTTACAATTAAAATCACTGTTGGTTGTAGTGACTGTTGCTGTCCTGTAAAGATGTTCTCCTGTAGCCAAGTGTGATTAAACAATTCAAAATGCAGTACTAATTGCCAGAAAATTGAATTGATAATAAAATTGTGATCTTGTTGAATAAATAGAAATTCATTCACTATATTTTATTTATTAGATTCTGGCTGTTGGATTATCAAACTCTGATGGAAAAATGAAAAATGATGAAATTTGGAAAGACATTTGTTTCTCCATCACCCTGAGAAGATGACTTTAAATTATTTTTTATAAAATTCCTCATCATTGTAGCTTAAAAAAAATTGCAGAACAATTCAATCTAACATTTCTTAATATTGAATGGTACCTCAATGCTATGCAAAGCAAGATTCTCTTCAGTTGACATATTTTGCGGATTCCTGGCCTGGCATTTGGGTTGTGTATTTCACCTAGGGGAAGAAAAAACAAACATGAATTATTGCATTCAGCATTAAATAGGGCCAGGACATTCTGGAATAACAGGTCCAAGAGTTGACTGGAAACCTGGCCTAGAATGTACAAAAATACCACCAATGCACATGTTCTGCCAAACATGCACAGACTGGACTGCCAACTCAGTTTAAAATTCAACACTGACCCAGAATTCTACTTTCACAGCCATTTACATGCATACTGTTGCAACTATATTGCCTAACGTTTAAATATATTTTATGTTGCAGACCAAAAGGCCAATATCAATATGAGCAAGTCAAAGAAACCCAAATCAAAAAAAAATCTTTTAAAGAAGTGTAGTTCCAAAATAAAATCCTGTCCACATTTTTGGATTTTTTTTCCCTCCATCTCTTATTCCCTGATCTTTTCTAGATGAAGAACTTCAGAAATACTTAGACACGCCAACTGTGAATGTCATTTTTGTCAATACAAAACAGTTTTTTTTGTTTATGAGCATCATTTTGATCCATAAAATTCTGCATCTCATCTTAGTTGTGATTATAAGTAACGCTATTTAATATGAAGTTGCATTAAATAGAGATGTAATTAGATTGATTGCTTAATCTAATCTAAATAAAACATTCATGAGAGAAAAACCATGGAATCTTACCTATCCCTCTATTACAATATTAAGTATACAAGGGGTCTGACTTTTTTGGAAGTTGGGGTGCTTAGAAAATAAATACTGTTTTACCTTCCTGGGGTAGTCTGCAGGAAATCAGGACCTCCTCTTTCCAATGTCATCATGAAAATTCAATATTTCACAAAATTACCCAAATTACATGTTATTTAATCCAGGGTTGACAGAAAAGATTGACCAAGTTTCTCTGCTCAACAATGTTTACCTTTATTACAAATAAATAAATTCTAACTCCAGATAAACAACTAGGAATAGTCAACATATAACTCTACTAGTTAAAGCTCTAATGTTAATGACACAGCCCCTGCACATACAGAGAAAAATAAAACATGGATGCATTGGAAAGCAGGAAAGAATGGCAAAGCAGTTTGATAGTTTCTGTCCACAGCATTCTCAGAGTTGATGCTTTTGACACTATTTTATTTCTTCATTTTGAACATCATTCACTATTTAGATTAAGGTTATTTCATATGATTATAAAGCAACATTAACATTAGCCTTAAAGGAAACCAGGCCAGAGCATCTTAGACTCCGAATTAAATGACAAACAAACACAGAACATAAAGATGAATAAATTTAAATGATAAAGTACCAATCTGTTCACAGAACTGTTCTTACAATATTAGCTTTCTTAAGGAACCCTATTTCAAATTCTGAAGGATCACTTAGAAATTCTAAAAGCTTACTCATAAATATGCAAATTACAGTAAACCCTTGATAGAAACATTACCTTTGGGAGTCATAAGACAACTGTGTTCCAGTGAAGGGTACATTATTACAAGAATGTTTGTGTACTTAATTTATTAAATCACAGACATAAATAAAATAGGCTGTTATCATAAACCTTGTTGTACCATTGTATTACATAACAGAATCATTCTGTATTAACTATTAATGACTTTGTACAAAAGTAGTAGCTAGTAGACTGTTATGTTTCATTATTTTGTACATATCGAAGATGATATAGCATGAAGATAACTAACGTAGCCCTCTAAATGATCTCTGCTTATTTTGTGATCTCAACTTACTGATTCTGTAACAGTTTTACAATGTGATTTAAATAAACAGACGGTGCCTAATGTATGATAAAGAATCTAAATAAGTACACTGAATGGATACTTATTTTAGCTTGTACTTTTGAAAAACACAACTCACTAAACCACCAAGACATAAATAAATAAGTTGGCATCAGTAAATTAAACTACCTCATATTACAGCTCTGCACCAAAAATAAATTCTAACTGATAAAGGGAAAGTGCTGTTCATTCCTGAAGAAATCCTGCAGTAGAATTAATTTATGGGAAAAAGATTAATTAGACTCATTTTTAATGCAGTTTTTAGCAGAATACAATGTCCTTAATGAATAGTAAGCAGGTCATGAGATGGAGCTCTCCTTCCTCAAGAGGTCTTTTGTTTATTGACTGATAAGAAAGTTATTTCCAAAAAAAAAAATGCTACTTATAATACTTGTATGTCAACATTTATTATTACAATAGTTGGGTTACAGTATTCTAAACTACCTTACCAAAAGATGCTTGATGTATCAATTTAGATACTCATGTGTTTTTTTCAGTCAAATGTCAATGATGTGAGTATTGCAAGTGTTAAATGGCCAAATGAAGATTTAAATATTTATTGGAATAGAACATGCAGATTCATTTCTTTTTCTAAAAAAAATGCTTACAATTACCCAAAAAGTAAACTCAGTGAGAAGAACTGCGGATGCTGGAAATCCAAAACAAAAATGGAAATTGCTGGATAATCTCAGCAGGTCTTGCAGCGTCTGTGGAGAGAAAGCGGAGTTAAAGTTTTTAGTCCAATGGCCCTTCTATCTGTGTACTTTCTCTCCACAGACGCTGCCAGACCTGCAGAGATTATCCAGCAATCTCCGTTTTTATATTTAACAACGTATTAAAATGTATCAAGTAAAACATTTGAGTTATTATTTGAATCCCTTCCCAAATCCTGCAGTTTTAAACCTTGGTGCTTTTGTCCAGCGCAGAGGCTCTGTCAGCTGGCGATTCTGTTTTTTGTAGCGTGTGCAATATTCTAAAATAAAACACAATATTTCGGATAGCCAAATGTCAAGTCTCTAAAAAGAAAGAGGCCATTATCTTTGCAGATTGGCATGTGTGGAACTACAGCATTTCTAAATTTTGGAATTTTAAGGATTATAAAGCACTAGACTGCCAAATCACAATTGCATGGCACAGATATTTATATGTACAGGCAACATAAAACAGTGACAAAATAATACACAGCACAAATAATTGATTAAAAAATTATTGATCTAAATACCGCATCTTCCATGTTTCTAAAGCACAATACTAAAATGATGCTGATGTTGAGGGAACAGATAATCTCAGGTGGCCCAGAAATAGCACTGCTAATGGGTCTAATGTGGGGGGAAAAGTAGGGTAATGATGTTTTACAAAGCATCCAATATAAAAACTGAGAACAATTTCCATGCCTAGACAAATGGGTAATAAACTGTCAATGTGAAAAGCTTTAAATTTTTAATTGTAATTTTAATTCCTACCCAATTAGCCTACTTTTCTTCCTCTGTCATCTATTACATGTCTCATTCTCCTGGTGTCTTCCAACTGAAACAGTTAAGGGCTGGTCCTTTTATCTTCAGTAGAAGCAGGACCGACTACAAAGACTCAGCATTTTGTGACTTTGCGACTTTGCAAGTGGTGGGTCACAGGAACCTGCTCAGGAAAGAACTCCCCAGCTGAAGGGGTTACAGCATAGCACCTGAAACAAAAACAGAAAAAAGTGCTGAAGAAACTCAGCATCTGTGGGAAGAAAGTAGAGTCAACGTTGAGTCTGGTGACTGATCAGAATCGATAGCAGCTTTAAACGTGAGACATACTTTCCAGGTGAAGCTGTGATTTGCCTGCACTTCGTTCATTCTAGACTACTGTATTCGCTGTTCACAATGTGGCCTCTTCTACAATGGGAAGATGAAATGCAGACTGGAAGGCTACTTTGCAAAAGCACCCATGTTGTCTCTGTAAAAATGCTTACAGTCATAGCCACTTGAATGTACCACTGTGTTTCCATATCAATATTCCTGTCACAGGCCTTCTGTGGTGTTCCAGTGACCCTCAGCACAAGCTCAAAGAACATTACCTCATTTTCCACTTGGGGACCCTGCAGTCTCTAGAACCCAACATTGAGTTCAGTAATTTTTGAGCCGGATTCCATCCTTCTATGTTTTTTTCACCCACCCTTACATGCAGTTCTGTTATGACGTGTGTTGCTTTTAGAGTAGCTGACCATTTTCCCCCACTCTCAGGCCTATTATCACATTACATGGTTTGCTTTCAGCACAGACTGGATTAGTGGTGCTGGAAGAGCACAGCAGTTCAGGCAGCATCCAACGAGCAGCGAAATCGACGTTTCGGGCAAAAGCCCACTAATCCAGTATTTGGTTTTCAGCATCTGCAGTCATTGTTTTTACCTTGTTGATTTCAGCACAGACTACCCATTCTCTACTACCTTCCATTCTCATTATCATCACTTATTCAGCTTTTCTTCTGTCCCTGCCTGCCATCATTATCCCCTCCTTTATCTACTCTTTTCAAAGCTCATTCTCTGGGCTCCATCTCCACCTACCCGCTCATCTTTCCCTCATCTTCCTTTCCCCCTGACAAAACAAAATAATAATTTGCAACATAAATATCAGATTTCTCCCCCAGCTGCTATCAGGTCTGATGAAGAGTCACCAGACTCAAAACATGAAGTCTGCCTTCTTCCCACAAATGCTGCCAGACTTGTTGAGTTTCACCAACAATTCCTGTTTCCAGTCTCCAGCACCTGCAGTTCTTTGTTTTACAACAGTGTTGCATATGTCGTGTGCATATGCATGCATGCATGCATGTCCAAATTCAACTTTGGTTGATTTGGATGGTTGCTCCTACCCATATATACCTTAGCCAATTCTTCTTGCCAATGACCTTACAAAAACTGCACTACAATGATAGACAACGCACGGTTGATTTGCTATCAACTATTCTGCAGATCTTGGCAGCTGAATTTCAATGCGTGTAAGAAAAAGAGAGCGAAAGGAGACAGACTGTTGTAATTACATACCAATTAGTTGTGAAGTACAGAATTTAAACATTGCTAAGAAAAGGTACAATTTGTCAAAGATTTTCACCTTGAAATCAGAACACCGTTCCTTGCAAAGTGATCTTCCTTTTGCTGTTAAGCTTTAGCCCCAACACAAGGTTAAAAAATGCTGCAGTGTTTCTATTCTAGAGCACAGGAGCGCTACTCGAGTTGAATCTGTAACTATTTTCAGTGTGACAAACCCAACAGTGATACCCAAACACAGATATTCCCCTATGGAATACCACTGATGTACTAGTAACTGAACTCTAACTCAGGAGATCTTGCATGTCGACTTGAAGTATTTGCAGGATCAAGTTTTTTTAAAATTTCATTCAATAGATGTGGACATTGCTGGCTGGGCCAGTATTTTGCCCATCACTAATTGCCTAGGGGCATTTGAGAGTAAATCACATTGAATTTGGGTGTGGAGTAGGCCACACCTGGTAAGGACGACAGGACATTAGTGAACCAGATGAGTTTTTCCAACAAATCAACAATGGATGCGTGGTCACCATTAGATTCTTAATTCTAGATATTTTATAAACTGACTTCCAATTTCACCAGCTACCATAGTGGGAATTCAGACTCAGGTTCAACAGAACATCACCTGGATCTTTGGATTAACAGTCCAGCAGTCATACCTTTAGGCTGTTCTCTCCCTCAAATCAGAGAGAATTAAAATTCAAATAAGCCTCACACTGGAATCCTACAATAACCTTATTGATGATGAAAAAAAAACAAATATGTTGAAACAGTAGAAAATGCAGGAATGAAGCAACTGAAATTTTAACTATGGCGCTGCCCCTTTGCCACAGAAAGTAAAAGTCACCTGAAAGTACAGAAATGGGCACATCTTCCATGAGTTTAAATTCAAATAAAACTGCTTTATAATACCAGTGTTACACTGGTCAGGATTGTCCAGATACAGAGGCCCTGTACATGGCACACAAAGCCAGAGGCGTTGCCATATTAGATTTTGGAGGGGAGATCTGATCAGCCATAGACCAGAAGTTTGACAGCTCTTTAATTCCAGCAGTTCCACAGGAAGCAGTGACCAAAATTAAGACTGCACTCACCAAACAGCAGCAGCATTGTCACTTCCCTGGAAACAAACTACATGGGGCTGCAGTTGAGGATACTGGATCCAATCATTCAGGCCCACCGGAGCAAGGGAGGGGCTGGGGGCCAGACAGAGAGGGACAACCTTTTTCTTTCCAAAATTATTTCTCTCCAAATGAACCCAAATGCATCTTTTGCTTTTTTACAATGCTATTAAACTGCATCATTACTGTTCGTGGTTTGCA
Source organism: Chiloscyllium punctatum (assembly GCF_047496795.1). Taxonomy (NCBI): domain Eukaryota; kingdom Metazoa; phylum Chordata; class Chondrichthyes; order Orectolobiformes; family Hemiscylliidae; genus Chiloscyllium; species Chiloscyllium punctatum. Next base: position 73,479,550 of record NC_092748.1, read on the forward strand.
TACCAGTTTTTAATTAAAAATCTCACAACAGATTATTTCTCTAACAGATTTATTTAGAAAGACAAGCTTTCGGAGCATTGCTCCTTCATTAGGTAGCTGGCGGGGCAGGATCATAGGATACAGAATTTATAGTAAAAGATCAACAATACAAAATATTGAACAAACCTAGACTTCTGTTAAGTCTTCAATCACTTAGAATGGATTGCAAGTTTTGATTCATTAACATGTAGATACATCGCAGAATCGCTGAACAAAGGCTGATAGCCAAGTTCGGTACCCATGAGGATGGCCTCAACTGGGATCTTGAGTTCACGGTTTGTTCAATACTTCACACCGGTTGTATGATACTTCGATCTTTTACTATAAATTCTCTGTCCTATAATCGTGTCCCACTAGCTACCTGATGAAGGAGCAGTGCTCCAAAAGCTTGTACTTCCAAATAAACCTGTTGGACCATAATCTGGTGTTGGGAAATTTTTAAGTTTGTCCGCCCCAGTCCAACACCGGCGCCTCCACGTTATTGGTTTTTTTAGATTGTTAAATGGTATGCAACCTCATGTTTCCAACCAAAATGCACCACAAAGACAAATTGCACATTGAAATTAGTTTGCCAATTACACACCCATTTTGAGAGTTTAGTCATGTCTTCTTGTATCTTGTCACATTTTCCTTCAATATTAATAACATACAGCCAATTTGGTCACATCCAACCATTTTAAAGTTGCATTCCGGGCTCTACAATCCAAACAGTTAATTTGTGAACACCACTTTGGCATTAACTTTGCTACTTGACCCAATTCTACATGCTTTCACCTTAGTCATGAGTCTGTCATGCTTACACTCATTTGTAAAAACCCATGTTTTTTTCTGATGATTTAAACACCAGCTGTCTCGAGGAGCTAGGCCTGTGCAAATCCTGACATAATCCTACTTTCATCCCTGCAAATGTGGGAAATACCATGCTTTGAGGAAGAATTTGTATTTGTGGGCTTATCTCCAATTTTCACCATGACCAAAACGCTCTCCCATTACAGTGAAGATCCAGCCAAATCTCCACTTCAAGCTGGCTCCCACACTTTCCATTTGACATTATTACTAGGTTCTCAGAAAATATACACAAACCTGAGGAGGAATGTAATGTAAAATGTTATGATTCTAAACAATGAAACCATTTCGAAACTAAATCCTTGTGTATCAAACAAGCAAAGTAAAAACAATAAGTCAGGATTTCAAAAAAAAGCGAAAACATTTTGGAAAAGCAGATTACAAACACTGTCAATGCTCTCAATTGCATTATCTGAAGTTATTACAAATCGAATTCCATTAATTTATTATTCCATTAAATGGTCAATATTCAACTTCTATCAACTGATATTAATACTAGAGACTTTAAATAGATAAAAATTGTTTTAAGGAAAGAACATGGATCTAAAATTGGTGGAGTCATCACTTAATTATGGATTGAAGCAAGCCTTGTGAAATCAGAGATATGGTCCAAGCCAAAATTAGCATTTTTCAAGATGCAATGAAAGTCAGGTCTGGGTTTCACTTTCAGTCACATCTATATTGTAAATTCACTTTTATATAAGAAAAAATTCACAGGATGAATGTCGACATTTATCACCCATCCCTAATTGCCCACATGGCAGTTAGGGGTCAACCACATTGTTGTGGGTCTGGAGTCACAAGTAGGGTGGAGCAGGTATGAATGGCAATTTCTTTCCTTCAAGAGCATTAGTGAGCCAGATAGGTATTCTGACAATCAACAATGGATTCACGGTGACCGTTAGACTCTTAGTTCCAGATTTTTAAAAATTGAATTCAAGTTCCAGTATTTGCCACTGCAGGATTTGAACCTGGTCCCGAAAACATTACCTAGGTCTCTGGAGTAACAGCCCAGTACTGCCTCTTCTACTGGGAAGTGACAGCCTTGAGATAATTTAGATTACAAGGAAACAATGAAGGCAGACTCACAAATATATATATTTTCTTAAAAATTCAACTTCTTTGTATTCCAGAAACAAAGAACATGGATTAATAACAGCCAGGACTGGAAGACTCATTTTCCCTGTCTCTTTTTTGTATCAAGTTGGAAGGCAGCCACTAAACGAAGCAGAAAATATTAGAGAAACAACCACTCAGAGAACTCAAACAAATCTACACATCATCACTATTGAAGGTACCAGTCAGTAATTAACTACGGTGGTCTCGGATTTAAATATCTATTACAAAGACCTCTAAACTACACATTTTTTATCTTTCCCTTCTGTACCAGCCTTTTAAAAAAAATTATTAATGGCGTTTGTGTGCTGATGTCTCTTTTTATTATTTTCCCCCTCTGTGATATCAGGTAATAACCTTCCCCTTTCATTCACTTTAAGATACTTTGCAACAGACTTCTTCATTTTGAGTAGAACCACATTTTAATTCAAATCTGATAACTGTCTGTCTGCTAAGAAATAAAAATATTTGTTCCAACAAACCAGGAAGGGACTAAAAAAGGAACTAAATCACTCCTCCTCATCTGGTCATACAAAGATGATGAAATATCACCTAATTGCTTATTGGTCTACAGCCTGACTAACATTTCAACCAAACATTACTAGGGCTGAGATTAATTCATATTATAAATACCTCATGAACATCCTAAAGTTTACTGAAGAATTCAGGTGGTTACAAAAGGGAATTTTTACCCTAAGCCAAGCTACTAAGACAATATTATTAGAACGCTACAAATGTCAGACATTGTTCAAATGATGCTATGACAAAAGAATTCAAATGAAAACAGGACAAAACCATGATGAAGCATTGATTTGAGGGGCCAACCTCCAATTAAAATGATTTTGTCCTTACTGTAAAATCTAGAAAAAAAATCACTTAATATATTTTGACCAATGTAGTAGCTGCATGAACAGTTGATGATATGAACAGTGTACTAGCTAGAAAAAAATTGAAGTAATTTATTGTTCATTTGTTTACAAAGGTTATTGAGACAGTAACCTGCAGCACTCTTCTACAGCAAATCAACAGTAATTATGTAAAATCTCCTTAAAAACAAAAATCACACATAAAACAATGTCTGGATAAACAATCTGATCCTATTGTACAAAACCTATCAATATAAACAAATCATTAAGTACAAGAAATAAATGCATACAGTAAATAATGACAAATGAAGAAATTATAGGGCCATTCAATCTGTTTCAGGCAGACTCAGAAGTTTTATCCCACCATTTCTGGCTTTCCTTTTAAGCTCACAGGATACAATGTTTGAGAGAGAAAAAAAAACACAAGCTTAGATAAAATTTACATTTAGCCTATTATGTGGTCTGTTTTGGATATGCCATACTTACCTTACTTTGCATCTTAGTTCAGAATTGTTTAAGGATCCCAATAGACAGAGTTTGGAATTCGCGTTAATTACATGCTAACATGGCTACAATGTTAAAAGGATTACAAAGACACAAAAAAAAGTTTTTGTTTTGGATTCTTTTGCTAAATATTTTTGAAAACATATATCTGCTAAATATTACTTTAAATCTGAGTCAAATTACAGATGGTTAGACATTGATAATATACAATTTACAATTTACCAGGGAAGACTCAGTAAAACAACAACTGCCTGGCAGTCATCTTGCTAAGTACAAAAAAAATTGCTTAAGTCAAAGGATTTTAGAACTTCCATTCATCTTAAAAGAATACTGACAAAACACTTGAAAATTATAAGTGTATTTTATACACTATGGCTGGGGTTTAGCATTCAGCAATGAAGTTAATGATGGCCAGAAATCAAAATAGGTTTTTTTAAATCCACGGTACACTACAATGGTATCCCCTTGTTTTAAATAAGCTATTTCAGCAGAACACAAGTAAAATTAGAAAAAGGTTATAACAATAACCAGTCTCTAAACAATGGAGGACAGAACTAGTACTCAAAATTAAACAGACAAATGAAGAAAAAATGACAACTAGAGGTCAAATAAAGAATTGAAGCAAGGTTTGCAGCACTTGTACAATAAAAAAAAAATCGATTGAGTAAAAGGTTGGAGCTATTTATAAAATGACAAATTAAAAATCGAATCAAATCTGGAAGTAATAGACATGCAAGAGGCATATGACTCCATCAGATTTCATCCCCCCACCAACCCCCAAAGACCAATGTCCTTTTCAGGCCTGGCCAAAACAAAAACATAAGAAAATTAAATACATATTTAAAAATAGAATATTCTATGTTGTGAAGTGCTACAATGGATTCATTGCTGTATAGTTAATCATGTTTGTATTGGGAAATACACACTTAACCACCTTGGCTCCAGACAGAATGCAGTTAAACGAGGAGACTAAATATTGCCAGAAATCGTCTTTCATTCCTTAGTTGTTGAAAATATTTAAAGTTAGTTTTTCTTAAATGAGGTTAGACCAAGCATAGTCTACTGAATAAATAAAATGATACAAGTTTTTTTGACAATTTTAAAAACTAAAGTGCAAATGTTAGTTTTCAGCAGCACTTTTAAGAACTACACCTGATATTTTAGTTTGAATTGATGGGGCTATGCAATTGCATCTAACTTGAGTTGCAATCATTTAATATGCTTCTTCAACATGAGGCAAACACAAAAAAATAAAATGATCTGGACAGGATGCATTTAGAATTTGACATTTTAATGAATGAAAAATATCTGAGCCCAGAAGATGTAAATACACTGGAACGTAGATTCAGAGAAATAATCAAATAAATACAGAGAAAAGCTGAAAAAAACTCAACTGGGTTTGCACACATTATTCGGAATTAAGCCAATACTTATTTGAATGCAAGGAGTGTAAGCTGCTTGATAAGCTTAAACCTCATCTGTTATGTAACTGACACAACGCCTGTAATGGAAAAGCATTTTGGGAATATATCCTTCCCAGTAAACCATGAAGCAATGCAGTAAAATTGGTTACATATTTAGATCTGATCGATAGTCGAACCCAGAGTGCAGTGCTGCACTTGTCACAAAATTCAAGCCAGTCACAAAATTCTTGATATTTTCCTTCTCTCTCCTGGGAAATGTCAGTTGTTAAAAGGTTCTCATCTTGGAAGTCATCATACATTAGGTCTATTCTTTATGATCATCTCACAAGCATTGTACTCATTAAGCAATCTGTCGCAGCACTTCCATAACATGACATGCTCGTTAGTCATCAACAGAGTTTGCAGTTTTACATTTACGTGAAATTTTACAGCATATTTTTATTTCCCTCTTTACTGCTTTAACAATACTGCTGGCTTCTTTTGTGCCTCCCCTTCATAATGAGTACAAAATGTCTCTGCACACTTCTTGCCTGCATGATTGAATAAAATGGCTCATCCAGAAGATGTAAACCTGACCTCATTAATTAGCAGGCATTGAAAGCTTTTCCCATCTGTACCACATGTACTCTTCACAGACCAATCAATCACAGCCTTTTGTAAAGAATTACTTGAACAGCTGATGAAGAATGGCAATATGTGTATAGATATCCTGCTGGCATCATTGAAGGTTTTCAAATCTGTTGGAGCAGCCTTTACAGCTAATCAAGCTTCACACAGCCTAAATCCTGTACATAATAGTGGGATGGGCAAACAGCAGTATATTTACTAGAAAGAGGTTAATGGTAACAGACAATACAAAATGACAAACATTTGATACTCTCAGCATTAAGGGAAACACTTCTGCCATCACCTTCTAAATGTGAAAAGTCCCACAATGACATCTGCATTTGAATTTGGCACTGAAGCTTTAACAGACCCAGACTGCTCACTGACACATGTCTGTACATATGTTGTGTAAACACTCAAACAAGTATGAAAAGGCCCCTTATAACATTAGTCATATTACACATTATTACTTAATAAAAGCTTTTATATATAAAAAACCCAGTATCTTACTTGATCCTAACCAGAGCTTCTGACTGGATAGCCTCTCCATCACCAAGACTATCTTCTTTTAAATTGACTGGTTCTCTGTGTCTCTCTATTTTTATTACCTCCAGTCACAACAATTCCAATACATTCCTGGTCCATCTACTGTCTTCCATTCCCCATTAAATTCCAACATACAAAATACTGCTGTCTACATCACCCTGTATTCACTGCCGTCTTGCTGATAAACCTTGCTAAAATCAATCATAAAATTTTCAAACTTCACATTGAACTCCATGTTCGCATCCCTCCCTATTGTTGCAAACATTCATCAATGCTATAACTCGCCAGCAGTAATCCATTGCAGAAAATGTGGCCTCTTGCACTCAGTTTCACCCACCTGAACCAGAGATGTTGTACTGTGACTCTCTAAACCTTGCCATATGTCACCATTTCAAGATATTCCTTAAAATCTCCACAATCCGGTTTAGTTATCTAAATAATATAGTCTTTTTCAAAGATCCTTCCATACCTTCAAAAACAGAGCTGAACTTGTTCTTAGCTGAGGCAAAAATCACATTTTATGGACCGTGCGCGCTCTGGTTTCTAACACATAAGGGAATCAGTGAAAACAGAGTCTAGAAGATTTCCTTCTATGATTTCCTTTCTGTAGGTTTACACGATTTGTTTCTTCTCTCCGAACTTTATTTGACTACTGCAAGGTTTCATGTTTTGATCCCAGTTGATGGTAATACTGGACAAGTCAGATCCCAGAGTGAAACCTAGCTTGGGCTCAAAAGTTTATTTTTCGCTACCATGGTTAGTTACTAAACATAAACACTTTATGTTTAGTGACTAACTAAACATAAGACACTTTAACAAAAGTTTATTACGAAAAAAAGCTATATACAAGTCATAAGCAAAAACAACAATTCAACCTTTTCATATTATTTCCAGATACTCAATCTCAGTGAAGCAACCCACCTATTTTAATGCTACTTTTTACTTAACTAACTATTTCCAGTTTTGATGGTCAAGAGAATTCTTTCCAGCTCCAATAGCTTAATCCCATGTCAATTCTCACAGCTTTAAAACTTCTCCACAAACTTCACAGCTTGGAGACTTCACAAATTAAAACCCTTCTGCGAGACTCCAACTGTATCATGAAGTGAAACCTGACACTGAACTCAAAACTGGTAGCTCTCAAGTTTGTTTTCTCTATATGTTATAAAGATTACACTTGGTAAATACATCAACTACCATCATAGATACTGTGCTTGGGATTTAACTCACATGCCTCCTTGGAAGTTATATTTTTACTTCACTATTCCAAACTAATTTCTGACCCCTTAAAGATTATCTTCACAGAACTGAAACCCAACTCTATTTCACTTCTACATTAAAAATCTAAATTCCCATATAAGTTATATACCTTTACAACAATAGAAACATGGATCAAAAAAAAGGGAAAGATTTAATTTTATATGTAGTGTCTGTAACAACTTTAGACAACTCTAAAATTCATTTATAGACTTTAAGTACTATTAAAGGATAATCAGTTTTGTAACATAGGAAATACAGCAACAAATGTTCACACAACAACAATGATCAGTTCATCTAAGTTATTGATCTTGACTGAGGGATAACCATTGGCTAGGATGCTGGAGATAGTATGACTTTCCAAGAGGGAGAAAAATGTATTATGGTATATTTTGCATTCATTTAAGAGGACAGATGGATCTTGGTTTAATATCATAATTGTAAGGCAGCACCTCTGATAATGCAGAGAGAGTGCTGCACTATAGTGGAGCATCAATGTAAAATTTTATATCATGAACTGACACAAAATTTTAATCTGACAAGTTTTTAATTCCTGTCTGGCCACAGGGGAAGTGCTAGAGGACTGGAGGTCAGCTAATGTGGCCCCACCTTGGAAGAGAAGTGGTAGAGATGTATCAGGAAATTACAGGCCAGTCCGTCAGACATTAGTGATAGGTAACTACTGGAGAAAATTGTGAAGAAGTGAATTAATACCCATTTGGAAAGGCATGGGTTAAATAGGGATGGTTAGCATCACTTTGTCAGAGGGAGATCATGCTTAACAAATTTGTTATAATTTTTTGGAAATGTGATAAAGTGCACGGATGAGGGAAGTTCAGCTGATGCAGTTTATATGGATTCTAGCAAAGCTTTTGACAAGGTTCCATATGGGAGACTGATTGAGAAGGAGAAAAGCACATGAAATTCAGGGAAAGTTGGTGAGATGGATGAGAAACTGATCTGTAATAGGACACAAGGGTAGTGGTAGATGGCTGTTTGAATGACTGGAGGCTGGTGTCCAGCAGTATACCACAAAGGATCAGTAATGCGACATTTATTGTTTGTTATATACATAAATGATGTAGATCAAAATGTGGGGAGATTTCTAAGCAGAATTGCAGATGACACCAAGATTTGTAGAGTGGTAATAGCGAAGATGTAGGAAAATATACATGCGTTGGTCAGATAGGCAGACCAGTGACAGATGGTACTCAAATAAGTGCAAGGTGATGCACATTAGAAGAAGAAACAAGATGAGGGAGTACTTAATGAATGGCAGGGCACAGGGTAGCTTACAGGAACAGAGGACCTTGGGATAATTACTCCCTAAAGTCAGCAGAGCACATGAATACGATAGTTGAGAAGGTGTATCAAACAGTTGCTTTCATCACTCGTGGTGTAGGGTATAAGAGGAGCAAGGAGGTAATGTTGGATTTGTACAGAATGCTGGTCAGTCCACAGCAATGTCCGCAGTTCTGGTCACCTCACTACAATGGGATTGTGATAGCACTAGAGGTGGTAGAGGGGAGGTTCACCAGGATGTTGCCTGAGATAGAGAAAGTGAACTATAAAAGAAGAGAATAGATAGGTTTAGATTGTTTTCTCTACAGCAGAGGAGACTAAGCAGCTACATGATTGAGGTGCATAAGATTGAGGGGTATGGACAAGGTGAAGAGAGAGCAGCTGTTCTCCTTGGTTGAGCGGTCAATCATGAGACAGCATAGCTTGAGGGTAAGGGGCAGGAGATTCAGGGGAGATTTAGGAAATACTTCTTTCATTCAACAGGTGGGGGGAATCTGGAATGCACTGCTTGAAAAGGTTGAGGAGGTTAGAAAGCTTGCAACCTTGTCAAAGAAAAATTGGATGTACACTTCAAATGTTATAACGTTCAATGATATGAGACAAATGCAGGAAATTGGGATTAGTGCACCTTTAGTGGTAGTTGTTGTTGGTGTAAACTTGATGGGCTTGAAGGACCTTTTCTGCACTGTATGACTCTCTGAAATAGCCTAGATCTTGGATCAAAGCAAAGCATGTTAGCTTTAGTCATCTCAGCTGTTCCTATATTCAATTAGATCATGGTTCATTTATGACCTACTTTGCTACATATACTGTCTGTAGTTAGTAAGTAATATACCAATCTCCAATTTAAAATCAACTACCGATCAAGCAACAATTGCCATTTGCAGAAGAGAGAGTTTCAAAGTTACATCATTATTCATATGCAGTGATTCTGAACATCATTTCTGAAAGATTTGGTTCTAATTTCTGGCCTATTTTTTGAGGAGATAATGGATATGCCTAATTTGAGCCTAAATGACATTCTAGCAAGGCCAATACAATGGAAAAAAAATAAAAACCAATATCACTAAATAGTTCATATTAATTAATATTTATTATACAACATTCAAATTAAACATACCATTTGAACTAATGAAATACAAGTACAAAATTAATCACTACCCTACATGTGAAAATCCTTCAGCATATCATCTGAATTGCTGAAAATTTTTTCCAATCACAAGGTTGCACATTATTGTATGAACCTTCTTCATATTTATCATCATCATTCGTGACCTACGCACCATCATTCCACATGTAATTATTCTCACTACTATCAAGTGCATTCAATATTTCTTATTTTAGCAATCAATTGTTGAAAATACTAGAATCAAGTTAATTCAATATGTCTACAACTCATTAACAATGTTCCTGTTAAAGACGTGACATTTTTCACTATAGTGAATTTTATTTTGCCTTCCAACATCCAATTATTCCAATCTATGGATACCGTATTTGACAATATTCAAAGCCTGAACATGTTATTTAAATACCTTTCTCTTTAAACATTGATGGAAAAATACAGCCTGCTGCACACTGAAGTTGAAAGTTAAAAACAGTTTAGTACTTTTACAACACCTTTTTTCTTGTCTTTTTTTTATTACTGCTTCCAAAATGATCATAAATGCCAGGAGGTGGGTGTTGTGTATTCAATTCCTGTCGGCAGCAATGTGCACTCCGATCTTTCAACAAAATAACCTGACTCAGAGCTATTTCCCCAAGGCAGAAGGATTCCCAACTATGCTTTGCGCATCTACCTTGGGAGCAAAGACCTGGTTACTTGCCATTAATTTCACACATCCAGATGATGATCAGAGTAATTCTTAAGGTTTTGCTATTGATATTTCATTAATTCAAACTGTACATATAAATTGAATGTTGTTCCATACTTCTTGGATCCACTTCTAGTAGTTGTCCTCAACCATCCAGCCATAAGAACAGCAAATGTGCCCAGTACAAATCCCTGCTGAAATAAATTCGAGTACATGCATATTATCCCCCCTGTACAAAGCCATTCAGCCATTTTCATAAGCAGGTAAATAATTTTCTGACTAGTCAAGATATTGGCCTTCTGCTATTCTTTTTAAATATACTTGACCTCTCTATACTATATTGTCAGCTGTGCAGAACTAGCAACCTAAGACACTGTAATGAACAGCCATGAAATGAAAGACACAAGGTCAAATATTCAACATTTACTTTTGCAAATGCCAGGGTATGGGAACATCACTGAGAAGTGATTAATGCCTCAGCTTTCATGAGATAGGGAGCAAAACTGTCATGTAATAGGTAATGAAGAGGAATGATGGATAAACAGTCTATGTCATTTCCTTACCAGAAAAGGTATAATGGTGGCAAATGCTCCTTTAAGCTTTTGACAAGAATCCACTTAGAATTTAAAACAAAGCAAAAATACTTGCAGAATTTACTGATAATGTCAATATTCATAGGGTCAAAAGAGCCCAACCAAAATTATTCCAGCCTACTTATTTAATACTGAACTGTCTCACAAATTCACTTGTACTTGAAGACAAACCAATCCATACTTCACTATAATACAGCACATTATATCATGTGCTTAACTTACACACTAGCAAGTTACATTAGTTCTGAAATGTAAAATGCTTAGATAGTTTGAATCTTGTTGGTAAAGGCTGGTTCCAAGACAGTAAGATATAAAGCAATTTAGAAGTTTCCCTTTGTCATAAGAGATGGTCCAACTTGGATGAGAGAAGTGAAAGTACTGTCACTATGTTACAAAAATGCAAGGAACAGTGAGCAAGAGGGTGACAAAGAGTGTGCAGAGGGATATAGACAGGTTAGGTAAGTAGGCAAAAAATTTGCAGATGGAATACACTGTGGGAAAAGTGAAGTTATGCATGTTGCCAGGAAGAGAGAATAGCTGAATATTATTTAATGGGGATAGACTGCAAAAAGCTACATAAGTGATATGTGAGTCCTTGTACACAAATCACAAAAACCTAGCATGCAATTTCAGTGAGTCGTAAGGCATGCAACAGGATTGCTGGCCTCTATTTCAAATTCTAATAGCTAAAATTATACAAACCATTACTTAGACCATAGCTGGAATACGGAACAGTTTTAGTCCCTTTATCCAAAAAAGCAAAGATACACTGGCATTGGAAACAGTTCAGAAAAGGTTCAGTAGATTGACATCCTGTGTGTAGAGATTTTCTCATAAGGGGAATTCGAGTATGCCGGTCCTGTACTCATTGGATTTTAGAAGACTGAGAAAAGACGTTATTGAAACACAAGATTCTTAGGTGGCTTGACAGGGTAGAAGAAGAAAGGTTGCTTCCCCTCGTGAAAGAGTCTAGGACAAAATGGCATAAACTTAAGAGTAAAGTATCACTCAGTTAAGACAGACCAGGAGGAAAATAGTCTCTCAGAGGGTGCTGAATCTTTTTTTAAAAAACTGCAGAGGGCAGTACCCTCACGGATGGGAGACATTTTCAATCAGGGAAGCAAGGGTTATGGGGAAAAGGCAGGAAAGTTGAGGATTATCAGATCAGCAGCAATCGAATTGAATGGTACAGCATACTCAATGGCTGAACATCTTACTTCTGCACCTATGTCTTATGGTTCATATTGAAGTTGAGTTCGTAAGTGTAATGAAATTCACATCAAGATAAAAATGGATAGGAGTAAAATAGAATTAGAAGACTTAACAAAGAAAAGATCTTGAAAGTTTGGTTGTAACAAAAGCAAAGTGTGCAGATGTTGGAGAAATGCTACAGGTTTAGCAACATCTACCTAGAGAGAAAGAGCATTAACATTTGACTGGGGTAGGATGGTTATTCAGGATAAAAGGAGCTGGAAAATTATGTTTTTTGTGCTGTTGATGAAGAGGATGGGAGGACTCAGAGGAAAAGGCAAGGATGTGCTAATGGTAGTAGAGGAAAGATACAGATGCAAAATAGGTGTTAAAGGTTACTGTGAATAGTGAAAAATACATTGGTTTTGTCAGGAACAAAGTGAAGCTGACTTGAATGATCATTTTCATTGTTGACCCTATATTTTGGGTAACTTGTAACTGAAAATTATAGCACATGAAATTTTCTATTGTTGTGAGGAAGAGAATGTTTGTCAGGAACAAACCCATGCAACCAAGGAGTGAAGAACTGGGTGCAGTAAAAATGGAGGACAGTGTTCATTCTCCAATAATCAATGAATTCAAAGTTAAGCCTGAAGGCTGTAAATGCCAAAGTGAAAAATGAGATGCTTTTTCTTCACCTCAGGCTGAGTTTCACTGGATCACTGCAGCAGGCCGAAGACAAAATTGTTAGCATGATCGCAAGATGGTGTATTGAAACGGCAATCAGTTGGAAGGTCAATGTGTTCTGCAAAGCAGTCATCCAGCTCGTGTACAGTAAACTTACTTGAAAGCAATTAAACCTCTACTTCATCTGAAAGGTGTGTTTGGAATCCTGGACAGTGAAGAACAAGGTGGTGAAAGAGCGAGTGGTACCACTGCCAATTGCATGGGAAGCTGCTGTCTGTGTGTCTATAGGTGATTGGGTGGAGAAGTGTTAGGAGTGGACCAGCATGTCACAGAAGGGTCCCTGCAAAATAATGACAAGGAAGATGTGTTTGATGTTAGCATCCTGCTGGAGACTGCAGAAATAGCAAAGAATGATCCTTTGAATGTAGAGGCAAATGGGATGGAAGATGAGGACAAGTGGTATCCTGTTGTTGTTCTGTTTGCTGTAACTATAATGTGTGATCTTCTATGGAAAAGCACTGCATTTGTTGTGATGTTGTCCTTCATAAACTTGTAACAGTTTACCTACAGCTCTAAATTTTCAAGCACATAGAGTTGCAGTCTCCATCCATTCTTACACTATAAGATTAGGTGCAGCTTATTCAATTTACCTATTATAGCTAGTGGTACATTATGTGTAAATTAAATTTCTCAATTTAACAATGAACAAAATACCAAATACCTTGATACAAACATCACCGGCAAATAGTGTTCCAAAAGTTTTGAAACAGAAAGCTTGGCAATTACATAAGAATATACAAATGAGGTGTAGGGTTAGGCCATTCAGTCCCTTAAGCCTGGTCTTCTATTCAGTAAGATCCGAATACTCCACATTTCCACATACCCACCGAACCGTCCAACCTATTATCAAGAATTTACCTAACCTCTTGTTTGAATATTAACAAGAACAATACAAGTTTTTTTTTTAAATGAGAGTTGATAAATAGATGAAGGTTTTTGCCTTCAGATTCTCTGCTTGGTAAGTCTCTGATCTCCAAGAAGTAAAGGGAAAACACCAAGAAAAAAAGCTACATTAAAGCAATTAAATCCCACAAAACATGTTAGCCTTCTGCACTCAAACAACTCTATTGCATCTTCACCAAGAGTCTGGAAATAAATTTAAAATATTGCATTTTGATTCTATTGCAAAAAAAAATGAAAACTCTTTGTCAACACAAATAAAGCACTGCATGGAAAGTGAAAGAATTATAGCACGAACAACTATAATATAGGCCGGAATCAAAAAATGGTCAAAATACCTTTGGAAACAAAATATCCGAGATTTAGACGCTGAAACCTCAGATACATTTCACACTTTCTAATCAAGCTAATTGGCTCGATCTGGCTCGCCTCAGATGACAAGTAAGTGTATCTGAAGTGCATTGTTACTTGACAAACAGCGCTGGCGTAAAATCAAAGAGTCCACGACGGCCTCTAAATATTACCAAAGCAATAATGTTTCTTCTCTTCAGCTAGTGGTGTAAAGAAATAAGCTCATAACTTCACTTTTTGTCGTTTCATAATTCTAAAACAAGCAGCAAAAAAAAAAGACTCCCCGCCACCCGCTTTACCAGTTGGCTTATGTTACGGATGTATTTGAAAAGATATAATTATCGCCTTTAAGTTTTTTTTAAAAACTATAAAATTGTTAAAACCATTTCGTAAAAGTTGCGACTGATTTATTCAGACCATCACTCATCAGTTCAGTATGCAGTCAGGATGTTCTGTTGCCCCTATAATTATTCATTGAACACGATCTCAAATTTAAAACAATTCTACCAATTAAATAGTCTTAACGGTTAGCTAAATTATTGCAATTTTAGTGTTTTTTAAAAAATAGTTTTGAACAGTGAATGTAAATATCAAAGAGCCTTTTCAAAAAAAAACTTTGCTGGTTAGTGGGGTGGAGCAGAGAGGAAAATCTGCAGGGTGTGATTAAAATTGCCTACAGCAACGGAAGAAAGCACAGTGCAAGAATCAGACGGTGGATCAAGCTGATGCCGACTTTATCAGTTAAGCACCTAAATTCAGAAAGCACAACACACGAACCAAGCAACACACCTTTAAACAGGGCTTAAATATCTTTCGATCCGGAGGCTTTCAAAAGGACACATAGCAATCATTACTCTTTCTTTCAAAAAAAACATTTTTTTATAACCTGGTGTTGTGTGATTTTTAACTTTATACACACCAGTCCAACACCGGCATCTCCAAATCATTAAACTCATGTAGTTTTGTCGCGATAATACAATTTTAATGAGGCCTAAATGACGCAAAAGAACTACACACATTTAAAAGCTGTGGGGAAATGTACCGAGGGTGAATTATTTCTTGAATCTAACTTTCACCCAGTTTGATTTATACCATGTAACGTCGCTATTTCTTAAATTGTAAAAAGTGAGTTGAGCAAATTGCTGATAAAAAATGCTAATTTGACTCAATCAATTATCACTTGGTGAATTATTGTTTCTCCTTCACAGCAGTTCGACACATTCGCCAATCCAACCCAGTGAGTTTCAATGGTTACTTTCATTAACGCCAGATGGTTAGTCTGACAAACCGCCCAAGAGTCACCAGCAATACGCAGCCCTAACTGGGACAAACAGCCTATTTTACTAAGCAATCAAACGACAGCAACCCGGAGTCTTGGCATATGCTTACAGCATATGAAAGTATTGAAGCTTGAATTCCCATTACCTACTTTTTATATTATTATTTCCCCCTTACTGAAAATCCCGAGGATCAGATGTTGAATGGGGGCTTGGTCTCGTCGTACAAGCAAGCCCGAGGCTTCCTGGCTGCTGATCAGAGCTCGCTGTTCTCCCGATCTTTGCCTTTTCAATTATTTTTGTGCAGATGCATTAATTTGCAAAGAGTGACAGTTGCATTTTTAGTTCGTTGTCCTGCCGGACTTCCTACTGCCCACATGAAGAGGCACAATGAAACAACACAGCAAAAACTGACACACAATAACAGCCCCAGCTGGAAACGGGGAAAGATCTTCCGTCTCTCAATCCAAACAATGGAACAGCTCTGCACCGGCAGAATGGCAACACGATGTAACGTGACTTGCCTAGCCCAATCATACACGCGTCCACTCAACTATACGGGAGTCATTTATCTAGTCTACATGTGCAGTTTGCTTTTGTTGCTAAGGCACACAGGCTGCTGTGGAAAGGACAAGAAAGTAAGAGGTACTGCATACACAGCCACACAAGCCTCCAAAGCACAAAAGCCCTTTGCTTCAATGCATTTCATTGTAATGAGATTATTATGTGCCTATTGTCGATCCCCCCCCCCCAGCCCTCTGACTGTGACATTTGTAGTTCTGCTTAAAATAATATTGTAAAAACGTTACACTTGAGCCACCGCCAGGTGCCACATAAAAGAACAATTTAAAAGATTTTCTCATGGATTAATGCAGCAGCTCAGAACATATTATCCTTCAAAACTTTGCCACAGTGTTGTCATTTCTGGGGAAGATTTTTTTAAATCTGACAGTCAGTGCTATTTTAATAAATGACCCATTCGCGGTTGTTTTCAGGATGTGAACATCTCTAAAGCGTTTTCTTTTGTGACCAAAATCCGAATCAGTCGCTGTGAGAGTGTGGACCCCAGCCTGCAATGGACCTGTCCCAGCCAGCAGATCTGGGAAAGAGTGATTAATGTAATGCTCGACATGTTGACTTGGGAAAGGATGCTGCTGTTAGAATATCTCTTTAGCTAATGAATTTGAAAGATCCTGCGAAGGTACCCCGAATGGTTATTATCCCATGCTTTGAGGTGCTTGCTTAAGATTTCCGTGTCTTGAAGCAGGGGGGTGGAAGTAGCTGCTGTCCAGTACCATGAACATTGAGTTGGGTCTGAGACCCTGCTCCTCCAAATACTCTATTCCTCAGTTGACCTTCCAGTGAGCTTGCATATTGGATATGATGACGAATTTTATCTTCTATGTCTGGTGATGCATCAGAATCTTTCTATATAATGAAGGGATTGTTTGAACCCACATGGTCAACAAGAGGCACATGATCAGACTATGCCTGAGAAGAGATCCTGATTACTTGGGGAATTTGATACAATGTGGGGATTTGGACATTAAGCCTTTCTTATGTTTCACTTTAGATTGAGAGTCAGGGTCTAGCCTAGAATCTAGACCTATGTCAAAATGCCTTGTTAAACAGTGGCTTACCTGGTTCTGGCAGATACATGTGAATCAGTTAAAAGCCTTTTGTTTCTTTGATGCTAACATTTGCAGCGGAAAGCGAAACTAGTTGGTGACTCATCAAAACCTCTAATGTAAAGGTTTTTTTTAAAAGCCACACAGTCAGTTTACACCAAGTGAGTCAAGGCAGAACGAGGACTTGTGAAATTAAGTTCAAAGTGGAATTTGGTATGTAGGGAGAAAGAAGTGTATTAAGTAAGTTTTATTGCAAACAATTAGGCTAAATGAGTAGGGTTTCAGTGAAGGGGGTGTTCCTGTATGAGCAACTGCTGTTAAGATCTGTGTCTCAAAGTATTTTGGCACCAAGGAAATGGAGAAGAGATTGAGTGCAATGATTTAACTTTAGATTAGATTAGATTCCCTACAGTGTGGAAACAGGCCCTTTGGTCCAACTAATCTACACTGACCGTCCGAAGAGTAACCCACCCAGACCCATTCCCCCTAACTAATGCACCCAACTCTCTACGGGCAATTTCGCATGACCAATTCACCTGACCTGCACATCTTTGGACTGTGGGAGGAAACCGGAGCACCCAGAGGAAACCCACGCAGACACGGGGAGAATGTGCAAACAGATAGTCGCCCAAGGCTGGAATTGAACCCCGGGTCCCTGGTGCTGTGAGGCAGCAGTGCTAACCAGTGAGCCACTGTGCCGCCCATTTGACTGGAAGAGATCAATCAATCCCACCCAATAATGGGAGGTCCTTACTTGTGAGGGTTGGCAGGAAAGCGGGATGAAAACCAAGGGCAGAATCTTATAGAAGTCTGAGCCACGTGGCTGTTGTGAAATTTCTGGCAAAACCAGACAAGAAGTCCAGTGAGGCCTATCTTGACATCTTGCTCCAGCTTTTATGCTTTTGATGAGCTATAAAACAAATTTCTTACTGGGTGGCAAATTGCCATTTCGGTGGGATTATAGTCTCTTAAGTGCCGCATTAGTGCCCAGCCTGCTTTATTAATATTCCATTTGATATCTTATCAAATACACAAAAAAGCTCAACATCAAAAAATCTTAACATAAACATCACAGGGTACCTGGTGTCTCCAGCTCATCAATATTTATCAGGAGTCTCCACATTGCTCAGCACCAAACAGTGCCTCAGGGTACCAAGTGTATATACCCCTCATCTATGGACATTAACATTTGACACTTACCAACTCCTCGTGACCATTATGGCATCTCTATGATACCTTTGCAGGCTGCTTAAGAAGAACAGATTTGCAATGTGTGACACAATGGCAACAATATTGAAAGGCTGCAGGAGGGAAATTTTATGTGCAGACTGTATCCCAGGACTGCTGGCTTGCATTCTGCCTCATGCAGCATCCATGCCTTGCCTGGATGCTTGTAACCACACTGGCATTTCGGCCAGAGCCATTTGCTCTCGATATTGCCAGATTCATACGCTATTTTGGGCAGACACACAGACAGGTTGCTTGTCATGCTTGTTATTTGGGATCTGTCCAAGGAGAGGATTTCTTGATACACAATACATTAAGACATCAGACTTAAAAGTTGCCAAATGCTGGCAAAAGCACCCCATCATTTGTGGAACCAACTCCAGTCATGTCTCAAACTCCTCTTTATTCTAATAAGAGTGACATCACAGGTAAACCATCACAGATTCATTGGTTGGTTATTCATGCTAATTTGACTGTTATAGATTACTTGCAGATTGAAGGTCAATATGGGAAATACTTAAAGGCTACAAACTAAAAGACTTTTTAAAAATCAAATTAAGAACTAAGTAATTAAAATAGGCCAGGTCAGCCATGTGTTGTAACTGCTTGTTGGTTGTGGTTCATAGTGTCCACATCTTGAGCAAATAGTAGTTGCTTGAGGAGCTCCCACTCAGAGTTCATCACTTCGGCAACACATATACTAAAATTGGAACAACACAGAGAAGATCAGTATGGCCCATGCGCAAGGATGACATACAAATTCGTGAAGCTTTCCATATTTTTGTGGTCAGCGCATAGTATCCTTGAGACCCTTTGGGAAAAGGAGAGGGCGGATCCTATCGAGTGGTTCCCTAAGCAGACTGTCAAAGTCATTTGGCAGAATGCCTCATTGCCAGAACTTTCCAACAAGCACCAACATATGGCTTGGCTGGTGGTGAGAAGAGCTCTGCCTGTGAGATCCTTTATGCATGCCCAGACTTTCTGCCGCACCGCATGCTGCCCTTGAAGCGGCTGCGGGGGGGACGAGACTGTCACACACCTCCTTCTGGAATGTGCCTACAGAGGAAGTCTGGAGAGGAATGCAGTGGTTCGTCCTGAGCAGCGCCATGATGCGGGACTCCATGCTCTACGGTCTGTTCCCTGGGACGCACACCAAGACGAACATCAACTGTGCCTGGAGGATCATCAGCTCGGTGAAAGACACTCTTTGGGCAGTCCAAAACCTGTTGATCTTCCAGCTGAAGGAGTTGACCCCGACTGAGTGTTGCAGACTGGCATATTCCAAGGTCCAGGACTACGTGTTGAGGGATGCGTTGAAGTTTGGGGCAGTTTCCGCCAAGACACAGTGGGGAAAGACCACCGTGTAACATCTGCCTGCCTAAGAAGAACAGGGGGCCCACCCAGTCATTTGGGCCCTGCTGACACCTCAGCAGAAGAGCTGGATAGTAAATGTACAGACTTGTATAAATGGAAAATAAATTTTGATGTCTGTATGTAAAGCAATGTAATGTGTGCACAAGTATGGCATGACCAATTGTATAGAGACCCAAATAATTTTATGAATAAAGTATATTTTTGAAATAAAAAAATCAGGGAGGGAGAGACTTACTTGAGCACTTTGTTTCAGGAGGCAGTCACACCCCTTAGGCAGAGTTAAAAATCACATGACACCAGGTTATAGTCCAACAGATTTAATTGGAAGCACTAGCTTCTTCATCTGGTGGTAGTGGAGTACACAACTGTAAGACACAGAATTTATAGCAAAAGTTTACAGTGTGATGTATCTGAAATTATACATTGAAAATACCTTGATTGTTTGTTAAGTCAGGCAGCATCCGAGCAGCAGGAAAAATCGGCATTTCGTGCAAAAGCTCCTCGGCTACTGTCTGACCAACTGTGCTTTCTCAGCGCCACTCTAATCTTGAGTCACACCCCTTAGCTTAAGTACTTCAGATTTGGTCAGTGGTTAGGGTCAGTCGGGTGTTACAACCAGTGAGGCAGGTGGAGGGATTCAAAAGGTAGTGCTGAGCAAGCTTCAGCCTTTGAGTTTATCTAAAAGGTTAAGAATATTGCTCCTTGTGTAACTTAGAGTGGGGTTATAAGGAGAATGAGCAAACTGACTATAGAACCTAAGAGAACAGAGAAATATAGTTGATATTGAGGATAGTACAGTAAGGGGAGTAAATACTGTTCTCTGTGGGCAGGTTTGAGAGACCTGAAGGTTGTGTTGCCTGCCTGGTGCCAGGGTTCAAGTTACCTCATCTCAACTGTTGAGGCACTTGGAATAGGAGGGGAAGCATCCAGTTGTTGTGCTCCATGAAGGTACCAACAATATAGGTAGAAAGAGGAAAGAGCTTCTGCTGTGGGAATCTGAGCAGCTAGGGGGCTACATTAAAAAGCAGAACCAATAAGGTAATAATCTTTGGATTACTACCTGAGCCATGAGCAAATTTGCACAGGGTCAACATAATTAAACAGGCAAACGTATGGTGCAAAGATTGGGACATTGGCACCAGTACTGGGGAAGGAGGGAGCTGCTCTATTGGATGGGCTCCACCTGAATCTTGCTAGGGCCAGAATCCTGGCAAATCCCATAACTAGGGTTGTGGAGGGGTTGTTAAACTAAATAGTGGTGGGAGTTCAGTTCCATGGAAAATTATGGAACATGTTGAAGGTGAGGAGGAGAGGGTTCAGCAGAGATGATTAAAGTTTCCAGAACAAGTAATAAGACAAAGTGCATAGAAAGAGTCAAGAATCTAACATTCGGTACAGCAGATAAGGGGACAACTATGAGAAGTAGTGCAGTCAATACAGGACTGAAGGTATTGGATTTAAATATACAAAATCAACTAAATGAGCTTGTAGCACAGATTAAAATTAGTAGGTATCATGTGGGTATCACATGGCTGCAAGGTGATAAGAACTGGGGAGTTAAGTATCCAAGGAAACACATCCTATCAAAAGATCAGGCAGATGGAAGAGGGTTACCTTGTTAAGAAATTAAACTAAACCATAGCAAGAAGTGATATAGTGTTGGCCAAAGGGTGATGCATTTGTAGAACTCATTGACACAAAAGGCTGGGGAGGTCAAGCAACCAAGACAGGGATCAATACATACTTAATTGATATAGGGATCAAGGGTTATGGAGAGAGGGTGAGGGAATGGGGTTGAGAAGCATTTCAGCCATGAATGAATGGCAGAGCAGATTCGATGGGCCAACATAGTGAGTCAGAGGTTAACACTGCTGCCTCACATGCCAGAGACCCAGTTCAATTCCACACTCAGGTAACTGTCTGTGTGGAGTTTACACATTCTCCCCATATCTGTGTGGGCTTCCTTCTGCTGCTTCAGTTTCCTCCCACAGTCCAAAGAGATGCAGGTGGATTGGGATGTTAAATTTCCCATAGTGTGCAGGTTCGGTGGGTTAGCCATAGGAAATGCAGAGTTACGGAGACAGGGTAGAGGTGTGCGGCCAGGTGGGATGCTCTTCAGAGGTTGGTGTGGACAAATGGGCTGAATGGTCTGCTTCTGCACTGTAGGGATTCTAGGATGCCATGAATCATCCAAAAGGACCTGTACTGTACTGTGATGTTCTATATCTTATACTTTTATAATAAAGATGTTGCCACATGTTAGTGGTTTGAAGACATAATTGGACTTTTTTATGCAATAGCTGAATACAGTGTGAAATAAATATTGTAACTCAATTATTTGCAACAAGAGTTTAAGGAGTTTTACAGCTTCATCCAAGTATGTACATGTGTATTGTTCAGGCTTCATTTTATAGCAGTTCCTGTTAGAAGGTGGAGCCTTCAGCTGTCCAAGGGGAAAAGGGGAGAATAGCTAATATATTATCTTACTGTTCAAATTCAGTTGTTGAAGTGTTTTATGTTGCTGATTAATGCCACTTCTCTCCAAAAGGCATGATTGACATTTTTGGCAGGTTTCCTCACAATACTTTGTACATTCTCAAGATCAAGTTGGCCTTACAGATCTAACTCCAAAAAATTGCAACATTTCCTTTACTTTTGCAGGACACTGTGTTACTTTGTTTGGCTGCTTGACATTTATTTCCTTTAATAAGTATTCTTCAAAGGTAGCATAAACCCATTGTCAAGATACAAATCAAACTAGTTGACAATTTAAAAGAGTTAGCCAAGCAATTTCTTTTTTGCCTGCCGTTTCTCCAACCTGATTGTTTAATAATCAACCTAGAATTTGATTTTTCAGGATTTTTCTTTTCTGATAATACCAGGAGGTAATTCCTCTCGTTTACAGATTTAATGCCAATCACCACTCAATAGATCCTTAAATTAGCTGATTCAAGTAACTCTTGTGTTAGTATTTCAAAATTTGTTTTCCATTGACATTAAGCTGTACAATTCTTTGTATTGCAATTTGTATTTGTTATATCGAAAATATCATCTATTTTAAATCAACATAGAAATACTGAAGTAATTTGCTACTGCCAAGTAAACTCAGATTTAAATGTAGGCTTTTTATGGTAGTGTGTTTTAAATACACTTCCTAAAGTTAATTATTAGAAAGCTTCAAATCATTGATGTGTAGTGAAATTCATGGTGCAGAAAGAATAGTTGTGACGTACTTAAAATGAGTTCATTAGGAAATAATTAACAATTGATTGAAAAATTCCATGGCTAATATTTTAATATGAAGAAAACGAGGACATTCCTGATGAAAGGCTTATGCCCGAAACGTCAATTTCCCTGTTCTTTGAATGCTGCCTGACCTGCTGTGCTTTTCCGGAGCCACACTTTTCGACTCTAATATTTTTATATGTAAATAATTAGACATATAGTATTAGTTGTATCTTTGCATATGTGTGGACTTATAATTCAAGAATGTAGACTCAAACTAACCTTTACCTTTACCAATATGGACACTTTAAGTTATTCATTTGAGATAATTGAAAATATTTCATTTTTTAAAAACCAGTTTACATGTATTAAATGCACTTCTGTTGGACCAGTTCCTGATGAATGATTAGAAGAGTTTTATTGCAACAATGATTTAACATGGTTGGAATAAACCATGTGCAACAGCTAGCACCACTGGAAAGGAGCTATTTTCATATTCTGATCAAACTGCACAATCAAAATTTGATTTATAATATATTACACTTGCGATGTAAGTCACACACACATGGGTAGCAACACTATTATAGATTTATCAATGAATGAACATTGTAAGCTCAAATCGTTTAAGATTCCTTTTAATAATATCCAATGTCAACTATGGAAGATTTGCTTTCCCATCCTTTCTATCTCTCTCTCTCTCTCTCTCTCTCATTTTGAACATGCCAAATAATTTCCAAATGCTGAATATATTTTTTGACCTTAAGCAATAAGCTTCGAAATTAACTTCTGAGGATCTTGGGTCTGGACCCATATCACATCTGCGCTGGAGGTGTGGCATTCACAGGATGTGGGCATTGCTGAATGGGCCAATATTTATTACCCATCCCTAATTGCCCAAAGGGCAGTTGACCATCAACCACATTGCTGTTGGTCTCAAGCCACGTATATGCTGGACCAGATAAGGATAGTAGTTCCATCTCTTAAAGGATGTTAATGAATCAAATGGGATATCCCCCCAACAATAGCCAATGGTTCATGGTCATCATGAGATTCTTAATTTACGATTTTTATTAAATTTAAATTCCACCATTTGCTATTGGCAGGATTTGAACCAAAGTCTCCAGATTTTTACCTGGGTCTCTTGATTAATAGTCCAATGATTAATACCACCCAGCCATTGCCTTCCCATGTCATAATATTTCTGGACAGGTTGATTTAAAGGAGCTACATCTTTGCTTGTGAAGCAGCTGGTTCTAGTCAAGTTATTGGGTCTGTTGTGGCACTTTTTATAGCATCACTCTGGATGCTTTGTACCATTTCTTTTCTATAACTAGCATTGCTCACTATGGCCTCCACACATGGCAGTGGGGGTGCATTATGAACATCTGTAAGATATTGATGCCCCATGGACTATAAGGGAGGATGGAGGCTTTATTTACTCCAATTGACTGTCCAACTTTTGGGCAGTTAATCCAGTTCCCTGTACACGTCATGAAACTCCTCAAGACACATGCAGGATGTCCCAGTACAGCCTCCCCATATTTCCTTAGCCCTGCCACCTCAAGCCCTTTCTCCACAGGACAGGCAAACTGTAGTCCTGGTTACTTGGACCAACACAGGTTCAAGCCATGAATTTGTGCATCACTCACCATAGATTAGGCTTAAAGCCAAAAAAATGGTTTTGACTCTATACTAATGAAGGCAGTCACTCCATAAATTGCAGGTGATGCACTTTCAAATTACCTCTGTTCTGGCATAGCTGGTGGAAGTGTTCTGCTGGGTCCTTGGTGGCTTTTTTTTGCCAATTTCTACATATGTCCAAGGCAAAGAATACATGGCCCAGGTATAGAGGCATTGTTGCCATGCCTCTTGATCTTCAACATGACAAAGAAAGTGTGCTTAAACAGAAGTTATTCAAAAGTATATCACCTTCAACTTGTGGAGCAACCCCTTAATCTTCCACATTCAATCTTCCAGCAAATGGAAAGCAAGTAAACTTGGTGAGGGAAACTTGGTGAGATGAAAAAGAGAAGAAGGGGATAAGATAGACAGAAGGTGTTGCAGACCATAAGTAAATTGACAGACTGTGTGTGAGAAAATAGTGTGACTTCTCCAAAAACCTCGCCATCATGATTTGAATCCATCTTTCACCACTATCATACTAATGCATTCACTTTATCTACTGCCACCTCATCCTACACGATCATTTGGGGCAGCATGGTAGCTCAGTGGTTAGCACTGCTGCCTCACAGCATCAAGAACCCAGGTTCGAATCCAGCCTCGGGTTACAGTCTGTGTGGAGTTTGCACATTCTCCCCGTGTCTTCATGGGTTTCGTCTGGGTGCTCCGGTTTCCTCCCACAATCCAAAGATGTGCAGGTTGGGTGAATTGGCTATGCTAAATTGCCCATAGTGTTCAGGGATGTGTAGGCTAGATGCATTAGTCAGGGTTATATATTGTAGGGGAATGGATCTGGCTGGGTTACTCTTCAGAAGGTCGGTCTGGACTTGTTGGGCCGAAGGACTTGTTTCCACTGTGCAGGGATTCTAATTCTAATACAAAGGACAACAAAAATTGTATAAGAAGTACAAAACACGCAAATTACAGTGTAATATAAGAATGATAATCAATAGACATGGTTCTAGCAGCAATTCAAAGTTGTGCAAAGAATTTTCGATGGAAAAGAGTTTGATCATACAGTGTTAAGGAGCCTGATGGCTTGAGGGAAGAAATTGGTGCACAGTCTGGCCATGAGAGACCGAATGCTCTGGTATCTTCTGCCAGATGGCAGGAGGCAGGAGGAGGTAGCTTGTAGGTACCAACTACATAGGTAAGATGAGGAAAGAGATTCCAATAAGGGATTACAAACAGGTTAGGCTTAAATTATAAACCAGAACCACAAAAGTAATAATCTCTAGTTTATTACTCAATCCATGTACAAATTGGCATGGAGACCATATGATTAGACAGGCCAATGTGTAGCTCATAGTTTGGTGTGAGGACTGAATTGAAATTCATGGAGCTCTGGCACTGTCCTGGGGAGTGAGAGGATTCGTCTGTTAGGACAAGTTTTATAGGGTGTGTCAACCATTTCTTCTTTGAGCCATTTGTTGCAGAACCTGTATGGGAGCAGGTTATTTTAGATGTGGTTATGTATAAGGAGGTAGGATTAATAAGCGATTTCATTAGAAGCATGCTGGGGTCTAGTGAATTGTGCACTTGGGGCTGTAGAAAGGATTCTAAACTAATTAGTAGGGGTAGAAAGGTTTATTTAAAGGAAAGTTCAAAAAGGAAATGAGAACGCA
Organism: Chiloscyllium punctatum; assembly: GCF_047496795.1. Classification (NCBI taxonomy): domain Eukaryota; kingdom Metazoa; phylum Chordata; class Chondrichthyes; order Orectolobiformes; family Hemiscylliidae; genus Chiloscyllium; species Chiloscyllium punctatum. The sequence goes on from NC_092748.1 coordinate 73,505,685, forward strand.
GAGATACAAAGTAGGGAGAGGTCAACATTAATCACCATGTGAAGGGTTACTGGACTCAAAATGTGAACTCTGTTTCTCTCTCCTCAGATGCAACCAGACCTGTTGAGATTTTCCAGTAATTTCTTTGTTTGTTTCAATAATCAAAATGTGACAGGAAGGGGTAGAAAATATACACAGAATAGTGCAGCAAATAAAGTAGAACCAGAGACAGTAATAATGGTAAAACATCAAAGCTTGAGGCACTCTATTTGAATTTACACAGCATTTGTAAGAAGACACATGATTTTACGGCACCAATAAAAATAACTGAATATGACCTAATAGGTGTTATAGAGACGTGGCCACAGGGTAACCAAGACTGGGAATTCATTATTCATAGTCATTTGACTTTCCAGACAAAGAGGCAAAAAGGAAAGGAAATAGGGTTGGTTTGCTAGTAAAGGAAGATATTAATGAGTTTGTGATAAGCAATACAGATGTAATCAATAATGACGAAGAGTTACTGTGGATGGTAATAAAAAATGACAAAGGAAAGAAGTCACAGGTGGGAATTGTCTGTAAGCCCCCAAAGAGTTACCACACTGCAGAATAAAACATAAACTGGGAAATAGTTGCAGCATGCAAGAGGGATGCTAATATTATCATGGGTGATTTTCATCTGCATATTGACACATAAGTCAGATGGGTGAGGGTGATATGGGAGTCAAATTTATAGAGTGTGTTAGTGATTGCTTCTTAGAGCAGTTTGTTACAGAATCTACCTGGGAATGGACTACTTTAGATCTAGTATTGTGCAATGAGAAATAGTAAGTGATCTCATAATTAAGGATCCTCTATGGAATGGTGATCAGCTGTGGATGACTAAAAAGCTGAAGAGAGAGAAAATTGATTACGAAAGTAAATTGTTTTGTATGCCTTGTCAAACAGCAAGGGTTTCTACAAATAGGTAAAAAGAGAGCAGCTTAAGTAAGTGTGGGGCCCTTGGGGATGAAATGTGAGCATTCATATGGAGAACAGGGAAATGACACATAATTTAAAGCAAAGATTTGTATCAGTCTTTACAGTTATATGTCGCAAACATAACAGATAAGCAAAGTGCCAGCAGGAGGACAAATCCAGTAACAGTCTCTATTTTGATATACAATGTATTTGGCAAATGAATGGGTCTAAAGGCAGACAAGTTGCCAGGACTTGACAATCTGCACCCAAGAGTTTAAATGTAAGTGGGGCTGCAGAGATAGTGGAGACACTGGTCAAAATATTTCCAGCACTCACTGAATTCTGGAAGGATTCCAGTAGATTGGGAAACTGATACTATGACACCATTGTTCTAAAAGGAGGGTAAATAGATGAGATTTTGAACAGATCTGATAACTCAAAACTGGCATCCATCAGGTGCTCTGGGCCATCAGTAACAGTAGAATTGTTTTGAACCATAATCTGTAACTTTAAGGCCTGCCGTATCCCTTACTCCACTACCTGCATCAAGTTGGTGGATTTCCCTTGTTTCAGTGAAAAGTGAAGGAGGGCATACTTGGATAGCCTCAACCCCCTACTGTACACCCACAACTATGTTACCAAATTCTGAACAGACGCTATCTACAACTTTTCTGATAACATTATCATTGGTAGGATGGATGTCAAACAACAATGAGTCAGAATACAGAAAGGAGATAGAGGGTTTGGTGTTGTGCTGCAATGATAACAATCTCTGTCTCAGGGTTGGAAAAACTGAAGAACTGATCTTTGATTTCAGAAAGAAAAGAGGAGAACATTCCCCAATCTACATTAAAGGAGCAGAGGTTGAGAGGGTGGAGAGTGTCAAGTTCCTAGGATTGATGGTAACTGACAATCTGTCCTGGACTTCCCAAATTGATGCAATAGTCAAGAATGCACAACAACACCTCTTCTTCCTCAGGCAGCTTAGGAAATTCGGAGTGTCCATAAGGACCCTCACCAACTTTCACAGATGTACCATAGAAAGCATACTGTCTGGGTGCATAACAGCCTGGTATGGAACTGGTCTGTACAGGACAGTAAGAAACTGTATAAGGTTATGTGCACAGCCCTGACCATCACAGAAGCCAATCTCTCATCCATGGACTCTATTTACACATTTCATTGTTGCGGAAAGGCTGCCAACATCATTAAAGACCATCTCACCCCGGTAATGCTCTCTGACAATCTCTTCCATCAGATGAAAATACAGAGGGTGGAACATGCACCAGCGGATTCAAGAACAGCTTCTTTGCTGCTGTTATTAGACTGTTGGAAGGACCCTTTAACTTCAAACCATGTTGATCTTGTTAATGTTGAGCTGGCCTAGTGCATGTCTTGTGCAATGTAACCTGTATGTCTTACTCCGTCCAGGTTTTTGTTTCACCCTATGATCTGTATGTTCCTTGCTTATTGTGATCTGTTTGTACTGCTCACAATCAAAGCTTTTCAGTGTCCTTAGGTACATGTGACAATAAATCAAATCAATCAAACAATCAAGAGGGAACCCAATCCAGCAATGCAAAAGACAAGTCGAAGGTAGTTGCAACCATCTTTGGATGGAAGTGTCAAATAGATGCTAGTCCTCTTTCTGACATCCCTAGCATCACAAGTACCAGTCTTCAGCCAATTGGATTCACTCCACTTGATATCAAAAATAATTGAAGATCCTGGATACAGGACATTGGGCCTTGACTACATTCTGGAAATAGTTTGGAAACTCGTGCTTCAGAATTTACTCGGCCTGAGCCAAGCTATTCCAGTGTAGCATCAAAACTGGCATTTACCCAACAATGTGGAAACTTGCCCAAGTGCAACTTGTAAACAAACAGCAGGATAAATGTAACCTGACCAATTGTCACAATATCAGTCTAATCTTGATCATCAACAATGTGATGAAAGGAGACATGAACAATGTTATCAGGTGGTACATGCTTAGCAATAACCTGCTGGGTTCCACAAACATCACTCATCACTTTATCTATTAAAGCCTGGCCCAAGTACAGGAGTCACTGGGAATCGGAAGAAACATTTTTGCTGGCCTTAACTAGCTTAAAAGAAAACAGTTGTGGTTAGTGAGATGTCATTTGTCTCAGCTCCAGGACATCTCTGCAGGAGTTCCTCAGGGTAGTGTCCTTCAGCTGCTTTAGCAATAACATTTTTTTTATTGTCGGATCTGAGGTGGGGTTGTTCTCTGCACAATTCAGTACCATTTCTGATTCCTCAGATACTGAAGAAAGACCAGGACCACATCCAGATAAATGGCAAGTATCTTCATGCCCCAAAATGCCAGGCAATCACCATCTGCAAATAGATAGAATCTTACCGTCATACCTAGATATTCAATGATTTGGAGATGCTGGTGTTGGATTGGGGTATACAAAGTAAAAAATCACACAACATCAGGCTATAGTCTCACAGGTTTATTTGGAAGCACTAGCTTTCAGACCACTAGTCCTTCAACAACTAGCTGATGAAGGAGCAGCACTACAAAGCTAGTGCTTCCAAATAAACCTGTCAGACTATAACCTGGTGTTGTGTGGTTTTTAACTAGAAATTCAATAGCATTATCATCACTAAATTCCACACAATTGCCATACTTTAACCAGAAATGGAACTGAACCAGCTATTTAAATATTGTGTCTATATGAGCAAGTCAGAAGTTGAAAATGGTGCAGTGACAAACTCATTTCCTGAATAGCCAAAGCCTGTCCACCATCTGCAAGCACAATTCAATATTGTGATGGAATATGTTCCTCTCGGCTAGATGAATGCACTTCCAACACCATTCAAGAAGCTTGACAACATCCAGGTCAAAACAGCCCTTTTGTTTGGCACCCTTTCTATCATCTTATACATTCACTCCCTTCATCACCAATGCATGGTAGCAGCAGTGTTGTAAAGAATGTGTCTTTGTTTTGTGTCTTTAAAAACTGTGAACAACAATGAGAAAGTTTTGTTTTTACAATCAGAGATTTAGTAAGATTACTACATAATTCACAGCAAAGAATTTGGTACTTATTATGAACTCTGTTATTTATGGCAATGAGTTCTTGCAATGTGTAGAAGTTCAGGATCCAAGAAGTTGTTAACAAATGAAGCTGAATACTTCTCAGCCAATTAAGTAAATTTAATCCTGGAAACAAGTTACAAAAACACAGAAATTATTGCTATTGCTTTCCCCAGTAGAAGCTGCCTGTTCTCTACAGTACAAAATTTAGTTTAAATTTGAAGAAAACCAAATACTTTTCCTGCAGCAGTTGTTGTGAGCTGTGATTTTAGAATTGATAAATCAGACCCATTTTTCAATGCTGGCTTATTACAAACCAGTGGAAGCTTCCAGAAGAAGAACATCTGAACGCTAAGGTTCTGGCTAGCTGAAGTAGGAACATCACAACATCAGAATCAGTAAGTAAAAACCACTGATCTTGACCAATGATCTATTTTCTCTATGCGTGTGTATACGTGTGTAAAAGGGGGAGTTTATAAGGAGATTAGAATTTTAGTTAGTAGTGCTATGGACTGAAGGTTTATACCTGTGTACTTGTAGCTATAGTCTAATTACTTAGAATAAATAGTAATTCTTGTTTAGTATTGAACCTGACCTGTGCTTTCTATCGACCTTGGTCTGAAATTCAGGTATATATGACAGCGTACTTTCCAGAAAAAAATTTAATATTTGGTATGACTCTGGAAATAGCAGAATTTGATTTATGGCAAGCTAACCCTGTGTGCCATAACAGTGTGTACCATGTACAACATGCAGTGCAGCATGGCTCCTCTGTAGAATCTTCCAAACCCGTGACTTCTACTACCAAGGGCAACAAAGGCAATAGATAAAAGGGAGTACCACCATCTGCAAATTCCCCTCCAAGCCACACATCATCCTGACTTTGAATGGTATTGCTCTTCCTTCACCGTCACTGGTCAATATCTGGAACACCCTTTCTAAAATGTAGACTGCAGCATTTCAAGAAGGCGGCTTACCATCTCAAGGGCAATTGGGGATGAAATAAATGCTGCCCTGGCTAGAGATATCCACGTCTTGTAAACAAATTTTTTAAAAAGTTGGATTGAAGTCAAACTTTTGCAGAGTATGACAGCATATACATTCATCTAGAAGAATTTGCACCACCCATGGAATTCTATTGTAGCACCAATCAATGGTCTCCAATTTTCACATGAGAAATTTCAAAATTTTTCACATGAATATAATTTCCTTTATGTTACCATTTCACTTCGCTGTCCTCTAGCAAATGGAGAAGCTGAAAGAGAAGGGTATAAATAAGTAAAGCTTTATTTAAGAAATACAAATAGATCAATCTTGCTCTAAAGATATTGGTCTTCTCCACTAGAGAACAGGTTATCACTGTCATCATTACTGATGGGTTGGAAATTGAGAATGTATCTTCCATTTTCATTCCAAACTTCAAAGCCTAACATTACAGAGAATGAACACAAGAATGTAAAATGTCAAAAATCACACAACACCAGGTTATAGTCCAACAGATTTATTTGAAAGCACAAGCTTTCAGAGCCTCACTCTTCTTCAGGTGCTAATGAGAGAGGAGACATCTGACACAGAATTTATAAATAAAAGATCAAAGGGTCATACACTGATTTGAATGTACTGAACAGCCCTAGAATGGCAGCTAAATTTTTAATCAGTTAGAGTGGCAATACAGGTTTTAATTGCTTAATATGCAAATTGCAGAATTTCTTTCAAGTCACTGTCCCAAAATAACTTGAGTTTTTATAAGTATAGAAGAGGTGACATCTCAGGTCAGACAATGCATTTTAGGTGTGAGGTCTTGTTTAGAATCTGTCTGAGTCTTAGTCTTAACCTGGAGTCAGGAATTTATAAAATGCCACATCAACTGACTGTCCTGAAATTGACTGCTTTTTGAGGAAAATAGACTGTATCTGCAAATACAAATTCATCATGTGTGTATGTGTGCGCGCACGTATGCACTCGCATGCACAAGAGAGTGTCTGCCCTAATTCAGGAAAATGTAGAGTATCCCATCATGTTAATGGTTTGATGGTTCAGATGTGGACTGTCCACAGGTTTGTCCAATACATTTACATCAGTTTGTTGACCCTTCGATCTTTTACTTCTAAATTCTGTGTCGGATGTCTCCTCTCTTACTAGCACCAGAAGATGTGAGGCTCCAAAAGCTTGTGTTTTCAAATAAACCTGTCAGACTATACTCTTCTGTTGTGTGACTTTTGATCTTGTCCAACCCAATCCAACACCAGCATCTCCACATCAAGAATGTAAACAGTGAGAAGAAGAGCAAAGAGATAACCCAAATTTAATAACATTTACAGATTGCAGAGGTGCCAGTGATGAATTCCAGAGAGACAGCCTGCATAAGAGACCAACAGACAAGAAAATAATTATTGAAATAAATAAAATCACAACTGAGATCATAAATAACTGAGACAGACCCATGGTATCATAATAAAAAAATACATTAATATATTTAAGAAATAATAGAAATTTTGACTTATAACTCAAAAGGAAAACGACCTCTCATACCAATAGAATAGAGAGTACATCACATCCACAACCTCAAAAAGAACAAGTTTGGTGAGATTGAGATAAATCCTGTGAAATTTGGGACTTTGGAGGAGACGTATAGAATGTATATATGAAAGAACAAAGACTTGGAGGAAAATGTAGACTAATTTGGTTAACATCATAAGTATGTATAATGATGATATAATGATTATGTTGGATTACATAAGTAATTAGAAAGATTTGGAAGAGGTAAGTACTTTAACGTGATGTGAAGCAAACATAGATAAAGGATGGCACGGTGGCTCAGTGGTTACATTAGGTTACAAGAACAAGGGAACCTATTTACTGAAACTGCACTAAAAACAAAGAAGTTTTTATTTACACTCAGATACACCTAACCTACACATCCCTGAACACTATGAGCAATTTAGCACAGCCAGTTCACCTAAGCTGCACATCTTTGGATTGTGGGAGGAAACCGGAGCACCTGGAGGAAACCCTCACAGACACGGGGAAAATGTGCAAACTCCAACAGACAGTTACCCGAGGCCGGAATCAAAACTGGATGCTTGGCGTTGTAAGGTAGCAGTGCTAACCACTGTGTCACCCTACCACCACTGCTGCCTGCATAAGATCCTGCGAAGCCACTAGGAACAAAAATTCCCCAAAATCAGCATCCTCGACCAGCTAATATCACCAGCATCGAGGCATTGACCAGCCTTCATTAGCTACAATGGGCTGGGCATATTGTCCACGTGACCAACACAAGATCCCAAAACAGATGCTCTACTCCCAGCTTCGAAAACACAGGCGAGCCCCAGATGGACAGAGGAAGTGCTTCAGTGATACCCTCAAGGCCTCACTGGCTAAGTGATATGTGGGAATCACTGGCCTAAAACTATCCGAAGTGGAGAAGTTGCATCCAGGAAGGTGTCGAGCACCTTGAGACTGCCAGCGGGAGAAAATGGAAACCAGATGAAAGAAGCAAGAAGAGCGCCTTGCCACACCAATGACCCCACCCATCCCTTCCCGTGACCAACACCTGCCTCAAGTGTAACAGAGCCTATAGTAGCCACATTGTCTGTAGAGCCACCTATGGACTCACCCTGAGAGTGGAAAAGAGTCATCCTCATCTGTGAGGGACCGCTAATGATGATGACTGGCTTGTGCCATTGTGATGCTGGAATGGCTTTACATGAAATCAGGAAGTGAATAGTTTATTGAAGAGTACGTACCCTCTGACGTGTTCTTCTGGGCATATCATTTATGAAATTGATCTAGTTAAGTTTCTGGTTAAAAATTACCTATTAATTGTGGGGGATTTAATGATTGTAATAATTTTAAATATCAAAGAAAATAGTTAGACCCTCTCATGTTAGAATTGGTTGTTGCCTGATACTTATACAGCATGAAGGGCTTATGCCCAAACCATCGACTCTACTGCTCCTCATGCTGCCTGACCTGCTGTGCTTTTCCAGCACCACACGTTTTGACTTGTACAGCATGGAAGTTATTTTCCACTTAGCAGTTGAAATGTGAATGCTGTCTGGGTGTTGCTGAAGTTGCTGCCCAGTCTGACAGCAGTGTGTCTCAGGACACCTCTGTTAGTAGAAGTACCATCAAGCCACTGTGGCAGATGGAAATTGAAGTCCCTTGCCCGAAGCACAATCTGTTCCCTTACTCTTCATTGTGCTTCTTCCAAATTGTGTCCAGACTAATTCATCAGTTCAGTAAAGACTGCAAATGGTAAACAAACAAAGGTTTCCTGATGGATGTTTGACTGATGTGACGAGACTTTATGGAGGCCAGAGTCCATGTTAAGGACTCACAGGGTCCATGTTAAGGACTTTTGTCTGACAGGAGGACACTGTGCTGCTACCTTTGGTTTTGCTGATTGGCAGAAAATGGAAGTGTTGGTGATGGAAGAGTTTAGCTGTAGAATATTATGGATAACCTGAGATAATCACAATCAAGCCATTGCTTCACTTTATCTGAGCGATAGCAGTCCCAATTTTGACCAGTCTTCTGTTGTTAATGAGGAGAACATTATAGGGTCAGCTGGCATGCATACGTCATTTTTGAAATCTGTTTTGACATGGCGGTGATCCCCTCTGTTAACTAAACCAAACACCTAGAAAAGCTCACTTTGTCTTATAATCTGTTAAAATATGAGTGACAGAAAACTCCTAAATTCCATAACTTAAAGAAAATAATATCAATTTATTCTTTAACTTTAAAAGTGAACATTAAGTAGCAATTACTCACAACCCTATGTCCCCCTTTCTTTTAACTGCTTATTACTTGCCTCCAACTCTATAATAATATACTGTTCCAATAGAACTCTTATTAATATTACATCAACTTAATTTCAAAGCCATACAGCGGCTATTGTCTTTTATGTCTGTCTTCTTCCAGCTGAAGAGTTCCCTGGGTTGTCTTCTTTCTTTCTACTGTGAAAATGTTTCAGATAAAAAGGTACCTTTGATAGAGACTGTTCCTAATTTCTTGGCTCTTGATGGCAGTTGCTCTGTCTGATTTTCAAAATGCCTGCCTTTTTTGTATCCCCAACATCAGATCGCCTCACTGGTTCAATGTTGGCAAAACAATAAATGCAAACTTGATTGGGTTTTAGTATCTTGGGGCATAATTTAAACTGATTGAATTGTTGTCGAAACAGCAACCAACTCAGGCATGGATGTAAGTTTGCTCGCTGAGCTGCAAGGTTTGTTTTCAGACATTTTGTCACCATACCAGGTAACATTATCAGTGAGCCTCCGATGAAGCGTGGTGTTATGACCCTATTTCCATCTATGTGCGTAGGTTATAGAAAGTGGGACATAACACTAGCGCTTCACTGGAGGCTCACTGACATCGTTACCTAGTATGGTGAAGAAACATCTGAAATCGAACCTTCCAGCTTAGCGAGCAAACTTACAACCAGAATCTCAACCTGAGCTACAAATCTTCTCAAAACTCACTAACTCAGATAACTACTTCACAGCCAAATGTTACGTATTTTCAATTTTGCAGTACACTGAGACTGCTCTTGTAAGCTCTCAGTACAGAGCAGCATTCACTCTCTCCTAAAGGTGCAGTACATGCCTTCAACTTCATAACAAATCCAATTTTAGATTAAAGTTGAGTAATCTTTATTTGCTTTTTCCTTATTTGCACTTATTTATTACAAATGAAAGGCTTGCTAGATAGCATCAAATGACATGTAAGAGTCAATTACATTGCTGGGGAGTCAGCTACAGGCCAGCTCAGATGGCAGATCTCATTTCCTAAAAGTCATGCAATCAAATATTTAGATTCATACAATAAATGATCTGATATTTAATGGTTACCATTAATTTATTCCAGATTCCTTTTAGTTTTTTTCTAATCAACCTGTCGAGTCTTGTTGTTAGACACCTCTGAAGCATTTGAGACTTGAACCCAGGCCTCCTGGCTCGGGTAGAGACAGTACCACTGCACCACAAGAGCCCTTCCAGTTTAGCTTTTTCAGAATCCATGAACAGCCCATGGCATTTGAATTCATAATCCTGGATTATTCATCCAGACATATGGATTCACAGCTCACTTGGGAGGTTTTATTCTTTGAAAACAATAATATTTAACAGCCAAACAGAGAAAGGGTAAGTATTGTATGTAAAACAACTGCTGGAACCATATGTTGTAATTAAATATTTGGATAATTGGTGCCTCTGAAGTTTCATTTGACCAATACAATGAACTAATATAATGAGTTATTACTATTGATTTATTTAAAGAAAAAACAAGTCTCAGGGCACTTGGTCCCTACCTCTGGAACAAGAGCTCCTGGTTCAAACCCCACTTGCTTCAGTGGTGTGTGGTAGCAACTCTGAACAGGTTGATTAGAAATTTTAAAGAAAACAACTCTGTGCTCTTATGGCCTCTAGTGGAAAAAATGTCCTATAACATTTAATTTTTGTGCAGATAGTTGCTTTCATAAAGCCATTTGCGACTTGTTACTCTGCACATTTACATACTAAGCCAACAACAAAAAAATAAGCAAATGTAAATTGGCATGACCTTTTGTGCTGGTATTGGATCAACTGGCAGAAGCAATAATGTTGCATAGAAGTTGCACTTGTAAAGTATTTGACACAACAGTAAAACCAAACATGTTTATCATAATTTTATGATCAAAAAGTGTTCATCATCCTGATTAGTAGACTGTCCCTACAGTTGTCAGGCATATAATCTTCTCAGGCCAGGTGAGTGACAGTATGATTTTGTCACCTAATTAGGATGACCAACTGTCAGGGAATAAATCAAGACAACTTGCATGGCAAATCTTAAACTGAGGAGGAAAATAGTGATTCAACCATGTGGGTGCATTTTATGCATGTTCAACATTTGAGGAATTATATACAGGACAATATGCTTCCAACCCAGGTATTATCCCAGGTCATTGGACAATCACCTTAAATATGAGTCAGATCCATAATACCTGGAATGATTGGGCACCCTGACCCCAAGTTATATAACAGTGTAGAGTCGTACAGCACAGAAACAAATCCTTTGCTCTGATCAGTCCGTGCCGAACATAATCCCAAACTACACTTATCCCACCTGCCTGCTCCTCGCCCATATCCCTCCAAACCTTTCCTATTCATGTATCTATCCAAATATCTTTTAAACATTGTACCCACATCCACCACTTCCACAGGGAGTTCATTCCACATGCGAACTACTCTCTGTGTAAAAAATTCTCTCTCATGTCTTTTTTAAATTGCTCTCCTCTCAACTTCAAATTGTGAACCATAGACTTGAAATCCTTCATCCTAGAGAAAAGACAGCTACCATTAACTCTGTCTATACCTCTCAGAATTTATAAACTTCTATCAGGTCCCCTCAGAACCTCCTACTCTCCACTGAAAATCTCCCCCCCATCCAGCATTTCTTTATAACTCAAACCTTCCATACCCTGAAATATCATGGTAAATCTCCTCTGAACCCTCCCCAGCTTAATAACATCATTCTTATAACTGTGTGACCTGAAATGGACACAGTGTTCCAGAAGAGGCCTCTCCAATGTCCTGTATAACCTCAACATGACTTCCCAACTCCGATATTCGAAGGACTGAGCAATGAAGGCAAGCATGTCAAATGCCTTTTTTAACCACCGTGTCTATATGTGACACAAACTTTAAAGAATTATGTACCTGCAAAACTAGATCCATCTGATATACAATCATAACCAAGGCTCTAGTGTAGCTGAAACCTGAACTTGAGTGCCTTGAACATTATAGAGAGAAAGGAGCATACATTACTTTAAATAATAGAAGTGAAATAAATGGATACAATACAATTAAATGTAATTCTAGGACTGATGACAGGAGTTTTTTGGAAAGTAGGAATAATTGATGTGTAGATTGAACAGTAGAGGCCAGAACCTTGGAGGTGGCAAGAGAAGTTATGAGATTCATTTTGAAGAATCATTAATAAATCGATTTAATGCTAATTCTGGATGAACAGGTCAAAAAAACCTTTCACAATTTTGAGCAAAAATATGCAGAAAAAGGAGATTATTTGCCTCTGAATCTAAATGATCTCTTTAAGATAACTAACTAAACAGTTTGCTCCTGTTCTTTCTGCATAGCCTTGCAATTTTTTGCCCATCAAATAAATAAGTTATTTTCTGTTACAAGTTACTGTAGCATTTTATTCCATTTCCTATTCAGCCAATGCATTACCAATCATAATTTACTGAACACAATTAAAGAAAATTGTCTTTTCTGGCCTAATCTGATTTACTGTGTCTGTTTTGCTAATTACATTGAATCAGTGCTGCTTGGTTACTAACCCTTCTGCCGGTGAAGTTGAGACCAGAATGGCCACAGAATTCCAGTTGAGATCTAACCAATATTTTGACATAACATTCTTTAATTTCTGACAATGAACCCAAGACAATACCAACAATAGAATATATCCAATGCTCTTTATTAAAGTGAAGTATACTGCAAAAATCTTACTCATACAATGCTTACAATCAAAACAGAACCTTTTATGTGAAATGGTCTGAAGATTAGACCAGAACTGCTCCACCTCAACTTCCAGCTTTTGATCAGATGATTCCTTCCCCAACCTAACTAATTCTGCTTGTGAGACTTTTAATTTTACATACTCTTTCCAGAAAAAGGTGTGCATCTAAAATTTTTGCATAATCCAATCTCCAGCAAGTGATCAGTTTGACCACTGACAACCTTCACAAACATGTTATCATTTCAATATGGACTCGATCACTTAACTCATTAAGACTTCCTTGTGCCTCCTGAGAAAGAGGCTTATCTCTTGCTTTTAATGAAGTCTGACTTTGGTTTATAGCTTGCTTTTGTTTTTCACCACTGTTATTGTCATCTAATCAACATTATGCAGTTTACACATGTCACAAAGCTGGTCCTTTCTCAAAGTTACTGTGCTCTTGAGATTTTTTTTCAGAGAGGTGGGTAATTGGCCAGGAACCTACTAGACTGGGTTTAAATAGATTATTGGGACATTTTTTTGTTGATACCTAACTTCAAGTAGAAAGCTTTCAAGTCTTTTAAAAAAAAACTGGTATAATTAAGGTGGCGTGGCCAGCTCTCCAGCTGCATAGGTCAGTTCAGTTCAGGGGTTAGGTAAGAACAATGACTGCAGATGGTTTACTGCTCCTCGGATGCTGCCTGAACTGCTGTGCTCTTCCAGCACCACTAATCCAGTTCAGGGGTTAGTTGAGTCAGGGTCACAGTTGAAACTGGAAGCTCTCTCCCTCCTTCTACCCTTCTGACTTTGTAACCAAGCAAGGCTTTTTGTGTCAGTTTTACTCTTTGTGCTATTGGGACTGTTGCAAGTATTTTGGAATAGCATCATTAAGTCGGGATAGCCTGTCGAGTGTGGATAGGATAAGTTATTCAGGTATTCTATTTTCAGTTTGTTGTGTTTAATTCTATAATTCTGCAAATAAATTCTGTTTGTTTAGAACTTCGCAGTAGGACCAGCTGATTCACTCCAGGAACATCCACTGTACACTTATATGAAACAAATAGCAAAGTTACAGTCTGGGCTACCTGCTTAAAAATGTTTTGACGGGTCGGGCCTGGTCCATAACACACAGCACAATTCTATGATGATCACAAGTTCAACTGATAAACAATCCTCATCTGATTTACTGTGTCTGTTTAGAAACAAATCTTCATTTTTTTTTTCATGAGTTACTGTGACAGTTCAGTCCATTACTGCTGAGCTATGATGTGTGATATCAACATGTTCCTTCAGCAAAGCACAAAAACACCTGTGTCGACACCGTCCCCCACTTTTTCCTCCTCTATATTGATGACTGTATTGGTGCCACCTCTTGCTCCCATGAGGAGGTAGGACAGCTCATCAACTTCACTAACACCTTCCACCCTGACCTCATGTTCATTTGGACCTTCCTGGGCCTCTCCATCTCTGGTGACTGACTCAACACGGACATCTATTTCACAGCTACTTGAACTACACCTCTTCCCACCTCCCCCCCCCAACTCCTGTAAGAATGTGATCCCTTACTCCCAATTCCTTTGCCTCTGCCATATCTGCTCCCAGGAGGAGCAACCCCACTCCAGGACATCCCATACGGCCTCCTATTTCCAAGAGCTTAATTTCCTCTCCTACATGATCAACAATGCTCTCCAGCACACCTCCTCCACTTCCTGCACCTCCAAGCTTGAACCCAATCCCTCCAACCACAACTAGGATAGAAACCTCCCCCCCCCCCCCCCCCAGCTCCTTACCTTTCACCCCACTAATCTCTGGATACAGTGCATTATCCTTTGCCATTTCCACCACTTAGAATCAGACCCCGCCACTAGACACATATTTCCCTCCCCATCCCTATCTGCGTTCCACAGAGACCATTCCCTCTGTGACTCCCTTGTTAGGGCCATCCTCCCCACCAACCCGCCCTCGACTTCTGGCACATTCCGTAGCAGCTGCAGGAGGTGTAAAATCTGCGCTCACATCTCCCCCCTCACCTCAATCCAAGGCTCCAAATGGTCTTTTCACATCCAGCAGAGATTTTTCTACACATCTACCCACCTCAGCTTCTGTGTCCTTTGTTTTCTCTACATTGGGGAGTCAGGATGCCAACTCGCAGAGCAGTTCAGGGAACATATCTCAGACACACCCACCCAACAAACCCACCGGCCTGTGGCCGACCACTTCAACTCGCCCTCCCACACCACCATGGACATGCAAGTCCTAGGCCTCCTTTACTGTCAAATCCAAGCCATCTGACAACTGGCGGAAGAACACCTCATCTTCCACCTTGGTACTGTTCAACCACATGACATCAATGTTGACTTCACTGGTTTCCAAATCTCCCCTCGCACCACCTCATCCTAGATCCAATCTTCCCATTTGGCACCTGCCTTTTGATCTGTCCCACCTGTCCATCTTCCTTCCTACTATCCGCTCCATCCTCCCCACTGACCTATTACAATCACCTGCATCCACCTATCACATTCCCAGCTACCTTCCCCTCAGCCCTACCCCCACCCTCCTATTTATCTCTCAGCCCCCTTCTCCTTCACATTCCTGATGCTCAAAATGTCAACTTTCCTGCTCCTTGGATGCTGCCTGATCTGCTATATTTTTCCAGCACCACACTTTTTGACTCTGATTCTCCAGAATCTGCAGTGCTCACTTCTTCTCATATGATACACAGTCCTGCCAGAGAAATTCATGAAAATCCAAATCTGAACAACAACACCACGGGTTGCACTCAAGGCAGCTACAATGGGGAAGAAATTGTCACCCATCCCTCCTATAACTTGCTTTTGCAAAACCTGTCTGGAAAGAAATTGAATGTTTTTTTGTTGAGGTTTGTCCTGATGTAGTTTGTAGTTTTCTGTATATAAGCTCATTTATCATATAACACGGTGATATAGGATCTTATTGAGTCAGATATCTTGAAGTTTACTGATAACATGAACTACTTAACTGCCATAACATCACAGACTTACTCATAGAGTCCAGAATCTATGCTTATTGATGTAACTGTATATTACACACCTAACTGACTATTTGAAGACATTACACTGCCTTTAAGATACAGAGAGGGCGGTATCTTACAGATGGCTGAACAATGTGGACAATGGCAGAATTATACGAGAAGTCTAGCAAATCCTATTTGGATGTTGTGAGCAACTCACTGCATTTTTAAAACATTTTTAATCAACCTAATCAGATATGTTATGATGCACATATGGAGCAGGTGGGACTTGAACCCAGGCTTTCTGGCCTAGTGCCACCAGAATCTTCACTTCATCTTTTATGCACCTGTTGGGGGGGTGGGAGGTAGGGGGGGGGAGTGGAGGGTGCGCAAAGCAAGATCCTTGCTAAGCAGCAGCTTCTTGCCAGTTGAGAGGTATTATTGCTTGGTAAATGTCTTATTAATGGCACAGCTAAACCCTTTAATCCTCACCTTCCCACCTTACCAAATGCACTGACCAAATGCACAGGTCATGACCAATAGGAACAAGCCATGCGTAACCCATATCACTTTCTCATAGTAACCCAGATCACGCCTCATATTGGCATCCAGCACATGCTCGCTTCTAATAACTCTTATGGCACATCTCCGATCAATTTACAGTGCGCTATACTGTCAGTTCTTCTAAAACGCAATGGTTGCATTCTTGTGCAACCCCATGTTATCGAAAAATTGTGCTTTAGAAACATCACTTAGAGTGTTGGTGATGTAAATGCTTTACAGCCAACACACATTTTAAAAGTTTGCACTTTAGAAACAACATTCCCAACTTGTCATTCACATTATAGCAAATTTGCATTGATGAAAATAGGGTTGTTAAGAAAGCATATGGTGTTTTGGCTTTCATTAACAGGGCAATTGGGTTTAAGAGCTGTGAGGTTTTGCTGCAGCTCTACAAGTCCCTGGTGTGACCACACTTGGAATATTGTGTCCAGTTCTCGTCACCCTACTATAGGAAAGATACAGAGGGTTTGAAGACGGTGCAATGAAGGTTTACCAGAATGCTGCCAGGATTGGAGGGCTTGTTTTACAAAGAGAGGTTGACTAAGCTCAGACTTTTCTCTCTGGAGAGAAGGAGGAAGAGAGATGACCTGATGGATGTATACAAGGTAATGAGATGCATGGATAGGGTCAATAGCCAGAGACTTTTCCCCAGGGCAGGATTGACTGGGAAGAAGGGTCATAGTTTTAAGATATTAGGGGGAAGGTATAGAGGACAGAGGTAGATTCTTTATGCAGAGAGTTGTGAATTCATGGAATGCGTTGCCAGCTGTGGTGGTGGAAGCAGAGTCATTTGGGACATTTAAGCGCCTGCTGGACATGCACATAGACAGCAGTGAATTGAGGGGTGCATAGGTAAGGGTATTTTATTTTACATTAGGATTAATCCTCGGCACAACATCGTAGGTCGAAGGATTACTTTTCTATGTTCTATATTATCGCAGAATGACATATACATGTGTGAGCGCCAGAGACCTGGGTTCAATTCCCGCCTCAGGCGACTGACTGTGTGGAGTTTGCACATTCTCCCTGTGTCTGCGTGGGTTTCCTCCGGGTGCTCCGGTTTCCTCCCACAGTCCAAAGATGTGCAGGTCAGGTGAATTGGCCATGCTAAATTGCCCGTAGTGTTAGCTAAGGGGTAAATGTAGGGGTATGGGTGGGTTGCACTTTGGCGGGTCGGTGTGGACTTGTTGGGCCGAAGGGCCTGTTTCCACACTGTAAGTAATCTAATCTAATCTAATCTCTGTAATGAACACTTTGTGCTGAGGGACACATACCCAGCTCATGGGCTAGACTAGGCAACATCTCTGGGCACTTCACTTGCTTTCATACTGCTCACTTACTCTGCACTAACCTGGATGCTCACATCATCCCAGCCTTGCAATGTTTTTCTGCATTTTGCCCCCTGAGCTGGAGATACCAGACTCACAGTATTTCTGTACTTCTTAATATAGACACAAAGCCAGGAGGCTTGTCATGGCTGTCAGCAGTCAAGTCAATTGGGATACCCTTCATTCTGTGGCTCCTGACACAATAAGTCAAGGCCAGCCATCGATATCAGTCCAGGGGCTTGGACACAGTCAGTCAGCTGCTCAGGGTGGCCATGATCAGGAGGCTCGCCAAATGAGAGATGAGGCATTGAATGTCGAGCAGCCCATCATCCAGCTGCATTCTTTCTGCCCTGATGTGATCTGTTTTCCTCCTGGAGCGAGATAGAGGTAAGTAATAAGGGAAATGGAAGTGGGTGTCACTGCTGTTACTTTTGAACACATGAGATAATGTTCTGAACAAGTGAGTAGGCAGCGCAGAGGGCATGCAGGTTTCATGGTGTTAGAATTTCGAGTAGATGACAGCAGGTATGGTAAGATGTTACAGGCATTGGTGACAGTGATATATACAAAGAGCCTTGGAGAGTGTTGGGTTCAGCAGCAGAGATAGAGTGAGTGTGGGGCATTGGAGAGGAGATGGAGGCAACTCTGCAAACAGTGTGGAGAAAAACATCTTCCTACCTTTCTGTGCATTCCTCCAGAAGGCTGAGACTTCATTGACCTGGGTGGCATGGCCTTGGTACCATGGCCTCCTCTGCTGTTCCTAGGGAAGGAGGACATCTCCCTTGTCCACCATCTCATTCACTAGGACCTCCAGATCCCTACTTGAAAAGCAGGGCACCAAATTTTCTTTCTCTGGCATGATCCAGCCAAAGATTCCATGTAGGGCAGCTCTGGATTGACAATATTTGTCTGGGTTCACAGTGGTCCTTTAAAGATGGTGCTGATGCCAGGGATGCTCATCAATTCTGGGACATTCAGTGAATGGCGAAGGGGTGATGGGAACCCAGCATTGTAAGGTGGGTATGGAATCAGAGGAGATGGATGCGATAGATGCAGGGTTAATAGTTAATGAAACAAGCTTGGTAAGAGACAGTGAGAAAACCCACCAAGCCTTGCGGCAAAAATCCTTTGATGCAATTGGCACTTAACCAAAGAAATATAAAATTTCGCCTAAAATAACTGACCTTTTTATACTGGATTATCACATGTCATGATGTCATATATTAAAGACACAGGTTCTAATACAACACATCACCATTTCCCTTTAAGGAATGGGAATCTTTTTTCTGATAAATTGTACTTGGCAATGATCCGTGTGTATCATTTGTTGGAGATGTGTGGTAGTTTTCCGGCGTGATTTCTTCATTTTACGAGTCATCATCCTGAGTGATGGGTGGTAGATGATATGCAGTTTGGATATGACATCTAATTTTTGCAGGATGTGGCCATTGTTCATTACCACATCAAACGTCCTAGGCAGTACACAACAATGTAGCACAAACCCAAATGTTTATGTGAAAATCTCAAATCTCAAATTGTTATTTTTTGTTTTGATTCAAGTGGGGTCAAATATCTGAGTGCTTGTTAATCATGCTCTTACAGCACTTCTATCTTCTTTCCAAAAATGGGCAGTTCCATAAACCTTTCAGCTAAGTTTGCAATTAGTTTCAAAGGTACATTCTGTACCTTTGCGTCAACACCTGGCTTTAGATTGGTCAATCGTTTCACCTGGCTGATATCAAAATGACACAAAATCAAGCTTCGATATCCTGAACATAACACAAACTTTAAGTTAATCTTCTAAAATCTGAAATATCATGCAGCATCTTTGTGGTCATCATCAAAAATGCTAGTTTATTTCACCCTTCAGTGGCCAAAGCGACAAGAAATTTGACTACCTGCCATTCTTTGAGGAGAAAGTGAGGACTGCAGATGCTGGAGATCAGAGCTGAAAATGTGTTGCTGGAAAAGCACAGCAGGTCAGGCAGCATCCAAGGAGCAGGAGAATTGGCATTTCGGGCATGAGCCCTTCTTCAGGACTTCCTGAAGAAGGGCTCATGCCCGAAACGTCGACTCTCCTGCTCCTTGGATGCTGCCTGACCTGCTGCGCCTTTCCAGCAACACATTTTCAGTTCGTATCTGCCATTCTTTGTCAGCTATCTGTTGTTCCACAAAATAATGGCTGCTGCTTTCCTTTAATAACTATTCAGCCACATCCCAAAAAAATAAAATGAAATGATAAGAAGGTCTGGTGAAACGGGATAATCAGTGTCAAAGTTGTGCCAATCCATGCTAAGATATTTGTTTTCTATCCTGCTTCATATTGTCTAAACGTATTAATATAAGAATCTGTATTTTAAAACTGCATAGGTGAGCCTGTAGGTGGTGTTCAAAACCTGAAGAAGAGTGAGGTGTGACATCAGATTTGCTTTTTATCTTTGTCTGATCAACTTGATTGAATTTTTCAAAGAGGTGACTAGGTGTATAGATGAGGGTACTGATTGTGGTGCAGTTTACTTGAATTTCAGATAAGGTCCCACGTGGGAAATTAACAGAAAAGGTAAGAGTCCATGGGCTCCGAGGAAATGTGGCAAATTGGATCCACAATTGGTTTACTGGCAGGAAGCAGAGGGTAATAGTTGAGGGGTATTTTTCCAACTAGAAGTCTGTGTCCAATGGAATCCCACAGGAGTCAGTGTTGGAGTCCTTGCTGTTTGTGGTGAATATAAATGATTTACATTTGAATGTCGCTGGGTTGATCAGTAAGTTCACAGACATTACAAAAACTGGTGTGGCGGTAAAATTGAGGAGGATGGCTTTAGACACAACTCCAACAACACTCAAGGAGCTTGATACCATCCAGGACAAAGCACATCACTTGATTGGCACCACATCCACAAGCATCCACTCCTTCCACCACTGACACTCAGTGGCAGCAATGTGTACTGCCTCCAAGATATTGCAGAAATTCAACACAGGTCTTTAGAGAGTGCATACCAAACCCATGAGCACTTCCACCTAGAAGGGCAGCAGAAACCTGGGACCCTGCAAGTTTCCCCTCAAGCCACTCACCAACACAACTTGGAAATACACCCCTGTTCCTTCACTGTTGATAGGTCAAAATCCTGGAAATCCCTCCCTATGGGCATTGTGGGTCAACCTACAGCACATGGACTGCACCAGTTTAAGAAGGCAGCTCACCACCACTTTCTCATGGTCAGCTGGGGGTAGACAATAAATGTTGGCAGAGCCATCAACAGCCACATTCGAACAAATAAAAAATAGGATAAGAAGGGCTAGTGAAATGGAACAATCAGTGGCAAACAGAATTCAATTGGAGAAACGTGAGGTAATGCATTTAGGCAGGACAAACAAAGTAAGGGAATACATGATGAATGGCAGGACCCTGGGAAGTACCGGGTATCAGAGGAACCTAGGTGTGCATTTACACCGGATCCTTAAGGCTTCGGGACAGGTGGATAAAGTGGTTAAGAAGGTATATGGGATACTTGCATTGATTAGTCGAGGCATAGATTTTAAGGATAGAAGGTCATGATGAAACTGTATAAAACATTGGTTAGGTCACAGTTAGAGTATTGTGTGCAATTCTGGGATCCATTGTAGGAGGGATATGATAACATTGGAGAGAGTGCAGAGGAGAGTTAGCAGGATTTTCCTGGGCTTTAGATCTTCTGTTCTAACGAGAGATTGAACAGATTGGTTTGTTTTCCTTGGAGCAGAGGAGATTGAGACGGGTCATGATGGAGAAGTATAAACACATGAGGGCATAGACAGGGTAGACAGGAAGAAACTTTTCCCCTTAATGGATTGATTAATGACTAGATGCATAGATAGGAGGCAGAGATTTAGAGATGTGAGGAAAAACATTTTTCACATCGAGTGTAGTGAGAATTTGGATCTCACTGCCTATAAGGGTGGGTGAGACAGAAACCATCCTAACATTTAAGAAGTATTTTGATGTGTGCCAATGGTGCCAAGGCCTGCAAGGCTATGGAACAAGTGCTGGAAAATGGGATTAGAAGGTGGTTGTTTTTGCCACGCGCAGATGCAATGAGCTGAAGAGCCATTTTCTGTGCTGAAGATCTGTAAGAATCCATGCTTTCCCTAAGAGGCACAAAGGCAGAACCAGCTTATGACTGTGAACAGGTAAACCTTTTTAATGTAAGCACTTCTTTTTTATTTTTCTTTCTTTCTCAACCCAAGAATTGCATTAACAGATTGGAGCGATCCTTCCAACATCTTAAAAGCTAAATCAGAGCAATTTTCCTTTTTGTTAAAATTCAGAATTTTTTTTCTCAGGAACTAATAAAAACACTCTTTGGGCAAAGACAAAAAAGAATTGAGTGCTAATATGTTACAAAAGGAATGTAAATGTAAATTACTTGCTTTACCACAGTATAAATTGTATTGGAAGAAATGCTTTTGTGATGGGCCTGGTTGAGATAAAATTGCATTTAACAAACATCTACTTTGTATTAATTTTAAGCCCAACATTGAAAAAAAACATATACCTGCAAAGAGTGTATGTTGATACCAGTCAACTGGTGACAAATCCAAATGTGCATGCTCACCTTTAACTTTTTCAAATGCATGTATATTTCATAATACGTAGTTGATCTTCAAAAATCAGAAATGATCTGTTTTATTTAACATTCTATATCTCTTTGTCTATATATTTATCCATTAATTTATTCTCATTTTAAAATGTTTGTTCGATTTTAATCAGCATATACCTTCAAGTGATGTGCCAGAAGACTGGAAGTTGGCAAACATGGTGCCACTGTTTAAGAAGGGCGGTAAAGACAAGCCAGGGAACTATAGACCAGTGGTGGGCAAGTTGTTGGAGGGAATCCTGAGGGACAGGCTATCCATGTATTTGGAAAGGCAAGGACTGATTTGGGATAGTCAACATGGCTTTGTGCATGAGAAATCATGTCTCACAAACTTGATTGAGTTTTTTGGAGAAGTAAGAAAGAAGATTGATGAGGGCAGAGCAGTACATGTGATCAATATGGATCTCAGTAAGGCATTCGACAAGGTTCCCCATGGGAGACTAATTAGCAAGGTTAGATCTCATGGAATACAGGGAGAACTAGCCATTTAGATACAGAACTGGCTCAAAGGTAGAATACAGAGGGTGGTGGTGGAGGGTTGTTTTTCAGACTGGAGGCCTGCGACCAGTGGAGTGCCATAAGGTTCGGTGCTGGGTCCTCTACTTTTTGTCATTTACATAAATGATTTGGATGCAAGCATAAGAGGTACAGTTAGTAAGTTTGCAGACGATACCAAAATTGGAGGTGTAGTGGACAGCGAAGAGGGTTACCTCAGATTACAACAGGATCTGGACCAAATGGGCCAATGGGCTGAGAAGTGGCAGATGGAGTTTAATTCAGATAAATGCGAGGTGCTGCATTTTGGGAAAGCAAATCTTAGCAGGACTTATACACTTAATAGTAAGGTCCTAGGGAGTGTTGCTGAACAAAGAGACCTTGGAGTGCAGGTTCATAGCTCCTTGAAAGTGGAGTCGCAGGTAGATAGGATAGTGAAGAAGGCATTTGTTATGCTTTCCTTTATTGGTCAGAGTATTGAGTACAGGAGTTGGGAGGTCATGTTGCAGCTGTACAGGACATTGGTTAGGCCACTGTTGTAATATTGCGTGCAATTCTGGGCTCCTTCCTATCGGAAAGATGTTGTGAAACCTGAAAGGGTTCAGAAAAGATTTACAAGGATGTTGCTAGGGTTGGAGGATCTGAGATACAGGGAGAGGCTGAACAGGCTGGGGTTGTTTTCCCTGGAGCGTCGGAGGCTGAGGGGTGACCATATAGAGGTTTACAGAATTATGAGGGGCATGGATAGGGTAAATAGACAGTCTTTTCCCTTGGGTGGGGGAGTCCAGAATTAGAGGGCATCGGTTTAGTGTGAGAGGGGAAAGATATGAAAGAGACCTAAGGGGCAACTTTTTCACGCAGAGGGTGGAACGTGTATGGAATGAGCTGCCAGAGGATGTGGTGCAACATTTAAGAGGCATTTGGATGGGTATATGAATAGGAAGGGTTTGGAGGGATATGTGCCGGGTACTGGCAGGTGGGACTAGATTGGGTTGGGATATCTGGTCGGCATGGACAGGTTGGACTGAAAGGTCTGTTTCCATGCTGTACATCTCTATGACTCTATGACTCTAATTATTATTAAAATTTATTATAGAGGTTTTTTTTAAAGAATTAAAATCCCTACAGCGTGGGAACAGGCCCTTCAGCCCAGCAAGTCCACACCAACCCTCCAAAGAGTATCCCACCCAGATCCATCCTCTTATTACTCTACATTTCTCCCAAATACTATGGGTAGATTAGCATGGCCAATTCAGCTAACCTGCAAATGTTTGAACTGTGGGCAGAAACACAGACTCAGGGAGAATCTGCAAACTCCATGCAGACAGTCACCCAAGGCTGGGATGGAACCCAGGCCCCTGGTACTGTGAGGCAGCAGTGTTAACCACTGAGCTACCATGCCTACCCATGTTTTGTACTATGCATGTTCCCAGGTGTTATCACATGCCCAAATTATATATGTGACTCTTCAGGAGAAAACATAACTATTTTTACAATTATAGTTTTGTTGATGGAGGCTTATACTGACTTGCGAGCTTTGTGTATGTTATCTTCTTCTTTGCTTTATATTTCTTTCATTTTCCTGCTCCCATTTGAAACTCAAACATGGCAAAGAGGAAGTTGTCCACCAGGTGTCAGTATGCTCTCAGTTTCATACCTCAAATGAGAAAAATGTCAGTTCAAGTTCCATTCCAGAAGTTGGAGCACTTTACTATGATACTGCTGTGTTACTGCATTGTTAGTAGTGCTATCCTTTGGATGAAACATTAAGCTAAAATTAAGTTTCCTTCACATACCATGTGGAAGATTCCATGGCATTATTCAGAAATGAACATGGGATTCCTTCCTTGTGTCCTGAGGAATCTTCATCCCTCAACCAACAGTACTAAAATAGATTATGTGGTCATCATCTTAATGTTGTTTGTAGGACATTGCTACGTGCAAGTTGGCTGCTGTATTTCCTTCATGTAAGCAGTGACTAACATTGGCTGGAAGGCGCTTTGGAAAAACCTGAGATTGTGAAAGACACAATATAAATGCAAGTTTCTTTTTTATTCTTGCTCTCTAGAAGAAGCTATTGGCATAATGGCTGAGAGGTGATACAAAGATTTGAGGGTTTTGAATCCTAGTTGAGAAAAAAAAATCTAAAATCAATGAATGAATGAACAGATGACAAGGAAAGGAAATATTGTGCAATGGCAAAGTGCAAATTCTGAGCAAGTATGTACCACACAGGATAAAAATCAAAATGTTGCAAATATCAATCTCTTGAGATTAGTGTTCCAAGGATTTAGTGAAAAAATAGGTTGAGTGACTAGGCTAATCCAACACATAACAAAATACACAATATTCTCTTGGGTTCAGCCACATAAAGGTGAAGAGGCTGGGGTAATCCAGAAAACGACATGGGAATTATTGTACATATTTACCCTGTACCCGCTCATTGAGTTGCAGGTGGCAGATTAAATTGATGCCTCCTATTGTTTTAAAAGATTGTTGCTTGTGGCCTTGCATGCTTCATGGGTTGCCAGATTCCACAAGATGCCCAGTGCTACTTAACAACAGTTTAATTGCTGAGAGCTTTATCAAGAGTATATCTGAACATTGATGCTTTGTGCAATGACTGAGCATGTGGGACATTTTCAGATTCTACATTCGCAATCTTGTTGGAAGAAATAGAAGAATACATTCATTCTACATCTGCAGTAGTTGTTCAGAAGGTCCTCAGTCTAGACACGCCCTCAAGGCAATGAGAACAAACAGTGGCAGAGGACAATGCCAAGAATGTTCCTTACACTGACGACATGGATTCAGTGTTAGAAAAAGCTTCATAATCTGATGCAAGTTGTCAAGTTAAGTGAAATCATCTGTAGCTGGAATCAGTGCCTAACTTCAGTGCTAGTTTCATCCACTGTTCCATATTCTACACCCTCATCACGTGCTGATGACCTCTCTCAACCAGTACTCAGGTCTTGAATTCATATACACGTGTAACATTGCTCTGAACCTTGCACCAACATGAACATTAGCAGTCCTCAGTCAGGAACATTAGCAGATATTCACTGATAGTCACATCACTCATGTTGGAAACTTTTTTTTTCAGCTCATTCTTTTACATGAAGAAAAGATTACTTCAGCACCAGTCAGATCATTCCTTCTAGACTACTGAAACTTTAGGCAAGCAAAGAAAAACTCTGCAATGCAAACACCTCCACCAGAAGGAATAATCCAGCAAATAACATGTCAGTAATTCATGACCTCTTTCAACATTAGTGATGTGAGGTTGTTTTAGGGAGATTGGAAGTGTGGTGTTGGTGGTAGTTGGTGTCGGGAGGTCTGGGTTCGGAACACTATCTTTCAAGCTGTTTAATGTTGTGCTTATTCGTATGACAGAATATAAGCAACAGTGATAGCACTGTTACCAAATCAACTTTGCTCACATAAAGGCAAACTAAGGCCAAACAATAAAGAAGCATGCATTGAATTAAGCTGTGGTTTACATCTCGTTGAGAAAATGCATTAACTTCCTGATCCTTCTGCACAATGTGTACTTACCGGTGTGGTCTCCTCTATATAGCGGAGACCAAACGCAGACTGAGGGACCAGTTTGTGGAGCATCTGCAGTCTGCCTGCATCAAAAAATTTGAATCTAGTTGCCATCCATTGTAATTCCTCCTCCCACTTGTGACGATTTGCTCCTTAATCAAGGTTAAATTGTCCTTTTTTTAAAGAGGGTTCATAAAGGCAGAGGTTATAATTTGTCTGGGTTAGGGACTTTGTTAATGGCTAACAAATACTGCCTAAGGCAATAATCAGGGAACAGGGTTTTTAGGTTTGGTTTTAAAAAAAACACTTATACAATGAAAGGGGTGTGGCCAGTTCTTCCAGGTCTAGATTTCTTTTCTAGTTTTTTTAGGTTGAAGCTGCTGGTCAAGGGAAGCTGCTGGGGAAAAGGCTCCCTGTTTCATCAGAGGGTTTTCTGGCTGACTCTGTCTCTGACATCTCTCCTGTAAGAATCTGTGTTTGAATTTACCTTTTTTGCAAAGGAATGTGTTTATGGGAATCTTGCAGGAAATTGGAACAGCACCATTAAGTTTTGCTAGAGTTGATGGGTTTTCAGATAGGTTAAGTTATTCTATATATTGTATTCTTTTGCTTGTGTTTCATTTGGCAGTCTATAAATAATTCTGTTTTGTTCAAAACTGAGTGGTTTGACCAACTGCATCTCTCCTGGAATATCCCCCTTACGCCTGCTTAAAACAGCTGGAAAAGTTAGGGGCTGGACCTTCTTGAGATGTTTTGAGGGGGGTCTGGCCTGGTCC
Organism: Chiloscyllium punctatum; assembly: GCF_047496795.1. NCBI lineage: Eukaryota > Metazoa > Chordata > Chondrichthyes > Orectolobiformes > Hemiscylliidae > Chiloscyllium > Chiloscyllium punctatum. The sequence goes on from NC_092748.1 coordinate 73,532,528, forward strand.
ATAACACAATCCCCCGGAGACATTTCCATCCTTGGCCTTCTCCATTGTCTGACTGAGGCCAAACAGAATTTGAAAGAACAGCACTTTATATTTCACCTGGGAAGCTTCCAGCCCAATGGCCTCAATATCGACTTTACAAGCTCCAAGATCCCTCCTTCCCCATCCTTATCCATGTCTAGCCTCACCCCTCCTCCTCCTCGCTTCCCTGACCTGACCTAATCCATTCCATCTTCTTGCTCACCTATCAGTTCCATCCTTCCCACTGGCCAATCACAATTACTCCCTATCTGCCTCCACCTATCACCATCCCACCTACCCTTCCCCAATCCCACCCTCCCACCCTCTACATACTTCTGTGCTCCCTCCCTTTCCCCAGTCCTGATGAAGGGTTTTAGCCTGAAACATTGACTTTCCTGCTCCTCTGATGCTGCCTGATCTTTGCTTTTTCAGCTCCACATCTACTGACTCCTTCTCCCAAAGATACTCTTTCCTTCAGAAAGGATCCGTGCATATGCTCCAGCTTCCCAGCTCAGTGCCCTCCTTCACTATGTATTATGTACTGCTAGATGTTCCATTACATCTCCATTAATGAGGTTAGAAGTGGTGATATTCACTGATGAATGCACAATGTTCAACACCATTTGTAAGTCCTTTGACTTAAGCAGCTGGTTTCCATATACAGCAAGATCTGGACAATTTTCAGGCTTGGACTTATAAGTGGCAAGTAACATGGAAATTATACAGAAGTACCAGGCAATATCCATCTTTGACAAAAGAATCTAACCATCTCATTTTGATAGTCAATGGCATTACTGAGGCTGAATCCCTCACTAGCTGAAATTGTGTTGCTGGAAAAGCACAGTAGGTCAGGCAGCATCCAAGGAGCAGGAGAATCAACATTTTGGGCAGGAGCCCTTCTTCAGGAATTGCCTGACCTGCTGCGCTTTTCCAGCAACACATTTTCAGCTCTGATCTCCAGCATCTGCAGTCCTCACTTTCTCCTGAATCCCTCACTATTCTGGGGGTTCTCATTGCCCAGAAACTGCAAGACAATAGCTATATAAATAATGTGGTGAGAAGAGCAGTCGCATACTGAGGATTCCACAACAAGTAACTCACCTCCTGACTCTCCAATGCCTATCCTTCATTTACAAGGCTCATTTCAGGAATGTGTTGAAATACTTTTCACTTGCCTGGATGAGTGCAGCTCCAACAACACTCCAAACCCACATTGTTGCTCCTTTCACCACAGATGCACAGTAACAACTGTATATGATATCTATAACATGCAGTACAGCAACTAGTCAAGCATTCTGAAGCGCAGAAGAGATTTACAAGGATGTTGCCAGGGTTGGAGGGTTTGAGCTATAGGGAAAGGCTGAATAGGCTGGGGCTATTTTCCCTGATGTGTCGAAGGATGAGGGGTGACCTTCGATGTTTATAAAATCATGAGGGGCATGGATAGGGTGAATATCAAAGTCCCCAGGGCATACATTTAAGGTGAGAGGGGAAAGATTTAAAAAGGACCTAAGGGACAACTTTTTCTTGCCGCAGGTGGTTCATGCATGAATGAGTTACCAAAGGATGTGGTGGAAACTGGTACAATTACAATATTTAAAAAGGCATCTGGATGATATTATGAATAGGAAGGGTTCAGAGGGATATGGGCCAAATTCTGGCCAATCGGTCTAGATTTATTGAGGATATGTGGTCAGCATGGAAGAGTTCCACCGAAGAGTCTTTTTCCATGCTGTCCATCTCTTTGACTGCCTTCCAAGCTGAGACCTTTACCATATAGAAGGGCAAGAACAGTAGATATATGGGAACACTATCATCTCCAAGATCCCCTCCAAGATACACACCATTCTAACGTGGAATGACATCACCACATCTTTACTGTTGCAGAGTCAAAATTGCAGAATTCCCTTCCCAACAGCACTGTGGGGGTCGAAAATAACTCCACAAAGGCAGGTATCCAGTCACCAAGTCACCTTTTATTTACATGTGCATACTGCAGCTTTTATTCTATTTTTACATGATAGTTGTGTTCCTTTGTAACCTCGTGCTATAGAAAATTGCGTTATGGAAAACCGCTATCGAAAATGATGCTGTAGAAGATCACTATAGAAAATTACTGTACCAGTTCAGTAGAGAGTTTGTGTTATCGAAACTGCATCCACAATTCGTCAATCACGTTAAAGCCAATTCACATTGATGAAATGTGTGTCATAATAGAATGATCTGTACTTGATACTGGTCCAGTAGGCACAGAGCTGGCTCCTATAGTGAGCAGAAGCCCTAACACACCTGTTAATATCTGTCAGCCAGGATTCTCTGATTGGACCAGTTTAACAGCCCCCATCAGGGAACCCATATTCTGAGATCCATCTGGCTGACCTTGTTCCCATTACTATAATACCTACACCAAGTGCACTGGAGCAGTTCATTAAGGTGACTCATCACCACTTGCCCCAAGGTAATTAAAGATGGGCAACAAAAGTTGGTTTTGCAATGTCCCACACATCCTTTGAAAGAGTTAAACTACTGGGTCAATTTGCTTTAGAAAAGCACTCACCTAAAAAAACTGGGCTATTCTGTATTCATTTTTCAGAAACAAAATTTGTGCTGAAAGATCCAATATGGCAGGCAGCATGTGAGAGTTCATTCAGCAGCAGAGGAGCTCTGGCAGGAATATTGTCTCTGGTTGATTACTAGACACTCAAGGAATCTGCCTGAAAGTGTTGTTAAAACCATTTCATTTACAAAGTAATACCCTTTTTAAGCTCCTTTGACAAATTTGTTTGTAATTGTCTGTAGCATGCCTTCCTTAAAGAGACAGCTTACCAGAAAGGTAAGAAAAAGCTTTGCAAGTTGGAGCTTTAATCTATTGATTCTGCCTTTGAATCCTCTAGCACACTGTGATTTTCTAGGATTCTGAAATATCTACACAGGGACGCAGTCTCGTTACCAAATCACCCTTTATTTACTCGTGCACAGTACATTGGTTGTGGCCAGACAGCTTGGAGTCAGTCCTCAACTCAGGATATTCTCATCTCCTGGCTAGATTTGTTTTTAAATATGAAGAGGTTGAGTCAGTCAGGATTACATTCCCTGAGGAGGGATCTCATTGAAAGCTATAAAATTCTGACAGGACTAGATAGATTAGAGGCAGGAAGGATACAGTGGGTGAAATAACTGCACAGAGGACGGTAACCCATCACCAAGTCACCCTTTATTTAATTTTGCACAGTACACTGGCTGTGGCCAGACAGCTTGGAGTCAGTCCCCTGAACTGACGAGATTCTCATCTTCTGATTATCTTGGTCAGCCAGGGCTTTCCTGACTCACCCAGGTTAACAACCCAATTAGGAACCTCATAATCAATGAGGTCCACCTAGTCCCCATCACTACATCCCTCCCTGCCTAAATCCTGGGATGTAGGCCTAGTCTTTTGCTTGTAGATTCTCTTGCAACGTTTTCACTGCAGGTACGGTTTCTCTGACTCAGACACAGGTGGCGTGTACCAGACCATAGCCCATCTCCTGCATTCAGAACATCTTGGGAAAGTTACCTCTTCTTCCGATGGCAGTAATAGTATTGAGGCTGCATCCAATTCGGACTCTGAGGTTTCCTCAATACTAGACAGAGGGGGAGAACCTACAGATTCTGACAGGCCTTCTGGCCGTTCTGAGGTGCGAGAATGTTTTGCTCCTGCCTCGTTTGTGAAGCTTTCAGGTAATCCATGTGTTTGTCAGTACTGTATCACCTACCCGAACTTTGTAAGTGACGGGATCTGACCTCAGAGAAACCTTACCTTGTAACCATATAGGGCTATTTCCATGGTTATGGCACCAAACTTTATCCCCTAAATTAAATTGTCTGTCGTTCTTACAGGTGGCATGTGGGTAGCACTGTGATCCTGCTGCCATTTCACACTCCCTCCAGGTCTGGGGGTATCAGGTTCAACCTGATGGGGAGTCTTCTCCCCATCAGCAACTCTGCCGGAGCTATCCCTGTTGTTTGGTTGGGGTTGTTCAGTAATTAAACGGGAAGTGGGAGAGTTTGGTATCAATTGAGGGTGTAGGCTGTTTCTTTAAATCTGCTTTCAATGTTTAGATCACTCTTTCCTCTAGACCTTTGGATGATGTATGGCATAAAGTTGTCGTTATGTGCCGGATGCCTTGGACTTCAGGAAATGTTTGAATTCGCTGCTGGTAAATGACATCCATTGTCCATGACCTATACTTCCAGGAGTCTGTGTATCGTGGATGATGTTTGCAGTTTCTCAATCCGCTGAATAATGTTTATGCATGTCCAACCACTTTGAATGGGCATGTACAATGATAGGGAACTTTGAGCCAACACGAGGCCAACGAGGTCAACATGCAACTGTGTCCAGGGTTTTCCCGGCCATTCCCACAAATGTGGGGGTGCTGCTGGTGGCAATTTTTGCCCTTGCTGGCACTCTGGACATTGCCCCACCAATGCAGCCATGGTGCCATCCAGCCCTTGCCACCAGTTCTTGCCAGCATCTTCATCTTGGAAACTCCTGAATGAAACTGATAGCGTTTGGCCAGTATCTGGCAGCGACCTTTACGAGGGACAATCACCCTTGCTGCCTACAGTAATATGCCATCCTCTACAGTGATCTGGTCTCTACAGGTCCAAAATAGTTGCAATCCTAGTTGCAATGGCCCTTCTGTTTCCTTCATTACCACCAGCTGTTTCAGTTTTGCTCGGACAGGATCTTTTTGTGTCCACATTCAAATATTGTCAGCTGTGACGGTAAAGGTGTCCAGAAAATTTAAAATCAAAACAGACTCTTCCAGGAAGGCACAACTGATGGAATATCTTCCAATTCGGAGATTTTCTGTATTTTCATTTCATTAGAGGCTGCATATTTGGCTTTGCGACCATTTCTAAGATGGAGCTTTTTTCAATAGCAGGTTTAAGGGGGCCAGGATGGAGGCCATGTTACGTATGAATTTTCCATAATAATTCACTAACCCAAGGAAAGACCTCAGCTCCAGTACAGACATGGGAGCCAGGGCAGCTTTGACCACCTTCACTTTCTCTTCCAACGGATGTAACCCGGTTTTGACCTAAGTTGGTCACTCGGACACTTGGAACACACATTTTTCCATTCCAAGCTGTATACCCACCTGGAGAAAGTTTTAAGCCACATGTCCAAGTTCTCCAAGTGCTCTTTATTGGTCTTCCCTGTTATTAGCACGTCACCCAGATAAACGACAACCTGGGATAGCTCGTGTAAAATGCTCTCCATAGTCAGCTGAAAAAGGGACAGGCTGTTAATATCCAAAATGGCAGTCCTTTATCTTGATATAAATTAATTGCAGCATACTTCTGGGTGTCCTCATTCAGTTGAACTTGCAGGTTGGCATGGGTCATGTACCCCTTTTAAAAGAACGGGCCCTCTACCAACTTTGCATACAAGTCCTCTATGCGAGGGATCGGGTATTTATCCAGCTGCGAGAAATGGTTTACCATTTGCTTAAACTCCCCACAAAGGTGAACTGAGCTGTCAGCTTTCAACCAGTGCTGCCCATTCTGTAAACTGCACTTGTTTGATGATTCCTTCACTCTCTACCTTCTGATTTCCACCTTTACTTTTGCCCATGAGGCAAATGACACTGAACAGGCCTTGCAAAATCTTGGAATTGTTTCCGGTGAACATATAAAATGATTTTGGCCCTTTTGATAGTCCCAGGCTCTTCCTGAAAAACACATGGGTATTTCATTAGGACTTCACTGAGACAACCATTTTCCAATTGAAAAATATTGAGCCAGTCTAAGTGAACCTATCTCAATCAATTCCACCCTAATAGGCTTGGCCCTGAACCTTTTCCTATCATCAGTGGTAACTGCACCATCTGCCCCTCATTACAGTCCAGAACCAAAGTCATACCCTTAATTTGCAACGGTTCCCCAGTGTATGTTCTCAGTCTGGCTGAGGTCTTGCAGAAACTTAAAGGTTGGAATCCTGAGTAAATCTTGTTAAAGATAAATTCTGCAACTACAGACTGACCTCCATAGGAACTGGGTGACCATTTAACCGAACCCTAATTTCAATTTGCTCTGACTTGGGTATCACTAAGCAATTTACTTGCTCCAAACCACATGTCAGGGGACTTTCCAGGGTGTGCACTCTCCTGGGTACAAGCTTACGAGTTTTCCTACTCAAGTCAGGCCTTGTAGGATTCCTTTGATTTCTCAAGTCTGCACACTGGCAACAACTACAATGGCTAACCAGCCCAGATCCTGAAGCCAAAAGAGAAAATGCTGGAAAATCTCAGCAGGTCTGGCAGCATTTGAAAGGAGAGAAAAGAGCTGACATTTCGAGTCTAACTGACCCTTTGTCAAAGCTCAAGAATCCTGAAGAACTGTTTAGCCACTTGGCTGAGGCTTAGCTTTGTTGTGGGGCTCTGATGGAGGCTGGCCTAGGGTTTCTCTGCTCAGGATATGCCCTGCATGAGACTCTGCAAATGCCTACACTCAGTTGTGTAGGGTGTTCCTCAAGCTCAGTTGGGCAGGTGAAGGTGTCCACTTTCATTGGAAAGCCCTGTAGCTCACATGCTCACATGCATTTTCTAATGACAAAGCCAGTTGTACTGACTGTTTGAAGCCCATTTGGCTTCAGCTAGTAGGCACTTCTGCATGGTTACATCATTAATCCCACGTAACGAATGGACTCTCAACACTTCATTCCGGGCTAATCCAAAACACATGCCTCTGCCACATAACCTCATCAAAAATCCCGATACAGATTCCCCTGGTTCTCTAACAGCCGAATAAAACTGATAGAGTCTCAGGACGAGAGAAGGTTCGGGGTGGTAATATTTTTAACCAACTCTGTCAACTCTTGTAAGGTTTTAATGTCCGGTGCCTCTGGGAAGTTTAAGCCCCTTATAATTGAAAATACTGCGGGTCCACGTGCAGGACTACTCATTACTTTTCATCTGCCCTGAGGTCATTTGCCTGGAAAAATATCGCATTCTTTCCACATACTGCGTCCAGTCTTCGTCAGCTGGGTCAAATAAGTCGAGCTTTCTAAATAGAGGCATGATGCCAGAAATGCTTACCCCAAATTTAACATGACAGTTACAAGTGAATCCTGTTTTCTCCCCTTGCCACTGAAATATCTGCACGAGATGCTGTCCTGTCACCAAGTCACCCTTTATTTACTAGTGTACAGTACACGGGTTAGTTAGTCCTCAATTGAGGAGATTCTCATCTTCTGGTTATATATCATTTCCTCTTTTTCTTTTTTCATTTTTCATCTTCTGGTTTTATTTTTTTTTTATTTTATTAACCAAATTACAAACACAGTTTACAAAAAACAGTTAACATTTACAGCTGTTTACAACAGCAATTTTACAAGGGAGAGGAGCAGCAAAGCTAGGCACCAAACCCTACCACTCAACCAGTTTACAGGGAATCTTCTGGTTTTATTTCTTTTTTTGGTGGACACCCGCGTGCTCCTTCTCCTGGTTATATTTTTTTTTATTCTTTTTTTTTTTCTTTCTTTTTTTCTTTTTTTATTTAACCCCCACACTACCGCCTAAGTGCAGTAGTGCTTATTTTTATTCCCCAGCACCCATAGTGTGTGTGTGTGTGTGTGTGTGTGTGCAGGTGTGAGACACAGTGAAAAGACACAAAGTGCACGAATCTTTATTCAAATCTTCTGGTTTTATTAGTCAGCCAGGGATTTCATGATTGGCCCAGGTTAACAAACCCAATCAAGAACCTGATGGTCAATTTTGTCCACCTGGTCCTAATCACAACAGGTTTTAAGAATATCTTACCTTCCCTTCTGTTAGCTCACACACCCAGATGAAATAATTTGCAATGTTTCTGAGCCATGAAGTGCCACACAAGTACAATTTTTTTGTAAGACATAATGTGGAGGTGCCAATCTTGGCTAAAATCAGAAGTCACACGACAACAGATTATAGTCCAACTGGTTTGTTTGAAATCACAAACTTTCAAAGCGCTGCCCCTTCATTGAGTGATGATGGTGATCACTGATGAAGGGGCAGTGCTCTGAAAGCTTGTGATTTTAAATAAACCTGTTGGAATATAACCTGGTATTGTGTGACTTAGACAATAGACAATAGACAATAGGTGCAGGAGTACGCCATTCAGCCCTTCGAGCCTGCACCGCCATTCAATATGATCATGGCTGATCATTCCTAATCAGTATCCTCTTCCTGCTTTATCTCCATATCCCTTGATTCCACTATCTTTGAGAGCTCTATCCAATTCTTTCTTAAATGAACCCAGAGACTGGGCCTCCACTGTCCTCTGGGCAGAGCATTCCACACAGCCACCACTCTCTGGGTGAAGAAGTTTCTCCTCATCTCTGTCCTAAATGGTCTACCCCGTATTTTTAAGCTGTTTTTGATTTTAAGACATATATCTATATAGAAATTGAACCATATCAACACAAGAGGGCACTTTGACACCATTTTATACCATCTGCAATATTTAATGACTGTGTCAACACCCTACACAATATTTAAGCCACAATCAGTTTTGTTTATGATAAAAGTATATTTTTTCTGTTCTGGACTTTTTTTCAATTTCATCCCATTTCTCAATTCTAATATGGAACAAGAGTACATGTAAGGGCCTAGGAGGAAGAAAATACCTTTAATCACAATGCCAGCATGAGGGAGCCTGATTCATTGTAATCATAATGACAGTACATGGACTCTCAACTGAAGATGACTAAGGTTTGAAGGCTGACGATGGTTGCCATAGAAGGGGTGTAAATGGGATGTCAGGCGGCACTTTTGGGACCTGAGGAACCGATATTGTCATTGCCTGGAAGATATTTCAATTTGTGAGACTTTGACGGATTGCATCTACACTCAAGTCAAGTTTAAATCAAGACTGTGGCTCCATTCCCAATGTATATTTATTATGCTGTTTTCCTAACTATTTTATTATCAAATAAGGATTCGATAGAATTGAATATAGATACTGAAAAATTACATTGTCATATTTATAAGACAAAGGACATTGAGCCTATTTAATCTAAGTGTCCAATAATTGCAGTAAAGCAAAACTAATTTCACTGCCCTCATCTCTTTTAGTGTCCTGTACCTTACTCTGCTGAAAGGTTTCCATTTTCCCCTTAAAAATTGCAAAAGTCTTTGTTGTAACTTCTCCTTGTTGTAAGTACTCCATGCTCAAACAACCTGGGATCCATTTTGAAGTTATTACAGTTCTTTTGGCACTAAAGCAAGTTATGGTGAAAATCTAAAGCGCACAAATGATCAGCCATATCATACCATCATTCACCATTTATCACAGTAATTGTCTACCAGGTGGGGACATGGACATCCTTTAAGTTGTTCACTTTTTTAAACAGCCTTTCTATTCTGATATCCGAGAAACCTGGGCACTACTGCAGCTCATGTTGGAAACAGAAACATCTCACTGTTCCTCCATGTTGCCTCACAAAATAAGTACCTTCCCTTTCACTGTTGCAGGCTGTCAAGAGTTCACAGTGGTCAAATAGTTCCATCTTAACCTGCATACTTTCTAAAAGAACATGTTTTGTGCTGGTGGCTCACCTATACTGTTAATGAGAGGAAGCAAGAAACTGGGAGACTGGGTTTGGGGGAGTTCCCATTGTCCTCTTCAGATGTCAATAAGATTGACATTGTGGTCACCTGCCCATTTTTTGTCATTTCTTGCTGAGGGAGCAAAATATTCCCTGTTGAGTCACCAATCACAGAGAAGAGTTGAAAAAAAATTGAAAACAATTTTAATGAAATTTGCCAGAAATCCTTAAAGTTTCCAGTAAATACTGTCTTGTCTACTTCTTAGCCATCTGTTATAAAGCAACACTGACAAAGGTCTATCTACTCTTTGAGTCAGGAAAGTGTAGGACCGGGAATAAAAAAATACGCTGTATAAAAATGCTGGGAAAATCCAGCAAGGTCAGAATAACTCCCTTGTGACTAATAGCTTGATAAGTGTCTGAAAACTTGAATGTATAGGTTCTGACTCAGCGGCTCTTTTATAAGGGAGATTGATAGACTCCACATTTAGAGGGGGGATTTATGTCCTCAAAAGGAATTTTTGCCAGTCTTTTGCTTAAACAAGCAAGTAAAATGCCTCATTCAGTTACTATGTTGATCAAGAGTGATACTTCTAGTCAAGAAACCCAGATAGCTTCCACAATGCAATCTTATGTGATTCTGGTTTCTTTACAACTTTCATTGCTGCAAAAAGGAGTAACATTTTTATTTTTCCAGTTGAGTTATTGTCAGTGACAATTACTCTTTTAATGACAAAATAGCTTCCCTGTTCTGCTGCTGCCCATTGAGAACACTTCTGATGAGTTGAGGGTGAACTTGGGCGCATGAGCATCCATTTTTCCGGCATTATAAGGCCCCTATGGTTCCAAAATAGCAGCCAAGGCTCAAGTGCTTACGTCTGATGCAAAATGTGCCAGTATTAGTGCATATAAATGTTACACAACCAGGAATATGTAGAGAATACAAATCATGATACCACATAATGTGAAATGGCAACAAGAATTCCCCACCAGAGCTATTGCAAAAGTACTTAAGGTTAGTTTATTATTCTTTTGGTTTTGCTGCAGTTCCAAATATTTCCACACTTGTTCAAAATTCAATAACTGACGGGGAGCAGTGTTACTAGTGCAAAATTATCTTTCTGGGAGCTTAAATACTTCTTATATACTAGTTCCTTCCAGAGATTGCTGGTCTGGTAGACACTCATCTTGGATCATAGCTTGACTTGGAAAATCGACAGAGGCTGTGCAGAGCAAGACAAGCAGCTGAATGAGGGAGGAGTTGAATGATACTCAAAAGGAGACCATATCCACCTACATATCTACATATGATCAGTGTTATTCTCCTTATAGACTCTCAATGATGACCAACATTTGAGACATTTACATTTCACAATTGTGATTGTCACTGAAATCTGTCAGTTGCCGTATTGATAACTTTAATCTTAGAACAAGATTACGGTCACATTGCCAGGGGCTGTAACGGTCACCATGGCAATGAATTCTATGCACCTGGATCCTTCCAGGCTGCTGCTGGAGGTACTAGCAACAGTTGGTAGTGAGATTGTCTATGCAAAGATAAATAACTTCATTTTATTCTCTGATGGCAGGCAGAGTGAGTTCTACATTTTGCAAGGATTGCAAACTTTGGCATAGCACAGGCTAACATTGACTGCATACACATGGCATCGCATGCATCACATACTAACTCTGCCACAAACTTGAACCAAAAAGTGATCACATTTCCTCAATGAGCAACTGGTGGTTCACCACAGGTAGCATGTCATGCAGTCATCATGATTAGTCAATTCAGTGGCAGTCCACAGTGCCAACTGCTATTCAACTACCACAATGAACTGGTTATCCATCGATGAAATATATTCAAGTTTGTTTATCCCAATGAAGGTACAGCCCTTACAATCACCTATCAGCTGAGTAGCTGAGAGCAGGAACACCAAAAGTAGGGGAAGGGATAGAAATGGAAGAAATGCAAGGGAAGTTGCAATCTACATAGCTCCTTTTGGACACGGCTGCATAATAACAACTAAATCAAAAGTAATATCAATAACCATAACATTAATTCCATATTCATAAGTCCCATAAGTATTCTGAGTAGAATAGTTGTTTTAGTGGTCTAGCATCAGTCATGCAGATAACATGTCTTGACCTACAAAAGTTCCTTTTCAGTGGGTTAGCACTGCAGCACTGAAATTGTTAGTCTGCGAGGGGGTGCAGTGGAACTGCATTTCTTGCTACTGGATTTGAAGAATCCAGCTGGTGGTAATTCTCTAGTGTTTTGAGATGCCTGTTGTAAGTTGGCCTATGCTCTGAAGCATGTAGTCTTGGTTTAAGATCTTAATCAAATATTTTTCTCCTCTGTCTGCTGAAGGGTCAGCTGGTAAATTGGAAGCAATGAGAGGTAGAGAGAAACCTCCCAAGATATGGAAAGTGGTTCATGTTTTCTCTGCTGATCATAACTGACAGATGGAGGTGTTATGATGTGGGAGATGATTGGAAAAATACTTTGGTTTTCCCAATGTTTAGTGAAAGGCTCAATTTTTCATTTGCTTTAGAGAAGGATTTGACAATGACCTGAAAGTTCGTTTCTTAGTGAATACACGTACAAGCAACACGTGACTTTCCAAAGGCTACTCACCTCAATCATTACCAATGGGAAATGAAGCACTTTTGAAATTTGATCACTGTGCCATGTTTTTATTGCTTTTCAATGTGTAAGGAAATGAAGGTTATATTAACCAATGAATTAGTTAGCTGTTTTGTATATGTAAAGTTAGCATACCAAGTGTTTCAGCAACAGCAGTTAGGAATTAACTAAAGGTGAAAATATTAGATGCAGCAACATTCGTCATTGCTACTGACGGTTGCATTTAAGATGCAGATCAGTTGCTGATGCCCTGCATAAGTGTCAAAATGTTCTACATTGGGAAGCCCAAAACAGACAGGCCAACCTCTTTGCAGAACACCTCCACTATTGTTTGCAAGAATGACACTGGCTTTCCAGTCACAATCTATTTCAATATGCTATCTTGCTGTCATGCTAGCATTGTTGTCCTAGACCTGCCATAATGTTCCATCAAAGCCTTGCACAAGGTGAAGAAACAGCACTAAATTTACCAGGTAAGCACTTTATAGCCTTCAGCACTCAATGTCAACTTCAACAGCTTCAGGCCATGAATTCTGTCCTCCATTTTGACAGCTTCCATGGCTTATTTCAATGGGTTAGCTGTCAGTAGGGCTGACCTAGTTTCTGATATTAATACGCATTCTTTATCTATAGCTCTGTCTGATACCCCTCCCTTTGTCTTTTGCTCTGAGGACATTTCTCATCTTTTCCACTTTCTCCTGAATTCTCCTTTCCAACTATATAAGGAGGCATCACTTTTCAAGTCCTCTTCATTTCCCATTCAAAACATTAACTCTATTTCTCACTCCACAGATGCTAGCAGACTTGTTACATTTCTCCAACATTTGCTCTACTTATTTTAAGATCTCTGTCTTACATTTCAGTGTCAGAACTGCAGCTGGCTCATTGTACACTAATGTCGACAGAGGCACAGCTATGGTCACTGGAATTGAACTTTACCAACACTTATTACCCACTACATCACCAACTATTAGACATAGTGAGGATATAGTAGATGCAGAGGGGATATTTCCTTTTATAGGACAATCTAGAAAGAGAGGAGAGGAGAAAGTGAGGACTGCAGATGCTGGAGATCAGAGCTGAAAATGTGTTGCTGGAAAAGCGCAGCAGGTCAGGCAGTATCCAAGGAGCAGGAGAATCGACGTTTCGGGCATGAGCCCTTCTCCTAAAGAAGGGCTCATGCCCGAAACGTCGTTTCTCCTGCTCCTTGGATGCTGCCTGACCTGCTGCGCTTTTCCAGCAAAACATTTTCAGTTCAATCTAGAAAGAGAGGTCTTGGTTTTAGTAATAATGGATAGCAGATTTAAAACAGAGATGAGAAGAACCTACTTCTCTTAAAGAATTGTGAATCTGTGGAATTCTCTGTGCCTGAGTATGGTGGTTGCCAGGGAGAGAGACAGGTTTTTAATTAGTAATGTGTCGAAGAGTTATGGAGCATGGACAGGAAAGTGAAGTTGAGGCTGAGATGAGATCAACTATGATCGTATTAAATGGTGGAGCAGATTTGAGGGGCTGAATTGGCCTCTCCTCTTCTGAGTGCTTAAGTTCTTATGTACAGAAAGTGTTGGCTCATAACTGGATGGTTGATGGCTTCTTGAGTTTTGTTAGTGCTTTCTGTTTCATCTGTTTCTAATGTGCAATGTCATATGAATGCTAGTACAAACATTTTCACCATGTAACCTATTATGAGTCAAAAGTGCTTCTTCCAAACAGGGAGTTGTTTGAGATTAAGCATCCTGCATTGTGATCTTTCACAACTTTAGAGTTTGGGAAACAACCAGAGTCATTGCAATTATAAATAATCTATTTAATTCAAATTCTACTGTGAATACTTTCAGAATAGTCATTGGCTGTAACTTCTGGCTAGTCAGATACCAGATGTGCTCTACAAGATACATGTCATGAACCCCCTTGAAAATTCCAATGTAATGACTAGATAACAATAGCTGAGAAATCTTAAACTGTATCCAGATGATCCAAAGAAAATCTCCAAATATGAGCTAGAATCAGAGACTTTGAGGGGCTCTGATTCACTTAACTAGGCAGTTATTCAGGAAATGTTAGATTAAAAAAAAGTTATAGCTACCAGGCAACTATAAACTAAATGCCCAGCTACCTCATAGACTTAAATAAAAAAACCAAACAAAAACTGTGGATGCTGTAAATCAGAAACAAAAACAGAAATTGCTGCAAACGTTCAGCAAGTCTGGCATAATCTGTGAAAAAAAAATTAGAATTAAAGTTTTGGGTCTTTAATTCCTCCCCTAATGGACCTACTAACTAAATCCTCAGTCTCCAGATTCCATCCTAAGAATCACCTCCCACCCCACCCCAACTCCCCCAGCTACTTCCTAAATATCTAACAGCACTCCTGACCCCTGACAATCGCATTCACCACCCCCAATCCTTCTCACCAACTCCCTGCCCACCCACCTGCAAAGTCCTGGCCACACTACTCTGTCCCCCAAACATATGACTATTCTGCAATTACTTGCTAATCCACATCTTGATACCATACCCCTTTAACCTTCCATGTTCAACTGACTCCCAGCAGGATCTGAACTAATCCTCATGACCCTCAACTATCCAAGCAACCATTCTACTACATCCTGGACAACCCTCCTTTGACTCTGGTTACACCTCCCACTGCCTTGGCAAAGCAGTCAATATATCAAAGACCTCTCCCACCCCAGTTATACTCTCATCCACCTTCTTCCATTAGTCAGAAGATACAAACATTTGAAAACACATACCAACAAATTCAAAGCATCTTCTTTCCTGCTGTTATCAGACTTATGAATAGACCTCTCATATATTAGAGTTGATTGTTCTCTTCGCTGTAGCTGTAACACAATATTCTGTTTTCTGTTCTATTATCCTGATGTACTTACTTAAGATATGATTTGTCTGGATAGAATACAAAACAATACTTTTCACTGTGCTGAGGTACATGTGAAAACAATAATAAATCAAATAAAGTCAAAAGGTATACCCCCAAACCATCTGACCTCCTGACTACTCTCAGTCTGTACCCCCTCACCACCCAATCCTGAATCTATTTACTACCTGCCCTGACTATCCCCCACCCAACTTGATACACCCATCCAGTGCAACATAAACACTTGCCACATGCCCCTCCCCAATCTGACACCTTACCCTGCCACCTTATTCCTTTTGACAGTTAACTTCTCGCTGAAGTTTCTCAAAAAGGCTTTGTACAATTAAACTCTTTGGTTTGTTAGAATACATCAGCTGAAAAGGTTCCCTAAAGAAGGGTAGTAAACCAGATGGGGTTTTCCAGCAATTGACAATGGTTTCATCGTCATCATTAGACTTCCAATTGAAATATTTATTGAATTCAAATTCCACCATCTGCCATGGCAGGATTTGAACCACAGTCCCCTGAACATTAATTAGGTCTCTAGATTAATAGTTTAGTGATAATACCACTAAGCCATCTGTAAAAATTCATAAGCTTGATAAGTTCTACAGAATCCTCCATCATCATCCTTAATGTTATCCCCAGTATCAACAGTCTGGGGTTACCATTGACCAGAATCTGAGCTGGCCAAGCCATGCAAATGCAATGGCTATAAAAGTAGACCTGAGGCTAAGAATCCCGTAGCAAGTAACTCATTTTTTGATTCCCCAAAGTCTGTCCATCATCTAGAAGGCTCAAATCAGGAGTGTGACTAATCTTTTAACTCGAATCTTGTGAATAACAGATGACTGATTAATTTCACTCTGATGCTGATTATTGTTTTTTTTTCCTTTTTATGCTGTTTTACTGTTTCTTTCTGCATTTACCATTGATTACAAATGAATATTTCAGCATGTTGAAGAAAGAAACAATTCTGTATATGTTTATTTGACAGCAAGAGACTGATTTGTTGCAAAAAAACATTTCCTGAATTCTGACTCAATTAAAAAAAACCTTGTTCCTTTGTAAACATATGTATAAAGGAATTACATGTGCTGTAAGAGACTGGAGTCTGCTTTTACAAGTGATAATTATAATTAATTCTGCTAATGTCATCTTCTAAACACAGTGACTTCCTGCTGCTCTGCATTGTGTTCGAAGTTTCAGACCATGTCAAGTCAATAGTATTTCGGTTGGAGATTGCTTTTAATAGGTTGTCATTGTTTAGGTTATAATCACACACTAATGATAGATCTGAAATCTGTTCAGTATTTTGTGTAATGTACAAATCATACTGTTAAAATGAATAGCTTCTAAATTTTCTTGATAAGGTTGTAGGATTTAACAAGGGATATTTAGTTATATGTCTGCTTATCTTTTGAGGATGAGTTTCCCATTAGCTATACTGTCCAAACCTAGCCAGGGAAGACTGATTGGAGGAGGCATAGTTGAGCATAAAGAATATGTGGTTAAAAACTAAGCAAGTAAGTTGGGAGGTCACATTGCAGCTGTACAGGACATTAGTTAGATTTTAGGTTTGGGAATACTGCATTCAATTCTGGTCTCCCTGCTATAGAAAAGATGTGAAACTTGAACGGGTTCAGAACAGATTTAGAAGGATGTTGGAGAGTTTGATCTGTTGGGAGAGGCTGAATAGGCTGAGGCTGTTTTCCCTGGAGTGTCAAGGGTGAGGAGTGGCCTTATAGAGGTTTATAAAATCATGAGGGCATGGATAGAGTAGTTAGACAAGGTCATTTCGCCAGGGTTGGTGAGTTCAAAACCAGAGGGCATAGTTTTAAGGTGAGAGAGGAAAGATTTAAAAGGGACCTAAGGGGAAACTTTTTCACGTAGAGGGTGGTGTGTGTATGGAATGAGCTGCCAGAGGAAGTGGTGGAGGCTGGTTCAGTTACAACATTTAAAACACATCTGAATGAGTGTATGATTAGGAAGGGTTGACTGGGATATGAGCCAAATGCTGGCAAATGGGTTTGGATTAATTTAAGATATCTGTTCAGCATAGTTCACTACTGTTCTTTAGGAAGAGAATGTTGCCACCCTTTGTTTAGTTGGTCCTACATGTGATTACATGCGTGAGTCTTAATTAATGCCTAGAAAATTAGGATGGACAATCAGAGCTGACCTAGCAGCAATGCCCACATTTAATGAACACATTTTAAAACGATCGTGCAGCAAAGGAATGTGTATGGCCATCTATAGGGCAGAAGGTCGTCATCCTGTTAAATCACTGGTCCCTTAGCAGTTGCTGAAAGCTGTAATTTTTAACCAGTAAGCTAGAAATGTTATCAGTGTGAACCAGCCCTGCTACAAACAGATGAAAAAGTATCTGGAGAAAGAGTTTCAAGAACAACATATCATGACAAGACGATAGAGCCTTCTCACGGAAGCTTGTGAACAGGATCATTGAAGTGTCTTCCCAGCCTTCCCCTCCACCCATAATACCCATTTCTTTACTGTCTGTCTGCATGTGTACATAAATGGGGAGTTTATAATGGGGTTCAAGTTTTCACCAGTAGAGTTACATTTCAATGGTTTTTGATTGTTTATCTATAGCTAGCACTTATTTATTTGCAATAAACAGTGGTTGTTGTTAAGTACAGAAAACTGATTCAAGTTTTCTGTCAACCTGGGTTTGAAAGACAAATATGTTGGGGAATATTTTGTGCTTTTTGAAATAATTTTTGTGATGACTCTGGGAATAGCAAGGTATGATTTCCAAATTCTTCTTTTCCAGGGGGACAGTCCCAACTTTCCAGTATTCCTCTGTAATTGAAGTTCCTCATTCTTGAAGTCATTCTCATTAATCTTTTCTGCGCCCTCTCTATTCCCTTTCCTATCTTTCCATGAGTGTATTACCCAAAACTGGATGGAACTCCAGTCGAATTTGAACCAATGCTTATCACAGATTAAAAATAACCTCCTTGCTTTTGCACTCCATGCATTTATTGATAAATCAGAGGATATTGTGTGCTTTATTAACTATGGTCTTTGTACAATTATACCCAGGTCCCTCTACTCCTGCAACTATTTTATTTTGAGTGATTTTGGTTTCTCTGTATGTTCAAAGAACAGCTGAGAATTCACATGGTCACCACAAGTAGCATATATATTTTTTTGAAATGCCGGGAGGCCAAGAATTTAACTGCCTGTGTCAAGTCATTTTAATAGCCATCCTTGAAAATGTCAAACAGGACTTTACCAGCAGCTGCTGGAAATCTAATGTAGATTGGGGGTGGTAGCTCTTGTATTGACCAGAATTCGACCTTTGGTAAATAGTCAAGAGGAAGTAAGAAAAGCCATAGCTTTTCAATTCAACTTATCTCCCACTCAGTTTAAAAATTGGTCTCATTGATCAACTATGTAAAATATGCAATACCTATGTTGTATTGGTTCATTGTTTATTGAAACTAAGTGATGAAAGTTTATCCAAACTAGTTCAATAAAATATTTGCATGTTAACTGATGAACTTAATGAACTTACTTGAAGAGATAACTGCATGCATTCATAAAGGATAAATAGTGTAGATGGATTTGCTGAAAGAATTTGATATGTTGCCACATGGGAGGTTTGTTGATAACATCAGCGCACTGTGATAAAGGAAGTGTGGCAACATAAACAGGATGTTGGTAAAAAGACAGAGTGAGTTTGGGCCTGAGTTGTAAGCCAATTTTTCAGGGTTGGAGAAACAGACAATTGATCACTAAAAGTAGTGTTGCCGGCCTGCGTATTACTTTCCCAGCCCCTTCCTGTCCCTTGGCCTTTTCTGACAAGTGGAATTAAGGATGACCAGCCTGCAAGCAATGGGTAATTGATTAAGATAAATAATGGCTAATTAAACATTAGTGGAAGTGAATTGAAATTTTCCACTTGGCTCCCAAGTGGAATTCCTGTGGACTGTAAGGGTCTTAAAGGCTTAATACCAAGGAACTGCCTTGACGTAATACACTTCGATAATGTTATATGGACATGGACAGAACAGACTGGGATCTTTTGTTTTTTCATTCATGGATGTTGCTGGCTAAGCCAGCATTTAACGTTCATCCCTATTGGCCCAGCGGGCAGTTAAGGGTCAAACACATTATTATGGGTGTGGAGTCAGATGTAGGGTAGACAACATAAGGAAAGCAGATTTCTTTCCCTACTGGACATTAGTGAATCCATTTAGTTTTTACAACATGTGACAATGGCTACAAATCATTATTAGGTTAGCTTTTAATTGAAATCAAATTTCTTGGAGGAGTAAGATAACACCAAATCTTTCTTTTGGTAAATCTAAGTGGCTTCAGAAAACAATTAAGAGTCAACTGCATTGCTGATGGGTCTGTAATCACATGTCAGCTGGACCAAGTAAGGACAATAATTTCTTTCCCTAAAGGGCACATGACAGATGGGTTATTATAAAAATTATTTCATGGTCATCATTAGACTTCTATTGCAGACTTTGTCAAATTCAAATCCCACGATTTGCCATAGTGCGTTTTGAACCCAGAATCTCAGAACTTTACTGGATATTGGGACTACTAGTCCACGAACAACACTGTCAGGCCATCTGGTTGATTTGATTTGCAGTCTTTGCATGGAATCTTGTAAATTACGTTAGTTTTGCACATGATGGGTATAGGGTCTTTTGTTCTGGTGAATTGTCTGAGTGTGGTTGTTGATTTGTGGGCGTGCATGAATCCGAGTGGTTGGAGAAGTCTGGCAATTCCGAGACATTTTTTTATGTAAGGTAGCGTGGCTAATGAGTTAGGTCATGGCATGTTCTCGTCACGTTATTTGTCTCCTAGGCATCTGTGGATGAAGTTGCGGGGATATCTACAAGAAGAACACAGAGTATGCAGCAGCCACGCTCAGACAACAACTCACTGGAACAAAAGACCCAATATCCTTCACGTGCAAGACCTACGTAAGTTACAACATTTCATACAAATACTACACGAAATACGATATAGGGCAAACAGGCAGACAACTAGCAATTCTCACCCATGAACACCAACTAGCCACTAAACAGCATGACCAGCTGTACCTAGTAGCCATACACACAGATGACAGGGACCACAAATTCAACTAGGAGAATGCAACGATCATAGGGCAAGCTAAACAGCGAACAGCCAGAGAATTCCGAGAAGCATGACACTCATTGACAGACTCAATCAACAAGCACATAGACCTGAACCTAATATACCAGCCATTACAAGGAACAATCAGAACTGAAAACCGGAAGCAGCAGAACCTAATAAATTCCAGAAGGCACAATGCATCGGCGCTTCACAGGAGGCTCTACAGTACTGAAGATATCATCTAGACAGGGGACGAAACAGCTGCAAATCAACGTCCCAGCTCGGTTAACATACCCACAACCATGACAACCGGCACCTGATCTACAAATCTTTACACAAACCTTGAACTATTAGGCCATTGCCTATTCTGACTAGTAGTAGTTTATTGCGTGTTAACAACTAATTACAGATTCCATTGATACTGTAGGCATTGTCATAGAGACTATGAGGCTAACTTGCTGTGCACCTTGTAGATTGTACTCCGCAGCAGTGTGTAACTGAAACAATCTTACAACATTTGAAGTTGACTATATACAGAAAGTTAACTAGATATTTTGTATATAAGTCCAACTTTAATTGCTGTGGCCTGAATTTAGACATATGGGGCTAATATATGTATTGATAGTAATGACTGACAGCAGTTTAAGATACACACCATTAAAAGATACATATATATAATATAAGATCAGAATAATGGAAAGGCAAAGATAATACAATTACTGCATGCAGAAGTAAACCCAAGTAATCCTGGCTGTTTCCTTAATCTCAAAGGACCCTTCCTTTAATTTATTTGAAAAATGTTCACTTGAAAGGACAGATAGATATAAAATATCTCTAACTTAGCCCCCAGTATATATTATATTCTCAAGGCATTTGGCCTCTTGGAATGAGACATAAATGGTAAAATAGGAGTGAAGGAATGAAGACAGCTGTGAAAGTAAGCTATAACACCTGCCAGCAGCAATAGTATGCAAGGCAGTTTTGTCAAAATAATACATCAAGGGCACCAAACACTACAGTTGCGTCATAAGTTTCAATCCTTTCTGATGGATTATTACTGAAAGAGCTGTAGTCAGAAAGAGCCATGGTTCTAGATTAGAGTGGTGCTGGAAAAGCACAGCAGTTCAGGCAGCATCCAAGGAACAGGAAAATCGACATTTCAGGCAAAAGCCCTTCATCAAAGATAGAGGAATATTGCTTTATTCCTGATGAAGGGCTTTTGCCCGAACCTTCGATTTTCCTGCTCTTCAGATGCTGCCTGAACTGCTGTGCTTCTCCAGCACCACTCTAATCTAGAATCTGGTTTCCAGCATCTGCAGTCCTTGTTTTTACCTAGTCAGAAAGGGCCAGTGCTACTGACTTTCTTACCATGCATTTGGATCCATTCTTTCTGGACATTACTTCAGAAAAACAAAGAGAATATGTTGAAGTTCCCAGTGTTTAACATCAGACTTGTGTACTAAAGAGTCTTCTTACCAGAGGAGGAGACCTTTCCATACATTACAAAGCTTTTACTGCTGGTTGCAAGATGATGTATTCTCAAGTAAAAATTGCCATAAGCAAAGTTGTGGGCATAATATTTCAGAAATATATGACAAGTAGAACAGGTGATTTATGGAATCAAAAATAAAATGCTATGATTAATTTATCCTCGAGAACTGGTTTGTCAATTGGCCTGTCTCAAATACACTTGGATTCCTGTCACATATTCATTGTCATGTAAGCCATGAGTAATGATAGAGGGCTGGTTGTTCTGCTGCAGGAAGGATGTTATTAAACTGGAAAGGTTGCAAAAAATATTTACAAGGATGTTACCAAGACTGGAAGGCTTGAGTTTTAAGGAGACACTGGATAGACTGGGACATTTTTCCCTGGGGCATAAGAGGCTGAGAGTAACTTTATTGAGGTTTATAAAATTACAAGGTGCATAGATAAGGTGAATTGTCAAGGTCCTTTCCCCCAAGTGTAGGGGAGTCTATAATTAGAAGATGTATGTTTAAGATGAGGGGGGAAGATTTAAAAGGGACTGGAGGGGCAACTTTTTGGTGCATATATGGAACAAGCTGCCAGAGAAAGTGGTAGAGATGGGTAGAATTACAACATTTAAAAGACATTTGGACAAGTACATGGATAGGAAAGGTATCGGGAGATATGAGCCAAATGCAGACAAATGGGATTAGTTCAGTTTAGGAAACATGTTCAATGTGGATGAGTTGTGCCAATGGGCCTGTTTCTGTGCTATAGGATTCTATGACTCTATGACATCATTGACTTCTTTTAGATCTATGAATTGTAACAATATCACATTACCAATGTAGTCAGTACTGTTTCATGAAGGAACAGAACACAAAAAGTGATCCTTTCTGACTTGAATACTTTTAAGTATTCAGTAAACGAAAGACATTTCCATCACTCAATAATTGAATCACAAATTCTAACCACTCAGGAAAGACAATAGAGTATATTTTAGTCACTGCACGCAGTGTATTGGATGAAGCTGGTTAACACACAAAACCGTCATGCCTGACAGTGAGTGGATGTAGTTTCACTATTGCTTTCTGTTATAAGCCCTTGGTTGGATATGCAGACCAACTGATTCCAGAGTATTAACTTATCTTTATGTCAACCACACAAACTTCTCAATCACATTTCAGCTGTGGTTCATTTCTAGGTATCCATTCATATTCAGTTTATGAACAACCTAAACCACCTGATTAGATGCCAGTCTATAACTCACTCATTGAACTGGATTTTCACCCAGGAAGCATGAAAGGCTAAGCCTTTGATTAGCATGGAAATAAGTTCACTGTCCAATAAGAATGACAGCTGGGTTCTCAAATCTGAAGGGCTAATCTGATGTTTTCTGGTTTCAAAGAGGCCACCAACTGCAGTGCACGGTAAGTAACTGGGAGAGTAATTCAAAAAGAAGACACCCTTTCTCTTACTTAGAGTCACAGAGTTCTATAGCACAGAGACATTTATTTTCTTTATTCTGTAACAAGAATGGGGTGTTGCTGGCTAGGCAGCACTTACCACCTATCCCTAATTGCCCAGAGGGCATTGAGATTAAACCACATAGCTGTGGGTCTGGAGTCACATATAGGCCAGACCAGATAAGAATGGCAGACTTCCTTCCCTAAAGCACATTAGTGAACCAGATGGTTTTTTCCCCCAACAATTGGCAATAGATTTATATTAGTCATTAGATTCTAAAGTCCAGATATTTATTGAATTCAAATTCCACCCTCTGGGACTTGAACCCAGGTCCCCAAAGCATTCACTAGGTCAGCAGTTCAGTGATAATACCACTAGGCCATCACCTGTACTTACAAACCCAAAATGTCCATCAGTGCTAACCCTATTTCCCTGCACTTTGCCCATATCCTTCTAAACCTTTCCTATCCATGTATTTGTCCAAATGCCTTTTAAATGTTGTTAATGTACACACCTCAACTACTTCTGCTGGCAGCTCATTTCATCTACGTACCACCTTCTGTGTAAAAAGGTTGCACCTCAAGTGCCCTTTTATTTTCTCCCCTCTAACGTTAACCAGATGCCCTTTAGTCCTTGATTCTCCAACCCTGGGGAAAAGACTGAGTGTATTCACGCTATCCATGCCTCTCATAATCTTATACACTTCTATAAGATCCCCCCTCAGTCTCCTATGCCCAAAGAAAAAAAGTCCTAGCTTGTCCAAGCTCTCTCTATAACACAGACTGTTGAGTCCTGGCAACATCCTCATAAATTTCTTTAACACTCTTTCTAATTTAATGTCATCCTTCTTATAGCAAGGTGACCAAAACCGAACACAATACTCCAAGTGCCGCGTCATCAATATCCTGTACAACTGCAACATAACTTCCCAACTTCTATACTCAATGCCCTGAATGATGAAGGCCAGTGTGCCAAAAGCCTTCTTCACTGCCCTGACTACCTGGGACTCCACTTTCAGAGAACCTTGCAACTGAACCCCAAAGTCCCTCTGTTCCACTACACTCTTTCAGGCCACACCATTCATCATGAAACTCCTACCTTGACTTGACTTTCCAAAATGCAAGACCTGACACCTATCTATATTATATTCAATTTGATATTTCCTCCACCCACTTCCACAACTGATTGAGGCCCTGCTGCAATTTCTGATAACCTTCCTCACTGTCCACCATACCTTCCCCCGCTTTTATTGTGATCTGGAAACCTACTAATCATTAGATTAGATTCTCTGCAGTGCGGAAACAGGTCCTTCGCCCCAACAAGTCCACACTGACCCTCCAAAGAGTAACCACCCAGACCCTACTAATGCACCTATCATTATGGGCAATTTAGCATGGCCACTTCACCTGGCACGCACATCTTTGGACTGTAGGAAGAAACCAGAGCAAACTCACGCAGACACAGGGAGAATGTGCAGACTCCACACAGACAGTTGCCCAAGGCAGGAATCAAACCCAGGTCCCTGCCACTGTGAGGCAGCAGTGCTAACCACTGAGCCACTGTGCCACCCCTGATGCCTTCTACATTCTCATCCAAATCATTGATATAGATAACAAACAGCAATGGACCCAGCACCGACCCCCACTCCACTAGTGGGTGGTACTGTGGCTCAGTGGTTAGCACTACTGCCTCACAGCACTAGGGCCCCAGGTTCAATTCCAGCCTTGGGCAACTGTCTGTGTTGAGTTTGCACATTCTCCCCGTGTCTGCATGGGATTCCTCTGGGTGCTCCGGTTTCCTCCCACAATCCAAAGGTCAGGTGAATTTTCCATAGTGTTAGGTGCATTAGTCAGAGGGGGGGATGGGTTGGTGTGGACTTGTTGGGCCAGTTTCCACACTGTAGGGAATCTAATCTAATCACAGGCCTTGAATTTGAAAAGCATCCTTCCACTATTACCTTTTGCTTCCTACCATCAAGCCAGTTCTGTACCAATTGCCAGCTCCACGTGGATTCCATGCAATCTAATCTTACAGAGCAGCCTATCATGGGGAAGCTTATCAAAGGCCTTACTGAAATCCATATAGACCACATCCATCGCCCTGCCTTTGTCAATCTACCTGGTCACTTCATTAAAGAACTCTGACAAATTTGTGAGGCATGATCTCCCACGCACAAAGCCATACTCACCATTCCTAACCAAACCCTGTCTTTCCAAATGCACGTATATCTTATCTCTCAGAATCTTCTCAAGTATCTTACCTGCCATAGATGTTGGGCTTACTGGTCTACAGTTCCCAGGTTTCTCTTTGTAACCCTTCTTGAGTAAAAGTACAACATTTGCTACCTTCCATCTTCCAGGATCTCTCCCGTGATTAAGGTGATGCAAATATATCAGCAAGGATCCCCACAATTTCTTTTGTAGCCTCTTGCAGTGTTCTTGGATGTATCTAGTCAGGACCAGGAGATTTATCCACCCTCATACATTCTAATACATCCAACACCTCCTCTACTATGATATGGACTGTCCCAAGATATGACTACTAACTTTGCCAAGTTCCCAAGTCTTGTTTTCCTCCATGGCAAACACAGAGGAGAAATATTCATTGATGACCTTGGCAATCTTCTGCGGTTCTCCACATGCATGTCCACTTTGGTCCTTGAGGCATTCTATTTCGTCTCTAGTTATTCTTTTTCCTTCAATACGCTTAAAGAACCTCTTTGGGTTCACTTACTCTTCTCAGCCAAGGCTATCTCGTGGCCTCTTTTTGCCCTCCTGATTTCATTCTTCAGTAAACTCCTGTATCCCTTTCTTGGGAAATTAACTTAAAAAAATCTCCAAAGGCAATGGTGTATTTAATCTTTAAAAAAAAAACTGGACAAATCTAATGAGCAAAGGTAATTAGAAGAAAAGCTTTGTTTAGTTTCCTGGAGCAATATGTTGTGGAACCAATTTGAGTCCAGGCTATTTTAAATCTTCCATTGTAATCTCACAGGCTACTAGAACAGGCATAAATGCTGGCCAGCCAGTGATGTCCATATCCCAACAAGTAAATAAAAAGAAGAGGAATCGCATAATAAAATATATTCTGGGAAAGAGTAATCATAAGAAAATTGAATTTCATGTTAAGTTTGAAAGCAAACTGTTCCAAATAAGAATCTTAATTTTAAAGGAAGCCACTTACATATGTATGAGGGAAGGCTGACTGTAATATTGATTGGATAATAATACATTAAAAGTATTGCCAGCAAATAAACAGTAAGAAACACTGTTCCAGAAAATATTCAAAATGTTCAACAAAGTACAGTCAGTTCTGATATAGCACAATATTTTAGTTCTTATGCAATCTCATGTTACAAGAAAATCACACAGTAGCCACACCATTTAAACAAATGGGGCAGGAATTATGTTATAGCCAAAACAGCTAAGTATATTTTGTGTTCTACAAAAAAAGGTCTAAATTCTTCAAACACATTACAGCCAATTCGCGTTGAAGAATCATACGTTACAGCAGATCTGACTGTACATTCCATTAGAAAGAAAACATTCAGGAACAGTATTAGATTAATAAAAAAGCTTAAGTTCCTGCAAAAAGTAAGAGTAAGCCTAAGAATTGGATGAGTTTTAAAAACCAGCAAATAGTGACTGGCTTGGCAGTTTGGGTGCAATTCCTGATTTTCAAGGGTGTAGGATTGATTTGCTTTTGATATTAATAATTATGATTTGATTAAGCAAGTGAGGACTTAAATTATATTTTACATTCTTGATTCTAGTCAATGTGACAGGTTCAACTTGTGACCCAAACTTATTTGAAAACGGTTTGGGTAGGCTCTACTATATTTAATTTCATATCATAGGATAAGAACTTAACATTTTTCAAAGTAGAATGAGCAAGCTTATATCGTCAAATCATAATTTACCAGGTATTGTCATTACTAGAGAAATGTTGAAAAGGCTTATTGTGTGAAGAAGGGAAAGGGAAACTTGGGCTACCTGTTTCTGGAACGGGTCTTGAAACTAATCAGCGAGTAAACATTTAGATTGGCTCTGTAACTTGGGCTGTACTTGTAATTGGGTTAGGTCTTACAAGTAAAATCAAATTGAGCTCCAGAACCTTACAAAGTGATGGTCATCTGAGTGATACTCATTCCTACTATATCTTGGTTGTTTCCCTCAGATAGCAATCACTTCTGGGAACATTATTTCTTTGACAGCTTTTCCCTGTTATTTTATTAGCATCAATACAGTTAATAGGCTAGGGAAGAATTACCAAAGTATTTTCTGGCTGCTTAAAGAGGCAAAGTTGCCACTGTCCCACTCTCACCGGAGAGGGATGATTGGTCGTGCATTTAATGTGAGATCACCATTCCTCAGGTAAGGAACAATGTTGAGAAGGCAGGAACATTACAGTAACCTCAGCGTGGGCAGGAATTGAATTCTTTCTGTTGGTGTCACTCTATATTGCAAGTCAGCCATCCAACCAAATGAGCTATCTGACCCTCATCAGTCTGCCCTTTTACCTCCCCTCTACTCAACAAAAAAAAATTCCTTCCAAGTGAAACAACAATTTACTGAGACTTCTTTCAGTTCAGTAAATCATTTTCATTTGTACTCGGTCAAATACTTTGTTTGTTTACCATAATTACTTCCGCTCGCTTTGCCTTTTCTTCCATGACATCTTTTTCATTTAATCTCTTTTACACTTTACCCAATCACAATTTCCCCTATTGTGTTTTCTTCTCCCCACAACATTAACCCAACTACACATGTTTACTTTCCTTTGGTTCTTGAAGAAGGGTTGTATTCTACAATAAGTGTTAATTCTTGTTTGTCACTCCACAAGTGTGGTCACACCAGCTGAATATTTTCAGCATTTTGTTTAATTCCAGATTTCTAGCATCTGCAATATTTTGCTTTAACTTAAAATAGACTGGCATTTTACATTAGAAGGTAGCAAAGGCAAAGGGAGGGAATCTGAAAAAACACAAGGCAAAGCATTGTTCCTCGGCCAAAAAACAAATTTAGGGAGGTGACCGGGATGTTCCAGTTCGTTCCAAGTTTGTCAAAGTAACAGGGGGCATATAGCTACCTGGAGGAAGACTCCAGTAGTAGGCCATGGTACAATGCTCATTTGAGGCCGATAGTCCCTCCCTGCTTGCCTAGGTGAGATTCCAACCAAAGACCACACTTAAGACAGAATGGCTGGACTCACAACGGTGGCCTGTCTGCTTTGTGTTTTTTTTATTCAATGCAAGTTTAAAATATGGTTCGGAGGGCACCTTCTTTCTGAAACACCTCTTCTAGCTACCTAGCTTGCACTATGTTGGTGCTGCTCAGATTCTCTTTACTGTATCTTTGGCAAAACCTTTGGGTGTGATTTTTCACAATTTTCCCAAATTGGGAACAAGTGCTTTTGGTAGTGACTCATGTAACACTCCCACTGCTGAGTTAACTCACGATGTTGTGCCCAATCAGCTCATTAAGAGTGGACTGGCAGAACATTGATGACCTTCTTTGCCTACCACAAGCCTCTTCACTGGCATCTCAAGAAATTGCCTGCCAATCAGGGCAAAAAAATTTGTGGGTACTAAAGATCACCGTCTAAGACCTAGTCCTTTGGGAATCTAACAACGAGGAGGTAAGGGATATCTATATTCTTGGCATGGGATAGGAGGTCAGGAGTCAGACTCAGTGCAGGTGGGTGGTTTTCAGAGCCCACTCTTTTGTCCTCTATCCATGTCTCTGAATACCTTTAGTTTGTGACCTTTTGAGGCTATCCTCTAACATAGAGGTGTACAAGATGATTAGGGGGTTAGATAGGGTTGACAGTGAGAACCTTTTTCCACGTATGGAGTCAGCTATTACAAGGGGGCATAGCTTTAAATTAAGGGGGGGTAGATATAGGACTGATGTTAGGGGTAGGTTCTTCACTCAGCGAGTCGTAAGTTCATGGAATGCCCTGCCAGTAGCAGTAGTGGACTCTCCCTCTTTATGGGTATTTAAGCGGGCATTGGATAGGTATATGGAGGATAGTGGGTTAGTGTAGGTTAGGTGGGCTTTGATCGGCGCAACATCGAGGGCCGAAGGGCCTGTACTGCGCTGTATTCTTCTATGTTCTATGTTCTATGTTCTATAGCAGGTAAGTCACCCTGGTTTCCCAGTTGGTAAGTTAGCCACCTTTCTAACTCACTGGGAAGGTATGTATTTGGAGAAGGCGAGGGGGAGGGGGTGCAGTTTAGTGGGGTGGTGAGTTGAGAACCTTGAGTAGCCATATTATTAAGGGTTTTAATTGGTGAAGGCTCCAAATATTTTTAGTGAATGTCCTTGCCCAGACCTTGATTGATGAGTGAATGAATTGGGAATGGGGAGTAATTGGCCAACACATCCAATTATTCCCCCTTCTCACTATCTCTCTTTTTGTTACCTTCAGAGAAGGGAAAATTCCATTCTTTATGTCTATCTTTACAGTGAAAACACAAATTACACACGAGAAATAGGCAGTGAACTGTTAACCAATGAGCTGTTAAGAGTGTGTAACCTCAAATAAATAATATCAGCAGCGAAAACATTTTGGAGAAAATTTAATGTGTTATAAGCTGAGGAATTCTCAAGAAGTAATGATGTATCTCCTAGGATTCTAAAACAGACCTGTAGTGATTGCATAGGTTGTGATTTTTCAAAATTCTGCAAATTCTAGAACAGTCCTGGAAGATTAGAAGTTGACAAGAGTAACATATTTAATCAAGAAAGGAGGGGAGAAAACATAGAACTACAGCTCAGTAAGCTTGACATCAGTCATCAAGAAAATGCTAGAATCCTTTGATAATGCACTGTGAAAATCATTGTATTATCAATGGGGTTTCACAAATGAAAAATTGTATTTTTTAAAGTTACGAAATTCGTTTGAGGATATATCTTATAGGGTGTGTGAAACAAATGGTAACACACAAAGTAAGGGCTCACAGAGTTAGGTACAACCATGATTTGAGGATTTGTTATCTTTAGATTAGATTACCTACACTGTGGAAACAGGCCCTTCGGCCCAACAAGTCCACACCAACCCGCCGAATCGCAACCCACCCAAACCCATTCCCCTAACGCTACAGGCAATTTAGCATGGCCAATTCACGTAACCTGCACATTTTTGGACTGTGGGAGGAAACTAGAGCACCCGGAAGAAACCCGCACAGACGTGGGGAGAATGTGCAAACTCCACACAGTCAGTCGCCTGAGGTGGGAATTGAACCCAGGTCTCTGGCACTGTGAGGTAGCAGTGCTAACCACTGTACCACCATGCTGCTTTAAGGAGAAAACGAGGCACTTACAAGATGGTAGGCTCTAGCTGGTGGAGCGTCACTAGAATCAGCATTGAATCACAGTTACTTAATCTATGTTAATTACTTAAATGATGCAACCCAGAGTAACATATTAAAGTTGCCAATGGTACAAAGGTCAGCAATGTTCTTATTGAAAGATGTAGCAAGCTTGTGAGGCCAACTGGCCTGCTATTGCTCCAGTTTATTTTGTTATTATGATAATATGTCTGATGGGGCTGTAATTGGACAGCTAATTAATGCCTCATTGACCTCACATCAAGAGTAAGATCAGATAAGTTAGATCATAACAATCATTCAATGATAATGTAGGATTCCTACAAAATATGGGTCAACACAAACACAGGTGCTGCTCTTACCATTTGTCCTTTTCAATTAAAGATTTGTTTTTATATTTGCTTTTTATTATTTGTTTTATTTAAAATTTTTAGCTTCTTCTTTGATTAAATTTTACATACAGACAGAAACTATAGACTGGTGAGCCTGACACTGGTGGTGGGCATGTTCTTGGAAGGAATCCTGAGGGACAGGATTTACATGCATTTCGAAAGGCAAGGACTGATTAAGAATCGTCAACATGGCTTTGTGCATGGGAATTCAAGTTTCATGAAGTTGATTGAATTTTTTGAAGAAGAAACAAAGAGGATTGAGGGCAGAGTGGTGGATGTGATCTATTTGAACTTCAGTAAGGCATTTGACAAGGTTCCTCGTGGTAGACTGGTTGGCAAGGTTAGATCTCATGGAATATAGGGAGAACTAGCCATTTGAATACAGAACTGGCTTGAAGCCAGAAGACAGGGTGGTGATGGAGGGTTGCTTTTCAGACTGGAGGCTTGTGACCAGTGGTGTGCCACTGAGTCCACTACTTTTCGTCATTAATATAAATGATTTGAATGTGAACATAAGAGGTATAGATAGTAGGCTTGCAGGTGACACCAAAATTGGAGGTATAGTAGACAATGAAGAAGGTTACATCAGAGTACAACAGGACCTTGATCAGATGGGCTGAAGGGCTGAGGAGTGGCAGATAGGGTTTAATTTGGGTAAATGTGAGATGCTGCATTTTAGAAACAAAGTTAGAGACAAAAAAAATCTGCAGATGCTGGAATCCATAGTAGACAGGGAGGAGGCTGGAAAAACGCAGCAAGCCAGGCAGCATCAAGAAGTGCAGAAGTTGACGTTTTGGGACTAACTCTTCTTCAGCCCTGAAGAAGAGTTACACCCAAATCGTCAACTTCTACACCTTCAAATGCTGCCAGGCTTGGTGTGTTCTTCCAGCCTCCTGCATTTTAGAAAGGCATATCAGAGCAGGATTTATATGCTTAATGGTAAGGTCCTGGGGATTGTTGCTGAACAAAGAGACCTTGGAGCGCAGGTTCATAGTTCCTTGAAAGCTGAGTTGCAGGTAGATAGGATAGAAAAGAAGGCATTTGTTATGCTTTTCTTAATTGGATAGGACACTGAGTATAGGAGTTGGTAGGTCACGTTGTGGCTGTATAGGACATTGGTTAGGCCACTTTTGGAATATTGTGTGCAATTCTGGTCTCTGTCCTATCAGAGGAATGTTGTGAAACTTGAAAGGGTTCAGAAAGATTTACAAGGATGTTGCCAGGGTTGGAGGATTTGGGCTACTGGGAGAGGCTGAGTAGACTGGGGCTGTTTTCCCTGGAGCATCAGAGGCTGAGGAGTGACCTTATAGAGGTTTATAAAATCAAGAGGGGCATGGATATGGTAAATAGACATGGTCTGCGCCCTGGGGTGGGGGAGTCCAGAACTAGAGGGCATAGGTTTAGGCTGAGAGGGGAAAAATTTAAAAGGGACCTAAGGGGCAATCTCTTCACGCAGAGGGTGTGTATGTATGGAATGAGCTGCCACAGGAAGTGGTGGAGGCTGGTATAATTACAGCATTTAAAAGGCCTCTAGCTGGGTATATGAATAGGAAGGGTTTAGAGGTATATGGGCCAGGTACTGGCAAATGGGACCAGATTAGGTTAGGATATCTGGTCAGCATGGACAAGTTGGACTGAAGGATCTGTTTCTGTGCTGTACATCTCTATGATTCTATGTAAAGAGATTGGCCAACTGAATAATAAAAGGACACAAGAAATAATATTTTGCTTTTTGAGAAAGCATTCTGAACGTTTAGGAACATGAGAGATCTCAGCAACGTGAGCCCATTGGATGTGAAGTAGTTGAAGCATGTCAAATCAATTATGTAGAGCACAGCTCAGTTCCTTGAGCAAATATAATAAAGCAATGACAATGAACACATGCACTCAAGATGCCAATAGTTAGATTCCTGGTGTAAATTTAACAAACCCAATCTTTGATATATGTAACTGCATTTAAAAGTTCATTATTTTGAGTTAACACTGATTTGAGAGAATGGGACTGCAAAGCAGTTTAAGATAAGCCTTAAATTTTAAGTCACTACAGAAGTAAATGCATTAGTAAAGGTAATCTGAATCTCCAAAAGTGATTTTGTTTTAAAATTTTGGAACCTGGTGTGTTTCTGTTTTACTCCGTACATAGAGTAACACAAATATGCTGTCTAACAAAGTATTTTAAGTATTTATTTTAGTTAGTTAGGCTCTGGATATATAAATTTTTAATTAAATTGCATTGTGCTATTACACAGACTTCAATAGCATACATAAGTAATGGAGCAGCCATTATATGGTGGTCTGCTTGAAGTAACATTGAAACTAAAATAAGCAGAGCTATAATGTTGTTGGTCATTATCTTTGATGTCAGTACAACATCAACTTTCCTCAAACAGGGAATGCAATGCTACTAAATTTTGCAGAAGTCAGCAATTTGGCATTGGTATACAAACCACAACTGTGTCTGAAATGCTAAAGTTTACAAAAAAAATATACAATTTTAAAGAAAATCTGGGTAGTCATGGAAATTTCACCAACAATTATCGGCTGGTGTATAGACAATAGCACATGTTTGAGCAAAAATGGGGCTTGGCCTTTCCACACTCAAGAGATGAAATCACAATTTCCTGTCTGCATCACATCTACAATTACAAACTCTACTGCATAGTTCAGGGAGATATAATTTCTTTCGCTTTGTTCCCTTCTTAAAACAATTTAATCACATGACTTATTCTGCTGTTCAAGGTGGCTTGTCTAAATTTTTTAAAAACTAATTTTGAGCTTCTTTGAGCATTCAGTTTTAAAAAAAGAGACAGAGAACAGGGGCCTTCACACTTACTAGGTTCCTGTTTGCAACAGTAGCTGTCAGCTGCATGATACCTCTGCCAACAGCCTCTATAGAAAATGGAACATTCCTTTGCTCATCTAACTAGGCTGTTTCCTGTTGCTTGTCAGCTACTAACTGACCGTTCAATTTTTGTTTGACAACTGAAATGACAGGGGTAGGAAGAAATGGACTACACAATTCCAGTCGGCGTCTCAATCTTTATGAAAATTGTAAACCCAGGCCCATGTTGTTATTGTCCGGTATACCCAAGTTGCACAAAATGGAAGGGAATGTACAACTACCAGGGCACCATAAGAATACTGACTCCCAAATGTGACAGGAGAGAAACAACAAAATTAAAATTTTAAAAGTACTATGTGAGATTAGTCAAACACACAACTAAGATTAAAGTGTTGTATTTTTGTAGTGAGAGCTGTGTTGGTTTTAGAGATATGTATGTATTAATTAGGAAAGGTCAAGATAAAAGCACATGACGAGTTGCCAAATGCAATCCAGTAAGAAGCATGCTAGCAGGACATGAGATCTGTAACAGCAAGTTGTGGTCTAAGATTAAAAAAAACTACTCAGATTTCCAAGTAAATGGAGTCCATGCTATAAATCTAGGCTACTTAACTAGAACAAAATAAAAAGACATGGTGGGAGGATGGTAGTGATTTTTCTTCAAATGAAGACATGTTTGGTAACCAAAGGAGTTAT
This sequence comes from Chiloscyllium punctatum, assembly GCF_047496795.1. Classification (NCBI taxonomy): domain Eukaryota; kingdom Metazoa; phylum Chordata; class Chondrichthyes; order Orectolobiformes; family Hemiscylliidae; genus Chiloscyllium; species Chiloscyllium punctatum. The sequence goes on from NC_092748.1 coordinate 73,566,954, forward strand.
TCTCTGTCTTTGAGAAGCTATTCTCAGCCACAGTTGAAGCAGAAATTACATCTTTCCCAGTTTTACAGAAAATAATTGCTACAGGAACAGTGAATATTTGATTTATAGCACACAAAACCATGAACTACAGGTGAAAACAGCACGGGGGATTAAAAAGCCTGAGGTAATGATACCATTTGCAAAAGATGGGGAACATTAAAATGACAGTTACTAAATTCCAGAGCATGACTTTGAAGGCCACAGATTTCCTTTGTGAAATGAAACTTTTGAAGTAAAGATGAAACCATGCATTTTAGATTTAAATATTGCAAAATCGGGTCAGTAAACAATTTAAAAGAAAATAACCAATGGAAATAAGGAGTTGTACAGAATGAATACCACAAGCCATTCTGAAGAGAAACAGTGAGATCTTAATAAGCGATTGGAAATGCTGAAAAGTCCGCTTTATGTAAAAGTAAACTTTAGAATTCACCGTCTAGAGTTGATATCTGTAGTGACTCTCGTGAGGTCAGCCAGGTGGACCTCATAGAGTATGGGTTCCCTGACTGAGGCTGTTAATCTGATGCCAGACATCCTGTTCAATCTGAGAGCTGGCTCTGTGGGAGCTAGATCTGTGTCAAAAACTCTCCACATGTAAATAAAGAGTCCCTTGGTGATGGGATACCATCCTCTGAGGAGTTATTTCATTGTGTTATAGATAACAGCTACAAGAATCAACTTATTAATTTGTCAGTAGGTTCCATAACAAATGTAGTGACTATGTTTTTTCACAGAATGAACTGTCTAAATGATTAATGCAACTAGTTATAGCTCCAACTCAAATTGCGGTTTTCTAAAAAGATCTCTTGGAGGTAAAGAAATTTCAAGGAATTAACCACATTGCTTAAAGATGAAAGAAAATATGAAGCCATTTTAGCTGGACAACAATGAGTGCAAATATTTAGTGCAGTTACCAGTATTGGTTTGGTAGCGAGGATGCAGAAAGTTACTGGGCATTGTTGTGGTAAGTGTAGCCTGAAGTTGTTCTATCTTCCAACATTTTTAGTTCCAAAATTATAAATGGAGGCTACAATAGGACCCAAGCAAACACAAACTATGTGCAGCTTGCTGGCACCAAAACCAGGGCTTGTGCAGAAATACAAGTACATACCTAATGTTACTGGCATGACCAACCAAGGTGAATGTTCATAATGGAAGGTCCTTTAACCAGAAGACTCCAGGACATCTCTGCAGGATTTCCTCAGGACAACGTCTCACGTACAACCATCTTCAGCTTCCTCCCTCTATCATTAAGATTAGAAGTGGGATGTTTGCTGATGATTGCACAAGGCTCAGCAGCATTTGCAACTACTCAGAGACTAAAGTGTTCCATGTTCAAATGCAACGAGATCTGGACAACATCCAAGCTTCAGCTGCCAAGTAACATTTGTGCCACACAAATGCCAAGAGACAATCTAACTACCATCCCATGACATTCGATGACGTTACCCTCACTGAATCCCCCACTATCGCGACACCTGCAGGAGAAAGCAGCCTGCTTGATTGACTCCACTTCCATAAACATCCATTCCTTCCACGACTGACACTCAGTACACACTGCTGCTCCTATCTACAAAATGCACCGCAGAAGTTCACCAAAAGTCTGCAGACAGCACTTTCTAAATATTCTCAGACAATCACTTCCATCGAGAAGGACAAGGGCAGCAGATACATGAAAACACCACCACTTTCAAGTTCACATCCAAGCCACTCACATCCTAACTTGGAAATATTTTACCATTCCTTCATTGTCATCAGTCAAACTCCTGGAATTCCAGCCCCCCCTCCCGCCGAATGATATTTGGATCAACCCACAGCAGGTGGACTGCACTGGTTTTGAAGGCAGCACACCACCACCTTCTCAAGGGTATCTACTGACTGGCAATAAATGCTGGCCAACCAGTGACACCCATATCCCATAAATGAATACAAAGTATTTCCATTTGTGAGCGTGGCATGTTGTGGTGATGAATGCAAATAGCTAGAAACATTTTGGCAGTATCAATACCATATAAACAAAAATAATTGGCAAATAAGACTCAAGATCATAGTCAACAAGGGAGCAATTGCAAATGTTCAATCAGAATCCTGAAGGATATATACTGTGATCATTGAAGATCCATGATACAATGTATAACAATAACTCTAACTGCATATAATGGAAACACCCATCCTTTGCATTCATATATTATCAATGAGCTGTGACAATTCTGCTTGGAAATCACAAGCTTCTACCTGGTGGACATAAGTGTATCAGCAATAGAAGGATTACCACCAAATTGTATACAAAGTTAAAAATCGCACAACACCAGGTTATAGTCCAACAGGTTTAATTGGAAGCACACTAGCTTTTGGAGCATCGCTCCTTCATCAGGTGGTAGTCCACCTGATGAAGGAGCGACGCTCCGAAAGCTAGTGTGCTTCCAATTAAACCTGTTGGACTATAACCTGGTGCTGTGTGATTTTTAACTTTGTACACCCCAGTCCAACACCGGCATCTCCAAATCACCAAATTGTGAACATTCATGAGATTATTAAGATCCAATTGTGGCAGAAGAAACAAAGAATGCACACATTAAGTTGATCCATGTGTCCATGTAATATGCCCTAATGGGAGGTGATGGCTTTGTGGTATTATCACTGGACTCTTAATCCAGTGACTTAGATAATGTTCTTGGGACCCAGGTTTGATGCTGGAATTTGCAAACACTAAAAATCTAGAATGAAAAGTCTACTGCTGACCACAAAATCCATTGTTGATTGTTGGAAAAACCCATCTAGTTCACTAATGTCCTTTTATGAAGGAAACTACCTTCCTTACCTGGTCTGGCTATATGTGACTCCAAACCTACAGCAATGTTGTGTGACTCTTAACTGTCCTCTGAGCAATAAATTCTGGCTGAGCCAGAGATGCGTCATTCCATGAACGAATAAAAAAAAGTTGTGAAACCACATGAAACTTCAAAAGTGATACTACTGCACCTCAGAAAAGATACCATTACATTAATTGTCACTTCCAGAATGTGCGGTGCTCACATATAAGAGAAATGGAAGAGTGAACTGGAAAATATAGAATGTAACAGTGTAATTCGTTGTTTAAATGAATGATTTTTTTTTTAAAAATCAGCGCACAGACTGGCGTTCTATTATATGCTTCCTAAAGAAAGTTGGTATGTCTGTACCCAATTTATCAAACCTTTCTCAAGATGCCCATACATAGTTTTAAACATTATATGAATTATATCCTAAATTCACATGGGCTAATTTGTTTTCCAATCTGGATGCCAAATAAAGATATTGGTAGATTAATTTTAATAAAGGAGTCTTAGATAATCATAAGTCTCAAGTCAATTTGGAAGATATTACTTCCAGAGACTATCTTTTTGTCTGTCAGTCAAATTTCCTTTCCATAAACATATGTATAGAATGACAAAACATATTCCTGGATGTGTATCTATTGCTGGTGATATGGCCCAGTGATGAGGCAAAACCAAAGAACATGTCCAAAATCTACCCTCAATAATGACAGCAGGGCATTGTGAAGGATCTATCTTCAATAGAAAGAGGTGCCAGGTAAGTGTAGTTCAGATCTTTTTTCAGTTCTGTCTATTCATGTTATGGGATCTGGCCTAACCCAGGCAAAGTTAAAGACATAAAATATAATCCTACTTCCCAAAACAAAGAAGATCTGCAACTTTTAAACTACCTAGCACTATTATTGTCAAACATTTTTGACAAAGCATTGTTGTTAAGAGCATAAGTATCCTATATATATGGTAGGAAGACCACCAACACATATTAGAGTTACTCAGCCAGGCATTGTCTGCAGAAATGTGTCCTATAATGCTATGACCTAAGGAAGAAGACACTGCTGAAAATGGATTTCAGAAAAGGCTTGGAGTGTGTACCATGCAATATAGCAAACCAAGTGCATTTGAATTGAAAGATCTATTAAAGGGCAATCAAATTATTTGAATAGAGATTGTGTACCTGTTCCAGAATTCTCTACTGTTCATTATCTCAAGATTCCAGATGTACCTGTCTGCTAAGCAATTCCTGCAAAAATCATTAGAAATGATTGGTGTAAACCACTGAGTGTACCATCGAGACGACAACAATTAATTGGACTGAATATGACCTTAACATTTACTATAAACTTGGGATTTCTGGACTTGGGCTTGACATCATGTTTGGAAGTCACATAGCCAAGTTCTCAGAGAAACAGAACAAATTTGTTGAAAAACAAGAGGGAATGAAGATGGTGCATGGCTATCATAGAACTATTTAATTTGCCCATATAGTAGAAATTCAGAGCCAGGTATTCTACATAAGGAACACAATTAGCCTCCGGGATATCCACAGTGTGCAGTGAGCTGAGATCCTAATGAAGTCATAATGTCAAATGGGACAGCATTGAGGAGAAACGGAGGACAACTCATGGAAATGTATAAAACTCCAATTATGCACAATTCACTTGCAAAGATTATCTTGGAAGATGGTGTGGAAGACCATAAGGACACCAATTAACATGCTAACAACACCCAAGAACCCAAGATTCCAACACAATAACAATCAAGAAAATTTATGTGTGAAGTTTAAGTCTCCAGAAAGTTACATCATCACAAGATCCGGAAGGGTTGACACACCACCTATATGTTATGCAGACTCTTAATTTTTCCAGTTCTTGTTTTTGTGTAAATGATTTCACAACTAACATAATGTAGACATATTTTCACTCAGCGTATGTGATTTTATCTTGCGGGAGAAAGGGGATATGTTACTGCTCTAAGAGTTCTGTTGCTTTTAGAACTACATATATTAATATGCCAAGGACCAGAATGAAACCAAGTGACCAACTGCTAGATGCAGTCCAACCAGAAACATGATAGCAAGATGTTGCATGCATACAGTCTCCAATACAAATTGTGGTCTAAGCTGTTAGTAAAGATATTTGAGCTTTTCAAGTAAACTGAATCCACACTACTCAAACTGTGTTACTTGCAAATAACACAAGACAATATTACAAGAGATATTAGAAATCTGAGTAGTTTAGATGCAGATATTTTCAAAATATTGAGGATTTTTTAAAAAACTGCTTTTTGTTTTGGATGGTGGATGGAACTTTTAATTGTTTATGTCGTAATTCTAAAAACTGTTCAGATTATATTCTCTGTTCATCAGCAATTGTCCCATTTGTGCCTCTAAAAGATCAAGAGTTTACTTTATATTGACCTACCAATTATCTATGCACTTTCCAGAATATTGGCAGGAATATTGGGGCGGCACGGTGGCTCAGTGGTTAGCACTGCTGCCTCACAGCACCAGGGACGCGGGTTGAATTCCTGTCTCAGGTGACTGTTTGTGTGGAGTTTGTGCATTCTCCCTGTGTCTGTGTGGGTTTCCTCCGGGTGCTTTGGTTTCCTCCCACAGTCCAAAGATGTGCAGGTTAGGTGAATTGGCCATGCTAAATTGCCCGTAGTGTGAGGTGCATTAGTCAGGGGTAGGTGTAGGGGAATGGGTCTGGGTGGGTTGCTCTTCGGAGGGCCGGTGTGGACTTGTTGGGCCAAAGGGCCAGTTTCTACACTATAGGGAATCTAATCTAATATAATCCATCTTCTAGTTCCACTGAATCAGTGGCATTATCAATCTTCTGGCTGACTATTCAATTCAGACAAAAAAAGTTTTGTATTTAATGTGTGAGAGCTTTAAATATTACCTAAATATTAAATATTGCAAAGCATAAGTAAGCCTGAACATAATTTTCCTACAAAAGATCTTTTCACTACTGCTATGCTATCCTATTCAGACTTGGTGTAAAGAGCAGGTGCCATTTGTCAATTCTATTTTTGTAGCTTTTTACAGCTGTTTTTATGTATAGTTCTCCTTTTGTTGGTATTAGAAGATATACATAATATGAGAGACAAGCTAGTGGAGAACTGTTTACAATACCACTAGGAACCAATTGTACTTAAAATACAATTAATAGAACATAAAGATAGCAAAGAAATGGTGGAGATGAAAAAGGCTTCTTACAATGCAAACTTTTACTGCAGCTTCTAATTGCAAGCGTTTACCATTTATCAGGCCAAATTAAAATTTAATGGTGGTGGTTGCTGTTAGACCAGTTTGACTGTATAACTATGTGGTTGAAGTCATAAAAAATAGATAAAAGCAATGCAAGAGATAATCTGACACCAAAGCCAGACTGCCTGCATTTTCCATTTTGCCTTCAAGCTTATCTACCTACAGGCCCGAGCACGTGTATCTAATGATGGTTGATGGAAATACCTTTGTGGGTCACAGGTTGGCACAGCTATAATATCTGTTGCCTGGGGTTTATAACCAATGTGCAACATAGGTATGCCATGTCAATCAAGATCAAACAATATCCCATCTTTTTCTGCCATCTGCTTATTCCATATAGATTACAATGTGCCTCAGGATGTCCTGAGTTTATTAAAGGTTATACAGAAATACATGTTTTTCTTTTTCTGTTAGACTGGTAATGCAATATGTGCCAAGGGCTTATGCATCAATTTCGACATGGATGTGCAATAAAGCATTTAAAATAAGTAATAAAATAGTCTTGAAAGTCTAAGGGTTAGGAATGGGCCAGCATTAATGGTGTAGCAGGCAGCAACATGATCTGCCTAGTATTTGATATTGTAAATACCACACTCTCCAAGTACCAAGCCAAACAATGCACGCTGCTAAGTTGTCCATGGTTGTCTTGGAGTGCAAACAAGGCAGCCCTGCCCACATTCACCACCTACTATTGCAGCTTATCATCTGGATGCATAACACTTCAAAACTACGTAATTATGTAACATTGTCCTCAATTTTAAATTTCTACAGTTCAGCAACAATAATATAAAGGGATTATTTAATTATTAGTTGAGGTTCCAGTTCTGAAAACCCTCTGTTTGCGTAAGGTACATTTTCTCCTTGTCTTGCCGAATCTCCTCCTGTTGAAAAGGGAGATATGTTTTGTCTACACTAAATAGTTTAAAGGATTTGTCAGTGAAGTTTTGCAAGAAAGGCCCCACACACACCATGAGACTTGCAGCAAAGAAGCTTTGGTGTGGGGAACATTCAAAGAGCAGATATGTATCTGCTGTACCTTGAGAGGAAGTTATTGACAGAAGACTTCACTCACAAAAGTCCATTTTATGACTAATGTCAGAAATGTCTTCTCATAAAATGATATGACACAAGCAACAGACTGCTTTGTGGGATATTGGAAACAAAAACCTCATAACCAGTTAAGAAATTACTAAAGATTTGGTGGGAATATCTAAGTTTATTGTTTATAGATGAATTAGGATAAGGCAAATAGCCATCCTTATCCTTAATCATATCACATTTGCCCACCTATGACAATCAGATGATCTATTGCCACAATAACTCTAGGAAATGGGAGAACATCTCTAGAGATTCATCCATTGAGATACAAAATAAAATTAATTCATGTTAATCTCAATTTAGTTTTATTTTATTTCTTTGGAGCGAGAGGCCCATTACTGTCCTCAAAGATTTCAGAGAGACTGGCAATTTTGTTCTTAGTCATGCTGTAAGGAGCATCAGTTGAAACATTCTGTACCCAGCTTCTTTCGAAATTGCAATTGCAATGATGAAAACCTGAAAAGGTAGTACCACAGTAGAAAGGTTGCAGTTTTCCATGTGAATACAGATTACAGTCTGATAATAATAATATACTGTTGGATAAAACATTAAGCAAGAGATAATTAAAGTTTGTCATACAAGGAAATATAATAATTGTGGGGAAATTTTATTCTGCTATGGAGTGGTCAAAACAAATTGACAAATGATGTTTGGAAGATGCATTTGTGGAACATTTTTGTGACAGCTTCCAAGGACAACATGTTGTGGAAACAATGAGGGACAAAGCTATTTTAGATATTGCATTGCGTAATGAAGCAGATTTAATTAGTCATCTCAGAGTAAAAGAAGCTCCTGGAAGAAAGAAATATAATACAATAGTATACAATATTAAGTTTGAGAGTGACATAATTGAGTCTAAAAGTTTTAAATTTAAAAAAAGCTAATTACATTTCTATTAGGGAGTAGTTGGTGAAGATTGATTAAAAAGTATGGTGCTGAGTAAAAAGTGGGAAACATTGAATGAAATGATTCGATATGACCCAAAGCAGTGATACACTAGAAAACATACTCAGTAATGAAGATCCATTCATGGTTTTCGAGGAAAGTTAGGGATCATCAGAGACTAAAAGAGGTATTCTAATTTTGTGAAGAATAGTTGTACAAGATTAATAGAATTTTAGACACCAGCAAAGTGTCTAAAATTCTATTAATCTTGTACAACTATTCTTCACAAAATTAGAATACCTCTTTTAGTCTCTGATGATCCCTAATTTTCCTCGAAAACCATGAATGGATCTTCATTACTGAGTATGTTTTCATAAAAGAAGAAAAATAGAATAGAGTAAACCATCCATGAATATTTTTAAAAATTGCAAAAGCTTTCATTAATATTCAGGAAGAAAAGTAACCAAAGTAAATGATGGTCCATCATCATGTGAGGCTATCTGACTAAGTCACCCAATGGGGTGAGCCTCTGTCAGCCCTAGGGGACCATCCATGAAAAGCTATTCAGGGAATAATCAGGGGCCACTGTTGTGGAAGGGGAGCTGGGGAATTTAATTGTAAGGATTGTAGGTGGAATATTGGAATGCAGAAAGGAGTACAAGATTGAAACGGAGGGACAATATATAAAGTGGGGATATAAGAAAGCATTGAAGAGAAAGAGATAATGTGGGGGAAAGGGTGGCTTCAACTGTAAGCAACATCAAGGTTTTGATGGAGATGACAATGGATTATTGATTAAATCTTTACTAATATGCACCCAGAGCTGGCACATAAAATGGGCAGATAAAATTTAGTTAGGTTGGATGGGACTTTGGGCATGATCAAGGCCTATGAGATTGTCATGGTGAACTAACAATATGGAAATATGTACGTTCTGTAAGTAACAAGTGTCCACTGCACAGAATGGGGCAGGCGTGGTAAGTATTTCATTATGTGAGGGCAGAGGCTTCAATTTTGAGTGACATGAGGCCCTTCAAAGAACAACAGCAGTACAGAGACATCCACATATTGATAATGAATTCATGTATAAGTACTAAATGCTACTTGAATTTTAAGCATTAACCAACTATGTGGACTCCTAATCTTTGCCGCAAGCAGTCTTGACTATATCATGCAATATTAAGAATCAATCCCACGAATGGATTAGATTTGATTACTTACAGTGTGGAAATAGGCCCTTCGGCCCAACAATTCCACACCGCCCCACCAAGGCGCAACCCACCCATACCCCTACATTTACCCCTTACCTAACACTACGGGCAATTTAGCATGGCCAATTCACCTGACCTGCACATTTTTGGACTGTGAGAGGAAACCGGAGCACCCGGAGGAAACCCACGCAGACACGGGGAGAACATGCAAACTCCACACAGTCAGTCGCCTGAGGTGGGAATTGAACCCAGGTCTCTGGCGCTGTGAGGCAGCAGTGCTAACACTGTGCCACATAGATGGCATATAACTGTAAATAATGTTGACTTTTCCTCATCAGCTGTGCATGCAAATATATGTCTCTCTCCAGATACATCACTCTCTTGTCTGTGGAGACTGTGGAAATACCATTAGTACCTACAAGAGACAAAGCAAAGAATGCATTGTGACCAAAGGGTAGAGGTTGTGCATGATAAGAATATATTGATAGTGGAGTTAATGATAGAATAACATAACAATGATGTTTATTTGGCAAGTGAGACAAGGAGGTTTCAGCATCTACACAACACTGGTGCGTGTCCTTGCAAAACTCCCGTCCTTTTAGGGGATGAGGACTCAAATGTTGGTCATTTCACCACCCATTTGGTTTTTTTTAGCCTTATTTTGGCCTATTTTCTCCTGGAATGAGAAAGGGAGGGATTGAGGGAGATTAGGGTGGGTGGCACAACTGTTGGTATGAGGGTAGGGGTTGAAAGTGGTGAGTTGTCCTGAGTGAGTAAATTGGCAGGCAGAGGGTATGCAGGGTTAGTATGTCAGGAGGGTTGGCGTGGTGAGAGTGGGTTAGGGAAGATATTGCATGCAATAATGAGAATGGTAGAGCTTGAACCTTAGTGGGAGGTGGATGCCGTAGCAGAGATAAGGTTGAGTGTGAGTTAGCAGAAAGAACATGGCGGCAATTACCCTAGTGGATCAGTAAAGGACATTGACCTTTTTTGTGGTACTGTTAAGCATTTCTCTGGACTATGAAGACCTTACTGACCCCAACCTCAGACCAGGCTGGTGTTATGACCTCCTCTGAAAGTCCAGGTGTGAGAAGATGTCCCTCCTTTGCACTCCTTGTCCACAGGGCTCACAGATTCCTGTTCATAAAGCACAGTGCCAACCTTACCTGTGTGCTATGCCTAGGGCAAATGTCTCTCCCTGTGCAGGGTAGTTCTGGATTTCCTGCACTTGACTGGGTGCAGAATGGAATTTTATATATGACATCGGTTCCAGGGATCTTAGGCTATCCAGGCAGTGGTGTGTACTTCTGCCCATAGTCAATGGGACAAACAGGCTAGCATAGGACAAGAGGGGTGCCATTGGAAGTTGGAACCTAGTTATGGGATGATTGGATGAGAAATCTCACTCGACCACACCAAAATCTACCATTAAACTTGAGGAAAATGGCAATTAGCTGATTTCTGGTAGAATTCGGCCTTAAGAATCTACCCTGAAAACATTCCCTGAACTCCTCATCCATTTGCAAGGATGCTGTTCAGGGCTGGAGGGGTTGAGCTATAGGGAGAGGCTAAATTGGCTGGGTCTATATTCCCTGGACCATCGAAGGCTGAAGGGTGACAATATAGCGGCTTGTAAAATTATGAGGGACAGGGATAGAGTGAATAGCCAAGGTCTTTTTCCCAGGGTAGGGGAGTGCCAAACTAGAGGGCATAGGTTTAAAGTGAGAGGGAAAAATTTAAAAGGGACCGAGAAGCAACTTTTTCATGCAGAGGGTGGTGTGTGTATGGAATGAGCTGCCAGAGGAAGTGGTGGAGGTAGGTACAATTATAACACTTAAAAAGGCATCTGAATGGGTACATGAATAGGAAGGGTATAGAGGGATATGGGCCAAGTGTTGGCAAATGGGATTAGATTAATTTAAGATATCTGGATGGTATGGATGAGTTGAACTGAAGGGCCTGTTTCCAAGCTGATCAACTCTATGACTCTCTACTGCTTTATCCCATGTGAATTTTCCAGTCAATATGTAGATTATGATCTCCTATGATAATTGCCATGTCTTTATGACAAACTGCTATTATTTCTACCTTTATGCTCCACACTACTATATGGATATAATCCAGTGCCACTTCCTTATAAAGGTTAAGGTAGTGAAGGGAGGCACCCAGGCCGTGGAACAAGCACACACAGGCCCTTTCAAAGTCTCCTTTCAATATAATCCAGAGGTGGCCAAACTCTCCAACCCTTGGAAGTTCAAGCTGAAGAGAGTCCACTCACCTCCAGCAAGACGTTTCCCAGATTGTCAGGATCACTCAGGTACAAAGTCTCCCAGGGTCACTTTGTTAAACCTCCAGGGCCAACAGGTTTCATGCTAAGCAGGTTCCCTTCAGCTTCAGCTGTGAAATCTGGGACAGTATTAGGTCTAGTGGGAGGGAAATTTAAAAAAGCCTTTTTAAGGAAACATAGGTGACAGTGCACTGCATATGAGCTGTCACATTTGGATAAACTTGATTTGATTTTGCATTGCATTCCTTTGTTTGAGATGTGTGTCACCCTGACCTTCAGTATGCCAGCATGATGCCTAACTTTATGTTGATACAGGATATACTGTCCAAGTCCATGTTGGCAACCTGCTCAACATGTGGAAGCAAGATGTGAGGTGGGGGCTAATAAAAGGTCTTGCCGGCATGAATATCCCTTGTGGTCAAACATCCCTATTCTTTCCCTGTCTCAGTGCAAAAGTGTTGGTGTGAATGAAGTGGTCAGTGATGTGTACAGTACACAGAGAGACAATGCATTAAGATGACCAGGGTTTACCAAGGTATTTCCTGACACATCAACATGACAGGAGGCCCAGCAGAGGTGGCAGCCTCTTTAGACTAAGAGAGTTATATCAGACATGTAACATTAACTCTGTCTCTTCACAGTTGCTGCGAGACCTGCTGAGTTTCTCCGGCGTTCTCTTTGTTTGATACAACAATATTTATGACCTCAGGTACTCAAGTTGTCCAGGTCCAAATGCAGAAAGACCTGAAAAATATCTGGGCTTGGGCTTTTTTTTATATTCATACATGGGACAAGCACATTACCAGCTAGGTCATCATTTATTGCTCATCCCAAATTGACCAGAGGGCAGTTAAGAGTCAAGCACATTGCTGTGCGTATGGAGTCACATGTAGGCCAGACCAGCTAAGGATTTGATCTATTTAATTTGATTTATTATTATCATATGTACCTAGGTACAGTGCAAAGTTTTGTTTTGTGTGCAGTACAGGCAGATCATAACATACAAGGTCATACAGATCATTAGATGCTTAGACATAGCAAGGTGTACAAAGTTAGAACTACACAGAAAATATGCAAAAGCAAGACTGACGTTCAATTTGAAATTTGAGAGGTCCATTCAGCAGTCTAAAAACAGCAGGGAAGAAACTGTTCTTTAACCTGTTGGAATGTGTGTTTAAGCTTTTGTATCTTTTGCCTGATGAAAGAGGTTGGAAGAGATTATAACCAGGTTGGGAGCGATCTTTGATTATGTTGGCTCCCTCTCCCCCACAAGAAGAAGTATGGATGGAGTCAATGGATGGAAGGTTGCCTTTCATGATGGCTTAGGCTGTGGTCACACTCTCTGTAGTTTCTTATGGTCCTGGGCAGAGCAGTTGCCATACCAAGCCGTGATGCATCTAGATAGAATGCTTTCAATGGTGCATCAATAAAAGTTGGTGAGGGTAGCAGTTTCCTTGCCTAAAGGGCATTAGTGACCCAGATGAGTCTTTCCCAACAATAAATGATGAATTCATGGTCATTATTAGACTCTTAATTCCAGATTTGTATTGAATTTAAATTCTACCTTCTGCCACATGATTTGAATCTCGGTCCCAGAACATTACCTGAATTAACAGTCTCTGAATTAACAGTCCAGTGCCTCCCCCATTGACAAGTGGCATGTAACAATTATGTCAACAAATGTCCCAGACAATAGTCATCCCCAACAAGAGAGATTTAGCCATTGCCTCTTAACTTTCAAAGGCATTACCGTCACTGAATCCTCACTATCAATATCCTAGGATTACCACTGACCAGAAAATGATTGGACTAGCCATATAAATACCGTGGCTGCAATAGAAGCTTACAGATAAAAATTCCGCAGTGAGTCATTCATCTCTTGATTCCCCAAAGCCTGTCCTTCACCTGTAAGGCACAAGCCAGGAATGTGTTGCAATATTCTCCACTAACCTGGATGAGTGCAATTTGAATAACATTCAAGAAATGTCACATTTCCTGGACAAAGCAGTCCACTTGATTTGCACCACACCCACAAAGCTTTGACCCTTCACCATCAATGCTCAGTTGCAGTCGTGTGTATCATGGACTGCAGAATTTCATTGAGATTCCTTAGAGTAGCACCTTCAAAACCCACGAATACAACTTTCTAGAAGGACCAGGGCAGCAAAACTGTGGGAACACCACCACCTGCAACTTCTCCTCTCACCTTCCTGACTTGGAAATAAATCACTGTTCTTTCACTGTTGCTGGACCAAAAATCTGAAATTCTCTCCCTAACAGCATTATAGGTCTACCTATAGCAAATGACTAGTAGCAACTCAAAAAGGCAGCACACCATCACCTTCATAAGAGTACCTAGGGATGGGCAATAAATGCTGGTCCAGCCAATGATGCCCATATCTCATTAATAAACAATTAAAAAATTGATAATGCTGAAATTTACAGATTCAAGTCGTGATTTGATCTTGGCTTATGTAAAAATTCGTACTGAACTGAAGATTTTTACTTTTCCTGTCCCTCTAAAACATGCTGCCATTCAAAAGATTCCTGAATGTTGACATTTGATTGGAGCATGGTGGGGACCTCTTTTCTGTCCATTTTTGTGGCAAAACTGTTAATATACAAATTGAGAACACATTCATAATTTTAGTGCAACTAGCACACCAACGAAATCCTTTCAAAGTGTTTTATTTCCAATCTCTGCGACTGAGTAGATATTAGATTTACAATTTATGATGACACTTTTTTACCTTATCTGTTAATTATGATGCAAATGAATCATTTATTTGATTTCAGTACAATATTGCAAAAACAAAGTAAATTAGTCAGTAAATATTAAAATTTAGAAGGTGTTGCATATATGATAATAAAATTGCAATAGTGAACTTTGTGTAAGGATGTGAGGTTACTGCACTTTAATCTATGCTTAGTTGAAACAGGATGCAAAATTAAATAAATTCACAATCCTTTTAAATATTTATCAGAAACAAGGAAAAAGGAATAACTTGCATTTTAGTAGCTCATTTTTATTCCCCCCACCCCCCCCCCCCACCCCACCAACCAAACCAAGTTCTTTCCTATAGTGTAGAAAACTGAAAAGTAATTTTTGAGATTGACTGGAATTGCATGGTTTGGCTTATCATAATTAGAAAATCTGGTTCATATTAAAATATCATCTGTCCTGGACATCTCACTAATTCATTTAGAAACAGCTGTACAATTACAGACAACAGTATTATCCATTACAAATAAAGCACATTAAGTTTGCAGGGTCATTTTTTTCATAAATCTAACAAGCAATCTCCATGTCAATTTTATTCATTATTTATGGCCTTGCCATTATAATATGTATTTTCATAAGCATCATAGGCTGTCCTTTATTGCTCTAAAGATTTTTTTAAAATCAGTTTATAAAAAAACCAAGAAAGGTAGATTTTTAAATGTTAGAATGGCCTTCTTCATGGTGAATGTTTTTCCTATATTTGCGTGGTCTGTAAACTATGCACTAAGTGTACGTTTTTAACATAGAGGCACTAAATATTCTTGAGTGATTGCACTTGACTTATTATTGGGATCTAAGTGTTTCTTAAATTGGATAGAATATAAAACAGATTTGTAATTTACTGTCACTTATATTTTTTCCAAAAAAACAGTGAAAAGTGTTTTAATTGCAATACTCAGGCACCTATATTAATAACAGAAATCATATATAAAAAGTTTAAAAATTAAGATAAAATCCATCTTCAAGGAAAATAACAGAACCCACGTTCTCTACTGCTGCAGAAATCTGACATTGAAGCCGTTGAATCCACGGCGGTTAGAACCCCAGGCCAGACCCATCACAGCTCTGAAGCCACTGAAGCAGGTCACCCCTTCATCACCAGGATGCAGCCGCAATGGCAATGAGGAGCAGAACACACACCGCCTTCGCCATTGGACCAACCTCCCAATACATCCTTCCTCCACCAGCTGGCCAACCATGAAGCTGTCACGCCAGAACTCAGGCCCACAGAAATGATGCTGCTAAAGCCGCTTCTGAAACTATTGCCGCCATGAATGGTCTCCCTCCAATGATGCTCTTCACCAGAAGGTAACTAGAAAGTTAAACTAAGAAAAATAAAGAATGCAAATAACTGATATATATTGTGAATTCTAAAGACTCTTAATTGCATCCATGCCATTAATAAATTATTATAAATGTACAAGATTCAGTTTTGAGCTAAGGTAACAAAATTTAATTTACGCCCGTTAACTTCCATATTTTCCTGCTGCTGTCATCAGATATCTGACTTTAAACAATAGGTCTCATCCAAATGCTTCTGCCAGGAAAATAAATTGCACAGGCAAGGACTACAAAACTCAACATTTGTGAACTAACATCTCTGTGCAGCGCTACAAATACTCACATTACATTTCTGTTGTAAGGAGTGCTCTTGCACAAACTGTACAAGATCTTCACTCCCAATATAAATCTACTAATAAATAACTACACTAAAAACAGAAACATTTAGCTGTTCTCATGCATTTCATACACAGTGCATTAAACGCATACATTCCAAAATCACATAAAATGCCAGCTTGTCAGAAACTAATACTTTTTAGCCACAGTGTCGATTCAATTTATGATTTCATGGAAAAGGATGAAGAGAAATAAACAGCAGAATCTTCCCAGGCCATGAACAATGTGAGCTATGGTGAGAAATTTGGGAGATACCTAAAAAAGCCTTATTTTACAGCCAGTGAAACTAAACAAAATCACATTTTACAGCCAAGTCTTGGACGTTGAGACAAGAGTTTTGCTAATTAGCAGTGAGATGTTTGTTAAATGGGGATTATTGCTCATTATTCTCCTTATTACGACTCAATTTTGCCTGACTAAAATGGAGGCTCCCATTATCCCACCTGCTGGATAGATATCGAGAAATCCCAACATGAAAGTCAGAGAGAGTACCTGGCGTCTCCTGCTCATTGCTTGTTCCTCCAGATCTCCATGTCGCAAACCTGGCACCAATGTCTCAGAACATGCTGTATGGTCAGTAGCTGTACCACCCCATGTGCACTGTCACTGCCAGTCTCTCCTTATTATCAGAGAACATCTGATTTCACCAACAGAATGCTTCTGCATTGCCATTTCACAATTTGGAGCACACTGACATCTTTCATTGGAATGCTGCTATTTCAGCTGCTAAGATACTTTACATGTAGGGACAAGGACCAAGGATCTTACTTAACATTCACTCACTTCACCTCGATATGGATACTCACAGCATCTCTGTCTTGCCTTGCATTTTCTCTCCCAGAACTTAAAATGTTCATTGTACTTCTGCCTTATCTTGGAGTTTAGCGCAAACAGAAAGCCAGGTAGCTTGCCGTACTTGTCAGCAGTCAGCAATCAAGGACATTTGCTGAACAGTACAGTATTACATCAACCTCACATCTGTAGCTGGCACATGATATGTATGTACAAAACATACTGCCTGAGATTCATCAATGGCCACATCTCAAAGTCGAAGGAAATAGTCCTTAGTCAATTCCAATAAGCCAGCATTCAGTCAATGATAGCCTCTCATATCAATTCAGGGACTTGGTCCAGTCTGGCAGCCAGTCTGGGTAGTTAGGATCGAGGGTTCTGTACCTCTGCAGTCTGGGAGTGGGTATGGTCAACCTTTAGGTTTAGTACAATCTAAAGAGTTGCAGGAACATAGTCTGAAGTTGTACAAATACCAGTCAGGGTTTTGGTCATTCATCATCTGGGGCTTTCTGGCTCAGTGGTTGAAGGTAGTGAGCCATGGTCAGTCTGAGTGTGTGTCCACTAAAAGTCAAGGAGGGGAGAAGTATTTTCGGGAGTCCCTATTGTGTGAGAGATGCTGGGTATTACAATACTGAGTTGGGAATTGTGGTGACATAGTATATAAGGGGAGGAGACAATAGAGCATGGGAGGGAAAGGAGTGGTTACAGTCTTCACCTGTCAGGGCCATGATCCTCTTCTTGAGGGGAGGGATGATTAACTCACCACCTGTTTTTGCTGTGGGCTGTTATCTCCGGGGATGACAGGGAAGGATTGAATGATGTGAAAGTGGATGGCACAGCAGTTAGTGTTGATGCAGATGGAGGAAAGGTTCACATGTGTCCTGTGTGAGTGAGTAGGCAACACAGAGGGTATATAGGGTTAGTAGTGTTGGGGTTTGGGTTGGGACAGAAGGTGTTGCATGCAATAGTGAGAGTGACAGCATGAACCTTGGTGAGACGTGGGTACCAAAGCAGAGAGAGAGAGAGCAAATGTACAGTCACAGAGAAAGTAGTGGCATAAGAGATTGCTGCTTGGCATCCTCAGGCCTGGCAAGGTGATGGGGTCTGCCTCCTAATCAACACCACCTGGTGTTCAGATGTGGCAACCCTGGCAAGTTACTGCTCTCTGGATCTACAATATCTTACAGGAAAGTGCCTGTTGTGTGAGTTCACTTCTGCTATCCTGGCAATAATCTACATCCTACCTCATGCAAAAGTGAAGAGAGCACTTGACGAAGTATACAACACTACAAACCAACAGTCTTGAGAAAGAGTACCCCAAGGCCTTGTTCATCACAGCCATTGACTTCAAACAGGCCAATCTCAAGGACATGCTACCAAAATACCATCATCACGTCTCCGGTCCACCAAAGGTCTGAACATCCTTGACCATTGCCATACAACCAATGCCTACTGCTCCATCCCCCATGCGCATTTTTGAAATTCAGATCTAAACACTGTGCCTCACCTCCAGGCTTACAATCAGAAATTGAAGCGTGAGGACCCAGTACAGAAAGTAGTGCAGTGTTGGTCTGAGGCAATGGAAGGGCCTCTACGGGATTGATTAGAATCATGGTCTGGTCTATATTCATGAACTCAGTGGCCAACCTAAATGAGTATGCAACTACGACCATAGACTTCATCAGTAAGTGTGTAGAAAACTGTGTGCCGAGAAAGCTAATCTGAATGTTTCGTCACCGGAAATCATGGATGAATTAGGAAATTCACTCCTTACTGAAGTCCAGATCTGAGGCTTACAAGTTGGTCAACATTGACCCATACAAGAAACCCAAGTATGACCTTTCAAAGGCCATCAGAAATGCCAACAGGTTATACCAAACTAAGGTGGAACCTAGACCAACCACACAGAACCTGTTGTTTGCGGCAAGGCTAACATGACATAATGAGCTGCAAAATGAAGTAAAACAGCGTCTTAGCCAACAGTACATCCCTATCCGAGCTCAATGCATTTCATGCTCACTTTCAATAGAAGGTCTGTGAAATGATGTCAACTACCCCAATAACCTCAGATGCAATTGTACCCATGGGCACCGACACAGACGTTAGATTGGCCTTCTTCAGAATGTACCCACAGAAAGCAACTGGTCCAGGTGGAGACCCTCGTCATGCACTCAGATCCTGTGTGGACCAACTGGTGGGAGTATTCGCAGGCATCTTTAACCTCTCCATACTATGATCTGAAGTTCTCACCTGCTTCAAGAGGAACACTATCCTTCTGCTGCCAAAGATATATCATGCAGCATGCCTTAATGACTACCACTTGGTCACTCTGTTATCCATAATTATGAAATACTTCAAGATGCGAGTCATGGCTCAAATCAACTCCACCCTCCCAAATTGCCTCGATCCTTTGCAATCTACCTAATGGTGCAACAGGTTCATAGCAGATACCATATTCATTGCTGTATACTTATCCCTGAAACATCTGGATAACAAGGATAACTATGTCAGGCTCCTTATTGATGACAGTTCTGCTTTCAACACCATAATTCTAAACAAACTCATCTTTAAGCTCCAAGACCTAAGTCTCAGCTCCACCCTCTGTGACTGGATCCTCAACGTTCTCAAACATAGACCGCAATCAGTAAGAGTGAGTGACAACATCTCAGCCACTAAAATCCTCAGCACTGGTGCCCCACAAGGCTGCATACTCAGCCCCCTACCATACTTTTTATACATTCACAGCTATATGGCCAAATTCTGCCTCAACTCCATTTACAAATTTGCTGATGACACCACCATTGTAGGTTGGATCTTAAACAAAAACGAGACAGAATACAAGAAAGAGTTTGAATGCTTAGTGGCATGGTATATGAACAGCAACCTCTAAATCAACATCATCAAAATGAAGGAGCTGGTGATTGACTTTAGGAAGCGGAGTGGTGAGCATGTCTCTGTCTCAATGGTGCTGGAGTGGAGACAGTCACAGTATCATGTTCCTGGGATGATGATCACCAACAATCCTGCTCCACTCACGTCGGCATGATAGCCAAGAAAGCACAATAATTTCTCTACTTCCTCAGGAGGTTAAGAAAATGTGATATGTCCACAAGGACTCTTCCTAGTTTTTCTCGATGCACCATAGAAAGCATCCTATGTGGATGCATCACAGCGTGGTATGGCCATAATTTGGAAGGCTGTGTGGCGAGAGGAGACTTACAATGAGAAGGAGAGGCAAAACCATGGAGAGAATCAAAAACAAGAATGAATCTTAAAATTAGTATATATCTTGATTGAAAGCAAATATAAATGATAAGGGAGAGGGACTTAATAAGTTATGACATTGAACAGAGTTTTGAATGATCTCAAGTTTATGGAATTAAAACGTCTGTGGCAGACCAGCCAGAAATACATTGGAATAGTTAAGGTTAAATGTAGAAAACTAATGAATAAAGATTTCAGCAGCAGATGAGCTGACATGGGCAAATTGGGCAAAGTTGTGGTGGAAGTCGGTAGCCTTAGTGATGGCACAAATATGAAGCAGAAGCTCATCTTGAGAACAAGAGTGAGCACAGGTTTATTGACTTGCTGGCTTATTCTCTGACTGTTGCCAGGGAGAGAAATGGAGCTGATAGCTAGGGGATGGTATTTGGAGTGGGAAAACAAAATAATCTGTTCGGTCTTTTTTTTAATTGGAGAAAATCTATGCTCATCCAGAGTGGAGTCAGATAATCAGGCAAATAATTTAGCAACACTTAAAGAGTTGACAGAGGTAATGGTGAGGTAAAACTGAGTATGATCATTGCACATGTCAAAACTCCTGCTGTGTCTTTAAATAATGTCACTGACACGCACCATGTAGATGAGAAAAGGAAGCAGCTAAGAATCGATCTTAAGGGACACCAGAGGTATTTTTGTTGTACTGCAGCATCATATTAGGCAAATATTGCTTTCTTTACAAGATCAACATCCATGTCAGATTTATTTGAAAGTTCCTTCTTGGAAATCCTCTTCTTCAGAATGAACTTCTATTCATGCCTATGTATCTATAGAAGCCATCACGTTTTCTTGCATTGAATATCATGGTGTAGGCCTGGCTAATTCCTAATGGGACTTCATTGTCAAAAGGGATTCCAGCAGTACAACTAAGGAAATCTCATGGGTAAACATCACTGCACCATCAGAATAGAGAGTGAAATATCTTTAAATGGACATTTCTGTCCTGAAAATTAGAAGGCTCTGATTGAAAGTATTGTGCAAGAC
The DNA here is from genome assembly GCF_047496795.1 of Chiloscyllium punctatum. Taxonomy (NCBI): domain Eukaryota; kingdom Metazoa; phylum Chordata; class Chondrichthyes; order Orectolobiformes; family Hemiscylliidae; genus Chiloscyllium; species Chiloscyllium punctatum. The sequence goes on from NC_092748.1 coordinate 73,588,072, forward strand.
TGAGGCAGATATGCGTTTGAGGCCAATTAGAAAGTCTGCAACAAGACTCTCTCTTTTCAGTATGAGAACTTGGACTCTTTAGCATAACTTTTCATTGCCAAATATGATTGGCATTGTGCAAAGAAATTCTCACCCAAGACTTTCTTTCCCAACATGGAGTATGGTACCTTTGTTGGAACAGAAAAGAACAAGCAATGTATAACTACATCAAAAGCCACAGAATTATGATCGTGGGACATGTCTTTACTATCTTGAAGAAACAGTTTTGGCTTGTCAATATCAACAGTCTTTTTTCCACCTGTTGCACATTGCATAAAATTATAATTAATTGTGCAGTGTTAATTTTAGGCATGGATATGTTGGATTTTTGGGATTGTGCAGCAGAGCCAACTAAAATTTTAATTTTAATGTGCAAAGTTTACACCTTAAGATGCATATTTCATTATGTGCATAAACACACCGTATAATCAATGCAACTAATACATGCTTTTTTGAAGATACAATAAATTCTATCTGATGACACAGGCCAGGAAGGTCAGCCTAGTAAAAGTCACCAAGCACCAACCAACTACCATTATCAAGCAGCCTGAGCAAGCCAGTGATCTAACGTCAGGCAGCTGAAGTACAGCCATCCACCTGTCTCAGCTATCTAGTTTTAGCTATCAGTGGTCCATCTGTGATCTGCCACATTGAGCCCAATTCAGAATTCAGCAGTCAATCACCAGCTAATTTGCAGCTCATTGCAGGAACAGAACTGGAAGCTTACAACAGGTGAAATGAGGTTAAAAGAAATAGCTAGGATTTGAAGCAATAGGGAAAACTTGTGGAAGATATTATAAATGAATCTACAAAAAAAACAAAATTGTTGCAGCAGTAACTGCTCATTGGCAAAAAACGCCTTGTGTTACTTGGTTCTTGTGGATTAGAATTACATTTGATTATAATCAATAATGCTGGAAAGATATGCAGATTAAATGAGTTCTCTATTGCTTCCATTTTAATCCTCAAATGTCACAGCCCTTGCTAAAACTTAGTCTGCAGATAAAGGAGGGAGTCTACATTACAAGGTATCTCTTATAATTCTGTCCATACACATTAGCACAATGTTTTGGTCATTTCTGGTATTTGAGATACAGCAAGCATGCAGAGCTGCTGAATGATGAGTACATTGTCCCCATTGCCAAGATGTCAGGAATGGTGGGCCATCAGTGGTTGCCTACTAACTATAATTTGAGGGACTGGAATTCCTTTTGCTTCAAGAACATAGAACATAGAACATAGAAGAATACAGCGCAGTACAGGCCTTTCGGCCCTCGATGTTGCGCCGATCGAAGCCCACCTAACCTACACTAACCCACTATCCTCCATATACCTATCCAATGCCCGCTTAAATACCCATAAAGAGGGAGCGTCCACTACTGCTACTGGCAGGGCATTCCATGAACTTACGACTCGCTGAGTGAAGAACCTACCCCTAACATCCGTCCTATATCTACCCCCCCTTAATTTAAAGCTATGCCCCCTTGTAATAGCTGACTCCATACGTGGAAAAAGGTTCTCACTGTCAACCCTATCTAACCTCCTAATCATCTTGTATACCTCTATCAAATCACCCCTAAACCTTCTTTTCTCCAATGAAAACAACCCCAAGTGCCTCAGCCTTTCCTCATAGGATCTTCCTACCATACCAGGCAACATCCTGGTAAACTTCCTCTGCACCCGTTCCAGTGCCTCCACATCCTTCCTATAGTATGGCGACCAAAACTGCACACAATATTCCAGGTGCGGCTGCACCAGAGTCTTATACAACTGCAGCATGACCTCAGGACTCCGGAACTCAATTCCTCTACCAATAAAAGCCAGTATGCCATATGCCTTCTTCACTGCACTATTTACCTGGGAAATGGCAGGCTTAGTGTGAGACATGTGCAAATCATCAATTGGTGCTGGGGATGATGGCAAAAAAAACAGTCCTTTCCCTCCTATTTTCTTTAGTGTGCATTGCCAAGAAATTTTCATTGCCCAGGAATTTAATGGTTAAATACCTTGCCTTCTGGTGGAGGTGAGAATGCCACTGCTTATATTGCTGCTGGAGCTCTCCAAATTAACATTGTTTGTTAACCTCATGCAAATGTTAGATTAGTCACCCTGCCGTGCTACAGGAACTTGTATATAGTTGCTAAGTTATGCAAATTTTAAATATCATAATTACATAGCCAGCTGAATGCAATTTTCAAGGGAACAGGACTTCATGAGCCTAATTGATTAAGCAAAAAAACACAAGGATACAGTTAACATGGCTATTATTGAAAAGAAACTTACCATTTGGTAACATCCTTATTGTATTTTGAACAGCAAATAGCAATGATTGTTGATAAAGAGATGTCTTTTGACAAGTAGCATCTTGGGGGACTTAATTAAAGAAACTATGAATTGTCAGTGTCACGTATCATATAGCCTAGTGCTCAGTTGCCACATGGAGTCAATTGATTTTAAAAATAATGCTCACAATACCGCAGTATCACTACTGTGATATCAGGCCTTAATAGTACTATTGAAACTATTTCTGACTTTATCCAGGTGTAATATGACATTTTAGATATTCTAAAAAAGTAATTTAACAATTTGTGTCTTGTGCACTTCGTGGGTTGCTGAACTACAAGAGGCCAGGGAACGCCTGGCTCTTGCAAAGCCAATGCTGAATTAGCTGTCAGCCAACAAGGAATAAAGGAATAGTTTACAAAGGAATAATGCACAATGAATGCAAAGTATCAGAAATCAAATTCTTCTGAAGAAGAAATGAAAGAATCTTGATAGGAATTATGAAAGCTTTCTAATGGACAACACTTTGAATTATTCAGTTACAAAAAAGGTCATAAATGACATTATTTTATTTTTCTTGTTTGAAGAATCCTTAGCATGTCGTGCAATATATCGAACTACAGCTAATCAATAACTAATATAATGATGCACCATTACTTGTATTAACAACTCACGATGGCAACAGTGAGTATAATATACATTGCAACAAATCACCAAGACTCCTTAGACTGCACCTTCTAAGCCTACAAGCTCAATCACTTAGAAAGACAAACACAGCAGATGTAGAAGAACACTATGACCTACAGGGTATCCAATAAGCCATGCACCATCCTTACTTGGAACAATGTCATTCTTCTTTCACATCTGCTCTGTCAAAATCCTGGAACTCCCTCCCTACCATCACATGGATGTGAGTGTTTCAAGAAAACAGTTCACTACCACCTTCTCAAGGGAACTTAGAGAGGAGAAAAGCAAGGTCCACATACTGTGAACAAATAAAAAGAAATGAACTATGACATAGTGCTAGTTCCGAGGAAGTGTCCAACCAATCTTTTGTTTATGAACTAATGATGAAACAGATGAGATCACAGAGTCATTGAATGTTACTTTTGTTTTTAGATTGCCTTTCATATGGAACCCAAAAGACCAAGATGTCCACTGGGAGACACCAGGGTTACACCAGGGTTGCAGTTGATGCATATCACCATTCCAGATCTTTTGGTTGTTTCCAGGGCAACATCAGCAACATTTATGCAACAGTTATCAAAATGGTAAATTCACATAATTATTCAGTTCATATTGTCAGGGAAAAGTGATAATTAAATTCTGCTGAACTACTTTAAAGGAACTGCATTGAAATATTCATTAATAAAGAGGAAGTGCATTTTTTGTTTTAAAGTATTGGTGCATTAAGAATGAAATAATTAGTTTTTCAAAGAAATGATGCCATTTACTGATGATAGTAATTATTTCTAAATCAGTAAAACATGGTTAAATATTTCTCCTTACTTTATATGGGTTAATATAATAAATGTGTTATCTTACCAAATCTCTTGGGAACCTGTGAGTGCATCATTCTGTCTGATAGATAATTGAACAGTTTTTTTTGTGATTGCAAAGCACAAGATGTTTTTTTTAATTTTGCATTTGAAAATAAGATATAGCATTTATTCCTATGTGATGTGGACCAAAGAAAGAGTGGCTATCTCATAGGGTTAGTTATTGTTCTGTTGCATGTTGTTCTAAAAATGTTTGGCAGTTTATTGGACACATTGTAGTGCTGTTTTGATATTATCCACAAAACCTACATTATTCCCTTTTAATTGGTTTCAGCTTGAAAATTTTATATTTAGTTAAATATCAGCATTTTAAATAATTATTATTCTGAATAATTAGGGTGAAGAGGTTTGCTTTTTAATTAACAACTTGTGGTGCACAGATATTGCAACCCTGGGCAGCCATTGCTCCCCAACCTTGAATTCCTCACCATCAAATGCCGCCCCTTCTATCTACCATGGGAATTTACTGCAGCTATACTAACTGCTGTGTACATACCACCACAAGCAAGGGTTGAGGAAGCTCTGGATGTGCTGTACTCCACCACTAACACCCTGGAGACGGAACACCCCGAGGAGTGACTTTAGTCAAGCCAATCTAAGGAAGGTGTTGCCCAAGTACCACCAGAACATTACCTGCCCCACCAGGGGCCCGAACATTTTAGATGGCTGCTACACCACTGTGAAGGATGCCTACCACTCCACACCCTGCCCTCATTTCAGGAATTCCGATCAGAATGCTGTGTTTCTTCTCCTGGCTGACAGGCAAAAACTCAAGCAGGAGATCCCCTCTCGGATACAGGTCCAGTGCTGGTCGGAGGAGGCAGAGGATCAACTCTGGTGCTGTCTGGAATCGGCTGATTGGGCCATGTTCAAATAGTCCACAGGTGCCTTGGACGAGTACACCACCACTGTTACCGACTTTATCAGCAAGTGTGTGGAGGACTGGATACCGAGGAAGTCAATCCAGATGTTCCCCAACACAAAATCCTGGATGAACCAGGACATACAGAAACCACTAAAAACCAGGCATGAGGCCTTCAGCTTAGGAGACTCACTCAAATATAAGGAATCCAAGTATGACCTTCACAAAGCCATTAAGAGAGCCAAGGATCAATACCACTCCAAACTAGAGACCTAGACAGACACCCAGCAACTATGGCAAGGACTGAATGACATCACAGGTTCTAAAAAGAGACAGTGCAGGATAGCAGATGATAACATATCCCTCCCAGATTGTCTCAATGCCTTCTATGTTCGCTTTGAACAGAACTTTGACAAAGAGGTCACACCTATTCCGACAAGTCCTGACAAACCTATCCCTGAACAGTCACTGAATCAGAGGTCAGATCAGTTTTCCTTCGTATGAATCCCAGGAAAATGATGGGACCAGACGGAGTACCAGGCAGAGGTCTTCTCGGACATCTTCAGCCCCCTGCAGCAGGCCACTGTCCCTGCCTGTTTCAAGATTACCAACATCATCCCCATGCCTAAGAAGACTCGTGCAGCATGTGTCAATGACTACTGCCCAGTGGCCCTAACTTCGTTGGTCATGAAGTACTTTAAAAGACTGGTCATGGCATTAATCAACTCCAGCCTCCCCACTACTCTTGAACCATTCCAATTTGCCTATCGGACCAACTGATGTTTCCTTTCTGTTCCAAACTTGTATATTCCAAACTTGTGACCTCTACCATATTACTTGCTCTTCACTCCTCCCTAGAACATCTTGACACCAAGAACAGCTAAGGATGAATCCCACTCATTGACTACAGTTCAGCCTTCAACACTATTATCCCCTCGAGACTGATTTTAATCTTAGTGATCTAGGACTAAGCCCCACTCTCTGCAACTGGATCCTCAGTTTCCTGACCCACAGGTCACAATTAGTGAAGACTGGGGACAATATTTTATTGTCACAAACACTCAACACTGGAGTCCCCTAGGGGTGCATATTCAGTCCCCTACTGTATGCACTGTATACCCATGACTGCATCGACAAATGCAAGACTAATGGCATTTACAGGTTCACTGATGACACCACCATAGTTGGTTGAATCTCAAATGGCGACGAAACAGACAGCAGACGAGAAGTGGAAGAAAAAATGGTGCACTGAGAACAACCTAGCTCTCAATGCTGGCAAAACCAAGAACTCATTATTGACTTTTGGTGGGATGTTACTCATGCCCCCCTACACCTTAATGGCACAGAGATGGAAGGAGTGGAGAGTGTCAAGCTCCTGGGAGTGGTCATCCACAACAAGCTTTCTTGGACTCTTCATGTGGACACACTGGTTACAAAGGCCCAACAACATCTCTTCTTCCACAGGCAGCTGAGGAAATTTGGCATGACGGTGAATATTCTTGCCAACTTTTATAGGTGCGTCATCGAGAACATTCTGTCTGGATGTATCACTACCTGGTATGGCAACTGTACTATTCAAGATTGGAGACGGTTACAAAGTGTGGTGAACTCGGCCCGGACAATCACAAAGGCCAACCTCCCATCTATAGAATCCATCTACCAGGCCCGCTGTCAAGGAAAGGCCACCAGCATTCTCAAAGATCCATCCCACCCTGGCAATATTTTTCTACAACCTCTACCATTGGGGAGAAGGTACAGAAGCCTGAACACACACACCAGCTGGTTTTGAAACAGTTTCTACCCTGTAGTTGTTAGAATACTGAATGGACTCACAAGCTCTTAACATTCGCCTGTACCTGTGTTTTTTTTGCCACTGTTTACCTATCATTTACTTATCTATGTGACTTAACTGTGTGATCTGTCTGTATTGCTCGCAAGACAAAGCTTTTCACTGTGCATCAGTACAAATGACAATAAATTCAATTCAATTCAATTAAAACATTTAAAACAAATTGAAGATTTTGGGTTGGTTCTTAAATTTTTCAGCTAAGTGCGTTTTGTGTCAAGGGTTATGAAGAGATGTTTTGACATGAAACCAAGATTTCTTGCTGTATCTAACCAAGTGTGCCAGATTAACTACCCACCATAACTCTATAGCTTCTCTCGCATCTGATCCAATCCCTATCCTGCAATGCAATGTTCCTGAATAACTCACCAGTCACTGAATATCTTGTAAAAGACTGGCATACCTTTTGTGCGTGTCATATTTGAAAGGTTGCTGTGTACCTGGATGAGGACGGACATTCTGAAGTTGCCCCACTTGTTGACAGACATGTTAGATTCTGATCATGTCAGAGAAGAAGAAAATGGTGCTGTGATTGTCTGCCATGGACCTGCAGGTATTGGTGGAGAGAATGGTACAAAGAAGGGGAATCCTCTTCCCAGAGGACTGGTAGAGGAGGCCATGCCCCCAGATCCTGGCAGCCTGGTCTGAGGTCATTGCCAATAGTGTAGTATCAGCAGTACAAAAAGGTCAATAACCTTCCCCACTCAGCCAGGGAAAATGCCACAGCCCTCTGCCAGCTCACCTTCTAACTTTTCTACTGCACCAAGGCTCATGCTGTATCGCTCTTGTTATTACCTACAACGTCTTCCTTCTGCTTCACCAACCCAAGTCCCCAAAGCATCCCCACACAACCTCCCACACCACTAACCTTGTATGGCCCCTGCAATACCTACTCACTCCCTCAGAACACCTTACCACCTGCAGCAGCACTAACAGTTTTGCACCACCCTGAGCTCCAATTCTGATCTCTCAGTGGGAACATTACCCCCATAGCAGGTTCGGGAGCACCTCAATGAGACACCTTGCAGTCGGCAGAAAAAGAAACACTGGCATTCAAAAGACTGCTGGAGACTAAGCACCTATTCAACACCAGGCAGTCAGGGACAAGCACAGGGAGGAACAAAATGGGCAGATGGATAATTGGGAGGCAACAGCTCTGGCTGCCCACAAGCTGCAGGAGTGCAGCAAATCATGTGATAATCTGGCAGCCTCCAAGTAGGCCGCTCCTGGAAAGCCAGACTCAACATCCTCAGGATCTGCTGGAGAGGAGCACACACCTTCCTCCCATCATCCCAGCCACTGGTCTTCTGGACTGAAGGCATAGTGACGGGGGGGGAGGGGAACCTCATGTGTGCTCCAGGTGCCTCTTCCTCACAAAGAGAGGAGGCACCCAGCTGGAGAAGGGACCAAACAAACCCAGGCCCCTCCAAATCCCTGGACTCTCCAGAGCCTTCAAACCGTGCCTGCCCGCTCGACCTCATGAAAGTTCACACTGGGGACAGGTCACTTGCCTCTGACAAGAAGACACCCAACCACCCCTTTCCCCCATCTTGGGTGTCGGAACTATCCTGACACAATGCGCCTCGGGTCACCTGAGAAGACATCCTGGGCAAACAAGCTCCACCAGTGAACAGGCTCCTTCCACCCAGCTGCAGAACCAGAAAATACACAGAGGGTACCCATAGGAGAGTGAGAGAGAGGAAAACTTATTGAGGGCACTTTGGTGGTATGAGTGACAATGCAAGATATATGAAATCTTATATTTGTATAAATGATATTTATTTTAGCTCTGAGCTGTTTGATTGTCTCGCTAAGCTCAGTTGACTGGATTTTTGGTTTACAGAGCAGTGTGATGCCAACAACATGATTTCAGTTCCCATCACTGGTTTGAGGTTACCATGAAGGACTCTCCTACTCAATCTCTACTGCTGCCTGAGGTCTGGCAGCCCTCAGGTTAAATCACCACCAACCACTTCTCTCTCATGAGACAGTAGTCCCTATGCTCTGGTAAGACTATGGTGACACAACAATTGCTGAATGTAACAATACTACCATGATACCGAACTTCAACTCTACACAAGATGTACCATGGTTCAATATTTTCATTGAGACCCTACTGCAGGATGTATGACCAAGGGTGAACATGGCTTATACAGGGCAATACATCCTATGACGATTGTCACTTGTCTCACAATATCCCTATACTTTCCTTGGCCTCTGTGTCCGAAAGACTGATTACTAAACTTAGTGATCTCAGACTAAGCCGCACTCTCTGCAACTGGGTCCTCAGTTTCCTGACCCACAGGCCACAATCAGTGAAGATTGGGCACAATATTTCATCCTCACTAACACTCAACACTTGATCCCCCCCAAGGGTGCATACTCAGCCCCCTACTGTACTTACTGTACACCATGGCTGTGTCGCCAAATACCAGACTAATACCATTTACAAGTTCGCTGATGACACCACCATAATCGGTTGAATCTCAGATGGTGAGAAAACAGACGACAGACGGGAAGTGGAAGACCTGGATAAATGGTGCACTGAGAACAACCTAGCTCTCAATGCTGGCAAAACCAAAGAACCCATTATTGACTTTTGGCGGGATGTTACTCATGCCCCCCTACACATTAACAGCACAGAGGTGGAAGGAGTGGAGAGTGTCAAGCTCCTGGGAGTAATCATCCACAATAAACTTCCTTGGACTCTTCATGTGGATGCATTGGTTACAAAGACCCATCAATGTCTCTTTCTCAGGCAGCTGAGGAAATTTGGCATGACGGCGAATACCCTTGCCAACTTTTATAGGTGTGCCATTAAGAGCATTCTGTCTGGATGTATCACTACCTGGTATGGCAACTGTACTATTCAAGATCAGAGACGGTTACAGAGAGTGGTGAACTCAGCTCAGACAATCACAAAGGCCAACCTCCCATCTATAGAATCCATCTACCAGGCCCATTGTCAAGGAAAGGCTGCCAGCATTCTCAAAGATCCACCCCACCATGGCAATGTTTTTCTACAACCTTTACTATCAGGGAGAAGCTACAGAAGCCTGAACACGCATCAGCTGGTTTCGTAACAATTTCTACTCTCCTGTTGTTAGAATACAGAGTGGAATCACAAACTCTTAACATTCGCCTGGACCTGTGTTATTGTTTTTGCCGCTGTTTACCTATCACTTACTTACCTATGCGACTTAACTCTGTGATCTGCCTGTATTACTCACAAGCAAAGCTTTTCACTGTGCCTCGGTACACGTGATAATAAATTCAATTCAATGAGTTAGTCAGGAAGGTCTGGGGCAGAGAGGTGTACAGAACACAGGGAGCCACTGCATGGGATTGACAGGAATTACTGACCCCACTGGTCGGAGACCTGTACAGTCCATGGGTCTGTGTGTAATATTGTCTCCTTTTGAAGGACCTCACATCAATTGGTCCTGCAGCTTCCTCCCTCACAGATTGAGACACTTACCTTTCCACTCTGGAGTGGCTGCAACCATTTTCTTTTCTATCGAATACTTTTAATTTCCAGCATAGTGATAGGCAACAGTTTGGCCAGTGGCTTCCAGCCTTCTCCTGCAGATGTCTTTGTGGCCCTGAACATCCAGATCTCTTTCCAGCTAGCCCTTCCCATGTACCCCAATAGGTATTGGATCTTTCCAGGTCCCCACTCAATCCATCTGCATGAGCCTGCTCCTGCCCACCTTTTCTCCCAACTCCTGACAAATGAGGTGACCATGCCGGGGAGTTGGGAGTAGGGATTATTCATTGCTCCCCGCTTAAAGCCAAGTTGTTCCAACTGTGGATAAATGCCCCTCAGCATTACCTGCTTCCCATCCATCCTTTACTGTATCTTCAAATACCGTTGCCCCTCCTTTTAAAATTGTCAACTCCCTTTCCCCAAGCCTGCAGCATCCAATCCTGACCAAAACATTTTTGCAAACTCCCTCCCACAGCAACAGCTTCTCTTGCACTCCCCAGCACTCCTCTTTGCTCTTAGATTCTGTGATGAACCCAATGGACTCACTGTGACCCATCCCTCTTTGAGTTACCGAACAGACAGCTCAGGACAAGAAATGCCCAGACTCCGGACTGATGCCTGGCAGTGTTAGCACTACCCCTGAACTGGACACTATGGATCCACACGAGTAACATGAACCACACCCTGTCTGCAGAGACTCAAGCCCATGACTGAGAACATCCTGAGCATGGTTGATCCCCTGGACTGGTGTCAGAGGATGCCCTTGACTTACTATGCCGGAATCTTATGACTGATGGGTGGTGTCAGGGACTCCAGTGAGGATGACTTACCCAAGACATTGAAACATGCTTACTTGCTTATTGTACACACTGTATGTTTGCTGCATAATCTGCTGGCACACACTGTAGCTATGAGGTTGACTTAGCACAGTGCCATACAGCAAGGTGTAAGCCCCCTTTGACTGAGGGCTGCTTACCAATAAGGCAAGCTGCCTGCTTGTGGCACTGTGCTAATTAGCACAGCAAGGCAAAACAAGGCAGGATGATGCGGGCACCCAGGTAGGTGCTAAGTGATTGTGCATTAATAAAGAAAGCAGCCCTGAGAGGCAGTCTAGTCAAATCTGAGAGCTGGGTGCCAGTCCCTGTGCATAAAATGACCTTGCAGCAGCCTTTCATTGCTAATTGCTGGTGTACCTTGCAATGCAAGTCTGTGCTTCTTAAGCTGTTTGCAAATGGATTGCAGCATGATGGTCATGAGGGGTTAGATGCCAATGTCTGCGAATGAAGGATGTATGGGGCTGGTGCCCGTGGATCATGCTCAGATGCTGTTAGGTGATGAGCAACACAGAAGCTCCTTGCAGTCAATGGCAGGCTGAAGTTGCTAGGTACCCATTCTGACTGCCATGTCAAGAATTTTTGCATCTAGCTTATTCAGCACAAGTCGAGTACTAATGAGGCATTAAATCCCTTGATTGGCAGCTTGTCACTGCCTAATGAGTAACTTACCTTGTCACTCTGCAAGGTGCAGCAAGTTACTCCTGACTTTCTGGTTAGTCTCATTGGATTGTGAGCCCGCTACTAATACAAATCTTGCAGCAGCCTATGTTGCTCAGTGCCACAAGATTCCAGCTATTATATTTATTTAACAACATATTAGCAATATTTAATATCAAGGGTCTCATCAATAGCTTGTAATAAAATCCTGAATCATTTATTCCTGTGCTGCATTGCAAATGTCCTAACTATAATCATCCAGAATTCTCTCAGTTTGGAAAATTGTGCTTGCCACAAGAAATGTCAGAGAGGGAAACCATGGAATTATAAACTGTGTTGCTATCAGGAAATTAATAGAGACAAAAAAAACCAGCAGATGCTGGAATCTAAAATAGACAAGCAGGAGGATGGAAGAACAGCATCTACCATCTTTTTGTCTCTAACCAAGTTTGTACCACGTGAAGTCTCTTCAAAGGATGCCCACTTTGAATAAGTTCCTTGCCTCCCTCAGACGTGCACACAGTGAGTCCCTTTCTCACTGCTACAAAGCTGTGACCTCCTCAGCCCTCGAGCTCTTTGACTATATGATTGCTGACAGGAAATTAATAGAGGCAGAAATCCTTAAATATTTGATAGATCAGAGGTTTAAATTTATGTAAAACTAATGATACAGCGGGTGGCATGGTGGCACAGTGGTTAGCACTGCTACCTCACACTGCCAGAGACTCAGGTTCAATTCCCACCTCAGGTGACTGACTGTGTGGAGTTAGCAAATTCTCCCCATGTCTGCATGGGTTTCCTCTGGGTGCTCTGTTTTCCTCCCACAGACCAAAAAATGTGCAGGTTAGGTGAATTGACCATGCTAAATTGCCCATAGTGTTAGGTATAGGGGAATGGGTGTGGTTCGGTGTGGACTTGTTGGGCCGAATGGCCTATTTCCACACTGTAAGTAATCTAAATAATACGTGATTGAATTTTAGAAGCGGTGATGTATGTAATGGACAAGAAAATATTTACGGTGTAATTTATCTGTATTTCCAGAAGGCATACCAGGCCCATTGAATTAAATAAAGTTAATGTTTATGGAATTGAATGCAAACATTGATCATTTTAGAAAATTGGCTGAATGGCAAGAGACAGAGTGGAGATAATGGGCAAGTATCAGATGAAAGAATGTGACTCTAAATCACCTTAATGATCTGGATCAGGGCCTCAACTATTTGTTCTACTTATTGCCAAAATGATTCTTTGGATAGAAAGCCACACATTCAAATTTGCTGATTCCTCAAAGGTGAGTGATGTAGTAAAGCGTAGGTAGAAGCAGATAATAGCTAAGAGAATCGACAAAACTGTGGTAAGTAGATTTCAAACACATGCAAACGTAATCCTTCCGTTGGGGTTAAAAAGAATAGAACTGTGTACTTGCTAAAATGTTGAAAAATAGAAACAGTGGCAGTCCAAACATACTTGAGGATTCAGATACTAAAGTCATTAAAATATCATGAGGTACAGAAAAAAAATAAAGAGGCTAATGGAATGGTGATCTTTGTTTCTGGAGTATTACAATATATGGATTCGAAAGCCATGTTTCAACTATATAAAAAAATAGGCTAGAAGGCTTAACACCACCTTTCCACCTTTACTAAAGAGGGACTGGAATACTCTGACTACACTCTTTTGGATCTCAAACTCACATTTCTCCTTTAAGACACTCCTTAAAACCCAATTCTGGCTAAGCCTTTTGTTTTCTGTCCTAATATCTCATGGCTCAACATCATTTTATGTTAGAGTTCAAGAAATGCCTTGGGATCTTATTATGTTAAAAGCATTATATAAATCATTACCTGTTGTTATGGTTGTTGGCATGGAATATTTAAGTTTCCCTACACAATTGTTAAACTGGGAAAAATTCCTCATGATATGCTCCAGTTGAATTTTCTCCCACCACTAGAGAGGTAGAATGATTGGATATTATACCTCACTAATTGTTCATACCTATAATGTTAAATGCCTTTGAACATATATGGCAGACAGCATTCCCAGCTGTTTTTGATACTTTGCTTTGCAAAAGGGTTAAATCAAAAAGCTGCAAAGAAACAACTATCCTTATAAGAAAGAAGCTTGCAAGTCAGAAAGTAACCAGCCTGTCAGTAAGAATTGACATGCCATTCAAACTCTTGAATGATACACAAGTAAATTACTTTTAGTTCAGGCTCCCAATCACAATTTTGAAGAAAAAAAGTACAAAAAAGCCTTGCTCTTGAAATATGTGACAACTGATTTTAATTTCAGTTCGAGTTCAATTACTCCTTTCATTTGACAGGTGGAAGTAAACATAGGAGTAGTGATATTGGTGATATCCTGAACAAAATATTTGCTGGGATGTACACAGTCATGGTTGTTTACTTTGCATTGCATACTTGATCATGTGGCTGGTATAAATAAGCAAATATTTTTAGCTGCAAGACTCAGCAGCAGGTCAGTGCTAGGGATATCTTTTGAAATTTTCAGTAAAGTTCAGATATCACACAGCGCTAAGATATTGCAGATCTCTTTTTTCACTCCGTTTTAGAAAAAGTAATAATTTTTCACTCACATTAACATTGCAAGTCAATAATAACATGCTTTATGGGGATGATTCCCTAATCACAGTTTTTGAAAAAAAACATTGATATGTGCTCACATGTAGACCTTGCTGGATTTGAGAAGGTCATCTCCTGAATAACTACTACCACTATTAAAAATAAACTAAGGTATGTTTGATTTGGAGATTTTGCAGTGCAACTGTTATGGACCACACCAAACCCCTTCAAAATATATTAAGAAGATAGGCTAGACCCAAGCTTTTTCTTATTTTAATTGTATGGCATTGTATTCCAGATACAATTCAATCAGTCAAACTTATTGACTTTAAGCAAAACATGTTTTATTTTTTGGATGTAAGTTCGCTCACTGAGCTGGAAGGTTCATTTTCAGATATTTCGTCACCATACTAGGTAACACCATCAGTGAGCCTCCAGTGAAGCACTGGTGGTATGGCCCACTTTTTATTTATGTGTTTAGGTTTCCATGGGTTGGTGATGTCATTTCCTGTGGTGACATCATTTCCAGTCATTTTTCTCAGGGATGGTAAATGGGGTCCAAGTCAATGTGTTTGTTGATAGAATTCCAGTTGGAGTGCCATACTTCTAGGAATTCTCATACATGTCTCTGTTTGGCTTTTCCGACGTTGGTTGTGTTGTCCCAGGCAAAGTGGTGTCCTTCCTCATCTGTATCTAAAGATACTAATGAGAGTGGGCCATGTCTTTTTATTTTGGGTTTCCAGCATCTGCAGTCATTGTTTTTAGCATTTCTTTTTATGGCTATAAGACCATAAGACCATAAGACATAGGAGTGGAAGTAAGGCCATTCGGCCCATCGAGTCCACTCCGCCATTCAATCATGGCTGATGGGCATTTCAACTCCACTTACCCGCATTCTCCCCGTAGCCCTTAATTCCTCGAGACGAACAAGAATCTATCAATCTCTGCCTTGAAGACATTTAGCATCCCAGCCTCCACTGCACTATGCGGCAATGAATTCCACAGGCCCACCACTCTCTGGCTGAAGAAATGTCTCCACATTTCTGTTCTGAATTTACCTCCTCTAATTTTAAGGCTGTGTCCATGGGTCCTAGTCTCCTCACCTAACGGAAACAATTTCCTAGTGTCCACCCCTTTCCATCCCATATATTATCTTGTACGTCTCTATTAAGTCTCCCCTTAATCTTCTAAACTCCAATGAATACAATCCCAGGATCCTCAGCCGTTCCTCATATGTTAGACCAACCATTCCAGGGATCATCCGTGTGAATCTCCGCTTGACACGTTCCAGTGCCAGTATGTCCTTCCTGAGGTGTGGGGACCAAAACTGGACACAGTACTCCAAATGGGGTCTAACCAGAGCTTTATAAAGTCCCAGTAGCACAATGGTGCTTTTATATTCCAACCCTCTTGAGATAAGTGACAACATTGCATTCGCTTTCTTAATCACGGACTCAACCTGCATGTTGACCTTTAGAGAATCCTCGACTAGCACTCCCAGATCCCTTTGTACTTTGGCTTTATGAATTTTCTCACCGTTTAGAAAGTAGTCTATGCTTTGATTCTTTTTTCCAAAGTGTAAGACCTGGCATTTGTTCACGTTGAATTCCATCAGCCATTTCCTGGACCATTCTCCCAAACTGTCTAGATCCTTCTGTAACCTCCCCACTTCCTCAGTACTACCTGCCTGTCCACCTAACTTCGTATCATCTGCAAACTTCACTAGAATGCCCCCAGTCCCTTCATCCAGATCATGAATATATAATGCGAACAGCTGTGGCCCCAACACTGAACCCTGCGGGACACTGCTCGTCACCGGCTGCCATTCTGAAAAAGAACCTTTTATCCCAACTCTCTGCCTTCTGTCAGACAGCCAATCCTCAATCCATCCCAGTAGCTCACCTCGAACACCATGGGCCCTCACCTTGCTCAGCAGCCTCCTGTGTGGCACCTTATCAAAGGCCTTTTGGAAGTCTAGATAGACCACATCCACTGGGTTTCCCTGGTCTAACCTACTTGTCACCTCTTCAAAGAATTCCAACAGGTTTGTCAGGCACGACCTCCCCTTACTAAATCCATGTTGACTTGTTCTAATCAGACTCTGCTCTTCCAAGAATTTAGAAACCTCATCCTTAATGATGGATTCTAGAATTTTACCAACAACCGAGGTTAGGCTAATTGGCCTATAATTTTTCATGTTTTGTCTTGATCCTTTCTTGAACAAGGGGGTTACAACAGTGATCTTCCAATCATCCGGGACTTTCCCTGACTCCAGTGACTCTTGAAAGATCTCAACCAATGCCTCCGCTATTTCCTCAGCCCCCTCTCTCAGAACTCTAGGATGTATCCCATCGGGGCCAGGAGATTTATCAATTTTAAGACTTTTTAGCTTTTCTAGCACTATCTCTTTTGTAATGGCAGCCATACTCAACTCAGCCCCCGACTCCCTTTAATTGTTGGGATATTACTCATGTCTTCCACTGTGAAAACTGACGCAAAGTACTTGTTAAGTTCTCCTGCTTTTTTTTATCTCCCATCACTAGGCTTCCAGCATCAGTTTGAAGTGGCCCAATGTCTACTTTTGCCTGTCGTTTGTTTCTTATGTATTGAAAGAAACTTTTACTATCATTTCTAAAATTACTGGCTAGCCTACCTTCATATTTGATCCTCTCCTTTCTTATTACTCTCTTTGCTATCCTCTGTTTGTTTTTGTAGCCTTCCCAATCTTCTGATTTCCCACTGCTCTTGGCCACTTTATAGGATCTCTCTTTTTCTTGAATACATTTCCTGACTTCCTTTGTCAGCCATGGCTGTCTAATCCCTCCCCGGATAATTTTTCTTTTCTTGGGGATGAACCTCTGTACAGTGTCCTCAATTATACCCACAAACTCCTGCCATTTTTGCTCTACTGTCTTCCCTGCTAAGCTCTGCTTCCAGTCTATTTTTGTCAGTTCCTCTCTCATGGCCTCATAATTACCTTTATTTAACTGTAACACCATTACATCCGATTTTGCTTTCTCTCTTTCAAACTCCAGACTGAACTCTACCATCTTATGATTGCTGCTTCCAAAGGGTTCCCTTACTTTAAGATCTTTTATAAAGTCTGGTTCATTGCAAAGCACTAGGTCCAGAATAGCCTGCTCCCTTGTGGGCTCCCTGACAAGCTGTTCCAAAAAGCCATCCTGTAAGCATTCCATGAATTCCCTTTCTTTGGATCCACTGGCAACATTATTTACCCAGTCCACCTGCATATTGAAGTCTCCCATGATCACTGTGACCTTGCCTTTCTGACTTGCCCTATCTATTTCCCGGTACATGTTGCATCCCTGGTCCTGACCACTGTTAGGAGGTCTGTACACAACTCCAATTATGGTTTTTTTGCCTTTGTGGTTCCTCAATTCCACCCACACAGACTCCACATCATCTGACGCTATGTCATTCAGTGCCATACATTTAATATTGTTCTTAACTAACAAGGCACCCCACCCCCTCTGCCGACCTCCCTGTCTTTTCAATAAGTTGAAAATCCTTGGAGGTTTAACTGCCAGTCCTGACCCCCCTGTAACCAAGTCTCTGTGATGACTACCACATCATAATCATTCACTATGATCTGTGCTATTAGTTCATCTGCTTTGTTATGATTCTATGAGCATTCAGGTAAAGTGCCTTAATGCTAACTTTCTTATCATTAGAGATATTGGAATTCATATGATGTCCTAAGTTATCCTTGCTTTTTTCTGCATTCCCAGTCTGCCTCAATTTTAAACCCGCCTGGACACATGCTATCCTGCTGCTTATCTTTCCATTTAACGCCATACTCCCTGTCGCTTTCACTTTCCCTTCCCCCCAACTCAGAAGTTTAAAGTCCTACTGACCACCCTATTTATCCTCTTCGCTAGTTGATGTTCATGTAGCCTGTTGGCTAGTTTTCTGCCTCTTTGTCCAATGTTACAATTCTTGCAAGGTATTTTGTAAATGACATTAGCTTTGCTTGTTGTCTGTATAGGGTCTTTCAAGTTCATTAGCTGCTGTTTTAGTGTGTTGGTGAGTTTGTGAGCTACCATGATGCCAAGAGGTCTGAGTAGTCTGGCAGTCATTTCGAAGATATCTTTGATTTAGGCTAGGGCTTCTGGCGTGTTTTGTCTGCTTGTTTGGGTTTTTTTGCTGAGAAATCGGTGGACTGTGTTCATTAGGTACCTGTTCTTTCAGAATACAATGTTGATCTGATTTTCCTCTGCTCTTCATAGTTCCTCTGTGCTGCAGCGTGTTGTGGCACATTGAAATAATGTTCTAATGCAGCACACACTGCAACACAAAGGATCTACGAAGAACAGAGGAAAATCACCTATATAAAAAGAACAGATATCCAATGAACACAGTCCATCCATTTCTCAGCAACAAACCCAAACAAGCAGACAAAACACGTCCAGAAACTCTAGCCAATCTCCCCTAAATCAAAGACATCTCGGAAATGAGTAGAAAGTGTCAAGCTCCTGGGAGTGGTCTTAGACTTTTCATGTGGACACACTGGTTACAAAGGCCCAACAACATCTCTTCTTCCACAGGCAGCCGAGGAAATTTGGCATGACGGTGAATACTCTTGCCAACTTTTATAGGTGCACCATCGAGAGCATTCTGTCTGGATGTATCACTACCTGATATGGCAACTGTACTATTCAAGGTCGGAGATGGTTACAAAGTGTTGTGAACTTGACCCGGACAGCCACAAAGGCCAACCTCCCATCTATAGAATCCATCTACCAGGCCACCAGCATCCTCAAAGATCCATCCCACCCTGGCAATGTTTTTCTACAATGTGTACCATCGGGGAGAAGGTACAGAAACCTGAACACATGCACCAGCTGCTTTGGTAACAGTTGTTAGAATACTGAATGGACTCACAAGCTCTTAACATTCGTCTGTACCTGTGTTTTATTTGCCGCTGTTTACCTATCATTTACTTATCTATGCTACTTAACTCTGTGATCTGTCTGTATTGCTCGCAAGACAAAGCTTTTCACTGTGCATCAGTACATGTGACAATAAATTCAATTCAATTCAATTAAAACATTTCATGTACAAAATAACTTACGAGAACTGTAACAAACACTACAATCGACAAACAGACAGAAAACTAGCCACCAGGCTACATGAACATCAACTAGCCACAAAAAGACATGACCCACTCTCAGCAGTAACTTTAGATATAGATGAGGATGGACACGACGTTGACTGGGACAACACATCATTTGAGGACAAGCCAAACAAATACACATGTGAGAATTCCTAGAAGTATGGCACTCCAACCAGAACTCTATCAACAAACACTTTATGCTTCACTGGAGGCTCACTGTTGATGTTACCGAGTATGGTGATGAAACGTCTGGAAACGAACCATCCAGCTCAGTGAGCAAACTTACGTCCAGAGCCTCAACCTGAGCTACAAATCTTCTCAAAGCTCACTAATGCTTTATTTTTGTTAAAATACAAACAACATAAAAAGAAAAGAATTAGCTTAAATGTAACTATAGAAATGCTTAACAAAATAAGATATATAAACTTCTACTAGTTAACTGTTCTACTGTAGTAACATCCCATAAACACATCCTTGGCACAGGCAACTTCAGTAAAATAGATTCCCTCACATGTAGCAGGAAGAGAGCGCCAACATTTAGTTGTAACAGAGAGAGGAGTACAAGCTCTCACATCCAGCTTCAAGACTTCAGCAACTGCTGGATCCTAGTTATGTGGGAGCTTGACCCAATGTGGCTGCTTCTGTTGATTCAACTTCACTTTGTACACACAGATACACAGACAGAAGTCACATTTGAAATACAGGCTGCAATGTCCTGACATCCTCCTAATATATTCCATTATCTTCTACAAACTCTTCCAATTGCCTTACATGATATGTTTCCTCATCATAAAAGTAGTCCATTTGGCCCAACAAGTCCACACCGACTCTCTGAAGGGTAACCCATCCAGACCCATTCCCTTAACTTTTAACTCTACCTTTACCCCTGACTAATGCACCTAACCTACACATCCCTGAAAACCACGGGCAATTTATCATAGGCTGCACACATGACCTGCACATCTTTGGAAACCAGAGCACCCAGACATAACCCGCACAGGCACGGGGAGAATGTGCAAACTCCACACAGAGAATCATCCAAGGATGGAATCGAATCGAGTCGCTGGCACTGTGAGACAGCAGTGCTAACCACTGAGCCGCCATAGCTAACACTTCTTAAAATGCTTACATTTTTGTTACCTATTCTTTCAACTAGGTAGACTCATTAAGCTGCAATGAGTTACACCCAACGATGCAAGGGGTTGGGTTTATAGTAATGTTTTAAAAAGAGGCTTGCTGTGGCCATTATGAAATTATCCATGCTGATGATGTCCAGTTAGCTTGTCCCACCTGACTCGAGAGGAAGACAAATACTTGTAAACTTTTGAGGCCATAAGAGATGGATAGTTGATTAATTTGGTGGTCTCATGGAAATATAATGCTCTCTTTGACTTTTAGTCTGCTTTTCAAATGCACTCCATTACATATGGTCACATCTTCCCATCGGCAATTTGGCACTAAATTGGCTTTGTAGCCGTATGCAGAGCCATTTGTTATATATCCCATGTTAACCTGTGTTTCCTTTTCATGCACAGGGAGCTTTCAGATGAAGCACCTGCCATCAGGGTTGAGTAAAGAATTGGCTCATCATTTGAATATCCATCAGGTCATCCTCAGGGCACGAAGAGAAAAGATACATATACATGAATCATATATCGAGGGAATAACTGTTAAACAATCAATGCAAATAAGAAATAATTGGCTTGAATTTGTTGGCAAAAAGAGTACACCTGGTGATTGGGAAGATTTAAACTCAGCAAAACAGAACTAAGAACTTGATAAAACAAAGAAATGAGAGTAAAGAAGCAAAAGTCAAATCAATTATAAAAGTTTCGAGAAGTGTATGTATCAAAACATTTGATGAGGTAGTCACACAAGAAATTATGGCCCAAAAGTAGAGTTCATGGGCTGGCAACTGGGCAGTTTATTAACATAGCTGGGAGATAATTTATTAGACAGAGAACAGAAAGATGGAATTAGGAGTTCATTTTTCAGTGGACACCTTCTAACTAGTGGAATATTGCAAGGGTCTGTATTTTTCCTTGAGCTATTTCCAATCTGAATCAATGACTTACATGGAGCAACTTGGTGTAATGATATAGCACTAGGTGGGACAGTAAAGTGTAAATGGAGGTTCACAAGCACAATCAACACAAGAAACTAGCCTGGTTGAACTAATGGGCAAGAACATGAGAGATGGAACACTGTGTAGAAAAATCAAAATGTATCCACGTTGAATGAAATAGGCAAGCAGAGTTTCTTTAAAAAAAGAGATTAAGTAACATTTGTCCTGCTACATGGATCACAGGAAGTTACCATTACAGCAAACAATTGAAGAAACATAGGGCTTTTAGCCTTCTTTACAAAAAAGATGTTGGAATACAACAGGAAAAACATCTCAGTGCAATTCCATAAGGATGTAGTGAGACCATACTTAGAATTCCTTGTGTAAGGAAGAACATACATTACTTTGGAAGAAGTACAATGAAAGTTGACCAGACTAAGGGTGGGATCGTATCAGGCTCTGATTGACATGAGCTGTGATGAGATGAGGGTTAGAATCAGAAGATGTTCTGCGAGACCAAATGATGGCAAGATAATCTCTCCACATTTTTATACTTTTCTTCAGCAGCGTAGCAAGATTCTTACAAAGTACTTTTGAGTTGATTTGACCTTATTATTGTCACATGTACTAAGAGACAGTTTATAAGTATTGTTTTCTGAGCTATCCAGGCAAATCCAGGCTTCCCTCTCCCACCGCCCCAGGGGCCCCCAGACCCGAAAGACACAAGTCTCATGGCTACACAAAGGTCCTGAATAATATAGCCGATATAACTTCATCAATATGATTCAATATGTTCTGTAAAACAATTCCGTTTTCTGGTTCACCATACTCGTAAGGAAGTCCAGGGGGATGTATTCCATGACTATCTTACACCAGCCCGAGAGTCCTGGGGGATTCTCCAATACCCAGCTCATTAGAATGTTCTTCCTCGCACAGAAAGAAAGAAGAAATAAACAATTTCTTCCCACGCACATCCAGAGAGGGAAGATTTGGGAGACCCAAAAGGAGGGACACCGGATCCAACTTAATCTCAGTTCCTAAAACCTTTGCCAAAACACTTGCGATGACATCCCAATACCTGCGGAGTTTGTGGCATGGCCACAAGCAGTGGGTAAGAGTACCAACCTCCATTTTATACTTGGGGCACATTGGGGACACTCCTGTCTTAAATTTCGCAAGCCGTTTTGGCACCAGGTGAGCACTATGAAGTACCTTCAGTTGAATAGCCTGGGTCCTATTACAAATTGAGATCTTCCGAACATTTTCCCTTGACCCTCCCACAGGTCTAATGGGATTTCTACCCCTAATTCTTGAGTCCAGGTTTTAAATAACTGTTCAATGTCATTCGAGACATTACTACCTAACAAGTGGAAGACAGTGCTAACTGAGAGGGTGCTCGTAGACTGGAGGACTCTCCTCTCCATATCCGACTTGTAGGGACTAACCATCAATGTAGTCTTTTGTTTGTACAAAGTCTCTAACCTTGAAGTAACAAAAGAGATCTCTCCCAGGTAGCTCAAACTTCTGACTCAGCTGCTTGAAGGACATCATGACCTCCCCATTAAATAGATCTCCCAAATAGGAGATTCCCCTAAAATCCCAGAGCTTAAAGCTGGAATCTATCGAACCTGCTGGGATCCCAACATTCTCACTATGGGGGTGAAAGGGGAAGTTTCTTATAAATTGCCCTCGCCCTGCTGCATCAATCTCCATGCTTCAACTGCATTTCGGACAATCAGGTTTTTACAGTGATCCATAACAGTCCTCATCTTGTCCATAAACAACAAATTAATGAGAGGGCATTTTGTCTGGGAGGCCTCAATGTGTAGCCAGATTGATCATGGATCCTGACAAGCCCATTCAGCTACATAGGATAGTAAAGAACTCAGTTGGTATTTCTTAAAGTCTGGAAAATGTAGAAACCACCACCCCTCACCCCGCACCATCTTGTGGAAGCTGCAATTTATCCAGCTTAATTTATCCAATTTATCCTGCATATGATGCCAAATAAAACATTCAAGCCAGCCGTGGAGCCTGCACAGTGCTTGCCTTGGTAACATCAAAGGGAGCATTTGCATAGGATATAATAAACAAGGAAGAACCAAAGGAAAAACTCATCTCAACCAAAGCTATTCTGCCCAACCAAGATATCAGTAGATCTTCCCAGCACCGAAGATCCTTCCTTATGTTCTCTAGTAACTGTCCATAGCTGGCTTTATATAATTGATCAAAAACCAGGGTAATAAAAATGTAGAAAACCTCCTGTGACCATCAGAAGGGGAAATAGGTTCCATCCCCAAAATTGGATTTACTAGTAAGACCCCCCACAGGCATGGCCTCTGATTTTATGGAATTAATTTTATACCCTGAAAACAAACCAAATGGATTAATCACTTGTATTAAGTGGTGCACAGATGTCATTAGATAATTTAAAACGAGAAGGACGTCTGCTGCGTAGAGGGTGATTTTATGCCTGCCTGACCCTACTTCCGGGGCAGTTATATTGGGATCCGTCCAAATTGCTTCCACCAGCGGCTTGATCACCAATGTAAATAGTAGTGGTGAGACAGGAAACTCTTGATGGCAGCCTCTGCCAACACTAAAACTATCTGACGTTATACCATTAGTGATCACCACTGCCTTTGGATCAGCATTGCCACCCATTTGGTAAAAACCTCTCCAAGACCAAACCGCTCCAGGACGTAAAAGAGGCCACTCCATCTGATCAAATGCTTTCTCTGCAGCCAGGGAGACTACCAAACCTGGGATAATTCTTTGCTGACATATTTGGACCATATTTAATACTGATCTAATATTGTTGATAGACTTACGACCCTTAATAAAACCCATCTGGTCCTCCTTTACAATAAAAAGCAATACCCTCTCCAGCTTTAATGCCAGCATTTTCGACAGGATTTTAAAATTCACATTTAGTAATGATATGGCCCTGTAAGAAGTCCAATCTTCTGGAGAGTTTCCTTGCTTAGGAAAAAGAGAAATATTTGCTTCTCTCAAAGACGATGGGAGGCAGCCCTGACTGTTAAACACCTTGTTAACAGCACAATTCACCACACAGTGTGATTTTATCAACCCAACAAACAAAGTAGGCATCATGAAATCTTGATGGAGAAACAAGATGAGATATTGATGGGTCCATTGCATTGCTTCTTCTGAATAGCCTCCATCTTGCCCATGGCTAAGCTGCAGAATAGGGCATGATCCACGAGCACCAGCTTTCACAATGGATATTAGCATTGCACTTGTAGGAAGCCATCACCATCATGCTGGCGCCTCCAATTCATGGGAACTGTAGTCTGCAAGAGCAGATTTCTGAACAGGGCACACTGGCAGCCAATAGTGTAAGGATGAATTGGGCATACTAACTGCACAGAGATGGGCACCCAGACAACAGCATTGATCAGGCTGCTGACCAGAGCTGCTTTCTTGTCTATCAGCATGCATTCACTTCATGCCTACTCACTTGCCTGACTGCCATACCTGGCACTGGAAATTATTGCAGGTGGCCAGGCTGTGCAATAGTCCTCAGTAAAGAGCCCTTTCTCTTATGTCAGTGTGACATGTCAGTCAAGCCCACCTGTATATGTACAAACAGCATTAATGCCAAGCTCATGCATCTGCAGGAAGTAGTCAGATCTATCAGAAAGTCTTTGTGGAGAAGTCCACAATGAGGTCCACGAGTGCCAATGGTTAGTCAAGGATAGCCACCCATACAAGCTCCAGGCTTCAGACACAGAGAGACTTCTGGTCAGGATAGCATTGCAGAGGGCTCTGTGCCCTCTGTGCACTAGCAGAAGGGTCATGGTCATTCCTTTAGTCTCTAAGACAGGTCTATTATTTTGGGGTTATGTTGGCCACCAGACAAAGGTCTGGGCAGGTACTGGCAGGTCAGACTACTAAAGTGGTTAGCCATGTTTGTCCTTCCATCTCTGTTCACAGAAATTGAGAGGGAGGAGCTGGGGAAGAAGGAGCTGGAAATGGGAGTGCTGGAGAAGTGGGGTGGACATGTGGACAGGTGTAGTCACATGTACGTGGCATGAATAATGAGCTGGTGAAGTGTAAACTTTGTTGGTTTCACAAAATGGGTACCTCAGAGAGAGTAATATTGGAGCTGTCAGTAGCATGTTAATGCTGAGGTTGAAAGCTACTGGCAGATAACCACCTGCTATATTCTCATTTGTAAAGAACAGAGGGCTGCAAATGAGCAGGATAAGTAAGCTAATGTGAGGGAGGGGGCTGCATTTTCAACAGGTCACTGGGTATCCACATAGGGACAGCACTGGCTGTAAAGGAGAGATGCTGAAGGACACAATGAAGCATCAATGCTCTTGACAGAGTCATAGAAAACCACACAAATGGTGAAAAACAAGAGCTTAATGAAATGAATAAACTATTTATATAACATTCAGTGAAAAACATACTACTTACTCAACATTTTTATCCATTGCCCCCACATGCCCTTAGTACACTTTACTCTTCGTTTTTATTCTGCTGCACTACACTGAGTTTCTTTGTTCCACAGGTTGGGGTGGAATTAACCTGCTCTGTTGTGGAGCCCTCTTGTCCTGGAGATTGGCCGACACCAAGATTGTTTGTATCTGGCCAGCTGTTGCTATGGGTCTACTTGCCATAGATTGGAACTTCCAACAGCTATAGGGGGGAAGGTATGGTGGAGGCAAAGGGTTTAGTCACCTCTTGGTGACACTCCAACAACCTCTGAGGTAATTGTGCTTGTCTATGACCTCTAGCTCTCAATCCTTTGGAACAGTTTCTCTTTACCTATGCTGTCTAGATCAATAACATCAAATTTGCCTGTCTTTACAGAACAATAAATATGCAGACTTTGCAAGTCACAAGAATACATCAAGATTAACTCTCACCTCTGACATCTGAGAGGAGCACCAAAAAACGATTTGCAAAAAATAGACAATAATGAAGCACAGGTGACACAGAGTCAGGAAGTGGAATCAAAATCAGCATCCCTACCTCTATATTTGCCACAGAGTAAAAATAAAATCTTCAAAGACTTTCCAAATTGCCCTCAGTGGTTCTGAAACAGACTTTTTTTATTGAAAAGCCAGTACCAGGTTCACTTTCAAAACTCAATGCCAGACATCAGGTTTATAGCTTAAACAATGGGGCAGCACAGTGACTCAGTGATTAGCACCGTAGCTTCACAGTGCCAGAGACCCGGGTTTGATTCCAGCCTTGGGTGACTGTCTGTGTGGAGTTTACACATTCTCTCAATGTCTGCGTGGGTTTCCTCCAGGTGCTCCAGTTTCCTCCCACAATTGCCAAATATCTGCAGGTTAGATGGATTGGCCATGCTAAATTGCCCTTAGTGTTAGGTGCATTAGTGAGAGGGATTTGGGTCTGGGTGGGTTACTCTTCCGGGGTCAGTGTGGACTTGTTGGGCCAAATGGCCTGTTTCCACACTGTAGGTAATCTAATCTAAAAAAAAATTTAATAGTAACACCGTAACTTGAGCAGAGCAAAAGTTAAACAATAAAGAATAATTAATGTGTTTCATTTAAAATCAATGTTCTTTCATTCTAGCCTCTTAAAGACAGACAGGCATGGTTAAAGGTGTAAATCAACGAAGGGCGAAAATGTGATGTAACTCATCAGTTCACTTAAGCTCATGATCTGTAATCTCTCAGGCAAATGGGATTGTATCATGATTTGAATTATTTATTTATTGTCACGTATATCTTGTTATAAAATACAGTAAAAAGTATTGTATAGTATCACCACTCTCCAGCGCCATCTTGAAAATACAGAAAATATAAACCAAAACACAGAAAATGAAGGCAGAAAAATGAAGAAATAAAGAAAAGAAGTGTCCAACTTTACATTCTTTCTTGTTGAGAGCTCATGGTTCTGATAGCCAGTTATGAGTCTCCTTCGGCATGCCACTGCTGGAATGAAAATCGCCATGCTTCAGGACCACCTCTCCTCTACCAATGCCCTCCACTATGAGGCATTGATTGACCTCACCAATGCCAATGGGTACTGCGCCAGCCCAAGCTCAACTCCGCCATGAGTCTGCTTCGGATGCACCTCCCCAATGCAGATGCAACGGATGCCGCCAGGTCTCATATTGGACTCCAGCCCGTCTCTGATGCTTCCTCCTGGAATCAGCGCTGGACGCAGACACTGTCGGTAACCCAAATTCACCTCCACTGCAGCAGCCATGAGTCAGTGCTCGGACTGCCTCGATGATGCAAACGCTGCCAGGAACCCAAATTTGCCTCTATGCTGCTGCCATGGGTCTGCACTGCTGGGCTTCTTTGCCGCCGTGACCCAGCAAGAGGTAAGTAAAATAAGATAGAAGAACAAATAGAAAAAATAATCAAAACAAAACGAAAAATACACAAGCCCTGCGCTCAGAACCCCTACTCCACTACCGTCTTACTGGTGCGGTAAAATCCTACATGGACCAACCTTGCTTGGTTTCTGATTAAACTGTTGCATGCAGATAGCTTCAAATGGGCTCGAAGGAATATTCACTTAATTCTTATTTTCAATAAAGTTGATAATGAGAGGACAATGAGGAAGCAATCAAAACTTCACCCTATAGTAGCACCATAGCTTTAGTAGTCAAAATCTTTCTGGCTTATAGAGTTCAAAAACTAATTCAAACTCAGGTTTCCCTTTCAGACACTGGTTATCTTTCCATGAGGTCCCAGTTATCATTCAAAATCTGCCATCTGTTGAGTATAAGACTCACTGAAATCGAAATGTCTATAGAGCGCTCTTTGCACAAGAACCAACCTACAATTAACTTCCAGATCTGTTGTCAAACAAGCAACCAAAATTGAATTTAAAAACCATTTTAAAAGATCAGCAAACATTCGAACAGCACAGAGGACTGGTAAAGAAATAGAAGATGCAAGTGTTGCGAAAGAACCAGCTGGGAAAGAGAAGAAATCTACCAGGACAGAAAATCATAAATTCCACATTGAAAAATGTCACTGCTTCCATATGCATGATTGGAAGACGATTAAAGTAGATTAAAACAAACAAGCATTGTCCACTATCCCACATGTGGCAACCACATTGGCATCTGTGGTTCTAACCTCAGTCATGCATTAACTGGACGCAGTGAAAATCTCTGAAAGTTTTCCATTTCATTGGAACCTTTGGACTTTCAGTGGCAGGGTCCTATTAGGATAATGTTGGCCTTTTGATGTCATTTTCTCTGGACGGCTTGGGTCTACAGGGCCCAAGTTAATGTTACAGAGAGTTTAGAATGAGATCATTGAAGCCTGATCTGCTATTAAAAGAAAGACTATAAGCTTTGAAACGCTTCCTTGCCACGTTTGAAGTGGGTAAATTTGTAGAGTGAAATTGCCCCACACTGAACACACTCCCATTAAGGTATTGGTTGACCAAAAAATAATAGTAACTGATTATTGCTGTTCCCCACAGTAAAAATACAAGAAAATAGCAGTTCCAACACTGTAGCTGCATTTAGTTGAGTAAAATTACTGACCTGAAAAATGTGTTGCTGGAAAAGCGCAGCAGGTCAGGCAGCATCAAAGGAGCAGGAGAATCGACGTTTCGGGCATAAGCCCTTCTTCAGGAATGAGGAGGGTGTGCCAAGCAGGCTAAGATAAAAGGTAGGGAGGAGGAACTTGGGGGAGGGGCGTTGGGAATACGATAGGTGGAAGGAGGTTAAGGTGAGGGTAATAGGCCAGAGAGGGGGTGGGGGTGGAGAGGGCGGGAAGAAGATTGCAGGTCAAGAAGGCAATGCTGAGTCCGAGGGTTGGGACTGAGATAAGGTGGGGGGAGGGGAAATGAGGAAGCAGGAGAAATCTGCATTCATCCCTTGTGGTTGGAGGGTTCCTAGGCGGAAGATGAGGCGCTCTTCCTCCAGGCGTCATGTTGCCATGGTCTGGCGATGGAGGAGGCCAAGGACCTGCATGTCCTTGGCGGAGTGGGAGGGGGAGTTAAAGTGTTCAGCCATGGGGCGGTTGGGTTGGTTGGTCCAGGTGTCCCAGAGGTGTTCTCTGAAACGTTCCGCAAGTAGACGGCCTGTCTCCCCAATGTAGAGGAGGCCGCATCAGGTGCAGCGGATGTAGTAAATGATGTGTGTAGAGGTGCAGGTGAACTTGTGATGGATATGGAAGGATCCCTTGGGGCCTTGAAGGGAAGTGAGGGGGGAGGTGTGGGCACAAGTTTTGCATTTCTTGCGGTTGCAGGGGAAGGTGCCGAGAGTGGAGGTTGGGTTGGTGGGGGGTGTGGACCTGATGAGGGCGTTGCGGAGGGAGTGGTCTTTCCGGAATGCTGATAGGGGAGGGGAGGAAAATATATCCTTGGTGGTGGAGTCTGTTTGGAGGTGGCGGAAATGATGGAGGATGATACGATGTATCTGGAGGTTGGTGGGGTGGTAGGTGAGGGCCAGTGGGGTCTGTGCTGGTGGCGATTAGAGGGGCGGGATTCAAGGGCGGAGGAGCGGGAAGTGGAGGAGATGCAGTGGAGAGCATCATCAACCACATCTGAGGGGAAATTGCGGTCTTTGAAGAAGGAGGCCATCTGGGTTGTTCAGTATTGGAATTGGTCTCCTGCAGCTACACTGGTACCAACCCCCACCTTTTCCTCCGCTACACTGATGACTGTGTCGGCGCTACCTCGTGCTCCCACGAGGAGGTTGAACAGTTAATTCCACTTTACTAACACCTTCCACCCCGACCTCAAATTTACCTGGACCATTTCAGACTCCTCCCTCCCCTTCCTAGACCTCTCCATTTCTATCTCGGACAACCGAGTCAACACGGACGTTGACTATAAACCAACCGACTCCCACAGCTACCTAGACTACACCTCCTCCCACCCTGCCCCCTGTAAAAATGCCATCCCATATTCCCAATTCCTTTGCCTCCGCCGCATCTGCTGTCAGGAGGACCAATTCCAATACCGAACAACCCAGATGGCCTCCTTCTTCAAAGACCGCAATTTCCCCTCAGAGGTGGTTGACAATGCTCTCCACCGCCTACTTGCGGAATGTTTCAGAGAACACCTCTGGGACACCCGGACCAACCAACCCAACCGCCCCGTGGCTGAACACTTTAACTCCCCCTCCCACTCCGCCAAGAACATGCAGGCCCTTGGCCTCCTCCATTGCCAGACCATGGCAACACGACGCCTGGAGGAAGAGCGACTCATCTTCCGCCTAGGAACTCTCCATCCACAAAGGATGAATGCACATTTCTCCAGCTTCCTCATTTCCCCTCCCCCCACCTTTTCTCAGTCTCAATTCTCAGACTCAGCACCGCCTTTTTGACCTGCAATCTTCTTCCTGACCTCTCCGCCCCCACCCTCTCCGGCCTATCACCCTCACCTTAACCTCCTTCCACCTATCGTATTCCCAACGCCCCTCCCCCAAGTTCCTCTTCCCTACCTTTTATCTTAGCTTGCTTGGCACACCCTCCTCATTCCTGAAGAAGGGCTTATGCCCGAAACCCGATTCTCCTGCTCCTTTGATGCTGCATGACCTGCTGCACTTTTCCAGCAACACATTTTTCATTTCTTATGGCTTATCCAGCTAGTTTACACATCACTGTACACAATGGGTAACTTAGCAAGGCCAATCCACTTAACCTGCACATCTTTAGACTGTGGAAGGATACTGGAGCACCCACGCAGACACAGGGAGAATGTACACACTCCACACAGACCGTCAACTGAGAGTGGAATCAAAACCAGGCCCCTGATGTGAGGAGGCAGTGCTAACCACTGAGCCACCATGTCACCCTTTTGGGCACTTTTTAATACAAAGTTACAGTTTTTGGAAGTCAGAAACAAAAACAGAAATTGTTGAAAAATCTCAGTAACGTCTGGCAGCATCTGTGGAGAGGAATCAGTTCCGTTTTATGGTTTGATTTCTCACCACTGTTTTGAGTGTGTTATGACTATTGAAAAAATGAAATAATTATGTGGACCTCGTTAATTCTTTACCAAAAAGGAAACTAGATATGGTCTTCACACTTCTCTTACTATAGCAGAACCATCTTTATAAAATTGGAGACTGATTAATTGAAAACTGAAGATTTTGATAAATTATTAACTTTCATTGACAAAATCTGTCAGAAAGATGATTAACTGACTGTTTGTAATGACACGGAAAGATTTTGACAAACTTAGAATGACTATGGTTCATAACATGGAAAGTACCTAAGGGAATTAAGTAGATTATTTGCTAGATTGCAGAAATTTTGTTGGAAATTCCCAATCTCTGCTGTTATTTAAATTAAAAACCAAAAGAACTGCTGATGCTGTAAATCAAAAACAAAAACAGGAATTGCTGGAAAAGCTCAGCAGGTCTGGCAATGCCTGTGAAGACAAAACAAAGCTTTGGGACCAGTAACCCTTCCTCAGAGTTGATGGTAGCTCGGAAAATGTCAGTTTTTATGCAGAAGATTGGGTGGGGGGGAGGAGGTAGTGGAATAAGGCGTAAATGATAGCTGGGGGTAGAGCCAAAGTAGATAGAACAGTTGAACAGACAAAGGAGTGGATAATGATCCGGCTAGAAAGATGAATCACTGTTAATGGAGATTGTTTGTGGCTAACAATGGGTTCCGTGTAACAACAGACTCCTCTAGCTCATCTCTCCACCCTTCAGGTTCTTTGCCTTTATTCCTGATGAAGGGCTTTTGCCCGAAATGTCGATTTTACTGCTCCTCGGATGCCGCCTGAACTACTTGCTCTTCCAGCACCACTAATCCAGAATCTGGTTTCCAGCATCTGCAGTCATTGTTTTTACCTATGTGATCACAAGGCCTGGTTTGTTGGTCTGAGGGCTAGGACTCAGCAGAGTTCAAGCTGTAATGTTATTGAACTCGATGTTGAGCCCAGAACGCTGCAGTGTCCCCAAGTGGAAAATGAGATGTTGTTGTTCCAGCTTACACTGAGCTTCGCTGAAGCACTGCAGCAAGCCTGAGACAGAAATATTGGCCAGAGGACAGGAAGGTGTATTGAAATGGCTGGACAACTGGAAGTGCAGGGTCATTTTAACAGCACAACATAGGTGTTCTGCAAAGCAGTCATCCAGACTGCGCTTTGTTTCTCCTATGTGGAGGAGACCACATTGTGAGCAGCGACTACAGTAAACTAGATTGTGTGAAGTGCCAGTAAAGTGCTGCTTCACCTGCAGGTGTGTTTGGGCCTGTAGTTACTGAGGAGAGAGGAGGTAACTGGGCAAGTGTTACACTTTTGACACTTACAGAGGAAGGTAGTGTGGGAAGGGGGAGGGGTTGTGCTTGTTGGGAGTGAAGAAAGAGTAGAGAGTGCTGGAAATAATTTACATAATAACAGTCTTTTTAGTAGCTGCTTTTTTGACGACTGGTTTTGCTTTTTGTGTTGTGGCAATCATTTCAAAAATCTCAATTTCTTAAATGATGGGGCAAAATGATATGAAGCTGTGAAAATGTGACTCCTTGTATTGCTGATCATCCTGTGAATTTCACCATAATATCTTTGTTATTTATAATAAAGACACTGCAGTATCACAGAACCTTTGCAGTACTATCTCAATATCTTCCAAAACAGTTCAGGTTTTGGTTCACTATATCTAAGGTAAGAAGTTCCAGCTCCTAGCTGAGCTCTCTGAATAAGTGCAAAGTGAAAGAAACTACACATAACAACATTGGAACAGATTAAAGTACACGTTACCTGAGGTTGTTTTTGTTGTCTCAAAGCAACTATTTTGAGATTAGCAAAAATAAAAGTGGTATTATGCTTCTTGGATTTGGTTGCGGAGACAAAAAGGAACCTATGTAGTTGCCAATTTTTTTTTTAAAAGAAATGGTTCCACATTAAAAAAAACAGGAAAACTGTTCAAGTTAAGAGTATTAGGAATCCTTGTTTTTATTATCAATGCAACTTGATGTATTGTACACTATTTTGCTCACTCCATCAGCACAATGCAGTTTTCCTTCTTCTTTTTACTAAATAAACTTAATGATCCAAAATTTTGATTGCAATATGCTTATGTTCTAAAGTAGCTGCTATATCTTTTCCAATTTGAAAGGAAAATAAAGTTATGAGCTCTTGGGAGCTAAGAATAATGGTGTACTTGTACCTGGACAATAGACTATCTTAAGGAACTCAGAGTAATTTAGATTAGAGTCTCTACAGTGTGGAAACAGACCCTTTTGCCCAACAAGTCCACACTGCCCCCCCTCCCCCCAAAGAGAAACCCACCCAAACCCATTCCCCTACCCTATATTTATCCCAGATTAACGCACCTAATACTGTAGGCAATTTAGCGTGACCAATTCACCTGACCTGCACATCTTTGGATTGTGGGAGGGAACCAAAGCACCCTGAGGAAGTCCACGCAGACACAGGGAGAATGTGCAAACTCCACACAAATAGGCAGGAATGAACCCTGGTGCTGTGAGGCAGCAGTGCTAACCACTGAGCCGCCCAAAATTAAATTCAAACTTCACCATTTTCTGTTTTGGGATTCGAACCTGGGTCCCCAGAAAATTACCTGAGTTTTTGGATTAATAGTCAAATGATAACACCACTAGGCCAGAGCAAAGGTACATTTTGATAGAGAGTGTTTTGAATGGCAGTCTCTCCAGGTGGCAGTTTTTAGATTAGATTAGATTCTCGATAGTGAGGAAACAGGCCCTTTGGCCCAACAAGTCCACACTGACCCTCCGAAGAGCAACCTACTCAGACCCATTTCCCTCTGGCTAATGCAGCTATCACTATGGCAATTTAGCATGGCCAATTCATCTGACCTGCACTTCTTTGGATTGTGGGAGGAAACCTGAACACCTGAAGGAAACTCCACACAGACAGGGTTGTATCAGAGAATCATAGCAAGTATAGAATCCTTACAGTGTGGAAATAGGCTATTTGACCCAACAAGTCCACACCGACCCTCTGAAGAGTAACCCATTCAGACCCATTCCACTACCCTACTACTCTACATTTCCCCTGACTAATGCACTAACATACACATCCGTGAGCACTGTGGGCAATTTAGCTCAGCCAATTCACCTAACCTGCATGTATTTGGACTGTGTGAGGAAACTGGAACACCGGAGGAAACCCGCACAGAAATGCAGACAGTATCCTCGGCTCAACCATCTTCAAATGATTCAATGACCTTACCTCCATCATAAAGTCGGAAGTGAGGATGTTCATCAATGGCATAACTACCACTTAGTTCCTGATGATCAACATCCTGGGGATTATCATTGACCAGAAAATGAACTGGACTAGTGATAAAAATATTGTGGTTAAGCAGCAGATCAGAGACTCAACATCTTCCAGTGAGTAACTCACCTCCAGACAGTCCAAATCCTGTCTGTCATTTACAAGGCACAAGTCAGAAGTGTGATAGAATACCCTCCACTTGTTTGTATGAATGCAGCTCCAGGAACACAAGAAGCTTGACATCATCCAGGTCATCCTCTTGATGGGCACCACATCACAAACATTCATTCACTGGACCACTGATGCTCAGCAGGAGCAGTATGGATCTACAAGATGCATTCCAAAAACTTTCCAAGGCTTACCATCTAGAAGGACAAGCAGCCTAGACATGACAACACCAACATCTGAAAGTTTCCCTCTAAGCCACTCACCATCCTGAATTGGAAATATATCAATTCTCCTTTAGTGTTCCTGGGTCAAAATCCTGGAATTCCATCATTCCATCATAGGTCTTCCAACACAAAACAAACTTCAGCAATTCAAAGCAGCAGCACACCACGATCTTCTCGGGGCGAATAGGAATTGACAATTAATGCTGACCTGCCAGTGATGCTTACATTCCAAGGTTCTATAGTTTAACACCAATGTCAAGTTTAACAATGATTGAAAAAGGAGCTGGGATTGGTTGCACATTTCAAACATATCCCTATGGAGTAACAATTATTCTTTGGTATTTTGTCTCAGGCAATCCCTTAAATAAACAGAGACGTAGCTCCTGTCTACATAATTGTACTGTTTGAGATTTTCAAGTTGAAGGGCTTATCAGAGGCCTTCCAGCTGGAGAGAAGCAATAGAACGAACTAGTGGGTAAGTAGAGAAAGGATCCTTCTGCGGCTAGAACACTGCTGTTTGGGGAAATCCTCCAAATGCTGGCCTTTAGCTGCAGCCATACTCAGGCAGACCAACAGAACCACAAGTCTGACTGGACCATTCCATTCAAACTTTCCAGTCAATGCCGAGAATCCAGGCAACTAACCATCCCCATGTCCCATTGGAAACTTGGAGGCTAATTGGAAAATGCTAGTAACCTTCTTTAGACCACAAGATATGGGAGCAGAATTGGATCACTTGGCCCACAAAATCTGCTCTGCCATCCAATCATGGCTGATTTGTTTCTAAAGCCCATTTTCCCTATAGCCTCGAATCCCTTACTTAAGAAGAATCTACCACCATCTTCAATTCACTCAATGACTGCCTCCACAGTTTTCTGCAGCAATGCGTTCCACAGATTCACCACATCTGGCTGAAGAAATTCCCTCTCTCTCAGTTCTAAAGGGTCATCTCTTCACTGAGAGTGTGCCCTTGGCTCCTGGCTCTCCTTCTAATAAAAGAAAAATCTTCTCCACATCTGCTCTGTCCAGGCCACTTAGTATTCTCTACGTTTCAATGAGATTATCCTTCATCCTTCTAAATTCCAAGTACAGACCCAGAGTCCTTAACTGCTCCTGATATGACAATCTCTTCATCCCTGGGATTGTTCTTATAAACCTTCATTGGACCCTCCCAAAGACCAGCTCATCCTCCCTTAGGTACTGGGCCCAAATCTGCTCATAATGTTCCAAACGTGGTCTGACCAGAAGTATACAACCTCAGAAGTATATGTTGTATTCTAGCTGTCTTGAAATGAATGTTAACATTGCATTTTCCTTCCTAAATGCCAACTGAACTTGCATGTTAACCATAAGAAAATCCCAACTAGCACTCCTAAGCCTCTTTGTGCTTCAGATTTCTGAAACCTTTCCCAATTTAGAAAATACTCATGTATCCATTCTTTATACCAAAGTACCCAACCTCATATTTACCCACATTGTATTCCATCTGCCACATCTTTGTAAGTCCAAGTCCTTCTGCAGCCCCCGCCTCCTTAACACTACCTTTCCCTCCACCATTGTTTCATCTGCAAACGTAGCACAAATGCTCGCCCCTGCAAAGCTCTACAAATCACCAATTGACAAAAACCCTTTCATTTCCACACTCTGCTTTCTGCAAGTTAGACAATCCTTTATATTTATTGCCCATTCCAGCTGCCCTTGAGAAGGTGGTGGTAAGTTGTCCTCTCGAACCACTGCAGGCCAGGTAATATAGGTTGATCCACAATGCTCTTTGGGGATAGATTTCCAGAATTTTGACCCATCACTGGCCAGAAATCTTACCTTCTCCTTTACCTTGATTTTATAGTTTTCCATGCAACCTACTATTTAGGTTAAACCACTATGGACAGCCCTAGTGATGTGATTCACGAGGACTCTGGTCCTAGCATGATTCAGGTGAAGCCCATCCAATTGAAACAACTCCCTCCTCTTTCCCCAGTGCCAATATTCCACTTCTTCCACACCAATCTTTAAGCCACCAATTTACCTTTTCAATTTAGTTAACATTGTGATAATTAGCATATGCTAAGATAGTAACCCAGAAATTATCACCTTTGTGATTGTGCCTTTTAATTTTAACCCCTAGGTGTTCAAATTCCTTCAGCAGAACCTTTTACCACTTACATAATTGGTACTTATATAGACCACAACAACAGGATCTTTCCCCTCCCATTCTAAGTTCCTTTGCAGCCCAGAACAGAAATCCTGAATCCAGGCAGCAGATATGCACCACAGCCTTTAGGACTTTCTAGCCGAGAGAACAGTCTGTAGTCCTCTGACTATATTATCCTCAATCACAACTACATTTCTCTTTTCTCCACCAGTTTGAATGGCTCCTTGTAACATGTTGCTATGGTCAGTTGCTCACTTCCCTACACCCTCTGCTCTCATCCACACGAGGAACAAGAATCTCACACCTGTTAGACAAACTCAAGGGCTGAGCCTCCTTTAACACTACCTCAAGGATCCTTCTACCTGCCTCACTCATAGTCAAACCCTCCTGTCCTTGACCACCGACTGAATTTGCAATAGTTCATGTAAAGGGTAAAACTGCCTCCTGAAATATGACATTAACATAACTCTTCCCCTTCCTGATTTGTCACAGTGTTCAAAGCTCAGGCTCTAGATCACCAATTCTGAGCTGGAGTTCATCAAGCAGTCAACACTTGTTACAGATGTTGTCACTATGGGCAACAATGGGATCCACGAGCTCTCACATCATGCGGATACAACACATTACATCTCTATTTTATTTACTGTTATGAAGGTATAGAGGTCCTGTACCCTTAAGAGAGTTGAAAAGCTAGCAAGGCTTGACTGACACAGCACAAAGTGTTCTGATCAAGGTAGCACGATAACATTTGGTTGAAACAGCTAGCAGTAGCTGGGTTGCCATGAGAATAAAAAAAATCTAATTCAGTCAATCAGTTCAAATTATGCCCCAAGATATTAAACTCCAATCAAGTTTGAATTTATTATTTTGATAAGATTAAAACCAATGAAACGATCTGATGTTTTGGTGTATAAAACCAGACATTTTGAACAGTTGAGAACTGCAATGGAGACTGCTAGCTCAAGTCCTCTCTGAAAGGTACCTGTCTGTGGAAGGAGTTTGTGCAGCAGGTCAGGCAGCATCCAAGGAGCAGGAGAATTGACGTTTCAGGCATGAGCCCTTCTTCAGGAATGAGGAAGGTGTGCCAATCAGGCTAAAATAAAAGGTAGGGAGGAGAGACTTAGGGGAGGGGCATTGGGAATGTGATAGGTGGAAGGAGGTTAAGGTGAGGGTGATAGGCCGGAGAGGGGGTGGGGGCGGAGAGTTCGGGAAGAAGATTGCAGGTCAAGAAGGCGGTGCTGAGTGCGAGGGTTGGGACTGAGATAAGGTGGGGGGGGGGGGGAAATGAGGAAGCTGGAGAAATCTGCATTCATCCCTTGTAGCTGGAGGGTTCCTAGGCAGAAGATGAGGCGCTCTTCCTCCAGGCGTCATGTTGCCATGGTCTGGCGATGGAGGAGGCCAAGGCCCTGTATGTCCTTGATGGACCAAGGACATGCAGGTCCAATGCCTCCTCCATCGCCAGACCATGGCAACATGACGCCTGGAGGAAGAGCGCCTCATCTTCCGCCTAGGAACCCTCCAGCTACAAGGGATGCATGCAGATTTCTCCAGCTTCCTCATTTCCCCTCCCCCCACCTTATCTCAGTCCCAACCCTCGCACTCAGCACTGCCTTCTTGACCTGCAATCTTCTTCCCGCCCTCTCCGCCCCCACCCCCTCTCTGGCCTATCACCCTCACCTTAACCTCCTTCCACCTATCGCATTCCCAATGCCCCTCCCCCAAGTCCCTCCTCCCTACCTTTTATGTTAGCCTGCTTGGCACACCTTCCTCATTCCTGAAGAAGGGCTCATGCCCGAAACGTCGATTCTCCTGCTCCTTGGATGCTGCCTGACCTGCTGCGCTTTTCCAGCAACACATTTTTCTGCTCTGATCTCCAGCATCTGCAGTCCTCACCTTCTCCCTGTGGAAGGAGTTTGCACAGCAGAATATCAAAGCTGGCCTGGAGAGAATCTACAGAGGAAAATCTGCAAAGTAGATTTGGCAAAGCTGGCTGGGTTTTGAAAAGTGATTTTGTTTTTGTAAGTCTTAATCGGGATTCTTTATCTGATTAATACTGTAGAGTGGGAGGTGAAAGATAGATTTAAGAGAAAGAAGTTGTAAATAGCTTCTGGTTTTGATTTTAATATTCTCTGTTGGACTTAAAG
Source organism: Chiloscyllium punctatum (assembly GCF_047496795.1). Taxonomy (NCBI): domain Eukaryota; kingdom Metazoa; phylum Chordata; class Chondrichthyes; order Orectolobiformes; family Hemiscylliidae; genus Chiloscyllium; species Chiloscyllium punctatum. The sequence goes on from NC_092748.1 coordinate 73,627,301, forward strand.
AATAAAGTTGATAATTGTTACTTTCAATAGTGACATTTGGGATAGTTCTTTGCCTCTCAAATTTTAACAGGTTACAGCACGGGGTGAATCTTTTCTGTGTTACTGGTTTAAATTAGTGTGGGGGGGGGGGGGTTACCCCATGTTGTAACATTACTTAGTTCTCAATTGCTTTTTAAAAATATTTCCCAGTTGTTTTAGTTTGTAATCTGCAAATACTTCTCCAATTTACCTTCAATCTGACAGAAATCTATAATAGATAGTCAAATTGGCAATTATCAATGTGTTTATAGGTTTCCTTTGATGTCACTCTTTGTGCTTAGCCCCTTATTCTGTGCTTCAATTTATGCTGTTTAAAAAAACCTACAAACTATGAGCGCCAAAAAAAAACGCTGTCTTCCTCTCAAACTCAAATTCCCATGCTACCTCCTAAGTCCCCCAACTATATATTCACTCAAGCACTGTCTCATGCTAGCTGTGATCTCCCCTCTTTGACCATGGAAGTTTATTGATTGTGTACTTTCAACAGGCCCTCACCACTAGTGTCCCTGCTGACTTCACCTGCGAGAAGTGCACCCAACTCCAGCTCTTCACAGATCGCATTAGAGAACTGGAGCTGGAGCCGGATGATCATTCGGGAGACTGAGGGGGTAATAGAGAGAGGCTACAGAGGGATGGCCATACCTAGGCTGCAGGACAAAGGTAGCTGGGTGACCGTCAGGAGAGGGAAAGGGATTAGGCAGACAAATTCAGAGATCCCCTGTGGCCATTTCCCTCAATGATAAGTACAGAGGACCTTGATTATCTGAATATCAATTATCCGAATTTTGGATTATCCAAAGAAGATCTCAAGGTCCCAATAAAAACATGACATCAAAGAGGCATTTCCAACACTGATTGCATCTTTTGTTTACAATGATTAAAAACGAACTCGGCTTACTGAAATGCTGCCGAGAATAGTCCTAGACATTGATGGAAGCGCAGGTACCATCTCCAAATGACTGACCTTCTGCCATCCCTCTCTCTCCCCACATATTCTCTGGAGTACTACACAGGGAGTGTACCCTAAACCCCCCACTTCCCCAGATAATCTCTCCAACATTGTCCTGTACAGGGCAAAGGTGGAATTTGTCAAAAGGTTGTAGTAAAACGTTGTGTGTATGTGTGTGTGTGTGTATACTCTCGCGCTACTTTAAGACACCCCCTAAAAAGACAGCAGCTGTCTTACTGTTGGTGTCCAGTTGGGGGTGGGGGGGTGGGTTCATGGACAGGGGGGGCAAGAGTGGTCGAGGGGCTGACAGGGAGCAGGGGTGGGGCGTGGATGGGGAGGTGCATACAGTAGGTAGGGGCAGATGGGGAGCGGGGGGAGGAGGGACAGGGGGGTGACCTAGTTGGATGGGGGCCTGGGCAGTGGAGGGGGAGCCCGGCAGAAGGTGGCTGGTGGCAGACGGGGATCGGGGTTGGGGGGGTGCAGACAGGGGCTGGATAGGAATGGGCGAGGGGATGAGCGGGGTGGTGTTTGATAAGGTTGGGGTGGGAGGGGGTTTGGGTTGGGGCAGACGGGAGGGGCTCATGTGTGAGCAGATGGGCGTGGGCAAGGGGATGAACGAGGTTGTGTTTGATGAGGCTGGGGTGGGAGGGGGTTCGGGTTGGGAGAGGCCGGCAGCAGGCAGATAGGGGTAGGCTTGGGGGTGGACCAGGTGGTGTTTGATAGAGTTGGGAGGGGCGACGGGTGGTTGGGTTGGGGTGGATGGGTGGGGCCGTGTTGAACGGGGTTGGGGGGGCAGACAGGGGGTGGATGGGAGTGAGCATGGGGGTGAATGGGCCAGTGTTTGATCGGATTGGGGTGAAGGGGTGGGGTTGGGGTAGACAGAAGGGGCGGGTGTGTAGGCGTTTAATGGGATTTGGGAGAGGGGGGTGTTGGGGCGTATGGGGTGGGGCGAGGTTGAACAGGGTTGGGGGGGGAAACGGGGTTAGGGGCTCATGTGCAGTGTGCTGCTGCCGAGTCTGAATGGGGAGCTCGCTGTATCAATCCCATTGAACTAATGGGGTCATAGAACATAGAACATAGAACAGTACAGCACAGAACAGGCCCTTCAGCCCACGATGTTGTGCCGATCATTGATCCTCATGTAAGGTAAACCTAATGTACGAACCCTCAAATTTCTGTGACCATATGCATGTCCAGTAGTCTCTTAAATATCCCCAATGACCTTGCTTCCACAACTGCTGCTGGCAACGCATTCCATGCTCTCACAACTCTCTGCATAAAGAACCCGCCTCTGACATCCCCTCTATACTTTCTGCCAAACAGCTTAAAACTATGACCCCTTGTGTTAACACCTTCTGCCTGGGAAAAAAGTCTCTGGCTATCAACTCTATCTATGCCTTTCATTATCTTGTACACCTCAATTAGGTCCCCTCTCTTCCTTCCTTTTTCCAATGACAAAAGTCCGAGCTCAGTCAAGCTCTCTTCATAAGATAAGCCCTCCATTCCAGGCAGCATCCTGGTAAACCTCCTCTGAACCGTCTCCAAAGCATCCACATCTTTCCTATAATAGGGCGACCAGAACTGGACACAGTATTCCAAGTGCGGTCTAACCAAAGTTTTATAGAGCTGCAACAAGATCTCACGGCTCTTAAACTCAATCCCCCTGTTAATGAAAGCCAAAACACCATATGCTTTCTTAACAACCCTGTCCACTTGGGTGGCCATTTTAAGGGCTCTATGTACCTGCACACCAAGATCCCGCTGTTTCTCCACACTGCCAAGAATCCTGTCTTTAATCCTGTACTCAACTTTCAAATTCGACCTTCCAAAATGCATCACTTCGCATTTATCCAGGTTGAACTCCATCTGCCACCTCTCAGCCCATCTCTGCATCCTGTCAATGTCACACTGCAGCCTACAACAGCCCTCTATACTGTCAACGACACCTCCAACCTTTGTGTCGTCTGCAAACTTGCTGACCCATCCTTCAATCTCCTCATCCAAGTAATTAATAAAAATTACAAAGAGTAGAGACCCAAGAACAGAGTCCTGTGGAACACCACTCACCACTGACTTCCAGGCAGAATACTTTTCTTCCACTACTACTCGCTGTTGTGGGGAGGTTGGAGTCTTCAGCAATGCTGTAGGTCCCTTACACGCAAGTGTGTCTCTGCACAGAAACAAATCCTGAGACAGAGAGAGGGAGCAAGGAAGGCAGAGCGAGGGAAAAGGAAACTTCAGAAAACTCCAAGCCCCAGAGGAGAGGCATTGAATCAATTAACCGAATAATCAATTATCCGAGCGAAATACTGCCCGCCATCTCACTCAGATAATCAAGGTTCCTCTGTGTACCATTTTGGATACTGTTGAGGGGGAGGGGGAAACCTACCAAGGGTAAGCCACAGTGACCAGGTCTCTGGCACTGAGCCTGGCTCTGTGTCTCTGAAGGGAAGGGGAGAGAATAAGAGAGCAATAGTGATAGGACATTCAATTGTTAGAGGAGCAGACAGGAAATTATAAGGTCGCGACCGAGATTCCTGGATGGAATGTTGCTTCCCGGGTGCCAGGGTCAGCGATGCCTCAGATCGAGTCTATAGGAGTCTTAAGGGGGAGGGTGACCAGCCAGAAGTCGTGGTACACGTCAGTACCAATGACATAGCTAGGAAAAGGGATGAGGACCTGAAAAATGAATATAGGGAGTTAGGTAGGAAGATAAAAGGAAAGACGAGCAGAGTTGTAATCTCAGAGTTACCATCGGTGCCACAGGCTCGTGAGGCTAGGAACAGAGAGCGAGTCCAGCTGAACATGTGGCTGCAGGGCTAGTGTAGGAGGGAGGGCTTCAGATATGTGGATCACTGGGATACCTTCTGGGGAAAGTGCAACCTGTAGAAGGAAGATGGGCTGCACCTGAACTGAAGGGGTACCAATATCCTAGGCAGGAGGGTTTAAATTAGTTTGGCAGGGGGATGAGAACTGGACCTACGAATCAGAGGATGGGGAGTTGGTGAACAGGCAGATACAGCATGTAGAGAGTCTGTGAGGAAGGATAAATAGTTGATAGAGCAAAGTTGCAGTCAGTGACAGGTTGAAGTGTGTCTGTTTAACACAGGAAGTGTCAGAAATAATAATGATGAACTTAGAACATGGATCAGTACGTGGATCTTCGACGTTGTGGCCATTACGGGATCTTGGATATTACAGGGACAAGATTGTTTGATGGATGTTCTGGGGTTTAAATATTTCAAAAGGAACAGGGAGGAATTTAAGAGTTGGGGGGTGTGGCATCGCTAATCAGGGGTAGAGTCGCAGCTGCAGAAAGGGAGGACATTGAGGTGGTTTTGTTGACAGAGTCAGTATGGGTTGAAGTCAAAAACAGAAAAGTAGCAATCACTTCATTGGGAGTTTTCTATAGATTCCCCAATAGCAACAGAGACATGGAGGAGCAGATTAGGAGGCAAATATTGGAATGGTGCAGAAGTAACAGGGTTATTGTAATGGTTGACTTCAACTTCCCAATGTTGATTTGAACCTCCTTAGTGCAAATGGTTTGGATGGACCAGATTTTATCAGGTGTGCCGAGGAAGGATTCCTGACTCAATATGTAGATAGGCTGACTCGAGGGGAGAAAGTGAGGACTGCAGATGCTGGAGATCAGAGCTGAAAATGTGTTGCTGGAAAAGCGCAGCAGGTCAGGCAGCATCCAAGGAGCAGGAGAATCGACGTTTCGGGCATGAGCCCTTCTTCAGCAATCATTAGAGGAACGAATTCTTCAGGAATGATTAGAGGGGAGGCCATATTGGATTTGGTGCTTGGCAATGAACCAGGTCAGGTGTCAGATTTCTCAGTGGAAGAGTATTTCAGTGATAGTGATCACAACTCCCTGACCTTTACTATAGTCATGGAGAGGGATAGGAGCAAATGATATGGGAAAATTGGGGGAGGGGAAATTACAATGCTATTGGGAACAGATATTCTCAGGGAAATGCATGACAGAAATGTGGAGGCCATTTAGGGAGCACTTGCTGCGAGTTCTGGATAGGTTTGTCTCACTGAGGCAAGGAAGGGATGGTAGGGTGAAGGAATCTTGGATGACAAGAAACATGAAACATCTAGTCAAGAGGAAGAAGGAAGCTTACTTAGGGTTGAGGAAGCAAGGATCAGCCAGAGCTCTAGAGGGTTTCAAGGCAGCCAGGAAGGAACGAAAGGATGGACTTAAGAGAGCTAGAAAAGGTCTTGATGAGTAGGACTAAGGAAAGCCCCAAGGTGTTCTGTACTTACGTGAGGAACAAGAAGATGGTCAGAGTGAGGGTAGAGCTGATTAGGGATAGTGGAAGAAACTTTTGCCTGGAGTCAGAGGAGGTAGTGGAGGTCCTTAATGAATACTTTGCTTCAGTATTCACTCGTGAGAGAGACCATACCATTTGTGAGGAGAGCGTGAGTCTGGCTGATATGCTTGAATAGGTTGATGTTAAGAAAAAAAATGTGCTGCAAATTTTGAAAAACATGAGGAAAGATAAGTCCCGTGGATCAGATGGGATACTACGGGAAGTGAGGGAAGAGATTGTTGCACCTTTGGCAATGATCTTTGCATCCTCACTGTCCACTGGAGTAGTGCCAGATGATTGGAGAGTGGCAAATGTTATTCCCTTATTCAAGAAAGGGAATAAGGAATTATAGACTAGTCAGCCTTAGGTCTGTGGTGAGCAAATTATTGGAGAAAATTCTGAAAGACAGGATTTATGATTATTTGCAAAAGCATAGTTTGATTAGAGGTAGTTAGCATGGCTTTGTGAGGGACAGGTCATGCCTCACAAGCCTTATTGAATTCTTTGAGGATGTGACAAAACACATTGATGAAGTAGATGTAGTATACATGGATTTTACCAATGCATTTGATAAGGTTCCCCAAGGTAGGCTCATTCAGAAAGTAAGGAGGCATAGCAGACAGGGAAAGTAGGCTGTCTACATGCAGAATTAGCTGGCCCATAGAAGACAGAAGACGGAAGTAGTTGGAAAGTATTCAGCCTGGAGCACAGTGACCGGGGTGTTCTGCAGGGATCTGTTCTGGGACCTCTTTGCGATTTTTAAAAATGATTGGATGCGGAAGTGGAAGGGTGGGTTAGTAAATTCGCCAATGACACAAAGGTTGGTGGAGTTGCAGATAATGTGGAGAGCTGTTGTATGATGCAATGGGACATTGATAGGATGCACAGCTGGGCTGAGAAGTGGCAGATGGAGTTCAACCTGGAAAAGTGTGAAGTGAGTCACTTTGGAAGGTTGAATTTAAATGCAGATTACAGAGTTAAAGGCAGGACTCTTGGAAGTGTGGAGGAATGGAAGGATCTTGGGGTCTACATCCATACATGCCTCAAAGTTGCCACCCAATTTGATAGGGTTGTTAAGAAGGTGTACAGTGTGTTGGCTTTCATTTGCAGGGGTATTGAGTTTAAGAGCCGTGAGGTTATGCTGCAGCTCTATAAAGCCTGGTGAGACCACACCTGGAATATTGTGTACAGTTCTAGTTGCCTCATTTTAGAAAGGATATGAAAGCTTTAGAGAGGGTGCAGAGGAGAATTACCAGGATGCTATTTGGACTTGAGTACATTTCTCATGAAGAAAGGTTGAGGGAGCTAGGGCTTTTATCATTGGAGTGAAGAGGGATGAGAGATGACTTGATAGATATATACAAGTTGATGAGAAGCACAGATAGTGTGGATAGCCAGAGACTGTTTCCCAGGGCAGAAATGGGTATCACAAGGGGGCATAATTTTAAAGTGATTGAAGGAAGATTTAAGGGAGATGACAGAGGTAGGTTCTTTACACAGAGAGTGGTGGGTGCATGGAAGGTACTGCCAGTAGTGGTATTCGAGTCAGCTACATTAAGGACATTTCAGCAATTCTTGGTTAGGCACATGTAGGGTGTATAGGTTAGCTTGATCTTAGAGTAGGATAAAAAGTAGGCACAACATCAAGGGATGAAGGGCCTATACTGTGCTGTACTGTTCTATGTTCTATCAATGTTCTAAACTGAGCTGACATGATTCACTAGTTTCAATATTAATCAACACCTATTGAAGGCCATTGTCAGACTTCAAGTGATTGACTGATAAGTATGCCTCAGTTAGCTACCTTATTTACCTTTCCACTAGACTATTATATTTTAAACTTTTGAAATGGACAAAGAAACAAAAGATTTACCAGTCCTATTCCCATACTGACTCTAAAGTCCCTGATCTGTATAGTCATTCGGGTTGTGTTTCAATCCAGATGTGATCTCTCCTTCCTGACTGTGCAAAGCTTACTGATGGTGTTGGGAAATCTGCACAGTGACCAACAATGGAATTCTTGGGCCTGCCCATCTTAATTCCTGAAGCTCAGGGGAATCAAAAAATCCTATGTAATTTTTCTGCTCTATCATACTATCCCTTTAAAAAAGATGATTAGGGAGCATCATGAAAGACTCCATAGAAAAGTTATCATTTCATTGAGCAGTTGATTGCAAGATTAAAGAAATAGACATCTGTGCTCAAAGAACGTGATTAACAGGCCAGAAAATATGTGTTTTTTTTTGTGTGACACGATATAATACTGGGGAAAGAGATGTCTTTTTGTGGTTGTCCTTGTATATTGTAATTGTTTTTCTTTTAACCTAAGTGCTGCAGTGTGAAACAGCATTCTGGTATAGCTTCAGAAATATTTGGGGGAACTTTATCTCTCGGTAAAAGCCAAAAGACTAAAGGTGCTGCAAATCAAAAACAAAAACAGAAATTGCTGGGAAAGCTCAGCAGGTCTGGCAGCATCTATGGAGAGAAATCAGAATTAATGTTTTTGGTCTAATGACCCTTCTTCAGAACTTCCTCAAAACATTAATTCTGATTGCTCTCTACAGATGCTGCCAGACCTGCTGAGCTTTTCCAGCAATTTCTGTTTTTGTGTAATTCTCACAGATGGTTAACTATTTACAATTAGGAAACAAAACCCCTAACAGACCATGATCCCCAGCACTTACAATTTAACTGCAGTGAGCTGTCGAGTGAGTGAGAAACCTGCTCTCAAGAACTTAGTTACGATATTTAGCTGAGTTTATGTTCTTTAGAATTTATCACTCATGAATTTACAAATATAAGAAATTGATCAGGAGTTGACAATGTTGGCTCTCAAGTTTGCTCTGCTATCTAATATGTTCATCCAAAACTCTACTTTCCCACTCGCTCTCTCTGTCCTTTGATTAAATGGAAGACCAAATATCTGTTTATGTCAGCCTTCAATATATTCAACAATGGAGCATCTACCATCATGTAGGGTAAAAAATTCCAAGGGTTCACAATGCTTCGAGCAAGGACCTTTCTCCTTATTTCAGTCCCAAACGCCTCACCTTATCTGAGACTTCACCCGTGACAACTAGGCTTTTCACAACTCAGAAGACCAGGCAGCTGAAGGGAGGTGAAACTAGTTGCATTGAACAGTTTTATACTTTTTTCAGCAAGGCCTGTGAGTCACAAGGAGGGGAATTGCTGCAATCTGTCTCCCTCCTCACAAACAAGCACTCACTTCTTCACTTATCTGAATGTAATCCTACCTCAATCTGATGCCAATTTGCAATTCACTCACCTCCATGGTCTCTCCCCCACTCAGTGGTCATTTTTTCATATGTTCTCTTTTGCCTCTCACTGTCCCACTCATCTCTGGCTGGTGGTTTCACACAAGTTTTCTAATAGCCAACTTCTCAATCAGACCAACTGTGAGGGTGAAATGAAGTGGTCGTATCATTAAAATCTTCTTCATTCCCATATTTCCAGGTTCCTGGCTGCTAAAACTCACCTCCATATTCTCCCTGTAACCATCAAACCATTATTGCAGAACGTAATATTTTTGAATACTTCGAGAAAACAGAATAGAGAACAATGTATAAGAAAAAAATCATCTCTGAATAAACATGAAAATGCCAATGCAATTGTGTTTTCAAAACTCAGAGATATCTTGCATTTTACAAGTTAATGAGTTTAGACAAGTTAACGATTATATATTTGAAAACCAAACTACTTTGTCAAATGTAAACTTTCTTAAAAATGTGGCAATTAATCAAGAATCTATCAAAAGCGGCTTTGCAATAATGTGGTCACTGACTTGAGAAAGGAGGAAGGAAGTCAATATACAAATGTATGTTGAAAGTGAAGCAGCATTTTACTCACAATGTTGAATGCAATCACACTACTATATAAATAGAAATTCTGAAATGACTATAGAGGTTAGGTTATATTCTGACTGACAATGACAGCATTGTCAGGAAACAAATTTTAAAAAATAATAAAGAAGAGCTTTTAGAATATATTTAATATGAAAAATAGTGCATAATACCAAAGTAGACTTTTCATAATAGGTATATGGGAATTCTTGGACAAATAAAGAGCAAGGCATATCATGGCCTTATCAGGAACATTTTTAATATCAGGCGTTTAATAACGGGCAGCACAGTGGTTCAGTGGTTAGCACTGCTGCCTCACAGCACCAGGGACCCAGGTTCAGTTCCCATCTCGGGCAACTGTCTGTGTGGAGTTTGCACATTCTCCCCGTGTCAGCATGGGTTTCCTCTGGTTGCTCCGGTTTCCTCCCACAGTCCAAAGATGTGCAGGTTAGGTGAATTGGCCATGCTAAATTGCCCGTAGTGTTAAGTGCATTAGTCTGGGGTAAATGTAGGGAAATGGGTCTGTTGCTCTTTGGAGGGACGGTGTGGACTTGTTGGCCCAAAGGGCCTGTTTCCGCACTATAGGGAATCTAATCATATATAAGTAACATAATGACTATTTAGGTATTGCCTGAAATGCTAAAAATTGGTCTACTCAAATTTAACAGATGGACCAATGCCTTTGCAGGTTCGGGATAAGCTGTTCCTTTGTTATTTTGATACGTTTGACTCCAGTTGCTAATTTGTTGCTATTTTTGATAATGTTCGTAGACCATTCAATGTTTGTTGTCAATGCAAATGTTGGTCTTTGAATGGAAGCAATTTTCATTGCAGATTAGATGGTTCAAAATCAATGGTGGACACAACTGTTAAAGCAGGGACAATGATTGTTCAACTAATGATGACATTGTTCATGTCATCTTCAAATTATCATGCTTTACTCTATTCATGTCTCTGTGTGGTTAGTCAGCCTCATTGTGTAAAGGTGTGAATCTTTTAAGAAACTTTTCTGAGACATTCTTTTGGGCCGTATTGCAGCAGGCTTGTCCAAGTCATAAAAATAGCCTGTTCTTTTGATAAGTAATCTAGTGGAGTCATGGATCTGGTGATGTCACAGTTCAGTCAGTGGTTCTAAATTTCTAAGAGGGAACTGCTTGTATCCTTCTCCCCAAACAGTCTATTTTTGATACTCATTCCTGGGATGTGGCATTGTAGGCTGAGCCAGCACATTTTGCTGGTGCCTAGTTGCCCTTGAGAAGGTGATGACATGTTGCCTTCTTGAACCACTGCAGTCCACATGCTGTGAGTTGACCCACAATACCCTGAGGAAGGAAATTCCAGGACTTTGACCCAGTGACAGTGAAGGAACAGTGATATATTTCCAAAATTGGAATCAGCAATGTCTTGGAGTGGAACTTGCACGTGGTGGTGTATCTTGTCCCTTGTCCTTCTAGGTAGAATCTCATGGGTTTGGAAGGTCACACCTAAAAATCTTTGGTGAATTTCTGGAGTGCATCTTGTAGATTGTACATATTGCTGCTCCTGAACATTACAGGATCATAGGACCCCAAAAGTGGAGAAGAGGCCATTTGGCTCATCAAGTCTGCACTGACATTCTGAAGACCATCCCATCCAGAACTCCTCATCTCTGTCCCCATAACTCCATATTTACTGTGGCTAATCCACATGGCCTTCAGATAATTTAGTATGGCCAATCCACCCAACCATGTTAGTAGTGGACTGACTGAATATTTGTGGGTGTGGTGCCAATAAAGCAGACTGCTTTTTCTTTAATTATGTCAAGCTCATTGAGTGTTGTTGGAGTCTGTGACTGAATGTACAGTGTCAAAGTGAGGGTGTGTGAAGGATTGTGCTGTATGATTGTGCTGTATTCATAAATCTAAATGCTGCGTTGCGGGTTATCACATTGCAAATGAATACATAAATAGTACCTCTCTACCCTAAACGTTAACTCTGCTTTCTCTCCACAGATGCTGCCAGATCTGAGTTTTTCCAGCAATTTCTGTTTATGTATCTGATTTCCAGCTTCCGCAGTTCTTTGTTTATTTTTTCCTCAGAGTGCAGCCTTTGCTCTTCATGAAAACACCATTTGCAATCAATGATTTGGTAGATTTCTTGGAACCATTCCTAGCTGTAAATACTTACTGCAGGTTTTACTGCAGGAAAGCCTAAACTCTATTGCAGACCCTGGTCAAGCAAAGTCACTGCAAGGCATGCAAGATTTATAAGTTATAGAGGGAAAGATCTGCAAACTCTCCTCCTCATTTTGCTCGATTTTCCTGTTGCAACAGGTCTGCATGGTACTATCCGAAACCCAAAGAATAATGAAGATGTTGTTCAATGCTGAAAGTGTGCTTCCCCTTGTGGGAGAGACAAGAAGTAGGCAACAGTTTAAAAATTAGATGCTATCCCAGTTAAGACAGACACGAGAAGAAATATTTCATTCTCAGAGGATCATGAGTCTGTGGAATTCTTTTCCCCAGACAGAGATGGACTCACAGGATAATTGAATATTTCTGATGTAGGGGTAAATTGATTTTTGACTACAAGGGTATTAAAAGGTATGAGGAATAGGCAGCAAAGTCAAATTAAATGAGATTACCTGCAGTGTGGAAACAGGCCCTTCAGCCCAACAAGTCCACACTGATCCTCCAAAGAATAACCCACCCAGACCCATTTCCCTCTGACTAAAGCACCTAACACAATGGGCATGGCCAATTCACCTAACCTGCACACCTTTGGATTGTAGGAGGAAACTGGAGTACCCAGAGGAAACCCACGCAGACAAAGGAAGAATGTGCAAACTCCACACAGACTGTCACCCGAGGCTGGAATCAAACGTGGGTCCCTGGTATTGTGAGGCAGCAGTGCTAACCACTGAGCCACCATGCCACCCCGAGTTGTAATCAAATCAGCCATGATATTATGGAATGGTGGAACATGTTCGAGGGGCCAAATGATCAACTCCCAATTCCATTTCCTGTGTTCATCTGTTTGTACATATGTTCAGACCCTGTAACTCTTTTGTTAGCCCCAAAGTTCCATGAGACCCCTCCATGGAGACAAAAGTGAATCACTGGAAGCCCATTAACTGATAAGGACATTGCATCAAATCTCCCAGCTATTGCATGTGAACTCCAGGCAGCTCATCATCAGAAAGGATCTTAATTTAAACTCGGTGTCACTGGAAGCTGACTCCTGGCCAGTCCATGTGATTGGGAAGGAGGGTATAATCTGGAGTGTTCAATGTCATCAGACTGAAAGTGGGTAGTTAGGAGGAGAATAGTGGGTGATCAAGGTAGGGAAGTTTCCAATCAGGAGGTAGGAAACTTTGATCTAAATTATCAACTTATTACCTATACGAATTAAGCACCAGCAACACAGAGCATGAAAGGAAAATCTTATGGGGAATTTTGCACAAGGAAACTAAAGGATTTATATCAATTAAATTGGTTCTGTTTGGGATGTGCAACTTCCTCCATGGATTTTCCTTCTCACACTCCGACCTGGGGTAATTTGGCACACAGTTAGCAAAAACAAAAATCTATTCCAATTTTAACCTGATTTGAGATGGTACCAGTTAGGAATCAGTTAGCTAATATTTGCATCAAACAACACTGAAGGATCAAATCATGATCATAAATGCTCATGCTATCAGAAGAAAATGACAGGTTTTCAATGGATTCAGTCCATAAAAGTTACAAGATGACTGACGCAGACACAGACAGAAAATGAACTTTGGATTTGGAAAAACAGTTCACTTAATAGATTCATCTGGGTTTTATCTGACCACATAAGGAGAAGTAAGTTCTTTATGATGAGTAATGAATTCATTATGTGGAAATATAGCAGAAATGAAATTCTAGCAGTATAACTTCCCTACTCCAGTGAAGATTGATCAATATTTAACTCGTTAACTGTGAAACAGAGATCTTTTTATTTTAACAACAGTTAGCTTAAATGTTCAACGTTTAATGCTCCTACAAACTGCTTGACTACATTTAGAGAAAATTTCAGTACATTGATGAAAATAGAGCAGTGGCAGGACTATAAAACTGTTTCTGTAAATCAGTGAATAATTTCAGTATCTGGTGCAATACAGATCAGGAAAGTTCAGAGTTTGAATCATTGAGTGAAAGTTCTTCAAAGCTGGGGTCATCAGTGATTACACACAAAAATTCCCAGTATTAAACCCCTCCTCTTAATAGGAAGAGTGGCCATTTGATATGCTACATTGAACAGGCTTTCTAGCCTCCATCTGTGCCATGGATATTATATGTTCCAACTAAAGCAATACACAAATCTCTCACAGTATTCATACTTTTGGTTTATTTGCTCCTGTGTAGTGTGGAATTCTGGTAGGGTATTTATTTTCTGTTTCTAGTTGCCAGGGATTGCAGTGATGGGTCTTCTCCTTGAACTGCCATAACCCTTTTCTTGTGATGACTCTTTCACATGGTTTTAAAGAGGCAACTCCAGTATCTTGTCTCAGTGACAGCGAAGCTTTAGTGATATACGTCCAAGTGAGTGTGGCATATTACTTGGCAGAGAATTGGGAAATGATAGTATTTTGAAAACGTTTGTGCTGATAATAGAATCTAGTCTCAATATCACATTTCACCCAGAATTCCTTGACCAGTATAACAGGATCATAACCTCTCTCGCCCCCATTGGACACAATTATTTGAAGGCTTAGCAAGAAAACAGCTAATTTAAATGAGTCCCGGGGATGGCACAGATTCTAGAATCCTGGAGGTACTGAAAATTTAGGACAGTTACATGATATCATGAGATATGATGCTCCATGATAAAAGTATCTGCTTCAATTGCAATCACTCTCCCAGTGATTCACATTGGAGTGGGATGTGCCCGAGTAATCTTCAAAGTTAACTCCAAACCACGTCTCTCAGGCCATCAGGTCAAACATGGACAAAGAAACCTCTTACTGATTACTACATACTGTCAACACCACCCTTAGATGAATGAATCAGTACTCCTCTGTGTTGAACACTATTTGAAGGAAACTCTGAAGGTGTCAAGGATGCAAAATGTATTCTGGGTGAAGGACTTCAATGTCCATCATCAAGCATGACTCAGCAGCACCACTACTGCCTGAGTCGGTCAGGTCCCAAAGGACATATCTACTAAACTGAGTCTGCAGCATGTGCTGAGGAAACCAACAGTAGGAAAAAAGATAATTGATTTCATCCTCATGATAGTATGAGTAGGAGTGACCAGCATATTCCTGATGGAAATGAAGTCCCATTTTCAATTGAAGTTTACCAGTAATTGATTTCACACATGCACTTATAGCACTACAACCTTGCTTAACGGGAATGGATTTTGAATAGATTCAGCTACTCAAGATTGGCATCTATGAGGATTCGCTGCCTCGAGGAGGTTGAACAGTTCATCCACTAAACCAACACCTTCCACCCTGACCTCAAATTTACCTGGACTGTCTCAGACTCCTCCCTCCCCTTCCTAGACCTCTCCATTTCTATCTCGGACGACCGACTCAACACGGACGTTTACTATAAACCGACCGACTCCCACAGCTACCTAGACTACACCTCCTCCCACCCTGCCCCCTGTAAATACGCCATCCCATATTCCCAATTCCTTCGCCTCAGCCGCATCTGCTTCCAAGAGGATCAGTTCCAATACCCAACAACCCAGATGGCCTCCTTCTTCAAAGACCGCAATTTGCCCCCAGACGTGATCAACGACACTCTCCACTGCATCTCCTCCACTTCCCGCTCCTCCACCCTTGAGCACCACCCCTCCAATCGCCACCAGGACAGAACCCCACTGGTCCTCACCTACCACCCCACCAACCTCCACATACATCGTATCATCCATCATCATTTCCGCCAAAATGGACCCCACCACCAGGGATATATTTCCCTCCCCTCCCCTGTCAGTATTCCGAAAAGACCACTCCCTCCGCGACTCCCTCGTCAGGTCCACACCCCCCATCAACCCAACCTCCACTCCCGGCACCTTCCCCTGCAACCGCAAGAAATGCAAAACTTGCGCCTACACCTTCCCCCTTACTTCCCTCCAAGGCCCCAAGGGATCCTTCCATATCCACCACAAATTCACCTGCACCTCCACACATATCATTTACTGCATCCGCTGCACCCGATGTGGCCTCCTCTATATTGGGGAGACAGGCTGCCTACTTGCGGAATGTTTCAGAGAACACCTCTGGGACACCCGGACCAACCAACCCAACCACCCCGTGGCTCAACACTTCAACTCCCCCTCCCACTCCACCAAGGACATGCAGGTCCTTGGACTCCTCCATTGCCAGACCATAGCAACACGATGGCTGGAGGAAGAGCGCCTCATCTTGCGTCTAGGAACCCTCCAACCACAAGGGATGAACTCAGATTTCTCCAGTTTCCTCAATTCCCCTCCCCCCACCTTGTCTCAGTCCCAACCTTCGAACTCAGCACCACCTTCCTAACCTGCAATCTTCTTCCTGACCTCTCCACCCCCACCCCCACTCTGGCCTATCACTCTCACCTTAACCTCCTTCCACCTATCAGATTTCCAACACCCCTCCCCCAAGTCCCTCCTCCCTACCTTTTATCTTAGCCTGCTTGGCACACTTTCCTCATTCCTGAAGAAGGGCTCATGCCCAAAATGTCGATTCTTCTGCTCCTTGGATGCTGCCTGACCTGCTGCGCTTTTCAAGCAACACATTTTCAGTATTGGTATCTATGAGTCCATCAGCAACAGAACCATGATCAAACAAAATCAGCAACTTCATGGCCCAACATATCTCTCATTCTACAATTACCCTCAAGCTAAGAGATCAATCCCGGTTCAATGAAGAGTGTAGGAGGACAGGTAGGAGGATATGCAAGAGCAGCACCAGGTATACCTTACAATAAATTAACAACAGAAAATGATGGAGAAACTCAGCAGGTTGGACAGCATCTGTGGAGAGAGAAATAAGGAACATCTATGCACCTGTGGAGAGAGAAGTAAGTAACTTCCATGCTTATCAAACTTTCTTGTGCCATAACTGACCTATAATTCCTGTCTCTCCTTGACTACCTTGCTGTCTCTTCTTATTCTGGGTTGTCTTCTCCCCTGCTGAATATTATCTCTGGATCCCACCATCTGCCGTTAGTTCAAACCCTGTCCTACAGCACTAGCAACCTTCCCCACTGGTCCATCTGGTTCAGATGCAACCCATAGACCTTGTTAAAGTCCCACTATCCCAAAAATGGTCCATATATCCCAGGAATCCAAAACCCTCCCTGCTGCACCATCTCTCCAGTCGCACATTCATTTGGACTTACCCCCTATTTCTACACTGATTAGCATTTGGCAATAGATGTAATTCAGAGAGTACCACCTTTTGGGCCTGGCTCATTAATCTACTTCTTAACTTCTAAATTGTGCTTCAAGGACCTCGTTACTTTTTCTACATTTGTTGTTTGTACCAAATATATCACAACCTCTATCCCTTTGCTCTCTTCCTTTAGAATGCCCTATAGCTATTCAATAACATCCTTGACCCTGGCACCAGTGAGACAACATACTATTCAGGAGTCTCCTTGTGGCCACAGAGATGTCTGCCTGTTACCTTTACAATTAAACTGGCTACATCAAAGCCTTACCATTCTTCTTCCTCCCCTTTTGACCAGCAGACCCACTCAAGGTGCCATGACGTTGGCTGTCACTGCTTTCCCCTGCACAATCATCACCCTCAAAAGTATCCAAAATAGTACATCTATTAGAAAGGGGAATGGACAAAGGGGAATCATGTACTTACTGCTTTCTTCTACTCTGTCTGGCAGTCACCCATGCCCTTCCTGCCTGCCAGTCTTCACCAAGAGTGTGAAGTACCACCTCACTGAATGTGCTATCATGAAATCCTCATTTTTAGACATGCATGGTGCTGCTCCTGACATGCCCTCTTGCATTCTTCTTTGAAAAACTGTTGATTCCCTTCCCTGATGATGATGGTAGTGTCGGGGATAAATTGGGCCATGAGGTTGCAGATTGTGTTGCATTACTATTCAGTTGCTTCTGATAGCCATAGAACCTCATGCAGATCTACTCTTTAGTTACTAGATCTGTTCAAAGCCTTTCATGTTTTGTATAATGATAGAGCCATAGGATGTGGCTCAATGCAAAGACAGAACTTCACCTCCACAAGGACATGTGGTGGTCACTCCTACCAATAAAGGAAAGATGTATCTGCAGAAGACAGACTGATGAGGATGGATTTAAGTATGTCTTTGCTTCTTGCTGATTTCCTCGCCATCTGCTGCAGACACAGTCCAGTTATGAACAATGTGGACTAATGTATATAGTGAAACACAAATGGCATCAATTACAACTAAATGCCATCTCAAAGCTTGCCTACCCATGGAGCTCTTAAATATGAATCCAAGCTCAAAAGAGTCATATTGAACTCGAAATATTGGCTGTATTTTTCTCTCTACAGTTATTGGCAGACCTTCTGGGTTTGTGCAGCACTTGCTATTTTTATTACTATATAGGATCCTATTTCCACCCAACCAGCTCTTTGTGGTGGGCTGGGAGCCACAAGTGATGGTAAAATGGCAGTAGATGGCATCAGGAAGGCAACTAAACATGTTCCTGACACTACAGAATGCTTCCAAAAACTGGACCAGTGGGCAGACTCAATAGATCAGAGAAGCAGGTCATTCTCAGTTAATTGGTTGTTGCCAGTAATATTTCCTTCATGTCCCACCGTTCACCCCTATGAGTTCAAGACCTCACTTTGCTTTCAATGGAAGGATCTGCAAATGCAAGTAAAATTCTGTCTTTCATCTCTCTCAGCACGTCATAATCCAGCCTGATAGAGGAATGCAGAAACATGGTATTCCTGGTCTGAGATTGTAAACATAGGCCTTGTCAGGGACCAATTCTGCCACTTACAATGTTGAGTAAGAAGTCCTGCAAGGGATCAAGACCTGCTGTCACTAAATATCTATCATTTTCAACCTTACAATAGGGGTATAACCTGCATATCTTTGGACTGTGAGAGGAAACCAGAGCACCAAGATGAAATTCACAGAGGCACAGTGAGTATATGCAAACTCCACACAGTTGCCTGTGGCTGGAATTGAACTTGTGTCCCTGGTGCTGTGAGGCAGCAGTGACAGTTTGTTAACAATAATATGTGCCTTCCTTCAAGCAAATAGTGTGCTATTTTACTTGGGGTGGGTTATAAAAACTTGCTATGCCAGTCAAACATAAACACTTTATTATTTCCTCTTAGTCATACATGGAAATACCCAAGAACTTGGCTTGACTTTAAGAATATAACCTGATTAAATTTTAATTTTCTTGCAGTTTACATTGGAAGTTTGACAATGATGATTCAATAACATTCTGTTACAACCAAGTTACAAGGGGTGAATTGACTTTGTCTCACTCCTGGATAAATTAGAACTGTGTTTGAAGGTATAAAAGGAAGAAATATTGCCAAATCAGTGCAAAACTATAGCAGGGAATTTCCAATTTGCATTCAAAGTGAACTTCGATACTAGCAGAACAGCAAGGGGCAAAATAAGAACAGTGATATACTTCCATTTTAGGATGGTGATTGGCTTGCAGGGGAACTTGTAAGTGGTAGTGTTCCCATGTATGTGCTGCCTTTGTCCTTCTAGGTGGAAGTGGTATTGGGCTTGGAAGGTGCTATCTGAAAAAAACCTTGACAAATTTCTGCAGTGTATCTTGTAGATTGTACATACTGCTGCTGCTGAACATCAGTGGCAGTGGGAGTGAATGCTTGTGGATGTGGGGCCAATAAAGCAGGCTGCTTTGTCCTGGATAGAGTCAAGCTTCTTAAATATTATTGGAATCGCACTTATCCATGCAAGTGGGGAGTATTCCATCATACTCCTGATTGTATCATAGATATTAGCCAGGCTTTGGGGAGTCCGGAAGTGAGTTACTTGTTGCAGAATGCCTAGCCTCTGACCTACTCTTGTCGCTACAGTATTTATATAGCTAGTCTGCTTCAAATTCTGGTCAATCACAATGCTCAGGATGTTGATTCTGGTGGATTTGTGATGATAATGCCATTGAAGATCTAAAGGTTATGGTTTGAGACTTTCTTGTCAGTGATATGTCATTGTGTGGCACAATGACACAAATGCTACTTGTTACTTTTCAGTCAAGCCTGGATATCATCCAGGTCTTGCTGCATTTGTACATAGACTGCTTAGTATCTCAAGAATCATGAATGGTGCTAAACATTGCACAGTCATCAGCGAATATGCCCACTTCTGACCTTGTGATAAAAGGAATATTATTGATGAAGGGGCTGAATCTAAATGAATGCAAAAGTATTTAAAAGACCCTTTGAATATGCATTATGATATATCCAGGATTCAGCAATGATAAAAGAATGTCTTAATACATTGGCTACTACCACCAGAGATTTTGCATGAATGCTTATTGAGTTGCTTGTAGAAGGACAAACTTATATTCAACAGTCAAACTGGAGACATTTAGATTAGATTACTTACAGTGTGGAAACAGGCCCTCCGGCCCAACAAGTCCACACCGGCCCGCCGAAGCATAACCCACCCATACCCCTACATCTACATCTACCCCTTACCTAACACTACGGGCAATTTAGCATGGCCAATTCACCTGACCTGCACATCTTTGGACTGTGGGAGGAAACCGGAGCACCCGGAGGAAACCCATGCAGACACGGGGAGAACGTGCGGGAGTTCCTTGAGTGGTCTAAACTGTCACTAATTTGTAATCCAAGACTTGCACTCAGGCAAAGCTCCTGCAAAGCCAACTAAGGTGAACTGGACTCAGTGTACAAAATGCTGGAAAGTATCTCCCCAGCAATGTCCTGTTTTTTGCAACTCTCAAATGGTTAGAAATCTGAGGTGAGGGGAGAACAAATAAAATTCTACAAAGACACTTTGAAGTTTTCGTTGAAGACTGGCAGGGTTGATATTACTGACTAGGAAGGGCTTGCCATCAATCATTCAAAATGGATACAACTTTTACATCAAAGTTCAATTTTCTTTGAACCCATCCGCCTTACTGCTGAGGTAGAGTGTTTGCAGAAAAGACAAGAATAAGGAAGCAAATTCTGCACCCAGGATCTTACTACTTCACGGAACCTCCTGCCCATGTGCCCAAAGATCTGTGGGTTATGAATCATCTTCTGATATTACATGAATTTTGTGGTAAGCATATGAAATCCTGAGCAGATGCCATACTCAAATCAAGAGACAGTGACAATGATCATATTGCCACCTTCCCAAATAAATTATATGCTCTTGTAGTAGTATACAGTTATCCATGTTATTTGTGACAGTACTAATAATCTCAGAAAGAATTGATTATGTCAGGTGGACACGAATGTCTGTTATAATAATGTTCAGCTCTGCCATATTGTGATGTAATCCCTTCTGAAGCCATTGGATGACATATCAAGGATGACATTATTTAACCCATCATATCTAACAATGAGCAACCCAACTATCTCACTCTTCTGTCATTTTCCAATATTAGTTCAAATAAATATTTTGCCCGTTCCTCTTTGAAAGTTAATCTTTCCCATCTACTCCATGTCCTTTCAGACAGTGCAATCCAAATCATAACAAATCACTGCATTAAAAAAATGTCCTTGCCTTACCTTTAGTTCTTTTGCAGTCAGCTGAAATCTATGCCCTCTGGTTACTAACCATTCTGCCACTGAAAACAATTTTTCCTTGTTTATAATGTCAAAGCCTTCATGATTTTGTTCACCTCTATCAAATCTCCCCTAACTTTTTCAGATTCTAAGAACAACCTCATCTGATCCAGTTAAGTGAAACCCAATTACTGCTGACTGTTGAAATTCTGAAAGTAACCTACTGTATTATTTATAATGATTGGGGCAAATGGTTTGTTATAGTGAAAAACTTGTTATTTATACAGAACTATTTGAGAACTGATTTTTTAAAACTCTAGAGCATTTTACAATGTCCAGTTAACAATTGCTGCACAATTATGAGTGAAAACCACTTTTGTAGAAAAAGCAAAGTATATTGTTAATAAATGCAACTCATTGCGTTTGATCAATTTATAATATTTCTTACATAATCAAGAGTTAAATTCTACTTCAACCAATATTATTTTACATTCCAACATATCCAGTCAAGCTGTGACTTGACTTTTAAGAAAAAAATCTGCAGCGTGATCTGAGAACCAGACTAAGTGCAATAAAATATCTACACACAAAGACAAACGCTGATCTATTTTCCTTTCAGGCTATTATAAAAATACTTTCAGTGTGTGTAGGACTGCAATTGAATTAACTCTCCATAATATTAATAATTATTAATATGGTTACTGATGAGTTAAGTTGTATTGTATAACAAAGCAACATGTTCTAAACCAAGTTTATCACATATTTTTAGTGACTTGAGAAATAAGTTATGGTTTAAAGGACTGTGTTGTAAACTGAGTACATAGGAGTAACTGATCTGTGCAGCCATTGGCTCCTGGCTTTCCTTTGAGGTCTCTTAAATAATGCATTGTCCTGAGCGGGATATTGGAGATTTTGTATCCTCAGCTATCTGTTGTCAGATGTGTGACAGACCATCATGCTGGGTGTTCATTAGTTTAATGAGTCCTGAGAACTAAGTGCGATCTTTACTTTTTAAATTTTATTAGATTCTAAACTGTTGTTGCTGCAATTGATACTGCTTTAACTTCAAAAAGAAAATCTATGGTAAGAAAAGCAGTAGAAGAATTGTTTAACTGTAACTTCATAATGGATTTACATTTATTTTAGTGCAGATCTAATTCATTTGAAAAATTAAATAATTTTCTGATGTAACGTCTTTAATCTTAGGATTATGTATGAAGAACTATTTTGCTTCAGTGAATAGAGGCAGAGTTTTATATTGTATTTTGTTGAAAAGAGTGATGATTTTATTACTCAATAATATGTTTAAATCAGGCATTTAACTCCACAACTGAATATTTAAAATATATAGTAAGTACATGTTTAAAAATAATGCAGATAGTAATCTGAAGTTATATTTTAATGCAAAACAAATGCTACTGCAACTCTTGCCCACACAAGGTCATTTATGGAGTTGACACAATGGGGAGCAGTCGTGTGTGGAAAACATTCACTGAATGACATTGAATTAAATAACAAGAGTAAGTTATTAGTTTCTGCTCACATGCAGTTGGTTATTTGTCAGAATGACCGCCCCAAATGTTTGTAATCAGATTGTACCTTTTGCTATTTTTATAGGTTTATAAAGCTCCAGGTGAAAGGGCATACCACCTCCAATCACTATTATTCAGGTTACATGTATTATATTAAATGCATTATGGCACAGCGTATACAGTGTCAGACATTTCTCTGTAATGTGATATTCAAGACAGTAAAGCCCTGCTTTTATTGTAATTTCTAAAAAGTTGCAGTTTGTTTTGAGACACGGCAAGAAAAAAGGTGCCAAATTGGCAAAGGAGCTTGTGGGTTACATATTAAGTGTTATCTTTAGAAGGCTGCTGGCAGGGTGTTCATTTTCTTCTGAGCATTTACTTAACAAATAGTGAGTTTCTAAGTAAAACTGTTACGTGGCATTATTCCATTCAAGGAAGTGCTGGGAATTCACTCTCTTCCTGATCTGGTTTCCTGTTAGCTGGGAATTTTCACTGCAAGTTCGGCAGTGTTTGTTGAAGGTCAGCTGTATTCTTGCTGCTTGAAGCAAAATCAGGAAAATGTTTTTGAGCTTGAGTTTTCACATGAAAAGGGCTGTTCAGTTTAAACAAATTCATGCTTTTGCGCAGTTGAGGTTTAGCCACAAATGAGATTTATTTCGTAAACACATACTTTCCTTATGATGCTTCGATTCTCTTCCATATGTTTCAATTTTGACATTTTCTGACTTGTAGGAAACCAACTTGGCAGAATTCCAAACAAAGGAGGGTTCACTGAACCTTTCAAAGAAGAAGTGGGAGTCTTGTGATTTAATTGCATCGCCCTCAAGGAATGTCTTTCGAAAATCGTATGAGTTTTTACCTCAGTCTGTTTCCAGTAATTTGAAGTTCCTTCTGGACACTTCGTTCGATACCAAGCTTTCAGACAATACTCAAGAGCTTTTACAGCAACCCTCAACAACAGTTTAGTCACCAGTCTGCCATTCCAAGGATATCAACAACTGTAACATAAGTACCAGAGCTGGAATTTCACTGGTAACATTACCGAAGACATCCTGTGTTCAGACACTATAGCTTACCTGCTGAGAGTATAATTTCTACAAAATATGGAAATTGAGTCAGGAACCAGAATGCTGGAGGAAACACAGAGAAAGAACATCTCAATTTCACCAAAATCCACACAAGAAATAGAATCAACCCAAAATGAAGTTGTTAAGGAAGATCTACAAGCTGCTCGAAGGATTGAGAGATTTGCCATTCCCCTAGATGACCTGAAAATGCTGTTTGAGAGGTCAGATACACCAAAGAGCAAAAAGGTAACATATTTTTTGTACTGTACTATCTAATTACGGAAAATTACAGAGAATATTTGTCATTTTGCCTCAGTTTATTTTAAACATGAAGGCAATAATATAAATTATTTCAGGCAATTAGAATCTTTAAAACTGATTTTTAAAACATCCTTATAAAAGATTGCTATCAGTTGCTTTTGCACAATTACATCCAGCTGATTAATATTTTCCTATGTCTATTTGTTGCTTTAAAATAATTCAACTCATTTGGGTTGGCATATCCAGAAAATTAAACATTATTTATACTTATGGCTTTGAATTAAACAATTATCTTTAAATTGCAACTATGCCCAAAGCAGCCTAATCTTGCAGTTTGTAGCAGCAAATTTCATTGTATTTCAACTGAATGAAATATTAATTGTCAATAATTTATGCAAAATTAGCTAATAGCTATAAATGTAAATATTTCAAAAACTTTTATTGTCACTATGAATCACCAGATTAACAGATTTATGGAAAGAGATAGTCAGAAAACATAACAACCAGCATACACCAGAAACACTAACTTCATCCAAGTATCAAGCCTGTACAAAACAGGTATTACTAAGGTGATAATGGCCTTTGACATGATTTAACTTGCAGCAACAAGCACAAAACTACACATGTATGCTGTGTAGATGCTGTAGATGGAAAAATGAGATGTCTGACACATTGTTGAATCACAAGAGAACAGGGAGATTCCAGGTTCAATACTGTGTAGACTTTGAACAGTTTGGGGATGGTGGTGGGGAACAAGCAAGGTTGCCAATCATAACCATTGCATTTTGTTGGAACCATTCCTCATATATAAAAACCAGGTAAAATCAGTTGGAATATACCTTCTGATAACTGACACATTTTGTGTAGGCTTACATGTGAAAAATGTCCGCAGCTCAATTACAGGAAAGCTGCCAGTGCTCCCATGTCTGTACTTAGCCTGAGTTAAAACTTGCACAAAAAAAATGCAGAAAAAAAGTGAAGGGAATAAAAGTAATAAAGAAGGTTGTGGTGTAATTCCAACCGTGTTACAAAGAGATCAGTAAAATGAATGTGCAATTTTGAGATATGCATACCTGAGATCCCAATATGTGACCGAATTGACTAAAGTTTATTGTGATATTTTGTAGTTAATTTGATAAAAGTTCAAACAATTTCAGTTTTTTTATAACTCAACAATAGGTCTTATTTAGAATATGGATTGCTGGCCTTTATCCAGAGGACTAGATTACAAGGATGCAGAAATTATACTGCAGTTATACAAAACCAAGTTAGACTTCACTTGGAGTACTGTGAGCATATCTGGGCACCATACCTTAGGAAGGATATGTTAACTTTGGCGGTTGACAGGACTTCAGGGATTATGAAGACAGATTCTACAAGTTATGTCTGTTTTCTCTAAAATTGAGAAGGCTAAGGGGTGATCTGATCAAAATAATAAAAGAAAAGACAGGCTAGATAAAGGTAAACCATTTCCACTGGTTGGGGATTCTAGAATAGGGGCTATAATCTGAGAATTAGTGCCAGACCATTCAGAAGAGATGTTACGAAACTCTTCTACACACAAAGGGCAATAGATGTTTGGAACTCTCTTCCACAAAAGACAGTTCATGCTAGATCACTTGTTAATTTAAATCTGTGGTAATAAATTTTTGTTAAGCAAAGTATTAAGAGATATGGGCCAAAAGCAGGTATATGGAGTTGGGCCACAGTTGAGCCTTGATCTCACTGAATGGCAGAACAGGCCGGAGGAGCTGAATGGCTTACTCAAGTTCCTATGTTCCTGAAAAATGTATTCTTAGTGATATGGACCAGACCAAACCCCATCAAAACATGTCAAGGAGACAGCGTATACTCTACTTTTTCTTACTTTAAAGACAAGTACCAGGTGTTGGATTCCAAATACCATTTCATTTGTCGAACTATTGGGCTTGAAATAAAATGTACTTTATTCATACACTATTGTTAAAATGCAGACAAAATAAAAGAAAAGGATTGGCTGAACTGTAACTCTATCAAAATACTTAACAAAATAATAAGCTACTCACTAACTGTTCTAGTATTGTAACACCCATAAGCACATCCTTGGCAAAGACAAATTCAGGAACATAAGTTGTCTTACATGCAACTCTAGCAGCAGGAAGAGCGTTCAAGCTTTTAGCTGTTTCAAAGAGAGAGAGAGAGCAAGAGATGTGAGAGCTTTCACAATCTCAACAGCTAAACTAAAGAATCCTGGTTCTGTGGGAATTTGACTTATCCATTCAGGCTGCTTCTGTTGTTCCAACTTTGAAAAAAGCATCCACAACCTCACAAGCAATGTACTTTCTTCTCTTGAAACATTATTATCTTTATTATCTATACCTCTATCTCAATCTCTGTTCATACAAACAACAGAACAAAATACATGGATGTCAGTATTGATCAGCCAAGGAAGTGAACATGCTGTTTTTGGGCACTGTGCTATGTTAATGTCACATCTCTTAAAGCCTTATTATTGCCACTCAGACACTGCCTTTAATGGTTTATTTAAAAGGGAATTTAAAAAAAAAGAGTGGTAGTACTGAAGGTACTACCATTTGATAAGGTACTGGCTGATAAAAAGACATTCATAGAGTTGAACATGGTTCCACTCGAAAAACATAGTAGGGTCATGATCTCTAGTTTCAAAATATTGGAATGAATGAATGATGTAAATGTACTTTTATTTTGTAAAGTATGAACATAAAATTAACAAATAAGATGGAAGACTTTGCTCTCATATAATGTAGCATAGATTCCCTGTGGAAATTGTTAATTCAGATTTGATTAACTCTTTTGTGTCACAAGTTTGCATTTGCTTAGCAATGTTTTAACAAAATAATTTCAGGTGCTTGAACAAGGGGCAGAAATATATGAAAGTTGAACAGAACATTTAATTGTAGTCATAACACCACTTTCCTGCTTATTCCCCATAACCATTTGTTCCATTGTTAATCAAAAATCTGTTCCTCTCAATCTTAAATATATTCAATGACCTCTATTGGTCTCTGGAGAAGAGAATTCCAAATACTGACAGCTCTCTGATGAAAAGTATTCTCCTTGTGTCTGTCTTAAGTGGGAAACCTCTAGTTTTGGATTTCCCTATGAGGACAAACATACTCTCAACATCTATCCTGTGAAACTCCCTCAGATATATTTGAATAAGACCATCGCTTATTCTACTGAACTCTAATTAGTAAAGGCCCAAACTGCTCAGCCTCTCCTTATCAAGAAAAGAGCTCCCCCCACCCAACAAAAAGCACCTACTTTGCCATCCCATGGATGAAAGACAACATAAGTAATTCTTCATGGTACATACCGTCAATTAAGACAATCCTCCCAACCTTTGTGTTCCGTTTGCCTGGGCCTCTCCGTCGCCATTTTGTGTGTGATCTCCCCCATGAATTATTTTATTTAACTCATAATCTCCGAGCATTACCCCCTGAGTTCTGGGCCTATAGCCTAGCCTTGGTGAAAACAAGGACTGCAGATGCTGGAAACCAGAGTCTAGATCAGGAAGGGCTTTCCTGATAAAGGGCTTTTGCCCGAAATGTCAATTTTCCTGTTCCTTGGATGCTGCCTGACCTGCTGTGCTTTTCTAGCAACACTCTAATCTAGACCATAGCTTAGCGTTGTCAATCATCATGTTGCACTGTTTAAACTTAGCCAAAGCCTGGATGATGGTGACTGTCAATGTTCTCCCCCACTCCACTCCCATCCATGGTAATCCATGTCCTAGACTGCACAATTGTCTCTTAATCTTATAGATATTTTCTAATCTGTTCAGAGATATTACTACATACCTCTTGAACAGGTAAGACTTGAACACAAGGCTCCTGGCTCAGAGGTACAGACAATTATCTCTGCACCACAGTCCTTCTCCCAAACTTGTAATTTGAGTTACTGCCCTTCACAAGTATTGTCCTCTCTGCATGCCATTATACTGCCCACAACAAACTTGCCCAACTTCTTTAATACAGAAAATGACATGCTTTAACTTTCAGTGAACAGACCCCAGTGCTGACCATGTCCCATCTCAATGACTGACTTAGAAGAACAGCCCCAACTGATTAATGACTGGACTCCTGACTGATACCTGTATAGTTCCCCAACTAACATATGAATCCCCTGACTGGTTGCACAGTGGGTCTATTGACCATTGCATGTTCCCTTGAATGTAGTAACATGAATACCCTGACACAGTCTTTCAAATGTGTATATATGACCAAACCCCTAGACTGACCTTGAGCGAATGTGGTGACATCTCTTGACTGATGACCATTCCTCAAATGAACTGACAACTACTCTCATTTGACTTTAAGACATGTCATTTGGTTAAAGAACAGCCAATACATGTTTCCTCTGTGAGCTGCTGGAACATGGTGTTATTGTGACATTAACAAAGCCCAGCGCCCAACAACAGTATGTTCACGTCCTTGACTGATCATTACTGAAATCCATGACTCTGCCTGGCATACATTCAAATAATACAAGGCAAGACAAGGCAGGGCAGAGATCCTGTGAGACAGGATGAATAAGTGGCAAGTGGGAGCCACTGGATACTTGCTCTGACTTCTATATCATGAAATATCATCATCTAGTTACTGTCTGTCAGATGGCAGAATAGGAAATTGTAGAAAATGAGACAATTTAGATCAAAATGAGATAGAGCAGTATAGCACAGTACAGGCCCTTCAGATCTTGATGTTGTGCCTACCTTTTATTGTATTCTAAGATCAACCTAACTTACACACACTTCATTTTAGTCTCATTCATGTGCCGACTCAAGAGTTGCTTAAATGTCCTGAATGTATCTGATTCTGCGACCACTGCTCGCAGTGCATTCCACGCACCCAACACTCTCTATGTAAAGTACCTAACTCTGATATCTCCCCTAACTGTTCTCCAATCATGTTAACATTATGCCCCATCATGATAGCCATTTCCGCCCTGGAAAAAGTCTCTGGCTATCCACTTTATCTATGCCTCTCATCATCTTGTACATCTCTATTAAGTCACCTCTCATCCTTCTTTGCTCCAATTAGCCAAGTCATAGCTCCTCAACCTTTCTTCTTAATACATACCCTCCAGTCCAGGCAGCAACCTGGTAAATCTCCTCTGCACCCTTTCTAGAGTTTCCACATCCTTCCCAAAATGAGGCAACATGTATGGTCTAACCAGGGCTTTATAGCTTAAGCTTGAGTCTCCCTCCTAATGAAAGTCATAAGCCTTCTTAGCAACCCTATCAACTTGGGTGGCAACTTTGAGACATCTATGGAGGTGGACTCCAAGATCCTTCTGTTCCTGCACACTACCAAGAATCCTGCTATTAGTCCTGTTATCTACTTTCAAATTCAACCTCCCAAAATGAATCACTTCACACTTTCCCAGGTTGAACTCCATCTACCACTTCTCAGCCAAGCTATGCCACCTGTCAATGTCCCATTGCATCATACAACAGCTCTCCACATTATCCACAACTCCACGAACCTTTGTGTCATTGGCAAACTTACTAACCCACCCTCCTACTTCCTCATCTAAATCATCTTAGAAATCACAAAGAGTGGAGGTCCCCAAACAGATCCTTGTGGAACACCACTTGTCACTGAGCTCCAGGCTGAATACTTTCGATCTATCACCATCTTCTGTCTTCAATGGCCAGCCAATTCTGTATCCAGACAGCCAAATTTCCCATATCCCATTCCTCCTTAATTTCTGAATGAGCTTACCATGGGGAACCTTACCAAATGCCTTGATCAAATCCATATACACCATGTCCACTGCTCTACCTTCATCATTGTGCTTTGTCGCATCCTCAAAGATTAAGGCTGGTGAGGCATGACCAGCCCCTCACAAAGACACACCGACTATCTCTAAGCAAACTATGCATTTCCAAATAATCATAAATCCTGTCTCTCAGAATCCTCTCCAATAATTTGCATACCACCAACAAAAGACTGACTGGTCCGTAATTCCCAAGGTTATCCCTATTCCCTTTCTTGAACATTTGCCACCTTTCAATCAACCGGTAATACTCTAGTGGACAGTGAGGATGCAAAGTTCATTGACAAAGGTACAGCAATCACTTCCCTCCCTTTCCTTAGTAATATTGGGTATATCCCATCTGGCCCAGGGGACTTACATATCCTCATGTTTTTCAAAATTTCCAGCACATCCTCCTTCTTAACATCAACCTGATCAAGCATTTCAGCCTGTTTCATGTTTTCATTACAAACGACAAAATCCCTCTCATGAGTGAATACTGAAGCAAATTATTCATTAAGGACCTCCTCTAAGTCCTGCAACTTCAGGCACAAGTTCCCTCCACTATCCCTGATTGACCCTACCCTCACTCTGACCATCCTCTGGTTCCTCACATAAGTGTAGAATGCCTTGGGATTTTTCTTAATCTCACCTGCCAAGGCTTTTTCATGCTCCCTTCTAGCTCTCCTAAGTCCATTCCTCAGTTCCTTCCTGGCTAATTTGTAACCCTCTAGAGCCCTGTCTGATCCTTGCCTCCTCAACCTTAAGTAAGCTTCCTTCTTCCTCTTGACTAGATTTTCCACATCTCTTGTCACCCAAGGTTCCTTCACCCTTCCATTCCTTCCTTGCTTCAGTGGGATAAACCTATCTAGCACTCGCAGCAAGTGCTCCCTAAATGGCCTCCATGCTTCTGTCATGCATTTCCCTGAGAATATCGGTTCCCAATTTATACTTCACAGTTCCTGTTTAATAGCATTGTAATACCCCTCCCCCAATTAAATACTTTCCCATACTATCTGCATGTAAATTAATGCAAATAGGCCTCTCAGCACTGAATAGTGAGATTCTCATTTTGCGGGTGAAAAAGTGAACACTTTTTTCTCGAAGTAGAGATTCTCCTTTTAATTGTCTTGCCACATTTTCTCAGCTGACTTGTCATTGCCCACAGCATTCAAGGGCTGGGAAACATCAGTCCAAAATCTTCATCTTCTGAACTAAGGTAATTTATTACTATTGCACTGATCTCATTCTTTATTGGCAGATTAACCTCCATTTCCTTTCCTCCCATTTTTTAAGCTGTCAAATATCACTGACTATTTAGGATCAACCTCTATTGCCACATCTCCATAATGGCTATTATGTCGTATTCATGTATTTCCATTTGTATTTTCAATTCAACCATTTTCTTGTGACTTCTAGAAGCATTAAGTACAGAATATTTATTTCTGACTTTTTATTGTTTTTGCCTGTTTTGATCTTATTTGCTTGTGAAAGGTTATGTTTGTCCACTCTGTCCCTTCCTGTCACCCTCTGGTTATCATTACCAAAATCATTATTCTCCACTATCATCTTATCTTTTCTCTTTAATTTTCCAAATTTTCCATGAAATGAAACCCATGCATTCACCCTACTATATAGTTTGAAAACTTCTCAGCACTAGCTATATGATAGATGAAGATACTTGTACCAGCAAGGTTCAAATGAAAGTTGTCCGTCTTCCCCCAGTTCTTGTGCCAGTGCCTAATTAATGAAACAGATTTTTGCCACACCAATCTTTGAGCCACACATTCAAAGGGGAAACAAACAGTAATCAGTAATTAAACAAGCAGCTGGGAAATTATACTGAGATAGTGTTAAAGAGAGACCAAGGAAATTTTTTTGAAGCAAAGACAAATATTTCAAAATTGCTGCATTATGGAATGAGGAAGTCGTGGAGGTACTTTGACATTTAACTTTAATATTTAATAAGTACAGGCAGTTCTTCTATAACGCGATGGTGGTGTTCTTGTGCGATCTCATCCTATATAACAATCGCGCAATAAGAATCGCAGTTAGAGTGATGGCAATGCAATCACGTTATTGCCAACACACGTTGTACAAGATTACATTGAGAAACAGTCTTCCCCTATTTGTCGATTGCTTTACAGCCAATTTGTGTTGATGAAATAGACATGAAAACAGAACGACTTATATCTAATTTGGAATGTCAGCAATAAGAACAACTAAGTACAGAAATTATTAAATGTTCAATGATGATTTTGAAATGTCTGGACTCATAGAAATGTCAAGGATGAAAGCTGAATAATCTAAGCTAGAAATATAGCAGCTGTTGAGTTTTGTTTGAAGGTTTGTGAAGAGCAGAGAGAAATTTTGAAAATCCAAAATTCAGAAAATTAAGTATTTTAAAATCATCATAGAGGAAATAGTGCATGCTCATGGATTAAATATTCTTGACAGATCAAATGACGCTTTCTCTTTCTGTATTTTTTAATGAGTTTATAATAGAAGTTTACTTGCTGACAAATGATCACACAACATATATAGAATAGGTTCTACTGTCAGCTGGTTGTTCCTCCTACCTGAAATAGGCACCACGTTTAGCGGAATTATGGCAGAAGAGACAAAGACAGACAATGATCTTTATTATAAGGTTTTATCCATATACCATATGGCTCTTACACAGGAATGCAGTGTAGGCCAAGCAACTATTGTTTAGTTTCTCTGGCCTCAAGGCCCCACATGCAATTTATTTCAACAGTTTCATGCTGCAGTAGAAAAATAGACAATGAAAAACACATGTAAATTTATTAAAGTCTGATATCTAAAAACGTGTTATTTATCAAATGCTCACTTCTGCATCAGAATTTGTATTGCAACAATGTGATTTCAATGAAGGTAAAAATTTTGGATAAAAACTTGGCATTGCAATAATATAAGTGCAGAAGTCAAACACTACAAGATACAATGTCCAGGCTAGATTTCTAGGACAGAATATATAATAAAAATAAAATTGATAAGCAACCTTTCTAATATTTGAGAGTTGGGTTGGCAATGGGCAGCTAAAATTTGAATAAATGCTCTACAGCTTTACTCTTATACACTTCAACATTGAAATTGAAATAATTGTAATGCAATTTTAAAAACGTTTTGTATGTCTTTGTTTTATTTCCTTTTAAACCTCCCCCCCCCCTCCCCCCCACCTCCAGCATACACATGTATAAAAAGTTATTTCCCTACTCCTACATTTACTTTCAAGAAAATGCAATGGACAGGAGTAAATGATTTTGCTAATGTTACAGAGGGTGATTTGAGACTGACAAACATCCAAGTGTAATTTTCAGTCTATCAGTGCTCAAGCTGGAATTTTATTTCAGCGTTGCAACTGTGGTTGTCACAATGTAAATTGATGATAAACTAAGCTAACTTTTGTAAGTCTGATGCATGAGTCTTACGAGAAATGTAAAATGAAACCATTTGAAAATAGCTGGCAAAATCCTTTTTGTGAGAAAGACGGAGAGCAACTATTTTCACAGTCTTTAAAGTTTATTATTCTTGGCTTTGTGTACACCATTACTGTTTTATAAGCAATGTGTGCTGACTTTTATTGTTGTTGAATAGCAGAACCTTGTGGAAAAAATGAGTGAATGTGTGTGACTTACATTGCATCTCAGCTCACAGCCTCCCAGGAGGAAAATCAGAATCCACTTCCTGCACTTAATCACCCAATTCCTACAGTAGCATATATGAATTGCATTAGCAATGCCAAGGTCAACAGCATTAGTAATTTTAATTTTATACAATCTCTCCATAAAGAGGAGGAAAGTTACCAGTAAAAGCACAAATTCTATTCAATTATTGCAATATAATAAAATTTTATAAAGGTGGATGACACTTTGCTTGGTTTTCAGTTCAAACCAGTTTTTGATGAGTGAGTTTTTTGTCAATTCAAAACTTACTGACTGCAACATTAAAAGAGATATTTTAACTCGTGGGCCTCATTTAAATGACATAAACCAACGTTCCTCCCATTGAGCTGTAAATTTGTATGGGCCGGACCACCCGCTAAATTCTGTGTCTCTGGCCCCACAGTTAAAGTTAATTAAAAAAGTGCATTTACTCTTGGGTCACATCTGGCTTCAATTCAATGTCTTAATCTATTGGTATGCCAGGAGGCTGATTGCGATTACCTCTCAGGCAGCCTAGTAAAAATTGCCTAGTAAGAACATTATCAGATCCTAACAGTCTTGTGTTAAATAAACCTCTCTAGCCCAGGCCTCGTCACATTACTGCTGGCTCTGAAAAGTGGTGGAAAATCACAGTAGGTCAGTTCCTGGTGACTCCAGAGCCAGTAAGTGATCTGGGTGGTTTCATTTCTCTTCCGGCAGGTGGATAGGGTTAAGATCAACTCAATAGATTTTGCAGCACACAATTAATCAAAAAGCGATATAACTGCCCAAAATGTTCAGTGGCAGGTTTTGCTTTAGATTTGTTTAGCCACTGTCTTCAAGTGTAAGATGATATTTGACAACCAATATATGTAATGAAATTTTATTGGTTAGGCTTTTAAACAGGCAAATCCATTTGTTCGACACAGTGAGGAAATATATCAGTGTTTCTGTAGGAAAGTAAGAAAGCATTGTTTACAATATAATGGAAATATCAGATAACATACTTCAAATGTCCACACACAGCAGTTATGTTATGAAATGTACACCTCATGTTCTTTGGAACACAAAGCACCTAACTTTAATGATTGCTAACTTGCAAATAATTGCTGGTAGACCTCTCCCATTTTTGTTAGCACATACCTTTTGTTTCTACTAAGAGGGAACTGCAGTTGGTTGTACAACCATGCTGACTCATTTTCAATCTGGTTGTAGGCTTTATTTTCAACTTGCTTCGGTTGTAACTGAACTTGTAATCATTCTTGGATGCTAACTCACTATTTTACCATTTGAGATTCTGAATAGTTAAGCAGATGATATACAGAAAGTAACATTTCTGTGTTTGTTAAACTTAAGTAAAATTGTCAGCAGATGAATAAGTCAAGTCCTACATGGCAACTTTCTATCACCCATACCCCACAAGAAAATAAAGTAAAAAAAGCTGGCAACATAAGAGAAAAAAAATTGTATTTTCACTTAGAAAATTACAATGGGCCATTATTCATTAACCCACACAGTATCATACACGATAACTCAAAAGCATATACTTTACACTGTGTTTATGAGCTTAATGGAAAAGAAGACTTGAAAACATCAACTTGGTAATGAGACATGCATAGTATGGAGAGGTTTTCTGCTAAAGATATATTAGTGGATGTATTTCTTTGCATTTTACAGTGAAAGCTTTCTTGATGATTCCTTCTCTAGCACAAGCTAGGAATTTATTTCAGTCTCATTCCAAATCCATACAAATCTGATCTTTTTAATCAGAATCTGAACTCCTATCTGAATTCCTGCATGATGACCCCTAAAGTATTTGACCTCTTGTTGCTTTCTTATCTCCAGGTCCTGGCAGATTGCTTATGTCAGTGAGTTTTCAGAGATAGCTTAGAAACTCATTCCCTCTTAAAGCCTATCTCCATGACAAGGTCAATTACATGCGCCTGATAACTAGCCAGAAAAGTTGATTAGCTATCCTTGAGCTGCAAACTTTGTTTATCATGGAAGCAAAAGTTTAGAGGATAACAGTTTGCAACTGAACATTCTCAATGCTAGCCTGGGACTTTGAAGACTAGCAGCCTGACAACTGTAAATACAGATGTTGTTGCATTTTCCTCCAACTGTGAACACCTTGAGTGTTTTTAAATGGACACGTTGAGTGTAAAGCCAATCTAAATACATCCAAGTATTTGCAAAAAGGCTGGTGATCACAAATTGAGGTATGTAGTTTGACCTCCATTCCCAAGATGGTTTGACCTCCATTCCCAAGATGTGGCTACAGGATAACTGAAATTGGGAATGGAATATCCAAGGATATTTGGCCATGTGCTTAGGATGCCTCAGTTCCAACTGCCAAAGCAAATCTTCTTCATCCAGTTCGAGAAAGGGATTTGAAAGAGAGCAGGATAAAGATAACATTTCAAAGACTCCTTGAAGGCTTCCCTCGAGAGATGCAACATAAATGTGCAAAGATGTGCTGATTAGGTGAATTGGGCACACTAAATTGTTTGTAGTGTGCAGGGATATGCATGCTAAGTGAGTTAGCAATAGGAAATGTAGGGTTATGGGGGTAAGTCAGGGTGGCATGCTTTTCAGAGGGTCGATGCAGACTCAGTTAGGCCTTTTTCCACATGGTAGGGATTCTATGATTTGATTTAAAGATAAATATCAATGCATAGTAGATACTCATCCAAAAGAAACTGATTTGGAGCAAGCTCCTATTTGAAATGATACAATTCTTTGGCAAGAGAAAGTAAGGAAAAGAACCTGAGAAAGGAATGCTAGTGATTTCAAGCTCCAATTACACCTCCTGAACATATCTATCAAATGAGTGGTCAGAGATGTACTCTTGGATCAGGCTCATCAGTCATGCAAAGACCCACAGAACCCATGATCTTTGACACGGAATTTCCTCGATGCACAATCCTACTCATTAGTGATGATTGTCAATAATGATATAACATTTAGGAAGGATAGCAAAAAAGGGAGTTTGAGTAGCACTCCTAGTTGAGAGTTCAGCACATTGTGAAAGAGTATCTTCATTCAAAGGATCAAGATGTCAAATCAGTTTGGGTGGAACTAAGAAACTGCAAAGAGAAGCAAACATTGGTGGGAGTTGTTTATGAAACACCAAACTCCAGTACTAATGTTCAACATGGTATAAAGCAAGAAATTAGAGACTATACTCCCGTAGTAATAACGGTTTTCAGTGGTTTAGAGGTTGAGGATTGCTGAAAAAGGACACTTTTCGTTAAAGGTTTTTGTCTTGCATCAATTCTACATCAATTAATTGAGAAACCTTCTCTTGGTGAAGAGCTTATTGGGCTTTGTGCAAAGAATGGCAACACAAATTTAATGCTGTTAACATGCTGTCTAAATAACAAATGGTAAAAACTGCAAGTTAATTTAAGGAAACTGCTTTGCTCGTTGTCCTTTAAAACAAAACAACAGTTGACAGCAAAATAGGACAGGGTAGTCTCTTCTCAAGAGCAGCATTCACTTAATTGTAAATGTGTACTTTTATTTATAATTGATTTTATATTAACACAGCATTTCTTTAAATCAGGGCCGTGTGAACTTGATATTAGCTCGAATGTTTGTGTGGCATAGTTCTGATTGATTGAGTTCTGTGCACTCACTTGGATATGAGTAATTTTATCAGGAGTCCCAGTTTCAATAGAAGGAGATGTTGTGACCTTACAAGTAATATGTTGATTACTGTGACTAGTCAAATGGGTAGAGAATGCTCACCAGTGGTTTCTCTATCCTCCCCTGTATTTGTTAGCTCTGGAGTCTCAGAAATATTTATTCTTGTTTTGCTCCATTTGCTTCTTCTTGATGACATTAAATGAAGATTTCCAAATGTATATGGAGCACATTCAGCAGTATACCAGTGTTCCTCCTGTTTTTACTCTCAGCATTATGAAACAGCCTGCCTGATATCCAATTTTGAATGATATACAACCACCTCCAGTTACTGGAGCCATTGCCTATAGACCTCATTACAAAATCTTGCCACCAATTTTATCCCACTTCTCAATACTATGCCATAGTCTCAGGCTGAACCAGACTGTTTTCCAACCACAATGCTGTATTTGAACCTGAGCTACTTCTGTCTTCTGATTACTCACCTCTGTAATCCCTAAGGCAATTCGCTACTGAAAATTCATCACTTCATCTGTCATTTCCAAATAAGTTTATCTCCCATCCTCCATGCTCTGTATATGTCAGCACACCAGAAATGCTGTCCATCCTCCCTCCCTATTTCAGTACCTTCTCCATTTATACAAACTACTCTAAAACCCCCAATCCTCTGACTCTACCTTTAGTCCATCTCCTCTATTGGCAGTCTCAAGCTCAGCATTCATTTTTACTTAAAGTCCTTGAAAAAGAAATTAAATTTGTTAAATAAAAGATTAACTATTGCTCTTTAATAAATTATGTCACGATGAGGTGAGGAGGGAGAATTGACACCTTTATATTTAACCCCCTTTTAGTTGATTACAGAAAATATTTTTACTTCATTTTTAGCAAATAGCTACATTTAAACTTTGTTAACCAGATCAAAAGTGAAGGAGAGCCAGTTCCAAAGTTTGCTTGAGTGAAAGAGAATAGAGTTTTAATTATATTAAACCCAGGGAAAGTAAGGAAACATGATACAAACACAGAGACAGGTTATAAGCTTAAATGAAAGGTAGGAGGAATTGTTCAGCACAGAGCCTTCAAGTCCTTCAGTTGACCTTTAGTCCATCTTCTCTTTTGGCAGTCTCAAGTTCAGCATTCATTTTTACTTAAAGTCCTTGAAAAAGAAATTAAATTTGTTAAATAAAAGATTAACTATTGTTCTTTAATACATTAATAAATTATGTCATGATGAGGTGAGGAGTCCCAAATGTTTAGTCACTATCCTGTTTCCTCAGCACTTGCAACATTCACAGACATCCCTGAGCTCTCAATGTATAGTTGTTGTTTCAGATTGTGTTTTCACTGAGCATTGATAGTTTAGCTTGATAAGAGAGAGAAGGGTAGAGAGAATGTCTTCTAGTTCTTGCTTACTAATCCATTTTTCCTTTTCCTAAACTGCATTTTTGGTGATTCATGTATATCTCCTGCTTTGTGCATGCATTGACATTTACACAAAAAAATTTTAAAACCTGAACAAAATAAACTAAGAACTAAAAGGTAAAGAATAAGTACCTGATGTCAGACACTCATTAAAACTTACTACTCTCTGACTACATGTCACTATTACTCCTTCATAAACTTTAGATCAAAATTTGTTAGATTATGTTAATTTCAAAGAGCTTTGTGAAGCTTTACTCCATTAAAAGTGCCATATAAGTACAAGTTGTCTCAGCTAAGCTCATAAAGTGTAGCACTAAGTTCCCCCTCTACCCCACCCTCCCAACAGACACACAAAAATAAAGAAACATTATTTCCTTGTTCTGGTATGACAAACGTCCTCTGATAGGAGTCATTGTGCTTCTTTGCTAAATGATAATGAAAAGGATCAGGATTGAACAAAATTCTGATAAATTATGGCAAATATATTATCTGTCTTATTTTCTAATTCCGTGATTTAAATAGGAAGATTTAAAAAGAAAGTGGCTGTAGATAATTTGCTTTTATGTAATGGATTAACATAAAATTTCTAAATGCACATCTTTTTAAATGTGGGTGGAAACCCACACAGACTCAAAACAAACATGCAATTGCCACACAGACAGTTGCCCAAGGCAGGCATTGAATCCAGGTCCCTAGTACTGTGAAGCAGCAGTGCTAACCACTGAGCCACTGTGCCACCGTTTAAGTCAATAATTATCCCTATTGTTAGCAAGCATGCCACAATTAGTTCTCCATGAATGTAATAGAAACTGTAAGTAAAACACATGACTTTGAGCACACATAATCTCTTTACGCAGGGAAGACAATTTTATTTTATTTAACTTTGAGCCTAATGGTTTTTTCACCATATCCTATTAAACTCAATACATTATCTACTTTTCCTGCCCCTATGGTATCCCGCTCATTTAATTCTAGTCCCAGCTTACCACACGCTATTGTCAAAACAACTTACCATTCACCAAATGTCCTGGAATTGACTGGCATTCCTGGCACCAATGCCAATCGTAAATACAGGTTGTGCACCCAGACTGCACAGCTCCTAAAATTTGCCCTGGACATGGCAGATAAGGTGAAATCTGTGCCTGTCTTTGCAAGTATGGATCTGGGATTGTGCTAAATAGAGTGATGTATAGACAGGATGTCTCTTCTTCCAGGTCCACCAATGGAGTCAATGAGACCAGACCATCCTAGAATAATGCAAGGTTGTGACCTGGATAAGTGCAGTCCCGATTGTCTATGGAAATGCACAGCAATATAGGAATATAATTATTGATCTTCTCCACTCTGTCAGCATAAGTACCACCATCTTCACTTCAATACTTCAAACTCACTCTATTGCTGCTACCCTCTGCCCTACCCCACTAACCTCTGCCACTTTCACCAACGCCTGCAACATTCTCTCTCACTCACTGGGTTCAAACAATCCCAGACAGCACTAACCCTGCCTACCCCCTTTGCTGCATACTCACTCACTCAGGACAACCTCCCCTCCTAGGCGAACGTGAGTACTGCAGATGATGGAGATCAGAGTCAAGATTAGAGTAGTGCTGGAAAAGCACAGCAGGTCAGGCATCATCCAAGGAGCAGGAAAATCAACATTTCGGGCAAAAGCCCTTCATCAGGAACGACACCCCTCCCTTTGTAGACCAAATGTAATGGCTGTGCCATACACTTTCATCTAATGTTTTACATGTCTCTCTCTCTCATTTCTAAAGGAAAACAGCTCAGAATAGGACAAAAAGAGTAAAGATGAACGGTGAGCTTCTGACCTATAGCTCCTTACCTTTTATGTGGAGACCATCCTGGCTCTGACAATCCTGACCGGCTGACTATGATTTCCAAGATTCTGGACTAGTTTCAGATATTGCCATTGAAATATGGTGCTGGGACTGTCAAAACTGAAGGCTATATTCCTTGACTTGACTGAAGCCTGCTGACAACCATGACAAGCTTCCTGCCTTGTATTTGTGCTAAATAACAAGACAGAACAGAAGTAATATGAGCCTAGTATCTCTGGCTGAGGGGGCAAAATGAAAATCAGTGTGAGCATCCAGGTAGGCTCAGAATAAGCAAGCACTGTGATGGGTGAGCAGGGCTTGGAGATGCAGCCTGGTTCAGAACTGGGTGCATGTCCCTGAACACACAGTGTCCTTCTGGCAGAAGTGTGATAATAACTGCTGGTGCAGCTTGAGGTGCAGTGTTAAAGTGCAGAAGAGTATAGTAAAAGGATTGGAGATGTGGTGGACTCTCCCTCTTTATGGGCATTTAAACGGGCATTAGATAGGCATATGGAGGCTAGTGTAGGTTATGTGGGCTTGGATCGGCGCAACATCGAGGGCCAAAGGGCCTGTACTGCGCTGTATTGTTCTATGTTCTATGTTCTATGTTCTATGTGCTATGATGGTTCTTAGAGACTGACATGTCTGATGCCAATATCTGAGTCCATGGGGCGTCTGTGACCGGTGCCCATGGAGAGTGCCCTGAGGAGATGGTCTTCAACATGGAGGCTCCTTGCAACCAATGACTGGCTAATAATTCCAGGTATCCATTCTGACCTCTATGTTCTCAGTGTCTGGCTTGCTAAGAGGATTTTGGTAAGATAGGAAGCTGACTATTAATAAGGTGAGTTGTGGTGTTAATAAATCATATATCTAGCTAAAATACCCCTTAACTGATAACCCTGCTGCCTAGCAAAGACACAACAGATGCAACAAGTTGTTCCTGATGTCAGGATAGATCTTTGCTGGATTTCTCATATGATTCTGCCACAAATCACACTATTTGCCCACCTTGCTCAAGCCCCTATACGATTTCACCACAACAGTGAAAGGGGGAAATAAGCGAGTCAGAGGAACATAGTTCTGTATGACCAATATAAAATCTATCTGGGATTTTTCAACAGTTCTTAATGATTCCTTGATGTTACACTCACAG
Organism: Chiloscyllium punctatum; assembly: GCF_047496795.1. NCBI lineage: Eukaryota > Metazoa > Chordata > Chondrichthyes > Orectolobiformes > Hemiscylliidae > Chiloscyllium > Chiloscyllium punctatum. The sequence goes on from NC_092748.1 coordinate 73,668,515, forward strand.
TGATTGTCAGTTCACTCTTTGGTTGGTTGGAGACAAGAGGACATCTTTTTTTCCCAGTTACTATGGTCCCACCTGATCTTTGACATAAACCTGGCTTGGTTTTGGACAGAGTTGAGATAATATACAATCGATCTTTCCAGAAATTGTTAACTTAAACCAATCAAATTATTAATAATCAAGAGAGTTAAATATCTTTTGCATATAGGTCATCAGGACATTTAATAACAAATAACACATGTTTAAGCTGACAATCTCTAAAAAATAGCAAGCTAGCATTACAACATATATTAAGCTGTGGTAAATGTAATGTATGAACAATTTTAAAAGCAGTATGTGGTCCAATAACAAAATGGCTGAAGTATGAAGGAGGAGATACATTTATTTCTCTCTAATTAAAGTGAGGAACATCAAAATGCTGGGGAATAACAATCGATCGATTTCAGACCATTGGCATTATGCCTATTTTCCAGGAATCTAAGCATACAATTTCTGGGGAGCGTACACATGCACAAGTTGTGACTAAACTTTGCCTCTGACTTTATTGATAAACTTTGAAGTCCAAGGCCCACAGCTGAGTAATGTCCAAACAGGGTGTTGGACACCTTTCCAAAACTGCATTGTCTGCACGTTATGAACAGGATATTAATGCCTACCAGCCGAACCAGCAGAAGGAAGGAAGTGTGGTCACTATAAACATGAAAAGGAGCAATATTTCTGATTAAACTTGAAAATCTTTCTGAGGAAATATTAATTTGTGTATATCTCAACTCTGTCCAATTTGTAGCAGATCTAGGCAAATTGTCAGCCATATTTTGCATTTGCAGTAAATGCTGACTTTAGAGTCCAATTAAAATACAAGACATTGGCCAATATTTATTATGGATTTTCCATAAAATATTAAAACACTCAAAAATTCTGTCATTTAGACAGTAATTGAGTTTAATCAGCCAATTGAAAAAAAATTATAGAATTCTTCGTTGGTGCCAATATTGATGTTCTTTCATGTTAAATATCCATAAACATGTATGTTCCAATAAAAAATTATTGATTTCTTTACATTGTTAGTTTTATTGACAAGTTGCATTTGTTTTAGTTATTTAAAGAATGGTAACAATTCATTTAAAAAATGCAGTGTAGTTACACCCATTTCACAAAAACACTTAGGCTTTAATGTAATCTTAAGAGACGACTACAGTTTGTAAATACTGTAAAATATGGTTGTTTTCTTATTATGCTGCTAAATTATGTATTAAATTGTTGATTTAAAATAAGTATATTTTTTGCTGAATTTCATCATCATGAACAACGTCGTGTCATAATGGCTGCATCAAGAAGATTCGCAAATTAACTAAAGTACAATGAACCTTTGTGGGCAGCACGGTGGCACAGTGGTTAGCACTGCTGCCTCACAGTGCCAGGTTCAATTCCCCGCCTCAGGCGACTGACTTTGTGGAGTTTGCACATTCTCCCTGCGTGGGTTTTCTCCCACAGTCCAAAGTTGTGCAGGCCAGGTGAATTGCCTGTAGTGTTAGATAAGGGGTAAATGTAGGGGTATGGGTGGGTTATGCTTCGGCGGGTTGGTGTGGACTTGTTGGGCTGAAGGGCCTGTTTCCACACTGTAATGTAATTAGATTAGATTAGATTACTTACAGTGTGGAAACAGGCCCTTCGGCCCAACAAGTCCACACTGCCCCGCCGAAGCGTAACCCACCCATACCCCTACATCTATATCTATATCTACCCCTTACCTAACACTATGGGCAATTTAGCATGGCCAATTCACCTGACCTGCACATCTTTGGAGTGTGGGAGGAAACCGGAGCACCCAGAGGAAACCCACGCAGACACGGGGAGAACGTGCAACCTCCACACAGTCAGTCGCCTGAGGCGGGAATTGAACCTGGGTCTCTGGCGCTGTGAGGCAGCAGTGCTAACCACTGTGCCACCGTGCTGCCCACAAAATCTAATCAATCTTCTTAAAATTGTCCAGGTATAATAGTATAACTAAGTAGACATAGCCTTGAGGAATTTAAATGCTTTCATCTCAACCATGGTTGTAAACCACTCATGCTTGCATTCTTGTAATTGGGAAATAAGAACAGAACAAACTGTAAGTACGCAACAGTTTCATTGGCATTTCAAATGTTGACTACACATTATTTCCAACCTTTATTAATTGTATTTTGGAATTACAATATTTCTTGTTTACCTTTTATTGTTTAATGCTATACAGTTTGTGCTCTTTGCACAGGGGAGGCAATTGTGCAGTGGTATTATCACTGGACTATTAATCCAGAGACCCCGGTAATGTTTGTGGAGCCGGGTTTAAATCCTGCCATGGCAGATGGTAGAATTTGAGTTCAATACAAATCTGGAATTCAAAGTCTAATGCTAATTGTGGATTGTTGGGAAAAACCCATCTGGATCACTAATGTCCTTGGACTGCTATCCTTACCTGGCTGCATGTGACTCCAGACTCACAGCAATGTTATTGACTTTTAACTGCCCTCTGGGCAATTAGGGGTTGACAATAAATGTTGGCCATGCCAGTGACACGCTCATCCTGTGAATGACTTTTTAAAAAATTGGATGTGACAGAAGAGACGCGATACTTTATGTCCCTAGGAGGAGAATAATAATTGTGAGGGCTGCAACCTCGGATACCATGGTGTTACTCCCAGCATCTACCCACTCCCTCACTTGCTGCAATGTCACCAACAAGCAGAGTGGTGTCAAGAAACCCTTCCAATATTGGGCCATTTGAGATACTTAGGTGGCCAATTAATGACCATTTAAGAACTAGGATTTTTCTTGTGATAAGGTCCACACCAAGATCTTTTCATACACATTTTTTCACCCCCCCCCCCAATCCATCTTAACCACCCATGTCGTCTTGCTGTGGCCTACTAGGCTGGATTTGATGAGATCTCAGATTTTGTTTAATGTCTGAGCTCCATAACAACATGCTTTCTTTGGAACTGGTTTTAAGATGGATCATTTAATTGTCAGACAAGCCTCTCTTTCCAGATAAGGAGAGAAGTCCTTTCTCAAGACAATAAATAACCTCATGGTCATTAAGTGGCTGTGCTGTGAATCAGCCCATGGAGTGATGGAGATAATCCTGCAACTAGATTTTACATCCAAAGTACCGTTCTTGAAGAAAGTTCTGGAAGTACTGTTTAGCAATAGTCCAAACCTGCATAGGTTTACAGAGGTACAGAGTTGGGGGTATCTCACTGAAGATCTCATGGAACCATCAAGAGCTCTATAAGAACACAGTGTGTTATGCTGCAGAGAGAAACTCATTTGCAGCATTCCATGGAGAGTTCATACTTACAATGTTTTTGCATACTATCATTACTCTTTTACAAAAAACTTTTTAAAAGATTTCTGTCCTATCTTAAAAGATAAAGTCAGCAGTGCATGAAATTCTTTGTTCATCTGGTTCATGCTCATTTGAAGGTGACACGCATCAGGCAGCTTTCTGAAGTTGTGCTTGAGGGCAAAGGTTTTCCTTGCTATGCTACAAAGGAGAGAACGTGAGGTTGGCAGTATTCGTGGACTTTTTGGACTGGCAAGGTTTAATTAGTGGTTAAGGGAGTTGTGGAGTGGGGGTGGAGGAGAGGTTGCAGAGTGCTGTTAGGAGCATAGAAGAGTGGATGAGGACTCCAAGAGAGGACAGAGGATGGCCTTGGGAATATGGGAGTAGGAGGGGCCTAACCTTCTGGGTACAATGAGAAATGTCCATGAAAGGAAGAAAGTTGATGGGTTTAAGGGGTGGAGTCAGTACTGCCCAAATGTGTGTCCATTTTAGGATGTTGGCAAACATAGTCCTTACAAAGCTTTGAGATCATCCAGACCATTTTAATTAAAAGAACACCCATGTTATCTTTGTGTTCTTATGTTAATGGCAATGGAGTTGGACAGGAAAATTGTGACTGCAGAGCCTCATTGTTTAACCAGGAGGCTGTATTATAGCCTACGAGTAACTGCAGCATTGTCAGCCAATGGCAGGTTTCACTACTGACAAGCTTTTCCAGCTGTGTGTTCATGCGTCTCCCACACACACTTTCGACTTTAAATTTTAATTGTAATCATTTCGGAAATGGGACAACGTAAGAGAGGGAAAGTTGCATGCATTTCTAGTTCTGGGGTTGGGAGCGCTACACCACTAATAAAATCCATCCTGTGTTTTTCTCATTTGCACAGAGTTGTAACCAAAACAAAAATAATTGAGACCAGATCACTCTATTTAAAATTTCACTAAGGGAAGACATCTGTGCCTTGCTCTTCTGATGAAGCATGATATTTTAGATTTTTCTCTGAAATATACTGATAAATAAATTTCAAGTAGTCATGTGTTACATATGAATTTAAACAATGAGCAATGCAACAGAGCTAAACAGAAACACTGAAATGGAAGAACAATGAAACTTGCAAAGGAAACTTCAAGCAATAAATCCTCAATGAACTTAATGTTATATGTTAATACAGTGAAAAAAATGCATTCTTTAAAACACATCTGAATATCAATTAGTAACTTTTAACATAAAGCGTGCGTTTCGAAGGACTATGCTTGTGTTTGTAAGGTTTTTTAAAAAGAGTCTAACAAGAATAATTTTAAACTGGGTCATGATTTCATAAACTCTCCAAGGTCAACACATTTATAAATCATTACATCACTTTGGACCAGTAGGGAGCACAAGGCAGCAATATATTATTTTCATGTAGAAATAGAAAACCTGGGCATACTGTTGTGGAACATTTATGGCCCTAGACCAAATGATTATTCTCAGAGGGCTGCTAGATTTCAATGTTATTTTAATTTGGACTTAAAATTTCAAAAAAAGCTATAAAACTTTAATTGTGTTGAAAAATCGCTTTGCACAATTGTGTTCAAATTATATTTCTCCTTCTCCCTGTAATAATTATTTATTGACCTTAGGATGTTCTGGGCAGATAAATCAGAGTTAACATTTCTGGTCTGGTGACCCTTTCTCACCGGATTTGAAATGTTAACTCTGATTTATCTTCCCAGTAGGTCCTAAGGTCGATATATAACTCTGATTTATCTTCACAGATGCTGCCAGACTTGCTGAGCTTTTCCAGCAACGTCCATTTTTACTTCTGATTTACGGCATCCACAGTGTTTTCACTTTTTATTTAGGACCTACTGGGGGTGTTTTGTGCTTCATCTCCCTAATTTTGCGCAGTTAGGATGATAATTACAAAATAAACACCTTGTCTCTTCACAACTGCTCCTATTTAGGCCCAGGCCTTGAAACGAGTGGCTAAGGGTGTCAGTGAAAACAGATGGGTGTCACGTTATTGTTTGAACATTAGGATCCTATGGCACATATACGGCGCTGATGCTATTTGGCTGAGTAACTCACCAAACAATGAATGCATCCTAACCAGCATTTGTCAAAGGCTGGAGGTCATTTCAACAAACAGCATGCCTTTTGATATATCTGTCTTCCAGATGAATAAAAGATTTTATTCCGCCCAGCAATACAATATTTTTACCCAGCTACTTTTTCCACTCCTGCGAAAGGTTTCATATTCTGCTTTCCAACTTATTGGTATATCTCCTCAGATAGGTTGCCAACATCCATGTATCTGCTTGCACCCAATGAGCTGTTGGAAATGCATAGGCTTCTTATCCACTAAATGTAAATAAGGTCTGACTGATTAGATTACTTACAGTGTGGAAACAGGCCCTTCGGCCCAACAAGACCACACCGCCCCGCCGAAGCACAACCCACCCATACCTCTACATTTACCCCTTACCTAACACTACAGGCAATTTAGCATGGCCAATTCACCTGACCTGCACATCTTTGGGCTGTGGGAGGAAACCGGAGCACCCGGGGGAAACCCACGTAGACACGGGGAGAATGTGCAAACTCCACAAAGTCAGTCGCCTGAGGCAGGAATTGAACCCGGATCTCTGGCGCTGTGAGGCAGCAGTGCTAACCACTGTGCCGCCCTAAAATGAAGTCGAGCCTTTACCAGAAAGGGTGCAAATAGGGGAAGAAAATATAACTTGTAATAATGACAAAAATGCAATATAGGCAAGTAAAGTGGGAAAAAGAAACCAGGAAAATTAAGTACTGAAATAATCAGATCTGCATCATTGTATATTGCTGCCCTCTGACGACTGGGAATCTGTTACTATGTGGGTGTGGCCATTTTGTATTTTCTCATATTACTGGATTTTGTAGTTGCATTAATGCTCGATATCATAGAATAGAGTCATAGAGATGTACAGCATGGAAACAGACCCTTCAGTCCAACCCGTCCATGCCGACCAGATATGCCAACCCAATCTAGTCCCACTTGCCAGCACCCGGCCCATATCCCTCCAAACCCTTCCTATTCATATACCCATCCAAGTGCCTTTTAAATGTTGCAATTGTACCAGTCTCCACCACTTCCTCTGGCAGCTCATTCCATACACATACTGTGTGCAATAGTTGCCCCATAGGTCCCTTTTATATCTTTCCCCTCTCACCCTAAACCTATGCCCTCTAGTTCTGGACTCCCTGACCTCAGGGAAAAGACTTTGTCTATTTATCCTATCCATGTCCCTCAAAATTTTGCAAACCTCTATAGGGCCACCCCTCAGCCTCTGATGCTTCAGGGAGAAAACCCCAGCCTGTTCAGCCACTCCCCATAGGTCAAATCCTCCAACCTTGGCAATATCCTTGTAAATCTTTTCTGAACCCTTTCTAGTTTCACAACCATCTTTCCGATAGGAAGGAGACCAGAATTGCATGCAATATTCCAACAGCGGCCTAACCAATGTCCTGCACAGCCGCAACATGACCTCCCAACTCCTGTACTCAATACTCTGACCAATGACAAAAAGCATACCAAATGCCGCCTTCACTATCCTATCTACCTGTTACTCCACTTTCAAGGAGCTATGAGCCTGCACTCCAAGGTCTCTTTGTTCAGCAACACTCCCTAGGACCTTACCATTAAGTGTATAAGTCCTGCTAAGATTTGCTTTCCCAAAATGCAGCACCACACATTTATCTGAAGTAAACTCCATCTGCCACTTCTCAGCCCATTGGCCCAGCTGATCAAGATCCTGTTGTAATCTGAGGTAACCTTCTTTGCTGTCCACTACACCTCCAATTTTGGTGTCATCTGCAAACTTACTAACTGTACCTCTTATGCTCGCATCCAAATCGTTTATATAAATGACAAAAAGTAGAGGACCCAGCACCGATCCTTGTGGCACTCCACTGGTCACAGACCTCCAGTCTGAAAAACAACCCTCCACGACTACTTCTACCCTTTAATCAGTTCTGTATCTAAATGGCTAGTTCTCCCTGAATTCCATGAGATCTAACCTTGCTAACCAGTCTCCCATGGGGAACCTTGTCGAACACCTTACTGAAGTCCATATAGATCACATCTACTCTTCTGCCCTCATCAATCCTTTGTTACTTCTTCAAAAAACTCAATCAAATTTGTGAGACATGATTTCCCACGCACAAAGCCATGTTGACTATCCCTAATCAGTCCTTGCCTTTCCACATACATGTACATCCAGTCCCTCAGGATTCCCTCCAACAACTTGCCCACCACTGACGTCAGGCTCACTGGTCTATAGTTCTCTGGCTTGAATTACCACCTTTATTAAACAGTGGCACCACGTTTGCCAACCTCCAGTCTTCCAGCACCTCACCTGTGACTATCGATGATACAAATATCTCAACAAGAGGCCCAGCAATCACTTGTCTAGCTTCCTTCAGAGATCGCGGGTACACCTGATCAGGTCCTGGGGATTTATCCACCTTTATGCGTTTCAAGACATCCAACACTTCCTCCTCTGTAATATGGACATTTTTCAAGGTGTCACCATCTATTTCGCTACTTTCTATATTTACCATATCCTTTGACACAGTAAGTACTGATGCAAATTACTCATTTAGTATCTGCCCCATCTCCTGCGGCTCCACACAAAGGCCGCCTTGCTGATCTTTGAGGGGCCCTATTCTTTGCCTTGTTACTCTTTTGTCTTAATGTATTTGTAAAAACTCTTTGGATCCTCCTTAATTCTATTTGCCAAAGCTATCTCATGTCCCCTTTTTGCCCTCCTGATTTCCCTCTTAAGTATGCTCCTACTGCCTTTATACTCTTCTAAGGATTCACTCGATCTATCCTGTCTATACATTACATATGCTTCCTTCTTTTTCTTAACCAAACCTCAATTTCTTTAGTCAGCCAGCATTCCCTATACCTACCAGCCTTTCCTTTCACCCTGACAGGAATATACTTTCTCTGGATTCTCGTTATCTCATTTCTGAAGGCTTCCCATTTTCCATCCGTCCTTTTACCTCTGAACATCTGCCTCCAATCAGCTTTCGAAAGTTCTTGCCTAATACCATCAAAGTTTGCCTTTTTCCAATTTAGAACTTCAACTTTTAGATCTGGTCTATTCTTTTTCATTACTGTTTTAAATCTAATAGAATTATGATCGCCGGTCCCGAAGTGCTCCCCCACTGACACCCCAGTCACCTGCCCTGCCTTATTTCCCAAGAGTAGGTCGAGTATTGCACCTTCTCTAGTAGGTACATCCACATACTGAATCAGAAAGTTTTCTTCTGCACACTTAACAAATTCCTCTCCATCTAAACCCCTAACACTATGGCAGTCCCAGTCTATGTTCAGAAAGTTAAAATCCCCTACCAAAACCACTCTATTATTCTTACAAGTTTGTTTCTCAATTTCCCTCTGACTATTAAGGGGCCTATAATACATTCCCAATAAGCCGATCACCCCTTTCTTATTTCTCAGTTCCGCCCAAATAACTTCCCTGGACGTATTTCCAGGAATATCCTCCCTCAGCACAGCTGTAATGCTATCCCTAATCAAATATGCCTCTCCCCCTCCTCTCTTGCCTCCCTTTCTATCCTTCCTATTGCATTTGTATCCTGCAACATTAAGCTGCCTGTCCTGCCCATCCTTGAACCATGTTTCTGTCATTGCTATGCTATCCCAGTCCCATGTTCCTAACCATGCCCTGAGTTCATCTGCCTTCCCTGTTAGGTCCCTTGCATTGAAATAAATGCAGTTTAACTTATTAGTCGTACCTTGTCCCTGCCTGTTCTGACCATTTGACTCACTTCTGTACCCATCTCAGATTGATTTCTTTCCTCACTATCTCTCTGGGTCCCACCCCCCCCCACCTTACTAGTTTAAATCCTCCCAAGCAGTTCTAGCAAATTTCCCTCCCAGTATATTAGTCCCCTTCTAATTTAGGTGCAAACCGTCCTTCTTGTACAGGTCACTTCTACCCCAAAAGAGATTCCAATAGTCCAAAAATGTGAATCCTTCTTCCATACACCAGTTCCTCAGCCATGTATTCATCTGCTCTATCTTCCTATTCCTGACCTCACTAGCTCGTAGCACCGGGAGTAATCCAGATATTACTACTCTCGAGGACCTCCTTTTTAAATTCCTGCCTCTCTGTAATCTCCTGTTAGAATGTCAATCTTTTCCCTGCACCCTCTCTGAGACATCCTTGATCCTGGCACCAGGGAAGCAACACACCATTCTGATTTTTCGCTGCTGGCCACAAAAACATCTGTCTGTACCTCAGACTAGACAGTCCTCTATCAGAATTGATCTCTTGGAACCCGACGTACCCCTCGTTGCATTAGAGCCTATTTCAGTACGAGAAACGTACCTGTTCATGCTACATTCCCCTGAGAATCCATCTCCCCTGACATTTTCCAAAACAGCATACTTGTTTGAAATGGGTATAGCCACAGAAGCCTCCTGCTCTAGCTGCCTACCTCTCTTACCTTTCCTGGAGTTAACCCATCTATTTGACTGTATCTGAGACTTTCCCCCCTTACTATAACTGCTATCCATCACATTCTGTTGCTATTACAAATTCCTCATTGCTTCTAACTGTCTCTCCAACCAATCCATTCGATCTGCTAAGATTCGCATCCAACAGTATTTGTTGCAGACATAATCCGCAGTAACCCCTAAAACTCTCTTTAAACTCCCACATCTGACAAGAAACGCATATCACTCTCCTAAAGGCCATTTTTGCTCCTTCACGATCGACAGACCCAGAAAATAACACCGTCTTATTCCTCTACAAAACACTGCCCCAGGTTAAATTAATAGTTATGGCACATATTTTAAGTTTAATCAAGAGACATATCTCAAAACATATAATCAAGAAAGAATCCATTCTATTCACTACTGCAGACTTTCTGTAGGTCCCACTTAAAACAATTCACTTATCAGTTTCTGTGCTGTGAACTTCGCCCAAACAGTTCCTCCAAGATCAGTTGTGAATTTCACTATTTGTTAATTTTCCCTGATGCACTCCGATGTCCAGCGATACATGAATTCAAACAGCAAAGACAGTAACAGTGCAGGTTCACTGCTTTGTCAGTTAGCAGTGTGGATTTCTTTCTCTCTTTCTCCTGCACTGACCTCCCATGTGCTTCTTTTGTCTGTCTTCTCCCTTTTAAAACTGCTGTTGTTTTGACTTTTTTTTCCAAAGTTCCAAAACAATGCAACAGCATATAAAACAGTAATTGCTACTCCTGGGATTCGAGGTAATCACATCCAACACCTAAAATTCCTCAATAAAGGAGCAGCTGTTACAGCCAGAAATTTTTCCCGTCCTCCATCTTGGATTACCCAGAATCGTTTTTTTCATGTAAACATTGTGATCCAAATTTATGTGCTAACTTGAAGGTAAGTATGGACTACTGGCATGTTATTGTGCATCTTATTGAAGGAAATGGTGAGGTTGTGCACCCTATACTCATGGATATTGAGCTCTATTAAGTCTACAGCAAAACAGAAAAACTGGAAACCATGGCAGTCATGCTCCACTATTTAATAGGATGATGGCTGATCTCAGATTCTTCATATCCACTTTTCTGCCTCTTTCCCAAAACTTGTGATTTCCCTACTGTCCAAGAATTTACCTATCTAAGTCTTGAATATACACAAGGACTCCACCTCCAGAGATCTCTTTGGCAAGGCATTTCAAAAACCTGCAAGAGAGGTTAGGTGGATTGATTATGCTAAATTGCCATCAAGATTATAGTGGTACTGGAAAAGCACAGCAGGTCAGGCAGCACCTGAAGAGCAGGAAAATTGACGTTTTGGGCAGGAACACTTCATCAGGAATGAGGCAGGGAGCCTCCGAGATGGAGAGATAAATTGGTGGGGGGGGCGGGGGGGGGGGGGGGGGGGTGGTGTGTGGAGAAAGTAGCCAAGAGTGCAATGAGTGGATAGAGGTGGTGATAAAGGTGATAGGTCGGAGAGGAGGGTGGAGCGGATAGGTAGGAAGGAAGATTATCAGGTAGGACAGGTCATGAGGATGGTGCTAAGCTGGAAGGTTGGAACTGTGGTAAGGGGGGAGGGGAAATGAGGAAATTGGTGAAGTCCACATTGATGCCCTGGGGTTGACGCGTTCCGAGACGGAAGATGAAGCGTTCTTCCTCCATGCGTCGGGCAGTGAGGGAATGGTGATGGAGGAGGCCCAGGACCTGCATGTCCTCAGCAGAGCAGGAGGTGCAGTTGAAATGTTCAGCCATGGGGTGGTGGGGTTGATTGGTGCAGTTGTCCCGGAGATGTTCCCTAAAGCGGTCTGCGAGAAAGTGTCCAGTCTCCCCAATGTAGAGGAGACCACATTGGGAGCAATGGATACAATAAATGACATTTGTGGAAGTGCAGGTGAAACTTTGATAGATGTGGAAGGCTCCTTTGGGGCTTTGGATGGAGGTGAGGGGGGAGGTGTGGGTGCAGATTTTGCAATTCCTGGCAGGGGAGGGTGCCAGGAAGGGAGGGTGGGTTGTTGGGGGGCATGGACCTGACCAGGTAGTCACAGAAGGAACGGTCTTTGTGGAAAGTGGATGGGGTTGGGTTAAGGTTGGGTAGGGAAATACATCCCTGGTGGTGGGGTCCATTTGTAGGTGGCGGAAATGTCAGTGGATGATGCGGTTTATGCAGAGGTTGGTCTGGTGGAATGTGAGGACCGGGGGGTTCTGTCCTTGTTGCAGTTGGTGGGGTGGGGTTTGAGGGTGGAGGTGCAGGACATGGATGAGATGTGTTGGAGGGCATCTTCAACCGCGTGAGATGGTAAATTACCATCTTGAAAGAAGGAGGTCATCTGGTGTGTTCTGTGGTGGAACCGGTCCTCCTGGGAGCAGATACAGTGGAGGCGGAGGAATTGGGAATATGGAATAGCATTTTTGCAGGAGGTAGGGTGGGAGGAGGTGTAATCCAGGTAGCTGTGGGAGTTGGGTTTGTAAAAAATGTCAGTGTTGAGTCAGTCCGTGTGGATGGAGACAGAGAGGTCTGGGAAGGGGAGGGAGGTGTCTGAGATGGTCCAGGTGAGTTTAAGGTCAGGGTGGAATGCGTTGGTCAAGTTGATGAACTGCTCAACCTCCTCGTGGGAGTCATCAACGATGCAGTCATCAGTGTAGAGTCTACGCTAAATTGCCTATGGTGTCTAGGGATATGTAGTGAGCTGGATTATCCATGGAAAATGTAGGGTCAACAGAAATAAGATGGGGGGGAATGTTCTGGGTGGGATTCTATTTGGAGGGTTGGTCTTTTAGTTTGTAATCTGTAAATATTTCCTTTAGTTAACTTCGGTCTGAAAGTAACCTACAATGGACAGTCAAATTCATAGCTATTACCAACTGAAAGAAAAAACAAAACACTGTGGATGCTGGAAATCTGAAACAAAACAGATATTGCTGGAGAAACTCAGTAGGTTTGGTTGCGAATATGGAGAGAACTAAGAGTTAATGTTTTGGGGTCTAGTGATCCTTCCTCAGAAAGTTCTGAAGAAGGGTCACTGGACTTGAAACATTAACTCTGGTTTCTTTCCACAGATGCTGCCAGATCTGGTGAATTTCTCCAGTAATTTCTGTTTTTGTTTCAGCTATTACCAATCAATGAATTTAGCTTTCCTCTGATTTAACTCCTCTTGTGCTGAGCCCCTGATCCTGGGCTTTAAATTATCCTGTTAAAAAGACTTTACAAACTATGAACCACCTCTTTCCTTCTGCACTGAATTCCCACACTGCCTGTAAACTCCCTGAACTATGTATTCACTCAGACTGTGTTATACTCTGAATCTGATCTCTCCTTCCTGACCATCCACAGATTATTGGTCCAATATATTTGAATTTCATTTCAGGCCCTGTATTTACATCTTGTCGAAATTGATGAAATGGTTTTGTCGACAATTAATAGTTTATTTCATGTATAGTTAAACTTTGGACCGAGATTTTCTACTTTGTCGCTTACTTTTAGGGTGGGTATGTTCAGTAATGATTGACTTCTTTTCCCAACCGACAAGAAAACCTGGCAGATTGAGCTCCAATCTGCTTTATTCGAGCTTCTTGGTAAATCACAAGCCTTAATGTTGAATTATTGCCTCACCCGCTATTGTCACTGGTGGTGACAAAGGTGAGAAGGTAATTGTAATTTTTAGAGTCTTGCCAATTGGGGGTCTCAGGAAGAGGGGGATCAGAGGCAAGGGCAATGGTTTGGCTTTCTCACCACTGCCCATCCCTGGGCCTGATTGGCTGAAATTTGTGATAAATGTGCTCCCTCAAAACATAGTAGGCTTCCCTCATTTCCCAATTGGAAAACTAGCTACATCTTTCATCTGCCTGGAAGGCAAGTAATCAGACTTGTGGTAAATTAATTGGCTGTTAATTGAACATTAAGGGCCTTTGCTGCTGGCAAGTTGACTCTAGGGAGACCAATTGTACAAAAGCATATGGTATTTAGATGTAACATATCTATTAGATCTAAAACTATATGATCACTCATTGCAGGCACCTCTAAGTGTATGTCATGCCATAACTTTAGCATCATTGTGAAGTAGTGTTGCTAAATCTATTCCTATTCTCAAAGATTTGATCACATGACATTTGCTGCACTCTGCAAATGTTTTGGCATTGACTTGATGACTTGATACCTTAGTGGCTGAGGTTGCCAATGACTGCCACTGAAGGGTATAATTTTAAACAAATGACCTGAGAGTGTTGATGCTAAAATTGAAGCTCATTTATGGCAATGCATATTCCATTATATTGGTAATTTAAGAACCAAGTACGTAGTTGGCAACCTTATGATAGGTAATTTAAAACTTCATTATTTGGCTCCTCTGCTGAGTACAAGTTACCTTGCTCCTGCTGGCCCCAGACAATGGAGGCAGCCAAAGACACAGTGAAATTCCTCTTGGCTTTTCAGTTGCACTGTATGTTATTGCAGGTTCTGTGGCAAAATTTACACCCTGGTAAACTTAATGGTTGGAACCAGGAGCCAGCCACAGAATATATCCCATTGGGAAATGATTTGATCTGATGATAGACGGATGTTTAGCTCCATGAAAGGTGCTGACATTCAGCAGATGAGCGTTGCCACTTCTATTGCCTGGCCTAAAATGTAGAGAATATTTAGATTTGGAGTGACAAAATCTGATGCAGAAGCCTGTGTTACAGGAAGAATTTAGAGTGTGTCAGTCAGAGAGAAGGTTATGTAATGTTGAGCAAAGCATTTGAGGGCATACTTTATACTTCACACCAATGCTAAACCTCCAGTATTAATGTGGGGTCTCATACTGGACTTGTGCTGCATCCTGTGCAAGTTTCGCATTACCTTAATTTGTCACTGCACATGTACGAAGAGTTTTCATAATTTCCTTATTTCGAAAGTTCTTTCAGTGGTTGTGTTTAGAAACATTGTTGCAATCATGAAAAGAAAACCAAGCTTTGTTTCTGATTATAGTTATGTCTCTGTAAACTCAAAAAACAGAAGCAAAAATGTGAAGTCCAGGAAAATGAAACTTTTTCATTTTTGTTACAAATGTTCAAGCAATTGAAGTTGAACAAATTTAGTCTTGAACAATGACAGAAAGAAGAATATTTCTTCTGTTTCATTTATTCATGTGATGATGCTCAACCAAATGTCAGCAAAATTACTTATAATTTATTTTCTCATCCACGTTGAACCTCCCTTTTGGGTCCCCCTTACTACTATCCCGATGCAGTGGAATGGTAGCCAGGATCAGGCAGTATCAGAATACTTGGAATGGTCTGAAATCTGAGCTGCTCCAAGATGCTACCAGTAAGTGGTATCACAGGAGCAACCTATTGAAAAGGGATGCTCAATACATGATTTAGTGACAAAAAAATGTCACCTTTTCCTCATTTGCAAACAAAATTTTAATGGAAGCGCAACTAATTGGAGTAGGGAAGAAGTTTGAAAAAAAAAAGAAGCTATTGTTTCTTTTTATAATGAAACTTGTTTGATTGGTGTTTAGGACAAGCAATTGACTTACTGAATTATTAATTGGCCTGGACTATTTAATTCCAGGTGCAGTGCAGGTGAAATCTGTTGTTACATGTGGTCTTATCTCTTTAATATGAAATGACTTTGATGTAATTGGAACTTCATTTTGTTCCCTGTGAGATATTTTTATGACAGTGACACTGATTACTGTTGTAATTTGCACTTTAGCTTAATCATGAGCTTAATGGGAGTATAGCACTTGAAGCGTTTAAGGGCAGATTTTGTGAGGTAAAGGGAACTATGGAATAACTTATTGGGAACAGCATGGTTTTAATATCAGTAAGCATGCATTTTTTTGTTTCCCAAAATTTTCCCCATCAGAGAGCCAACCTGATTGAGAGGCTTGGTTCCCTCTTGAGCAGAGAAATGGCAGATGGAGCTTAATCCACCCGACCAACCTTCACATAAACCAAATCACCCGCTGACATTTCCGCCACCTCCAAACGGACCCCACTACCAGGGATATATTTCCTTCCCCACCCCTTTCCGCCTTCCGCAAAGACCATTCCCTCCGTGACTACCTGGTCAGGTCCACGCCCCCCTACAACCCACCCTCCCATCCTGGCACCTTCCCCTGCCACCGCAGGAATTGCAAAACCTGCGCCCACACCTCCTCCCTCACCTCCATCCAAGGCCCTAAAGGAGCCTTCCACATCCATCAAAGTTTTACCTGCACATCCACCAATATCATTTATCATGTCTGTTGCTCCTGATGCGGTCTCCTCTATATTGGGGAGACTGGACGCCTCCTAGCAGAGCGCTTTAGGGAACATCTCTGGGAGACCCGCACCAATCAACCACACTGCCCTGTGGCCCAACATTTCAACTCCCCCTCCCACTCTGCCGAGGACATGTAGGTCCTGGGCCTCTTTCACCGCTGCTCCCTCACCACCAGATGCCCGGAAGAAGAACGCCTCATCTTCTGCCTCGGAACACTTTAACCCCAGGGCATCAATGTGGATTTCAACAGTTTCCTCATTTCCCCTTCCCACACCTCACCCCAGTTCCAAACTTCCAGCTCAGCACTGTCCCCATGCCTTGTCCTACCTGCTTATCTTCTTTTCCACCTATCCACTTCATGCTCCCCCCTAACCTATCACCTTCATCCCCTCCCCCACTCACCTATTGTACTCAATGCTACTTTCTCCCCACCCCTACCCTCCTCTCACTTATCTCTCTACCCTTCAGGCTCTCTGTCTGTATTCCTGATGAGGGGCTTTTGCCCGAAACGTCGATTTTACTGCTCCTCGGATGCTGCCTGAACTGCTGTGTTTTCCCAGCACTGCTCTAATCTAGAGTCTGGTTTCCAGCATCTGCAGTCATTGTTTTTACCCCGATGCATTTTTTGAAGGTCAAGTGCCAGAGGAATGTATATAGTAAATGGCAGGCCCATAGGAGCATTCACTCACAGTGGGCTCTTGGGGTGCAAGTTCATAATTCCTTGAAAGTGGCACCGCTAGTGGATAAGATGGTAAAGAAGGCATATGGCGTGCTTGCCTTCATTGGTTGGGATATTGAGTATAAAAGTTGCCGCTCATTTTTCAGCTGTATAAAACTTTAATTGGGCTACATTTGGAGTATTTTGTGCAGTTCTAGTCACCATACTATAGGAAAGATGAGAAAGCCTTGCAGAGGGTGCAAAGGGTATTACCATAATGTTGCTTGAATTGGAGTGTATTAGCTATAAGGAGAATTTGGACAAACCTGGATTCTTTTCACTCAAGCATCAGAGGCTGAGGATGATCTAATGAGAAATATATAATATCGTAAGAGGCATGGATAGGGTGGATAGTTGGGGTCTTTTTCCCAGAATGGAAATGTCAAATACTGGGAGGCATCGGTTTAAGGTGAGAGGGGGGAAGTTTAAAGGAGGTGTGCAAGGCAAGATTTTCACACAGAGGTTGGGAGATGTCTGGAATGTGTTGCCATGGGAGGTAGTAGGAGCAGATATGACAGCAATGTTTAAGAGGGATATTTAGACAGACCATATGCAGGCAGATGGGGTTTGTTTAGAATGGCATCATGGTTGGCACAGACATGGTGAGCCAAAGGGTCTGTTCCTGTGCTGTACTGTCCATGTTCTAAGACTGTTGGAGTTGGGAGTGAGGGATATGGAGTAGCAAGAGTGCTGGACATTAGGCTTTTCACTCGTTAGGAGGAGAAATTGCTGGATTTGGCCAGAAAAGAAAAAAACTGCTCAAGCTGAGAAATATAAACACCAGTGGACAACCAACTCAGTACACTTCATTCAGATGTGCTGCTTCCCATTTACTACCAGTACTATTTCATTTTTAGTCTGCACACATTTTCACCCCTCTGAAACTAATTCACTCACTTGTCTTAAGCAGTCAAGAGCAGTATCCTGCAAAACTCAGGAAAGGGTTGGTCAATGCTGGAGATCCTTAGTTCCATCTATATCTCTGAGTAGGAAGTCACAGAAGCCTCAGAGGATGCACCAGCAATGCTTTCCCCTGCACACTTCACCAGCTCAGATACTTTCATCTCAGTGTTATTCTATCTCAAATTAAGTCTGAGGCAAAAATTGGATAGCACACAGCTGGTCGAGGAAGAAACACATCAGGCTCTGACACTTTAGGGACTGCCAAAGACTCGGCACCACTCAACCCCTGTCCTTGGCCATTCATGACTTGGTCAGACTACATACACAGACATAGGAGCATCAGGCAGGTTTTTCAGCTGCCTGGCCCCTCTACCTACTTCCCCCTACAAGTGACTTCAAAGAGTGCCACAGTACAAGTAGATATGGGGGAGCCTGTATGTGACCAATCAGTCCTGGCCTCTTTCCCCAAAGGCATCAAGGAAAACCACCCAAGACCTTGAAGTCAACCGGGTAAACCTCCATGCAGGCTTCTTCCACACCAGCTGCTGCAGTCATGCCTACACTTAGACATAATTTGAGAGACGGGAAAGAGGAAATAGACTGAAGTTACAAGATGACACAAGATCTACATAAACATAAATAACCCATCACCTTTAGTCATTGTCACAGTCGGCTTCGCTAATCCCACCTTCCAGCACTTTTTTCATGACATAGGCATTGCTGGCTAGCCAACAATCATTGCTGATCCCTAGTTGCCTTTGAGAAGGTAGTGATGAGCTGCCTTCTTTAACCACCGCAGATACTGTAGGTGACTGACAATTCCTTTAGGGAAGGAATTCAAGGATTTTGATCTAGTGCTGATTAAGGAATGACAATATATTTCTAGGTCAGGATGGTGAGTGGCATGGAGGGGAAATTGCAGGTGATGTTTCCATGTATATACTGCCCCTGTTCTTCTAGATGGACGTAATTGTGGATTTGGAAGGTGCTGTCAAAGGATCTTTGGTGAATTTCTACACTGCATCTTTAAGATAGAATACACTACTGATATTGAGTGGCGGTGGTGGAAGGAGTGCATCTTGTGCATCTGTTGCCAGTCAAGCTTTGTCCTGGATGGTGTGAAGCTTCTTGAGCTTTGTTGTAGCTGCACCCATCCAGGCAAGTGGGGAATATTCCATCACACTCCTGACCTGTGCCTTATAAATAGTGGACAGGCTTTGGGGAGTCAGAAGGTGAGTTACTCACTGCAGTATTCCTAGCCTCTCTTGGCCTAAGGCTTTGAATGCTATGATGTTTCAGGTATTCATCAACATAGTTATTCAAGGTTGTGAGATATTCTGCCTCTATGACCTCCCAGGCAATGCATTCCAGACTGCCACCATTCTCTGTTTGAAAAAAAGATTGTGTAAATCACTTCTAAATCTCTTGCTATTCACCTTAAAATTATGACTCCTCATTATTGACACTTTGACGAGGGGGAACAGCTGTTTCCTATTCACCCTGCCCCTGCCCCTCCTAATGCTACATACCTCAATCAGGTCCCACCTCAACCTTTTCTGCTCTAAAGAAAACAAATCAAGCTTATCAAGTCTCTCTACATAGCTAAATTTCTGTTGATCAAAATGTCACCTGTAGCATTCATTTCAAGATGGCGAGAATACAAGAGCAGAGATGAATTGCTAACTCTGTATAAGACTCTGATCAGACTGCTTTTGGAATATTGTGAGAAGTTTTGGGCACACTGTCAAAGGAACGTTGTGCTGCCTTGGAGGTTCACAGGAATGATCCCAGGGTTGAAAGGCTTGCCGTATGAGGAGTTGTTGAGGACTCTGGTTCTGTACTTGATGGTTTTACAAGGATGGGTGTTGGGGGGGGAAGGAATTTAATTAAAACTTACAGAATACGGAGAGGCATGGATAGATTGGACATTGAGAAGATGTTTTTACTAGTGGGAGAGACTAGAACCCAAGGGCACTGCCTCAGAGTGAAGAGATAAGCCTTTAGAACAGAGATGTGGAGAGATTTCTACAGCCAGAGGCTGATTAATCTGTGGAACTGCACTGGGCTGAGGATGCCAAGTCATTGAGTGTATTGAAGACAGATATGGATAAGTTCTTGATTAGTAAAGAGATTAAGAGTTGTGGGGAGAAGGCAGGAGTATGCTGTTTAGCCATGATTGAATGGTGGAGCAGACTCAATGGACCAATTGGCATAATTCTATTTCTATAACTTATTGTCTTATGATCTGCAATATAATTTTTGCTGGTCCTGATAGAGCTGCACCCAAATGAGAGATGAGGTGCTCTGCAGATATCCCCAGGATAAAGAAGTTGCAATGGCCTTGTATTGCTTATTTTTAAAATCAACTGATTCCTTGACTGCAGATAGCCTCCGATGTCACAGATCCTTGAAATGTGATGGTGACGATTGTGGCCAAGATTCTGTACTTCAATGAGGCTAACTGCAATATGTAGACATTGTGATATGCCTGCCCTCCTGTCATATCATTCCACACTTACATGCACATTGGGCATGAAAGTATGGAATCAATGATGATTCCTCACATCTCTGGAAGGAAGGTTCCATTCTGTGTATCACATTATCAAGGGGCTGGAAGGAGTACAATGGACAGATACCAATTTCTGTCATACTGTTGTACTGGTTTTTGTGAAAAGCTGAACAAAGCAACACCACTCAAAGGTTCAACAAGCATTTCAAGGCAATTTAACAATATATGCACAGTCTGAACCACCGATGCCTTACCAGTGATGGAAGAAGGAGATTCCTCGGGATTTCACTCAACCTAGTGGCAATAATGAAGGACTTCACTAACCATCTCTCAGATGTCATATCCTGATGGATGCATTAAGAACTATTTTATCTTAATGCTATGTAATGTTAATGCATGGTTTCCCTACCTACTGCTGTTTTCCTAATGGTCACAAAGACCAGGTTGTGCATGGATACTTGGATATAGGATCACATGAACACATCATGCACACACTCACGTGGATAATGCAACATTTATTCAGAAAAACAAAACATCAAAGTTTACAACAATAATTAGGGCTACATATCCTATGTTCTAAACAGGGACTGTTTTACCAGATAAGCAACATAATCAAATCAATTAAGTGAAGTCCAAACCTAGCTCATTAATCCTGCAAGGCGTGACCATGAGGTTATCTCTGGCATCTTGAGTTCTGCAATTTGTTACTCTTTCATGCTGTCTTAGACAACCCTGCTAGTAGATGTTCTGATCATCAGCCTTATCATCATCCTCAGAAAGTTGTTGTTGATCCAGAATTTCACCTACATCAGGCCAGTTTTGCTACTGGCTTACTCTGCATTTCTACCTTCATATTGTACAACGTAGACGGGATTCCAAATAAGGAAACTCCCATGAGAGAACACGTAGCAAGTAGAATAGGGAGAAAAGGTTTCACTTCTGATGTGCAATACAGGCATTATTGTTTGACATGGAATATTAAACTACAGTACATTAAACATTACATATGTAGCTTAAGCACAATTGACTGTATTCACAATCTTAGGTACACTTTGATTTCTTTTACATTGTGGGCTTTGGAATTCGTCAATCGAATTCTGTCTTCATGGTTTGCACTCATTTAGTTCATCTAACATGATCTGTATTGATGTTAACTGATTTCAGGTGAGTTGATGAAGTGGCACCCTGCTCCAATGTAAATTAAGCCCATAGATAGTTAAAGCACAGAAGGAGGCTGAACAGTCTATCAAAAATGAGCCAGCTTCCTGTCACCCTCAAAGTGCTTTCCTCCTTTCAGGTACTTCTCTAATTTCCTTTTGAACGCAATGTCTAAATTTGCTTCTGCCATTCAGTCAGGCAAATACTTGAGTAATTTAAACTTTTCCTTCAGTTCTTTTGCCAATCATTTTAAAACCGTGTCCTCTGCTTCCTTGGCCAAATGCAAATGGTTTTTCCAATTGACTCTGTCTAGACACCCCCCCCCCCATAATTTTTAAACACTCCTATGAAATCTTCTGTTAATTCTCTATTCTCTAAAGCGAGAGTACTCCAATCTATTGATATAACTGAATTCCTTCGTGCTTTTCATGAAAATCTTACCAGCAGTATTGCTGAATCTTCTTATCTTGCCAGAATTAAACACAATATTTCAGGTGAGGCTGAACCAAAGTTTCATAAAGTTTCCACATAACTTGTTTGCTTTTGTTCTCCAAGCCAGAACAGAATTATACTCCTATCAGCTCTCCCTTGTTCTTCCCAGCAAGGTGTATCTTCCATGCATCAGCCCATTTCACCAACCTATCTTTGTCCTCTTGAAGTCTATCACCATCCTCTTCACAGTTCACAATACCTCCAAGTTTTAGGTCCTCAGCAAATTTTGAAATCAGTCTTTGTAAACCCAAGTCAAAGTAATTGAAAGAGATCATGAAAAGCAGTGTGCCTACTCCCTCCATCTGAGAAACAGCCATTCACCACAACTTTCAACTCAGACAACTTTGTGAATGTGTTAAACTGTGCTTTCTCCTCATGGCTTCAACTTAGCTGACAAGCCTGTTATGTGGCACTTTATCAAACATCATTTCGGGTCCTAATAAAATACACCAACTGCACTCAATCTACCCTCACAACAAACTCAATCCATGTTGTTGGACATAATTTTCCTTTAATTACTCTGTGCTGGTTTTTCAGGTTAAACAGGGTAAGTTAATAGATCAGCTGGGAACAGGCTGCTCCAACACTTCAGTTCAAACTGTACAATGCACGCTTTTGTGTTTATTTGCAAGCTCTATACCTGACATGGCACAAAGTTAAAATTTAAAATAGCACTTTTTGAAGAGCTGATTTCAGTAAGAGTACTCTCTGAAAGAGTCCCTGACAATGAATTAAGAATTGTAGTTTTGAATTAATTAAATTAGCTTACCATGAATGATAAATTAAATAATGGCTTTTGCTTTCTATACTGCACTCATTACCTATTGTTTATTCAATGATGTCATTCTTCCTGCTTTATAAAAACCTGTAACTGATCAGCAGAACATGTACTAAGGAACTTGTCTGTAAGACATTTGCATTCTGAAACAAATGTGGTATGCTCTCTGCTTTTCTGTCTGCCGGTTTTACTGAGAGCTGCTATATGGTGTCAAACTCAATGATAAGTGTAAGAGGAAAACCACAGATGTTTCCAAATAGCTGTTAGAGTGACAGCTTTTGTCTTTACAATTTTATAGGAACTGAGAGGTGGACCTTCACTCTCTTCAGCTTCAAAGCAGCAGTCTCAAAACCCTTCAGACAGCTTTTTAAGTAATCTGGATTGTAAGGTTACAGGAGAACTGGAGGAAACAATGTCCCTGGACAGCAAGGAAACAAACACCAATGAGGGTAAGTGCCTTAACGCTGAAAATGTCCCATTATAACAAAATCATCTTTAGCATGCTAAATTTTCGGACTGTGCATGTGTCAGTTCTTTAACCCTTGCCAGTCATGAGAAAACAAGGTTTTTTTCATGTTTCATCATTTATGTTGTTCATAGTTCCCTCAAGTGATTCTTTTAAACCCCTTTTTCCTCCAAGGATCAAAGTTGTTTCTTCAGTCGTCCAGCAAATTATCTTCTACCCTAATTTGCCTTGCCCCTGAGCTTCTCACTGGGTTAGACAGTTTAACGTTCTGATCATTATGATTTAGAAAGATAAACTGCTGTTTCTTATTTAGCATGAAAAATTGATAAGAATTTTCACTTACATTTTGTAAATCCTCACGGCAGAAGATACCTGACTTTTACTTTTAATTATTGCAATGGCAAGATGAAGATCAAGATCTCTTTATAGGATACATGCCTACATAACAACAAACCAGTGTCCACATAATTGTCTCTCCATATCAAAATCAGCATGTATCATGGCACATATCACAGCACTATCTTAAAGATATTGTGCCCTTCAGTCAGGGCTCTTTTGGTACAGGGGTGGTTTAGGACCAGAAGTTATAAGTCCCATCTGCTCCAGAGGAGTGTCATAACGTGACTGGATAGGTTAATTTAAAATGCCTACCCTGCCAATCATTATTTTATTCTGTAGGAAGTGAAAGTACAATGTTTTCCCTATTTGCTCTCCCATCACACAGAGATTGGGACAAATAAATTATTATGATTAGCCACAATGAAAATACTTAATGTGATCTCCAATTATGGGACATAGGACTTCACTTTATTGAACAAACTGCATACTAGAATGGAATCGCAAGTCAAATGTAGTTACTAAGAACACCAGGATTCATATTATATTCCAATCATAATCCTCCAAATCTAAAATAAAAATCATTTATTCTGCTTGCGTATGTATAAAGTGCTGCTTCAATTTTTAAGTCCAATGTATTTTCAGAAACCATCTAAAGAGAGAAAGAAACCTAATTATTTTGGCTGCAAAATGTTTGTACTGAGCTAGCCTTTTGAAAGAAACCATCTTTGGATGGTGTGGAATAGAGATCTTATCTCCCTCCATTTTTGACATTTTAGATTGAAGTACTCAGTTTATGTCCCTTGTATGCTAAATGCAATAACACTGAACTTGCATTGGTTTATCTCAATCACTGGCCTTAACTTCAGCAGATGATTAGTGGAAACTCTCGGGCTAAAACAAAATGCATCAGCCTTCTTGCTGCTCCTGTCTGGCTTTTTATGGGTGCTTATGGGTTTGATAAGCATCAAAGAGCTATGCATCATCTCAATAAATGGAGTAAAATGGCAGATGAGTGTAAATGAAAATAATTGTAAAACCAAATAAATGGAAAGGTGAATTTTTTATGCACACATTAAATAATTAACATTGGCGTACAGGGCATAAAATTATTTGGAAACAGTAATTAATTATTTATGAAATATTGATTTAAGTCTGCAAACAGAAGTCTAATCAGCTTGTGATGTATGTTTCAAGGACATTTTAGAGGAAAGAAAAACAAGTTGTTTAAGCCCTGGGACGATACAATAGGTTGAATTTTTAATACTGAGGTGGTTAGCTTGAGTTGAATGATTTCTCGAGTTGGCAGACCTATCTGAGTATAAAGTATAGAGTATGAGTTATATAGCACATGTAATTTTTAAAATATTCTTCATGGGGTGTGGGGGTCCTCAGCTAGGACACCATTTATTGTCCATCCACAAATGTCAGAGAGCAGACGATCTACCTATTGAACTGCTGCGGTGCTTGGGCTGCTGAGAGAGAGAGACCCTGGTGCTTTTAGGAAAGGAAGTCCAAAATTTTGATTCAGCACTAATGAGTGAACATCAATGTAGTTCCAAGTCAAGACAGTATGTACCATGGAGAGAAATTTGCAGGTGATGCTCTTCTCATGAATGTGTTGTCCATGTCCTCATGGGTGGCAGAGGTTGTGGTTTGAAAGCTGCTGTCAGAGAAGCTTCAGAAAATTTCTGCAATATATCTTTTAGATGGTACATATTGCAGTTATATATAGGGCAGTGACTGGGGAGGGAATGAGTGTTTGTGCATTTAGTAGTAATGAAAGTGGCTGCTTTGTCTTGGATTGTGTCAAGTTTCTGAAATGTTGTTGGAATTCCCGTACAAGAAAATACAGGAAATATTCTATCAAACTCCTGTTCTGTGCCTTGTACATGTAAATAGGCATTGGGGAGACAGGAGGTGAGTTACTTGCTGCAGAAATCCAAGCCTCTGACCTACTGTCATAACTACAGTATTTATATGGCAGGTCCTGTTCAATTTCTAACCACTAACAACGCTTAAGAATTTTATAATGAGGGATTCAGCAGTGGTAACGCCATTGAATGCCAATAAATATCAAGGAATGATTCTCTCTTGTTCTAGATGGTCATTGACTCACTACTTACATGGCGCAAATGTTATTTGCCACTTATCAGCCAAAGCCTGCATGTTGTCTAGGTCTTACTGAATATGAAAATAGATATATCGCTGTCTGAGGAGTTTCAAACGGTGCTGAATATTGAGCAATCATCAGCAAAGATCCTCATTCTGACCTTATCATGGGTGGAAGGTCGCTGATGAAGCAGCCGGGTTTATTGCACGTTGGATGTTACCCTGAGGAACTCTAGCAGCAATGACATGGGGCTGAGAATACTGACTTCCAACGATGAGAGCCAACTCCAACCAGCAGAGAGACTTCCTCTGAGTCCCATAGACTACACTTTTGCTTGCATTCCTTGATTTCATACTCAGTCATATGCTGTCAAAAGCAAACGCTTTTGCCTCCCCTCTTGAGTTCAGCTCGTTTGTCCATTTTTAGTCCAAGACTATAGTGACAGTTTGGAGGCAGTAATGAACTTGATACATTTTGTGAACACTATTTATGCAGCAGTGAGTAAGAAATTAGTCAGATCTGCAGCAACCAAAAGCAGCTCTCTCAGTACTCTGCAATAAACTACTTGAGTTACTAGATCTATTTCAGCACAGTGATAGTGCACACAGTGCAATGGAGGGTATCCATAATGCAATTATGGTACTTCACCTCCATAAAAATTGAGCTGTGGTCTCTCTGGCTGATACTGTACAAACAAAGTCAAGTTTAATTTTTTCATCTTTGTTCACTTGCTACCACCAAATCCACTAGCTTCCAAATCCATTACAACTTGGCCAGGTCAGTCAGTATTGATACTATTATGCCACTCTAGGTGGTGGGCATTGATGTTCCCCAGTCAGAGTACATTCTGTGCCCTTGCCATCCTCATTGTTTTCTCTAAATGTTTAACATGGCAGAGTACTAATTCATCAGTGAAGTGAGGTGCTGGGTGGTTCTCAGAAGGAGGTTTACTTGTCTGGGTTTGACCTAATCAATGAATTTCAGCACAACCTCTTCTGACCTAATACCACTGTGCTGCTGCTCCTGGTGAGTCTGTCTTCCTGGTGGCCTTAGACATACCCAGGGGTGCTGATACCCAGGATGTTGTTGATAAAACATGATTTAGTGAGTATAATAAAGTCAGGCTATTATTTGACGAGAATGTAGACTACTCTGAATTTTGGCCTGAGCTCCCAGCTGTTTGTCGGTACAACTTTGATGTGTTGACAGGGCTAAGTTTGCCATTGTTGTTTCTAGTGCCTAGGTCTGTGCTAGATGGGTGGTTTGATTTAATTCCCTTTTTTGAGATTTTCTCATAATTGTATTAAACTGAGTGGCTTGCTAAGCCATTTTAGAGGGCAATTAAGAGTCAGTGATATTGTTGTGGGTCTGGAATCACACGTCGTCAGATCGGGTAAAGGTGACAGATTTCCTAGTCTAAAGGACATTAATGAACCAGATTTTAAAAAAAAAGATAATCTGGTCATTAGTCCAACTTTTAATTGCCAACTTCTTTGTTGAATTCAAATGTCACCACCTGCCATAGCCAGGTTGCTGAACAGGAGGTGATTGAGGCAACAGGAACAAATTAACTTATGATTAATGGTAAATGTTTTAAAGATGTAAAACAAGTATTTCCTAGAGAGCATGAACATCTCTGCATTATGATTGGCTTATGATTGCACACATATGTTTATACAAAGTCATTTGCCCAAAATCTAGCTGCTATCAGATTCCTTTGGCTCTTTCTGCTTCAGCTCAGTACCTCGCTGGCTTCTTCTTCATTCATCATTGGATCCCTCAGTATCTCTGCCATCGAATAGTTGCATATGGTGCCCAGACTACCTGGCATTGTCCAGCCAGATTCCTGCACAAGAATGGGTTTCACTTACTCAATGTCCTGCTCTTATGTGATCAGAGTCAGCAATTCTTTCAGATGCACCCATATTGAGAGAACTGTCATTGATGGTTACATTCAGTGAATGTTAACACTCCTGTACAATCTCCAAGGCTGGTGCATAGGTGATGAGGGATACGCCAAGTAGACAATGGCTAATGACCCCAGTGAATAACCTTTAGACTGATACTGAACAAGACTGCAATGTTGTCCATGCATCCACAATGATCATTGTTGAACAGACTATTGATAGCCTGATGATTGGTTTCATTTTCCTGCTGCATGGGGAATGGCAAATTACATATAAATAAGGCAAGAATAAGTAGAAATGCGATGTAAATGCATACAAATAGACCTCTTGCTACTAACCAGTGAGATTCCCCTCTTGCTGTTAAAACCTTGGGTGCAAGTGTTTACTTGGCACAAGAACCTCATTTTTC
Organism: Chiloscyllium punctatum; assembly: GCF_047496795.1. Classification (NCBI taxonomy): domain Eukaryota; kingdom Metazoa; phylum Chordata; class Chondrichthyes; order Orectolobiformes; family Hemiscylliidae; genus Chiloscyllium; species Chiloscyllium punctatum. The sequence goes on from NC_092748.1 coordinate 73,696,390, forward strand.
AATCTTTTAGTTTTTTTCCCAACCAATTCACCATTGCCAATATCTTTGTGGACCTGTGAAGATTCTGCCTTGTAAGTGTCTACTTAAATGACTCTTTCCAGTTTTTCTTTCCTGAACAGTAAAGACTGTTTTATGATTCTTCTCTGTTTGATGGCGCAGTGGTTAGCACTGCTGCCTCACAGCACCAGGGTCCCAGGTTCGATTCCAGACTTGGGCAACTGTCTGTGTGGAGTTTGCACATCCTCCCTTGTCTGCGTGGATGTGCTCTGGTTTCTTCCCACAGTCCAAAGATGTGCAGGTCAGGTGAATTGGCTATGCTAAATTGCCCATAGTGTTAGGTGCATTAGTCAGAGGGAAATGGGTCTAGATGGGTTACTCACCGGAGGGTCGGTGTGGACTTACCAGACCAAAGGGCCTGTTTCCACACTGGAGGGAATTGGAATCTCAATCTAAAAGCATTTAACAGTTTTGGTGGACTAAATGTTCCTCGTCTAGTAAGCTGCAGATTTCTAATCCAAACACTCCTTGCCTTGGAAGCCTGCACAAGTTATTGCAGTGACTGCTTTGCTCTGAAAACTGACTCCTGCTGGGACAGACTCTAATCTCTTCTCAGCTGAACTCTGATAGGAGAGAAACTAAAACTCACATCTGAACTCTACTCTTCATTCTTCTGAACTAAAACTCTGGTGTTTTCTAAACTGAACTTAGAACAAAATTATTGGCTTAATTTGTTTACATTTGCTCTTATAACTCCAAAAATGTAAACATCTTATTCCACTACACTTTTAGGGTTCTTGCATGCCTTTGTTTGCATTCACATATCTTCTGGGAACTGCTGCATTCAGGTGAATATTCCAGAATGATCTTTTGAAAAGAAAACTTTACAGCAGTAATCCAAATCCATGTGTCTCTCTTGTTAAAATAATTCAAATGCTGTAAATGAGAACATAATGTACACACCCTTGATCACAACACACAAACAAGACATGTTTCAGTTGCTGATTTGAGCTGACTGAAGAAAGAAGGAAAGCAAGATCAGGAAAACTTCCTCTATATCCCTCCTTGTTTCTCTGTGTCTCAAAAACAGTGTCTGGTGAGAAAGTAAATTGAGAAAACTACCATTTACCAAGAGCTCCAAGATATCTATAAATGTTGCCTCTGCTGAGGTGAGAGGAAAAAAAATCAAACACTAAGGTCTCTAAGGACCTCTAAGCTGTGTAACCTTTATTCTTCCAGTCCGTACCAGATGCACTCTCTTTAAACTTATTAACTGCGATGGCGTTTGAGTTTAATTTCATGTTTTTCTTATTTTTTATCTTGGGGTTGACAGATAATAAAATTCCTCCTTTTTTCACTCTTAGTAATTGACTCCTTTATTTTGATCTAATTAACCACATTTTAATTGATGTGTGATATAGCTGCATGTTAAAAAGAAATAAAATATTTATTGTAACCAACAAAGAGGGGGTTTAAGTGGAAAGAGATGAGTCAACCAAACCTCCTTGCCTGATTGTAACAATGCAAATCCTTAGTGAACTGCATACAGGTCTGGAAATATGGATTACTGCCAATAAGGTATATAAATTAACAAAATAAAAACCAAAAGAACTGCAGATGCTGTAAATCAAACCCAAAAACAGAAATTGCTGGAAAAGCTCAGCAAATCTGGCAGCATCTGTGGAGAGAAATCAAAGTTAACGTTTCGTGTCGAGTGACCCTTCCTCAGAATTCACTCATGTAAACTAATATCTTTACACATTTCACTAGTTCTTTTTTTTTTAAAATACTGACACTTTGGTAGATGTAACTGAAGTAATTTAAGAGTTCTTCTTTTAAGAAGAATTATTCTTGTCTCATGCAAAAGACCACTAAGGCTTCCTTAACTTTCATTGTTTTTCCCAAGTATCTTAAGTGTTAAATCTTTTGAAATGAATTGTATTTACTCTTGCTTTGCAAAGATTTTACTAAACAAACCTTGTTCATAATTTTGTCTGATATATGGCCTGTCAGAATATTATTTTGTTATCCATCAGTCAGAGACCAGAAAATAAACGTTGAGTACTAATTTCCATTAGGTTTGTCAGTAACATACTGGGTTTATTGTTCACTTTAGACAAGCCAATTCCCAGATAAACTTATGCTAACCTTGACTGTAAATACTTAATCTCCTGAGGGGAAGGGAAAGGGCAAGTAATCTACCCCCAGTTAAAATAAGTCTAAATTATCCCGCTGTTTCCAGTCTCTATACTTTAAACAGAATTGGCAAACAGGCTTGATCTTCCTGACCTCCATGAATATAATTCTATGGAAAACACATCAGTCCATCCACCAATCTCCCACTATCATTAGGGCAGCAAATTTAGATGGTATCATCATCATTACATTTCCCAAATCAGGGCCAAGATGTTGATCCATCTTGCAGTGTTCTAGCTGGAGGGAAAATACAGGATTATGTTTAACCTCAGACATTTTTTAGTTCCTTTTGACCTTTTTGGATGAATTATCAATGCACATCATTAATCTCTCTCGTCCTGACTCAATCTGAAAGTTGACAGCCTCTGTAGCAGTTCTGGGAAAGTTGGGCATTGCTGACACAGGCAGGAGACCTCAGGGCACCTCAAATCCAATATGCCTTCAAACAGCTTTCTATAAAGAAACAAAAATAAAAGTTGCTGGCAAAACTCATCAGGTCTGGCAGCATCTGGGCAGAGAAATCAGAGTAAATGTTTTGGGTCCAGTGACCCTTCTTCAACCAGTTCTGAGGAAGGGTCACCGAACTTGAAAAGTCAGCTCTGATTTCTCTTCACAGCTGCTGCCAGACCTGCTGAGCTTTTCCAGAACTTCTGTCTTTGTTTCTGATTTACAGTATCCACAGTTCCTTCAGCTTTCTACGAACTATGAGTTCTACTGAATGAAGGTTTTTTTTGGGGGGGTGTGTCATAGATCTTGGGCTTTGATGTATCACCACCACCAAATGTTTTGCTAAAAGGAGGTTGCCTCTGTGATTCTAGTAGCTTCCATATATGATAAAGCAATTCTGTCATCAGAACAATGTTGACGGTCTTGTGAATAGCCATTAACCAATTGCTTTCCTTGTCTTTTGAGTGGCCAGTCCATCTGCAATCCTGCCTGATGCTTGTAAATATCCCTGCTGGTGAGATCGCATTGCAGGAATAGTTATTGAACTGCAAATAGCTTTTCACTATTTTAAATGCCTCCACACTTCCATTATTGTCATCCAGAGGGTGTAAAGTTCTGCCTCTAATGTGTGTTTCAGAATGAATTATTCTTTTATTTTTTTTTGGGACATGCACCTTAGGAATTAATTGTTGGGCAACACTCCTGCAAATACATGGAGTATGAAAGTGTTTAATAAGATCTCACAGTGGGTATATAGAAATTAGACACGGAAAAATTGAAGTATTAAATCTTGATATGCAATTGCTATATTGCTAAAAACAAGTTGTTCAAAAGCTTAATGTTTTAGCTTTTAGTTCAAGAAGTATGTCTTTATACAATAGTACGCTGAGAGTTTGTGTATAGATTTTTTTCAGCTCTATTATATCTTGGCTATTTTGCATTTTCAGTAGACCTGCAAATTTACATATACTCTTTGTTTTTCCATTGATAATGATAAATTATATATAACTTGATTGATTGCAAAATCTTGGTTAGCGTAGACTATTCTGACAAGTTCAAGATACCCTACCTCAAGTGGACTATGTTGGGATAACATAGACTAGGTTTAAGTTTCCTTGAATTGAAATTGTCAAGATATTGTGAATTAAGTGGAACAGACAAGGTAGATTGCGAGAAAATATTTCCATCTTTTGGGCATTTTAGGTGTTTAAATTTCATGGAATCTGGATGACTCCAGAGACCTTTTAAGATAGTGGACAGACTCCAAATGTGGATGTTCCATTTCCATTTTTGAGAGAACTTATTTTTGTAACAGTGAGAAGAGAAAAGGGATGGGTCATCTAGATATGAGATTTCAACTCTGTAGGGTGATCTAAAATTAGGCCTGAGTTCAAACAGACACCATTTTGACTATTTCAAGGTAATGTGGCAGCAACAAATTGAGGCAGGATATATAAACATTCTTAAAGAACAGGTAAGGTCATTTTAGCTGTCATGATCTAATGTTGCTTAAATTTAGCTCTAAAAAGTTACATTTATAGAGGCGACACCATTTGGTTGGCATGGTAAAAGAGAGACACTGTTTGGAATGTATTGATTGACAGGCCAGTTTGTGTAGCTTGAAAAGAAAAATATTAACTTTTTTGCAGTTTTAATTGAATATTATTGATAATCAAGGGTTTATTTTATGCCTGAGTCCATTATAAATGCTGTTCAGATTTTCAAAAGGTTCATAACAGCTGCTCACAGCTAAGGGGCTTAGTTCATATTTTGCTTAACAGTTTGAGTCACCTAAGGGATTAATTTTTTTATTGTTTTTGAGAAGAGAATATTGTTTTTACAATATGTTGCCATTTGAGGGATTTAAAAGCCTTGAATGCATTTCATGAAAGACTTTTTTCAGTATCATTGTTATAACATGTTTTCCATTTCCAAATAGCTTCTGTGGTCCTTCTATGGTTAATATGGGTGAATGACGATGGCAGTGACATGTAGGGCATAGTGATAGCTATGCGATACAAGGTGACATGGAGAAGGTACCGGGAATATGAGGGGGTATGAAGCTGGCATGGGGATATGAAGGGGCATGGAAGTGATATGGGGGTAAAAGGGATAATAGCCTTTAATACAACTGGTTTAAAGTGTCAGAGAGTCAAGATAGGTCTTCTAATAAGGCAGTGTTAGAACACTCTTGCCTCCATGAGTACCTCATAAACATCTCTGGACGAGAACTCCATTCCAAAAAGGAGAATATGGCAATGACAGTTATATTTAAGAAATTGGCTTCCCGATTCTGAAAATGTCCTGTTTTGAAGTTTCTCACTTTAAGATGACATCCAAGCCTTGGGGCTTTGTGGCATAGTCAAAATCCAAAAGGCAAGCCTTTTAGCAATAAAATTAGGAAACATTTTTTCATGCAAAGGATAGTACAAGTTTGAAACTCTTTTCCACAGATGGTGAATGATGCAGGATCAATTGCCAATTTTAAAGCTGAGATTGATAGATTTTTAATCAAGGTTTTTAAGGAATACAGGGTATATGGATTTAGGTCACAGATCAGCATGGTCATCAACATCAAAAGCAACATATATTTATTATAACTTCAGTAAAGCAATGAAATGTCCAAAGGTATTTCACTGTAGTGTTATAAGTCAAAATTATAACTGAGCCATGTATGGCATGATCAGAAGAAGTGAGAAGAGATTGGCTTTAAGCAGTGCTTTAAAAGAATGAAGTTGTAGAGAGTTAAAGTTAAAGAAAAGGATTCTGGAGCTTAAGGCCTAGACAGTTTAACACATTGCTGATAATTAGTTAAGAGGTCAGAATTAGACGTATCAAAATCTTGGAGGCTTGTAGGGTTGACCGAGGCTATAAAGGTGGGGGTATGGGAACCTGGGTCTAACTCGGCCAATAAGTACAAGGGTGATATTTGAACAGGACTTTCAGTGCAGGCAGCATAGTTTTGCACTACTTCAACTGCCCCAGCATAAAATAATTTACATTCTTCAAGAGAACCTCAGCATGGTGGCACCCTCTTCTACTCCCTGCACCTTCAGCACTGGGCCCCTGTAACACAGAATAGTATACTACACATATTGAAGAGGCCCTTCAGCTCATCAAATCTGTACCACAAAAAATGTACATTTACCTTGTCTAGTCTCACTTAATGCACTAGGCCTTGAATGTTTTGACACTTCAAGCATTCATCCAAATACTTTTTAAAGGTTGTCAGGTTTCTCACTTCAATTACCTCCCAGGCAGTATATTCCAGACCACTATCACACTCTGGGTGAAAACATTTTTCCTGAAATCCCATCCAAACCTCCTGCCTTTCACTTTAAAATTATGCCACCTTGTTAATGACTCTTTCACTAAAGGGATGGCTATTTTCAATTCACTTTGTCCATGCTCCTCACAGCTCTACTAGGTAACCCTTCAACTTTCAATGCTCCAAACAAAACAATCTGACTTTATCCAGCCTCTCATCCTAGCAGAAATGCTCCATCCCAGGAAATATCCTGGTGGAAACAACAAATACTGGAGATACCAGTGGGTCAGACAGCATCCATGGCAAGAGCAAGTTACCGTTTCTAGTCGAGCTGACTCTTCATCAGAGCTGAAGTGAAGTGGGGAGGGGACAGCGCTTATGCTATAGTTTTGGGGACAGAGATATGGGTGTAGTGGGCATAGGTTGCTGATGGACCCTATACCCATTACCCCCACATTCCCCTCCCAAACTATGGCATAGATGCTGTCTCCTCCGCACTTCACTTCAACTCTGATGAAGAGTCAACTAGACTCGAAACATTAACTTGCTTTCTTTCCATGGATGCTGTCTGACCTGCTGTGATCTCCAGCATTTGTGTTTTCAGTATAGATTGTAGCATCTGCAGTAGTTCGCTCCAAAATTCTGGTGAATCCCCTTTGCACGGCCTCTAGTGCAATCATATCCTTGCTACTGTATTGCAACTAGAAGTGCACACAGTGCTCCAGCTGTGGCCTATTAAAGTTCTGCACAGGTCCAACATGACTGCCCTGTTCTTATAATCAATGCCATGACTGTTAAAGGCAAGCATCCCATGCTCCTTTTTAACAACCTTATTAGCCTGTCTTCTGACATTCAAGCATCTGTGGACAAGCTCTCCAAGATCAATCTGCTCTTAGCCTCCTAGTGTTTTGCCATTCATTGAGTATTAGTGACACTAGGAAAGCTGCTGAGCAGGCACTAACCTCAACAGGACAGCTGACCTGTTTACTGCCTCCATTTGTAAAATACCTGTGGGCCACACTATTAATACAGGCAGACACATTTCTACTTTCAGTCCAGGCAATTAGCAGTGTAACTGGCTAGAATTTTTTCAGCGATGTTCTTAAGTTAATTAATTAACAATAAAATAAAATTAAATACTGTCATTTTTCTAAGTAAGCCCTTTATTTCCTTTTCTTCAAGACTTCAAGTCAACCTCGCAATTCTACCATTCTAAGAAAGTTTTAGCTCTGATGATTTCTTTTGGATTGTTTCACTTACTGTCTCACTCTAATTAATACTTGTTGATTGCAAGCCACTAGTCTTGTATTAATTAACTCTACTAGTGCCTTGAACTTGGAGAAATACTTTAATTCTAAGGGAAAATAATTTTTTGTGATCAGCACACATCAATTCATACATTTGCAAACTCTTCTTTAAAGTAATCTATGAAATCCATAGCTTTCAGACCCAGTGGGGCCTGGTCTATTATGTAATTCAAGCAAAATGCTTTTCATATTTTTTTCTTTTTCACAGCTAATACTATTCTTTGGAGATTCAGTTAAGGGGTTTCCTTGAGTGCCAATATTTAGAGATATCCTCATTTGAAAACCATTGGCTCATATTCTGGCTCTGCCAGTAAAGTTAGATTTTACTATCTCAAATGTATGCAAGTTCTTGCATGCTGTGGCTTCATGTATTGCATATAATATATCTCAATAAGGTATGTATGCATGTATGAAGCTGTAGCTAATGTATGAGAGTCAGAGAATTCTTGTTGCTTTTTTTCCTAGTAGCTGCTGTTGATTAAAATCTATTAAACCACTACACGAAATTGAAAATCTACATATTTTAAACAAATGCCAGAAAAAATGACTTTAAGACTGTAATTTAATCTTAAGATTCAGATGACTTGTAAGTAAGTATGAACTTTAGCCTCCTACTGCTCTATTTGTCCACATTAGTCCCTTGAACAACTCGCATTATATGCAGTTCATTTTGTAATTCACAGCTGTTTGGTTTCTGCTCTGTTTTGAGGTAAGAGCAGAACTTCTTTAGTAAGGTTTGCACAGTTTAAATCTCTGAGGAAACTACAGAACAGAATGCATTCCTTGCTGTTTATTCTGCTCAAGTTCTCTTTCTCTCGTTGGTAAGGCTCCTTTTGATATAGTAGATTTTGCTATATGATCCGTCTATGCTTATTCTTGCACTATGTTTGAAACTAAAACATAAGTTCCATTATCCTAAAGGCAATTTCCATGTAATGTATATGCTCGCAATGTGTGCAGGAAGGGAATTGGAGGAACAGTGGCCTCCCAGATCCGGTCTTTTGTACTGAGGACTTATTTTCTTTCCACTTCTAGTTGTTTTAAATTCTGAGTAACTGTGCAGTTGTCTACTAACTCAATTGCAAAGTAAGACATCTTGGGAGAATTTCAATAATGTGATGAGCCAGAGTAGCTAATCAAATATGAACCATTGTGAAAACATTGTTGATTTCTCCTAGATGGGGATTATAAACTACACCGATAGTAATACAAAACCAGGTAAGAATCAGACCTTAAAGTTCTTGTGTCTTTTATATATTGTTTTTGGATGCTGCAAAAAGATAGTCACAGTGATAGGATTTACGGTCATTGCGCAATCTGTAATGGGATACATTACTAACTGGGATATTATGTCATCCATTTCAGGGTCGCCGTTGCTTGTAAGACCAGTCACTTGATGCATATAATTTTAGCTATTTCGGTCAAATGGAGTCCAAAGTAATGAGAGACAGGAATAAACATGTAACAAAGTGTTTCACACCAATATGTTGCCCTTACTCATACTGGAAAGTGTTTTAAATCAGCTACACAAAATAATTACAAAACTTCTCTGAAATCGGCGAATTTCCAGAATTCTGAACTAATGTAACACGAAAAACAGATGTAACTTGTTTGAAATGGTCTACTTGAGTTTGAGTATTTAGATTAACAGTTGTAATTTGGGAATAAATTAAAAGAAAATACATTGTCTAGATATTTGAACATGGAATGCTGCACATGCCAGTTCACGTGGTCCCAGGCACGCATTAAGTTTTATAAAGCTTTTCAACTGCTTTTTGTCTTTTATATAAATAATTTGGATGTGAACATAGGAGGTATGGTTCGTAAGTTTGCAGATGACACCAATATTGGAAGTGTAGGGGACAGTGAAGAAGGTTACCTCACAGTGCAGAGGGATCTTGACCAAATGGGCCAATGGGCTGAGGAGTAGCAGGTGGAGTTTAATTTAGATAAATGTGAGGTACTGCATTTTGGAAAGGCAAATCATGGCAGGACTTATACATTGATGGCAAGGTCCTGGAAAGTGTTGATGAACAAAGAGACCTTGGAGTGGTGATTCACAGTTCCTTGAAAGTAGAGTCACAGGTAGATAGGATAGTGAAGAAGGCTTTTGGTATGCATTCCTTTATTGGTCAGTTCATTGAGTATTGGAGTCGGGAGGTCATGTTGTGGCTGAACAGGACATTGCTGAGGTCACTATTGGAATACTGCTTGCAATTCTGGTCTCGCTGCTATAGGAAAGATATGTGAAACTTGAAAGGGCTCAGAAAAGATTCAGAAGGATGTTGCCAGGGTTGGAGGGTTTGAGCTATAGGGAGAGGTTGAATAGATTTTGAGCTATATTTCCTGGAGCATCGGAGGCTGAGGGGTGACCTTATAGAGAGTTATAAAATCATGAGGAGTATGGATGGGTTGAATAGACAAGGTATTTTCCCTGGGGTAGGGGAGTCCAAAACTAGAAGGCATAGTCCACAGTGACAACAAAAGCAATCTATTGTGCAGCCTGAAAATCAGGAACAAAATGTGCTGGAAACACTCCCCATAGATGTAGCCAGCAAACTTGGGGAAACAGAGATAATGTTCAGATAATATATTGTATATGTTACACAAACATAATAGATTTAGGTTTTGCGTGCAGATCTGGTTATGGGTACTCAGAAATCAGGTACCTCAGATGTCACTTAAAGGCAACCAGTGTCTCTTAGAGAGAAAATGTAGTAATATAAAACAAATAACTGTGGATGCTGGAGCTCTGAAACAAAAACAGAAATTGCTGGAGAAACTCAGTTGGGCTCGCAGCAAAGTGGGCAGAAAGCAGAGTTAATGTTTTGAGTTCAGAGATTCTTCATCTTAAGCATATGCCCGATATGATAAAATAAATGTTTGCAGAGTATAGAATGCTGCAGAGTCACCAGACTCCAAGTGTTAATTCTGCTTTCTTCCCACAGTTGCTGAGTTTCTCCAGTAATTTCTGTTTTGTTTGAGAAAGTGTACTTTTTGGTAGGGAGAAAGAGAGAGAAAATCTTTGCAACAAGTCCAGATCTGACAACTAGATTCTCTGATGCCATTTTGAAAGCCCTGGAGCAAATGGACAGGAAGAGTGAAGGGGGAGCTGGGGGTTGGAATATGGCTGAAGGGTTGTGATGCTAGTCGTCCTGGTCAGGAAGGGACAAAACAACATCCAGGCAGCAGCATTGCCACCTTTAGGAACAAGACCTGAAGGTGCTTAGTGCCAGAAAATTGCTGCAGTACTGAATATACGTTCAAGTGTCTCAGATCCAAAAAGTTAAAAATGATACAACGCCAGGTTGTAGTCCAACAGGTTTATTTGGAAGCACTAGCTTTAGGAGCACTGCTCCATCATCAGGTAGTTATGGAGGTCAAGATCATGCTCAGAGGAATGATAGCCAAAGGAGTCTAATTCATGGAGATGTGATACAGTAAACAACCCATGGGAATGGCCTCAACTGGGATTTTGGGTTCATGTCACACTACAGGTGACTCCACTGCATGATACACAGTCTCTCTGTCTCTCTCAAATATATAGACACCCACGGAACCTCTGTCACACACAACCTTTCTCTCATAATCATATCGGGCATATGCTTAAGATGAAGAATCTCTGAACTCAAAACATTAACTCTGCTTTCTGCCCACTTTGCTGCGAGCCCAACTGAGTTTCTCCAGCAATTTCTGTTTTTGTTTCAGAGCTCCAGCATCCACAGTTATTTGTTTTATATTACTACATTTTCTCTCTAAGAGACACTGGTTCTCTCATATGCACACACATAAACCCCTTCACTCATACCAATACACGCACCCTCTCATACTTATCCCATCACACTTGCGCGCACACACGCACATATCTACACGCACATATCTACACGCACATATCTACACGCACATATCTACACGCACATATCTACACGCACATATCTACACGCACATATCTACACGCACATATCTACACGCACATATCTACACGCACATATCTACACGCACATATCTACACGCACAATCTATCACGTGCACTCACACCTATACACACACTGACATGCACACTCAATCTGTCGCTCCTACATGCGCACACATATAACCTTATGGGTTGAATTTGTTTTCGCAGAATTTTATTTTGCTCAAAAACTGCATGAATCCATGTAAAACTCTGAAAAGCTATACAGAGGGTCTGCAAGTCTGACATAGCATTGGGACACAGATAGACTTCACATCTATTGTTTAAAAAGCTGAGCTATCTTGAGAATGTTATTTAAAAGAAATTCTGGGATTTACATATCAAAGAACAGAAACCAGCATATCCCATTATAAAAGGTGAAAGTTTTAACCTAAGATTGCTTACTGTATCACATCTCCATGACACTGGACTCTCTCTTGGCTATAAATTCTGTGAGCATGATCTTAACCTCCACAACCACCTGATGAAGGAGCGGCACTCCGAAAGCTAGTGCTTCCAAATAAACCTGTTGGACCATAACTTGGTGTTGTGTGATTTTTTTTAACTTTGTCCATCCCAGTCCAACACCAGTATCTCCAAATCACAGATCCATAAAGGTATAATGTTTACTTTCTGCTCATACCTCTTTGAGCTCCACCCTAACTTCCTGCAATGATTTCTTCCCCCGTTTCTCTTCAGATTCCTACAGTCAAATTGTAATTCATTGTACTTATATGTCCAACTTTCACTAATATTGCATCTCTCAGTTCTGCCCACTTCATATTTTATGTTCTGCATAGACCTGTGATATCTTGTCAGGCATATTCTTCAAGCACCACATGACTTTCATAGTACATTCTCCCTCTCACAGGGGAAGTCATGTAATAATTCTTGACATGAGATTGTTGCTGCAGGAGACTGAGCCTGCCTGTACACTATATCCTGCTTGAGTTTCTCTGAGTGCTATCATATCGAGTCTGTTTGAAATACAATTTGAATATGGACTCCGCTCGGCTGTCATTTAGAAAGTGCTCTCACTGTCTCCTGTCTTCCTTGCTACTCCCTCCCCCTGTCAGCCCAAAAGACTTCTCTACCAAACTACTGATAAGTGCAGTAAGCTATTTAGCAGGCTACTAGAAACAGTGTAAAAATCAGCAACCAAAATTAAGTTTCCAAATGAAGGCAACAACCCACAAAACACCCAGAAACTGACCAATAGCCTCAGAAGACAAACTAGCAAATAACAATGATCAGTCTTGAAAGCTGCTTCTTGCCTGTACTTCCACACGCTGCTGATTAAATTGATCATGGTATGACTGGCACCAGGGCAAATGATCGTACAGCGACTGAGTGCCTGAAATTTTATTCATTTCATAATTCTGCCCAGTTCCCTGGATGCCTATGGAGCTGCCGAAACCAACATTTCTGGTAGTACACTTCTGGCTCCGAGCTGCTCAAACCAACATTTCTGGCTCAGAATGAATAAATGCTTCCCACCCAACAAAACAAGTGCCTAGGCACCAGTTTTGTATCTTCAAATTTCTAAGCCATTTTTTAAAAATGTATTTTCTTTTATTTAAAACAATTAATGACTCACTTGAATGGAGAGTAGATCTAAATTACAACGTGAAATAGCGTTGGCATTCCTAAATGATTTAAGAAAAATTGTCCTCTGGAACATTCAGTCTCTGCATTATAGAATTATACAGCATACTCATTTTCCTGCAATAAGATGTATTGATAATTATAGCAGGTGCTTAACCTAATGGCTTCAACTTATTTTATATCCTAGTCAATTTGATTGGTGTAACAGGTGTTGAAGGCATTTAGAGGGCAGCGTGAGTCTGTCTGTCTTGCAAAATAGAATTTCAGCACAGGCAATTGACTCGATGTAGCATCTATTGGCCTCAACCCCTAAAAATAACTGGATTTATCCTCACAAGCAGCTAAAATAAAATCAGCTGTCACCATCAAGTCTGAGAGGAGGTAGAGGCAGATTTGACTGGAGCTGGTCTCCAGGAAGGCTGCAATAAGAGGGATTTTCACTTTTACTAAACACAAAACAGAAATACTGCTGGTACAGGATTAAAATACTTTTTGTCCACGTAATTTGTTGATCTACAAAATCATACCAACTGAACATTTGTCAAATTAGAAAGGTAAGTACAAAACATCCTGATTTCTACTAAAATAGAATATCTCATATTTAGTACATTGATTTTCATTAGTTTTGCCAGCTTTTCTTTCTCTGTTTAAATATGTAATATGCATAGAGTTTACAAAAGTAATACCAAGCTAATTCTATACATGTGCTTTAAAAATATTTTTTTTCTCTAAATTGCATTTTAGTAGCTCTTGAAATACAGTGAAGTCCTTGATCAAATTGCTAACTTTAATAGAATGTCAGTCATTCGAGTGCATTTGTAACATAATTTCTTTCGTGTGAGCATTGTGTGGAGAGGGCAACTTTTTTGACTTTTAATTCAAGATGTTTCCAATAGGCAAGCAGATTCTGAATGAATAAATTAACAAATTTTCAGCAAATTCTTGAAATTTTTAATTATTTGCTTGATTTGATATAGTTTATACATAAACAGAGATGCAATTCCTAACTTACAAACATTTGAGAATCTGCTTCCTCCTATATAACATAACAAATAGAGAATGAGTTACATTCAACCAGCAGAACCATAACAATACAGTCGTGTATTTTTTCTATCCCTCAGGACAAACCCAGCAAGAAACCATGTATATCACATCTTTAAACAGTGTAATATGCTACAAACTACTTCTCAGATGTGTAATCAGACAAAAATTGTTGCTTTATTAGGCAGCCTGTTGAATATCTGACAATGTCTCAAATCAGCATCTTGCTGCTCTGCAATTTGTAAGTTAATGAACTCAACACACTTCTCGCACTCCTGGCTGGCCTCACTTTCCTTTCTCATTACTTCCTTATTCAGATGAAACACAACCGGAGGAACATTTTTATTAAATGTACACATCAGTTACCATACGTACAAGAGTGAGCTGATTTGAAAAGTGAGATTAGCTTAGCTGATTCCTTGTCAGCTGTTTTGAACACAATGGATTGAATGGTCTCCATCTGTGCTACACATTTCTAACATTCTGTGTTTCTACATAATGTGTTTGCTCCTGTGCTACATGAAACATTCCTGTAAAAATATTAACAAAGACAACAGTTTAAATAATTACAAGTTTGGAACTCAAATGTCAGCATGGCCTTTAATGGAAATTTAATGCTGTAAATAACATCAAATCCCAAGACGAACTGTATAAAAATTGTTTTCTTACGAATTATGCATGCCATAATTTTTAGCTCTCATCATTTTTGCATTCATATAAAAAGGTTAATGAATACTCAGCTCCTGTGAAATGCTCAAATCAAACAATGTATCATAGTATTCAGTATATGCCTATTATCGAACAGTTCTGACAGCAAAATAGTAAAGACAATACACATCAATCTTCTTCACCTACTAAATAAATGACAACCTTTTAAGAGAATGACAATATGAAGTTTAATTACTATTTGGTGTGCATTTACTTTGAGTGGAGTTTATATTTTTAAAAATTTTCTTTGTTGAAATATTGAGTATAATAGTGGTGTGATCAGTGAACATTGATTTGATTGATTCTTGCTTTCTTAAATGGAACAGTCATTAATTATCCATTGAAAGATCTGTCATGAAGTAAAGTTGCTGCTAAGCATGAATTATCCAGATCTTTCAATGAGTGAATAATTGGAAAGCTGCCGATTAATGTGAAAAGAATGGCAAGTCTCACTTTTCTAAACTTTAATTTCATAGAGTCAGTTTATCATGTGATACAATGGGCTGAAATATTCCTGGCCATTCTGGGCCTATAACCATCCTCACGTTTAAAACAAATCCTTCGCTCCATTCCTAACATGTTAGGAAATATTATTAAGTCTACCACATAACAACAGTTATTTAGTTAATATATAATGACAAATGTGCATTCTTGATAATAAAATATGTTTATTGTAGAACCGTAACTGTCTCAATCAGTTCAAAATTCATTGAGTATTTTTGCTAATGCTTTTTTAACTTGTCTGACTAATAGCTTGCATATGTGACCTCCATGTTTTAAACAGTGACAAAAATGACACAATTTATTTTAAGAGATTGCTGTGTAAGTATCAGATCTAATAGCATTAACCTGATAGGCTGGTAATTGCTTGCTAGTTATAACTCATAATAACACACAAGATGGTCAACGATTCTAAAATGGAGCATACTGTGATCTGATGGCAGTCTTTGTCAACCTGCAAGCCTCCAGTATATATTTGGAATACCTATACTTTGGGAATTGCTCTAACTGGCATGGCAGAGGATGAGTCAAGAAATTCCTCTGTTTTCAGATCATATTCTACAGAAACATGAAATTACCTCTACTAAATGTTTCTTGGTCCGGACAGTTTGTTAATGGTCACTTCCTAAGTCTTCACAGACATAATTTAAGAGTTAAATATTTCATCGTACTTGTGCTTAAGATTTCCACTTTTGGGGTTAAAATTGTTTTGATTTAATGTAGTCAGATCGGTTGAAATAAAATAAAAGCCGTGTTAGTGGTACTCCGGTTTCTTCAATTAAAGAAAAACTGCAACATAACTGTATAAACTCATATCAGTTAAAGATGGAACTACTTTACAAGGTCTACGTCTACTGCTGAGAAAATAGAACAAGATGTGAGGCTGTGCCTATTTCTTCTTATGAATTATACACCAGCTTCCTACCTTATATAAAATTTGAACCATGTAGCAATTGTGATTGAAAATGTGGTTGCTAGATAGGTTTCTTGTCTGTCAACCCTGTGATGTACTAGAAATCCAATAGCATGCGTTCTTGTGGCTAATTTAGATCTATGTTCTGTCAATCAGGCCACTTGTTTCCAAGCTATTGAAGTTAATAAAATCTCTCATGTATTGAGCCGGAGTTGCACCTTCACCAAGATGAAAACATAAGACTATACTGCTTTATTCACAATACTCAAAAGCAAACTTAACTTGAATCAGACAAGAAATTGTTAAACAAATAAGCACATGGGATTTCCATTTTTCAGATCAGTTCCATTTTAACATATAGCATTTGAATCAGAACCAATATTAAAAATGTATATTAGTTAGCTTGATTTAGGAACAGAGTAATAGACACATGACCATTTTGTCTTGTCTATCAGTGGACTGATCTCTCTTTCTCACAATGATGAAAATAATGTTTGTTGTTTTGAGGATCAAAGACCTGCCAGGGCACTGTGGTACAGATGGAAGATGTTCCCATGGCTTTTGTGGAACAACTGTTCTGCTTGGAATTCAACAATTACATTTTTCCCCTCTATTCATGGTAACATCCAATAAGCACAGTTGGCTGCCTGTGGTAGCATTTGCACATCTTCAGAAGTTTACAAATATTCCTACTGCTATTTAAAGGGTTGCATTTTCCATTGACCTGCAGGCCAAGGGGATTGAAGGTGAATGATTGGTTGCCGTGGATTCCATTAAATGATTAATGGATGTTGTCCTTGAAATAATGCAGTGAGTGATTCATATGGCTAGCTATGTTTGCTACTTAAGGATAATCTCCTCCTGGAAGTGCCATCTGTAATATATTTCTTCTTTAATTCATTCATATGCATGTATTTAAAGACAAGACTATTGCACACAACATTTTGTATAAGCATAGTATAAGGCATCAAAAATGACTTGAAGTTTATGGATGGGCACAATAGTGTGCCATTCCTATGTTCAATATTTGAAGAACAAGCCTAAGATCATAGAAGAAGACTTGATGTGAAGTGGCATCACTTTGCAATAAGCCACCCACAGAACATTTGGTACAGATAGGTACTGTATCATTACAAAATTCCTTCTCATATGTTCTTCTTACCTATCTGGTCTTAAAGCCCTGTAAGTTCATGTGAAGTGCTGAATCTGAGTGCCCTTTTTGGAGAATGCTCTGAAATGCCACACTAAGATTTCTCCTCCTCACCTATGCAGATGCACCTATATTTAATTATTGATAGTTGCTTTGTAGTACAGATTTTGAGTATGGCTGATGACAGAGACATGTTGTTGAAGCTTTTTGTTTTGCACTCAACAGGGTAGACAAAGATACCAAACTCAAAGAAAGCAACAATTTATACCACATGAGAAAATGGTCATGTTTGGTTGATTGGTCAGTCAGTTAGGATTTGTCAAGGCATTGTCAGGCAGAAAGTTTCAACTATGTATCTTTACAAATAGATAAGCCCGAAGAACATACTTTAAAAGTGTTTCACACCAGTATTCTGCCTTGCTGGCCTCAATTGCACTTTAGAATATTGTGATTAGCAACATGTCTTGTATCAAATAACTTGCTAGTGGAAAATCACTTCCATTTTATTCCGTAGCAAAGAACAAATTCTAACACTGAAATAGCATTTGTTGTGAAGTAACAGCTTTACGTGGCGAATATAAGGAAACATCTGGGTACTATCATGGTAAACTAGGGACAAAACTACTTACACTATCTCTATTTAGAGTGACAAAGTTTTGGTCAGCTCTTGTGTGCTAAAATGATTTTTTAAAAATTGTTTTGAACATTTACTTTGCACAGAAGCTTTAAACCCAGCAGCAGGTACAAAAATATTTGGGAATATAACAAACAATTTCATTGCCACAGTTAAGTTACAAGATTGCATTCAAGAAAGTAGTCAGTCACCATCTTCTTGAGGGTCACTAGATGGACAACAAAAGCTCACGTCCCATGAATGCATTTTTTAAAAAAAACTAATTTTGAGCTGCTTTTTTTCCTGTTTTAAAGTTGCCGTACTCCCAGTGAATTTCAATAATTACAAGCCATTTTCTAATTCTAATTGAAGGCCTGAAACCCCTTCTTTTTTGAGAGCATAATCTTTTATGTTTTGAGAACTTTTATCGTGTCTTGCAAAATAATACTGTGTAAAGAATGATAAAATAGAAAGTTAATCATTAGGATAACTTGGCCATCATCAAGCAACTTGTGTCATGAAAATGAGTCACTTACCTCTTTATTTCTTTTAACTCATTCTATTCTGTCCCCAGACGAGCAGTGCGGGGAAGAGAGGGTTACTATTCTGATATGGATAGAACTGATCAAAAAGTTCAAGTTCTAAATTGGAATAAAGCCAATTTTGATGGTATTATACAGGAACTTTTAAAAGATGGTTGGGGGAGGCTATTGGCAGATAGATAACAGGACAGTTGGGAAGTGGGACACCTTTAAAGATGAGATACCAAGAGTTCAGAGACAGTATGTTCATGTTCAGAGACCAGTCTGAAGGACAAGGCTAGTAGGTGTAGGAAATGTTGGATTACTTGAAAAGTTGAGGCTCTGGTCAAGAAAAAGGAAGAGGCATATATCAGATATAGACAGCTGGGATTGAGTGAATCACTAGAGGACTATAAGAGCAGTTAGTGTGTACTTAAGAGGAAATCAGGAGGGCAAAAAAGGGAACATGAGAAACTTTGGAAAATAGAATTGAAGAGAATCCAAAGAGATTTTCCATGTATATTAAGGGCAAAAGAGTAACTAGCAGAGAGTAGGGGCCCTTAACAATCATTGTGACCATCTATGTGTGGAACCACAGGAGATGGGTGAGGTACTAAATGAATATTTTGCATCAGTATTTACTGTGGAGAAGGACATGAAAGTAAGGGAGCTTGGGGAAATAAGTAGTGAGGTCACTAAAATAATTCATGTTACAGAAAAGCTGCCAAAGGAGGTGGTGGATGTGGGTTCAGTTATAACATTTAAAAGGCATCTGGATGGGTATGTGAATAGGAAGGGTTCAGATTTATATAGGGCAAATGCTGGCAAATGGAGCTGGATCAGTTCGGATATCTGGTCATTGTGGATGAGTTTGACAGCAGGGTTTGTTTCTGTGCTGTACAACTTTATGACTTTATGATTCATAATTCCATATTAAAGACCTTGCTCAACACCTTTTAATGAGTTTTTAATATGATGCCCTAAAATTCAGTTGTGTTCTCATTTCCAGCTGCTTTGACATCTGATGAGCCTAGCCAGGCTGACATTGTGCCTCTTGATATCGAGGAGACTGTCTCACTTAAGGACAGATTGGCCATGTACCAAGCAGCTGTTTCTAAGAAGGCAAGCAACAGGGCATCAGCTGCGGTAAGTGCCAATATCCATGTCCACTTTTAACTTGTATTGTCCAAAGACTGATATATTTACTCTTCAATCAGTAGATAATTTTGAGCAAAAACATTGACAGCTTGAATTCCAGAAACCGTAAATGGAACAAATGCTGGGTAATGGAAGGACCTGTATACGAGCACAGAAGAGACACATTGTTTGCTTGCTTGGGGCTTAGAATTGAGACATTTTGCAATGCGTTGTTGTTTTGAACACCTTTACTAATGGAAATTCTTTTGCATCTCCATTGGCTTTGCCTCTTGGACTTGTGGGCAAGTAATAGAATCAAAGACTTCATTTACCAATTTTACAAATACTATCCAGATTTTACATGTAAACACATTTTTTTTCATTGTCTTCACAGAAGTTTCTGAAAGATAAAAGTATACCACACTCAAACAGCAAGATATTGTACATGTTGTAAGTGTAACATGAAAACTGAATGTGTTGGAAGAGCTCAGGAGGTCCTCCAGAAACTGTGGAGACAGAAACAGAGTTAATGTTTCAGATCAATGACCCTTCTATTTTTGTGCTCCTCACAGATGCTATTGAACCTGCTGAGTATTTTCAACATTTCTTGTTTTTATACCACAATCTAACTTTTTGTGCTTTCCTTGTGTGTTGGTCATGATCCTAGAACCCCCTCTAAATTCTACATAATCCTCTACGGGAATTTCACTGATGATATAGGGTGATTATTTACTGTTTGCGTGAGAGGGGTTGTTTGCATTGTAACCTCTACTAACAGTTTTAACTTGTAATGAAGTTCTGTAAATACTGTTGTGTAATATGACTCAAAATTGGAAAAAATTAAGGTGATACCATTTGGTATATTTGAGGAGTTTGAATACCTGTAGTGGCTGTTTTCTGCAGATACTTATAACTGATTTATTTCTAGTAGATTACATATTTGACAATACACTGCTACACATAATATTGTGACACTTAAGTTTTACATAAACAAATTATTGAGGTTAAACCAGTTGTAGGCATTAATGAAAAATAGATAGTAGTGAATTAATAGCCCTGGTTTACACTCTGAGTGACTGGCTGGAAGATACGAGCCAGACAATAAAGAACAAAGAAAAAAATTCTGATTGGTGAAATGTGAAATGTTTTCCTAGAATCTGCACAGGGGCAAAGCTTTTTTCATACATTTTGACCTGAATTAAGAAATAGAGTGTAGTATGAGTAATTGCATGTCCATTTTGAAAATGAAGCAAAGTTGAAAACCACACTAAGTTGTACAGAAGCAAGTAGGTAGGAAGTCACAAAGAGAAATAGACTCATTAAATGAGGAGACAAAACTAAGGTAGAAGGAATTCAACATGGATGAATGCAAGACAATCCACTTCAAAAGAAATGAAAATTATGCAGAGTGTAAAGCAGATAGCAATTCACTATTGGCCAATTTATAGATTCTCCAGAGTGAATTTCAATCCCATCATATTGACAGTTGACTCTCAACTGTATGTTTTTTATACTAGATCTTCAAGCTTCTCATTGTAAAGATAATCTTTTGCTGAAATTGTGTTGAGTTAATTGAAGTTGTGCTTTCAGCAGATAATCTGACCAAAGGAGCTGAGGCAAATATACACTTGGCTATGCTGATCCTGAATAAGGTGGTGGTTGCACTATCAAGATATAAGGCTATCCTGATAGCAATTAATTTTTTTTATTAAATGTGCTTAAGTATTAATCTGACTAGTATTCACAATCTGTATGTCTTAATGTAATTTATAAAGATTTAGAATCCCAATACATTACAAAGGCTTACTGCTCAATTCTTAAAGGTTTTCTGATCAAATCGGGGTTACTATTTGTTATAGTGAGTTAGAACATTGGCCTCTTTCTTCTGAGATAATTTTGTCTTCATTTAAAACCAAAGGTGGAATGGTGTCTCAGTGATTAATACTGCTGCCTCACAGTGCCAGGAACACAGGTTCGATTCCAGCCTTGGGTGATTGGAGTTTGCACATTCTCCCTGTGTCTGCGTGGGTTTCCTCTCACAATCCAAAGATGTGTAGGCTAGGTAAATTTGCCATGTTAAAATTGCCCATTGTGTTAGGTGTATTAGTTGGAGGGAAATGGGTCTGCGCGGGTAACTCTTTGGAGGGTTGATGTGAACTTGTTGGGCCAAATAGCCTGTTTCCATACTGTAGGGAATCTAATCTTTAAATCAAAATTAGAAATTTCAGAAGGCCATTCATTGTAAGGCGTCTCAGTGAAGTGAGTTAGGGATAAATTTAATTGAGAGCTCTTATGCCACAGTGATATGAAAGCTGCAGTGCAAGTGTCTTTATCCAAACCATGTGAATTGGGACTCCCTGTGATTGGACACAAAGACAACAGATATAATTTACTGAAACCTCCTGGACTGGGAGTGGCAGTAGAAGGTCCGATATAACAGGCAAAAAATTAAGGAGTGGAGATGTGGTCACTTTCCTGATTTCTGTTGATTAAATCTAGGATGGAAAGGGTGCCCTGCCCAGAAGCCAATTTAGGGCCATGAAACAGCCTAAAATTAGCAGGAAGAGTTCACAATAGAATGCTTTTAACATAGTTTCTTAGATTAGCATATTCTGGAACAAACTAGAGAGAAGAGTATGCTAGACTCAATGTTGTGTAATGTGACAGCATTGTTTAATGACCTCAGAGGAAAGACTCCTATGGTAGCAGTGATCATAAAATGATCAAATTCTACATTCAGTTTGAAAAGGGAGAAGAACAGGCCTAGGACAAACAATTTTAAACTTTAAAAAATTGAGAATATGAGTAGGAAAGCTGAGCAGGCTGAACTGAAGTGGGATATTAAACTAGGAAATAGTTCAGGAGAAAAGCAGTAGCAGATAGAGAGATATTTCAGAATACTCGGAAAAAGTATATTCCTGCTATAAATAATAATCCAAGCAAAAGATCCATTGTCCATGGTTTACTGATGAAGTTAAAGGGAGCATCAAAATTAAGGAAAATTTATACAATAGCACAAAGTTGAGAGGCAGGTTTGATGATTTGGTTAGAGTATAAACAACAGCAGGCAATGTCTAAATGGTTAATCAGGGCAAATAAGTTGAAGCATGAGAGGAAGCTAACTAGAAATGTGAAAACAGCTAGCAAGGTCCATAGATATCTAAAAAGAAAGAGTAAGTAACTTGAGTATTGGTCCTCTCGAGGGTGAGACTGGGGCGTTATTTGCAGCTAATAATAAAATGGCAGATGTAACAAACATATGTTTTACTTCTGTATTCATTGTAGAACATTCAAAAACCATCACATTCCTGTAAATCAGAAAGTTGATGGAAGAAAGGAACTTGATGAAATTATAATGACTAAGGGAATAGTACTGAGCCGACTGATGGAGTTGTATGTTGATGGGATTCTGGGTCTTGATGAATCCATCCCAGGGCCTGAAAAGAGGTGGCTGATGAGGTGGTACATGTATTGGTGTTAATTTTCCAATATTCGTTAGATTCTGGAAAGGTTCCACCTAAATGAAAGGATAAAATATAGCCTGTCTCTTCAAGAAGGAATGGAGGCATAAAACAGGAAACTGTGAGGTGACACTTACAAAAATCTATCAAGTTTAATTTTGATCTTTATCTTTACTTTCTGTGAACCCTGGCAAGTTTTCTCAGTCTGTTTTCCTGAACTTGCCTCATTATTTATGCCTCATTCCTCCACCACCCCATTGGAGAAGCCTGCTTGTTGTGTTCTCCCAATCATCACAGGTGTAAGTATTGGCTATTTGCAGACCCTTCTGGGATTGCTTGAGCTAGTACCATCTTTGAAGGCCAACTATTCGCCCAGTCAAGCTGGCTGAATGATGCATTTTATTTCCCTGGACATGTTAGAACGAGGGTAATTGACTCCTCTTTTTACCGATGGGAAGCTGGAGGCTCTGCTGGAGGGGATCTGTTTATGGTCACTGCCTATGGACTGTGTGCTGAGATGTGGGCAACTGATGAAGATCTGGAATAGCAAACAGTGAGTTGGAATGGCCAGAATACCCCTCTAATGTTCAGGCTGGGAAATTTCACCATTTCATTTCTGTGGCAGGTGGGGGATTGGAAACTGCATATGAATGAGGCAAGATGACATAATGATGAAAATGTTAATATGCCTAATTCATGCACATAGGTCTTTCACTGCTAACTGAATGGCCAGCTGAGACTGTCATAAATGATTGGTTGAGAAATGGGATTTTTGCTGTTGTTGGCAGTGAAAAGCTTCCTGTCAACCTCGCATTATTCTCCTAACAGTTTCATCAAAGTCCAAGTTGTTTGGAGACTGGGAAAATCTGACCGATGGGTCAGTCTGTAATTGGATGGTGTTACAATTACTCATTAAGGAAGTTATGACTGGGCAATTGGAAAAACTCATGGTATTCAGAAGTGTCAGTGTGATTTTGTGAAAGAGTAATCATGTTTAACTAATTTATTGAAGAAGTAACATGCACTGTGGATAAAAGGGAGCTGTTGATGCACTGTATTTGGATTTCCAGGAGACATTTGACAAGATTCCACATATAATATTATTGCATGGTGTAGGACCTTGTGGAATAGGAGTAACAAACTAGCATAGATGGAGATTGGCTGGCTGAAAACAGAGTATGTATACATGTTTTGTAAGGAAAAATGTGAAAAACAGATTATTACTTAGATAGTGAATGATCTCAGAAATTAAGGTGCAGTGGGAATCTAAAGGTGCATGAATCACAAAAATGTTAGATATTGCAAGTGGTTAACAAGTCTAATGAAATGTCAGAGCAATTTAATGTAATTGCATGGGTTTCCTCCAGGTGCTCCGCTTTCCTTCCATATTCCAAGGATGTGCAGGTTAGATGAATTGGCCATGCTAACCTGCCCATAGTGTTCGGGGATGTGTAGGTTAGCTGCATTAGTCGGGGTAAATATAGGGTAGGGGAATGGGTCTGAGTCAGTTACTCTTTGGAGGGTCAGTATGGACTTATTGGGCCGAAGGGCCTATTTTCACACTGTAGGGTGTTATGGACTAGTTCAGACCATCAAAACATTCTTAAGCAGGCAGCCCAGACCATAGTTTTGCTATTTGTTTCGGTAAGTGTACAGTGAAAATTACCTGGAGTAAGTTAGCTAGGTTGACTACCAGGTTTTAAAACAGACAAAAAGTTATTCATAAATTTACACAATGAAACACAAAGAACAGAATATAGAATACTCACATAATTCAGACTATCCCAAACTAGACTTAATAATGCTGTTCTTAATATATACAACAGTCCCAGTGAACAAACCCCTTAAATGCAGTGTAAAAAAATGAAACAAAAGCTTACAGGTCGAAGCTAGAAGGGCAGAAGGAGAGAGAGTCTAGCAGCTTGTTTCCACACAGCTCCACTGCCGAACTCCCAACTAAAGTTCTGAACTAAACTGCTCAGCTAGAGAGCTGGCCATGCCTCCTTGACTTGGACCAGTTACTTCTAAAAACATAAAAGCTTTGGCCTGAAGTTTCATCTGTTTACATATAAACAAAAAGGCCTTTCATTTCTGTACAAAACCAGTCAATTTGGAGCTTGAGTGGTTTATGACCCCTCTGAGAAAAACCAAGGACGCAGTATCCTTGAGAAAAGAAAAAACTTTTAGAAAAAGGGACCAGCTTTGCAGCAAGGGATTCTATGAATTCTATGAATTATAAGATGTTATCCTTCATTTGTAAATGGCATTAGTGAGACTACATCTTATATACTGTGTGAAGTTTTGGTCTCCTTGTTTAAGGAACAACGTAAATGCATTCTAGGCTATGCAAAGGAGGTTTACCAGATTGGCAGGTGGAATGATTGGATTATCTTAAGAGGAAAGATTGGACTGTCTGGACTTGTTTTCACAGAAGTTTAGAAAAGTGAGGAGTGATTTGATTGAAGTATAGAACAATGGCCTTGTAAAGGTGGACATGGAAAAGATGTTTACTTGTGTGGCTAAGCCCAGATTTAGGGGACATTGTTTTAAAATTATGGGTCACTCTTTTAGAATAGAAATGAAATGATTTATTTTTTTCTCTGAAGGTTATGTGACTTTTGAAGGCAATGGAGGTGGGGCCATCAAATGTCTTTAAGGCAAAGGTAATTAAATTCTTGTTAGGCAAGGGGAACAAAGATTATCGGGGAGAGGTGGAAAGTAGAACTCAGAACACAAATAGATCAGCCATGATCTTGTTGAATGATGGAACGGGCTTGAAAAACAACATGGCCTACTTCTCCTCCTATTCCACATGTTTTTATTTACATCAGTCTTATGGATATGTTTCAAAACAACCACATGGTGGAAAATGGTTAGCTTTTACATGATGTGCCAATCTTACGTTATCTGACTTCTTTTGAAGTGTGGTCAATTTGTAATTGACCAATAAATTCTGATTTTGACCCTAATAATGATTCCATTCTTTTATTAGTGCTTGTCTTGTTACCAGCGACTATGACTATTGGTTGATTTTCTAGTATTAATCAAAAAACACAATAGAAGGATATCATATTTGTAGTCTGATGGTTTGATTGCCAAGAAAGTATGTGGCATATTAAGAAACATATAATTGCATCTGAATACCTGCTTGCTGTTATTCATTAACTTGGGAAATGTCAAAGGAGTTGGTGACTGCAATGCACAGGGTAAATAAGAAAAGTAAATAAAACCTTTCCTATCTCTGTAATATTAAGGTGGATTTTGAAACTAATTTTTGTTTATATAACAATTGGTGGTGATTCATGAGTCATTCATTGATATACATTAGAACACCTGAAATCTATGTACCTGCAATCTCACTTCATAGGTTTAGATGATCTTGCGAGAGATCTGTGCAAAGGGTGACATCTGAACATGCACAATTTTAAATGACCTGTTTCCTTGCAATTTTGTGAATGCTAATATAAATATCAATGTCAATTTTGGCAATTCTTCATAAACACTAAAATATAAGAAATTCATGGGGAATAGTAAACTTATTTTGTACAATTTCAACTGATGTACTGATGGAGTTTGTTGATTCTAAATCATTAAGAACAAGAATCAGAAGCAGGAGCAGGCTATCACATTGGCTGGTAACATCAAGAAGTCTAAATTTTACTCAGTGAAGATGAAAAGATCAATTCTGTTGCTTTCAGTCAAGATGGCATAGATTAAATACTGTTCCTCACCTTGTTGGTTCTGACTGAACATTCAGCACTGCAACAGGACATTATGAATGGAAAATTTGCTATAGTAAGAAGATGGGTTTTGATACTGCAGAAGGTTAAGATATTTTGCTGCATTTCTTTTAATGTATGCCAGTGCCAGGTATTCTCAGATCAAAAGATAAGATAATTCAACACACCCGAAACATTTTGCCACATTCCTTCCAAATTTTGCTTCTCCCCCCACCCCCAAATCCCATTCCTCCTCCCCACCCTTCTACTTCAAAAACCCAACTTCAGAAGATACCCACAGTTAACTGGCACAAGGTCCTTTTACTGAGTTTAGCAGGAGGCCATTGATATCCTGCACACACTATGATGTGCTGGGATGGGACAGTTGTTTGTTTAAAGCAATGTTTCAATGTTTTACGGCAAAATCAAATTTTAGAAGATTTAGATTTTTGGGATAATTTTCTTGTAATCACTTTTCTCCAGCAGGTTTTATAATTCCAGCAAAGATGCACTAATATGGATAGTATTAAAAGTGCTGATCAAAATCTGAAGTAATCAAATATGAATGTTTTAATCAGCATGCTTTTTGATAATAAATAAATAGTGCTGAAGTGAACTGAATGTTTGCAAATTGCCCAACTATTTAATCTAGCACAGATTACCAAATCCTGGTCTTTTTATGTCTTACCATTTCTCTTCTTTATCAGTCTTTGATTCTCTTCTTCCACTTTTCCTTCCAGTTAGTGAATAGGACCTTTGTAGAAATTCTCTTGAATCTGTAATGAAAAATTACAGTTTGGGTGAACTAAAATAGCTTCTTATGCAAAATATTTTGATATCTTGACATTATTTTATAAAGACCACTGGTAAAATGAACTAATGGGCGGCACAGTGGTTAGCACTGCTGCCTCACAGCGCCAGAGACCTGGGTTCAATTCCCGCCTCAGGCGACTGACTGTGTGGAGTTTGCACATTCTCCCCGTGTCTGCGTGGGTTTCCTCCGGGTGCTCCAGTTTCCTCCCACAGTCCAAAGATGTGCAGGTCAGGTGAATTGGCCATGCTAAATTGCCCATAGTGTTAGGTAAGGGGTAGATGTAGGGGTATGGGTGGGTTGCGCTTCGGCGGGGCGGTGTGGACTTGTTGGGCCGAAGGGCCTGTTTCCACGCTGTAAGTAATCTAATCTAATCTAATCTAATCTAATCTAATCACACAATGACAGTATATTGAGATTCTCTGGCTTTAGAAGCAAATTTGTTACCAAAGGGATTTTCAAAAGTATAATATTTCTTTCCCATCATTCTGTCAGGGTCCAGCAGAAGAAGCCCGTGCCTTGCCTGGAGGTCTATCAAGTGTGAAAAAACAATTTGAATCACATAGTACTGTTGCTCACTACCAGCAGCAATCTGTGCAGGTAATTACTACACTTATAAAACTTGGTTGTGTCAATGTGGGCTGCATACTTCAGGTAACATCTGATAAAGGTGCTGTTAGGTAATATTTCAAAATTAGCAAAATAATTTGATTTTTTAAAAATTACTGAAAATATTGCACTTTAGATCAACTATCTGGTGTTTTCTTTTATGAGGTGTCAGTCTTGATTGGTTGTATTACCTATTTTTGAGTCACAGGAGGCTGTGAATTGTAGCTTCACACCAGAGACATGAAACGATAATCGAGATGATATTTTAGTGTAGCATTAAGGAAGTGTTGCGTTTTGGTAGATGCAATCTTCCAATAAACCGATTCACTGCCTGTCCCTTCAAGTGGTTGCAAACAATTAGGTGGCGTGATCTCTTCCTTTCTCCTGATATATATCAACTCATTTTTAATCAACACTGAGTCTTGCACTTATCATCAGCAATCTGTTTCTTTGCCTATCCCGTTTTTTTCTCTCTCACTCTGGGCACTGTCTCCATGCACTCCATTCACTCCCCTCTGCACCATCAACAGCATAACTACCACCCTTTCCCAGCTATTTCAGTTCTGACAAAGGGTCATTACACAAAATGTTATCTTGCTATTTCATTGTGACTTAGGCCAGACTTGCAGGTCCATTGTACCCTGAAGGTTGTTGCACAGGTGGATAGAGTGGTCAAGAAGGCATATGGTATGCTTGCCTTCATTAGACGGGGTATTGAGTATAAGGGCTGGCAAGTCATGTTAAAATTGTATAAGGCATTGGTTCGGCCACATTTGAAATATGTGTACAGTTCTGGTCGCCACATTACCAAAAGAATGTGGACGCTTTGGAGAGGGTGCAGAGAAGGTTTACAAGGATGTTGCCTGGTATGGAAGGTGCTAGCTATGAAGAGGGGTTGAGTAGGTTAGGTTTGTTTTCATTAGAAAAAAAGAGATTGAGGGAGGACCTGATTGAGGTTTACAAAACCATGAAGGGTATAGACAGGGTGGATAGAGAAAAGCTTTTTCCCAGGGTGAGGGATTCAATAACAAGAGGTCACGCTTTCAAGGTGAGAGGTGAAAAGGTTAAGGGGGACACATGCAGCAATTACTTCACACAGAGGGTAGTGGGCGTTTGGAATGCATTGCCAGCAGAAGTGGTAGAGGCAGGCATGGTAGATTCTTTTAAGATGTGTCTGGACAGATGCATGAGTAGGTAGAGAGCAGAGGGATACAGATGATTAGGATTTGGGCGACAGGTTTAGACAGTAGATTTGCATCAGCTCATGCTTGGAGGGCTGAAGGGCTGTTCTCTTTGTTCTTGGACAGATTTCTCTGAATAGCCATTGTGCAGATTGATTCCAGTTTTTTTTTTCTTTTTACTTCAAAAAACTCAACTGAAGACCTTTTTAAGTTTTATGATTCTGAAACTGTTCTGGTATTACTGGAAATAAACAGACATTTGGAGTGCAGATTGTGATCTATAAGTGCCAATGTAAAACTTCTGGAATATCCACATCTGATGACATAAGTTGACTGATCGACAAACAATTTTTGGAAAGAAGTGTATTCATGTCAAATTGACAGATATTTGGATAAAAATAAACACAATATTATGGATGGTGGGAACCTGAATCAAATGCTGAAAGTACAGATAATGCTCAATAGGTCTGGCAGCAACTGTTGCAAAAAATCAAATATGTCTCTCCTTCAGAATAGGTTTCATATATGATGGTTGCACAGATCCAGGTGTTCAAATTGCTAGAAGCTGTTGGTTATTTTTTTAACAGATGGTGGAAGGCAATACTAATACAAATACAAAACTGAATTCCATCCTGAAATGTACTCGAGAGACTTCATTCTACTGCACTTGTGTAGAATTTGATTTTTTTTAAAAACCTGACTGCAGCAGCAGACTCAGAATCCTGCTGGAATCAATAGCAAAAGTTTTTAGAGATTTGAGAAAGGTGAAATCAAACATTTATTGCAATAAAAAAAGGAGAAAGCCAAATTAAAATCATAACTTGAACCAACTGCTTCAAAGACAAGCTCACCTTCTCACCTCCTGAATTAACCACAATTGTGTCCCCATCAATTTCCTAATTTCCACATACATCTGATCTTTCTTTATAGACCTTTGACATATCCGTGTTCTTGGTATATTGCTGTTTCTCTTATACTGCAGTTCATCCAATTTCTGTCCCTCCTGAGCTGGTCCTTCATTCCTCTATTCATTTACAATATGTTTTCATACTAAGTTTGCCTCATCTCCCTGTTGTTATAAGCTTAGCTTTGACTATTATTTCCTTATAGCATCCCTTTGTCTTACAACATATTCTCAGCATAACAGATCTTTTCCATAGGGCCACATAGTTAAGTTTCCCTTTAATTATATTCATGCATATCTTGTTTGCTGCTTTGAATGTTGAAATAATTGCTGGAGATGTAAAGTCTGTTGAGAAATGTGACAATAAAATTGCATAATGGTAAATCTGTGTAACTGGGAAGAAAAGAAAAGGGATGAAGTAGGACAATATGATCAAGATCTGAGGATCGTACTGACAAGAAATTCTGTCAACTGTATCATTAGCGATTTTCACTTGTGCTTTTTTTGTTTGGGTTCTCTCAGTGCAGTGGTAATAATGTATAGACTGAACAACCCTCTTTTGAACTGGCAACACGATGAGATATAAGGGCTATAATTACACTCCCCTCCCCCAACTTAACTTCATGTACATGTGTATCCTTGACGCAAGTTAAATGTTAAATCCTGTTGCTGGCCATTCTTTTTGAGGAGGAAGCTGCTGAGTGTATTGGGAAGTTGGCTTCACAGGGATCTCTGGAAATTCAGCAAGATGGTTGAAAGACTACTTTTAAGCCGCATTGCTGACAATAAAGTTCTCTCTACAGTGCTTCATCTCACCATAGGATCTTTGTTATATAGATAGAAACCATTGCTACGCTTTGTACATGACTCAGACAAATTACCATAAATAAAAAAAGCTCAAGTCTGGTTTGTGGGCACTGATCTCTAAATTACTAGTTTTTTTTTCACTCCTGACTAAGCTGGACTAAAAAAAGATGAAGACTAGATGCTTATAAGGGCAAGAACTGAGAGCAGCATTTTGAACATGGAGCCAGAAGACCTATTAGGCAAAATGATTATACTTGGAGAAATGAAAAGCAAAAAATGATGAATAAAAATTGAGCATATTTGCTAAATACTTATTTGAATCAGATGAATCATATAGAACAACATATGACTGTCGATATTATTCCAAGATGGTTTTTAATTTTCTAATTGGAAATTTGACAGTGGAACTTGAAAAGAATTTAGGGTCCGTTTTACTTTGTGTCTGCAAGTTAAAGTATTTTCACTGGAGTGTTCAGAAAATCCATATTCAATTGCTGTGTTCATTTTGGTTGAATGCCAGAAATCAGACTTCTACTCTATTCTTCCTTGAGCGATTAGGCTGGAATAGTTTCAATGTACATAGGTGTTTGAATGCAGTACAAACTAGATAATTTGAAGCTGATGCATGTTCACAGTTTTAATTCATGTTAGCCTTACAATCTATCCTGTGCCTTTGGGAAGAAAATGAAGTGAAGGTCATGTTATTGCTTCAGTGAGTGGGAGGAATAACTGAAGTGCAAATGCAGACTGACCTTCCATGCCACCTAGTGGCGTACTTGGGATAGAATGGAATTGGTTGCCGATCTGAGCAATGATACTGATGTAGGAGACATTTAGGAGAAGTGAATCCAGAACATATAAACTTCCTTATGTCTGTGTATAAATAGACACATTTCTAAGATACCCTGTTTTTCCAAAATCTGAACAAACAAGCATGTTTGTTCTACAGGGAAGCTTTTCCACAGCTTTAATATTTTTCCATCCTTACCAATTGCCTTAGAATTTTGTGAAGAAATAGCCCTGGATGTAGAAAACAAACAGGAATATTGGTTCCAGGGATGAGAGACTTCAGTTATGAGGATTTGATAGAGATGCTCAAAATGATGAGGAGTCTAGGTAGAGAGGAACCCTTCCCTTTGATTGAAGGTTTGAGATGTAATGAAAACTATTTTAAGGTGGCTGGCAAAAGAATTGAGGACAAAATCAAAAAAATCTTTTCTTACGCAGTGAGTGGTTGGGTCTAAAGTGTACTGCTTGAACATATGCAGGTGGCAGGTGCATTTTGCTTTTCAAAAGCAGATTGATAATTTGCTGAAGAGAAAGACATTGCAGTGCCATGGAGTACAGGCAAAGGAGTGGGATTAGTTTATTGGAACTTGCAGATAACTACATGGACGTGGTGGGGTGAACAGTGCTGCAAATGTTCTAATTATAATCTACAAACTGCATATGCAAATATGCCCTCATCTCATTGTGTAAGGCCTACGTGTTGATGCAACCAATTCTTGAAATGCGAGAAACATTTAATGTTCCATGCAATTTATTACCTGCAGAAATTAATATTGTCTTTATGGAGGTATCTTTTATTTAAAATAAGGGCAAGATGTATGACTTCAAAGTGCAGATCAAATTAAGTATGCATGTGTTGGCCCAAAATTACTGATCTTCTAGCACTCCATTTGTTGACATTCCTGATTTTCATTCTCATTATACAACCCCCCCAAAGGAGGGTGATTGTTAAACATTGAGTCTTAAGTGCTTCCTAGGAACCTGTGTTAATAACTGCAAATGATGGATTTGGGTTTAAAGTGGCTTTTGTTCCCCAGGTTGATAAAATGAATGGTTCTGTGAAAACCCAGGAATAATTTGCATGTTGTTTACTTTTCAACTAGACAGGTGAAATTTTGATTTCTATTATTTTCTGAAATCTGTTAACTGAAATGAAAATATATGCAAATTGGCACACTGTGCTTTGCTGGAGAATAACATATTTTCTCAGATTGTTGAACTATTCTAAGCAAATATTTGGAAGAAGACAATGATACTTATATCAATGCTTCCTAAGTTAATATTTCAAATTAAAATTTAGATATTAATATGACCCTAGGTGTCAACAAACATCAAACCATGATGAAGAAACATAGTAAAATGAGTATATACATTCATTAACATACACTTATTATAAATCAACATATAAAAAATAAATAATTTAAAAGATGAAAATCTGTTTTCTAAAGTGCTGGTAAAAATGTCATAATAGGTACTTGTATAGGTTTCAACCAATATCTCCATATTCCTTGGTGATAGAAGACTTACTGAAGCCCCTCTTCCCTCCAAACTACAATCAAATTTCCTCTCCCTCACCCTCTCCTTTCTCACACACACACACACACACATATATATATTTAATCAGTCCCTTGTGCACAATGAATAGTAATTACTTAATTTTTCCTCTTCACACACAGCAAACAGCCAGTCTTCCTCTGCCACATTCCCGCTGCCATCCTCCCTGCTTTTTGGTCTAGTTGTGATGTCTGCTTAGTAGAGTTATCAGCCCAGGTTAAGGAGCATGGATTATGGTCAGACAGGATCAGAAGCACCATAGAGCTAGATGTTGCCTTTCCAGCTCAGCTACATGACCTCCTGGATTTCACTGCCCTGGTTTGTCACTGAGTTATAGTTGTTTTTCTCTGCCTGCACCAAATTGATGTTGAGACATAAAAACCAATAAAACTGCAGATGCTGGAAATCAGAAACAAAAAGAAATTATTCGAGAAGATCAGCAGGTCTGGCAGCATCTATGGAAAGAAAGCAAAGTTAAGGTTTCAGATCCAGTTACCTTTTTCAGAACTGAATGTTGATGCAGAGACGTCCCAGGCCTATTTGTCACCTCTTTCTGGAAGTGGCTTCCTAATGTTAAAGGCTGGTTTGGGCTTACCTTCTGTCCCTTAGTTGTTCAGTATCGATGATCCAAGAGGTCTGGGTTGGTCCCACTGGAATCTTCTTTTCACAGTTTCCATTGATACCTTAAAGAGAGGGAGATCACAAATACTGTTGCTGCAAGCCTATTAGGGATGGTAAAAACAATGACTGCAGATGCTGAAAACCAAATACTGGATTAGTGGTGCTGGAAGAGCACAGCAGTTCAAGCAGCATCCAACGAGCAGCGAAATCGACGTTTCGGACAAAAGCCCTTCATCAGGAATAAAGAAGGGCTTTTGTCCGAAACGTCGATTTCGCTGCTCTTTGGATGCTGCCTGAACTGCTGTGCTCTTCCAGCACCACTAATCCAGCCTATTAGGGGTGACAACCCAGTCTATCCGCCATATGAGGTGCATGGATATTGTAACCAAGTTGCATTTGCTGTTTTTAAAAGCCATATAATATAAAATGCTTACATTGGCAAAGTCATAGAGCAGTTGGCTCACGCCATCAGGTCTGTCTTGAGACCTCGAGTTCATTGGTTTATTAGAAATTTGTGCCACTCATAAACAGTGACAATTTCATTCCAAAAGCCATGTTTAAAATGTTATTTACATCTGTTACAAATGGACACTGTGGACTCAATTTTTACTCCTGGGCTTGGAATCATCAGCCTCTTCTGTCCAGTGAATGTGCAGTTCTTGGAGATCTGAAAGGTTGAATTATTTACTTGTATATAAACTGACTCAAAACCATTAACCTTTTGCATATTGCACAGTCATTCAGTGTGGGAATAGACTGTTTGGTCCACCAGTCCATGCCAACTGTAATCCCAAACTAAACTAGTCCCACCTGTCTATGCTTGACCCATATCCCTCCAAACCTTTCCTACTCGTGTACTTATCCAAATGTCTTTTAAACATTGTAACTGTACCCTCATCCACTCATTCTCTGAAAGTTCATTCCACACAAATCACACTCTGTAAAAAAAAAGTGACCCCACGTCTTTTTAAAATCATTCTCCTTTCACCTAAAAATATGTCCCCTAGTCTTGAAAAAAAACACCTGCCATTCATCATGTCTTTCATGAACTGTGTTTGCACATATGTGCACACTTTATGCACATGAGGGCCAATATGTATAAAATAAACTCTTTGATTTTCATTTCTGTAATAAAAGGCCATGATTGTGCCAGCAATTGTAATGCTGAGCAGATCTTTTGCAACTGACATTTTGAATACTAATGTTTTCATAGATGCCAGGTCTTATCTCTCTTCTCTATTCTATCTCAATGTTTTTCAATGTTGCATCTTACGCTACTTATTTCAGGATGTGACAAGCACCAGCAAAGTTAAAGTGAACAGCAGCACTCAAAAAACTGATCAGGAAGATGATCTACCTTCAACAACTGAACAGCTTTTAACCTACAAAATGGAAACGGTAATAATGCAGTATCACAGTTGTATGTTATTTAAATTTAAATTTAAATTCTATTCTACATGGATCTATCTTCAATACATTATGTGATGAATTAGTTCTATAACTAAAACTATTGTTGTTGTCCAAAAACTTCACTTTGTTATATAGTATTATTTAAACACAATTAGCTAGAACAGAGTATGAGACGCACTCAGTTAATCTGACAACAAACATGGACCAAAGAACTGAGTTATTAAACCATAGGATGTAGGAGCAGAAGTAGGCTATTTGGTCAAAGATCCACTGAGATGTGCCGCAGGCTTGCCTGATGCTTTAACTGATGCATGGTGTTAGCGTTCTACTTCATATTCCTCACCAAATAGGCAGGGCTGATGGAATGGTGTGACAAATCTTTCAATGCAAATATTTATAATTCAAAGGATTTTGGCATAAATCAGAAAGGCACAACTGGATATAATTTTTGAAGTTGAAGCAAGCACAGGAATGGAGAGCACTCCTGGGAAACTTTTATCCAGACGTCCTACTTTGGTATCTAAGGGACTGCAGTAAAATGATATTTCCCACTGATGGAAAGAAGAATCCAAATTTAGGCATGAATGGAAGAGTGGCCAGCAGGGTTTAATCCCTTGAACCTTGATAAAATTCCCCAAAGGGTCCAAAAACATAAGGATTATGGGAAAGGTGGCAGAACAGTTTCAGATGCAAAGCCTGACATTGTAGTTTTCCCAACATATTCCTGCGCCACACAATCTTGCACCTTCCTTTATCTCTGTCTCACCTGCACCTTCTCACATCACCATCTGAGCAGCCAACATGCTCACTTAACCTGAATCTATTGCTTATTTTCACATGCCTCACAGTCACCTTGCGCAACTGTCTTCCTCTCTTCTCCACACAAGTCAATTCTAAGACTCATGGCTGTCTGCTTTCTCTCCTTGTAGGAGGACAGAATATAGAACTTAATGGAGAGACAGTGACCTGTGGATTGGGCAGTGCTTGTAACATTCACAGGGCTTTCAGACTTTCATGACAACTCATTGTCTCTTTGCATTAGGCATCCTTCTAAGCAAATGCATTTTGCAATAGTGGCTATTGTATCTGCCACTTGAGAACTCCCCATCCTGACCCACCAACCACACCTGGCATGTCAGATTTTGTGGTTGGCTCCTAAAAGTGCTGTGCCACTCACTTTTCATGCTATTCTGTGCTCCTTGAACTTGGGACACTTGCTTCAAGTTGAAGGGATGAAACTCCTGTTGTTCACTTCCTTGACTGTTTCAACCCATGTGCATTTGATTTGTGCGCTGGCCTCTTTATCTTTTCCTAGAAAAACGTTGCCCCTTTTAGTCCCTCAGGTCTAGCAGTAAGACCTCCAGGAAGCGTCAGAATTCTGGAGGGTTAGCCTTCTGTAATTTCCTGGCCATTCCTATCGTTGCTGAAACCTCTGGAATCAATCAAGTCTGACTGCTTCCAGGGTCTTTCTATAAGGAATATTTCCTTTGACAGATTCGGTATGCAATCCTGCTTACCATCTCTGCGTTGAAAACCCAGATGTGTGTTGTTAATGATGTGGCTAAGTTTAAGAGCCAGAATAAAGTCTTCTGCTGAATTGAACAGGTTTCCACATGTTATTGTTCTCCCTAATGTGTGCAGATCTGCTAAGGTGTACCATATGTTCACTCAGTTTCACCATTTACAGAAACGGCCATATCTTCTGGGTATTTCCAGTGCTTTCTGATTTTTATATCCAGTTTTCTGCAACTGTGATACTTTTTGCAACATGTGGCTTTTATAGATTTGAGAACTAAAACTTAAGAAATTCAGTGAATTCACTTTATATAACACAGTGTTACTTTAAAAATGAGAATTGATTTTAGCTTGTGACAGTTTAAAATGCCTAGTGTGTAATTGTTGTGATTTACTGCATTTTATTTCCGATCAATTCAATATCAGTAAACTTGACATGTTTCTGCAGGCTTCTGTTATGGAGCAGAATACTCATCTGTCAAGTAAAGTGGGCAACTTTGAAAATTACTTCAATGATTTCAGTGGTAAGTGCATATGATTGCATTAAATGCACGAGTACCACAGCAATGGGTTATTTATGTCATATGCTTCAGTTTAAATTATTTGGAGCTTCAAGCTACCATAAACCATTCACAACTAAAACTCATATAGAGTTCAATAGAAATTGACAGGCAAATCTTGGTGCTAATTAATACAGTTCTTCACTGTCAAATGACAGTACATATACACAAACTGCCTAAGGCTAGATCTTCCCTCCGCTCTTTGGATGGTAGTCTGACATGGCAGTTGTGGAAGGACTGGATTTTGGGCTGAGGTTAGAGAAGCTGGGATTGTTATCCTCTGAGCAGAGAAAAGTTGAAAGCATTCAAAATTGTCAGGGGTTTGGACAGAGGTAAATGTAAGGGAGAAATTGTATCCATTGGCATGACACAGTGAATGCCGATTTAAGATGACTCTAATGTTAACATTGATGCTCTGCAAAGAGGTATATGGTGGAGGCTATGTTACTCTAGAGAATGGATTACAACTTCCAATTCTGAAATATTAGCAAATACCTACAGCAACATGCACCTGAGAATGTCATATTGATTTTTCATATTTCTTGATGGAAAAACTGGACTGAATTGCCAATATTTTCCTATTCAAACTTCACTTCTGGCAGGCTGCTTCTGCTGCAAGTAGCAGCAATGGTATCTGTGAAGGATTTTGTTTAAAAACCACATAAAATAAATTCACTGAGTCAATTGGGAGTGTGGGAGATTACTTTGCTTTCTTCTTTTCTTCCAAGAATATATTTCACATATTCCTTTTAATGTTTGAACAGTGGATGGAGTGACTGAGGATGAAAAGCCAAAAATTTCCACTCAGATGTTAAAAGAGCAATTTGAAAAAACAGCCCAACCCACTCAAATGGCAACTAACACCACCAAAAAGATTAAGGTATCTATTATTGTGTAATTGAATGTGTGCATGTTGACAGTAATGACCAATAACATTGTTTACTGATAAAACTTACAAATGTAAGGTATGTGCATTTGAAATGCAAGGTCTCATTTGAAAGAGTACTTTTTTTCTAACTTTATGGCTGTGTTTTCTTTCTAATTCTTTAATATGTCTTTTCTCTGCTGCATATCATTACCCTTTTCATTTCTTCCTATCATTTTATGAATATTATAATCCATATCATCATTTTTTCCCTGTATAAAGTATTTTGTTTCACTAAGTCATCTAATTAGGGATGAAAAGGAGACATAATGGTGAAATTAAGAACGTTTTGAAGAAAACAAAGGTAAGAAACCAGTTTCACATCACATGGCTTCCTTAATTATGCCTATCATCAAATAGTGGAATCAATCTTTAAAATCTGCAGCAGAGAAGCATTTGAAGAAAGATAATATTATTACAAAACCGTCTTTCATTTTTGTTGAAATTGCATTGTGACTGAAATAGAGTGCTTGGTGGAATATCATGAAGATGGCAGATTGATATTGCATTGCATGAAGGCTGATGCCAAGCAGACTTCTAAACTGCATGTTTGGAAACAGCAACAAAAACTATATGTTGTTCAATATGATTATTGACTTTTCCATTAAGACAGAGCATAACTTCCAAGAGATGCAGTGGCCTCCTGCTCTTTCTACTTCCAACATCTCCACAACAGCGGGCAAGAATTCTGAAGTTACATCATTAAGAAAAGTCGACAGTACAGCTGCTTCAGTTTCTATCAGCTCTAGTAATTGTGAAAACATGGAAGAATTCCCTCCTCCGCCACCAGATTTACTCAATGCACCATCAGAGATAACTTACTTTTTGCAGTCACCTGAACCACCCCCCTCTGCAACAAAACAAATCATTCCCAAGGACGTGTATTCAAAACAAAGAAACCTTTATGAGCTAAAGCGTTTGTATAAACACATCAATCCAGGAGTGAGAAAGAACCTGGAAAAGGAATTTAATCAAGAGATCAGTGAAATAGTGACAAATAAATCAAAAGATAATGATATAATGGGGGATGTACAGCAAGCTAAGTATGTTTTTGAATACACTGGTCATAGCCCCCAGAAATGTATGAGCCCAGAGAGAGAGTATTTAGAATGGGATGAGATCCTTAAAGGAGAGGTACAGTCAATGCGCTGGATGTTTGAGACTCAACCATTAGATTCTATCAAGGATGAAACCCCTGACCAAAGTGATGCAAAGTGCCTTTCACAACAAGAAATGATAGCAGGAGGGGATGTGAAATATACAACATGGATGTTTGAGACTCAAGCCATTGATACACTTGGTGTAAGTTCTCCTGAATCACCAGAAAACACTGGTAAGATCCCTGAATTAGCAAGAGGAGATGTCCGCACTGCCACTTGGTTATTTGAAACACAACCACTTGATTCAATGAATAAGATTCACCAAGAAGATGAACAGGCAATAGAAATCTCTACTGCAAAAGATATTACTGCTGGTGATGTCAAAACTGCAAGATATTTATTTGAAACTCAGTCCCTTGATACACTTGGACACTTGGATTCAGTCGATGAAATGAACTTGCTGCATCTGAAAACTGAAGTTGAAGAAATTAAAGGAAATGTGAAAAAAACAACAAAGTTGTTTGAAACGCAGCCACTCTATGTTATTAGGGATCAGTCTGGTCAAGTTCTAGAAATCCAAACGGTCAAAAGAGAGGAGATTGAAAGAGGAGATGTAAAAACTGCACTCTGGCTATTTGAGACAAAGCCTTTAGATATGATTCATAAGGATGTTTCAAGTATAAAAGTTGTATGTGGTATCTGTAGGGAGGAAGTTAATGTCGGTGGTGTGAACAGAGCTAAATGGTTATTTGAAACGCATCCCCTTGACAGCATCAAAGAACAGTTAGAAACAGACACTTCAGTCAAGCTTAAAGAAGAAATACAAGGTGCTGATGTTAGTAGACAGTGCTGGATGTTTGAAACCCAACCATTTGACTCTCTAAAAGACAATGATAATGCAAGACCTATAGAAACGGAAGAAATAATAGGAGGTGATGTACGTTCAACCAAACACTTATTTGAGACTGTTCCCATGGACACATTAAAGGGCAGTCCAGATATTGGAAAGGTTAAGCATGTGATTGCTACTGAAGAGGAAAAAGGGGACGTGAGGCACCAAACATGGATTTTTGAGACCCAACCACTTGAGATGATTGGAGAGGACAAGGAAGAATATACAAAAACAATTCATCTGGAAGAAATCAACAAAGGTGATGTCAGCAATTACAAACAGTTGTTTGAGACTATGAATTTAAGTCACATTGACGAATCTAAAAAGATTCAAGTAGATGGTGTTATTAGTGGTGCTGTATTGTCAAATAGAACTTTATTTGAAACAACTCCTCTATATGCAGTTCAAGATAGTGCTGGACACTACCATGAGGTTAAAACTGTGAGGAGAGAAGAAATTGTGAGGGGTGATGTTCGAACATGTAGATGGATGTTTGAGACAACCCCTATTGACCAATTTGATGAAAGTCTTCAAAAGTTTCAAATCATTAGGGGTATATCGAAAGAAGAAATACAATCTGGTGATGTGAAGACAGCTAAGTGGCTCTTTGAAACACAACCACTTGATGCTATCAAATATTTTAGCAATGTAGAAGATGAAGAAGTTGTAACAAAGCAGCATGATGATATTAGGGGTGATGTACAGACTTGCAGGTGGCTGTTTGAGACACAACCAATGGATGTTCTTTATGAAAAAGTAGATATTAAAAACCAAGTTGATGAGATTCAGAAAGGCGATGTAAAAACTTGTACTTGGTTATTTGAAACTCAGCCTTTAGATGCAATAAAAGATGATTCAGAAACTGTTCTAACAATGCGTACAGTTCAGCAGGAAGACATCCAGGGAAGTGATGTTCAAATGGCCCGTTTTCTGTTTGAGACTGAATCTCTGGGAAATATAGGCGGAGAGAAGGAAGAATTTAGGCGGGTCACTAAAATAGATATACAATCAGGGGATGTATCGCGTAAGAAGTGGATCTTCGAAAATAAGTCTCTTGATCTGATAAATTCCAGTTCAGAAGAGATGTTGAAAAACATTAGATCTACCACAGCAAATGATATTCAGAAAGGTAATGTGATTAATTGCACTTGGCTTTTTGAAAATCACCCAATAGATGCTATAAAAGAAAATATTGAAGAACGAGCAATTCTTCGTACAATCACAGATGTTCAGGGTGGGGATGTTGATAAAGGCCGATTCATTTTTGAGACCTTTTCACTAGATCAGATTAAGGATGACTCTTCAGAGAACACCGAACTTAAAAAGGTTAGCATGGAACAAATAGAAAAAGGAGATGTTAAAAACTACACAATGCTGTTTGAAACTCAGCCTCTATATGCCATCAAAGATAAGGAAGGATGTTATCATGAAGTAACGACTGTTCGGAAGGAGGAAGTGATCAGTGGAGATGTGCGGGGCACTAGATGGTTGTTTGAAACCAAGCCACTGGATTTAATTAAAGAAATTGATGAAGTATATGTCATTAAAGCTGTAACACAAGAAGATATTCAGAAAGGTGCTGTTACTTCTGCACGTTGGAGATTTGAAACACAGCCACTGGACAAAATTGCAGATCATGAGAAAGTTATTACCAAAACAGTCTCTGATGTACAAGGCGGTGATGTGAAATCCAATGCTCAATTATTTGAGTCAGACCTTGATCAAAAATATGTTAGAACAGTCAGTGTCAGTGAAACACAGCATGGTAATGTAAGGACAGCTACTTGGCTTTTTGAGTCACATACCATTGATGAAATAAAAGGGGAAGATTCAGAATATGAAAGGATTGAAACAGTAGGACGAGAAGATATACAAAAAGGAGATGTAAAACAGGCCATATGGCTTTTTGAAAAACAACCATTGAACAGCATAAAGGAAAATGATGATACAAACATGAAAATACTTGAAGAAATTCCACAGGTGGATGTTAAAACAACAACCTGGCTTTTTGAAACTACACCTTTACACCAATTCACTGAAAATCCTGTAGAAAGACCTGAAATAGTGGGGAAAAATATTAAAGAAACACTTAAGTCACTTTACGACTGTAAACTTGTTCAATCCCAAGGAATCCTCATTGAAGCAGATGAGGTCGGAGATATCAGAATGGCAAAATATCAACTTCTAAATCAAACATCCCCAGAGATACAAAAAGAACAGATTGTCAGAGGAGATCTTCAAAACATAATGATGGAACTGCTCTCCAAGAAAGAATCTACAGAAAAGGGGATTACTATAGATACTAATGAGAAAGGTAACATTAATCTGACAAGAGCACAACTTTTTAAGAAGCCAATAAATACAAATGTAGAGAAAGAAGAAGTAATTGGTTGTGATATTCAGCAAGTTATCACCAATCTTTTTAATTATGACAGTTCTGCAAAAAAGGGGATTCTGATTCAAGAGAGTGAGAAGGGGAATGTGAAGATGACAATCTATTCTCTTCTCAACAGAACAGATGATATGAAAGTTCAGCAAGATGAAGTCATAAAAGGTGATATACAAGCTGCAATTCATAAACTTATAGCTACTTCTCAGAACAGTGAAAATTCACAGAAAGTTAAGGTAACTGACACTGAAAAAGGAAATGTTCAGTTTTATACAACTTGTATTGAATCGGGAGCCATGGACTATCTTAAATTACTTCAGCAGGAGACTGATGAAACTGTTGTGGCTGAACAAACGTCTAAGGAAGTAATACATGGCGATGTCGAAGGTGCCAAACAAAAGCTTAAGCACCAACAAATGCCAATTGAACGTACAATTGCAGAATCAGAAATCTTATGTGGTGACGTCCAAAATACAATGCTGACTTTTATGGCAGAAGAACAAAATGTATTTACCAATATAGAAAAGGAAGAAATTATACGAGGTGATTTGAGAGCAGCTTTGCATTCACTCAATCAGGCCATAAATCAACCCAATCAAGTAGCAAAGGAAGAAGTTGTATGTGGTAATATATCTGCAACTTTGAAGTCTCTTGAAGAAGCAAAATCCCAAAAGAAAATTATTGAAAAATTTGAAATCATTCCAGGAGACATTAAAGGTACTCTGGATTATCTGGAAAAGTCGATAAATAACAGAATTGAAGTAGTTGAGCAAGATAATGACCTCAAATGTACTTCCAAATGTTTGGATAAAATACAAAGCAAAAAGGA
The DNA here is from genome assembly GCF_047496795.1 of Chiloscyllium punctatum. Classification (NCBI taxonomy): domain Eukaryota; kingdom Metazoa; phylum Chordata; class Chondrichthyes; order Orectolobiformes; family Hemiscylliidae; genus Chiloscyllium; species Chiloscyllium punctatum. Next base: position 73,739,822 of record NC_092748.1, read on the forward strand.
ACAGGCTGGAACGAAAATCATAATGAAAACTGACCTTCAAACCTCTATGGAAACAGCTTCTGAAAAGAAAGAGGCACATTGGATGTATAAAACAAGAGATGGAAAAGCGACTACCCAAAACCTACAGCAATCATCAGTACAGCAGTTTCAACCTCAGGCTAGTGAAACAGAAGCTATTCAAAATGACTTTCAAACCAATCAGGAAGGCCAAGAACAGATAGCTTTTGCAAAGGGTGTTAGCCATAAAGAAGGTGCACAAGGCTCTGTAAAATCTCTGTTAGCAAATGAAGAACAAAAAAAAATGGACATTACAAAAAATGTCAACACAACAATGTGGACGGAATTGAATGTTGAACAACATGAGGATATTAAAAAGATTAATCTGAAGGCTAATGATTTAGTGAAAAGAAATGTGCAACAGGAAGTTCAATCTCTTTCATCACCTGATCAGCAATATCAGGATAATGTCCATGAGGCTGTTAAAGAAGACAGAAAGAAAATATCCAATGTGCACATTACCAACAGGACATCAAAATATAGTAGTGCACAAGGTGAACAAGCAACCAGAGTTAAGTCCACAGATGATAAGTACAATGCGCACAAAGTAAGAAAAAACTTTGCTTCAGTTGACAGACAAATACCTAAACAGCAGGTTTCAATCACAACAGATGGTCAACGTTCTTTGCAGTCACCAAGAACTGCTGAGCTTACTAAAAAACCGACTGCTGAGATTGGTTTAGATGTTAATACACTACATGCGCAAGTGAATTCTCAGCACATTCAGAATGCCAGTATTCTTCAGCACATTGCACAAGTATCCAATCAGACAGCTCAGTCTTCTACGTCTCATTCAATTATGGAACATGATGTAAAAAGTAAACAGAAAACTAAAAGTAACAAACAGTCAATTAAAAATATGGATGACAATAGTCACAGAGTAAATAAAGAAATTTTACCTCAGGTCAAACCTGGGACTACAAACAAGGTGGATATTAAAGCTCAAAATACTATGAAGAAAGAAGTAAGTCATGTGAAAATGGACAAAAAGAGAATGCCAGGGGTTCAATTTTCAATTCCTCATCCACCTCCATCTGCTCTCCTAATGTCTGAGGGTGAACTCTCACTTCCTCCTCCTCCTCCTCCCCCTCCACCTCCTCCTCCTCCTTCACATGTTGAAGAAGATGGTCAAATGTCTCCTCTCCCACCACCACCACCACCATTAGTTCAGATAAAACCAGAGATGTATGAAACACAACTCCCTCCTTCTCCTCTTCCTACCCCTCCCCCACCCCCTCCTCCTATAAGTCCTATTACACCTAAGGTCCAGGAAATGATCACTGCAGGACATCCTTCTCCATATCCCTCACAGTCTGATTTAAATTTAATACCACCATACCTTCATCAGTCACCTTCCCAACAAAGGAAACCTTTTAATAAGGCACCAAAATTGCAGCCTTCACTGAAAATGCCAAACACTGAATACAGCAAAGCAAAAGAGCAGCCTAAGAAAAATGTTGTTTCAAAACCAAATATAACCATGACTGAGGATGCTTTATTATCAAAACAAGATAGTCAACAGCAGAAATATCAACCCGCACAAGAGAAACAACACGAACCTCATCAGCATTCAACATGTCCACAAATTATACAATCACCACTCCATCAATCAGTAATACAACCTGCTCAAAACCCAACACAGAAAAAACAAGCACTGGCTCCTCCTCTTAACAAAGTGTTTTTGCCACAAGAGCCTTCAATCAAAACAGACAGCGCAAAGCGACAACCCAAGCCCTATACCAGGAAATTTAAAACTCCTTTAATGATTGCAGAAGAAAAATATAGGAAAGAGAGGGAAGAAATGGAAAAGAGTAAAGCAGCCAAAATGGCTTGGCCCATTAACATGGGTAAGCTCACTACAGGAGCACTGAAAAGCCCAACTAATGTAGAATCTGAAAATAGCCTCACAGTGAAGTCTTCAGTTTTACCAAATATCATGTCAGTTGTTGATCATCTGACTTCCCCAGCTAGCCAGGCAATGGAAAAAGAAAATATGACTATTGTTGATAAATACCCGATTTATCCAAAAACATCAGAGACCATGACTGCAAAAGATCTGATCACCGCAAACACACTGTCTTCTCATTCCCCAACCCAGTCAGCAGTGGTAACAGCTTCAGAACAACTGCACAATATCTTAAAATATTCTAACAATGCAATCAGTCATAAAGAAGAGATATTTAATGCATTTAAAGATTCTGTGAAAGATATTGGATTGGAAACAATTAAACAAGACAATGAGATACACAAAAAGACACAAGATCAATCTAGTCACCTGAAACCTCATTCAGCAACTTCATCAAAACTTAAGGTTGAAACTGTTCAGCCACCTAAAGAGAGTCAAGTAATTCAAGAACAGAAAAAAAATGCACTATCCTACAAAAAGGAACAAAACCAAATTTTGAAACCAGAAGCAAATAAAAGTCAAGAGAAAACTGTCATTAAACAGTTTCATGTAAAACAAAATAACTATGTGGATGTGGCTAAACAAGAGCAGCATCATATTTTTGTTCAACAATATAATCGTATGGGTGAACATTACCAACCTACAACTGAAGAAAAAGATAAGAAAATTGAGGAGACAACTATTGCACAAACCTTTGCAACAAATGTGGCACAAGATCAAGTGAAAGATAAGGTGATACAGCATTACAAACAACAATCACAAAGAGTAAATTTAAAAGAAGTTCAGCAAGTACAGCAAAAGAAGGACAAAAGGGAGCTATCTCAAGAAATTGAGAGTGAAAAGATGCAGAAGCATCATATTATGGCTCAGAAGGAGGCATTTCCAAAATTTCAAGGGGAACAAGACCAGTTGAAAAGTGACTTAATAGGAATTAATCAAAAGCCTTTGGACAAACAGGCGCATATGAAAAAACATCATAATTGGAAAGAAATGCAAAGTTCAAAAAATCTGACTGAACAGAAAGCTGACCAGGGCTCTTTTCAGGCAACAGAACATCAAAGTTCTTATCTACAAAATGCAAATAGCAAGCAAGGGCTGGTCCCTGCTCGCATGGAGGATAAAGAACAGGAAAATAAAGAAAGTAGGAAAAGTAGAAATACTGCTATATATAAAAAGGAAATTGATAAAAATGACGCTGGACATTATGTAGAAATTAGTGATAGTTACAAAAAGTGTGAGGAATTGCAAAATATTTTGTTCCAACTTATTCAGTTTGAAAAAGAGAATGACAACATCGATTTAAATGCAATACAAGCCTTTTTGGAAAAGGTTCCTAAATGGCTGACAGATGGCCAAGGATTTCCAATGAAGGTTATCAAAGGAAATAATTTACAAATACTGAAGAAAGAGCTAACACAAATTAAACAGAAAGCATTACTAAGGCTTGCATATTTTGATGAATCAGTGCAAAAAACATTGATTTCAATGCCTGTTTTAAAACCTGAAAAAGAAACATTTAGTGGTAGTGCACCATCACAGAAGATTTCCAAGATAAGCATTGGCTCCTGCAAGTTAGATAAGCAAGGGAAAAGCAATGCAGAAGAGCAAGTATGTGAAAGTAGAAAACCACAGTTGTCTGAAATTGGACTTGCAGAGCAGAGAGCCCAATCGCCAGCAAAAAGAATGTCATCACCATCCCCTTCTTACATCACTATTGAATCTACTGCAAGGCGCACGGAATCACCTCTTAGAGCTGTTGCCTCTCCACCACTTTCTCAGAAGCAGTACAGTACACCATACCCAGTCCAACAGGAACCTACACCAACATCTCCACTCCCGATGCGTAGCTCAGAAATGAAGACATCCAGAATTCGTACATCTTCCACATCATCAGCCTCTCCACCACGAGGCAAACGTTATGATCAGCTTGCCAAACTTAAAGATACTACAGCAAAACTGTCACAGGGAATTTCACAGTCTGCACAGTCTACACATGTTCAGGTGGCAGAAAAGAGGTCAGAAATTATTCCATCACCAGCAACTCTTCGACGACAGTTAAAGATTGACACACCAGTAACAGACATGTTAGCTAAACATGAATCACCTGTGTCATCCGTTACAGTTAAGGATATGACGGAAATGTTTGAGGAGGCTAGAAGGTCAGAAGAAAACAAAGTGTATATGCGTAAGGATCCCATTGACATTCCAGAACGTTTGGGCTCTGACACCGAGGAGTCTGAATCCATTGTTAGCAAGCAGAATGTTCAGATGCCAAAAATAGATCTTTCAGAACTTGTTAATAAGTTTGAAGTACCAGAACAAATAAATTATTTTCAAAAGGAACCAGCTGAAAGATTGGGAACGGATAGTGGAAATAATCCATTTGGGACGAAAACTGCATTTGAGGAAATCCCAACATTTGATATGAAATCTGTCAAGCCTCAAGTTGAAAGCTCTGGTCAAATTACTATTCCTATAAAACATGAACATCCCCAGGGTGATGGAAAGGTTTTGCAGAAATCTCAAATTTCTCAGAAAGTCAAGAAAGGAGTTAAGGCATCTACACAATCCATGCTGTGTCCCGATGCAGATAATAAGCAGTTTGCACATGCAGGCGGATTTGAAACTGAAGCAATTGACTCCAGAACGAGAATTCAGCACTCTGAAATATTTTCAGGTATTGATTCCAGGCATGAACCACCAACCTATGAAGATGTAATTTCAGGACAAATATTAGATATATCAGCTGATAACACACCAGAAGAATTGCTGAAGAATTTTCAAAAAACATGGCAGGAAAGTGAACGCGTCTTCAGGAGTCTTGGTTATGAGATCTCAGACACCAGCGAGTCAAGGTGGCAAGAAGATGTGCTTCACGAAGATATGGTTTTGACCGGTAATCTGCATGAACAGCATGAGGATTGAATGAAAATACCAACTAAATTAAGTCAAGATCATACAGATCAAAAATATAATGAAATGAATACTAATCTTTCTTCACTGATTTGCTCTGTTGTTTTACACTCATCACAGTCTTCTTGTGATGAATGTGAAAATTGACACTAATACTGAACTAAACATAATTGTGATTTCTAAGGATCTGACATTGGGATAATAATGCTACAGGATAAGTATTTTTACTCATAAAGCTAACTAAATTATTTTCAAGTAGCAAACTCAATTACTTATGTTTCTACAGTAGAGGAGAATGTCTAGTCTTTTTGATATATGTCCTACAATCCCAATTTTAAACTGCTTCAGTAGCAACACAAGGAGTGTTTGTCACTAACAGGATAATGGCATCAAACCAAAAAGGTGTTAACCGAAAAGAAATTAGATGTAATTCTATGATTTGATAACATATGGCTAACCTGAGTGTGTAAAGAATAAAGACAGCCACTTTAGGATTATCAGTCAGGCTTGTTATGTGGCACACTTGTGTGTATCTGAAGCTACATATCTTAATAATGTTATTTGCAGAGAGAAAAAGCATGTACATATACATTGCCTGTTTCAAATCAACAAAATTGGTGTTAACCATTCTCGGGTCTATTTCTCAGGCAGTGCCTTAATTAATAGAATTAATATGCCTGATTTAAAATTTAAACAAAGCTTGGCAGTTAAATGTCAGTCATAATTAACTAGTGCATTCTTCATGAAAATGCCTTTACCAGTTAGATTCCACCTACTAAATAATCATTGCTCTCTTATGCGTTATAAATGTTGTATTCCCACTACTTTGGTATTTCTTACGAATTGTCCTTATGTGTACCAGATGAAAATACTTAAAAGAAAATGTGTTCTTCTTTCAGCACTACTCAAGTTCTGTACGACCAAATGAGTAAACCTTTCTCAGTTTGGAACACTACAGTGTGCTTTCAGAGCAGGTAGCTAGTAACAAATCAGAAATGAGAAAGGAATGAGACAAATTAGATGAGATGAATGTAAGATTATAGATGAATATTTGGTAGGCTTTTGAAAGCAAAATGGAGCAATAAGGCAGAGTTGTTGAGAATGGGAATGAAGTTGTTGAAAGTGTAACTCATCATTGACCAATGGGTGTAATGAACAAAAAGTCGATATATATTGTAAAATCAAGGAATGCACAAATAGATAGTCCTGGAGAGAGAGGGAGAAAGCCAAGGAAATATTTGACTGTGAGGAAAAAGATCTTTAACTCTCTGGAGCAGCAATGGAGCTTGACAAAGAATGTAGGTAATTAAAATAGGAACAAGGATAGCGCGCCAAGTATGTTTCTGTTGTTGCTATTCTTTTTCACCAATCCCTTTGTTTTTTTCCCTTAGTAAATGAAAAGGTCCCTTTTAGACATGATTTTACACTTTGGTTTTTGTATCATTGTTGTACAACAAGCGTATTCGCAAAAAGAAGCCGTTTTCCTGGATAGGTGTTTTTAAATTGGCATTGTTCAAATTCTCATTATGTCTCATTGATCAAGATTTCTGACTAGGAAATTTATTACTTTCTAAAAGTTCTTTACAGTTTTCTTGTGCTGATCAAGGTGTGGGATTTCAATGCTGTGAGTGGAAAAGTTTTCACCTGGAAAGACTAGAGTCAAAGTTAAGATATTCAAGTGAGATCATAACATCCCTATATAGTGTGGAAGTAGGCCATTTGGTCTATCGAGTCTACACTGACCCTCTGAAGAGCATCCCAACCAGGCCCACACCCCTTACCCTATCCCTGTAGCCCTGCATTTCCCATGGCTAATGCACATTGCTTGCACATCCCCACTCACTATGGGCAATTTACCATAGCCAATCCACTTAACCTGCACATGTTTGGATTGTGGGAGGAAACAGGAGCACTTGGAGGAAACCACACAGACATCTGGAGAATGTGCAAGCTCCACACAAATCAAAGCCAAGTCCCTGGCACTGTGAGACAGCAGTGCTAACCACTGTACCAAACACTGAAGGTGTTTCACAGGAGCGTTATAAAATAAAGTATGACAAGAACTCCCATAAGGCAACACTAGGTTTGATGTCAGATATCCCGGTCAAGGAAATAGAGTCATAGAGATTCATAGCATGAAAACAGATCCTTCAGTCCAACTCATCCATGCCAACCAGATATCCTAACCTAACCTACTCCCATTTGCCAGCATTTGGCCCAAATCCCTCTAAACCCTTCCTTTTCATATACCCATCCAGATGCCTTTTAAATGTTGTAATTGTACCAGCCTCCACTACTTCCTATGACAGCTCATTCCATACATGCAACACCCTCTGCATTAAAAAGTTGCCCCTTACGTTCCTTCTAAATTTTCCCCTCTCACCCTAAACCTATGCCCTCTAGTTCTGGACTTCCCCACCCCAGAGAAAAGACCTTGTCCATATAGCCTTTCCGTACCCCTCATGATTTTGTAAACCTCTATAAGGCCATCCCTCAGCCTCCGACACTCCAGGGAAAACAGCCCCAGCCTATTCAGCCTCTCCCTGTAGCTCAAATCCTCCAACCCTGGCAACATTCTTGTAAATCTTTTCTGAACCCTTTCAAGTTTTACAACATTCTTCCAATATGAGGGACACCAGAGTTCTATACAATATTCCAAACCTAACCAATGTCCTGCACAGTCTCAATATGACCTCCCAATGCCAATATGCAATGCTCTGACCAATAGAGGAAAGCATACCAAATGTCATCTTCAGTAATCTATCTACCTGCGACTCTACTTTCAAGGAACTGTGAGCCTCCACTCCAAAGTCCCTTTTTTTTTTCAGCAGCACTCCCCAGAACCTTACCATTAAGTGTATAGACCTGCCCTGAATTGCCTTTCAAAAAGGCAGCACCTCACATTTACCTAAATTAAACTCCATCTGCCATTCCTCAGCCCTTTGGCCCATCTGATCAAGATCCTGTTGTACTCTGAGGTAACCTTTGCTGTCCACTATTCCCCCAATTTTGGTGTCATTTGCAAACTTACTAACTATACCTTCTATGTTCACATCCAAGTCCTTTATATAAAAGCAGTGGACCCATCGCCGATCCTTGTGTCACACCACTGATCACAAGCCTCCAGTCTGAAAGACAACCCTCCAGCATCTCCCTCTGTCTTCTACTTTTGAGCCACTTCTGTATCCAAATGGATAGTTCTCCCTGTATTCCATGTGATCTAACCTTGCTAACCAGTCTATCACAAGGAACCTTGTTGAATGCCCTCCTGAAGTCCATATGGATCATGTCCACCGAAGGTTTTAAGTAGTGTCTCAGGGCAATGGAGAGGCAAAGTGGCATAACACGAGTATGTAGAGCTTTAGTCCTAGTCAACTGAAGCTACAGGCTCCAACGCTGGGACAATTAAAAATGGAGATGCACAAGAAAATAGTATTAGAAAAATATAGATATCTTGAAGAGTCGGAGGAAAGTACGGAAATGGGAGGGAAAGGACATTTTGGTCAGTGGGAGTTGAGGTTAGAGGTAGACATCTGAAATTAAGAATGAGAATTTTAAAATCAAGATGTTGCTTCACCAAAACCCAATGAGGGCCAGCAACTCAGGGCAGATAGGGGAACAGAGCTGGCTGTCAGTTAAATCAGTTATGTATACTGAATTCTACAGCACTCAGAAGAATTATGCAGTTTGATATTCTTCCCATTCTGCAATCTAATCATTCTTGGCCTGTCCATAAGAAACCTTGCTAAATATGCTGTAGGTTCATGTATAAAAGGAATTAGATTGAGGCTGCCTGCACTAATTTCACAAAGGACCTATGGAGTGAGCAGTGGACAACAGGTGTTGTCGTTTGAAGCAAGGTCCCAAAAGGTGAGAGGTCATGATCTAGCCAATCACTCATTCAGTTACTCTGAAAGAGTCATTCCCTGCATACCCACTGATTATCATCACTATTTGAAACACTTAAATCAGATCATCTCCTAATCCCCGTATTTCCATAAAATATAACCTATGTTTACCCGGTATTTTATCATAAATCAGTTCTTTCTTCCTTTGTGCCATTCTGATGAATCATCAATTGACTTTTCTCCAAGATCAGTCTACCCTTTCTAAAGTAGCATACCCAAACTGAACACACGATTTCAACTGAGATCTCACCAGTGTTCTATATTGTTGTGATATTGTTTCTTCATTATGTACTTTGTGGGCGGCACGGTGGCACAGTGGTTAGCACTGCTGCCTCACAGCGCCAGAGACCTGCGTTCAATTCCCGCCTCAGGCGACTGACTGTGTGGAGTTTGCACATTCTCCCCGTGTCTGCGTAGGTTTCCTCCCACAGTCCAAAGATGTGCAGGTGAATTGGCCATGCAAAATTGCCCGTAGTGTTAGGTAAGGGGTAGATGTAGGGGTATGGGTGGGTTGCGCTTCGGTGGGGCGGTGTGGACTTGTTGGGCCGAAGGGCCTGTTTCCACACTGTAAGTAATCTAATCTAATACTTTAAGCCTCTTCTCGCTAAGTCTAGCATTCCATTATCTTTTATTCATCATTATTTTTCAAAACATGAAAAATAACAATTTACATATCCACACTCCGATCCCTTTTCTCATCAATTTCCCTTGGTATTTCCTGTTCAGCCTATACATCTGTATGTTACTCTTGCATCTACAATGCATTACATAAAACTTTATTATGTTAAATAGTTTTTGCCATTGTGTTTCCTTCGTATTTATGACAGTTCTTTTCTGCTCATTAGAGTACACATATAATTTCTATCTTTAGTACAATTTGAAATTCTGTATTCATATTTCTTCCTTCTTAAATCCAAGACATAGCTTTTAGTGAAAATATTATATACCTAAATCAAGATTAGATTGCAAGAAATATATTTCTCAAATAATTCTCTTTGAGGTATAATTTTGTGAATTTTAGATAGAAAATTGTAAGTCTTAATCTATGGTCAGTACTGTCGTCAGTTTTGAATACTGCACTCCAAGAAAGCTTTAACCTTGGAAACAGTACAGGGTAGATTCATAAAACTGAAATGGGATTTAAAAGTTAAATTAGGAAATCAAGTTGCAAAAACGTTGTTTTGTCTTAAATTTAGAAAATAAAGAAGTGATCAAATAAAGTTTTAAAATTTTACAAGAAGATTTGTTAGAGTAAATATTGATAAATTATTTTTCATGTTAAGGGAATTCAGAATAAGATGGCAGAGTGATACAATTAGAGGTAGTTCAGTTAGGAATGATGTCAGAAAACATTATGGAAATGACCATGGAAATCTCTATCCTCCAAAAAGCTATGGATATTGGGCCATTTGAAATTTTCTAGTCTGAATTTATAGATTTTTGTCATAAAATGGTACCACTGGCTGAGGAGCAAAGGCAAATAATTGAGGCTGAGATACTGATCAATCATGATCTAATTGGACAGAAGGATAGATTCTATGGTCTGAATGGCCAACTCTTGTTCCTGGTTTCCTCCTTTTACCTTTTTTCTCACAATAAGCATACAGTCAATTTCACGTGTGATGGAAATCTAAAATTATTGAATTACTGAAACTGCTGGAAATAACAACGGGACTGACAGCATCTGTTGAGAAAAAATGCAGGCAGTATTTCAGTTTAATAATCTTTCATCACAACTAGTGTTATTTCCACTGGGACATTAAACTGACAATGTTTGGTTTAACTGCATTTCTAATGACAAGATGTGATTGGCTATAGACCTTTTAAAATACGGAGTCATGGATGACTAGAATAGGTTAATTCTGGTTAGCGGACTGAGCCTGAACAGGATGTAGACTTTTACATAGCGGCCTAAAGATTTTAAAGCTTCCCATTTCTCGTGCTTCTCAGCAGTGAGTAGATTGGTGGAGAAAAACAAGAGTGAAATTATGGGAGATGGGAATGAGGACAGATGGAAAGATGAGCAAATGAAAATGAAACTTGTTATCCATCAGCATGGATTCTGTGTAAAAGGACTTATCTATGTTGAGGAGGTTCTCGTATTTTATGTGTAGAAGTACAGTATAGATTTACTTCATACTTTTGCCTTTCTGGATATTATGATTCATACGTCCAAGTCATTAATTGAACTTTTCAGTTAAATTTTAAAGGGGATGGAGTTTAAGATGGGTCCCTAGGGCATCAAATTAAGAGCAAATGATGATGAGTAGTGACCAGTGCTGAGGCGCACTCAAAGTTTTTATTTTGACTATTAGAATTTATTTGGTGGTGTCCCCACATACTGGCATGTCCTCACAATGTGAGAAAAGTATGTGTGGGTGTGGGATTTGACCATGCATTGGCCACATAAATGGCTCAAGTGGCTTCATACTGGCCATTCCTGAACCTCTTAGACCTTGAAGACTGTGAAGACCAAGAAGAGACAGTTCAACAACAGAGGAACAGGAACAACAGGTAAGTGAGGGTGAGGAATTGGAAGCAGTGGAAAGTTATGCTGAACAGGGAGGTGCCTCTGCTGCACGATGAGGTAGCCTGTTCCTGCTGACACTGTCCAAGAAGAGGACATTCCTCCTTCATGAATGGAGAACTCTGCCTCTCTGTGCAATCTTATTTTCCTACGATGCAGTGGCATGCTTTGGCACAAACTCTCTCCTTTATCTCCATCCCTGTCCCACCAGCTTCAGTTGGACAGCTAACATTTCTCCATATCAATTAAGAACTATTCTCCATGAAAATCCGCATGACAACAGGTTTGAGGACTAATAAAGACAAAAATGATCAATTGCTGTACAAAATGTTGTGGTTATGAATTGCTAGAATGATATGAATTTGGTGCTGAGAAAGATTAAGAAAGAATAAATTCACAAAATATAATTACAACTATTTTGCTCATTTTGTTAAAGATAGATAGGAGTTTACAGAATTTTTATTTTGGCTTGAGCTGATCAGCATGTGTTATGTCTTCCAGGGCTCAGTTTTACAGGGCTCTGTCTTTTATGAGGTGCCATGTTACCAGCTATCGGATTGGTGGCAAGCCCAATTGGGGTTGGCTGCTACATGGTCATTTATAGTTCAATCGGACCTTAGTAGACTGGGGGTGGGAATTATTCACCCCCTTAGGAACTGGAGGCTTTGCTTCAGAGATCTGCTGGCCAATCAAATTACCACTGCTGAGTCAATAGGCAGTCACCAACAGAGATCATTGGTGAATAACACAATAACTGGGAGTGGGGCCATTTTGAAGGGGCCTGGCTGGTAAGCCTTTGGAAATGGCATCAGAGCTTGGTTTGAAGGAGTGGGGACAGTGGAGGCTAAAACATCTGATCTTCGTCCAGAGGCTGAGGTGTGGACTTTGATAGGCATACAGGACTCATAAAGAAGATTGTTCTCCTTGCTTGTCATCAAAACAGCACACATACAGCTGACAGGCTTCTTAGCTTGAGCCAGTCCTCCTATGTGTAAGACAGTGACAGGTCCAAGATATTGTCGAGAAAGTGTTGTTGGAAAAGCACAGCAGGTCAGCCAGCATTCGAGGAGCAGGAGAATCGATGTTTTGGGCTGGAGCCCTTCATCAGGAATGGCTCCTAGGTCAACTTTCTCCTAGTTCCAAGGTATTGGCTATTCATTGACCAAAGGCACAAGGGTTGATAAACCACCTAATATCTCTATTGCCTCCTCAAGTTTCATATGATCAAGATAAATGGTCGGATAGCCTTGTGTTGGACTTTACAGTCCAGCACCCTCAATAGGAGCTTATTCTGGTGTATTTCTTGTTACTATATGATGTTTCTTTTGGACTGATGCAACATTATTTGATAACTGTGTTTTAAAGAAGTGTGATACCAGAAACATTAGCTCTGTTTCTCTCTCTACAGATACAGCCAGACCTTTTGAGTTTCTCAGACATTCTCTGTGTTTGTTTCAGATTTACAGCATCCAGAGTATTTTGCTTTCATTCTTTCTTAATCAACTTACTTTGTGGATCCTTTGAAAAAATAGATGGACATTGAAGAGAATGATATTCTAATTACATGTTAGCATTTATGTCCCCATGGTGGGTTCTTGAGAATAAGGAAGCATTTTTAAGAAGTGTGCATTCTTATGAAAGAACAAAAGGCACAGAAATTTCATCTGTATGTTTTTTTTTCCCTACTTACCAAGTCAAGGTAAAGCAAATTATAAACATTGGAGGAGAATATTCCAATGTCTGGATGTAGTCAATTAGTGCTGTCTGCAATCAGAAGCTGTATTCTTTTGCTGTATAAATATATTGTTTAAATAGCTGTTGCAATCTCTAGATCCAACAGTTACAATTAACAAGGACTTGTAAATTAGATAGAATGTTAGATGAAAGACTAGAAAGTATTGAGTGTTAGTTTGTATCACAGGATGTGAGCTGTTTAACATGAGTACTGCTGACTAACTTTGCTTCTGGCTCAAGTGCTAGAACACCATGTGATACATGAAAGGGGAATGTCTGGCTATGTTTCCACTTCCAAGAGACTGTTCAATCCTTTGAACAGTTATGCTTCTGTTTAGCCTTCCCAAATTTGCTCAGATGCCTGGGTGTATCAGAAATCTGGTTGACAGGAAGATGGCTTTTTATCTGTCAATATCAATAAAATTTACTGTTACCAGAAATTCTTATGAGGTCAGCCTCTTTCAATATTAATAGACATAATGTATGCCCACAAGAACACAAGAAATAGGAGAAGGAATAGATCATACGATCTGTTTAGACTGCTCTGCCATTTTTTATGATTATGGCTGATCTTCGACTCCTGCTGATTGCCCACATAAGAGGGATATAGACCAAATTCTGGCAAAAGGGTCTAGATTAACTTCAAATATCTGGTTGGCATGTGCAAGTTGGACCGAAGGGTCTGTTTCCATGCTCTACACCTCTATATCTCTATTGGTTCCTGAGACACCAAAATTCTATTTCAGCCTTAAATGTATTCTACAATGGAGCACCTGGGGTGTAGAATTCAGAGATTCATCTTTTGACTGAGGTAAATTCTCATTGCCTTGGTTCTACATTATGGGCTCCTTATCCTAAGACTGTGTTGTGGTGTTTTGGATTCCCTAAACAGTTGGAATAATCTCTGAACCATTACCCAATCAATTTGCTTCAGGATCTCATATATTTCAAAAGGATTGCCCTCATTCTTCTAAATTCCGGTATTTATACACCTATTATTTACAATCATTCATCACAGGTCAACCTTTCCATTCCAGGGATGAATCTATTACACCTTTGCTGTACTCTCTCTCAAAATCACATTTATAGACCAAAACTACATATAGTATTCCAAATGTCATCTCACCAAAGTCCTACCTAACAACACTTTTATTCATGTCCTCCCATGGCCAGGGCCACTCAGTTCTTACTCTCATTACAGTCTTAATCCAAACATAAACAAAAGAGCTAAATGCAGAGTTGAAGTGAGAGTTACTGCCCTTAATATCAAGGCAATACTTGACAAAGTATACTATCAAGGAGCCAAAGCAAAACTGGTGTATCATCGTTTTCAATGGTTGGAATAATATCTAGGACAAATGTGATGGTTTGAGGTAAATCATCTCATGACAGGAGTTTTTCACAGTAGTGTCCTAGGCCCAATCAATTTCATTTGCTTCATCAATTAGCTCCCAAAAGTTTAAAAAAAAGTTAAACTTGTAAATGACACTTTATTGGTCTTCTCATCTTGTATACTTCAAGGTGGAGTTCTGTATGTTCATTTCCAATTATTAGAATTTTTTACTGTTTCTTTTTTCTGGGCTACCCTCCATGATACAGTCAGAAGTCAGTAGGTTCACTGATAATTCCACAATGTTCAGCATTACCCAGGACTCCTCAGTTGCTGAAGCAGTCTGTGTCCAGATGCAACAACATCCAGGCTAGGTCTGAAAAGTGCAAGTAAGATTTACCCCATATAAATGGCAGGCAAGGACACTCTCCAACAAGAGAGAATCTAACCATCTCTTCAATGGTATTACTATCACTGAATCCCTTACTCTCCAGTATCCTGGGGGTTACCCTGTATCAGAAACTGAACTGTATCAGCTTTATATAAATGCTGTCACTAGAAGAAAAGGTCAAAAGCTAGGAATTCAAAGGCAAGTAACACACACTCTTGCCTCCCTAATACTCATCTGTGAGCTACAACTCATGAATGTGAAGGAATACTCTCCCCTTGCCTGATTGGTACAACTCCAACACCAGACAAGAGGTTCAATACCATCCAGGGCAAAGCAACTGGCACCCCAACAGTTTTCACATTCCACCATGAATACATAGTGGCCTAAGTGTAGACCATCTACAAAATGCACAGCAGTAATTCACCAAAACTCCTTTGACAGCACCGCCAAAATGTAATCACTATCACCTCAAAAACAAGGGCACTAACTGCAAGTTTCTAATAAGCCACATATTATCCTGCCTTAGCACCATATTGCTATGAATGAACAAAAATAAACCTTTACAATAAATGACAGTTGTCTTCATAATTATTTACTGTAGCTGCATGCTGCTTTTATGTTCCTTGTTCCTTTTGAAAATTAACATGAACAAATTTCAAAGGGCACTCTGCTTTCCTGTTCTTACAACCAAAATGAGTAAACTCACACTCATCCACGTTCTATTCTGTGATTTTGTTGCCTACTCACTTGACCTGTCTAAATGCCTTTGCAATGTCTCTGTATCAGCTTGCAGAGCTTACTTTCCATCTAACTTTGTATTGTTAGCAACCTTAGATATATAACTCTTACTCTTTTCAGTTCTCTCAAATTTATATACATAGAACATATAAAAATACAGCTCAGTACAGGCCCTTTGGCCCTCGATGTAGCGCTGATCCAAGCCCACCGAACCTACACTAGCCCACTATCCTCCATATGCCTATCCAATGCCCGTTTAAATGACCATAAAGAGGGAGAGTCCACCACTGCTACTGGCAGGGCATTCCATGAACTCATGACTCGCTGAATAAAGAATCTACCCCTAACATCTGTCCTATACCTACCACCCCTTAATTTAAAGCTATGCCCCCTCGTAATAGCTGACTCCATACGTGGAAAAAGGTTCTCACTGTCAACCCTATCTAAACCCCTAATCATCTTGTACACCTCTATCAAGTCACCCCTAAACCTTCTTTTCTCCAATGAAAACAGCCCCAAGTGCCTCAGCCTTGCCTCATACGATCTTCCTATCATACCAGGCAACATCCTGGTAAACCTCTTCTGCACCCGTTCCAGTGCCTCCACATCCTTCCTATAATATGGCGACCAAAACTGCACACAATACTCCAGATGTGGCCACATCAGAGTTTTATACAACTGCAACATGACCTCAGGACTCCAGAACTCTATTCCTCTACCAATAAAAGCCAGTACGGCATATGCCTCCTTCACCGCACTATTTACCTGTGTGGCAACTTTCAGAGACCTGTGTACTTGGACACCAATATCCCTCTGCTCATCCACATTACCAAGTATCCGACCATTAGCCCAGTACCCCATCTTTTTGTTACTCATACCAAAGTGAATCACCTCACACTTCCCACATTGAACTCCATTTGCCACCTTTCTGCCCAGCTCTGCAGCTTCTCTATATCCCGCTGTAACCTGACACATCCTTCCTCCCTGTCAACAACTCCACCGACTTTTGTATCATCCGCAAACTTGCTCACCCAACCTTCTAGCCCCTCCTCCAGGTCATTTATAAAAATG
This sequence comes from Chiloscyllium punctatum, assembly GCF_047496795.1. Lineage (NCBI taxonomy): Eukaryota > Metazoa > Chordata > Chondrichthyes > Orectolobiformes > Hemiscylliidae > Chiloscyllium > Chiloscyllium punctatum. The sequence goes on from NC_092748.1 coordinate 73,756,397, forward strand.
ACAAACAGCAATGGTCCCAAAACAGATCCTTGCGGAACACCGCTAGTAACTGTATTCCAAGATGAACCTTTACCATCAACTACTACCCTTTGTCTTCTTCCAGCCAGCCAATTCCTAATCCAAACCTCCAACTCACCCTCCATGCCATACCTCCGTATTTTTTGCAGTAGCCTACCATGGGGAACCTTATCAAACGCCTTACTAAAATCCATATACACCACATCTACCGCTTTACCCTCGTCCACCTCCTTAGTCACCTTCTCAAAGAATTCAATAAGGTTTGTGAGGCACGAACTGCCCTTCACAAAACCATGCTGACTATCCTTGATCACACATGAAGGGTGAAAATAGCTGAGGACTCAGCATTGACCCTTATGCCCATTAGACACAGACTTTCAACTTGAAAATGCCACTTTATGCCATCCTTTCAAGTTTAAGAGATTTGCAAAAATATTAATGGTTGACGGATGTGGGATCTTTCCTGATCAAAATCTGTGTTAAATGCACTACACACATTTTCACTCTACTTTGTAACTCATAGGGACACAGAATAATAAAATGACTTTTATAAGAACAGAAACACATTATTTGCAATTCAATATCACTACGTCATCAACCTGAGTACAATTCTATTTAACTAACATTATAATTATGAATTCTTATTATAATTTGAATACTCCATGTTAACAGGAAGGATTATTTCATAGATATTGTTAACAAATAATTCTTGCCTGTAAAATATAGTAGAAAATCTATTTTGAATCATTATATGTTTGCTAATAAAATTTGGAATCCTTTTAATAAAATCTGAACATTCAATTTGTAAAATAACATTTTGTATTTAAGGTAAATTAGTTAAAGGAATGCAACCTAAATTTTACAGTTCATTTGGTGGATGTTTACTAGAAAGGATAAATATACGGTTGTATGAATAGAACAACATTTTATTATTGGACATATGATGTAATCTACCTGAGGGGAAAAAATGCAGAATTAGAAAGAAAAGAAGTGAGAGCTGCTGTAACATGTACTTGTTGTTTTAGAAAATACAAGGTCTTACCAGGGAGACCTGCACAGTTTGTCGAAAGATAGTATATCCCATGGAAAGTCTGGCAGCCGACAAGCAAATCTTTCATAAGTCCTGTTTCCGCTGCCACCACTGCAACAATAAATTAAGGTAGGTGATAATTCTCATCTCTAGCCAAGTTCTTTAAAAAAAATTATTTTATGCAGTATTTAATAAAATTATTTTATTTGTTTTGTAATATGTTAAATGTAATTTTCAGGATTCTACAAATATTCTTATGGTATTTGTTTATAAATTGAACATTAATATTTGACCATTCTCTTTAAGTGGACAAGAAAAGCCATATTAATTAAAGTGCTTTCACTTCTGCTTCATAGATAAATGCCATGCTTAGTGCACTTAATCTAAGTTTATCTGCTTAAATAAAATCTGTGGTAATTGAACAATTCTATCATTTTTGAATATGTAATGTGTATCATGTTGTAATAGCAAAATTACAGACAAGCAGACGAGGCCAACTATTTGATTTAAGAGGCTGAATTTTTAGCTTGGAGGTAGTAATCAGGAATTGGACCAACTTCCAATGTCACAATCCCACCTCATGGCTGACAGTGCCTGCTGATGCAATCTTCATAGTGGTGTGGTGGAGCTAGATTGCCTCTGGAAGCATGCACAAGATGGAGATGGATGGCTGATGAGATGAACAAGATAAAGCTACCACCATTCACTTGTACATCAGTTGACTCCTGGAGATGATTGTGAGGCCCTCTAATATGTTTATCCACTCTTCTCCCATTCACCAACTGTACCTCCTCCCTCTCATTAAGATTCCCCTCCATACCCCATATGCCCCTCAGCTCACACAGGTCCCTTATATATTGCATTCCCCAAACACCCATATCAGCTTACCTCTGCATAGCCTTCCATACCCCTATCTGTCTTACCCTCTTCATTGCCGTATATTGACTCAATTGACACCATGTAGGTAACTCACAAGTCCTATAATAGCCTTTGGATGGTAAGAGGCTTTTATAAAACTGCAGAAATAAATAGCAATTCAAAATACATTTTAAAATAAGCCATAATTCTATCAAGAGATCATTAAACTATTGAGATGAACAGTTATTCAATATCAACCCTGAAGAACTATGATCCTGTTAACAGCTCATAAAACAAAGATAAACAATCATTTTAAACTACTTGAAACAAAAATATAGTTTTATTAAGGATTAATAAAAGTATCAAAACAATCTGGTTCAGTGTGACAGTTATATCAACAACCCAGGCTAAGCTTATTCGATTAGTGGATTTGGAATTCTTTATAATGAGACTCATTTAAGAACTGAGTCAAAGCTTCCAGAGATGAACAAATTAAAGACTCAGCTATCTGTAAAAGCTTTGAAACAGTTATATAGATGACTGAATCAAATAATACATGAAAGCAAATATAACAATTAACTTACTCGAAGAAGGTGGCACTGGAAAAGTGTAGCAAGTAGGCAGCATCCGAGGAGCAGAAGAGTCAATGTTTCAGGAATAAGCCCTTCATCAGGAATGTGATTTTTGGCTTATGCTTGAAACGTTGGCTCTCCTGCTCCTTGAATGCTGCCTGACCAGCATTAACCTTTTTGACTCTGACTCTCCAGTATCTGCAGTCCTCACAGGTAAACTGCATTTAACTGCGAAATAATGCATTCTCATGTATCTGAAGATCTCTACACTTTTAGAATCCTGTTCAATTTCATGGGCAATGACATGTTTTTAAAAAGCCCTATCATCAATCATTGTATTAAAATATGTCACTTCACGTGTTATAATAATATATGGTATGCTAATTTAGCAACATCTTTTGAAATGACACATCAAACTTTTCTGTTGTGGTCCACAGTAACTCACAGGTTTAAAATTCTGACTTCAAAAGACAGCCTGGATCCATGAAAATTTCAGGGGTGAGAATATGTCCATCTCCCTGACAGAGCCAGCAACAATATTTGCTGCTGCATTTGTGATCTAGACCTTCAATGCCCCAAACCATTCCACCCTTATCCTGCATGATTTAAAATTGATTATGACCAGAGTGGTGTGGACATTTTAGAAATATGTTCCATTGCCCTCTCTAAAGCCTGCCTGACAGGGGTTAGGACAGGAAGATCCAGCCCAAGATTATTTAATGATGGTCTCTGTGGCAGTGAAATAAATCTCTTCAGAATGATAATCTTAAATTGTATTCTTTTTACTTTCACAAGTCTTGGAAATTATGCATCGCTCCATGGACAAATGTACTGCAAACCTCATTTTAAGCAGCTTTTCAAATCCAAAGGCAACTACGATGAAGGTTTTGGACACACACCATGCAAAGGAGGCCAGCTAAATAACAGCCAAATGAACTTCTGTGTTAATACGAATTCTCCAGCAAATAAGGCAATGGCAGATTGCACTAAAATGAGGCAAAGAAAAAACATTAGCAGTGAGGCTTATCAGCTGGATGATTCAAGTGATGTGAAGAGACAGAGCAAGAATACAGGGGAACAATTGAAAACTTTGCCTGGTCAGATCAAGAAGACAACAGACAGAAATAAGTTAAATATCAACTGGCCACCTTCTATTGAAGAAAATAAGAAAACTTTCAGTGTAGAAGAGGAGGTGAAAGTGACAAAGCCAAAATGGCCTCCAGAAGGTTCCAGTCAGCAAGCATTGAACTCTGAAGTAAACGAGTGTGAGGAACCTAAAGAATCATTAGTCAACACATTGCAACCACAAATCAAAACTGTGGAAAAAACAGAAAGCACCTTATATAATGAACATACTGAGACTGAAAATGTTGAGAAGGCAGATATTGAAGCACAGTTTGAAATGGAGAGTAAAGAGAATGTGGAGTTGGAACTGAATGATGGAAACAATACAAATGATGTATGTGTAAATGGAATGAGTGATGCACAGAATGAAATTACAGCAAAGGATTCAGAAAACTTTGAAGGAAATCTGGTTGAGCCTGAAGAGACAGTAAAATCCTTGGCCTTCGTTGGTAAAGAAAGTGAAAATTATCTTGAAGACATAAATTCCAATAACAACAATAATAGGGGTGTGCAACAAATAGATTTTCTGCAAATTGATGGCCCAGTTGAAGAATCTTCAACAATCAATTTTCTTCCAGATCATGTCATGGTTAATCAATTCACGTATCCATGTGACAAAATTTCAACAGAAGAATTCGATGCGAACATCTCCGCAGATGAAGTCGGTCAAATTGATACAACATTGTCACACTTTTCTGTTGGTAAACGATTGGTAACTGGGTCTAAGCAAGATGCTGATGCTGTTGATTTAACCAGTGAAGCACTTGCAGAGAGCTATTTGAACCCATTAAAGCAACTTGAAAAGAAAGAGGGAAAATCTCTGGATGAAATTCTTAATGGAACAAACAGTGAGCAAAATGATGATAAATATCATTTCTCACCTGTGGATCAAAATTCTGGAGAAGATAGCTTTCTTGGCCTCAGTCAAACAGAGGCTTCAGAGATTACGTGTGCTAGTAGCCAAAAGGATTATACTTTATTTTGTGACTTTTTGGATACTGAGGTTGAGCCAAATGCAATGACGAGCAGTACAATGCCTGATGGTATTTTTAGCTCAGGACAAGTGATGGAACCGTTATCCAATACCAGCCATTCAGAAAACAGGTCTCTTCTACTTACAGTTGAAGAACAAATCAAGAGAAATAGATGCTATGATGAAGATGAATAAGAAAAAAAATAAGGTTTAAGTAACACTGGTTTAAGTTTTTGATGGTATATTCATGTCTGATGCATTAATTTTGATTTTGGTTATTTTCTCACGTTAAGTCTTTGATATTTTCAAATATAGACACAATCATAATGTTTCATCATGCAGTTTCAGTATACAGATTCATGGAGTGATGCATCATTACATTTTCAGTACAATTTGAATAGACAGGCCGTATGCTAAATTTTGTTTTCTATCATGCTGTTGATTTTAAAGTTGTTTGATGAATTTATCTCTTGCTGTACAGACCAGTTTAAATTTGAGTAAAGCACCTGGAGTGCAGATGATAACTTTGGTCATTTTGTTGATAGAGCTGTTGCTCATAATTGTTACAACTTTGTTAATTTCATTGAAATCAAAATTTCTCTTAGTAGCTATATGCAGATTTAAATTACACAATGTAAAGAAGCCACAATTCATTCTGCTGTTTCATGATTATACACTTGCAAAAGCAGTTCAATTAAATGTTGCATTTTTTTTTGCTTCTATATACTTATTTTAGCTCTTCATTAGTAAATTATAACCAGGCTTTTATGACAGATTTTTATGCATAATAAAAAGCTACATTCATACATGGCTGTTACTTTTTTTAATGCATATCATATTAAACTTCACTTTGTTTTTAAGAGAGAGAATATTGATAAGCTCATTCTCTGATCCCAGAAGGTGAGTTGGCTACCAGCTTCAGCAATACTTGGCACAACTCTTCAAGAGATGTCATACTGTAACAATCTTCTACTATAGTTTTGCTTTGAGCTGTCCGCATGAGGAGGACACAAAATTGAGTGAGAGCTGAAATTTAAAGAGCTGCTATCACTTACAAATAATTGGATAGAAGATTTTGTTTTGCTACGTTTGAAAAATAGCAAATGTTCTGCATCTGTTGGCATAGTTTGCTGTGCCTAAATGAAGAAGGGAAAGAAGTTTCAGAGAACAATGAAGCAAAATGAAACTCAAATGTGAAGCTACAAAATCAAAACTCTAGATAATTAATGTAGCATCGTAGCACCTACTTAACGCGTTCCATGGATACAAAGTGAGTGTTTCAGTGAGAAGAAAACATTTTAGCAAAATTGATCACATATTGCTGAAATATAGCACATTTAACACCATTATCCTTGATGTTTAAATAAGCTGATGCCACAGCCTTTATGCTACCATGAATGTCCTTTCAATACTTTAGAAATGCCATTTTGAAAGCCAACATTTTGGGAATGGTATGCAGAATGGGCATGCCACAAAAGTCTTTTTGGAGAGAAGCATTTTACATGGCACCGGTCAACAACAACCAAGAAATGTGTTGTAACATAAAGTGTATCGTGTAACGGATGGGATTCCAATCCATATTTCCTCTACCAGTCCCCCAATTAATGTCATTTTCTGCTTTGAGGAATGGCAACATCATAACAATGCTCTAGAATTTTTTTTCCTCAACACCATCATCTTATATTTACTGAAGTATCCACTGCTACGGTGGATCAGAAGACAAACAGATAACAAAAGTGACTGAACCAAGAAGGGGTTAGATGTCTGAGGTTAGATGTCTGAGGTTAGATGACTGGATGACAATGCAGGTGATGGTAAGATGTCATTGATATGATCTTCTCTCACTATAGAAGTTGAGTGTCTCATTACATGCTTTGTTGCTTTATTGTTGATGGGAGTTCAACGTTTGGAGGAAAGGAAGTGTCCTCAACATTTTTGGCTTTGGTGAAAATCATGTGCCAGTTTATCCTGCAAAGTGATAAAAGAATGGTGGTTAGTCTGGAAAGTAGTGGGAAATAGGTGAAATATTCAATATGGGAACTTGAGGGGTATAAAGTGGAAGCTGAGGATTAATGTTGTACAACACAATTATATGATATGTAAGGGGACTATGTAGCCATAATCCAGAATAGGCATTTAGAAGCACCCTTAATCAAAGAACGTTGTGAAGTATTGGTTGAGAAAGAGTGTTGCTCTGCTGAGGTGTCTAACTAGGATGAATGAGTTGGCAGTCAATTACATTCCAGTCTAGATGGCACAAATGATAATTCCAATTGAATAGATGGCACACATAACCAGGAGTTCACTTATGAACCGCTTTTAGTGTGTTTTTGGTAGTCTCAATCAGTGAGGTTAAGCATTCTTCACTTAAAGCTTTTGTGTCTTGCCCTACTGTACTCAAGACACAGATGGGATTTGAATATTTATGTTTTTGTCCAAATACAATAGTGATATTGGAAGGATATGCATTGTAGTAATTTGTTGTAGGAATAAAAAAGCCAAGTGGTGCTTTCTCCTTCCCTTGTCTCTTGGTCTGCTCCAGACAGTACAGTTAAAGTTTGATCAGAGAATACTTGCTAGTTCAACTCTTTGCAAGATTGTTAAACTAAAGTCTGCATGAATGAATTTGCAAATGAATATAATTAGTATATCTTCCACTGAGGGTCACTGACAGAAGTAAAACCTTTTTAAAGAAACTACACTGGTGTAAATTGTAGCAAGAAATTTTCAGGCTGTTGATTTTCATATTCTTTTCTTTATTGCTGTTTGACTTGTAAAGATAAAGCTGACAACCAGGGATGATTTATTAGTTGTAATAAATAGATTTGTTTCCATAGGCTTAGATGTTACCAATGTTCATTGTGTGTATCTAACGTACACCACAACTGTCTTTCTATAGTGTTTAATAATAAAACGTTGAATTAAAATAAATAACTAAGCATTATTATTTATTAATAATTAAACTCAATATTGCAGTTTTCTAATAAAAGGTATTTCACAGCAGAAATTCACAGATCCACACAGAAAATGAATAACTTTCCATGATATTAACTAACGTTGCAGAATGCTGAGAAATGATAGATTCAATTGAACAGTGTAGAGTTATCTTCCCTGATTCAACCTTGTTTTAGATTTTAATACAGTATTTTGTGAACTGAAAGGACAATTTGCATGGTTAACCATAGATCGATTATGAACAATAATTTAGAAGACGTCTCTCGGTATCTGGGGATTTCCTCTGGGGCTCGGAGTTTTTAAAGTCTGCTCCCGGTTCAGGACACTGCAGTAGCACGCAGCCCGTGAGACCCCAACATCGCGTCCAACTCCGCCCCCTGCCTCCCCAAACCCTGTCTAACTCCGCACCCCCGCACCCCCAAACCCGTCCAACACTGCCCCCCCCCAGCACCGCCCCCTCTCCGGGGCAGCCGGACTGGACACCAACAATGAGACTGCTGCTGCTCCTACTGTCTTTTGGGTGAGTCTCTAAATAGCACATACAACACACACACGCAACATTTAACTTCAACGTTTTGACAGGTTCCACCTTTGCCCTGTACAGAACAATGTTAGAGATTTTTTTTTCTGGGGAAGGGGGGGATTTAGGGTACACCCCTTGTAGAACTCCAGGGAAAGTGTGGTGAAAGAGAGAGGACAGGAGGTTAGTCATTTGGAGATGGTGCCTGTTTGATCGTGTCTTTTGTTCACAGTGATTAATGTTGGAAACACGTCTTTGCTGTAATGCTTCTGTCAGGACCTTGAGATTTCCTTCGGATCATCCTATTTTCGGATAATTGATATTCGGATAATCGAGGTTCCTTTCTATGTGCGAAACAAAGTGGGGGACTCGACTGCAATCAGAGCAGTTTTAGCTACAGAAATATAGGCCTAGAAATTCTGCAGGCCAGATAGTCATTCTGTAGGACAGAATGAAGTGGCATTCTGACACCATGCAGAAATCCTGATGCAGCTGACTCCATGGGAATTAAGTGGGAAATTGACATTTTCTTGGGGCAATTATATTGCATCTGCAACTCTCTTTAAAAAAAAACTCACATTAAATATGGCGATTTCAAATGATATTGACTCATTTAAGCTGAATGTTTACTCAGGCAATGTTAGAAGATTAAAAGCCTGCTCTAATTCCAGGGTAAATATTGAACTGAACTAACAACTCACCATCGATTTTCCCCTGTCATCCTCCCAAAGTACATGATCACACACTTTTCTCACCTTAAACTCCATCTGCCAGAGTTTGGACATGCACTCAACCCCTGTGCCCCTGCAGTTTCCTCACGTTCTCATCACATTATGGCTTCCCACCTATTTTTGTATCATCAGCAAATTTGAATACATTGTGCCCTGACCCTTCTTTAAGTCATGATTATATATAGTCAATAATTGAAGCCTGAGGACTAATGCTTGTGGCACTCCATTAATTACGTCTTTCCAACCTGGAAAATCTAATTAATTCCAGCAGTCTCTCATCTATGTGTTAACCAATCCTCAATCTATGCTAATACTTCATGCTAAATACAGCGTGCTGCTATCTTGTTAATTGTCAAATACCTTCTGGAAATGCAAATACATAACACCTACCCATTCCCTTTTATCAATTCTGTTTGTTATATCCTCAAAGAATTCTAGCAAATTAGCTGAAATATACTTCACTTTCACTGAACCATGATGACTGTGATTGCATTTAGCTTTTCTATATTACCTTCTAGTTCTTCCTTCATAATGGGCCTTAGCATTTTCCCAATGACAGAGTTTTAGGCTAACTAGCATTTAGGTTCCTGGTTTCTGTCTCCCCCCTTCCTGAACAAGAGCATAACATCAGCAATTTTCCAATTTGCTGAATTCCTCCTGGAATATTTCTATCAATGTCAGTGCTGGAGCATTTCGGGAACAGTGACTAAAATTGTTGAAGTTTTAAGTTACTTAAGGATAAGGGCAAGCATAGTCCCCAGGTGACATCATTAAATTAGGGAAAGGCTAACTACCGTAATATTAGACAGGAACTGGGGAATGTAGATTGGGGCCAACTGTCATGTGGGAATCTTTTAAAGGCTAGTTGATTAGAGCTCAGGACCAGCATGTTCCTGTGAAAGTGATGAATAAGGATGGCAAGATTGGGGAACCTTGGATGATCTGAGAAATTGAGAGCCAGTCAAAAAGAAAAAGGAAACATACATAAGGTTTAGGAAACTGAAGACAGATGAAGCCCTCAAAGACTACAAAGATAGCAGGAAAGAACTTAAACAAGGAATTAGGAAGGCTGAAAGGGGCCATGAAATGTCTTTGGCAAACAAAAATCACACGACACCAGGTTATAGTCCATCAGGTTTATTTGAAATCACACCATTTGTATGATCTTTTGATCAGTCTGATTGTAAAGTTTGTGCCTGGGTGCTCTCTTCACTTTACCTGATGAAAGGGCAGCACTTCAAAAGCTTATAATTTCAAATAAACTTGTTGGGCTATAACCTGGTGTCATGTGACTTTTGACATTTTGGTAAGATGAACACCTCCCTGTCGACATGTGATGCAAGCCTCAAAGAATTATGTACCTGAACCCCAAGGTCTTTCTGTTCTACAATATTACCCAGGCCCCAACCATTAATTGTATAAATCTTACCTTTGTTTGTTTTACTAAAATTTAATGCCTTGCATTTATCTAAATTGAACCCCATCTGCCCCTCCTCAGCCGAAGGACTCATTTGATCAAGATCTCTTTGTAATCTTAAATAATCTTCTTCACTATCCACTATGCCACCAATTCTGATGTCATCCACAAATTTACTAACCATGTCTCATAAACTCTCATTGAAATTGTTTGTATAAATGACAAACAAAATTGGACCCTATGGAACAGGAAGCATTTAGCACACTAGTCTTCATTGCTCAGACCTGGAGTGTAGGAGGTGGGATGATCATGTTGTGATTGTACAGGATGCTGGTGAGGCCACTTTTGGAGCACTGTTTATAATTCTGGTCACCCTACTATAGGAAGGATATTATTAAATTTGACAGGGTATAGAAAAGATTTACAAGGATGCTGCTGGGAATGGAGTGTTTGAGTTATAAGGAGAGGCTGGATTGGCTGGGACTTTTTTTCACTGAAGCATACCAGGTTGAGGGGTGATCTCATAGGAGTTTGTAAAATCTGGACAGAAATAGATAAGGTGAATAGCATGGATCTTTCCTGAGAATAGAGGAGTTCAGATCGAGAGAGCATATTTTTAAGGTGAGAGGAGAACAATTTAAAAGAGACCTGGGGGCAACTTTTTCACACAGGGGGTGGTTCATATGTAGAATGAGCTTCTAGGGAAAGTGGTTAATACAAGTATGGTTACAACATTTGAAAGACATTTGGACAATTAGGAGAATAGGAGAGGTTTAGGGGATATGGTCCAAACCCAGATAACTGAGGCAAGTTTATTTTGGGAAGCTTCATCCATGCTGTATGACTCTATGACCTGGTGAGATCTATTCCAGAATGCTGAAGGAGACAGGACAGGAAATTACAGGTCCCTCATGGCAAGCTGATAAAAAGGATGAAGTAATATGGGGTCTGTGGGGAGCTGGTAAGATGGGTACAGCACTAGCTTAGTCATAGAGGACATAGAGTAGGCGATGAAGGGTGTTTTTCAGTTTGGAAATTTGGACCAGTGGTGTTCTGCAGCAATCAGTTTTGGGATCCCAGACTTGGAAGAGAATGTAGGTGGTCTGATTAGTAAGTTTGCAGATGACACAAGATTCAAGAGGTATTGCCAGAGGACACAACAGGTAATGATTTGTATGGAGAAATAGCAGATGGAGTTTAATCTGGACAGATGCAAGCGGATGTGTTTTGGGAGACCTAATGCAGGAAGGAAATACACAGTAAATGACAGAACGTTAATAACCTCAACATACAAAGGCACCTAGGTATACAGGTCCACAATTCCATGCAAGTGGATAATGTGCTGCAGAAGGTTTATGGCATGCTTGCCTTCATTGGTCATGATAATTAGCATGAACTTTGAAGGATTAGGGGTGACCTGGTAGAAACTTACAAAATTATGAGAGGCATGGATAGAATGGATAATCAGAGTCTTCTTCCCAAGGCAGAAACACCAATTACTCGAGGTTAAAGTAAAAGGCGAACAGAACCACAACAACGAGCACCCGAGCTACAAATCTTCTCACAGACTTTAAAAGGGGATAAGTTTTTAAAAGAGATGTGAGAGGCAGGTTTTTCACACAGAAGCTGGTAAGTGCCTGTAATGTGCTGCCAGTTGAGGCGGTGGAGACAGATACAATAGCAATGTTAAGAAGCAACTTGATAGATATATGAAAAGGCAGAGAATAGAGGGATATGGACAGAGTAGAGATAAGAAATTTTTAGTTTAGGAAGGCATTATGTGTTGGTGCAGTTTTGATGGGCCGAGGGGCCTGTTACTGTGCTATACTGTTCTTTGTTCTCTTCTTTGTCTTCACTATCTCTGAAGCAACTTTTTAAAAACTCCTTGGATGTAGGTTATCAAGTTATGATGACTGATTTGCCTTCAGTCCCATAGGTTGTTAAATACTTTGTTACTCCCAAGATAAAGAATGACACAAGAACTTCTCTCCCATTAGCAAATTGCTTATTTGATATCTTTGAGACATTTCTACCAGGTCACCCCTAATCCTTCAAAGTTCATGTGAAACGATCCAAGCTTGTCCAATCTCTCCTCATACCTAAGACCCTCCAAACCAGGCAACATCTTGATAATTATGGTGTCCTCCACTTTGAAGACTGAATGTAATTCCTCACTTGCTGGATCAAGTCAAAATTGTTCAAACAATAAACTCCATTCTGCACAGACACACAGAACCACACCCCAAAGCCACCCCTGCTAGATGGAAAACACCAGCACCATTGGACCTGAAGATACCCTGACCCCTGACCCAGCATGTTAGCCTATCCTAAGCATTCATTCACTTACCTGACACACTATCCCCTCTCACCCACCTGGCACCTTATTCCCAAAGCTGTCAAAGTGGCTGCTGACAATTTAAATGCCAAAGTACCACACACTATTGATAAAAGAGCATAGATTCCATGCTGGACAACTCTGCTACAGGTTGTGATGTTTCCTGGATTGGTCTCTGTTGTTTTATAGAAAGAGACCCCTGTACATGCAATTACTGGACAGAACTGGTCAAAGGATAAGTGTATATTTTGTGTCCAAACTTAGCTCAGTGCTCGTCCTCATGAAAACCATTAACAAAACTGAGGTGTGATTTCCAGTTATTCTAACTTGTTTAATAATTGGTATATTTATGACTTGGTAGGAGCAGAGGAGCAGGAGTAGGCCTTTCATCAACTCCCATTTGTTCCTCATTCAATTACATTGATTCATTTACATCTTAATCCCCACTCACATGCCATGCTTCTATAAACTTGAATATATTTGTCTAACACAAGGCTATCAATCTCAGTTTTTAAATTGTTAACCAATCTAGTCATAACAGTTTTATGGGGTGGGGGGTTCCAATATTCATTTCTGTGAAAAGAAGTACTTCCTGGCATTACTCCTAGATGGCTAAACTCCAGGTGTGATCATACTTCTTTAATCTGGATTCTCCTTCCAGAGGAAGAGAGTTCTTTCTAACTGTTCATCTTCTTTAATCACCTAAGCACATCAATTAGGCCATCCCTTAATCCCTTAATTTTCTATACTACAGAAATACAAGGTTAATCTATGCAATCTGTTTTCTAATATAATCCTTTCAGTTTACTATAGTTCCGGTGAATTTGCGAAGTTCAAAGGCAAATATATCATTCCTGAGGTACCTTGAATTGATTGCTGCATTCTAAATGGTTCTATCAGAGCTTTATGCAATTCTAACATAATTTCCACGTTTTTTATTCCAGCACTATCACATCAAAGCCGACATTCTGTTGCCATTTTAATACCTTTCTCTAATTTTTAGTGATGTCTGTGCATACATTTTTCTGAATATATTGAAATACAACTGGAAAAGGTTCAATTATATATGTAGGATTATTAGTGCACATTATTTCATATCTGAAGTGTTTGAGATTTTCAATCACATTTAAACATCAATTGTCAATAAATTAAAATTTTCAACGTTAGCTTGTTTATTCATTTTATTCTCTTTCATCCACAAAAATTCATGTTACTAATTATGTAATCCTAGATTATTAACAATTCGTTAAGTAGCCATTTTGATTGTCCAGAATTCATAGATCAATCCAAGAAGAAATCTAGCAAAATTCTCATGCCTTGAAAGGAGACACTATAGCTTAAATGAATTGTAAGATTTAGGGTATTAATTTAACCTTAGTTGTAAGACCCAAGTCAATTACAAGTATAGCCCAGAGTTGAGAGAACCATTCTAAATGGTCTACAAGACCTGCATTGTTAACAGACCCATTCCAGTACAAACATGTTTTCACAAGTTCACATAATTTATGTTTATCATAATAAGGGCAGAAGAATAATATTGAAAAAAGACAGTGATTTTCATTTGTTCATTTTGGAGCACCAGTTCCTTACTTTTGGCTGACTGGATGCCTATCTGTTGTTCTGTTGGCTGAAGTTCTCCTTTTATCTTTGTTTTACTTGTTCTGCATTAATCTATCTAGAATCACCACTTATTAACAATTGCTAGCCAATAACTTCTAGACATAATCAGAGACGTTCTGAACTCTGAGTGGCTCTGAAAGTATGAATAACAGAGGATCAATCTCATATTGCCAAAAGAGTGTGTCCTCAATTACTGATACATTTAAGTGATTGTCATGTTCCTGATATCACTTCATAATAACTCTTGATTTATTCCTAGAAAAGTCAGTCACATCTCATTTATGACGGCTTGTCTCTCTGAGCTAATAAATTTCCTAAATCTCCACGAAGATCATATGGCACCAGTAGAGCAATTTGTGTCAAGGCAAAATAGAACGTATGCTGGAAAAGTGAATCAAATACAGAAAATGCTGGAGAAATTCAGCAAGTCTGCAGCATCTATGGAGAGAGAAAAGAGATAATATTTTAGGTTTGACTTGATTCTTCATCAATTTGTGTCTGTATGACAGCATGATGAATAGGTTTTCTGAAAAAGCTACATACTTGCATGATTTTCTTTCTTGTTATTCTCTGAAGTAAAGATAAATATTTAAATAGAATTAATACAAGGCTTCTGATCAGCCAATGTTTATTAATTCGAAAACGGAGTCTCTCAAATATGCTGGGGTAGAGACCTTTTTTTGTCAACTACGTTTCTTCCTGCTCTGGTTTTCTCCTCATTTCTTGTCAAATGCTTCTTGTTCCAACCCACCAATTCTATGCTGTTACTGTTGTAAGCTCCAAGTGACTTGCTACTACTTCTCTGCTGTTTTTGCTTGCTGTCAGTCAAGAAACAGATTTCTATTCAATGAGCTCATAGCTTCCTTTTACTTGGCTATAAGGATTCTTCAAATGCATCCCCCACTGAGTATCCTCAGGTAGTGCCATTATAAGTCTATCATTATCTTGAAAGTTTTATAAACTTGGGTCAAATATACTGACTCCTTTCATTTTACTGAGGCTGTAATATCTAGCTGAACACTCCACCATATCAACCATTCAAAGTTTCAAAGCACCAATAGCATTATTGTTGTCTGTTGAATATTAACTCAATCACCTCTCTTGACACTTCATTCTGTTGGATTCCTGAGGCTATATCTTAGCATCCACTCATGGGCTTAATCCCGACCCTTTTGCAGATGCTAGCCTCACCAAGTTACACTACCCCTGATTTTGTTCATGGTCCAATATTTTTCAACAGCACTGAGAAAATAATCTCACCAACAAAATTGCTCTATGTACATCAATGAACCCCCAGCTGACTGGAATAAACTGCAGCACTTTAACTGTATGGAGATATCTTCCTAGCTGCACATCTCTCCCTAATGCAGCATCAATAACTTTGCACTTCCTTCTCAACTCTTCCATGGGCCTCCCGATCCCTGTCAGCCGAGGGCCTGCTAAACACATTGCCTCTTCTTCTATTTCCAGGCACGTGGGTGACCAGCAGTCTCAAGATAGCAACCTACTATTTTGACTGCCTTCAACCAACTGACTGAATCCTATGGGTTCTCTTTTCATTGCAGTCTCCAGAGCACATTATGGCTATTCCCTTTAGATGGATGGGTCCTTTAGCAATGAAAAAAAAGCACAATATCTACATTGCCTTCATGCAGCTAATTTGCACGGCACTGGAACTTGTGGCCTACTGGAAATGGCATTGTCACCAGAGCCTGAAACAAAGTAAATTCACATTTCATAACAATCATATATATTCAGCAGGATGATGTTAGGATTGGAAATTATAACAAGGAGAGCATATTTAACATAATTGGACCAATTTCACTGGAGCAGGAGAGTTTTTTTAAATGAAGAGTTTGACGTTTGTGAGCAAAATATCATTCCTATGGATTACAAAGTCAGATGGAGTACTCAGAAATTTACAAATGTCATTGAGACATATAAGGAAAGGGTTAAGAAAACTACAATACTCCATTAACAGAATGCATCATTTCTCCCGACTTGAATATTTTATCCTCATACAACACATCTTGTATAAATTGAATTTGTGGAAGAGCCAGAAAGACCACAACATTTCTTTTGTGATTTTCCTTTCAAGCGATGCACTTCAATGTGTCTTCCAAATAAATATTTTGTTGACTACATTTACAAGATTATTTCAAAGAAGATGTCACATTGTTTTAGAATTCAAGCATAAAAACACCAGCTCACATTATACAGCAATATTTGGTTCATAGAGGAAGGTTCATTAGTATATAAACAGGTTTTTTTTTGCAACATTTGTAACCTAAATACGTATAGAAATGCTCTGAATTATGTTAGGAATCTTGTCTCTTCTAATTAAATTGTGACAGTAAGTTGTTTTGATGGATGATATGGAAATTGTTCAGAGATGGTCTTATCAGTGATGTCATCTATTGTAGTAGAGAAGCCTCAGGAGATCACAAGCTTAGTAATTGACTATGAATATGGATGAAAGATTTTATATTGAGGGGAAAAAAAGATAGAGGGGTCAGGAAGGCAATGTATTCAGAGGAGAAAGCAGGAAATTATAAAAGACCGAGGGAGTAGGGAGGATCTGTCAGGAAGTGGCATGGTTCTTGGAAAGAGATATACAGAATGCACAATTTGAGGTAATTGAAGACAGATATTTATAAGATGTAATATGAAACATACACTGGGCACACCAACATCAGTGTCTATCGCTGCAGTTGATGTTGCCATGGTGCTTCCCACCACCATTTCGCCACCACTGGCATCAAAACCAACCAACAATTATGTTGCCAATCCTCAGGTGTCACCTTTGGTACTGAGCCTACCTCACCAACGTTGACTCACTCACACCAGCACTGGGCTCGCTTTCCTCCGCGCTTAGCTCGTTCTCCACTGCACTGGGCTCGCCCTCTTCCCCCGAGTTATGCCTGTGGTGATGCTGCCCGAACTGTCACTGCCACCTCCAATCGTTAGGAGGAGCCAACTCTGTTGCCATTGCTGTCACAAATGTTTGGGAGGCCAGGTTTGCTCTCACATTGCCAAAGACACCGACAAAGGCTTTTAAGGAGAAAGAAAGAAGGAAGAAGTAGAGCAAAATAAACAAGAGCAAAAGTAAAAGAATAAAAAAGAAACAAAGAAAGCAGACAGAGACAGATAAGCTCCAGGCCAGGAGCTCAAATGCAGCATTGCTACTCTGCTGCTATCTTGAAAATCCTTGAAGGTGTCTCCATCTAATAGCCAAATTGAAGTTAAAAGCTGAAAGTTCATATACATACATGCAATGTTATTGTGGACACCAGGTAATTATGTTTCACCTTAAATCAAATTCTGGGACAAATATGGAGAAGTTTATCAATTGGAAAAGTCTAAGATAACACTGACAGGAAGACTGCAAAATATCAAAACAAATTGATGTTAACCCTAGCAGTCTAATGAGTCTAAAGGTAAACATGATAACACAACAATGGGTACAATGCAGAAAAAAAACACAAGTAAATACTGGAAACTTTAGGGTGTCTGAATCTAAGCCACTCTCCACAGATACCCAAATGGTGAGATCGGATAACTCCCAAAGGCGTCAGCAGGAACTGTAATGTGGAATTGATCCTTGATTAAAATACAGTTAAGACAGCAACTTCAACCTGTCTGCTCATTTCATGATTTCTGTGCATGCCCTGCACCCTTCACACTGTACAATAGTTGCATTCATCAACAAGGAGCCAATCTCATAAGCACTTAGCAATACTGATTGTATTGCACTTCTTATGTATATACACTGGTAACTGTGGATGTTGTGAACATTCTGAATATTGTAATATGAAAGAATTAGCAATAGTGAACATGGAAGAGGGCATCCACAAAAGTTTTTGGATGATCTGCTGAATAACTAAATAATAAAGGTAAATGAAGGTTCTCCTTTTCTCATGAGAACTGGAGGCAGTATGAAGAGCCGGCAGTGGACAACATTGTGACAAATGTTGCTTTGAGTGCATCGTTGCAGAACAGAATGCACTTCAATGATTTTTCATGAGTCAGTGAATGCATCTTCAATTGCCATATTCCTATGGACAAATAACTTTGACCTTTTCCACTGCTCAATTGATGATACACCCATGGCTCACCTATCAACAACATTGATCAACCAGGATGCTATTCACGTTCACATGCTTTACATCACCCTCACACACTTAATTTTTTCCAGCTTTGTGCCCAAATCTGTTTGTATACTTTGGCATGTATTCAACCATCACAATTGCATCTCACAAATAGATTGCATGATGCCCAAATGCACATTTCCTTTTCTCATGTAGTAGATGGTAGCATATAAATACAGCAAAAACTCGACAAAAGCTAGCATTTTTAGTATTCATGCAGAAGAATGTACTGGCCATTTTGAGAAGAGTCTTTGCAAGGCTTATAGCTTCTGATGTAAGAAATGGTGGAGGCAGCATCCTCTCAGTGCATCTTTCAATACCTTCTAAGTTAGAAGCTGCAGGTAGCATTAGCATGCAGCTCTTACTTTCTTCCCTCCCCCAAGCATATGCCAATCCTTGGCTTTTATTTTATTTCTCAAGAGGGGCTGAGCAGGGGAGGAAAATAGGAAAAAAATGAAAATAAAGATACCAAGATTTGATTTTCTATTAATTCAGTCATAGGATATGGCTGTCGCTGGCTGGGCATGCATCTATTGTTGTCCCTGATTGCCCTTGAGAAGGTAGTGGTGAGCTATCTTCTTGAACTGCTGCAGTACACATGCTATAGATTAAATCTGCTCTTTGGGAGACAATTCCAGGATTTTGACTTAGTAACAGTGAAGTAATGGCAATAAAGTACCAAGTCAGGATGGTGAGTGGCTTGGAGGTCAACTTCACATGTTCTGGTGTTCCCATTTAACTGCTTCCCCTGGCCTTCTCGATGGAAGTGGTCATTGGTTTGGAAGATACTGTCTGAGGATCTTTGGTGGTGAATTTCTGAACTTTATCTGAAGGGTAGTATATGTTGCTGCTACTGATCATTGGTGGTAGAGGGGAATGGATGTGGTGCCAATCAAGCAGGCTACTTTGTCTGGATGGTGTCAAGCTTCCTGAGTGTTGTTAGAGCTGTACCCAGTGGAGAATATTCCATCACACACCAGATTTGTGTCTTGTGCCAGGTTTTGGGAGGTGAGTTACTTTCTGCAGTACTCCTAGCCTCTGATTTGCTCTTGTGGCCACTATGTTTATGTGGTGAGTCTAGTTGAGTATCTGGTGAATTGTAACCCCAAGAATGTTGATAGTGCAGGTCGCAGGTAGATAGGATAGTGAAGAAAGCATTTGGTATCCTTTCCTTTATTGGTCAGAATATTGAGTACAGGATTTAGGAGGTCATGTTGCTGATGTACAGGACATTGGTTAGGCTACTTTTGGAATATTGCATGCAATTCTGGTCTCCTTTCAATCAGAAGGATGTTGTGAAACTTGAAAGGGCTCAGAAAAGATTTACAAGGATGTTGCCAGGGTTGGAGGATTTGAGCTATAAGGAGAGGCTGAATAGGCTGGGGCTGTTTTCCCTGGAGTGTTGGAGGCTGAGGGATGACCTTATAGAGGTTTATGAAATCATGAGGGGCATGGATAGGATAAATAGACACGGCCTTTTCCCTGGGTTGGGGGAGTCTAGAACTAGTGGGCGTAGGTTTAGGGTGAGAGGGGAAAGATGTAAAAGGGACCTAAGGGGTAACTGTTTCGCACATATGCATGTATAGAATGAGCTGCTAGAGGAAATGATGGAGGCTGATACAATTACAGCATTTAAAAGGCACCTGAATGGATATATGAAGAGGAAGAGTTTAGAAGGATATGGGCCAAGTGCTGGCAAATGGGACTAGATTAGGTTAGGATATCTGGTCAGCATGGACAAGTTGGACTGAAGGATCTGTTTCCATGCTGTACACCTCTATGACTCTAAATGCCTTGCTAAAATTCATATACACCACATCCACTGATCTACCTTCATCAATGTGTTTTGTCACATGCTCAGAGAATTCAATAAGGCTTATGAGATATGACCTGCCCCTCTCAAAATCATGCTGACTACAGCACAACCTTGATTATCCGAACAAGATGGGTGGAGAGTATTTTGTTCAGATAACTGATTGTTCGGATAGCGGATAATGTTTTTACAGGATCTTGAGATCTTGTTCGGATAATCTGAAATTTGAAAAATTGATGTTCAGATAACTGAGGTTGTTCTATATCTCTAATCAAACTATGGTTTTCCAAATAATCATAAATCCTGTCTCTCAGAATCCTCTCCAATAATTTGCCCACCACCGACGTAAGACTGACTGGTCTCTAATTCCCAGGGTTATTCCTATTCCCTTTCTTGAACAAGGGAATAACATTTGCCAACCTCCAATCATCTGGTACTACTCCATGGACAGTGAGGATGCAAAGGTCATCACCAAACGTGCAGCAATCTCTTCCCTCACTTCCCGTAGTAACCTTGGAGATATTCTGTTTAACCTAGGGCACTTAACTATTCGGAAGATTTTCAAAATTTCCAGCACATCCTCCTTCTTAACATCAGCCTGTTCGAGCATATCAACCTGTTTCACACTTTCACCTCAAACAACAAACTCCCTCTCACTAATGAATACTGAAGCGAAGTATTCATTAAGGACCTCTCCTACCTTCTCTGACTTCATGCACAAGTTCCCTCCACTATCCTTGATCGGCCCTACCCTCACTTCTGGCCAACCTCTTGTTCCTCACATATATGTAGAATGCCTTAATCCTACCTGCCAAGGCTTTTTCATGCCCTCTTCTCACTCTCCCAGTCCATTCAAGGTACTTCATGGCTACCTTGTAACCCACTAGAGCCCTATCTGATCTTTCTTCTTCTTGACTAGATGTTTCACATCTCTTGTCATCGAAGGTTCCTTCATCTTACCATCCCTTCCTTGCCTCAGTAGGACAAACCTATCCAGCTCTCGCAGCAGGTGCTCCCTCCGCATTTATGTGGTGCATTTCTCTGAGAATATCTGTTCCCAATTTATGCTCCAAAGTTCCTGCCTAATAGCATTGTAATTCACCCTCCCCCAATTAAATACTTTCCCATACTGTCTGCTCCTATCCCTCTCCATGATGATAGTAAAGGTCAGGGAGTTGTGATTCACTATCACTGGAATGCTCTCACGCTGAGAGATCTGACACCTGACCTGGTTCTTCGCCAAACACCAAATCCAATATGGCCTCTCCTCTAGTAAGCCTATCTACATATTGAGTGAGGAATCCTTCCTGGACAAACCTGACAAAATCTGCTCCATCCAAACTATTTATACTAAGCACATTCCAATCAATATTAGAGAAATTGAAGTCACCCTTGACAACAACCCTGTTACTTCTGCAACTTTCCAAAATCTTCCTGCCAATCTGCTCCTCCATGACTCTGTTGCTATTAGAGGGATTGATAGAAAACTCCCAATAAAGTTACTGCTCTTTTCCTGTTTCTGACTTCCACCAATAATGACTCATTAGACAAACCTTCCTTGATGACCTCCCTTTCTGCAGCTGTTATACTATCCCTAACTAACAATGTCACTCCCACACCTCTTTTACCTCCCTCCCTATTCCCTTTGAAACATTTAAACACCAGAACATCCAACAACCATTCCTGCCCCTGTGATATCCAAGTCTCTGTAATGGCCACAATACCGTAGCTCCAATTACTGAACTGTGCTCTAAGTTCATCACCCTGACACTTCTTGCATTAAAATATTTCAATCCATCACGCTGACTGCAACTTTGCCCTATCAACCGTCTATCCTTCCTCACAGACTCTCTCTGAACATTGTATCTGTCTGTCCACCAGCTATCCCATTCTTAGATCGATAACTCAAGTTTCCAGCCCACTACCAAACTAGTGTAAACCCTCCCAAAAGCTCGAGCAAACCTCTTGTCCAGGATATTGGTACCCCTCTAGTTCAGGTGCAACCTGTCCTCCTTGTACGGGTCCCATCTTCTTCAGAAGGTCTCCCAATGATCCACATACCTGAAGCTCTCTCTCCTACAGTAACTCTGCAGCCATGTGTCCAGCTGCACTCACTCTCTATTCCAAGCCTCACTAACCCATGTCATGGGTAGCAATCCTGAGATTACTCCAAATCTCGTCCTGTCTTTTAGCCACCAACTTCACTTCCTATATTCACTTTTCAGGTCCTCATTCATTTTCCTAGCTATGTCATTGGTAATGATGTGACTACGACTTCTGGCTGCTGACCCTCCCCCTTAAGAATCCTATAGACTCGATCCGAGACATCCCTGACCCTGGGACTCAGGAGGCAACATATCATCCAGGAGTCTCATTCGCGACCACAGAATCTCCTGTCTGTTCCTTCAACCATTGCTCTCCTATTCTTCCCCCTTCCCTTCTGAGCCACAGAGCCAGGCTCAGTACCAGAGACCTGGCCGCTGTGGCTTACCCCTGGTAGCTTGCTCCCCACCCCCCCCCCCCCCCCCCGCAGTATCCAATGTGGTATACTTATTATTGAGGGGACTGGCCGCAGGGGATCCCTGCACTGTCCATCTATTCTCTTTCCCTCTCCTGACAGTAACCCAGCTACCTTTATCCTGTAACTTAGGTCTGACTACTCCTCTATAATTCCTCTCTATCACTTCCTCAGCCTTCTGAATGATCAAAGTTTATCCAGCACCAGCTCTAGTGCCCTAATACCATCTGTGAAGAGCTGGAGTTGGGTGCACTTCCTACAGGTGAAGTCAGCAGGGACACTCGTGGTGATCCTTACCTCCCACATCCTGCAAGAAATGCATCCCCTCTGCTCTTAATTGCCATAAGAGATTTTAAAAAGTCCTTACCTTACCAACCCAGAGATTTTATTGGTTAGAGGAGGAGGATGGGTAGGAGACACTACAGGGCAAAAGTGAGTACTGCAGATGCTGGAGATCAGAGTCAAGATTAGAGTGATGCTAGAAAAGCACAGCAGGTCAGGCAGCATCCGAGGAGCAGGGAAATCGATGTTTCAGGCAAAAGCCCTTCATCAGGAATGAAGGCACAATTATGAGGTTAGAAGCTCATCTTGGGGCCACAAGATGGTGAACAGACTGACAATCTTAGATTATTGTCAGTGACCAGGATGGAGTCAGTGGCTAAGGAACAGAATTTGGAGTGCAGACTAAAAAAAATGGTTCAATCTACCTGAGTATTGAATAGAGGGAATTTCTGCTCATTCACTTCTGGATGGTGGAGGTGCAAGCTGATAATTCATCAATTTAACAGTAGAAAAATTGAGAGAGGTTATGGCAGAGTTAAACGTCATTAGTGTACATGTGAATGTTAATGCTGTGCTTTGTAGCAACTATTCAATGAAAAATAGGAAGGGGTCAAGGTTGGATCCGAGTGGACGCCAGAGGTAATACTCTGGGAGAAGGGGAATAAGCCATTGAGTCTCCATTATGATTAGGAGAAAGTGAGGACTGCAGATGCTGGAGATCATTCCTGAAGAAGGGCTTATGAGTCATTCCTGAAGAAGGGCTAATGCCCGAAACGTCGATTCTCCTGTTCCTTTGATGCTGCCTGACCTGCTGCGCTTTTCCAGCAACACATTTTTAAGCTCCATTATGATTAGTTAAATATTAAAGGAATCACATGAGATCAGTCTGACCTAGTTGGACAATATTGGAAAAGGGCAATGTTGTCTGTCAAAGGCTGCAGACATATTAAGATAGGAGAGGAAGTAGAAAAATATGCAAGTTCTGGGTTCATGGAGGGAGAAGCTTTAATGCTGGCCCTTGTGGGCTAGTGGAAAGTAGTGATGCAGCAGAGGCAATTGATTAAATTGTCTCAACTTAAGTGACAAAGAAATCAATGAGATCTTCACACTTGTTAGTGGAAAAGAAATTAACGGGGACAGGGGAAAGATGATCTTCTGTAAAGAAGAGACGCTGATGCTTATCCTTATATTCTAGGATGATCTGCAATTGTGAGTAGTATTAAACAGAAAAGATTAGGACCCAGTGGTCTTTTAAAAAGTCAAGCCAGATCTGATGATGGATACTTGACTAGTTGTCTGTCATATCTTTTCAAGTCTGTGTCCTTTGGACTTAAGGGAATGGAGATAAGGGCCTGCACTGAAGAAACAGCCAGGGTAAGTGATAATTTATCTAGCACATTAAAGTTGGAAATGAGGGTGCAACTGAAAACGAAGTAGCTGCAAAATTATTATGAAGAATAGAGCACCAGAGGCTAGGCACAGAGGAGTGTCACAGGACTAATAATCTAAAGGCTCAGACAAATGCTTTGGGGACGTGGGTTCATGGTAACTGGTGAAATTTAAAATTAAAATCATAAATTTGGAATATATACGTAGTCTCAATAATGGTGACCATTAAACTATCATCGATTTTTGGAAGTGCAATTGTGGGTGAATAAGGGGGTAAGTTTTCCAGAGACAGATACAAATGGAGATATGGTTAGGACATGGAAAGGAGAAGTGTATTATGATGAGACACAGAAGTGATCAGAGATGATCTGTTCTGTCACTGACACAATGGAAGCAGTATGGATTTATGACTTGGCAAGATCAAGAGGATGGCTGTGAATATGGATTGGGGAATTTATAGCAATAGAGAGATTTGGGAAGGGTAAAGAGGGCTGTGATCTGAGAGTGAGAAACATGATGAATTGAGATGAAGGTTGAAGTCACTGGGGAGAAGCATTTGTCTGAGCCTTTGGATTATTAGTCCTGTGACACTTCCACTATGGCACTATCTTCCCTGAGTGATTCCAAACACCTAAAAGGAAACATTGTGCTTATAATAACATTATTGCTCATCAAACAACTTTCAACAACCTTTGATATAAAATTGAAAACAATTAATGTAATTATAAATGCTAGATTTATATTAGATTTAACAAACTTTACAAGATTGATTCTCAGCAAGAGTTAAAATTAGTTAGCAATCATCTCATGAAGCTTGAAATCACGAAGGAGAAGATGCCATTAGGTTCAAGCTTGAAGGAGGAAAACAGTGAAAAAAGTCTGCTCATAATATTGCTATCATACATGGAAAAGTGGGACAGAATGATGATTTGGAAAGGGATGGAACAGGTGAAACAGAATGAAGTGTTCAAAAGAGAAGAAAGTGGCTGAGGAACAGGGAGTAAGGCTAATGTATCATACCATGAAATGTACCATGAATGGTGGAGATGTAGCCAGATTGGGAGGCTTCATTAAAGTGAGAAGTCTCACTTCTAAGCCAGGCTTCTATTAAGGTCATGATGTTGATGCTAGCAACCACAATATGTTAATGAATGGAAAGACTCTTTCTCATAACTGAAATGAACATATTGAGGGAGGTGCATAGTGAAATGGTAATAGTTGATTGGCTGGCAGAATCCACATAATCAGCAGTGGGAGGGGTGAATTGAATCGGAAGTAGATACACAAAGTTAGCTCCCAGTTACTACAAAGGCCAAAACGTTGATAAGAGAGTGGGATGGGGCAGGTGTGGTTGCTGTTTATACTGAGCCAATTGCGAGTGCCTTGATGAGCCTGTCAAAGGATGCCAATGAAGGCACAGAGAGTGGCCATAGACTAGCAGGGATACCTTCAATAGTCTAAGATGGGTAGAGGACCTGAGAGTCAGAAATAAAATGAGACAAGGTCAGTAGAGAAGAGCATAGGAAGAGCAGATGAAATAAATTTAGAAGTAAGAGCATAACTGGAAATGGATTGATGGACTCAGGATCTGAGCAGCAACTAGAATGTACAACTGATACAGAGAGAGTGCAAGTTGCATGGGTTTAGTTACATATCAATTAGGATACATAAGTGGGCAAGAAATAGAAGGTGATAGTAAGAAGTAGTAGAGAAGTCATCAGAAGTGGAATAATGAAGCCTGGAATCAGCACGAAACATCAATGAATTGCAATCTGAGTTTGGAGACAGATGAAATAAATGAGGTTTAAAAGCTGCTGAAGGGTAAACATTTTGACAGTACAATGATGGAGTTTTTTTGAATAGGAATGAAGATACAGATTTTTAAAATTAAAATCCTCTGATGAAAGGATATGGACCCGAAAACTTTAATGCTGGCTGACCTGCTGATATTGCCAACATTTCAAATTTCCTGGCATCAGTAGTATTTTGCTGCTGTCGGAGACCACTTTGCTAAAAAAAAGTTATATCATAAGGTTTAGATTATTAATAAAGAAGAGCAAGAAATGATCTAAAGTAGAACTTTGAAACTGAAAGAGTGATACTATCAATGGATCTGAGGTGTAGCCAAGGAAAAGTGGGACTGAAGAGTGACTGGAAAAGTCCCTTTGAAGTGATGAGTTTTCTTTAAAGAAGAGACATTTCTGCTACAGGCTAAGGTACATTCCAATTTTAAAAAAAGCTAAGGAACAAAACAGGAGGCATTTTTAAATTTATTCTTTGGTGGGATATGGGAGTTGCTGTCAGGGCCAATGTTTGTTGCCCATTTCTAATTGCCTTTGAACTGATTAGCTTGCGAGGCCATTTCAAAGAGGAGGTAAGAGTCAACTGTTGGGATGGAGTCATGTGGAGGCCAGAACAAGAAGGTATGGCAGATTTTCTTTCCTAAACAGCATTTGTGAAGTAGTTGAGTTTTTATGACGGTCGATGATAGTTTAATGGTCACCATTATTGAGACTACATATATATTCCAAATTTATGATTTTAATTTTAAATTTCCCTGTCCTCAAAGCATTTGTCTGAGCCTTTGGATTATTAGTCCTGTGACACTCCCACTATGACACTATCTTCCCTGAGTAATTCCAAATACCTAAAAGGAAAAATAGTGCTTATAATAACATTATTGTTCATCAAACAGCTTTCAACAAACTTTGATATAAAATTGCAAACAATTAATGTAAGTATAAATGTTAGATTGAACAAACTTTGCAAGGTTGATTCTCAGCAAGAGCCAAAATTAATTAGCAATCAGCTACACATGACCTTCTTACAAGTACAAGTTACTTTGCTCAATAACTTTGTCTCTTGTCAAGTCCATATTCCAGACAAAGTCTCCATTAATGTAGGAATTATTAATGCATACCTGGTGCTTAAATTCTAATCCCCATTAAGATTGAAGCTAAGACTTCCTAAAAATGACTCTTACAATGCTGGAGGTAATTCATTTAAAATAATGGATTACCTTGAGTGTTTCAAGAATGTCAATCAGAAAGTCAAGTTGTAAATATTTAACTTTTGAGGATGAAGCAAACATTGAGAGTACAACTGATTACTTGCAAAATCCCAATGTAATAATGCTCATAATTGATGTACAGTTTAACAAATAAGAGGCCATAGATGGTCCTTTGACAGTTCTATGTTTGCTGAGCCAAATATATATAAAAAGGGGTTTGACAATCGCTTAAGTAGAATGCAATGTTCAGGAAAGCATTTAAATGATGAGAGTTCCCATTAACTAATCAAAAGCTGTTGAAGTTAAGTCTTTTTTTATGGTTAAGGTTGAATGTCTTGAAGTTTTAAGTGTTGGTGTAAATAAATTCTAAGATTGTACAACTTGCTGAAATTTTGTGAGAATAGTAACTTATGAATGCACTTTTAGAAACCAGACAAACTTAAGAATTGAAAATTCCAGGTGCAGAATACACACTCTTCCTGAGAACTGAAAATTATGTGCCAGTGAAATTTAAAAGAATACATCGATTTAGCTAGAAGTGATAGCACAGAAAAATAAGTTCTTACAGATTTAGAGGATAAAGCAAAGATAATGACAGGTAAAAATGGTGAAAAACGATTGGAGTTCATAGGCATAAAAACAGAATATCTTGAACAAAATTGGCAGGCAGGTAGCATCTGCGTAGAGACAAATAGAGTTAACTTTATCAATTGATTATTTTTTCCAGAACTTCCTATTTTTATTTCAAATTTACAGCTTCTGCAATATTCTGCTTTCTAATCAAAGTTCAAGGGAATGTTTTTTTTAGGATGTGATTAGAACAAACCTGTAGCTAACCCACTTTGACAGCTACTGAAATTAAGATAATATTTCAATGACGATGGTTGTTGCAAGGTAATTTCTCCTGTTTAACAAATTTCGCATCCACAAACTAGTTAATGCCTCATGCTAGATTTTAGTTGGAAGTATTCTTGTACCAGGTACAGAGCTTTGAATCTGACACTTTGTTGGGCCAAAAGCTTGTAAAGAAAGTCCATGCTCAACAACTGATAGGAGCAACAACCTTTGCAAACAAGGCTGCTGGCCATTTTGCTAAATTAGGCCAGCGTTTGTCTTTTGCTATGCTTGTTCTTGACACCAACATGGTTTCTTTCCTCATATATAATGGCAAGCATGCACACTGGATAACCATTCAGCATTACAATTCATCAGACCTTAAGCTCTAACTTCTATGCCTTCAAGCCTGCTGTCACAACTGACCTTTGGGTTTGGGTTTGGGTTTTGGTTTCCAGCATGCATATCCACTTACCAAAGCCAAAGTAACTGTGCATCCATTGTAGATGTGAGCACATGAGCATCAAAAGGTGATCACTAAACCTTTGATAAAGCTTGGACTCTACTTGTATCCTTGCTCTTCTTCTCATGTAACTAAAAGATTATATTAATGGGGACATTGGATTAGTGACACTGTGGAACTTTAAGTAAAAGTGGTAGCAAGGAGCACAGCAATTATTTCAAAAGTTCATCAAAGTGAATGCTGTCAAAAAAAATCAATTTATCAAAAACTGGTCTTTAACCTGGTAACTTAGAGGAGCAGTTGTGGAAAGGTTCCTGAGGCAGGCAATCAGAGACAGAAGTAGACTAATTGGAATTTATTAGAATTAGTCATGTCCTATTATAAGAAAAGGAGCTAACTGGTGAGTCTGTAGTAAGTTGTTAACGTCATTTTTATTCTTAAGTTCTAACATCATATCCAAATTAATGTTAAAGCGAATAAAATATACATCTAGGCAACACAAGTGAATACTATAATTTAATAATTAATTAAAACTCATTAATGATTGCAAGACAGATGGTGTGTTAAGACTGCAGCAAGTGAGAGCTCCTAGATACATTCGTGATCCAGGGCAAGCACATCTGCAGTAATTGAAGTTCAAGCAGATTTAGTTCCAATTTTATGAGTTGGTAAATGAAATACAAACATTTTTATGCATCAGGGAAGGTTACCCTGACTCCTTTATACCAAGAGTCACTCACACCAGTTTTCTGATTTGGTCAGTGGTCGGGGCCAAGAAGGTGTGACAATTAGTGCAGCATGCAATGGGACTAAAAGGAAATGAGTAACAGCCTCTGCAATTATCCAGTAGATTTAAAGTTCCCTCAGGCTGATTTGGTAAGGGCTGGGGCTGTAAGCTAAATAAACAGGCTAGCTATAACACAGTGCTACGGGAACAAAAAGGAATGTAGAAATAGTAAGAAATAGTATAGTAAGGGGTAACTGATATTGTTTGCTACAGCATGAAGCATGAGTTCCTGTCCAACTGCAGGGTTCAGGATATCTGCTCAGGGCTCAAAAGACAATTACAGTGGGAGGGGAAAGATACACTGATCATAGTCCATAGAGGCACCAATCACATAGGCAGAACTAGATAAAGTATCTGTGTAGAGAATATGAGGAGCTAGACACCAAATTAAAAAGTAGGAGCTCTAAGTTATAACATCTGGTTTATTAATATCTCAGCTGTGTGCAAAATGTCATAGGGTACATAAAACTGAAGTGATGAATATATAGTTTTATATATATGTAAATATACGCATATAGGAAGACCCCACAGTCAACATCCTGGGATTACCATTGATCAGAAACTCAACTGGGCTCGCCACATAAACATGGTGCTACAAAAGCAAGTCAGAGGCTAGGAACACTCGGCAAGTAATATAGCTCCTGACTCCCCAAAGCCTGTCCACCATCTACAAGACACAAGTCAGATGTGTGATGGAATGTTCTCCACTTACCTGGATGGGGCAATCATACAGCACTCTCAACAAGCTTGACACCATCCAAGACAAAGCAGCATGCTTGATTAGCACTACATCCTCAAGCAACCACTCCCACCCCCACCAATGCTCAGTAGCAACATTGTGTACTATCTACAAAATGCACTGAAGATCCTCAGACAACACTTTCCAAATCCACAAACACTTCTATCCAGAAGGACAAGGGCAGCAGATGTATGGGAACACCACCACCTTCAAGTTCACCTCCAAGCCACTTATCATCTTGACTTGGAAATATATTGCCATTCCTTCGCTGTCACTGGGTGAATTTCAAAATTCTGGAATTCCTTCCCTAAAGGCATAGTGGGGCAACACATGGCAGGTAGAATACAGCAATTCAAGAAGGCAGCTCACTGCCACCTCCTCAATGCCACATAGGGATGGGCAATAAATGTTGGCCAGCAATATGTGTTACCAGTCAGCGATGCTCACATCCTACAAAGGAAAATAAAAGTTCAAGGATGGATGAGAGAGATGTATATTCCAGTTTGTGGATCATTGGTGTCAGTGCGAGGGAAAGTGGGTCTGTACCATTAGGACAGTCTACACCTCAACTGTACTGCCAACAGTTTTCTCAGGAATCACATAATTAAGGAAGTAGAAAGAGTTTAAACTTAATCGTGAGGATAAGGAATCAAATGTAGAATAATATGGTATATCAAAGAATAAAGACAAGGTAGGAGAGGAAAATACTATGTTGAAAAATGAGTATCAGAAAGGAGAAGAGAGAAAACGTCTGAGCAACCAACAATTTAAATGTTACAAAGGTAAAAACTGAAGGTGCTGTATCTGAATGCACGAAGCAATCATAACAAAGTAAATGTATTGATAGCAGAAATTGAAGTAAATAAATGAGATCTGATAGCTATTATGTAGATATGATTGCAGATGACATAGTCATATTGAGGAGTACAAATCAATCAAGAAGAATAGGAAGCTAGGTAATGCTAGAGATGTAGCAATTTATTAAAGTGTGGTATGAGTGCAATTGTTAGAGATGATTTTGGTGCAGGAAACCAGGATGTGGCATTCATTTGGGTTGAGATGAGGAACAGGAGGGCAAATAGTCAGTAGATGTAGGTTTGCTTGCTGAGCTGGAAAGTTCATTTTTAGATATTTCAACACCATACTAGGTAACATCTTCAGTGAGCCTCCGAACGAAGCACTGCTGATGATTCCTGCTTTCTGTTGATATGTTTGGGTTTCTTTGGGTTGGTGATGTCATTTCCTGTTCTTTTTTCAGGAAGGTGGTAAATGGGGTCCAAGTCAATGTGTTTGTTGATAGAGTTCCAGTTGGAATGCCATGCTTCTCGGAATTCTTGTGCATGTCTCTGTTTGACTTGACCTAGGATGGATGTGTTGTCCCAGTCAAAGTGGCATCCTTTCTTATCTGTATGTAAAGATACTAGTGAGAGAGGGTCATGTCATTTTGTGGCTAGTTGATGTTCATGTATCCTGGTGGCTAATTTTCTGCCTGTTTGTCCAATGTAGTGTTTGTTACAGTTCTTGCATGGTATTTTGTAAATGACATTAGTTTTACTGTTCATTAGCTGCCGTTTTAGTGTGCTAATGAATGTGAAAGACACAATACAGACAACAAGAAAAACTAATGTTATTTACAAAATACCGTGCAAGAACTGTAACACAATCACAAAGGACACATAACAATGCAATGTGATGAAGCTCTGGGCTGACAGCTCCCTGAATCAAGACAAACTTCTAAGAGGTTGCTGATGAGGTAGTACATGCATAGGTGCTGATGTTCCACAATTCACAAGATTCAAGAAAGGTTGCATCAGACTGAAAAGTAAAATATAACCTCTTTATTCAAGAGGGAAGGAGAGAGGCAGAAAACAGGAAATTAGCAGCTAACGAGCTTGATACCTGTTATGGGAAAGTGTTAGAATTGATCATTAAAGAGATTATAACTGTGCACTTAGAAAACTTTAATAAATCGTAAAGAGCCCAGCAAAGTTTTGTTTAAGGGAAATTGTGATTAGTTGATTTATTGTAATTCTTTGAAGGAGAAACATATGCTGCAGACAAAGGGGAACCTATGGATATATTGTTATTGGATTTCCAGAAGCTATAGGATAAGTTGTCATATCAAAGGAAATTAACAGCTTACAATATAAGGAGTAACATATTAGTATGAATAGAAGATTGGATGGTTGGCAGAAAACAAAGAGTTAACATAAATAGATGACTGTCTGATTGGCAGGATGTAATGAGTACAGTCCTGCTGGGTGCATGCTGGGACCTCAATTTATGACAATGCAATTGATTACAACAGGATCTGGACCAGATGGGTCAATGGGCTGAGAAGTGGCAGATGGAGTTTAATTCAGGTAAATGCGAGGTGCTGCATTTTGGGAAAGCAAACCTTAGCAAGACTTATACACTTAATGGTAAAGTCCTAGGGAGTGTTGCTGGACAAAGAGACCTTGGAGTGCAGGTTCATAGCTCCTTGAAAGTGGAGTCGCATGTAGATAGGATAGTGAAGAAGGCATTTGATATGCTTTCTTTTATTGGTCAGAGTATTGAGTACAGAAGTTGGGACATCATGTTGCGGCTGTACAGGACATTGTTTAGGCCACTGTTGGAATATTGCTTGAAATTCAGGTCTCCTTCCTATCGGAAAGATGTTGTGAAACTTCAAAGGGTTCAGAAAAGATTTATAAGGATGTTGCCAGGGTTGGAGAATTTGAGCTATAGGGAGAGGCTGAACAGGCTGGGGCTGTTTTCCATAAAGCGTCGGAGGGTGAGGGGTGACCTTATAGAGGTTTACAAAATTATGAGGGGCATGGATAGGGTAAATAGGCAAAGTCTTTTCCCTGGGGTCGGGGAGTCCAGAACTAGAGGGCATAGGTTTAGGGTGAGAGGGGAAAGATATAAAAGAGACCCAAGGGGCAACTTTTTCACACAGAGGGTGGTACGGGTATCGAATGAGCTGCCAGAGGAAGTTGTGGAGGCTGGTACAATTGCAACATTTAAGAGGCATTTGGATGGGTATATGAATAGGAAGGGTTTGGAGGGAAATGGGCCGGGTGCTGGCAGGTGGGACTAGATTGAGTTGGGATATCTGGTTGGTATGGACGGGTAAGACCAAAGGGTCTGTTTCCATGCTGTACATTTCTATGACTCTAACTTAGATGAGGGGAGCTAATGGATAGTAAGTATACTTGCAGATATTGGTAAAGAAAGAAGTATGTTGTGAAGAAAGCATTAGGACATCGCAGATGGATATAGATAGATTGAGTGAGTAGACCCAAATCTGGCAGATGGAATATAATGTGAGTAAATGTGATATTATTTACTTTGACAGGATGAATATAAAAAGCGAGTATTACATAAGTGGAGAATGGCTGCAGAATTCCAAAGTGCAGAGGGATTTAAATGCTTTTGTACCGAGGTCACAAGAAGTTAAAAAGAAAGGGCAGCATATAACCAAGAAGGCTAATGGAATGCCTTCCTTCATTTTGAAAAGAATGAAACAAAAAAGTAGGGATAATATAAAGGGCATTGATGAAGGCACATCTTGAATACTGAATGCATCCTTTTTGCAGAAATGATGGAAATGCATTGGAGGTGATTCAGAGGAGGTTTTCTACATTGATACTTGGAATGATTGGCTGTCTTATTAGGATAGTATGGACAAGCTGGGGTTGTTTCCACTGGAGTTTAGTGAAGGATGACTTGTTAGAAGTGAACATGGCCCTGAAAAGCCTTGACAAGGTAGATGTGGAAAGGATGTTTCTTTTTATGGTTGAATCCAGTACAGAGGATGTTTCAAAATTATGGTTCACCTTTTCAGGACAGAGATAAGGAGAATTCTTTCCTCTCAATGGATTGTGCAATTTTAGAACCCTTTCCATCAGTTGAGGCAGGATCATTGAATATTTTAAGATAAAATTTGAAACACGGTATTCTTGTTGGGCATGTAAATAAATGATTATCAGGGCAGATAGGAATATGGAATTTAGAACGTAAGCAGATCATGATTTTATTAAAAGGCAGAGCCGGCTCGAGGTACTGAATTATCTATTTCTACTCCTAGTTTATATATTCATAACTAAATTTTAATATATTTTACATTAACTTTGGGCTGCACTTGTTCACTTAGTAACATTTACGTAGAACTTACCTCACAGATAAAGGCCAATCATCCCATAAACTTTTAACTTTACCTTTTTATCATCTCGTTCACTACTGTCTTTCAGTGTAGGAAATCTGCCAGCTTCACTTAGTCTGGCCTGCATCTCATTCCAGACCCACAGCAATGTGATTGACTCCCAATTGCCTTCTGAAGTACCTAGCAAGCCATTCAGCTGTATCAATCACTACAAAGTCTCAAAGAAGTGAAACCAGATAGAACACCTGGTGTCAAACTAGCAGAATGACAATGGCAGAAACAGCCCTGTCGGCCCTGCAGAGTCCTCCTCACTAATATCTAGTGCCAAAATTGGGAGAACTGTCTCACAGACTAGTCAAGCAACACCCTGACATAATCATACTCATGGAATCATACCTTATAGACAATGTTCCAGACATCACCAGCCCTGGATATGTCCTGTCCCTTTGGCAGATGGCAGCTCAGTTGGGAGGGAGTTGCCCTGGGATTTCTCAACATTGACTCTGGATTCCATGAAGACTCATGTCCTTTGGTTAAACACAGGCAAGGAGACCTCCTGTTGATGAATCGATACTCCTCAATGGAGGAAGCACAAAAGTTGGCAAAGGCACAAAATGTACTCTGGAATTTTCAATGTCTGCCACCAACAGTAGCTTGGCAGGAGTACTACTGGTTGAGCTGGTTGGGTCCTAAAGGAGAAAGCTGCGAGACTGGATCTGCAGGAGATGGTTAGGGAACCAATAAGAGCTTGGTTGACCTCATTTTTACCAATCTGTCAGCTGCAGATGCTTATCCTTGACTTCATCCTTGCCAATCTGTCATGACAGTATCAGTAAGAGTGACCACAGCACAGTGTTTGGGGAGACGAAGTCCTGCCTTTACATTGAGAATAATCTCCATTGTGTTGTGTGGCGCTATCACTGTGTTAAATGGGACAGACTTCAAACAGATCGCGCAACTCAAACTAGGCATCCATGAGGCACTATGGGCCATCAATAGGACCAACACAATCTATAACTTCATGGCCCAGCATACCCTCCACTCAATCATTACCATCAAGTCAGGGAATCAACCCTGGTTTAATGGAGAGTGCAGGAGGGCATGCCAGGAGCAACACCAGCCATACCTGAAGATGAAGTGTCAACTTGCATGCCAAACAGCATACGCAGCAAGTTATAGACAGAGCGAAGCAATCCCACAAACAACCAATCAGATCTAAGCTCTGCAGTCCTCCCGCATCCAGTGATTGGTGGCAGACAATTAAACAACTCCTGGGAGGAGGAGGCTCCATAAATATCCCCATCCTCAATGTTGGAAGAGCCCAGAACATCAGTGCAAAAGATAAGGCTGAAACTTTCACAGCAATCTTCAGCCAGAAGTATGGAGTACATGGCTTCCTCCAGTGGTCTCCAGCATTATAGATACCAGTCTTCAGCCAATTTGATTCACTCTACGTGATATCACGTGGGGACACTGGATACTGCAAAGGCTATGGGGCCTGATTACATTTCTGCAATAGTACTAAGGATTTGTACTCCAGATTTTTCCACTCCCCTCGCCATGCTCTTCCAGTACAGTTACGATACTGGCATCTACCCTACAATGTGGAAAATTGCCCAACAATGTCCTGTAAATAAAAACCAGGACAAATCCAACCTGGCCAATTACCACCCCACCAGTCTACTCTCAATCATCAGTGGAGTAATGGAAGATGTCACCAACAGTGCTATCAAGCAACAACTGCTCAGTGACGCCCAGTTTGGGTACTACCAATGCTACTCACAAACATGGACAAAAGAGCTGAATTCCAAGATGAGGTGCAAATGACAGCCCTTGATATCAAGGCTGCATTCAACCGAGTGTGGCATCAAAGAGCTCTGGCAAAACTGGAATCAATGGGAATCTGGGGGCAACCTTTCTGGTGGTTATGGTCATACCTGATACATAGGAAGATGGTCATGACTGTTGGACGTCAGTCATCTCAGCTCCAGGGCATCTTTGCAGGAGTTCCCCAAGGTAGTGTTCTGGGCCCAACCATCTTCAGTTGCTTCATCAATGATCTTCCTTCCATCATTAGGTCAGAAGTGGGGTGGGTAACCAATGATTGCACCATGTTCAGCAACACTTATAGCACCACAGACACTGAAGCAGTCCATGTCTGAATGTAACAAGACCTGGACAATATCCAGGCTAAAAAGGGGCAATTAACATTCATGCCACACAAATGCCAAGTTATGACCATCACCAATAAGAGACTATCTAAACTCTGCCCCTTGACACTTAATAGTTTTACCATCACTGAATTCCCCATTGTCAACATCCTGGGGGTTATCATTGACCTGAAACTCAACTGGACTCACCAGAGGCGACAAGTGCAAGTCAGAGGGAAGGAATACTGCAGTGGGTAATTGACCTCCTGACTACAGAAAGCCTGTCCACCAACTGCAAAGCATAAATCAGGAGTGTGAACTTGCCTAGATGACTGCATCTCCAACACTACTCAAGATGCTTGCCCGATCCAGGAAAAAGCAGCCGACTTGCTTGGCATTGTATACACAAGCATCCACTCCCTCCTCCACCAACACTCATTAGCAGCAGTGTGTACTATCTACATGATGCACTGCAGAAATTCACCAACGATCCTCAGACATCACCTTCCAACCCATGACCACTTCCATCTGGAAGGACAAGGGAGCAGATATATGGGAACACCACCATCTTCATGTTCCCCTCCATATCACTCACCATCTTGACATGGAAATATATCACTGTTCCTTCACTGTAGCTTGTTCAAAATTCCCTCCCTAATGGCATTGTGAGTCAATACACAGCAGATGGACTGCAACAGTTAAGAAGGCAGCTCACCACCACCTTCTCAAGAGTAACTAAGGACAGGCAATAAATATTGGCCAGCCAGCGATGCCCATATCCCACAAATGAATAAATTAAGAAAAAACTTCAAAACTTCCAAACAATATATTCGTCTAATCCTTTCTCCCTTATGTACTTGAGCTAGTTTCCCCTTAAATATATCCACCGTCTTGTCTCAACAAAACAATACAGTAGCCAGTTCCATATTCTCAACACTCTGGAGAAAGATTTTTTTACAAAATGATTTTGATCTGTTAATGACTGTCTTATATTTATTCATTTGCATGCATTTATGCTTTGGAAGTTGGTATTGTTGGCAAAACAAGAATTTGTTGAGTATTCCAATTGCTCTTCAGAAGAAGGTGAATCATTTAAATCTATTTGATGTTGTCACCCACCCCACCCCCAACCCTGTTTGTAGGGAGGGAATTCCAGGTTATTGACCACACGTCCTAGAAACTGATATCGGGCTAAAGTCTGGATGGTGAGTGACTTTGAGAGAAATTTGCTGCTGGTGGTGCTCCCTTAAGTCTGCAGACTATTGTTTCATTGATTACCGGATTAGTGGTGCTGGAAGAGCACAGCAGTTCAGGCAGCATCCAACGAGCAGTGAAATCAACGTTTCGGTCAAAAGCCCTTCATCAGGAATTGCCGAAACGTTGATTTCGCTGCTCGTTGGATGCTGCCTGAACTGCTGTGCTCTTCCAGCACCACTAATCCAGTATTTGATTTTCAGCATCTGCAGTCATTGTTTTTACCTTATTGTTTCATTGATGTTGAGTTTCTTCAATATCCTTGGAGCTGCACTCATCAAGACAAGTAGAAAGTATTCCATCATATACCTGATTTGTATCTTATCAGTGATTAACAGCTTTTAAAGAGTTCTTTCAGCCACAGTATTTCTGGTCTAGTTCACCTAAGGTTCTTGTCAGTATTCGTCCTAAGATTCAAAGATGGTATAGTTGCTGAATGCCAAGGAGGGATTTTAAATTCTCCTTCTGAACATGGCCATTGTCTAGCAGTTGTGTGATAACAGTCTAATAAGCCTCTATATTGTCCTCTTTGCTACATTTGACTTGGACAACGCCAGTACCAGAACATTTACAAAAACACCAAACAGTGTGCCATCATCAATGAATATCTTCAACTCTGACGTTTTACAGAGGGATGCTTGGGTCCAGGACATGACTTTGCTGAATATCTGTATCAATGTCTTGGGGTTGGAGTCATTGTCCACCATTGGTTAGGTGGGTTGGTCATGCTAAATTGTCCAAAGTCTCCAGGAATGTTGGATTAACTGTGGGAAATGAGAATTACAGGGATAGAGTAGGACGTATTGGTCTGGGTGGGATGCTCTTTGGAGGGTTAGTGTAGGCTCAATGGACCAATTGGCCTGTTTTCACACTGCAGGGATTCTGTGATGGACAACCATAATTATCTTCCTTTGTGCTAAGTATGATGCACCTCATACTTTTCCTCCTGGTTCCATCAATTTTGCTCAGGCACTTGACAGAATACTCAATGGCAGTCATTCGCACCTCTTGCATTTATGCAGTCCACAAAATGAACCTATTAGCAACTTATTACCGTGCAAATACTGCTTTTTAGCTGTCACCTGCGCCATCTCTGTTTATGACCAAAAAAAGTGCAGTAATTGTTTGATTAGATTTTTCCTACTGAATTGTGAAAAAGGTAATTTTCCACATTGTAAGATAAATATCATTACTGGCGCCTGTTTGAAATGCTTGTATTTGTATATCTAATGCACGAATAAAGATGCACTAAACACACGGCGTCCAGCTCCCCGCCGCTATAAACCAGTTTGCAAAAAAAAAGGCAACATACACTTCATGAGTTTTGACCTAGGAGGCCGGTGCCTGATGCTGAGGAAATAATGTCACTATGATAAAGCAAAAATTGTACAACTGTGATAGTGACACTGTCTATTTATAATGAATGTGAGGCGCAGATGGATATTTAAACTTGAACAAAAAAGTTATATAAAAGCAGCGATTATATAGTAACATTTATTCCACCGTGACAAAAAAGTGGGGAATCGCTGGCACGCTGTTCTCTTTCGGTTTCAGGGAGCGGAATGCGGAGCCGCAAGTGGGTTACACCGACCTGCCGTCCACACCAAGAAACTCCATCGACGTCGAAGAATAAAAAAAACTGGGAGCGTGAGGAAGACAAAGATCCCTGTCACATTTTGTTTACTTGAATTAGTCTTCCCTCATTTATGGAAAGAAACTGTCAATGACAATCGTGTCAGTAATAATGCATGGGGTGGCGACAGTGAATGGGAACGAAAGATGAATGTGACTGCAGTATTCCTTAAGCAGCTTTCAGCGTTAATCGACGCGCACTGTCCACCTTCATCAGGCAATACAGGCTTCTTTGAATGAGCCGGGGTATTTTTTTTTGAAAGCGGATATCCTGCACAATGAGGCTGTGATTTGCCGTCTGTCGGTGGAGCTGCTGCTCAGCTTCAGATTTGCGTCGACTCAGTTCGCTCAGGAGCCAGCGCTCGAACCAGATTATAGAGGGAGGGCGAGACTTTGCAGCGCCAGCAGTCAGAGCTCTCTCGCTGCCTGTCATAAGCAGGGACAAACCGACAGACAGCAGGTAAACCCACTCGTCGAAGTACAGTTACATTGTGGAAACATTTGGACTATTAGCCGGAATTAAAACCGACTGATATTGTAACAATTCTGTCATTTTTTGAAAGCATTACGGACCAGTATCTTTTTCATTCAATTAGAAGTCGATGGGTGCATTGCTCCCGTATTTCGTCGGCAAAAGCGATATGCGGACTGTATGCAGTATATGTGTGCGCGATATGGTGCGTGGTCGCCCTTATGCTAGATTTATATTTAAATTATTCGAAACAATCAGGAAAACCATTTCCAGGCTGCTCGTCACATCCCATGTTATGTATTACTAAAGCGTCTCTGACAAGCCTTGGAGGGTGGGGGTGGAATTGTTATGTTGGAATATCTAATATTGATAAACTTAGATTCTTTGAATTACTTCATCTTTATTATGGGCGATAAAAATAAACTAATTCAAAATGACATTTTCTACAGTGGTGTGCTTGTTAACTGTAAAGTAACATTTATGCAAGGTTGCTTTTTCCCAACTATCTTTGAAAGGTTTTGCGGCATGTGAATCAATGTGTACGAATGGAAATCTATTATTTTTGTGCAGTAATTGTTTTATATTTTAATTGCTACTTAAGTAACTATTATCACAAATGGTGTATGAAAGCTACTTTTCTCTCGTTTAACACCCAAAACGTAACTAATTCACTAATCATTCAAATTACTCAATCCCATATATTTTAAAGTTAACTGTTGTGTGTGTGTTTTATATATATACATATATATAACAAATGCTATGTAATGGCTTCACAAGGAAATTAACTCAGTCATAGATTGCTGAAGACAAAATTTCATACTTGTAGTAATGTAAACTCATTTGACAGAGGTACATTACAAATTTCATGTTTATGGTTGACAACTTTGTACATGAACCAAGAAACAGCTGAATTCCCAAATTCCAGATTCAAATTTTCATTTAAGGAATTGATTCTAATTTGAAACAAAAGCAGTGTGACTCCCTCCATCCTTCATGCTTCTATTTGACAGAACATTAGGGAAGTTCTTGTTTTACACTGTAGGAAAGTGTGCATTGAATATATTCCACTTCTTCCACAATTAAGCATGTGCATTGAGAAGTTAAATTTAACTGATCTGTAATTGCTATTTTGTGTGACACTAAAAGTTTAAATGCATAAAGTTCTTAATATTAGAATTCAATTGGAAATTTTGATGGCAATATGGCAGTATTTCCTGTTGCATTTTAGATGTCACAATTAGTTTGGAAGTATATTCAAATACAGGCTTTCCTAGTTTGTTAAATAGTGCTTAGGACACTTGATTGTCGATTAATCACTTGCAAATTCTTTATCACTTTGCACAGGTATTATGAGAATGGCATCTGCTGCCTTCCTAAAATTAGTCCATGATGTGAGAAAGGCAGCATATGGTGCCTTTAATGGGAGTGAACAGTCTTGCGAAATTAGTAGTCTGTGGGGTTACAGTTTCAAACTACACAATTTGCTAAAATAAAGTCTCAATTTTCTTGTAATGAGAAAGTAGATTTTTGAGCAGTCTTGTAATGCTATCCATTCCAATCTTTGAAAAGTTTCAGAAAATTGATAATGTAAACTAAAGCTGAGACAGTATAGGTACATTCTCATTTCCAGAGATGTGACTTATGCACTTTTGGAACAGAATATTCCTTTTGTAATGAATTACTTGTGTATTCCTGTAAATAGAGTCACAGAGATGTACAGCACGGAAACAGACCCTTTCACCCAACTCGTCCATGCTGACCAGAAATCCTAACCTAATCTAGTCCCACTTGCCAGCACTTGCAAAATATGTCAAGCAATTCATGGTTAGATTTGGAATAGGAGTAAACTAGGTAGCCCCTTGCCCCTACACTGAATCAATTAAATCATAGCTGATTTGAACCACAATTCAGCTTTCCCTTATCTAATAAAAAAATCTGTCTTATTCTAAGAAGTTCTGTTTATCTTACTACTTGACAAGCATTTGGAAAAGGAGTATTCAGATTTATTGTCTGCTTTAGCTAAAAGTCATTTTCTACTTGTGGGATGTGGGTATCATTGTGGTCAGCTTTTATTTCACATCTCTAGTTGCCCTTTTTGCCTGTCCCCCTGTGTCCTTCTTCCTGATTTTGATTCTCAATAATCAGGTTGGAATTATATTTCTCAGATGCATCTTATCAAGCAGTGTTAACATTTTAAACACTTTCATAACAAGCCTTTTAACTAATATTTAAAAAGTTGTTAATCTCACTTGTTCACCTAAATATATTCAGTCCTTAGCAGGCAACAGTTCAAAACCTATACCTGTTTCTTTCCAAATACTATTAGCACCTCTCCTGTTACTTTCATATGATATGTCTGTGATGTATAAAATGATCTGTGTGTATAGGTTTTGCATCTAAAATCTGTCAGTTTGCATGGATTCATTTTGAGCATCCATAATATGTTGTAGAATAATTACTTTGCATTTTAATTCATGTTGAGACTTATGAATGTATTAAAAGAATATAGGAGCTATAAAATGAAATTTTAACTGTTGTATGAGAATGTATTGTTGTGGCTATTGTGCACAGCTATTAGTGTTTTTTTTGTGCAATAAATTAAGATAATGGAAACCTTACAAAAAGATAACCTCCATCAGTGATAAGGTATTAATGAGTTTCCCATGGACTGTGTACTAGTGACACATGAAAGCATTAGATATTCCATTAGTAATCTCTCCAGAATCAGTGGGAGGACAATTGAACAAATGCTCATTTCCTTCTTGAAGCGAAGTCCAAAAGAAATCAAGCAAAACTTCTGCAATTCTTTAAAACTTTGTTCACGCAATGTGGGTGTTTGGTGTTGCTGGCTAGGTCAGCATTTATTCCCTTCCGTAGTTGCCCTTGAGGAGGTGGTGGTGAGTTGTCTTCATTCAATGCTGCTTCCTTGGGGTCTGGCTGCATCAACATTGCCTTAGGAAGGGAGTCCCAGGACTTTGGCCCTCCTTCAGTTTAAAAAAAAGCATTCCAAATCAGGATGATGTTTGGATGAGAGAACTACTTTGAAGAACACCTGCGGGGATGGCCTGGCACTGAGATAACTGAAGAATCACAGCCTTCTTCCTTTGTGTTGGGTACGACTCCAACCAATGGAAAGTTTGCCCTTTGACACTAGTTTTGTTTAGGTTCCTTGATGACTTACTTCATCAAATTCTGTCTTAATGTTAAGGGCAGTAACTATTGCCTTGTTGTGGAGTTCCGCTTTTTTTGCCTTTGTTTGAGCCAAGGCTACAATTAGGTCAGGGGCTGAGTGGCCTTGACAAATTTCAAACTGAGCTTCAGTGAGCATGTTATTGCTGTGCCACTTGGTAGCACTGTCAATGAATCCTTCCATCATCTGCTGATTATCAAGAGCAGATTGATAGAGCTATAATTGGCTAGGTTGTATTTATTCTGCATTTTGTGGGCCATTTTCCAATTGCTTCAGAGATACCTATGGTGTAACTATACTGAACCAGCTTCACTACAGGTGCTGCTAGTTCTGAACACAAGCTTTTGGTACTATTGCTGGCATGATGTGGGGGTCCCAGAGCATTTGCATTATCCAATGCTTTCAGCTCTTTCTTCACCGTATGAATCACATTGGCTGAGGACTGGTATCTGTGATGCTGAGGACCTTGGGGGGCAGT
Organism: Chiloscyllium punctatum; assembly: GCF_047496795.1. Classification (NCBI taxonomy): domain Eukaryota; kingdom Metazoa; phylum Chordata; class Chondrichthyes; order Orectolobiformes; family Hemiscylliidae; genus Chiloscyllium; species Chiloscyllium punctatum. The sequence continues at coordinate 73,799,857 of NC_092748.1, forward strand.
CTGAAGGTGGAAGCAAGTCTTTTACACTGTGCTGGGCTCCCCCATCATGGGACATGGGAATATTTGTGGAGGCATTTCTTCCTTCTGTAAGTGTTTAATTATTCATCACCATTTCCAACTGGATGTGACAGGACTGCAGAGCATAGATCTCATCATTTGGTTGCAGGATTGCTCAGCCCTGTCCGTTGAATGCTGCCTTCATTCCTTGGCATGCTGCTAGTTTTGTGCTGGAGCCTCATCAGGTTGACATCTTTTTCTTTAGTTATGCATCGTGGTGTCTGCCCTGCTGGTTGGACAGCAGATACCCAGAGATGGTCATTGTGTTTGGAATATTTTCAGTTACATATGATTCAGAGAGAATAGGAACAGTAAGCTATTTTGCTCAACCAGCCTTTCCACTGTTGAGTTAGATCATGACTGATCATCAATGTCAGTGTGACTTTCCTGCATTCTTTGTGTCCCTTAATGTCATAAGTATTGAGAAAGCTATTGATTTCTGACTTGAATATGCTCCATCTTCCACAGGTCTCTGGGGCAGTAAATTCCGAAGATTCTCCTCTCTCTAAAGAAATTCCTCCTCATCTCAGTTCTAAATGGCCCACCTCTAATCCTGAGATTATATCACCGAGTTTTAGACTCATCAGCCAGGGGACACATTTCTTCTTGTCAAGCCACCTTTGAATTTTTAGCATTTCCATGAAGCCATTATCATTCTTTGAAACCTGAGAAAATACGGGTCCAAATTGTTCAGCCTTTTCTCATAAAATAAATCCCACCAATACAGGCTTAATCTGGTGAATATATGTTCCACACTCTCTCTGTCAATTATGTCTCTCTTTAGGTAAGGGAACTAAAACTGAAAACAATACTCCTGCTGTGGTCTCACCAAGGCACTACACAATTGCGGTGACTGGGAGAAAATGAGGACTGCAGATGCTGGAGATCAGCGTCAAAAAGTGTATAGATGGAAAAGCACAGCAAGTCAGGCAGCATCCAAGGAGCAGGAGAACTGATGTTTCAGGAAAGGTTCGAGCAGACTGAAAAATAGTAAATATATCCCCACTATTCAAAACGTCGATTCTCCTGCTCCTTAGATGCTGCCTGACCTGCTGCACTTTTCCAGTGCCACATTTTTCAACACTACACAATTGCAGGAAGATATCTTTACTCTTGTATCTAAATCTCCTGGTGATGATGGCCAACATACCATTTGACCACGTAATTTCTTGCTGTATCTGCTTGCGACCTATCAGTGACTCATGAATGAGGACACCCAGGTCCCTTTGGACACATGGACTTCCCAAGCTCTCACCATTGAAGAAATTTTCAATCTTTGTTTCCTATCAAGGTGAATGGCCTCATACTTATTATGTTCTATCGCTTGTGATCTAGCCAATTTACCTAACCTCTCCAGGTTTTCTTGAAGTCCTCTTTTGTTCTCACAATTTACATTACCACCCAATTTGATGCTATTGGAAAATTTGGAACTTGCAATTGGTCCCAGTATGCTAATCATTATATAGCTTGTGAACAGCTTTGAGTGCTGTTCTTGAGGTAACGCACTAGTAGCAGCCTGCCATTGTGGAAATGATCTATTTATTCCTAATTTCTGCTTTCTGTCTATTAACCAATTTTCATTGCATACTAATATTTTCCTCCATCCCATGCACTGTATGTTTACTTACTAAACTCCAGTATGGGATCTTTCTAAAAAAAATCTATAAATCCAAATATATGACCTCCATTAATAGTGATCGTAACAAGGTCAGCCTTGTCAGCAATATGAGTTCCATGACTGGGGCTGTTAACCTGGTCCAATCAGGGAGCCCTGGCTGATTGATATTAACCAGAGTGCCAGTAATTCTGTTCACTCTGACAGCTGGCTCTGAGAAAGCTGGACCAGTGTCAAGTACTATGCACGTGAATAAAGACTGACTTAGTGCAGGATTCTGGCCTTTCTGGAGTTATTTCACCATTGATTTTACCTTTATCAATACTCTCTAAGTATATTTTCAAAAAACTTTAAATTTGTCATAAATCCATGTTGGCTCTGCCCAATTTTAGCATTGTTTTCTAAGTGTAGAGTTGTCCTTCATAATAGATTCTGACATTTTCAAACAAACTGATCTATCACTCTCTATTATCTCTGTTTCTCTCTTCTTGAATAGTGGAGATATATTTACTGCTTTTCAGTCTGCTCGAACCTTTCCAGAATCATGAGAATTTTGAAAGATCACCAATAATGTATCCATTATCTCTCATGTCACCTTTGACCCTCTGCGATGTAGCTTCTTGTCCAGGAGATTTATCATCCATCAATTCATTTAACGTTAAGTATAATGTATTTATAAAATACTTATTTTGTTTACTTCCTCATATTCATGAGCCTCTTGGTTGTGTAGTATTTTTGGGAGGTATTTTGTACCTTTTCCATGAAGACAGACACAAAGTAGCTCTTCAGTTTTTCCACCATACCTTTGTTCTCCAGTATAATCTTTCCTATCTCCACATATAATGTAATGGACCCACATTTATTTGGCTAGAATTTTCCTTTCCACATACCTCAAGAAGCTTTTGACAGTGCCGCCTTGTTCCAAACTACTTTGCATTAATTTTCTCTCTTTTCCTTATTCAGTTTCTAAATCCTCCTTTCCTGGATTCTAAGTTGCTCGATGTGACTATATGTAACCTTTCAGCAAGCACAACTGTGCCACAGTGTATACCCAACAAATAAGCTTCGTGATTGTTAGTGTTATTCTTAGCACTTGCAGAGAAATTCAAAGTATGCTGTCTACTTGCAGAATCAGGCCATTATGAACTCAGGTTTTCAGGCTCGGGCAGGTTGAATATGGTTAGTGAAGTGACAAGTTACAAACTTAGTCTCCATACCTGGCACTGCACCAGAACAGAGATTCACATACTGCATTTCCCATTTATGTGGTAGTCGGGTTGTCTTTTTGGTTTGATGACAGCAAGCTATTGCTGGAAAATACTATTTGTGTGACATGACCAGCTTTATCTGATGCTCAAACCCTTCAGATACCTTTTATATTTCCTTGATAATTTGAGGTATACAATCACTTTTTCAGATCTGAAGGTGATGGCATTTTGTCCATTTGTGAGAATATATGATATACAGTGAACAATGATCTGATTGGGGCAGCCATTATCCCTAAGATATGCACTGTATTTCACCATCAAGATTGCATGGTGAGCACATGGCTCGGGCCCTATTTACTCTTTGCTGATACAATCAATACATAAGAGCATTGAGCTGTAGGAATCCCAGAACATGTATTAAGCATTGAAGGTAGACGTGCTCTATCTCTTACTGAAGTGGAACAGTTGAACAAGCCTCCTTTCCTCAATGTCCTTTTTGAGAAATCCTCTCTGACATTGTACTACTGTAGTCAATGGTATGATTGTGATTTCCACCCACCCACCCTCCAAAGACGACTCCTCCTGTCTCCAACAAACACCATCTTCTTCTACATCCCATGCTGGCCTCTTACCCCCCCTCGACCTTGTCATCTCCAACTGCTGTTGCATTATTAACTGCCTCAATCTCTCCACCCCATCACCCACCCCACCCTCCCAACCTCGCAAAGCGCAGCCCTCCACCCCTTCCGCCACAACCCCAACCTCACCATTAAACCAGTCGACAAGGTGGGGTGCAGGGGTAGTATGGCGCACCAACCTCTACATCACTGAGGCCAGATGCCAACTCACTGACACCACCTCCTACCGTGCCCTCAACCACAACCCCACCTGTGATCACCAAACCATCATCTCCAAGACCATCCACAATCTCATCACCTCAGAGGATCTCCCATCCACAGCCTCCAACCTCATAGTTTGCCAACTCCGCACTGCCCGGTTCTACCTCTTACCCAAAATCCACAAACCTGACTGCCCAGTCGAATGACGTCTCCACTTGCTCCTGCCCCACTGAACTCATCTCCTCATCGCAACTCCGTCCTGTTCCCCCTTGGTCCATGAACTCCCCACACATGTTTGAGTCACCACTCGTGCCCACCATGACTTCCAATTTCACGGCCCCCCGCATCTCATCTTCACTATGGACATCCAGTCTCTCTACACCTCCATACCCCATGCGGAAGGCCTTCAAGCCCTCCATTTCTTTCTCTCCCGCAGCCACACCCAGTCGGCCTCTACCGACACTCTCATTCATTTGGCAGAACTGGTCCTCACTCTCAACAACTTCTCCTTTCAATCCTCCCAGTGCCTAGAAACCAAATGGGTGACTGTGTTTACCTATGTGGGTCTGATCTATGCCTCCCTTTTGTCAGATACGTGGAACAGGCTGTCTTCCATGGCTACACCTGCACCAGCCCCCACCTTTTCCACCGCCACATCAATGACTGTATTGGCACCACCTCATCTTCCCATGAGGAGCTCAAGTAGTTCAACAACTTCATTTACACCTTCCATCCTGATCTCAAATTCACCTGGACCATCTCTAACACCTCCCTCCCCTTCCTGGACATCTCCATCTCCAGTGACTGACTCAACACTGACACCTACTTCAAACCACCCGACTCCCACAGCTAACTTGACTACACCCTACCACCCCCGCCCGCTTCCTGTAAAAACACGATCCCTTCTTCCCAATTCCTCTGCCTCTGCTGTATCTGCTCCCACGATGAGCAATTCTACTCCAGGACATCCCAGATGTTCTCCTATTTCTAGGACCGTAGTTCTCCATTTCCTGTTATCAACAATGTCCTTAACTGTATCACCTCCATTTCTCGCGCGTCTGCTTTGATCCCCACCCCCACAACCGCAACAAGGATAGAAGCCCCCAGTCCTCACATTCTACCCTGCTAATCTCTAAATCCAGCAAATCATCCTCCAGCATTTTTGTCACCTAATATCAGACCCCACCACCACTCCTCACCCCTGTCTGCATTCCAGAGGGAGCATTCCCTCCATGACTTCCTCATTTGGTCCACACTCCCCACCAACCCCCTCACCACACCTGGCAGTTTCCCTTGCTGCTGTAAGAGATGTAAAACCTGCACCCACTCCACCTCCCTCTAAGGCCCCAAAGGATCATTCGAAATCCAGCTGCTTGTATATCCTTGAACCTCAATTACTGCATCCATTGCTCTCGATGTTGTCTTATCTACATCAGAGAGGCTGAGTGCAAACTCATGGAATGGTTCAAGGGACATCTCTGGTCCATACGAACCAACCCCACCTTCCTGTAGCCAAGTCACTTGTAAAATTTGAAGTTTTGTGATTATTTGATTTGATGTTATTATTGCTCGAGTAAGCTTTAGCATGTTACGGTAATATTTTAAAATGTAGGTAAAGCAGACAATTCTGATTATCTTAAGCTACTTTGTAAATACGATTGTAGTGATATTTCAAATGCTTGCAACAAACTAAAAACAACCATGTACACACATTTACATTTATACTGTACATTTTGAATATCCCATGTCAGAAAATTATTGAACTTTAACATTTTTGCTGAAATTTTGTTCAGTTACATTAAGTACAACTAGGGGTTGCTGCTTCCTAGATAAAAACAATATGGTAATTAACCATTTCTTTATACTGTTCCTCAGTAATGTCACACTCTTTTCAATCAAAACGCAAAACATATTAGGAATAAATAATAATGCAGGGAACTCTTTTGTAAACTAAATGGCTCTGGGTGGCTGTCCGTCACTAATACTGTAGAATGAAAACATATACAGAATTCTTCATTTTATATCCCAGTTCATTCACATTGGACGTCAGGACGTCTGTATTTTCTTAACCAACCTCTGAAACCATCCAGGATTTACTGAACAACATGTCGGCTTTGCAGTATTTACATGATGCAGACTTGTACTTCATCAGAAGAACTTTAAATTGTTTATGTGACATAATGTTCCTGTTATATTTTAAAATAGAACACGCCATGATTTACTAGCAAGCGAGGTAATTGACCACTAATATTGCTAAAACTTTTGAATATCATCACATTTCTGAAATACTCACATGAAAGAATTAAACAAAAAATGTATGAACAACATATTCTTTGCCACAAACATGTTGAAGGAAAGTCTATCAGAGTTTTTAAATTGGAACTTACTTAATGCTTTTAAACCAGGATTACCATGATACAAGGAAAAGGAGTGATGTTAGAGAATTTGAGATCCTTGCTGGAGAGAAGACCAGTTGTTATATTGATCTTCATAGTGAGATTACACATGCACAACAGCAGAGATGTCTTGGTACAATTGCCCAGGGCCTTGGTGAAACCACACTTGGAGTATTGTGTGCTGTTTTATGTCCTTATCTAAAAAAGAATACTATGGCTCTGGAGTGAATGCAGTGAAGATTTGCCAGACTGATTCCTGGGAAGGCAGGACTGACGTAGGAGCAGAGACCGGATTGATTAGGACTATATTCACTGGAATTTCGAAGAATTGTTGGGGTGGGGATAGGGGGATGAAATCTCATAGAAACCTATAAAATTCTAACCGGACTAGTCATGTCATGTGCAGGAAGGAAATTCCTGATGACTGGAGAGACCATAACCAGGGGGTTACAATCTAAGGGTATCAGGGAGACTATTTAGGAAGAGATGAGTAATTTCTTCAGCCAGAGAGTGTGAACCTGTGGAGTTCTCTGCCAAAGAAAGGTGTTGAGACCAAAACATTGAATGTCTTCTGGTGTCATCATGTTTCCTCCCCCCCCCCCCCCCGCCCCCAGCCCCCAGCCCAAATGTTCAGACACACTAGAGTTTTACTCCTTCATCTTTATTCCAGGCCCTGGAGGTAGGTAGAGTGATAGTCCATATGCATAGAGACATGAATTCACAGCTTTCTCTGAAACAGCAGTTTCTCAATGAATTATATGGTCATTTTATAGAGAGGACCATCCAGATGAGGCAACATATGTATTGATTGGGTGACCGTTACAATCAGCAAGTGTCAACTGTATAAATTAAGCTATCTGCTGTTACACAATGAATAACTGGCTTCACATAATGAATACTTTTCACCTTGTTAAACTGACCTCGCTTACTGAATGCTTCCAATATTGTTAAATGGCTCTACATAATAACTGTTTTTCAACTTGTTAACCCATTACCCTTGCCTCCAGCACCACATTGTTAACTGTAGGTTCTTATCTGATCTGAGTCATGCTCAGCTGAACCTCTTGTTTCATGAAACTCAGGACTTAGCTCTTTCTTTCCCTGCCTGCTTATACCCTATACACATTCTCACTAGAAATAACTAGATATAATTCTTAGTGCTAAAGGGATAATCTGGAACAAGGAAAAAGCAGGAAAAGGATACTGAATTGGATGATCAGCCACTATCATATTGAATGATTGAACAGGTTCAAAGGGCTGAATGGTCTGCTCCTGCTCCTATTATCTATGTTTCAATGTTGTATGGCTGAGGATTTTAAAGTAACAAGGTTTACCAATATAAGTAAGTAAAGGCTATTTATATTAGTAAGAGACATCAGAGTTGGACATGCGCTTAAGCTGGAAAGTAGTTTCATGTAATGTGTAAGGAAGCATAATCCTGTGCCCTTCTGCCTCCTGCTCTCCCTATTTCTTGCAACAGTAGTAGTAGAGGGAAATAGTTCAAATTTCAAGAATATCAACTTCTCTGATGCACTATTTCCATTATGCAATTTCTGTCATGCTTGAAAGCTATTTATACATTATAGTTGCTACTAAATCCTACCCACTTGATTACCAAGACAGCTGACACTGTTGTTATTATCTGTTTCGACCCTCTAAAATCAGAGCTATAGCCAACAGTTTCCTTGTATTGCTCCTCTCACCATGAGACATTTGGATGAAGCCCCTATTTTTCAAAGATAGTGTTAAGTCCTTCCGTGCTTAAAGCAGCTGCTGTTTCTGCCATAATCCAGTCCACTATTGCTTCCACCCACTCTGCTCCAATTTCCCTCCCAGAGAAAAATAATGAGAACAAAAGAATGTTGCAATGGGAGGTGATTTCACTGTCACAGCAAGTGATGGTATCATTAACTGAGAGACACTTACGGGAGAAAATAAAGGGACAGGGGAACTTGTCTCTGAGGTTCATAGATTGCTCCATCACTTCTACCATCTTACCTGTGAATGCACCCACCATTTCTGGGATTGCTGAACATTTACAACTTTGACTTTAAAGAGTATCCATTGATATTCAATTTGAAGTTCATGTCCTCACAAAGTAGTGCATCATCTAACAGACTGTGAGAAAGATGACACCATGACACATCACATTCCAGTGTAAAGGTACTCGCGGTCACCTTTGTTAGCTGTTTGTTCGTCGTAACAGCGGCAGTAAACATTGTAATGGTGATCACAGAACCCAGACTCTGTAAGTCTGAGATCTTATAGCAGTGGAAATATTGAGTATTTTCCCCAGAAGCAATATCATATACACCAGGTATCTTGGTGCAGTTCTTCTCAAACTATTTTCCATTGTCAGCCTGTTTTGATAATTGAAAATTAACACGACCTCAGATGACATCAAAAGTAATGGTAAAATGGCAATTACAATTCAATAATTAAATATTACATATTAAATATAAACATACAGTATGTCAGATACATATGAAATCTATTTTATCATATTTTAAGTCCAGTGAATATATAACTACTTCTAATGTGACACAGTGCACACACATTGCAATACAGTCTCAAAGTGTGCCTCTGCTTTAATATGGCACAAATCAATCTGTGAATAATCTTAATGAATTCTGTGATTCAGTCACTCAATTAAAGAATTTCCATTCTGTTCATTTCATTTTCCAAATATGTGATAAAAGCAAAAAGATGAAATTTTGTTTTCATCTCAGAAAAAACAATGAATTTTTTGTTTGCAATTCATTGCAAATGCAAGCAATTGAAGTTTTAGTTATCAAAGCTGCAATCCTTGCTCTTGATAGCCAGTGCAGCTTGATGTGAAATAACAAGATATCATGATCAGTCTCTGTGTCTTTGTACAGTTTTTGTTAACAAACATGAATTAAGTGGGGGCGGTTTAATGTAGTTCACAACTGTTGTGACCTTTTGCAATACTTCATCAAGCTCTGTGCTTAGTTCATTACTTGCTAGTTGTTCTCTAGTGTGAATCATGTGTGTGAGGCAGAAAGTCCAAGCAGCAGATGGAAGAAATCTGTTCACTGAGACATACCCTAACCCTGACTTGTGGCCTAGTATAGGTACTGCACCATCAGTACGAAATCTAATCATGTGATCCCAAGGAATTTATTTTTTGACCATCATGAATCCCGTAACAGAATGAATATTCATTGTGCCATTTCATGGTCAGAACAGAAAGTCTTCAATGATACTATTCTCCCATATTTTGCACAAATGTTGGTGACAAAGCAGTTTGAAGAATGAAAGTAGCTGTGCGATTCAAGTGCATTATAGTGTGGGTTCCTGATCAGCTGTCATTGCATCTATTTTTTGCTTAGTGGTTTTGGTTGAGAGATGTACAGCTTTAAACTTGTCCCTGCCACAGCAGACATTATTTATCTGATTCAAAAAGTGTACTGCTGGAAAAGTACAGCAGGTCAGGCAACATCCAAGGAGCAGGAGAGTCGATGTTTCGGGCATAAGCCTTTCATCAGGAGTGTGTGTGGGGTGGGGGGGTGGTAGTCAAGGGGGCTGAGAGATAAATAGGAGGGTGGAGGTGGGGCTAGGAGGGAAGTAGCTGGGAAGGTAATAGGTAGGTAAAGGACGGGTGTGATGGTGATAGGGTAGAGCAGATAGGTGGGAAGGAAGCTGGACAGGTATGACAGACCAAGAGGGCAGTGCTGAGTTGGAGGGTTGGATCTGGGATAAGGTGGGAGGAGGAGAGATGAGGAAATTGTTGAGATTGATATTGATGCCATGTGGTTGGAGGGCCCGAAGACCGAAGATGGTGTTCTTCTTCCAGCTGTCGGGTGTCTAGGAATTGGCAGTGGAGGAGGCCCAGGACTTGCGTGTCCTTGGCAGAGTGGGAGTGGGAGGGAGAGTTGAAGTGGTCGGCCATGGGGCAGTGAGATTCTGTTGTGTGTATCCCAGAGATATTCTTTGAAACGTTCCGAAGTTGAGTCCTGTTTCTCCAGTGTAGAGTAGACCACATTGAGAGTAAAGGACATAGTAGATGAGGTGTTTGGATGTGCAGGAAAATCTCTGCTAGATATGGAAGGACCCTTTGGGGCATTGGTTGGGGGTGAGGGGGAAGGTGTTACCTCGTACAGTGTTAAGGGAAGATGCTGGATGTGGATGGTGAGTTGGTAGGGGTGTGGACCTCACGATGGAGTTGTGGAGGGAATAGTCCTGTGCAATGCTAATAGGGGTGGGGACCAAGATATATCTCTGGTGGGGTCTGACTGTGAGTGGCGGAAATGGTGCAGGCTAATGCGCTGTAACCGGAGATTGGTGGGTTGGAAGGTGAGGACCAGGAGTGTACTATCCATGTTGCAGTTGGAGGGGTGGGGTTCAAGGGCGGAGGTGCGGGAAGTAGAGAAGACTCACTGGACAGCATTGTTGACCATGTGGAAGGGTAAATTGCGATCCTTGAAGCTGGAGGCCATCTGTGATGTCCTGGAGTGGAATTCCACCTACTCAGAGCATATACAGCGGAGGTAGAGGAATTGGGAGTAAGGGATAGTATTTTTACAGGAGGAAGGTTGTGAGGAAGTGTAGTCCAGGTAGCTCTGAGAATCAGTGGGTTTGAAGTAGATGTCTGTGTTGAGCCAGTCACCGGAAATGAAGGTGGCGAGGTTCAGGAAGGGGAGGGAGGTGTCCGAGATGGTCCAGGTGAACTTGTGGTCAGGTTGGAAAGTGTTGGTAAAATTGACAAACTGTTCAAACTCCTCATGGGAGCACGAGGTGACACCGATACGGTTATCGGAAAAGGTGGGGAATGGTGCCAGTATAACTGTGGAAGATGGACTGTTCCACGTACCTGACGAAGAGACAGGCATAGCTGGGGTCCACGTGGGTGTCCATGGCTACCCCTTTGGTCTGGAGGAAGTGGGAGGATTCGAAGGAGAAATTGTTGAGGGTGAGGACCAGTTCAACCAATTGAATAAGTGATGGTGGAAGGGTACTAGTTGGGTTGGTGGGAAAGGAAGATGGGGGAGATTTTTGGGGAGACAGGATGCCAACTTGCAGAATGTTTCAGAGAACATCTCTGGGACGCGTGCACCAAACAACCCCACCGCCCTGTGGCTGACCACTTCAACTCCTCCTTCCCACTCCGCCAAGGACATGCAACTCCTGGGCCGCCTCCAGCCATAAAATGGCTAGGATTTGGCGGTGGAGGAAGAGCACCTCATCTTTCGCCTTGGCACCATCCACCCACATGGCATCAATGTCAATTTTACCAGTTTCCTCATCTCTCTTTCCCCCCCCCCCCCCCCCCACCCCAACCTTATTCCAGGTTCAACCCTCCAACTCAGCACCACCCTCTTGAATTGTCATACTGTCCATCTTCCCACCTATCTGCTCCATCCTGCGCTCCAACCTATCACCATCACTCCCCACCTTCATCTCCCTATCGCATTCCTCGCTACCTTCCCCCAGCCCTACATCCCTCCCATTTATCTGTCAGCCATCTTGAGACCACCCCACATTGCTGATGAAGGGTTTATGCCCAAAATGTTTACTCCTGCTCCTCAGATACTGCTTGACCTGCTGTGCTTTTCCATATATACACTTTTTGATTCTGATCTCCAGCATTTGCAGTTCTTGCTTTCTCCCTTTGTTTACCTGATGGCAGTAGGTAAGACCAAGTTTCCACAATCATGTGAGATGTCTTTGGTAATGAAATTCCAGAGTTCACACTAAAAGACAATTTTGGAGCGTGTTTAGAAATGGTTGTGGCCTCCTTAGACTGAACTGGCTGCTGCAAGAGCGTCTTTTTGGACATTGGGACAATGGTTGCATTTTCCCAAACTAAACTTTACAAATGATCTTGAAGGGGAATTGGATAGTTTTGTTTGAAATTTGAGAAACCACATCTGAATGCAACATCTCATTGATCCATCTAGGCTAACCTAGATGACTTCAAGCCTATCAAGTACAATAATATACACCTCCTACTTCACATAAAGACCATGTAATCCTCTGAGAGAGGTAAAAAATGTTTCAAAAAATTCTCACTTATCTATTTAGGCACTTGAAATTAGATGAGAAGACAATTTTGCTTATATAAGACCATAAGACATAGGAGTGGAGTTAAGGCCATTCTGCCCATCGAGTCCACTCCACCATTCAATCATGGCTGATGGGCATTTCAATTCTATTTACCCGTATTCTCCTCGTAGCCCTTAAATTCTTGATGTCACAAGGAATTATCAATCTCTGCCTTGAAGACGTTTAGCGTCCCGGCCTCCACTGCACTCTGCGGCAGTGAATTCCACAGGCCCACCACTCTCTGGCTGGAGAAATGTCTCCGCATTTCTGTTCCGAATTCACCTCCTCTAATTCTAAGGCTATGTCCACGGGTCCTAGTCTACTCACCTAACAGAAACAATTTCCTAGCATACACCCTTTCCAAGCCATATTTAATGTTAGCACTTTTTGTACCAGGTTATTTCTATCCCACTATGAAGACAGTTGAGCTCTTGCTTGAACACATTTAGTGAATAAATCTGCTGGAAGGGTCAAAAGCTTGTTCCACAGTACCAGTTCTTAGTGGGAAAAGAACTATCTCCTAATATTTAAGTTTTTATTAACCTGAGACTGATCTGTTGTCCTCCCTGATCTAATTAGTTAAAACTGCTGTGGACATTTAAACTTGTTCATTTATTTGCATTTTTAACCATTTTAAATTGGACCATCTATACAGTGGGAAAAAAAAAGTTATTTCTCTGGAGAGATAGGTTGGGGGAGGGAAATAAAAGGAAACTGAGGGGAATCTATATCTAAAATCAAAATTTAAATCTTGAAAATTGCAGCTAGTCAGCCAAGTTGTGGTGTCCTGCCCCAGATAAATGTGGAATATTAGCAGCGGGAAGGACATGCAGCTGTAAAACTATCTACTAAATCCAGATAAAAACATGATTGACATCAAGATGATCCATCAGCTTTGTCGTGACACCATACAACATTGGAAAGCTAGAGGAGGAGAAAGGAGATGATGCAGAGAAGTCACATCTCTGGGGAGAAATGTGATTAATGGGACTAATTTTAACGCTGCAAATGGATGGGTTTCGAATGGGTTAAAACTGGGCCACTTGATATTTCAGATTGATTACCTTTTTGAAAGTATGAGGAATTTTAAGTTTTAAGCAAGTACAGAGGAAAGGAAGTTGGATGGTCAGGAGGCATTGATAGATGAAGATTAAGATTAGATTAGATTACTTAGTGTGGAAACAGGCCCTTCGGGCCAACAAGTCCACACCGACCCTCCGAAGAGTAACCCATTCCCCTACATTTACCCCATTCACCTAATACTACAGGCAATTTAGCATAGCCAGTTCACCTAGCCTGCACATCTTTGGACTGTGGGAGGAAACCGGAGCACCCGGAGGAAACCCACGCAGACTTGGGGAGAATGTGCAAACTCCACACAGAAGTAGAAGTGTCTGTGATAGGACAAAATGCAGCAATGATTATATGACAAACTTGTATCTGCCAGAGTGGTTTTGTAATTTAGGAACTCTCTTACAGATTATTCAATTTTGGACTTTTAAATGATGCAAAAATGTTGATGCCATCTGTGGAATGAGCTTTTTTATTTCTAACTATAATAAGGCACCACCCTAATGGTGAGTATCCAATACAGTGCCATTATAGGCAAATGAATTCCAGTCTTATGTAAGTTATTTTGTCCTCATTTGGGATATTTTCATGTTAGGATCCAAATGGTTGTTGGAAGGTTGCGGTGTTACTGATTGTTGATACTGATTATCGAATGTGGTAATGTTTATAGAAAAATAACACTCAAGTGGAGAAATCTAGTTACGATGGACTGCAAGCTTGCATTGGTTTCAAAAGTCAAATTGTAATTTCTGGAAAAAAAAAGACTTGAGATGTGTTTACATATTTAATGCTGAGTATGTGCAAATATTAATGTTTCATGATTACATTTCAAAGAATTGAAAGCGAAAATAACTTAAAGCAAAATGCTGTGTAAGCCGATTGGTTTCTAGCTGTTTATGATCTCAGCTGAGCACAACAATAGTCCATACAGAAAGCTGAGTAATTTGCTGATTGTATGTGACTAATGTTAGTTGATGAACTTTGGAAGAAGGAACAAGACGAGGGAGTATTCAATGAATGGTGAGACATCAGAGGAACGAAGGGATCATGGGCTGCCTGTCCACAGGTCCCTTAAGATGGCAGGACAGGTTAATACAGTAGTTAAGAGGGGTTGCTTGCCTTCATCAGTCATGGCATTGAATGTATGAGCAGAAAGGTTATATTGGAACTGTGCAGAAATTTGGTGAGATCACAGTTGGAGTATGGTGTGCGGTTCTGGTCACCCACACTACAGGAAGGATGTGATTACGCCAGAGGCAGTGCAAAAGAGATTTATAGGATGTTGCCTGGGATGGAGCAGTTCAGCTGTGAAGAAGGTTTGAATAAGTTTGAGTTTGTTTCTTTTGGAGCAGAGAAGGTTGAGTGGCGACATGATAGACAAGTGTAAGATTATGAGGAGCATGGACAGTTTGAATAGAAAGCAGGTGTTCCCCTTAAGAGTTAGAGTGAAAGGCAGGAGGTTTAGAGGGGATTTGAGGAAAAACGTTTTCATCCAGACAGTGGTGAATATCTGGAATGCACTGCCTGGGATGGTGGTTGAGAGAGACAAAAAAAAAGCACTGCAGATGCTGGAATTCAAGCTAGACAAGCAAAAGGCTGGAAGAACACAACAAGCCAGGCAGCATCGCGAGTTGGAGAAGTCAAGACCGGAAGAAGGTTTACACCGGAAACATTGACTTCTCCACCTCCTGATGCTGCCTGGCTTGCTGTCTTCTTCCAGGTAGTTGTCGGAAAATTCAGCCCAATGGATCAGAGGCCACAAATGAAGATCGTGGAGAAATTGACCAGGCCGACACAACTAATTCTCTGCACAGATTGCTAGAATGCTCTTCCCCAAACAGAGGGTGCAGGCATGCTTTATATGGGTTCAACACAAAGGTGAGAATTGTAAAGCAGTTGCAGTACAATGGTGAAAACTGTAAAGCAATTAAAACAAGAATAAACTGAATGGAAGTGAATCAAGTGTCTGGCAGGAGCAAGTCATTTGGAATTGACACAGGAGATTCCAGGCATCTCCGTGAGTGGGTGAGAATGTCTTCCAGAGGATTCTTCATTGTATTTCCCGTCCGTGCGAATATGTGTAAATGTGCCTTCTCCTGGCATTCAGGTGTGTCCATCGAGTTCCTTCTGCGAGGGAAGTCTTCTGTGGTCCCTCGGTCTGCCTTTTGTTTAAGCGGTATTGGTTTCAATGGCAAATGGGGCTGCTGTTAGAGTATTGGGATCGCAGTGCTAATCAGGCTGGGAGCTTATTGTTTGGGAAGTGCATTCTCTGTCAAGATTAAAGTGGTGCTGGAAAAGCACAGCAGGTCAGGAACAGGAAGAATCAACTTTTCAGGTGAAAGCCCTTAATCAGGGCTTGAAATTGACTCTAATCTCCAGCATCTGCAGTACCCACTTCTGCCAAGTGCAATATCTGGTCTGGGAATAGCTTGGCCATGTCTGGTTTGTTTGTTAGTCTGTTTGGCCAAGACTGGGGCATTGTGGGTGCATTCTATATGTATTGGCAGTCTTGATTTCTGTGTTTGGCAGGCCAACGTTTGTGTTTATGTGGCCATGCTGTGGGTGGGCAGGGTGGCAGATCAATTTCCCACAATACCCCCTTTTCAATTGTCCCTTAAAGTAGGGTAATGTAGCCAGATCTGGTTGGGGGGGGTGGGGGGGGTGGTGTGGAAATGTTGTCAGGTGGTGGGGGTTTGGTGTCAGATAGGTACTCGTTGGTGTCTGAATCTGACAGGGGAGATTGTGTCTGGATTGGGGATGTCACTTCAGCGGACTTGTATTAGCAGGGTGGTGAGGGGGACAGGGGGTAACAATGCTGTGCACACCCTGGAGTACACACACGGAGGGCCATGACCAGGACTATGATACCCACAAGAATGGCAATAAGGGATATCAGACCCTGTAGCAGAGCTGTGCCCCATGAGGTGAGCCAGGAGGTTGCCCAGCTCCACAAGTCCCAGTGGGACTCTCGTCCATGTAGGGCAGCAGCAGCCTGTCAGATGTGGTACATCATGTGCGTTATATTTTCGCTGGGGTCAGGGATGTAGGTACAGCAGTCCACTCCAGTAAGAGCACAAGTGCCCCCGTTTTCAGCCAGCCAGTAGTTCAGGGCCTTTCTATTTTGTAGGGCAACAGTGCAAATGGTGACAACCTCTGCATTCAGCTGGGCAAGTACTTCAACTGTGGCATTCACTATCTCCTCTAGTGTGGTGGCCAGCTGATGTGCCTCTATGTCCAGGCTCAGGGTTGTGTAAGTGGGCACAAATAGGGAGAGTACCTCATCCAGGGCAGTGAGGGCACGTTTGCTGCAGGTGGTAAGCTTCCGGAAGGGAGAGGACTGGGAGTGGTAAATGAGTGGTACCACATACCCAATGAAACAGCACCCAGCCCATGACACGGCAGCCAGGAGTATGGCTTTTGCCTGCAGACAAAATAGTTCTGTTGTATGGTTTTTGGTGATGGGTTTGGATTCCTGTCCAGATGGTCGTGAAAGTGGAATTGTGGGCAGACTCGTTGGGGGCAAGTAAATTCAGGATGCTGCCCTCTACTGCAGACCGGCGTGCTGCGGGGGTTAGGAGCAGTGAGCTGGTGCACTGGCTCCAGTCAACCTCCCATATGGATGGCTGGCCTCTTGTCAGGCAGGTGTTTCCCATGGGCAGGCCCTGTCAGGTGGTGTCAGCGATGGTCAAGGCTGGGGGTTCGTGTGAGAGGTTCTAGGTTGAGTAGAACCATCCTGTGAGTTTGTCTAGGCGGTACCCTGCGGATTTCCAGTGATCTGGGCTATTAGTTATGTGAATGGCTGGTCTGGTTGGCAGGCTGAGCGTTGTGACCTCAGGGGACCTGTCCGGATCCAGCCACTATTCTGCCATCCCTGCAATGTTAAAAGGGACTCCGGCTAGGGGAATCCCCCTCGTGGAAATGGGCAGGGACGCAGGCACAAAGCCAGCAGCTGGTCTGGTTCGCCCTCTGGGCATACCCTTGAGTCATGTGATGGAAACTGTTCGCCCGCAGTTCGCGGCGGATTGAGTGCCCCACACTGTGTTCCCCGTTCCCAATCCACGGCGATGTGCAGGTCAGACAGAGGGTGATGATCCCAATGGCTGCGGCGAGCAGCTGGATCCCTCTGCGGTGTCTGGAGCTGCATCCTGTCCAGCTCAGTTGTCCTTCTGCAAAGGTGGAGCCCTCTTGCACCAAGTCACGTGCGTCCATTCTGGTCTCCCTTGGAGCTTGACAGCTGTCCTAGTTGTGAGCAAGATCAGATATGGTCCTTTCCACCTCAGGGGAGAGAATCTTTCGGCAGTGACTGTGTCATTACATAGCCCCCAGGTTTAAATGGTTGAAGTGGTTCCTGCTGTGGTGTGGGCAGCGCAGCTTTTACCAAATCATGGTTTAAAGTGATCCTTCTAAGGGCTTGAATGTAATCTAAGAGAACCTCTTATGTTAAGAGCAGTACTGTGTCAGTGGGTAGTGTTGGGGGTCTGGTGGCTGTGGGCATTGACTGTCCCATTAGAACCTCAAAGGGAGTAAGCCCCATTGTACAGTTTACCTGTCCTCTTAGTGTGTACAGTACCAATGGTAGGGTGTCTGGCCAAGTCAGTCAGTCCTGTGTCCTGAGTGATTTTAGTGAGGGTAGGTTTGAGGGTGCCGTTCATTCTTTCCACCATTCCCGATGACTGGGGCTGGTTGGGGATGTGTCTCCAGGGTATTGCTAGGGCTTCACTGATGGCAGTAATGACTTTGCAGTGTCTGTCTTGGAATAACATCCCGCAGGAGACACTTTACCACTGTTCAGGTGAAATTTTTTTTTTTTGGGGAATGCCTCTACCCATTTAGAAAACATGTCTTCAATAACTAAGACATATTTGTATCCCTGTTTCTGAGGCATGTGGGCAAAATCAATCTGCAGGTGGGTGAATGGCCCCTCAGGAGCTGGTAAGTGGTCATATTTGGCCCCAGGCTTCCCTGCATTGTTCTGTAGCACGGTTATGGTTAAACATAGTCAACAGTTCGGCTGCTGAGGGTCTGATTCCCGGGGTCCACTCACGAAACATTCGCAGTCACTTTCTGCTCCTGACTGGGTCTTTGCACAGACCAGGCTCTGAGAGACCCAGGGGAGGGGGAAGGGAAGGTGGGGTGTGACCTGGGTGTGTGTGAGTGACCCCAGAAGGTGGGGGTGTGTGCACTGTGACAGCAGGGCTTGGGCAGCTGCAGTGAATCCCGGTGCGTGCCAGGAATGGCTGACAACATGTATCATACCTCTCTTGCCTGTGTGCCCAATTCCGTGTGCCGCCAGTGCCAGTAAGTGTAAGTGGGCTTTCGGGCAGATGATGCAGCCATCAAAGTGGGTAAGAACCTGTAGGGAGTATAGTCTCAGTGCAGGCCCAAGTGGCCCTCTCTTCTGGTGGGGCAGCTTGCTGAGCTTCTCGGACTGCATCGAGAGGGTCAGGGGACTCTGGAGGTTTTGCCACCCTGGAGGTCTGCAGGACATTAGTGGCGGGGTGTAGTGCAGCTTCCCGGGTGCTGCATCGGCTGAGGCATTTCCTTGGGTGATGCGATCAGTGGCAGAGGTATGGCTGGCACATTTTATAATCACTATAGTGGAGGGTAGCAGGACTGCTTCCAGGAGGTTGGTGATGAGTGCAGCATGTTGGAGTGATCTCCCTGCCGAGTTGATGAACCCCCTCTGCTTCCATATTGTGCCAAAGTCGTGAACGACTCCAAAGGCATACCTGGAGTCTGTGTAGATGTTGGCTATGCTATCCTTTGTCAGATTGCAGGCTCTGGTGAGACCAAAGAGCTCTGCAGCCTGTGCGGACATCCTGTCTGGTAATGCAGCTGATTCGAGGGTGGCAAAGGAGTGCAGATGGCATTTCCTGCTAATGCACCTTGGTCTGATGGCTGAATGGAAGAGCCATCAGTGAAAAGTATGAGGTCAGGGTTTTCTAGTGGTGTCTCGGACAGGTCAGGACGATGGGTAACAACCTGCTGAATCCGGTCTAAAGAATCATGGTTGTCCACAGCATCGTGCTGGGTGAGCTGGAGTAGAGTGGCAGGGTTCAAGGTTGGGGCGCGCTGTAGGGAGAGTTTTGCCTTAGATAGCAAAGTGACCTCGTAGCCAGTTCTGAGTTGCAGTAAAATGTTGGGTTGCTGCCGAATTTAGCAGCAGGGAGGCCAAACGTGGGACCAAAACAATACACGGGTGACCCAGCATTATGAGGGTGGCCTTTTCCACTGTTACTGTGGCTGTTGCCATCGCCCGCAAACCTTCCAGCATTCTCCTCCCAACAGGTTAGAAATGTACAGAAAGAAAGGAAACAGGGCAATGGAAATCCCCATGAAGCTACGTTAAAATGCCGGACACTAATCCTTCTGACTCGGTTAGATAAAGATAGAAGAGCTGTGAGTAATCTGGGACTCTGAGAGCAGGACCAGGGATGAGTTGTTGCTTCAGTTCAGTGAATGCCCGTTCTATTTCAGATGTCCACTTCACTTTGGCTGGCTGTTTAGGGGAAGCTGCCTCCTGCAGGGGTGCATCAATGACACGGTGATCAGGGATCCAGTACCTGCAGTAGTTTACCATCCCCAGAAAAGCTTGCAGCTGTGTCCTCGTGGCAGCTGGGGGAAGTTGGGTGATGGCTGCCACCCCTCCTTGGACAGTGCTCTGAAGGCCATGGGAAAGGTCGTACCCCAGGTATTGGGCTTTTTGCTGACAGAGCTGCATTTTCTTGATAGACACCCTGTGCCAGACATGGAGCAAGGCCACCATATCCTGCATGCATGCAGCAGCGGAGGTGGAAGCTAATAGCAGGTCATCCGCATACTGGGTGCTGTGGCATGGCGGGTGGAGGGTGGACAGGGTGCGGTGTACTGCAGCGGCATAAACTGTGTGGCTCTCCGTATACCTTTAGGGAAGCTGGGTCTATGTATATTGGCAGCCATCCTATGTAAAAACAAAAAGGTATTGGCTCTCAGGGGACAAATTAATGGAGAAGAAAGCTGAGCATACGTCGATTACAGAGAAGCAGGTGGCGGAGGTGGGGATACTGGTCAGGATAGCATTTGTATCTGGGACTACTAGGGAACAGTGAATAACAATAACGTTGACAGCCCTAAGACCTTGCACAAAATGCCATTTTCGTGGTCTCTTGGGCTTTGGTTTAGATCAGATGGGCATGTTGCACAGGCTGGTTGTGGGCACTAGGATTCCCTGTTTCAGAAGCGAGTCAGTAACTGGTTTGATCCCCTCTATTTATGGCTCCCTGTCTGAGTGTAACTGTATGTGGTGGTGCAGACAATACCTGGCCTGCTTGGTTCAAGTGCTGTGCCCGCAGTGATTATGGGAAATCGGTTAATAAGAGGGGGCTCTCGTAGGAGGGGGCAGTGCCTGAGCTCTATTTAGTGTGAGTAGCTTGTAGTAATGTGGGAGTGCAGCGTGCACACAGCTCATCCTGTCCAATCTGTGCAATCTCTACTAAGGGGTCTGTGTCTTGACCAAGGGGTGTAAAATGTAATGGTGGCTGCACAAGCCGCGCTATCGTGGTTGCTAGATCTTTAGGGAGCCACGGGTTTTTAATTATAGGGGGTATGTGTGGAACCACTGTTGGGTCTTTGCAGGTTAGGGTAAGCTGCTCTGCTGCAACACCCTCTGGTCTGATTAAAGTACCTGCCAGTGATTGTTAGTGGGGAGGTGAGTTCGAGATGTGAGTCTGCGAGTGCAGCATATGGTGATGCCAGTTCCTCTGGGCTGGAAGCTGTGTTGTGAAACTGACAGACAAAGCAGCTTGTCAATATCGCCCACTGGAGGAAGGATAATGTAGGGGATGAATGGGTGGTTCTTGACAGGAGAGGAGAGAGTCAAGGAGGGCGCAGGTAGGTACTGACAGGCATAGCAGGAGTTTGACTAGTCGGAGGGCCCGGGGATGCGGGAGATGGCTGCCAGCACCATAGAATAGTGTACTTTCGGCATCTCGAGTGTGAGTCCTTGAGGGGAACAGTGGAAGTTGGCACTTTTTTTTTCTCTCTCGATGTAGGGCATTCCCCTTCAAGGAGGAGAGTCCTTGCACATGCATCTCTCCGTTTATTTTTTTTTCTTTTTTTTACTGCCCTTGATATTCATCTTTTTAAAAAATAACTTAATCCCCACACTACCACCTAACTGCGGTAGTGCTTAGATTTTCCCCAGCACCCATGGTGTGTGTGTGTGTGTGTGTGTGTGTGTGTGTGCAGGTGTGAGACACAGTGAGAGACACAAGGTGTATGAATCTTTATTTGATTTCCACCACCAGGCAGAGAGGAAAACACCCGAGTGGCCAGTGACAAGCACTGCCCTTCACATCAAAGGGCAATGCTGTGTGATCAAAACAGTGAAGGGGAGGGTAGGGACTAAATCAAAATAGAGTTGGAGGGGGAAATAATGCACTCCACTCCCTGCGGCGCTCACCTCTCCCTGAACAACTCCAGGGTGTTGGTGGACACCACGTGCTTCTTCTCCAAGGACACCCGGGCTCTAACGTAACTCCGGAAGAGGGGCAGGCAGTCGGCCCTAACGACCCCCTCCACGGCCCACTGCCTGGACCTGTTTATGGCCAGTTTGGCCAGGCCCAGGAGCAGACCCACGAGGAGGTCTTCAGACCTGCCCTCCCTCCTCCGTACTGGGTGCCCGAAGATCAGGAGCGTGGGACTGAAGTGCAACCAAAAACAGAGGAGGAGGTTTTTCAGAAAATCAAAAAGGGAGTGCAAACGCCCACACCCAATATATACATGGTCCACGGACTCCACAGCGCCACAGAACAAGCAGTTGGGCTGGGAGTCCGTGAACCACTGCAATCTGCGGTTGCAGGGGACTGCTGCATGCAGCACCCTCCACCTCAGATCCCTGAGAGAAAGGGGGAGGACTCCCGCGTAGAGAGCCCTCCACTGGGGATCCCCACCGCCCGGTGGCAAATGGGCATGCCAAGGTGTGTCCAGATGGTGGATGAGGGAGAAGAGGTCGACGGTGTGTAGCAGCAGTCTATATAGGGCCCTCCTTTTTACCCCCTGGAAAGAAACAAAATTAAAATTCCGGAGGCGGCTCAGGTTGTGGGGCACAGGCTCCCGCGGGAAGTACGGGACCTTGGGGCCAATGTGAAATTCCATCCGGGCTGGGGTGAGTGCGGATGGGATCCCACCGCACACCTGAGCGTCCTCCAACTGGTGCACTACATCGGGTCCGAGCAACGCCGTTTTAAGGCGTCGGATGGCAGTGGCCACGTACCGGACGTCTACCGCTGCCCTGCTCGCTATGTCCTGTGGGGAAGCTGGCACGTAACTTGCACAGCGTCTGGCGACCCAGGAGGGCTACTGGGAGGCGGAGATGATGGCACCATCTGGGACTGTGGTTGGCCCTACATTGAACTGGGGGGGGGGGAGGGCAGTGGTGTGTTGCAGTGCCCGGTGGGGACTGGGGAGATCTGGGGGCATCTGGGTGACCCTGCCTAGCTCCTGACCTATACTCCCTAGCCCAAAGCCCTGTTGTCCTACAGTTCCAGCACTGCCCTCTTAGGCATCCCCTGGGCCGTTATGGTGGCCTATTGCCAGTTGGGCAATCTGAGGGAACATCCCTTTCTGGCTGGAAGTGGGAAACAGCTGGTTCCTGCCCAGGTTGTTCAATGTCATTAATGTGTTCCCCCCCCACACCATTCTGTTGTTTGTCAGATCGAGTTGTGTGATTTATATAGTTGGGCATAGGTCAGCAACATGCAGTTTACAAGGGTCTGTACCACAAGTTGTTCGTTTTCTAACAACAGGATGCGTGCTGAACAATCCCAGACTTTAAAACACGCTGTGAAGTCTGGTCGGGATTTGTCTGCTTTTTGCAGACATCGGGTTACAGCACCAAAGTCGCCATGCTGCCTGGCACTGGTTTTGATGGCCTCTTTTACAGTATTGTTCAGCCAGTGCTACTGATCCGGAGCGGAGTCTCAGGGTCAGAGATGGAATTCTGTGGAATGAACAGTTTCCCCAGTGGGATCTGTGTGCTCATTGCAGCAGGATCTGCACATCTTGGGGCAGGCAATTATACATGGGTGAAATTTGCACTAGCCAATTGTGGAATGGTATTGGCCTTTTTAAAGGGTCTGGGGCGTCCTACAGCATGGTCTGGAACTCTGCAAGGGTCCAGGCCTCGTCCACTGGAGTGGAGGTGATCATGATGCGAGGGAGTTGATGGTCTGTGCCCTGTTGGTTTTGGGCAGCAGTGACAGCTCCACTGTGAGTAACTAAGGTGTTTGTGGTGGGGCCTGGTGGCAGTTTTGAACCAGGCTGCTCTGTGTCCTGCTGCGAGCCCTCCTAGGGCTGGGTGGGGATGAATGCAGCCACCTCTAGCGGCAGGTCTGATTCTCAAGGTGGTGGGGGCAGTTTGGGGTACTGCGGGGCATGGGGCGGTGGGGGCTGTGAATGGGGATTGTGAGAGGTCTGTTTTAGGAGGGCTCTGGTAGCGATCTTTCACTTTAGGGGGCTAGTGCCGCTTCACAACTTCCTTTCATTTTCCCAGACACTGCAGCACATTGGCAGTTTCCCAGGAGGGGGGTCTCCATTCCCTCCCGCAAAAACCGTGGTCCAGTGGTCATTTTTTTCCAAATTTGAATGACCCCCCTCCCAATATGGCCAATTTCCATGGGACCAGGTGTACAGGTCCCCAGTGAAGGGGATGGCGTATTGGCTGTCCCCTGTTTCCTTAAGCACTGGGGACCCAGGTTTTAGAAGAGCATCTCCTACCTTTGTCTTGAAGGCAACGTATTTACCGTGCCTCTTAATTATCTTTTTGTCCACAGTTGGCGACCTCATACAGCTGGGGCATCGACATGCCCGGGGGGTGGCACTCCCTGGCAGAGAGTGGACATTCACGTTTCCATGCTGTAAAACAGCGTCTGGAGTTGAGCTGGCAGGCTTTCCAGGAATTCAGCGAAGGCACCAGCCTCCAGACAGCCCAGCTGTCAGTCACTGTTCGTTAAATAAACAATCAAGCGCGGGACAAGTTAATTTCTGACTGCGATGTAAACAACCGCTTGGCTGCCGGGTTAGCGGAGTCTACAAGCACAAGACAGAGGAACACTCGCCAAACCATCCAGGCATGCCATGACAGACCACAGACAAACACTTGCAAACCAGAAAGCAAACATTTGAAAACCACAAGACAGACAAACGGATCAGCAGCTGCTGCCTTTATCAATTTCCCCAATCTTTAGATCGTTTTAAGTGAGAATTTAGTGGGCGGTCTCCACTTCGATCTTGCCGGGAACGCTGCCGGTCCGTCTTTCCCCCTGGCTGGGTCAGGCGCACGGCTGCTCTCTGACTTAAGTCGGACCACGCGTCTGCCTAAATGGGCACAATTTGGGAGCTCACCGGCCTGCTGCGTTCGGGCAGGGAAACCAGCTCAGTGCCGAAATGCTACCCTAGTAGATCAGAATTGTAGCTACTACCCCCAGACGTCCCCTCCCTTTGTAGGTATGACCCGCTGGGGCAGAGCTCGTTGCTAGGTCCGAATTGAGCACAATTTTAAAAATGTCAGGTTCACTTACTCTGCTGATAGAAAGGGCCTGCCGACTGCGCCAAACAATGACACAGCACAGAGTCATAGAGATGTACAGCATGGAAACAGACCCTTCGGTCCAACCCATCCATGCCGACCAGACATCCCAACCCAACCTAGTCCCACCTGCCAGCACCCGGTGGGCGGCACGGTGGCACAGTGGTTAGCACTGTTGCCTCACAGCGCCAGAGACCCGGGTTCAATTCCCGCCTCAGGCGACTGACTGTGTGGAGTTTGCACGTTCTCCCCGTGTCTGCGTGGGTTTCCTCCGGGTGCTCCGGTTTCCTCCCACAGTCCAAAGATGTGCAGGTCAGGTGAATTGGCCATGCTAAATTGCCCGTAGTGTTAGGTAAGGGTAGATGTAGGGGTCTGGGTGGGTTGCGCTTCGGTGGGGCGGTGTGGACTTGTTGGACCTGTTTCCACACTGTAAGTAATCTAATTTAATATCCCTCCAAGCCCTTCCTATTCATATACCCTCTGCATGAAAAAGTTGCCCCTTAAGTCTCATTTATATCTTTCCCCTCTCACCCTAAACCTATGCTCTCTAGTTCTGGACTCTCTGACCCCAGGGAAAAGACTTTGTCTATTTATCCTATCATTTTGTAAATCTCAGCCTCCGACGCTCCATGGAAAACAGCCCAGCCTGTTCAGCCTCTCCCTGTATCTCAGATCCTCTAACCCTGGCAACGTCCTTATATATCTTTTCTGAACCCTTTCATGTTTCACAACATCTTTCCGATAGGAAGGAGACCAAAATTGCATGCAATATTCCAACAGTGGATTAACCAATGTCCTGTACAGCCACAACATGACCTCCCAACTCCTGTACTCAATACTCTGACCAATAAAGGAAAGCATATCAAATGCCTTCTTCACTATCCTTTTTACCTGCGACTCCACTTTCAAGGAGCTATGAACCTGCACTCCAAGGTCTCTTTGTTCAGCAACATTCCCTCAGACCTTACCCTTAAGTGTATAAGTCCTGCTAAGATTTGCTTTCGCAAAATGCAGCACCTCACATTTATCTGAATTAAACTCCATCTGCCACTTCTCAGCCCATTGGCTCATCTGGTCCAGATCCTGTTGTAATCTGAGGTAATCCTCTTCACTGTCCATTTCACCTCCAATTTTGGTGTCGCCTGCAAACTTACTAACAGTACCTCTTCTGCTCGCATCCAAAATATTTATGTAAATGACAAAAAGTAGAGGGCCCAGCATGGGAAGGATGTACTTCCCCAGAGGGTGCAGGCATGCTTTATAGGGGTACAACACAAAGGTGGGAATTGTAAAGCAGTTGCAGTACAATGGTGAAAACTGTAAAGCAATTAAAACAAGAATAAACTGAATGGAAGTGAATCAAGCGTCTGGCAGGAGCAATTTATTTATTTGACACAGGAGATTCCAGGCATCTCCATGAAGGGGTGAGAATGTCTTCTCGAGGATTCTTCTTTGTATTCCCCATCTGCACAAAAATGTGTAAACATGCCTTCTCCTGGCATTCAGGTGTGTCCATTGTGTTCCTCCTGCGAGCGATATCTTCCTTGGTCTGCCTCTTTATTTATGCGTTCCGGTTTCAATGGCAAATGAGGCTGCCTTTAGGGTATTGGAACCGCAGTGCTAATCAGGCTGGGAGCTTATTGTGAAGGCTGTTTGGGAAGTGTATTCTCTGGTCTGGGAATAGTTTGGCTATGTCCAGTTTGTTCGTTAGCCTGTTTGGCCAAGACTGGGGCGTTATAGGTGTGTTCTGTCTGTGTTGGCAAGCTTGATTTCTGTGTTTTTCATGTTGCCATGCTGTGGGTGGGCAGGGTGGCAGATCTTTTTCCCATAGTAGTTAAGGCAGGAAACTTCACAACAATTTTTTTTAAAAGTACTTGACGTGCCATAACATTTGAGGTTATGGGTCTAGTGTAGGAAAGTGGGACTAGTGTTAGGAGTAGTGTGCTTTTGGTGAAACAGAATTGATAGGCCAAAGGGTCTCTGCTGTATAATCGTATGCTTCTCAGTGAGCTTGGTTAGACATTTTGCACATTGTTTCCACTTCAGCCAAATCATTCTGCATAACATTTCTCTTGGATAATAATAAACAAGTTTCATAGTTCGGAATGAGTTGACATTTTTATATGCATTTAACTTAATATTTTGTAAAACTGACACAGAAAACACTTCTGAATTTAATGTGAATGAGTTTTTGAATATATACTTAACAGTGTATCACGTTTTAATTTAGAATGTTGCCAATGTGATTGTGTATAAAGTATTTCCATTTTGTCCTTTTCTTTTTGGGTCTCATTCTCACTGTT
Source organism: Chiloscyllium punctatum (assembly GCF_047496795.1). Lineage (NCBI taxonomy): Eukaryota > Metazoa > Chordata > Chondrichthyes > Orectolobiformes > Hemiscylliidae > Chiloscyllium > Chiloscyllium punctatum. Next base: position 73,826,978 of record NC_092748.1, read on the forward strand.
CAGAAGACTTATGTACAATGAATCATAGTTCAACAGATACTGTAAAAATAAATGTTGCAGTACTTGCAAACTGTAACTGATCTTATCTATGCTAATGTAGATAAAATTGCAGTCTTTAGTTGAATCCAAATATTTCTGGATACGTTGTAGAGTATTAATAAAAAGCATGCTGAGCTTAATCATATTTCTCAACAAAATATAAAGCAGTCATTTTGAACCAGATACTAATTTAATAATTTAATAAGTCTTTTAATGCTGAGATATATTTTACTGAACGGGCAGATAACTTTGGGAACAAGCTGTTATTGATGAAAAAGATTTAAATTAAAATTCCTTGCATGATAGTTTTTAACATTTATAAAGCAAGCTGGAAGTAAGGATTGCCTCAATAAGTTATCATTCTACTAATCCTGTCCCATTATAATGCAAGGATTTTAACAATAGAAAATAATGATTTTTTTCTAATTTTAAGTATCCATCTTGATAAATCTTTATAAATCCATCTTTATCCATCCTTCATTCATTCATACTTTTTTCTGCATTTTAATTCTTGTGTGACATCATGAATGCTTAAAGATTATTGTGTCAAGTATACTTTGCACATCTTCATTTAACATTGGCATGAATATATTTTAGTTTTATAGTTTCTATGAGAGGAATGACCCCATCACCCACCCCTGTTCACCCCGATCCTGCACAGTGAGAACAGAGTGACTGTATGTTTTAGAATAGACTGAAATACTCGCATCATACGCAAGTAGAAAGTCACAAATTTGCCATCTACCAGATCTGCTCAGATGTAGACTTCATTGCAATCCTGGTAAAAATGATGGTTAAAACAGCTCAATTCCACAGGTGGGGTAAGAACGACTGCCCTTGGCAGCAAACCAGCATTTGAATGAGTTCGCATCAAAGTTCCCTAGCAAAATGTATTTTGGTGGAAATCAGAAACATTCTCCACGAGTTGAAGTCAAGTTTAACACAAAGGAAGATTGTTGGCCTCCAAGAACCACAATTATTTGAGATTTAGGATTTTGTTGCAAGAACCCCTTAGTGCTGTGGCTAAATCCATCCATCTTCAATTGATTTTGCAAAGACTTTCACTCCAGCATCAGATCAGAAGTACAGATGTTCACTGATTGCTACATTTCACAGAATTTCCAGTATCTGACATGCTCTTACAATGGGGTAATTGTTACTTCCCTTTTGTTGGGCTAAGTCTAGATATTATCTAGCTCTTGCTGAAGTTGAACATGAACTGCTTCAGTGTGTGAGAAGTTGTCAGAGGTGCTGAACATTAGGTAGTCATCAGCAAACATCTCCCCCTTATGACCCCATAAATGCAGAGAAAGTCATTGATGAAACAGATGAAGATGCTTGAGCCTACAACACAACCCTGAGGAACTCCTGTAGCAATGTCTTGGAGTTGAGATGACTGATCTTGAACAACCACAACCATTTTGAGAGGTATCTCTTCAGTTAGCAGAGAGATCACCCCCCCCCCCCACCCCACACACACACACACACACACACACACACACACACCCAAACTCGATTTTTATTGAGTCTAGTTTGGCCAATACTCTTTGGTGCCACACTCTGTGAAATGAGGCCTCCATGTCAAGGTCAGCCACTCTCGCCTGACCTCGAGCTCAGCTCTTGTTATGTTTGAGCTAAGACTGTACTAAGCTCAGGAGCTGAGTGACATTGTTGGAATCCATGCTATCTGTGAGCAGGTGATTGCTAAGCAGAAACTGCGAGATAGATACTGCCTGGACTGTGATGCTATGGAGAGAAAGCAGAGCCAACGTTTCAGGTTCAGTAACTCTTCAGAACTAACTCTGATTAGTTTTGATGAATTAGTTCTGAAGAAGAGTCACAACCCAAAATGTTGACTCCTCTTTCTCTTGGTAGATGCTTCCAGACCTGCTGAGTTTAGAGTCATTAGGTCGTAGAGATGTACAGCATGGAAACAGACCCTTCAGTCCAACCCGCCCATACTGACCAGATATCCCAACCCAATCTAGTCCCACCTGCCAGCACCCGGCCCATATCCCTCCAAACCCTTCCGATTCATATACCCATCCAAATGCCTCTTAAATGTTGCAATTGTACCAGCCTCCACCACTTCCTCTGGCAGCTCATTCCATACACGTACACCCTCTGTGTGAAAAGGTTGCCCCTTAGGTCTCTTTTATATCTTTCCCCTCTCACCCTAAACCTATGCCCTCTCATTCTGGACTCTCCTATCCCAGGAAAAACACTTTACCTATTTACCCTATCCATGCCTCTCATAATTTTGTAAACTCTATAAGGTCACCCCTCAGCCTCCGACACTCCAGGGAAAACAGCCCTAGCCTGTTCAGCCTCTCCCTATTGCTCAAATCCTCCAGCCCTGGCAACATCTTTGTAAATCTTTCCTGAACCCTTTCAAGTTTCACAACATCTTTCCGATAGGAAGGAGACCAGAATTGCATGCAGTATTGCAACAGTGGCCTAACCAATGTCCTGTACAGCTGCAACATGACCTCCCAACTCCTGTACTCAATACTCTGACCAATAAAGGAAAGCATACCAAATGCCTTCTTCAGTATCCTATCTACCTGCGACTTCACTTTCAAGGAGCAATGAACCAGCACTCCAAGGTCTCTTTGTTCAGCAACACTCCCTAGGACCTTACCTGCTAAGATTTGCTTTCCCACAATGCAGCACCTTGCATTTATCTGAACTAAACTCCATCTGCCACTTCTCAGCCCATTGGCCCATCTGGTCCAGATCCTGTTGTATTCTAAGGTAGCCCTCTTCGCTGTCCACTACACCTTCAATTTTGGTGTCATCTGCAAACTTACTAACTGTACCTCTTCTGCTCGCATCCAAATCATTTATGTAAATGACAAAAAGTAGAGGACCCAGCACCGATCCTTGTGGCACTCCACTGGTCACATTCTCCAGCAATTTCTGTTATTGTTTCAGATTTTCAGTATCTGCAGTTCTTAGTTAAATTTTATTGCTTGATAGCACTGTTGATTACCTCCCCTTTCATTTTACTGATGATCAAGTGCAAATTGATGGAACAGTAATTGGCTGAGTTGTATTTGTTCTGGTTTTTATGCGTAGGACGTACTTAAGAAATTTTCAACATTGATAGCTGGTCTACTTTGTGTTGGTCACTCCCACTAATACAGTCATGTGAAGATGCATGTGTAGCAGACAGTTTGGTAAAGATGAGGTCAAATATAATTTTACCTCTTACTGATTTCTTTGCCAAGTCCCACAGCAGCAATCTCTCAGCTCAGTCACACAATCATCGACTCATTCAGTAAAGAAGAGACCCTTCAGTACATTGAGTCTGCACTGCCAAAAATATGTTACTACCTACACTAGACCCACTTTCCTGCTCATCCAAATACAGTACTTTTTAAAGTTGAGGTTTCCCACATCAATTACCCTCTGATATACTGCATTGTCAACCCTCACCACACCTTTGGGTGAAAAAATCTTTCCTCAACTCCCCTATGAACCTCCTGCCTTTCACTTTAAAGTTATGTCTACTTGTTATTGACCTTTCAGTGAAGGGTAACAGCTGCCTTCCATTCACACTGTCTCTGCCTCTCAGAATCTTTAACAATTCTATCAGGTCCCCACTTAACATCCTCTGCTCCAAAGAAAATAACTCTAAACTTAATCAACCATTTTCATCGCTGAAATTCTTGCTTCCAGGCAACATCCTGATGAATCTTCTTTACACCCTCCAGTGCAGTCACATTTCTTTCTAAAGGATTCTGTGTTTAGTCAGTTGTGGTACTCCTGAGCCATTCTTGATGATAAATGTTGAAGTCCCCCACCCAGAGTATGCTCTCTGTCCTTAACATTCTTGGTGTTTCTTCCAAGCTGTGTTCAAAATAGAGGAAAATGATTCATCAGCCGAGGAGTAAGTTAACTGCCCAGTGGTAATCGGTAAGGAGATGTCCTTGTCCAATTTTGATTTGATGCCATAAGACATCCCTGGGCAACTCTCTCCTTACTATATACCACTGTGCTGCTACCTTTGGAGGACGGGCCTGAGTTGAACATTGTTGCCTAGGTTGATGCTATGTGGCCCATCTGGTTTCCCTCCTCTCTGGAGATGTTTTAGTGGTTTGATACAACTGAGTAGCATGCTTAGCCATTTCACAGGGGAGTTAAGAGTAACCACCTTGCTATGAGTGTGGAGTCATATGTAGATCAGACCAAGAAAGGACAGCAGATTTCCTTCTCTAAAGGCCAATAGTGAACCAGATGGGCTTTAAGGATAACCAACAATTGTTTCATGGCCATAATTAGACTTCAAATTCAAGTTACGTTGAAATCATGTTCCATCATCTGCCATAGGGACTTTTGAACTTGGTTCTCCCTCATACTCGATGATGGACAAAACTACACCATGGCCTCCAACAATTCGAGCTATTTTTCTTTTTGCTAAGAATGATTGAAACTAGTAGACGGTTTTCCCTTGACTCCTGCTGACTTCAATTTTACTGGAGTTCCTTAATGTTTCACTTGGTCAACTGTCACCTTTGTATCTGGGGAATCCCTCCCTCGCACCATTTTCAGACCATGTTTAGATCAAGGCAGTAATACACAGCCCTGCCTGCTCCCCAAACTGGGCTTAAACATAAAAGCACCAGTTCATAGTTCCTTGGTATGTCATCTTTGCAAATAGTTTAATTTGCTGTCAGCTGTGTTTGGAAACGAAATTAATTTGTTATAGTACATCATAAGATAATTATCTCCCAGTTGTTGTGTGTGCATGTGCTCCATTCATCTGTGTTTTTTAACCACAAATGCCTGCATTATTATTGAATAGCTTCCCAAATTTCTCTCTTCCAGTCTCAACCTGATGCAATATTATTTGATTTTTGTAAGCATTGTGACCCATTCCAGATTTGATGTGATATCTAAAACTCAATGAAATCCATAATGGAAAAAAAAAGCTAAATTGGTATATCCCGCTTTTCAATTCATCTTATGAAACTTTATACGTACAGTACCAATGAGTTGAGCATTGTCAAGTTGTAGAACTAATAGTGAACAATAGTAAAATTATTCAATATGTCTGCTTGTGCCCCTACCCAAATTGGTTTCTTTGGATATTTTTTTTCTTTGACCTGGATGTCAATGGAATTCATGCTAATGAAACTTTTGCTGAAGTACCTTTAGTGATGAAAAGCCTTTTCTGTATATAATTAACTATTTGTAAAGAACCTCCTTGTGGAACAAGAGTGTGCTGGCATTTTATTTTACTCTCTGCTATATTTTGAGTGTGAAAGTGATTTAATGTTTTCATTGATGTAGCATTCTCATATTTTAAAATGAAATCACAAGTGCAATCAGATAAAAGATTACTCAATTTAGCTTCTCTGCAAGAAAATTGCTTCTTATGTAAAATTGTAGCATCACAAATAGAGCGCTGTGTTTATCAAAAGAAAGGAAGGACTCGTTTACATAATTTCATGACTGTTCAAGCAGCTTGAAATGCTTCACAGACCAGTGAAGCCCCTTTTGCCATACACTGTTGGAATATCAACAGCTACCATCAAATACTGAAGTAACAGTCAAACGGTAAAGTTTGACCTCTGATGTATGCCCATTAGATCATTTATTTTGTGTATCTCCAGTATGGGTCAACCCATGTCTTTTGCCCAGAAGTTTCAAATTTTTAGTAGTACCACCCACTCTCAGAAGCCAGATTTTTCCTTGGTGCAAACTTAGTTAATAGTTTGATAGTCTATGTTCTATTGAAGGTGACTATTCAGCTCTTCATGCCTGTCCATTTCAACACATGATCTGAAGGCAATCATTTCATTCATGTCACTGCATTCCAACCAACCCTGTTCTAAAATATTTGAACTTGCAGTCAAAAAGGAGCTATATATACTTCGTCCCATTCAAATTTTAAGTTGTTGTAATTGCATAGCAGTCAAATAATTGTGTAGCAGCTCACAAATTCTAATATAAGAGAAGGATGATGGAGGATCTCTACACAGTAACCAGATGCCTAAGAATAAAGGTGCAAAGGAAAAACTAGAATATGGCTGCAGTTAAGAGATGATGTTGTGTGATATGTGAATGAAAATCACCAGAATGTCATCTTAGTTTCTCAAAGATCTGACTGTTTTTCAGCCTGAAACAAGCAAGAAAATTAGACATTGTGGATGTCAACTTTGAAAAAGACCAAGACTTCACAGCATCTTTCAACAGATCGTGACAACAGGCTTATTGTATTCCGCTAGACTGTAATAAATCATTAGCAGAATGAGATATCCTTAAATTTTGATATGTGAGCCAAGCAACCAGTGAGAAAAGTTGGAGAGAAGCTGTGTTAAGGAAGACAATTCACTGTGGGAGAAAAAAAAAGTGGGGTCTCCGTTACGATGTTGTAGGTCTGATGGGAAAGGGCAAAAGCCAATGGTACTATTCAAGAGAAATGCCCTCCCAAATTTGCAATTGTTGTCCACATTCATAATAAGGACTGAGTGGTTGAAGCTGCCTTGAAATATTACTGAGGAAAAGTTGGAGTTTCCAACCAGGAAAGTTGTATTTTCATCTGGGACATGTTCACATTGTACCTTGTCGATAATAGTGTTGCTGAAGATGCATCACAATACTGTGATATTCTACTGATTATCAGTTGTCTGACCAACCATGTTCAACCATTGGATATCTTTCTGAAAAAGCCCTTCCATGACAGCATGTGATAAAGTAAAATGATTGGATCAGAAGACTGTCACCATGCAAGGCACAATACAGGCTCATACACGTTCCTCTGTGAATGCATTGTAGAGGGCTGGGGTGAAATCAGAATGGAGATTGCTGTGAAATCATTCAGTAAAATCCAATGCACAGATGACTTTCTGTGAAATGATATGGTCAAAGATGCTATCTTCAGAAAGAGAGAACAGACGCTGGATAAAATAGCATAAGGAGAGATAGAGTGAGAAATAGAAAGACAGTGGGAACTAGATATTACAGCATGAGATAAAACAGCATGAAAGAGGAGCAGACACCAGGTAAAACAGTGTACTCTCCTGTATAAGAGAGAGGAAACAGCATGAATAAGAGAGAATGGACATGAGATTAACTAATTTGAGGAGACAGTGAGAGCAGACATCAGATAAATCAATATTAGTGAGCGAGGAGAAAGAAGGAAAGTCCTGAGTTAACTAGTTATTGAACAGCTGCTATTATATACTATTTCAATGTAAGTAATTTTTGGAAATGTAAATTTTCAAACTAGCACAAAGAAAGTAATTATTTGTGAAAAATGGAGAGGAGGTTAATTTAATATTAAGAGTAGAGAATTTCTACAAATCTCTAGTTTTACCTTTCTTGTTGTGTTATTTATTTTAAAGGAAGGAAAGTATCATTTAAGGCATGGCTGAGGAACTCAGTCAAGTGTAATGTCTGTCCTGTGGATGTGGGGAATCTTGGATACTTCTTGTAAACATGTGCTTGAAATCTGGGTTTTGTAACCCAAGCAATGGCTGAATTCACTGAGGTACATTCACAAGGCAGGGAACTACATGGTCAGCACATTCAGATGTTAGGTTCTTTTCCCGAGGTTTCACACACCAGATGCAATTCACACACCAACTCCTGCAAATAGTTAAAGTTTATTAAAACCTGTATGAGCTAGGTCACCCCCTTTGACACTCTTCACAGGCGTGCAAAGTCAAGTCAAAAGAGTCCCCGAGCAAAAGAAACACATCCACTTTATGCAGGTCAGTTGGTAATGCTCACAGATACTCCAGCCACTGAGCTCCCCGTCCCCACCAAATGACCACATGTTGCCCCAGGTACAGTGGTAGGATGAGGTCATCCTCTGAGATAACGTAAATGTAAATGCCCTAATCCTGGGGAATCGTTATGCAAATGATTTCCTGACTCCGCAGACAAATACGTTTTTGGCTGGGGGATGGCTATGAAAGCATTCCTGAATGGAAGGGTCTGAGTGAGAGTTTAATTTGATAATAGCAGTAGAGTAGGAGTAATTGGCTGCCCAAATGAAATGTGAATCATCCACATTCCTGCAATCTAGTCCCATTTGCCAGCATTTGACCCTTTCTATTCATTTACCCATCCAGATGCCTTTTAAATACTGTAATTGTACCAGCCTCTATCACTTCCTTTGGCAGTCCATTCTATACCTGCACCAGCCTTTGCATGAAAAGGTTGCCTCTTAGATCTCTTTTAAATCTTTCTCTTCTTACTTTAAACCTATACCTGCTAGCTTTGGACTCTCCCACCTCAGGGAAAAGGCATTGTCTATTTACCTTTTCCATGCCCTTCATGATTTTATAACCTTCTACAGGTCAGCCCTCAGCGACTGACATTCCAAGGAAAATAGCGCCAGTCTATCCCTAGAGCTGAAACTTGTTGAATTCAGTGGATTGTATGCAAATAAAAGAAGTGGCGAAGTCATGTAATGTTACTGGATTTGTAATCTAGGATGTCCGACTGTTCTAGGGGTTTGGGTTTTTAATCCCACTTTGTCAGATGGTAACATTTAAAATCAATAAAAGTTTGGATTAAAAAGCTAGCCTGATTACAAACATGTTTCTACTGTCAGTTGTAATAACCTATCTAGTTCAGTCATGTCTTTCAGAGAAGAAATCTGTCTGGTTCTGGCCTGCATTGGACTCTAGACTCATATGTATGTAATCAGAGATGTGCAATTGCCACAAATTTAAAAAACGCTAGGAAATCCAGCTGAAAACTTACAAGCCTGAGTTGGAATTTGAGTTATTGAACTGTGCCAATATACCAATGCTAGACAGACCTCGAGATCTGTCAGTAGTTATTTTTTCTGATAGATGTGCTGTCAAAATGTCAGAAGCACTAAGAAATATATTCATTGAGAAAAACTCCATTCCAGCAGTGTTCATGATGCAAATAGAGTAATCAGTAATACGACAGGAATTGGAGGACATTGTTAGTAGGCTGTGAAACTGTGTCTAAATAAAAGTTAAAGGTGACAATGTGAAAGTAGAATTTTTCCAAAGAGAAATGAGGAAAGAAACCTTCTTGATTATTTGGAGAAATAAAAATAATTTGGAACCTGCGTTCAAATTCTGAACCCCAGAAATCCCCAGCATGTAGTTAGTTGATGTTTGAAGTATGGTTCAAATTACCACCGCATCATGACCAATCCAAAATGATATAATATGAATTACAATATGAATTACAATACAATACATGAAATGAAAAATTCAGACCAAGATTGAGTTATGGAAAAAGTGAGTGCATTGTACTGGTCAAAAGAAGTTTTAGGCCATTGATGAATATGTTGGCATAGAATCTTTCAAATCTTCAGCATTAAACAGTGGAAACAAGTTTAGTATGTGACTAAACTAGCTAAACACTAACTCAAATCTGAGTAGTAAGGATCACAAGGAAGTTAAAACATATGTGATTTTGATTAGTTTTAGAATTATTATAACACACTAAAATCTTTAAAATGAGTAACCATTCCTTATAAAACAACTTTAATCTGTCATTTTATTAGCATATATGTAGGATCCAGTGAAATACTAATACTATTAAGTGGATTGATGATTGAAAAGAAATTAAACTAAATTGCATGTGGAAAATGTCAAAGCTATTGTAGTTGGAAAAACTGTGAAATTGCAATTTACACATTTGAGGAATCTATTGTGTTCCTTTAATGGAACATAATCTCTCCACTAAAGAAATTAAAAAAGATATCAGGGGACAGAAATATAAAAGGCAGTGTAAATTGTGTGAAAACTACATCTGCAATTTACTCCTCCGACCTCCAAAAGGTTAGATATTTTTAAAAGGATATCATATTTCTAAGATACATGTAGATTATTGATTACCAAGGGGATGAAAGATTATAGAGTATGCAGGGATGTAGAGTAGAGTTTAAAATCAGTTTGGCGATGATTTTATTAAGTGGCAGAGCAGGCTCAAAGGGCCAAGTGACCTACTCTTGTTTTGTGTTTGTGTATATAGTTTATATACAGCTTATGGAGGATGTGTAATAGATGTGAAATTTGTAAGAAATGCAGCAGGTACTATCATGGTCTGTAGTATATCCACTCTTACCAAAGGATTTCAACAAGAAAGGGGAAAATAAATGTTGTCACGTTCTCCAGATGAGGCAACCATATTCAGTCAGTCAGCAATAATATATCATAAAGATAAGAAAATAATTGTGAATATGAACAGAACTTGGACTATTGGCAGAATCTGTAACAAATAATGATTAGAGGGAGTGGGGACAAAATTTGCTAACAATGAATTTAAAGATATGTGTGAAAATTTAAACACCATAGTTGTAACCATAGCAGCAGAAAAACATTTCAGCAACTAGGCATGTAAAGGAACAATGGAATAGTAGTTTAAATGGTCTTTAAACTTTGGCGTATCAGCTAAACTGCAAATTATTGCCTGTATTTGCACAGTCTGCCCATGTAAAGAATTTGCTGTGATGGTAAGAGAATGCTGTATAGATCATTGAGTTCTATCAGTAATAATTAACCAAATCACTGTTGTAACCCCTTTGTTCAAGAAAGGATCAAGACAGAAGAATGAAAATTATAGGCTGATTAGCCTATCCTCGGTTGTTGGTAAAATTCTAGAATCCATCGTTGAGGATAAGATTTCTAAGTTCTTGGAAGTGCAATATTGGATTAGAACATGTCAGCAAGGATTTAGTAAGGGGAGGTCATGCCTGATAAACCTGTTAGAATTCTCTGAAGAGGTAGCAAGTAGGTTGGACCAGGGAAGTTCAATGGATGTTATCCATCTAGACTTTCAAAAGGCATTTAATAAGGTGCTTCATGGGAGGCTACTAAGTAAGGTGAGGGCCCATGGTATTCGAGGTGAGCTATTGGCATTGATTGAGGATTGGCTGCCTAACAGAAGGTAGAGAGTTGGGATAAAAGGTTATTTTTCAGAATGGCAGCCGGTGACCAGTGGTTTCCCCAAGGTTCAGTGTTGGGGCTACCGCAGTTCATTTTATATATTAATGATCTGGATGAAGGGACTGGGGGCATTCTGGCGAGGTTCGTCGATGATACGAAGTTAGGCAGACAGGCAGGTAGTTCTGAGGAGTGGGGAGGCTGCAGAAAGATTTAGGCAGTTTAGGAGAGTGGTTCAGGAAATGGCTGATGAAATTCAATATGAGCAAATGGGAGGTCTTGCACTTTGGAAAAATGAAATACAGGCAAGGACTACTTTCAAAGTGGTGAGAAAATTCATAAAATCAAAGTACAAAGGGATCTGGGAGTGCTAGTCCAGGATTCTCTAAAGGTTAACTTGAAGGTTGAATCTGTGATTTAGAAAGTGAATATAATGTTGTAATTTATCTCGAGGTTTGGAATATAAAAGCAGCAAGGTGCTTCTGAGAACTTATAAAGCTCTAGTTAGGCCCCATTTAGAATACTTTGTTCAATTTTGGGCTCTCAGGAAGGACATACTGGCACTGGAGTATGTCCAGCAGAGATTCACAAGGGTGATCCCTGGAATGGTAGGCCTGACATACGATGAACAGCTGAGGATCCTGGGATTGTATTCATCAGACTTTAGAAGGTTGAGGGGAGATCGAATAGAAACTTACAAGAGATGGCATGGCTTCGAAAGGGTGGATGCTGGGAAGTTGTTTCCATCAGGCGGGGAGACTAGGACCCATGGGCACAGCCTTAGAATTAGAGGTGGTCAATTTAGAAGAGAAACGAAGAGACGTTTCTTCAGCCAGAGAGTGGGCCTGTGAAATTCATTGCCATGGAGCACAGTGGAGGCCGGGACGTTAAATGTCTTCAAGGCAGAGATTGATAAGTTCTTGATCTTGCAAAGAATTAAGGGATATGGGAAGAGTGCGGGTAAGTGGAGTTGAAATGCCCATCAGCCATGATTAAATGGTGGAGTGGAGTCGATGGGCCAAATGGCCTTCCTTCCACTACGATGTCTTATTGTTTAAATCCCTGCTTGAAAAGGGATGATAATTAGCTCACTTTTTGGAGCATTTGAATACACTGCATACAGGCAGAAATGCTTTAATTCAGGCTGAAGTATTAGAAAGAATTTAAGATGTAAGGCCGTTGGAAACTAGCTTCAATCAGGGAGACTGATTTAGTGTAACTGATTAAAACAGGAGACTGGTTTAATGTAAAAGGGAGGGGCTTTACACATGGAGAGGCCTAGGGAAAGGTTGTTGGCAAAGCCAGGAATATAATAATTGTCCAGCATAGGAATCAAATTATTCAAATATGCTTTTTTAGATTTATAATTTGGAGGCTGTAAATGAGTTAGAAAAAGGGAATAAGAAATTGGGAACCTCTCATGACTATATGCTGCACAGGTATGAGGATCTCACTGACACAACTGATAATTTATCAGACAAAGGACACATAATTCCTAATGGTCAAAACGAGGCGATCAATCCAAAAGGACAACTACCAGAAGTAGTTGGCAAAAACAAGTCAAAGTTTTACCAGACAAGCTAGTCAATGGAGAAACGTGACTATTATATGTGGAGTATTGAAGGTCAATGGAAAATATAACAACAATTGAATGTACTGGGTGAGGGGCAGGATGTTAAGGTATAGATTCAGAGCATGAAGTGTAAAAATGGGAGGCAAGAAAATATACCGCGAGATTGAATAGTCACTCGATGGGGGAACAGACCCTGTGAAAGAGTTCATGAACATTTTGAAAGGAATCTAAGTATGAGGTGAAGATCGAACTGTAACAATTCAGAAAGAGGTGGGAGGCAAGGTAAAGAGTGTAACTCCATAAGTTCAAGGAATATAATACAGACTTTTAATATCACAAAGAGTAGAAGCCCAAATGATTGCAAAGTGTCAGTGGCTGTGAACAAATTAGATGAAAAGATAATAAAAGGTGCAAATAGAAAGACACTGAGGTGCCAGATAGAGGACAGTCAACAGTATCACACAGATGTATATTCATGAGAAAACCTGCCTCATGCCTCCTTATAAGGCTACAGCCAGGATAGTGGCATACATTTAGAAGAAAAATTAGACAACCAAGTTTTGAGAAGGAAAAGAATTTTGAAAGTTTACTTGGCTTTGTTAGTAACATATACTTGGGAATGTGGATCTCAAAATATAAGTTCTTCATTCTCCAAATGCAACCAAACACAGTGGAAGATAAAATAAACTGACATCTAAATAAACATGTACATGTCCAAACTGATGTCTCTAGAATGCGCTACTTGTCCATAAGGTCTGTTTTATTAAAATTTGTCTGACTCCACTTGAAAGAATACTCTGTTTTACTGACACAAAGGGAAGCTGCTTTCAGGAATCTTTAAATTGCAGAAAGATTTTCTTTTTGTGGGTGTGAGCACAGAATTTAGGAACAAAATAGATGGGCTTAAAGTAGAATGAAATCAGAAGTCATGCTTCTGGGATTTTTAAGTACATTAGGTTAGAAATCAGGCAGAATGAATCAACTGTCACTTTACATCAGTAACCTTATTTAGCAAATGTTAACCTATTGTAGTTAGTCAAAATGAGCCCTCACAAAAAGGTGCAATAATTTACAAAACTAAAATGGACGATTTGTGAAATCGAATTAGAGAGTCAAACTGACTGGAAACTCAAATGAGGTTAGGTGCCAGTTTTGAGGCCTGAGAGTTGAGTACATTTAGGAAAGTTACCAAATCTTAAGATTATCATTCGGGTGAACAAAACATTGAAAAAATTAAAAGTGATACATTGTGATTTGAGATCTCTATCAATGAGAGATACCAGGAACATGATATATGCTTCTGAGGTCTTTGTGACAGATTCTCACATTCAGCAGGGTTCAAGATTTTTCTACTTGGGAGCTCGAGGGAAATGTTGCCTTTTGGATTGGGAAGCTAAAAAGATCAGAAGCATCGTAAAAAGTACCTTAACAGCAGAAACTCCTGCTCTTTTTGAGGCAGTAGATATGACATTTTTCTTCGCAAAAATGTTGGAAGAATCTCTAAAAAGGGATTCAGCAGCAATACCCATTGAGTGCTATATTAATAATAAGTCACAATAAGATAAGGTACATCCATCAAAACGTATGAATGAGAAAAAAAACTGACAATAAATGATGCAGTTTTAAAACCAGTGTTGCAGACTCGGCAAGATGGCCGCGATTCAGTAGAACTGCCGTGGATGGCTCTGTCTAACAGCCAAGGCATATTGGTGTTTTTTGCCATCCCTGGCTAACTCCTATGAGAGTTACAAATCACACAACACCAGGTTATAGTCCAACAAGTTTAATTGGAAGCACTAGCTTTTGGAGCGCTGCTCCTTCGTCAGTTAATTGACAACCACCCGATGAAGGAGCAGCGCTCTGAAAGCTAGTGCATCCAATTAAACTTGTTGGACTATAACCTGGTGTTGTGTGATTTGTAACTTTGTACATCCTAATTCCAAATCTCCAAATCATGACTCCTATGAGAGAGTTATTCACTTAAAGCCTTGGGAGCACACATGCTTTAGTATTTAGGTATGGGAAGGATACCAAAGGGAAAGGGGGCAAGCGAACAGCAGCAGGGAGGGCACATAGCAGCGGCCTCTCCCGAACACCCGGGGGTCTTAACGGACTCACAGGAATTGGCGGTGGCGATGACGAGACTTATCACAAAGGTTGAGGCTGTGATTGAGAAGATTTGTGCCCAGATCAAACCATTATGTCCATGCTTCAAAAGCATGAATGGGAGCTCCAGGGACTTGGGGCGTGGATGAAGGAGCTGGTGGGTTGAACCATGGCCTTGGAAGTGACGATCGAGTCCTCGTCCAGATGGATCCAGCCCCTGGAACAGCAAGTGCGGGCCTTGCGAGATCAGGTCAATGACCTCAAATTGAGGTCAGAGGACGAATCTACAGATTGGCTGCTGGAGGGTGAAGAAGGCAGGCAGACAGTCAGCTTCTTTGCACACTGGTTGCCGCAGTTCCTGAGCCTTCAAATTGCGTCCGGCCAGCTGCACATTGAAAGGGCATATTGGATTGCAGTGCACAGGTCTGGGCCAAGACAGCATCCCTGGCCAGTCATAGTGCACTTGCTCACATACAGGGACAGGCAGAGAGTGCTGGAAGCCTCCAGATCACTACAAAATGATTCATAGGCACTGCTGCACAAGGGGTCAAAAGTTACTTCTTTCAAGATTTCTTGGCTACTTTAATTTGAAAGAGGAAGTCCTTCAGTGAAGTTAAGAAGAGGCTGAGGAACCTGGGCACCCAGTACTCCAGGAGGTACCCCGCAGTGCTTTGTTTCAGCCACAAGGACATAGTTTATACTTTTGACTCAGCAGATAAGGCCAAAAACTTTGCGAACACTTTAAAATAGTATGACTGATCTGAAGAATATGATTAATGTTTGTACTCTTTTCCTTCTTTCCCTGTGTTTTCTCTTTTCCCTTTTTTTCCTCTCTCCCTAATAATTTTCTTTTTTAAAAAAAGTCATGAAACATGTTGTTCCTTTTATATCTTTTATAACAGGATTTTATCATGGGAAATTTTATGCGCTTTGTTGTTTTTTTTCGTTTGTTCTTTTTTTTCTTTTAGTTATAATTGCGGCTGACACGGAGCCGGGGATGGGCAGAGGGCTGATCCTGACTTTGACTTCTCTTGTTGACTTAAGGATCATCTCCTTATTTACTTATTTTTCCTAAAGCTGTGGTACAATCCGGGCTTGAAGGAGCTGTATAGGAGGGGATGGATAGGGTGAGTACCTCCTATGGGCATGGGGGAGGTTTTGCAGTTTGTTTTTGTAGATTTTTTGGTAGTAATAATCATTTGTAATTATGTTAGGATAGTTTTTGTATACACAGTCCTGCAACTTTAAGTCTTCATTTACTTGTGCTCGGCGCATTGCAAGCAGGGTTCTCCCTCCCAGGGGTTCAAGGGTCTCTGAAAGGGAATATGGTTATGTTTCTTGTTAAATGGTGCACCTGGAACATCAAGGGAAGTCATTTTCATGTTAAAAGGAAAATGTTCTTTCCAACCTTAAGAGGGAAAGGGTTGATATTACCCTGTTGCAGGAAATCTATCTTGATGATGGGGAACACCTGAAGTTATGACCAGGTATTCTTTTCAACCTTTCCTACTAAAAATAGGAGAGTGGCTATACTTATCCAGAAAAATCTTCCGTTCACATTATTAAAGCAGGTAAAAGCTGAGCAAGGGCGGTTTGTGACACTTAAGACCCTGATACAAGGGGAGGAATATGGCATTTTAAATGTCTACTGTCCTCCGGTGCATCCCCTCAAATTTTTGATTAGTGCCTTCTCTAAGCTGAGTGCCTTTGGAACACAACACATTATTATTGGTGGGGAGAAGGGGGGCGGATTTCAATTGCCTTTTGGATCTGACAGTGGACAGGATGCCTAATGGGTCCCCAACTATTACTTCACAGGCCAAGCAGGTGATTGACTTATGCGAGGATTTGGGGCTGCTAGACATTGAGCGATGTCTTCATCCTACGGGCAGGGACTTCACCTTTTTTTCAAACCCACATAAATGTCATATGAGGATTGATCTGTTTCTGGCTCCCTCAACCCTTCTGGAGTTGATTATAGGTTGTAAAATTGGGAACGTAGCTGTTTCTGATCACCTGGTGGTATATTTAGAAGTGAAGGCCAAGAGTGAAGGGTTAGGTTCACAGCACTGGTGGCTGGATCCTTTCTTCCTCAAGGATCCCAAATTTGTGAAATACGTTTTGAGGGAGAGTTCGGAGTTTTTGACTATCAACTCAGGCACGGCTAGTAGTCCATCTGTGCTATGGGAGACTGCTAAAGCCTTTGCTAGGGGATTAGCTATTTCCTGTTCAGCTAGCCGGAAACAACAGAAGGGGGAACAGCAGTGTCTACTTGAGATACGACTGAAAGCCACTAAGGTGGCACATTTTGCGAGGCCTTCGGTGGTCAAGTTACAGCAGATCACTGCCCTTTGGGCTGTCCTGAATTCAGTACTTCCACAAACCTTGAAGAAATAACTTGCTTTTGCGAGACATAGGTTGTTCGATTATTGGGAAAGGCCAGGGAAGGTTTTAGCATATCTGACTAGGAAAAAGCACGCTCTCCATTACTGTAGTTAAAGACAGCACCGGGATCCTTACATATGATGCCAAAAGGATTAATGAGGCTTTTCAGAGTTTTTACCCTGAAGGTTTTGAGGATAGGAGGGCAAAGATGGAAACCTTTTTTTAAAGAGCCTGGACCTCCCAGGGGTAAACTTGGAACAGGCCTCTCTCCTCAATGCTCCCCTGACGATTCAGGAAAAGTGAGTTTTACAAGGAGTTTATAGGGATTCTGTCAGGGCCAATGTTGGAGATGTGCAATTACTCCTATATGCATGAATGCCTACCATCTTTGAGAGAAGCTGATATTTCCTTAATTCTGAAGAAGGGGAAGGTTCCTGTGGATTGTGCCTCATACATGCCCATCTCTCTATTAAATTCAGATTTTAAGATTCTGTCTACGATTTTGGCGCTAAGACTGGAGAAGGTGTTGCCCTATATTGTCAAAAGGGACCAGACAGGTTTTATAAGGGGCTGTCGCTCCTCCAATAATATTAGAAGATTGCTGAATATGGTTCAAGCATGTCAGCAATGATTGGTTCAAGGGTTCATGATTTCCTTAGATGTAGAGAAAGCATTTGGCTGGGTGGAATGGCTATATCTCTTTTATGTCTTAGAACACTTTGGATTGGATTGGGTCTTTGCTAGGCGGGTGAAGGTTTTACAACGCTACCCTCTAGCTGCAGTCATCACCAACAGGGTGAAGTCTGAGAACTTTAGGATTGGCAGGGGTTGTCGTCAAGGCTGCCCTCTCTCACCATCGTTGTTTACTTTGGTGATAGAGCTGCTGGCAGAGGCCATTTGTCAGAACGTGCACATAACTGCTCCAGAAGTGGGATCAGGGTATACAAGATTACACGATATGTGGATGACATCCTTCAGTTTTCATCAGACCCGATGAGCTCCGTACCCCATCTAATGCAACATATTAATTCATTTGGGGCTTTTTCAGGATAAAAGATCAACTTTGCCAATTCAGAGGCTATGCCTTTGGTGGACCTTAAGGAAGTGCCAGAGGTTGAAGGTTCCCTTTTAAGTGGTCTGATACCTAGGTATTTCTATTACTCCCATGTTTGATCGGTTATTTTGGACTAACTTTTTTTCACCTGCTTTACAATATTAGGCGGGATCTCCAGAGATGGGAGGCTCTTCCAATTTTGTGGTTGGGCTGAATAGCACTTATAAGATAAATGTCATTCCTCATTTGCTTTATCCCATGCGTATATAGAATATATTTCCCTATAATATTTCTCAGGTCAACATTGTGGAAGCTTATGGGTTGGTTTAGTTCTGTTGTGAGCAGCCCCACATCAAACTTAGTAAATTGCATTTGCCTCAAGGATGGGGAGGAGTTGATTTCCCAGATATCGGGAGGTATCAATTGAGTTCCCTGCTGTCCTTTGTGTGCGATTGGGCAGTTAACGATCCAGGCTGAATATGGCTGGATATTGAGGCCTCCCAGGCAAAGTGTCCCCTTATTGACCTGTTGTTCATCGATAAGATGAGAATAGTTATGGACCACTGCCGGCATCCCAGTGTTATTAATACAGTCAAGGCATTAAGGGCAATGCGTCAGAGTGAGGGTTGCTTATCCAAGACTTGCCCACTTATACCCGTAGTTGGTATGCCAGGGTTCTGACCAAGGATGATGGACTCGGGGATCAAGCTATGGGCAGTGAGAGGAGTTTCCAGTTTGGGAGACTTTGCGAGATTTGAGAAGATTTGTAGCTTAGGTTGAGGTTTTAAATATAGTTTTGCTCGCTGAGTTGTAAGGTTCATTTCCAGATGTTTCGTCACCCTACTAGGTAACCTCTTCAGTGGGCTTCTGGCTGACGCACTGTTGATGGTTCCTACTTTCTATTTATATGTTTGGATTTCTTTGGGAAACTTGTCTGAGGGAGAGGTTATGATTGCTTTCGAGAAAGCGAGCAACAAATATGGGCTGCCCAGTAGAGATCTTGCAGTTTTTTCAGGTTAGGGATTTCATCCAGAAGAAGACTACACATCTCACTCAGCCCTATAAGCCCGATACAGAGAGGTTGTTGCTACATGCCACAAGCACCCTCTCGGTTAGTGCACTCTATCGCCTGCTGGGTTGCAGGACCTGGCAGGATATTAATCAATTATGTGAAGTCTGGGAGCAACAGTGAGGAGTGGAGATCTCTTCTGAAACATGGGCGGACATATGGGAGAACACACAAAAGATCTCAATCTGTTATAGGACTTACACTAAACAGTTAAAAATTCTGCACAGGATTCATTTGGTACTGGATGGTCTGGCCAAGTATAAAAATGGGGCATCTCCAATGTACCCCGAAGTGTAAAATAAATAGAGGTACTCTTACCCAATGCTTCTGGTCATGCCACGGGCTTCGTGTTGTTTCTCGGAGCGCTGTGACGGGAGATGGGGGTTTTTGAGGACCAAAGTTAAAGTAGACCCGACATCTCTCCTCCTAGGTCTACCAAATTTATCATTTTAGATGAGCATAGGAAGAAATTATTCAACATTCTTACTGTGCACGGAAGAATATTCTGATGAATTGGGTGTCTAGAACCTGCCAGGCTTGTTGGGATGGCAAAAATTAATTATGGAATATATTCCCTTGGATTTTTTTCACAAATGTGGTGCAGAACCTTTTTGTTTGCAAGACATGGCAGCTCTTTTTGAGTTATTTGGACACCGATTTGTCTGCTATCTTAACTAGGGCATTCATTTAACCAGGAAGGTTAGGTTTGCTGAGCCCTGAGAGGGGAACTCCTCGGTTAATACGAGTATACACACAATGCTCCCATTTTTTTGTTTGGGAGCTCTGCGCCGACCATTGTTATTTTGTTTCTTTTGTGTTCTTGTGTGTTCGTTTTTCTTTTCATCACTTACTTATTTAGAGTCATAGGGATGTATAGCTTGGAAACAGACCCTTCGGTCCACCTGTCCATGCCGACCAGATATCCCAACCCAGTCCCACCTGCCAGCACCCGGCCCATATCCCTCCAAACCCTTCCTATTCATATACCCATCCAGATGCCTTTCAAAAGTTGCAATTGTACCAGCCTCCACCACTTCCTCTGGCAGCTCATTCCATACACGTACCACCCTCTGCGAGAAAAAGTTGCCCTTTAGGTCTCTTTTATATCTTTCCCCTCTCATCTAAACCTCCAGTCTGGACTCCCACATCAGACTTTGTCTATTTATCCTATCCATGCCCCTCATGATTTTGTAAACCTCTATAATGTCACCCCTCAGCCTCTGACACTCCAGGGAAAACTGCCCCAGCCCCTATAGCTCAAATCCTCCAACTCTGGCAACATCCTTGTAAATCTTTTCTGAACCCTTTCAAGTTTCACAACATCTTTCTGAAAGGAGGGGGACCAGAATTGCATGCAGTATTCCAACAGTGGCTTAACCAATGTCCTGCACAGCTGAAACATGACCTCCCAACTCCTGCACTCAATACTCTGACTGATAAAGGAAAGCATACCAAACGCTGCCTTCACTATCCTGTCTACCTGCGACTCCACTTTCAAGGAGCTATGAACCTGCACTCCAAGGTCTCTTTGTTCAGCAACATTCCCTAGGACCTTACCATTAAGTGTATAAGTCCTGCTAAGATTTGCTTTCCAATATTCAGCACCTTGCATTTATCTGAATTAAACTCCATCTGCCACTTCTCAGCCCATTTGGCCCATCAGATCAAGATCCTGTTGTAATCTGAGATAACCTTCTTTGCTGTCCACTACACCTCCAATTTTGATGTCAACTGCAAACTTACTAACTATACCTCTTATGCTCTCATCCAAATCATTTATATAAATAACGAAAAGAAGTGGGCCCAGCACCAATCTTTGTGGCACTCCACTGGTCACAGGCCTCCAGTCTGAAAAACAACCCTCCACCATCATCCTCTGTCTTTAACCTATTGAGCCAGTTCTGTATCCAAATGGGTACTTCTTCCTGTATTCTGTGAAACCTAACCTTGCTAACCAATCTCCTATGGGGAACCTCGTTGAAAGCCTTACTGATGTCCCTATAGATCACGTCTACCACTCTGCCCTCATCAATCCTCTTTGTTACTTCTTCAAAAAAACTCAATCAATTTTGTGAGATATGATTTCCCACACACGAAACCACATTGACTATCCCTAACTAGTTCTTACCTTTCCAAGTACACATACATCCTGTCCCTCCGGATTCCCTCCAACAACTTGCCCACCACTGAGGTCAGGCTCACCAGTCTATAATTCCCTGGCTTGTCCTTACTACCTTTCTTAAACAGTGGCACCATGTTAACTAACCTCCAGTCTTCTGGAATCTCACCTGTGACTGCCAATGATAGAAATATTTCACTAAGAGGCCCAGCAATCACTTCCCTAGCTTCCCACTGAATTCTAGGGTATACCTGATCAGGTCCTGGAGATTTATGCAACTTTGTTTCAAGACATCCACATTTATTGGTGCTGTTTTGTATAGTGTTTTGCTTTTGTTATATAGGCTAGTTTGGTAGTTGGTAGACAGTAGTTGTATTGTAATTTGTGTTTTTTTAAATTATACTGGTATTTGTTATATTTTTCATAACTTTACATTTTTGTAAAGTGTTGCAGAACAGAACTCTCCAAATGGACATGGTTGAATATCAATAGCCAGCTGATTACTTAATGAAGAAAGGAGCAAGCTCTAAGAAACTATATTATAAAGGATATTTGAAACTCTAAAGGACACAAAAGAAAAGTTGTCATTCCGTATAACCTATTGTCAATTTGTTTTCAGTTTTCATTGTTTATATATGAAATACTTTATTCAAAAAGGAATAGAAGAATCTATTTTCATCCAATAAGGTTTGGTAAGGATGCCTAAGACCAAGTGGAACAGGTGATGATTAGATATTAATTGAGGGATTATTGGATGAGCATATGACTGGATGTATATGGACATTCATGGAGAACAAGTAATCAGTATTGTAGAGTTTTTGGAGTGTGATTAGAATTAAAACTGAGATAAGTATATGTCTGGACTCTGACTCAGCAGCACTTAACTTTGTCTTTGTTAAATAACAATGTAAAAGCTGATGAACATGATGTTGATGATCCTTATAATAAACCTCTCCAGGAAGCAGGTTGCGCTGATTTATTTGGTTCTAAAGTTAAGATAAAGGCTGATTTGTATGAATTTAGGTCCATGTTGCTCTCATGCTGGCATATGGTAATGTTTTCTGTGTTGTGAAAAGACTGAATTAAATTGTACGTAGATTTTTAACTGAAATTTCATGAACTTGGTCTACAGAAATTAATGTTTGACTCCATGGTAGGTAGTGTTGAAAACTGTGGTGCTGGAAAAGCGCAGCAGGCCAGGCAGCATCCGAGCAGCAGGAGAATCCTGCACCTCGGATGCCTCCTGGTCTGTTGCGCTTTTCCAGCACCACACTTTTCAACTCGTCTCCAGCATTTGCAGTCCTCACTTTCTCCTCCTCCATGGTAGTTATAATTGTATGAGATAATGGGATTGAAAGGGTTGACATCGGATGGAGCTTACTACTGTCTCTAATGTGGTGATGTCATTAAGACAGAGTGGGGAACATGAATTAACCCTTTAATGTCCATATTTGGTGGCAGAGCAGGTCAGGCAGCACCTGAGGAGCAGGAATCCTGATGAAAAGCTTTTGCCCAAAACGTCTATTTTCCTGTTCCTCAGATGCTGCCTGACTGCTGTGCTTTTCAAGCACCGCTCTAATCTAGACTCTGGTTTCCAGAATCTCCAGTCCTCACTTTTACATAATTGCTGGCAGGTTAAGTAGGATTAACAATGAACCATTGTTGAGCTCCCCTTGCCATGTCAAGGGTTGGGCGAATTTTGCCCTTTGTCACACATTCCAACTTATTCACGTAAGTTGTACTGCTTGGTTTTATGCAATAAACAATATCTTGTTGAAGACAAAAGCTTCTTTTCATTACGATGCTCTTTTGGTTTTCCTAACACTTAAGGGCCTCAACTCACCACCTTCCAAATTACCTGCTTTCCTGGTGGGTAAGGAAGGTGGCTAGTTTTCCAATTGGGAAGCCAGGTAAAAATAGTTGCTTGTTTAGGGGGTGGGCATTCCAAATGCCCCAACCTGAGTACAATTGGAGGAATGGATAGGGAGCAGCTCTGAAACCCATTCCACTTCCCTTGCCTCCTACCCCTTGATCACCACCTTACCCAACAAACCCCAGCAGTGACAAGATGATTTGCCTTCTGGTTGCTAGATGAACAGGCAATGAACAGGCCTGAACTGGCAGTCCTTAGGACGCAGAAGCTATCAGGTTCAGGTTGGCCAGTAAATTCTGGCATTGCAGTATACCAGAGTTGAGGTCAGTGATAGGCCAAGAAACTAGCGCCCAAGCTCTGCCGGTCTGCTACAAATGCTTTCATGGCAGATCCAGCCTTTGTTGTCTAAAGAGCAAAGTTTTGCCACTTATTCTATCTTCCCTACTATAATGGTTAGGTTCCATTTAAAATTAAATGGGACAGTTATAAAATAAGAGTTGATTCTGAGATTATCCCTGTCTTTCTCTTGCCATAGTCTCCCAGCATTACATACAAACCTATGAAGTAAGTGCAGAAGTATACTATTTGGATCCATGTGCCTGCTCTATTGCTCAATGAGATCAAGGCAGAAATATTCCTTGTTTTGAATTCCACATTCCCATCTACCCACAATAACCTTGGATTTTCTCTACCTAATAAGATCCCCACTCCTGTCTTAAAACTATTCAATGACCCTAACTCTCCTGCCTTCTGAGGCAGAGAGTTCCAATGTCATGCTCTCCTCTGAGAAGTTTCTTTCTTAATCCTCACTTTTTTGTCCTGTAAAAATGACCCCTGATTTTAGAACAGTGCCTCCTGGTTGTAGTTTGAACCCCTAAGATGAAATATCCTTTCAGTTTCCCTTGTTACGACCATCAATCTTGTAGACCTCATTCAAGTCAGCACTCACTCTTCCAAAAGGAAAAGAACACCCATGTCAACTTATCCTCATAACACAGCCTGCTCAACTTGCGTATCAATCTAATAAATCTTCTCTGAACTACCTCTGATACATTTATGTCCTTCCTCAAGTAAGGAGACCAAAACTGCACACATTTGAAATATGGTTTCACCAATGCCCTGTATAACTGAAGCATAACTTACTTTCTTTTATGTTCAGTTCTCCTTCTGGTAAAAGATAGCATCTGATTAACATTCACAATTGCATACTGTACCTGCATATTACCTTTTTGTCACTCATGCACGAGAACTCCTAAATCACTGTGTACTTCAGAATTATGTAGCCATTCTCCATTTTAAGTAATACTCTGCTTTTCATTTTTCCTTCCAAAGCGAACAGCTTCCTACTTTCCCTTTGCCAGATTTTGGTCCACTCACTTAACCTGTCTACCTGTCTGTACTATACCCAAGTCTTATTGCAGCATACTTTCCCAGCTATGGTGGGGTCATCGACCATGCCTTTGTGTCCCTCATATAAACCACAGATGTAAATTACATTAAGGAAGAATGTGGAAGCATTGGAAAAGGTACAGAGGAGATTTACAAGGATGTTGCCTGGAGTGGAGCGAAGGTCTTATGAGGAAAGGCCGAGGGACTTGGGTCTGTTCTCATTGGAGAGAAGAAGGATAAGAGGGGATTCAGTAGAGACATACAGGACGATCAGAGGATTAGAAGAGGTGGACAGTGAGAGTCTTTTTTTCCTAGGGTTATGATGCCTGCTTGTACAAGGGGCATAGCTGCAAATTGAGGGGTGAAAGATTTAAGACAGATGTCAGAGGCATATTCTTTTCTCAGGAAGTGGTAAGGGCTTAGATGCCATGCCTGCCAATGTAGTTACCTCAGCCACATTAGTGGCATTTAAATAGTCCTTGGATAAGCATATGGATGATGATGAAGTAGTGTAGGTAATGGGCTTAGATTAGTTCACAGGTCAGTGCAACATCGAGGGCAGAAGGGCCTGTTCTGCCCTGTATTGTTTGATGTTCTATAAGTTGAGGCCTCAGCACAGACCCCTGTGGAATTCCACACATCACAGTCGAAGAAAGACCCAGATCCATACTCTGTGTTTTCTGCCAGCCAACCAATCTTCTATCCATGCAAATCAGTTACTACTTATAATGCTGCTGTTTCACAGTTACCTTGTGATTTCCTAAGTGTACAGTTATAACTATTTAATCAATTCTGAGATCTTCCCAAGACATACATCAAGCTAACTGACCTATAGTTTTTCCTTCTTTCTTGAATAGGTGTGCCTCAGGGATCACTGTTGTGACTGTAATTATTCACAATTTACATAGATGATTTGGAGTTGGGGATGACCTGTGGTGTGTCAAAGTTTACAGATGACACTAAGATGAGTGACAGAGCAAAGTGTGCAGAGGACTGTGAAACTTTGCAGCGGAACGTAGATACTTTGAGTAGGGAAAAGTCTGGCAGATAGAATACAATGTTAATAAATGTGAAGTCATCTATTTCGGTAGGAGTAAAAGTAAAAAGGATTATTATTTGAATGCTGCAAGAAATTGCAGCATGCTGCTGTTCAGAAGGATGTGGGTGTCCTTGTGCATGAATTGCAGAAGGTTAGGCTGCAGGTACAACAGATAATTAGGAAGGCAAATGAAATTTTGTCCTTTGTTCCTAAAGAGATTGAGTTTAAAAGCAGGAAGGTTATGCTGCAGCTGTACAAGGTGCTGGTAAGGCCACACCTGGAGTACTGGGTGCAGATTTGGTCTCCTTACTTGAGAAAGGATGTACTGGCACTGGAGGGGGTACAGAAGAGGTTCAGTACATTGATTCCAAAGTTGAGGGGGTTGGCTTATGAGGAGAGACTGAATAGACTGGGAATATATTCTTTGGAATTTAGAAGAATGAGAGGGGAACTTAAAATTATGAAGGGAATAGATAAGTTAGAAGTTGAGAGGATGTTTCCACTGACAGGTGAAACTAGGTTAAGAGGGCATAGCCTCAAAATTAGGGAAAGCAGATTTAGGACTGAATTGAGAAGGAACTTCTTCACCCAGAGGATAGTGAATCTATGGAATTCCCTGCCTAGTCAAGTCGTTGACACTACTGAAGTAAATGTTTTTAAGGCTGGGTTAGCTTTTTTTTTAACAATGAAGGAATTAAGGATTATGGTAAGATGGTAGAGTAGAGCTGAGTCCACAAAAAGATCAGCCATGATCTTATTGAATGGTGGAGCAGGCTTGAAGGGCCAGATG
Source organism: Chiloscyllium punctatum (assembly GCF_047496795.1). Classification (NCBI taxonomy): domain Eukaryota; kingdom Metazoa; phylum Chordata; class Chondrichthyes; order Orectolobiformes; family Hemiscylliidae; genus Chiloscyllium; species Chiloscyllium punctatum. Next base: position 73,853,300 of record NC_092748.1, read on the forward strand.
GCCTACTCCTGCTCCTAGTTCTTATGTTCTTGTATATTTGCTATTTTCCAGTCCAATTGAGCCTTCAGTGAATCTAGAGAATTTTGGAATGTTAACACCAATCTCATCTGCAACCTCTTTTAAGATTCTGGGATGAAATCTATCTGGGCCTGGGGACTGGTCTGCTCTCTGCTCCAGCAAAATATTTGTTCATTTTATCTGCCATTTTCTTAATCACATTTTCTGTCACTAGAAAACTGACACTTGCTTTACATACTCTTCCTTTTAAATACTTGTGGAACTTTTTGCTGTCTGTTTTTATATTTTTAGCATACTGTCTCTTAATGCTTTATTGTCTTCCTTTTGATTTTTAAAAAATCATGTCTACAATGTTTATATTCTAATAAATCTTCTGATGTACCACACATCTTGATGCAGTTAACTGCATTTTGTTTAATAATATTTCTAATTTCTTTAGTTAACTATAGGTGGCGAATCTTCCCTTCAGAATTTCCCTTTTTAAAGTGGGAATATGGTCATTCTGAGTGTTCTGAAATATCCACTGAAATGTCTGCTACTGTGTCTCTGTGCTCTACTGTGCTACATCTCCTAACCTGTTATGCCAGTTTACTTCAGTTGACTCAGATTTTATTTCTATATAGTTGTACTTAACTGAAGTTCAAATACTAGGCTTAGACCCAATCTTCTTTTTAACCACATAAGATTGAATTATAGTGCTGTCGATGCTATCTAGGTGTGCATTAACTCTGAGGCTGTTAATTTAATTCAGTCACATTATGCAATAACAAGTTGGTTCCAAAATATGCTGCTCTAAGAAACTGTATTGAGAGCATTCTAAGAACTTTTCATCCAGGCTATTACTCTAAATCTGATGTTTCTGCTTTTATGCAGATTAAAGTAATCTATGAGTTTTGTCTCTTCTTCAGAGGCACACGATATTATTTCTTGTATGCATTATCCCACATTGTGGATACTGTAAGGGATTCTGTAGACTACTCCCAAAAGTGACTTCTTTTCTCTACTATTCCCAATCTCTACCAAAACAGAGTCAAATCTTGATCTCGTGAACCAAGGTCATCCCTAATTACTGCACAAATGTAACTTTTGATTAACAATGCTGACCTTTTAATATTTGGATGTCCTATATTCTTCAATATTCATGACCAATCTTCATCATTACTGCAACCACATCTCTGTAATGTCAAACATATATTTATTTTATTATGGATACTACGTACATTTACATACAGAACCTTTAGTTTTGTATATTTGTTATCTTTGTAAAACCTTTGGTCTTTATCTCTGGTTCTTTCTCTCTGCGTCTTGCCATTCTCTACCTTTCATTTCCTATATTACTACTTTTTTTCTATTATCTTGTCTCAAAACTTTGACAGACCACATATTGCCCCCTTTGTTGTCTTGCTCCCACTCTTCAATTGTAACCTCTCTGTACACCCCTACTTATGTAGTTAGCAAGAATACTGTCTTATGTAGGTGTATGATTTATTTAAAAACTGGTATTATTTATATTAGACATTGGGTTTATAACAGGTGGAATGTGGAATATGTGAGGGGAATTAATGTTTAACTTGGTACTATGTGTTTTTTTAAAATCAAATAGGAGAGAGAGCATTCCTGTAAAGCTAGTGGGAAATTGTTTGCATTGAGAGCATTTTATGAAGACATAGTAAAAACTGAAGAACTTTAGCCTCCATTCATTAGAAAGATCAGGAATTGATTTTCATATTGTTTAGTGGGAAATGACCCTCACTTGGAAAGCTTTTGGTTTTAGTTTTAGAGATGTCCTTTTACAATGTATGAAACATTCCCTTCTGGAGAATGGAGTTTATTCAGAAAAGTTAGGTAATAGGTTATCTCCGTGTGAGAGGTAGAGTTTGAAAACTCAAGACCAGAAGTGTGTGTTTACAATCCTAATGGGGTTATTTGAAGTTGAGAAAGTCTAATTTCAGTTAAATGGCTATTCAGGAAGAGACCATCAATCTCTCATGATCAGGAAATGAAAATAACAGAGAACATTAGAGCACAGTATAGGCCCTTTGGCCCTCGATGTTGCGCCGACCTGTGAAACCAATTCAAAGCCCATCTAACCTACACTATTCCATCTTTGTCCATATGTCTATCCAATGACCATTTAAATGCCCTTAAAGTTAATGGGTCTAATACTGTTGCAGGCAGTGCGTTCCAAACTCCTCCTATTCTGAGAAAAGAAACTGCCTTTGACATCTATCATATATCTATCACCCCTCAATTTAAAGCTATGTCCCCTCCCCATCCAAGGAAAAAGGCTCTCCCTGTCCACCCTATCTAATCCTCTAATTATCTTACATATCTCAATTAAGTCATCTCTCAATCTTCTTCTCTCTAACAAAAACAGCCTCACATCCCCCAACTTTTCCTCATACGACCTTCCTTCCACAGCAGGCAACATCCTCGTAAATCTCCTTTAAACCCTTTCCAAAGCTTCCACATCCTTCCTATAACATGGTGACTAGAACTGTATGCAATACTTTAAGTTCAGCCACACCAGAGTTTTGTACAGCTGCAGCATGTCCTCGTGGTTCTGAAACTGAATCCCTCTACTAATAAAAGCTAATACACTGTAAACCACCTTAACAAACTATCAACCTGTGTGGCAACTTTCAGGGATCTATGTTCATGGACACCAAGATCTCTGTGCTCATCTACACTACCAAGCATTTACCATCAGCCCAGTACTCTGCATTCCTGTTACTGCTTCCAAGGTGAATTACCTCACACCTTTCTGCATTAAATTCCATTTGCCAACTCTCAGCCCAGCACTGAAGCTTATCTATGTCCCTCTGTAACCTACAACATCCTTTGGCACCATCCACAACTCTACCGACCTTGGTGTCAACCACAAATTTACTAACCCATCCTTCTACACCCTCATCCAGGTCATTTATAAAAAGGACAAACAACAGTGAACCCAAAACAGATCCTGGCAGTACACTGGTAGGAACTAATCTCCAGGATGAACATTTCCCATCAACTACCACCCTCTGTCTTCTTTCAGCTAGCCAATATCTGATCCACAACGCTAAATCACCCTTAATCCCATGCATAGCCTATTGTGGGGAACCTTATCAAATGCCTTACTGAAATCCATATGTAATGTTAAAAGATTAAATTAGAATATCTCCCTGTACATTCATGTAATATTAAGGGTTAAACTGCACTGTGTTCCTCCAGAAGCTGAACATTCTGCAAGTGGTTGGGGATGACATGCAGGAATGCAGATGACCCCCCCCCCCCCCCACTTCATTTTGACAGTCATGTACTACTACTCCTATTATTATCAAATTAAACTCTCATTCCTTCCTTGACAAGGTGGTTATCAGTATGAAGACAGTCACACGTTTAACTACAATAAATTGTGTGTGTCTATTTCAACATTCTTAGTCATCTTGAAGTCTGTTCACTATGTATGACATTATCAAGATTTATACAATCCACGAACTTCTAAATTGTACTTTCTAAACAATTCAGTCAATTATAATAGACAATATGACAATAGACAATAGGTGCAGGAGTAGGCCATTCTGCCCTTTGAGCCTGCACCACCATTCAATATGATCATGGCTGATCATCCTTAATCAGTATCCTGTTCCTGCCTTATCTCCATAACCCTCAATTCCACTATCCTTGAGAACTCTATCCAACTCTTTCTTAAACGAATCCAGAGACTGGGCCACCACTGCCCTCTGGGGCTGAGCATTCCACACAGCCAACCTCACTGGGTGAAGAAGTTTCTCCTCATCTCTGTCCTAAATGGTCTACTCCGTATTTTTAAGCTGTGTCCTCTGGTTCGGCACTCACCCATCAGTGGAAACATGTTTCCTGCCTCCAGAGTGTCCAATCCTTTAATAATCTTAAATGTCTCAATCAGATCCCCTCTCAGTATTCTAAACACAAGGGTATACAAGCCCAGTTGCTCCAGTCTTTCAGTGTAAGGTAATCCCGCCATTCCAGGAATTGACCTCGTGAACCTATGCTGCACTCCCTCAATAGCCAGAATGTGTCTCCTCAAATTTGGAGACCAGAACTGCACATAATATTCCAGGTGTGGTCTCACCAGGGCCCTGTACAGCTGCAGAAGAACCTCTTTGTTTCTATACTCAATCCCTCTTGTTATGAAGGCCAGCATGCAATTGGCCACCTTCACTACCTGCTGTACCTGCATGCTTACCTTCATTGACTGGTGTACAAGAACACACAGATCTCTTTGTACTGCCCTCTTACCTAAATTGATTCCATTTAGGTAGTAAGCTGTCTTCCTGTTCTTGCCGCCAAAGTGGATAACCATACATTCATCCACATTAAACTGCATCTGCCATGCATCTGACCACTCACCTAACCTGTCCAGGTCACCCTGTAATCTCCTAACATCCTCCTCACATTTCACCCTGCCACCTAGCTTAGTATCATCAGCAAATTTGTTAATGTTATTACTTATACCATCTTCTATATCATTAATATATATTGTAAAAAGTTGCGGTCCCAGCACTGATCCCTACTGGTCACTGCCTGCCATTCCGAAATGAAGCCGTTTATCACTACTCTTTGTTTCCTGTCAGCCAACCAACTTTCAATCCAAGTTAGTACTTTGCCCCGAATACCGTGTGCCCTAAATTTGCTCACTAACCTCCTATATGGGACTTTATCAAAAGCTTTCTGAAAGTCCAGGTACACTACATCTACTGGATCTCCCTCATCCATCTTCAGAGTTACGTCCTCAAAAAATTCCAGATGATTAGTCAAGCATGATTTCCCCTTCATAAATCCATGCTGACTCTGACCTATCCTGTTAATACTATCCAGATGTGCCGTAATTTCATTCTTTACAATAGACTCCACCATCTTTCCCACCACTGAGGTCAGACTAACTGGTCTATAATTTCCTGCTTTCTCTCTCCCACCTTTCTTAAAAAGTGGTATAACATTAGCCACCCTGCAATCCGCAGGAACTGATCCCGAATCTATCGAACTCTGGAAAATAATCACCAACGCATCCACGATTTCTCGAGCTACCTCCTTCAGTACCCTGGGGTGTAGACCATCAGGCCCCAGGGACTTATCAACCTTCAGAGCTAACAGTCTCTCCAACACCAATTCCTGGCAAATTTAAATTCCCTTCAGTTCAGGTCCTTCAATCACTGTTACCTCAGGGAGATTGCTAAATAATAATCAATGGTTCGAAAATGAAATCCTCAGGTATCTCATTCAGCTTATTCAAAAATTATTTCCCTTTGACAAATTAATATTTGGCTAATGTGAAGGCTGTCAGGAAAAATATTTCAAAAATCTGGAACAGCAAGAAAACAACAAACTGTTTCCTATGCTCTCGCCATTGAAGAGGCAGTTTCAATTCAGATTTAAATCTCAAATATTCATGGAAAACAAATGAAGAATATATTAAGATATGTTCTCCAAATGAAACTTTCCTAATAAAACAATTGGAATTACAGTGGCAACTTTGGTAGAGATCAATATTCTCTGAATTTGCAATATGAAGGGGGCCAATGAAGGCTTAACAATAATTAACAGAACTGAAAAAGCTCAGCCTCAAGTTCTAATAGTCTCTAAAATATTAACAAAACATCAAACTTAAAATGCACTCTTTTTGTGAACACTCTGCATTAAAGGCACAGCAGCAAAAATATTATAATGCAATACTCTCTTCTGGCTAAAGCATGACCACTGACACACAATTGTTTTTTGAACAGGCATTGTAGAATTTCAAACATATCAGGGGCTCAAGGCCCTCAATCAATTTGTTTTAAGGTTACAAGTTTGATAATTTTAAAAATGACATAATGTTGTATAGATTAACATAAAAACAAAATCTACCCTATTACATAGCCCACAAAACACATTGAATTGAGATCCTGATTCAATAAGGCAAAGCAGTCACTTGAAGGATTTTTTTTTAACCAGTATTTTAACAAACCAAAATATTTAAATTTGAAACACACTCAGCATGGCACAATTTATATTGAAACTGCCTTTTCGACCCATGTATTAATACAACCTTAATTTCAGCGTTTCTCATTTTTGTCTCCTCTTGATGAAATTACACTTAGAAAAAGAGAGAGCGCCCTCACAGTGGACAACTTGGCACTGCAGGCCAAGCCACTCCCTTCTCCAAAACAAAGACTTGCTGAGTCAAGTCCACAGCTCAGAAACTGAGACCCCCACAACAGAAACCTAGACAAAACTTCCCCAATAGTTAATGCACTTCACTGTTGGGATCTGAGCAGACCGGCTCCGCTTTCTCCCCCTTTTCCCGGTGACACCATGTTGTCCCAAACGTACTTCTAAGGGGAGATGTGGGGGACAAAGTCGATAACTTCATGAAGTACCAAATTTTGTTTGGACGTTTTTCTTTGTAGTTCCTGATTTCAAACTATTATTTTTAATGCTCTGGAGCCTCAAATCCCACCACCTAGAGGAATCCAAACTTCTTATTCCAGGGGACTTTAACCACTTTCTTGCTTTACTTCTCATGGGGATTCGAACCCCTTTTCAAACTCTATATGTCTGGGGATTCTAATCCCAATCAAAACCCTTCTTCACGCAAAGTGACTCATTGGTGTGCAAGTGTGCGAGTTACCGTCACCACCAAGTCTCAAGAGATGAGAATCGACTGAGTGTTAAGTTGAGAGAGAGAGAGATAGAGAGAGCGAGATCAAGGTGAATCTTACCTGATGAACCCATCCATCTCACGCAATCAACACTCAGACGATCACTTATTCAGTCCACCTGGTAGCTCCATGTATGTTGGAATCCCACCGCTGCTCCCAAATGTTAGGTTCTTTTCTTGAGGTTTCACACAAGATGCAAAATTGCGCACACCAACTTCTGCAAACAGTTAAAATTTATTAAAGCTTGTATAAGCTAGGTGATTCCTCTGACAGTCTTTGCTGGTCGTGCAAAGTAGAGTCAAAATGAGGCCCCCAACAAAAAAAACACATTCCCTTTGTACAGGTCAGTTGGTAATGCTTACAGGTACACTGTCCATGCTCTTCCCCCCCACATAACCGTATGTTGCCCCAGGTACAATGGTAGGATGAGGTCATCCTTGGAGATAATGCAAATGTCCTTATCCTGGGGAATCGTTATGCAGACGATTTCCTGACTCAGTGATTCCCCAATGGAGGTGTGATATGCTTCAGTATTGGGAATGCTATCTGATTGGCTGGGAGATGGCTATGAAAGTATTTCTGAATGGTAGGGGCTGAATGAGAGTTTAATTTGATAATAGTAAGAGAATAGTAGTCCATGACAGTCTAAATGAAGTGGAAGTCATCTGCATTCCTGCATGAATGTCGTCCCCAACCACTTTCAGATTGTTCAGCTTCTGGAGGAAGACTCTGCAGTTTAACCCTTTAATATTACATTAATGTCCAGAGAGATAATCTTTTAACATGTACACCACATCATCTCTTTACCCTCATCCACCTGTTTGGTCATCTTCTCAAAGAACTCAATAAGGTTTGTGAGGCATGACCTACCCTTCATAAAACAGTGTTGACTATCCCTAGTCAACTTATTCCTTTCTAGATGATTATAAATCCTATTTCTTACAACCTTTTCCAACACTTACCCACAATCGAAGTAAGGCTCACTGGCCTATAATTAGCAGGGTTGTCTCTACTCCCTTTCTTCAACAAGGGAATAACATTTGCTATCCTCTAGTCTTCTTGCACTATTCCTGTCAAGAATGACGACATAAAGATTAAAGCCAAAGGCACTACAATCTCCTCCCTGGCTTCCCAGAGAATTCTAGGATAAATCCCATCCGGCCCAGGGGACTTAACTATTTTCACATTCCAGAATTGCTAACGCCTCCTCCTATTGCACCTGAATCTCATTTAATCTAGTTGCCTGTATCGCTGTATTCTCCTCGACAACATTATCTTTTTCCAATGTGAATACTGACAAAGAATTATTCATTTAGTGCTTCCCCATCTCCCCTGATTCCTCGTATAACTTCCCACAACTATTCTTGATCGGCCCTAATCTCAACCTAGTCATTCTTTTGTTCCTGATACACCCATAAAAATCCTTAGAAGTTTCCTTGATCCTATCCACCAACAACTTCTCATTCCCCTCCTGGCTCTTCTTAGCGCTCTCTTTAGGTCTTTTCTGGCTAACTTGTAACTCAAGCGCCCTAACTGAGCCTTCACATCTCATCCTAACATAAGCCTCCTTCTTTGTCTCGACAAGAGATTCAACTTTGTTAGTAAACCACAGCCCCCAAGCTTGACAATTTCCTCCCTGCCTAACAGGTACATACTTAACAAGGACCCTCAGTAGCTGTCCTTGAACAAGCTCCACATTTTGTGTCCATCCCCTGCAGTTTCCTTCCCCATCCAAAATCTTGCCTAATTGCATCTAATTGCCATTCTCCAAGCTATAACTCTTGTGCTGTGGTATAAACCTATCCCTTTCCATCGCTAGAGTAAAGAGTTGTGGCAAGTCTAACTGTGATAGAGGAAACAAATTCTTGTGTTTGAGTACTCAGCAGGATACTGTAGAACATGAAATGGGATATTGTATTTTTCCTGTGTTTTGTAATCTTTCAAATTTTGTTATATGTAAAAAGCTTCTTCTATTTTAGTTTCTTTCTTTTGATGTAACAAACTTTTATTTTAATGTGTAAAGCAGATCAGCATTGTGTGCATGTGTTTCAATGGAACTCTACTCCATTGCACTCAAAAAAAACAAACAAAATATGATCCATCAAGCCAAATTTCAGTCTGGGGTCTATGAAGACTTTGTTTTTGTTTCTCTGTAGTTTTGATTAGCACTGAAATTATAAAATAACTCTTTTAAAATACTAAAGATTATTGCAATTTTTGAAAGCATGTAGCCTCACATTCATTGTAAATATGGTCCAACCAGTTGCTGGTTCAAGCAGTAGTAGATGGTTTGTAGATGAGCTGGAGCTAAGGGCTGTGTACATAGAGATTCAGCTCGCAGCAAGTTACTGATTGATCTCTGGACTAGTGACCAGTAGTTACTGACAACAGTCTTCGATTGCAAATAACACTGTGCTTGGTTTCCAAATAGCTGAGCAGCTTGGGGGTGAGAACAGAATAGGGAGAAGCCATCAGATATCCATAGACTCAGAATCTGTCTCTTTTCTTTGCAGTTAAAAAAAACATTTTAACACTAAAGAAAACCATTTTTTTTCTCCGCGTCAGTTGCTGTAAGCTGTAACTTCTAATTAATAAGTCACAAAACTGTGTTAAGTGTAAACTAGTCATTCTGTGCCTCCAGATAATGCGTGGAAGCATCTGGAGACGGAAGATCAAGAAGGAGTGCTCTAATCAGCACAAGAATCATCTCAGTAATTTATGTGGTCAGGAACCACTGCACTGCCTTCCTAGTCTTCCATTTTGCCTCTCACATCTGTGTTATTCTTTGTCCTATCTACCTGTATGTTTACGGAGGAGTTTAAAAGGGAGTTAGAGTTTAAGTAGGAGCTATATCCTGACAGTTCATAATTGTTTACCTGTAGCTGGATTCTGTTTATTTGTAACAGTCATTCTTGTTAAGGTACAGAAACCTGGTTTGTGTTTTCTGTTAACCTAGTTCTAACAGACAGATCAATTGGCAAATTCTGCTTCCATTTCAAAATCATTAACTTCTGTAGTAACGCTGGCAATATCGGGGCTTGATTTTCAGCATGTATACAATGAGGCACAACACGAGAATTGTTAGATGGTTATTTTTGACTGGTGCGGATGCAATGGGATGAAGGAGTTTTTTTGTTCTGTGCCGTAAATCTCTGACTCAATCACTGTAACAGATCTGACCTGTTCCGTAATAACAGAAGCTGATCCCAGCAAGGTCCAAGTACAGATTATCCCAGTGACACAGCCTCCATTTTCCCCAATACTGGTATCAGTGAGCACAAACTGGAGCCTGCTTCTCGTGCAAGATGTTTTGAACGACATGTTCCCCTCACATGTTCTGGACTGTGCTGATTTGCACACTGTTTAGGTAATCCAGAGATTATAATCTTTGTTCCTTTTATTTAAATTTAGTGTCTAGCCTAACTCTTACTATGTGCAGAACCTCTTCCCTAGTTTTATCCATGGTGATCCCTAAATGGATCTTGGCCACTGGATCCTTCCTTCCTACAGCAATTTCTTTTGCAGCTCTAAGCAGATATCCTGCACCACACTAGGCAGACAACACAGCCCTCTGGCCTCTGCCTCTTTACTGCAGACAACGGTATTGATCCTGTTCATAGTTCATGCTACTACATTCCTTGTTTCTCCCCACATTTGAAAGGTTTCCTGTACTATGGTACCATGGTTGTTTGCTCATCTATCCTGCAGCCATCATTTATCAAAATAGACTGAGAGAACCTCAAACCTACTGACAAGTCAGCTGAGGCTGACATTCTCACCAGTTCTGTCATCCAGGGCTCTTTACCTGCCTTGTTCAAAGTCACACCTTGATTACTTAGGAGAGGATGTTCTGATTTGCTAGGTAATGTGACCATCTCCTAGTATTCAGGTAACCTTTTGCCTCCCTAATGTGCCACAGTGTCTGTAGTTTAACCTCCATCTCAAACTCTGAGCTGAAGCTGCTCAAACTTCAAATACTTCCTGTTTACCTAAGATTACAATGGTATCCCATAACTCCCACATACAGAAGCCAGAACACAGCACCTGAGCTCTCACCCTTAATGAGTTTTCATTACTGTTGTGTTATTCACTTGCTTTAGTTGCCTTTTTATACATTTTATTAACCTTACCACTGGCATGTATACTGTCAAAATGTGAGGACAGAAAAGACCTTAAACATTTACCAGATATTCATCTCCTTCCTTTGAGGTAGTGCAAGAACCAGTTCTAGTCAGCTCCTATAAATCTTGCTGTGCCTCTGGCTGCCAACCACAAGATTCATTTCTTGCCTGCTCTGCTTGGTGGTGCTGATTGGCTCTTCCCCTTGCTCAGTTCTCTGTGATACTGACCACCTGCCTTGGGGTCCTCACCTTGGCTGCTCCTCTATTCTAGGAAACCATGCAGGGCGCATGTGGAAACATTATACACTAAATTGACTTTTCTACATCCAGTAGCGTCCAGGAATCCACTTCACCTCCATGTGAATGCAGTGATCAATGACTGATGGCCTTGATGAGGTGGGTTGATGTTGCACATATTGACTTCCAAGCGTCTTTTGATAAAGTGTAACATTATCGTTCAATTAGCAAAATTAATAACTATAGCAGTTAAGGGGCAATGACATTATAAATATTAAAACTAGATAAAAAATAGAAAGCAAAGAGTAGTGGTGACATTTTTCTGGTTTAAGGCCTCTGTTTTTGAGGTGTCCATAACTTGGACTAGGTATACTAGGCAGAATTTGTAATCTGCTGAAAATGTGTTGCTGGAAAAGCGCAGCAGGTCAGGCAGCATCCAAGGAACAGAAGAATCGACGTTTCAGGCATCAGCCCTTCTTCAGGAGTCTTCCTGAAGAAGGGCTGATGCCCGAAACATCGATTCTCCTGTTCCTTGGATGCTGCCTGACCTGCTGCGCTTTTCCAGCAACACATTTTCAGCTCTGATCTCCAGCATCTGCAGTCCTCACTTTCTCCTCGAAGAATTTGTAAACTGCCTACAAAGTGGTAAATAAGGGAAAGGATATTGACAGGATTTGAGACTGCTGAAATGCATATACACATTCTGCTTGATGTTTATTTGTTACCTATAGGTGTTATATCCCGTCAGTCATACAGAAATATTTTACATCTGTAGCTTTTGCCTCTGGAGAGGTCCACTTTCTTAAAACAAAATATGTTTTGAAATAGAGGGCTAAAAATGTCCATAGTACTTCAATGTTCTGACCATCATCATGGCACTCTGCCACTTCTCACCAAGCCCCATGAACTACAGCTGTCAGTGATATGTGCATAGCGTCTATTCAATGTTTTTCACTCTATTCTTCTGCCCAAAATCATAACCCTTTCTGCTCTCTGTGAATTCTTGTTACTTACTGGGAATATCTCATCAACATTCCTGTTCGCTACTAAATGCTCTTCCAGACACTCAGTACTGCATTTTGTCTCATGCAGGGAAAATTGGCCCAGCCCCTGGACTGATATTTCATAGTATCCTGACATGTTGTAGCTGTGTCATTGATGTAACACGATGCCACACAGTGATATGTCCGTTCTCTGTTTGATAGATCACTTTTCCGTGCTTCCCATCATCACAAGCTGCCTACCTTTCCCTCTGCGCTAAAAATGCAAGAAAAATTGCAAATGCTGCAAACCTACAAGTTACTGCTAAAGTCAGGGTGTGCTAATAAAGCTCTGTAAAGCAGACAGAGGAAGGCAGCCTCCAAGTTAGCTCTAAAGAGAGTGAGCAGGAAGAAAACAAGCTAAAAGCCATAAGATTTGTGTCCAGGTCAGCACAGGGGCATTCAAGTCATGGGTGTCTGTCAGCTTCAAAATATAATGCCTAAAATATGTATGAAAAAACATGAGTAGCTTAAGTAAGCTTTAGGAGCTTAAAGTAGCTAAGAATCCCACTATGGAATTCATAATAGAAAATAAAGAATTGGTAGAGATAAAAGCAAAGGAAGAATTTAAGCAATCATGATCATGTTTAATCTCCTCCACAGATCCCTGTTATCACAGATACCAGTTTACAACCAATTTGATTCACTCACCGTAATATTGAGAGATGGCTGGTGACATTGGATTCTGCCGTCACAAGTTTCTGGACATAGTACCAAATTCACATGCTTCAGAACTTCTTTCATCCCTAACCAAGCAGTTCCAGTGCAGCTACGACACTGCCCAACAATGTGGAAAGTTGTTCAGAAATGTCCCATACACAAATATCTGAACAAATCCAATCCAGCTAATTGCTATCTACTAATCATCAGTGAACATACGTTTAGCATCATTTGCAACTCCTCAGAGGCTGAAGCAGTCCATCTCCAAATGCAGTAAGACCTGGACATTATCCAGGCTTGGGCTGACAAGTATAAGTAACATGCAAGTATCAGGCAATGACTATCTCCAACAAGAGAGAATCTAATCACCACACCTTGACATTAAATTCCATTGCCATCATTTAATCCCCCACCATCAATTTCTTGGAGGCTACCATTGACTGGAAAGTTAACTGGATTAGCCATATAAATTCTGTGACAACAAAAGCAGGCCAGAGGCTAGGAATTCTGCTTTGAGTAACTCACCTGTCAATTCCCCAAAGATTGTCCACTATCTACAAGGTACTAATCAGAACTGTGGTGGAATGCTCCCCACATGGCTGAATGGTTGCAGTTCTAACAATATTCCAGAAGCTTGATACCATCCAGGACAATGCAAAAAGCTTGATTGGCATTCCATCCACAAATATTCACTCCCTCCACCACAAAGGAACAAGAACAACAGTGAGTACCATCTACAAGATACACAGCAGAAATTCACCAAGGCCCCTTACTCAGCACCTTCCAAAACCACAACCACACCCATCTGTAAGGACAAAGACATCAGATTTATGGAGGCATTACTATCTGCAAGTTTATGTCCAAGCCCCTCACCATACTGACTTGGAGATGTATCACTGTTCATTGAGTGCTGCTTGTTCAAAATCCAAGAAGTCCCTCGCTAACAGCAGTGGGAGGGTACCTGTGCAAATGGACTTCTGTGATACAGGAAGGCAGCTCACAACCACTTAAGAACAGTTAAGAATGGGCAATAAATACTGGTCAAGCCAGCCATGCTGAACTCCTCCTGGTAATATATATTTAAAAATTAGAAAGCTAGTTCTAAACAAAAAAGTATCTAGGAAATGTCTGCCTCTAAAGGCTGACAGGTTTTCCAGACTTCGAGTTTTACATATTGCATTGTTAAAATAGGACACTGGTTGGATGCATCAATTGTAATCTGCAAAATGTCCTCGGTTCTCGATGGATCCCAATCGATTATTAAAGAAGTAGAGACTGCTAATTGTTTTCTGTTTCCTCCTCTTGGAAAGGATTGATTCCTTGCTGTACTCTGCTTCTGTAATTATTTAGGATGCTTTTAGACATATTCATTTGTGATCTTAAACCATATTTGACAAATATTATTGTGTGTGCTTAATTCTACTAAACCACTAATCAAATAACGCTTCCAGTGTAGGGCAGGAACAGAAATACTGCATGAAGGTTTTATTTCTAACTCTGGAATGCTCGGATCAATTATAATGCCCTGATTCAACAAAACTCTGGGGACCAAATTGATGACTATCCATATTTATATCAATAAATGCATATGACATCCCTTAAACAATTTAAATCTTTGTTTGAATTACTTAACATTACAGAATTATTGTAACTCTACGAGTGAGAAAATGAATGAGAATTAATATTTTGTACAGACTAACCTATTACTGTTTAAATTGGCCATATTTGAATTTGAATATTTTGTGAATATCTAATTTATAGTTCATGTGTGTTCAAATTTAACTTTTAGGTTTAAGAATGACAGTTTAACAGTAATAAATTAGATAACTCCTACTGAAGCACCTTGAAGTCTAGTGCACTTAAGTTCATTCATGTTCGCTTAAGAGGTTTACAGTCTGGAAGGTAAGGTAATTAAAATGATTGCCAGAACATCTAAAACAAGTGTCAGTTTTGAAGGTTATCTTGTTCAACAATTCAGAATATTCAGAAAGTACCTCAAAAACTTTAACAATAAGGTAAGCTCATTCCTGATGAAGGGCTCCTGCCCAAAATGTCATTTTTTCTGTTCCTCGGATGCTGCCTGACCTGCTGTGATTTTCCAATACCATTCTAATCTTGACTCTGATCTCCAGCATCTGCAGTCCTCACTTTCACCTAATAAGTGAAACTGGTCAATTCACAATGCTACTTTGAATCAAACACACAAGTAGTCTTCTCCACTAACAGGATTCTGCCATCAAGCCAAAAACCTATCTTGCCTATTTCACAAATGAGTAGTGTGATAAACATCTTAGTGGATGTAGGTTTGCTCACTGAGCAAGAAGGTTCATTTCCAGAGGTTTCGTCACCCTACTAGGTAATATCTTCACTGGGCCTCCGGGCGAAGCACTGTTGATAATTCCTGCTTTCTATTTATATGTTTGGGTTTCTTTGGATTGGTGATGTCATGTCCTGTGGTGATGTCATTTCTGGTTCTTTTTCTCAGGGGGTGTTTAATGGATCTAACTCGATGTGTTTGTTCATTGAGTTCCGGTTGGAATGCCATGCTTCTAGGAATTCTTGTGCGTGTCTCTGTTTGGCTTGTACAAGGATGGATGGATGTGTTGTTCCAGTCGAAGTGATGTCCTTCCTCATCTGTATGTAAGGATACTAGTGACAGAGGGTTGTGTCATTTTTGTGGCTAGCTGATGTTCATGTATCCTGGTGGCTAGTTTTCTGCCTGTTTATCCAATGTAGCTTAACAGTCACTGAAAAAGCCGTCTTAGTCAAAGGATTAAATTACAACTGCCAGGATCTGAACAAAAAAGATTTCTTAGCAGCTTTAGAAACAACACTAAAAGACAACCAACTCACAGAAGAAACCCAACAAACTATCAGATAGGTAGTCGCGTTAACATTAAGTAGAAAAAAAAGAAGGAAACACACTCTATACACAAGAAAGGAAAGCACTGGAAAGACTAAAAAAAATTGTTATCCTACCTGCAGACAAAGGACGCTTGACAGTCATTCTAAATCGAAAAGACTACATTGAAAAAGCAAATGTACTACTTACAGATACCAACACTTACCAACAAGTGATGATAGACCAGACCCCACAACTAGAGAACCAAATCACAGCCCTACTCAAAAAAACTTCAAAAATCTGGAGAAATAAATAAGACCGACTTCCAAAAATGAAACCAGATGGATCTAACACACCACGCTTCTACGGTTTACCCAAAATTCACAAACCAGGAGACCCCCTCAGACCCATAGTCTCGCTACCTGGAACACCAACTTACAAATTGGCTAAGGAGCTACACCAACAACTAAAACACTTAGTAGAAGACTCACGCCATTCCATCCACTCCACCCAAAGGTTCCTGAAGACCATCAAAGACACTAAGATAGAAGAGGACGAAATAATGGTCTCCTTTGATGTAACAGTTCTGTTTACATCAATCAACATTAACCTGGCCAAGGAAGCAGTGACTACACTATTAGGAGACCCAAAGACACATACACCAAACACAACTAACTTCATCAGTAGGGACAGTATTGTCAAGCTAGTGGACGTATGCCTTGTCACACACTTCACCTTCAACAACAAAACCTACAGACAAACCAACGGAACACCCATGGGATCTCCGATATCAGGGTTCCTAGCAAAGGCAGTAATGCAAAGACTCAAACAAACAACTGTGCCAACCATCCAACCCCAACTTTGGGTCCGCTACATGGATGACACCTGTGTCATCTCTAAACAAAACAAATTAAAGGCAACCTTCAAGGCCATTGATAATACCCTTACTGGCATAAAATTCACTAAAGAGGAGGAAAACAAGAAACAAACTATCATTCCTAGATGTCACAGTAGTGCAAACAGCCAATGGGGAACTTCAAACCAGTGTCTACAGGAAAGCAACACACACAGACCAAATATTGAACTACAGAAGCAATCACCCCAACTTCCACAAACGAAGCTGCATCAGAACATTATTCCAATGAGCCAACACACACTGCAGCGCAGAGGAACGATGCAGAGCAGAGGAAAATCACCTAAATAGTGTATTTAAAGCGAACGGGTACCCAATGAACACAGTCCTCAGATTTCTCAACAACAAACCCAATCAACCAGACAAAACACGTCCAGAAACCCTAGCCACTCTTCCCTACATCAAAGACCTCTCAGAAATCACTGCCAGAGTACTCAGACCCCTTGGCATCTTGGTAGCCCACAAACCCACCAACACATTGAAACAGCAGCTAATGAACGTGAAAGACCTTATACAGACAACAAGCAAAACTAATGTCATTTACAAAATACTGTGCAAGGACTGTAGCAAACACTACACTGGACCAACAGACAGAAAACTAGCCACCAGGATACATGAACATCAACTAGCCACAAAATGACATGACCCTCTCTCACTAATATCCTTACATACAGATGAGGAAGGACACCACTTCAACTGGGACAACACATCCTAGGGCAAGCCAAACAGAGACATGCACGAGAATTCCTAGAAGCATGGCATTCCAACCGGAACTCTGTCAATAAACACATCGAATTAGACCTCATCTACCACCCGCTAAGAAAAAGAACATGAAATGACATCGCCACAGGAAGTGATGTCACCACAGGCTGTGACATCACCAACCCAAAGGAAGCTAAACATATAAATAGAAAGCAGGAATTATCAACAGTGCTTTGCCCGGAGGCCCACTGAAGATGTAGGGTGACAAAACCTGTGGAAGTGAACCTTCCAGCTCAGTGAGCAAGCCTACATCCAGAACCTCCACCTGAGCTATAAATCTTCAAAGCTTGCTAAATCATGAGTCTCGATTTCATTTCAAGTTTGTAGGTCATATATCCCAATGATTGGCAGTCCTTATCAAACAACATGTCCATTTGGCTTTTCACATTAAGCAGCAGAGTGATTGGGCTCAAACAGCCTATGCTTGCAAATTTCAGAATTAGGTACAATTCTGCTGTGGAGCATAATTTATGAGATTATCTTGAATGTGCTGTGTATTACACCAGAAACGTATTTAATATTATCAATTGAACATATAGTGTGATGCATCTCTGTGTACCAGAAACTTTAACATGTTGGAGTATCGTCTCATGAATCCAGTGGAGAAACAGTCTTGATGAAGGGATTAAATTACCAGGACCTGAATAGTATTTGATCTTCATAGGTAAAGAGTTATAATCCCATGTGAGGGAGGCAAAGCTTTTAAAAAGATTAGGTGATCTCTAGTGTCATTAACACATCTGGGGATGCTGAGAAATCCATGTAATCTGTTCTTCATAACATTTGCTATTCATGTGTGCTGTGGGGTGTTTGACCATGTTTGTTTATTCCACATATTTATCTCAAACTAATCTAGATGTTAAAATATTTTTGTAGATTGTTTTACCATTCTAATTTTGTATTGTAAAGTTATTATTTTGTTTGTTCAACACCAAAATATTGTGCCTTTCTTCACTTCCTAACTATCTGGAATTTCACACGTTATCTACTTTGAACAAAAGGAAGTTATCATTCGTAGTGTCGTAGAGTCCCAAAGCCATATTGTAATTGTAATTTTCTGTTCCTATCTGGGATCATCATAATCTCAGCACAGTATTTTCAATATTTAAATAAGACTATCATCTGGAAATTTTAGAATAAACTGCCAAACAGTGTTTTACATTTTTAAAGTTTACATTAAACATGATTCTGATTAAATGTACAAGTTTTGATTGTAGAAATCATTTTTATTGCCAAGAGCAGCTTAGTTTAGCGTGCCTTTGCCTGAATTAGATGAAAGCAGTGGGAATAAGGGATGTGAAATATTGAAGGAATTAATACAATGTATTGTGAATGTTTGATTTTGGAAAAGACACACACCATAATATTAATGTTGCACATGATAATTATGTAAAATGAGTGACTCCAGCGTACCAAAACATTTTCATGTATCATTTAATATATTTCTTAATTTTTAAAATATCGAATTTATAATTGTATAAATTCCATTTTTCTCATGTTTGTGAACTTTACTGAAAAAAGACATATTAATGTGTACTTTGGAGCCAGTTAATTATTACTTTATTAAATTAAATTGTCACCACAAACATTCAATAATTCCTGACTTTTATAGCAAACTAATAGATTTTGTATTTGCTTTGTGAAATCAATATTGTGTTGCAATGCAAATGCACTAAAAGTAATAAATGATGACCAAGTTATTACTTTATTTAATATACCTAAAGTTTGAGAATTCTATTACCTTGTTCAGCACTTAGTGTTGCCAGTTGCAATATCTGAAACTTACTTGTCAAAACTTGATTTACTGTATAACGTAGGGGAATCAGTAGCATAGTGGTTATGCCACTGCAGTAGTAATCCAGAACACCCAAACTAATGTTTTGTTAACATGATTTGAATCCCACCATGGCTGATGGTGGAAGTTGAATTCAATAAAAATCTCAAATAAAAAGGTATGCTCAGCAACCATGTAACTACTGCTGATTGTTGTGAAAAAAAATCATTATAGTTCACAATAAATCCTTTTAGGAAAGAAAATAAGCCATTCTAACCTGGTACAAACCCACAGCAATAATTTATTTGACTCTGAACTATCTCTGGAAGATTAGGGATATGCAATGACTGTTGGTCTAGCCAGCAATGCACTGAGACCATAAACTTATATATCTTTTTAAAAAGACAGGAAGTCTGTCAATATTTCATTTTGTTACAACCACAGATTTAAGTCTTCATATTGTGACGTTACTTGATTTGCTTTGTAATTATTTCACTACAGCCAAGTTTTGATTTCCTTGGGGTGGCACAGTGGCTCAGTGGTTAGCACTGCTGCCTCACAGCACCAGGGACCCAGGTTCAATACCAGCCTTGGGTGACTGTGTGGAGTTTGCACATTCTCCCTGTGTCTGTGTGGGTTTCCTTTGGGTGCTCCAGTTTCCACCCACAGTCCAAAGATGTGCAGGTCAGATGAATTGACCATGCTAAATTGCCCATAGCATTAGGTGCATTAGACAGAGGGAAATGGTTCTGGGTGAGTTAGTCTTCGGAGGGTCGGTGTGGACTTGTTGGGCCAAAGGACTGTTTCCATACTATAGGGAATCTAATCTAAAACAACTTCAGAACTTCGAATAAAGCACCTGGGATCCATCTGAACTGACATGGATACTATGGAAGACTTCAAATAGAGTCCCATTGGGAGATATACTATTGTAATAAGAATCATAGGAATGTATTTGCCTTACAAGGCATTCACTGACATCACATTGCAATATGACACTGTTGTATCAGAAAACAAATCTTCAGTAACCAATTATTTTGATCATTAAAGAAAATTGGAAGCAATTTATAAACTGTGAGAACTGGAAAACTGTGCTTTGGCATTGGGCATTGATGCAATTGTGTAGACTCAGAAGAAAACATGGCTGATATCGATAAACCTGAAACACTGATACAGAGAAAAAAATCTGTGCTCTGAGTAATAAATATTGTGATGTAAATGTCGATTGTGGGTTTAAAATAGCCAAAGAAGGTAATATTCTAATGTTGGGCAATATGCCACACTGACAATTTATCACAAATATATGGACCTAAAGATTTTTCTGGACTGGTTAACAGCATAGAAACAAATTACACAGAATGGTATGAAAAACCTGATGCAATTTGTGCTGCTTAGTTTTGACATAATGAATTAATGTTGTAAGTTGCTCAATTTTCTAATACAGCAAATCACCAAATTCAAAAAAAGTAAATGCCATAACTTTTTTCAGCTAGCCCCAACGGGTTTCATTTTTGGTAAAATCAATTACATTTCAGGAATTTTGTCTTTGTATTATCTTGTGAGCATTTTAACTCTTGCAGTAAGATTTTCCGTAAAGAGAAGTTTCTCCAAAGAAATTTGCTTTGGATATCATATCTTTGAACATGGGTATGATTTTCTTAGCTGTGGTGACTGTCCGGTTTGACCATACCCTAAAGATCAGATATGGTATTCCCTGTCACCTAACATTACAGTAAAAACAATGACTGCAGATGCTGGAAACCAGATTCTGGATTAGTGGTGCTGGAAGAGCACAGCAGTTCAGGCAGCATCCAAGGAGCTTCACCAGCTATCATGGAACTAATTGCTTAAAAACTAATATTTCACAAGCCATTGTGGTTTTACTACCTTAGAAAATGGTTTTGCACACTATTATAGATTAATGAATTATTTTACATGGTGCTCTAATAGGAGCTAGAACATGGAAAGCAGGAGAACGATGTGGTTCATTTAGGAGTTCATGAGGTGCTTTATAGCTAGCTAATTTCAAGGGTTCAGGCAACAAATCACTGGATGCTAATTCTGGATTTCTGATTCTAGGACAGAGCTCAAATCGGAACTCTCAAATATAGAGATTTTTGCCATGCGATTTAGCAACGTGTACAAACATGTGGATTCAATTCCTGTTTCAGAGCATGATTATATATTTTAGGCAGGCATTTAAGTTCAGGATTGAGAAAATTCTGTTTTTTTTTAAATCACTTGTGGATGTGGGCGTCATTGGCTGGCCAGCATCTATTGCCAATTCCTGGTAGCCCTTGAATAGGTGGTGGTGAGCTGCCGCCTTGAACTCCAGTTGTCCATATGCTATGGGTTGACCCACTGTGCCCATTGAGAGGGAATTGCACAATTTTGACCAAGCGACAGTAAAAGAATGATGATACCTTTCCAAGTCAGCATGGTGAGTGACTTGGGGGACAACTTGTAGGTGGTAGTGTTTCCAAATATCTGCTGTCCTTGTCCTTTGAGATAGAAGTAGTCAAAGGTTTGCAAAGTGCTGCCTAAGGATCTTTGGTGAATTTATGCAGTGTATTTTGTTGATTGTACACTCTGTTGCTACTGAGCGTCTGTTGTGGAGGGAGTGGATGTTTGTGGATGTAGTGCCAATCAAGCAGGCTGCTTTGTGCTGAATGGTGTCAACTTCTTGAATGTTATTGAAGCTGCACCCATCCAGGCAAATGGGGAGCATTCCATCATACTCCTGACTTGTGCATTGAAGATGGTAGGTCGGCTTTTGTCATAATGTTCTTAGCTTCTGACCTGCTCTCACTGCCACTTTTTGTGGTAAGAGGCAAGGTGCAAAGCTATGACAAGTTATGACATTTGTTGTGAGCAACAAATAGGCTCAACGAGTGAGCACTATGTCAGCCAGTGAACAAGTTAGAAATGTAGCAGCTTGCTCCAGTTTCCCTGGGTATGTATCCCTGAGTGCATAGTGTCCTTGTTGCAGCATTACAATTACAGTTGCTTGTGCAGTCCAAAGTACAGAAGCATTATGGTAAGTACATTGGAAGTGTACTGTGAGCATTCCTGAAGTCTGGCACCTATCGGATGCTAATGCCCATGGAACTGGGCTATATGCAGCAGTGCCCATGCATGCCCAGTGATATTTGTGTCCAATATCCAACATGGAGGTCCTTCGTGGTAAGCTGCAATCATCAGGTACCTGCTCTGACCTCTATGTTGAGATTTTAGCCATCTTTAGTTTGCTTACTGTGGGTGAAAGAGTGGCAAACTACATATAATGAGGAAAATGTCCAGTTAGTAAGTTCATTACTAAATAACAATCTCCCTTGATAGGCGATACAGTGCGTTGCTCCAGTTGTTCCTGACTTCTTACTCGATTCGGCCATATTTCTCACCATCGCCCATGTCATTCAGGCCATTATAAGATTCCACCCTCAGTCTTTAATAGCCTACTAACACCTAATCACCACTGAACAAGTTCTTGCTGTTTAGCTACTTTATATTTTTTTCTGTAATATAGTGCTTTTGTTTTCTGTGCCAAAAATTACAAATTATTTATAATTAGAAACTCAAATTGGTTTTAACTTGAATCTTAAGCCCAAGTGAATGCCTAAATCTTTCATTTTTTCAAAATAATTTTGCACAAGATGAAATAGTGATAAAGCCAACTTATAATTTTGTGGTTTACTGAGAATTCTTCAATATGGTTGCCACCTTAGCCTGCTAGAGGTCCCCTTTAGCTACTGCCAGAGTGAGGTTAATGTAAGAACTGTGAAACCATCCCATCAAAATCACTACAGCATTGTGAGAAACACTTTGAAATCTGTAGTGAGTGACATCATTTCTCATTTGAAAAGTGTGGTGCTGGAAAAGTGTAGCAGGCCAGGCAGCATCCAAGGAGCAGGAGAATCGACGTTTTGGGCATAAGCCCTTCTTCAGGAATGAGTGACATCATTTCTCAGCTGACACAATCTGCGCCAAAGATAATATATTTGGTTCATACGCAGTTGTTAATTTTATTCTTTCATGAGATGAGGATATTGCCAGGATCTACTGCTCATCCCAATCTGGTACATCCCCTGTATTTTTGGGAAGGGAGTTTGGAAATTTTGAATCAGTAACAGTAAAGGAATGTTGATCTTATTCCAAGCCAGAATGGTGTGTGGCTTGTAGTAAGGATTATTCATTTAAATGCAACAAAGGAGTCTTGTATTACTATTTTGTCTATATTTTACCTGGTGTTGCTGTCTTGCTGGGAGATGGAGTGAATGCTTATGTTGGTGGATGGAGTACCAGTCATGCAGGCTGTTTTGTCCTGATTCATGTCAAGCATCTTGATTGTTATTGGCACCACACTCACCCAGGCAAGTGGGGAGAATTCAATCACACACCAGATTTGTGTGTTGTAGATAATGAATAGGCTCTGGGGAGTCAGATGTGCTTCTTGCTGCAGAATTCTTATGCCTTGACCTGTTCTTATAGACAAGGTGTTTAAATGACTTTTCCAGTTTGATTTCTGGTTAATGGTAATCCCCAGGATGTTGGTAGTGGGTATTCAGCAATGGTAATGCCATTGAACATTAAGGAACAAGGATTTGATTTCCCTTTATTGAAGATGGATTTTCTTTGGATTATACGCATCTGGGTAATTTTTCACTTTTTCAGACAAATGCAGACAACAGTTGTATTGCAACAGCTTGAATAAATTCATGGCTAGTTCTGGAGAAAATCTCTTCTACTCTTCGTTGGGATGTTGCCAGGGCCCAAAGTTATTGCAGAATCTAGTATCCAGTTCACTGTGTTTGCCTGTTCATGAAATTTAGTCTAACCAATTTGATTGCCTGTTTTCTTTTGTCATTGTGGGCAGGTGTGAAGTTTGAGTTATATTTGTCTACATGGAGGATGTGCGTGAATGCACTTGAAAAATCAAGAAAGGATGTGGGAAGTGCTTGTTCCTAGAGAATTAAGCAGGCAGAAAAGACGTTACTGCAGTCTGGGAATGAGAGCAGCTGTTGAAGAAATCAATGCTTGGAATGGTGAACCTTATGCAAAAATAGTGTATTCCTTGTGTGTGATTGTTGATAACAATTGATTGACAAAGTATAGTTCATTTTGATTAAAATGTGGCTTTTCTGCTGTACATGTTTGCATTCTGTTGGAAGTATTATATGTTCTTGGTTCTTGGTTCTTTTTAATAATTGCATCATAAGTAATTTAATGTTTGTGTTCATAATGTAGGTAATGTTTGAGAACTTGTGTTCTAAATTGGAGGGAAAATGAATAGTTTTAGTTACGTGAAGATCGGACTTGTTAAAAATTACATTTTAAACTTTTATGTGCAAAACAACATTTTAGAAGAAGCAATGTGATTTCAGCTAAATGATGAGCAAGCCATCTTGTGAGATAATTGCTCAAATATTTAGAGACTTAAGTTACTCAACCACCAGAAAGAGAGAGAGAAAAGGAACCGGGGAGCAGGCTCGTGCACAGGTAGGAGACTCACAGCAGCAGATATCTCCAAACTGTTTGGACTGAAGGGAAATCCGGTGGTATTTAGAAGTCAGAGAAGAAAGCCTCAGAAACAGAACATTATGAAAGTGTCAAGAAGAGAAATTATCCTACAAGTGTTTTGAAGACATGACGTTAGGGAAACCACATTAAGTAATGCTGAGCTGAGTTAGCAGTTTAAGACTCACAGGAGGAGTTATTAACTAAAGAAAATAAAAGTAAAGTCACTTCAGAACTGCTCTCCCATTTGAGAGAAACTATTTGTGGTTTAACCTGCAGGTCACCATGTGTCAGGTTAGGGGAGAGTTGAGAAGGAGAATCCTCAATGAGAATTGAACCCATGGTGTTGGTATTAGTCTATAATATAAACCAACTGAGCTAAACTAACCCCCAACAAAGAAAATGGCATCTAGTGAATGTGCAGGTCTGAATTGCAGCTTGCCAGCTTTATTCAAATTTGAGTGTTTAAGAGTATTACTGGAATAATGATGAATTTTTATTTCTGGTGATTATAATGAACCACCTGATGAAGGGGCGGCGCTCCGAAAGCTAATGCTTCCAATTAAACCTGTTGGACTATAACCTGGTGTTGTGTAATTTTTAACTTGTACACCCCAGTCCAACACCAGCATCTCCAAATGGTGATTATAATAAGATTGTTCCAATAGTTAGTAGAATAGAGTTTGTATTTTTCTTTCATGTAATAAATTTTTGTTCTTTTCTTAAAAGTCCATTGACAGCCTTTTGTGAATATACTCAGTGTTACCATCACTATTAACTAAATCACCACTATTAATATCCTGGAGGTTATCATTATAGAGTCATAGAGATGTACAGCACCTCAGCTGGATTCAACACATAAATACATGGGCTACAAGAGTATGTCTGAGGCTTGGAATACTGTAGCAAGAAACTCACCTGCTGATTCCCCAAAGCCTGTCCAACATGTACAAGGTGCAAGTCAGAAGTGTGATCGAATATTCCCCAATTACATAGGTAGGTACAGCTTCAACAACACTCAAGAAGCAACATCCAAACAAAGCAGCTCATTGATTGTCACCACACTGATGCTGATTAGGAACTGTGTACTATCTATAAAATGCAGTGTAGAAATTTGCCAAGATCCTCATACAGCACCTTTTAAAACTTTGACCACTTCTGTCTCAAAGACAAGGGCAGCAGAAACATGGGAATACCACTACCTCTCTGACTTGGAAATATACTGCTTTTTTCCCCCACTGTTCAAACTTGCCTCAGAAGACAAACCAGTCTTCCCTCTGGATTGATTGCCTTGGGAAGTGGTTAGATTGTCTCTTATTGAAGGTAGACATTGTCTGGCATTTGTGTGGCGTGAATGTTTTACTTGGATTCTATGGTGTGTTTAAATCAACACCATGATTTGCAGACATATACTCATTTCTATCTGCATTAATTGGTCACATCATCAACAGTTCATCTCCATGAAAATCAGCACTGGGACAGCCGAGACTCTGAAATGCTCCCAATGTCAGACTCCTGACCCCAGAAGGAAAACCATGCCACTCAAATCTGCCCTGGCAGTATCAGTGAGGATGACAGCAGCACTTAACCTATCTAAACTACAAAAATCTAACAAATTATGTCTAACTATACAATGCTGCAACTGTTTGCAGTCGCTCAATGCACCATGTATAAAATAATTTCCGAACGTTACTGCAAGCAACAGTAGGAAATAAATTGAATTCTTCAGTACTGCTGTATTTCTTTATTTGTTGAGTGATATCAGTTAAATCTGTGCATTTGCTGAAATTAAAAATATTCACATTAGCAGAAAGAATTTTACTATATGAATGTGGAAATTGCACATAAGCCCAGGGTGACAGGGCCCTGCCAGATTGAGAGCTGGCGAGAGACCTGGGCTGTCTCTTTCATGGAATGTCTGCCAAACCTTCTGGAGGTAGAGAAGTCAGCATTTTAGTTATAACCCTTTGAAGGATTATACATAAAATGTTGACTTCTCCACCTCCAGATGCTGCCTGGCTTTGTTTTCTTCCAGCCTCCTGCCTGTCTACTTTGGATTCCAGCGTCTGCCGTATTATTTTGTCTATGCCAATCCTTGTGGCAGTCGGGCAGTTCTGACGACATGCCAGCATTCCTGTGGAATTAGTGACTGGGTTAGAAGTGCCACCCTTTAGGAACCACCAGTCATCAGATGTAGTTGCACACAGCAGCACCATGGAGGATACTTTGACTGCTTCCAGAGGAGCAAGATAAATAATGTATGTACATCTGAGAGGGATGATTGGGATAGAAGTGTCTAATAGAGTGGGAGTGGCGTGGGTATATAAGGGTCAGGGACACAGAAAGAAGGGATTTCTTAGGAGTCATCCCAAGCCTGATGACTGAGCCCTCCGTTGAATTAGGAACAATTTAGGAATTAGTCCGTAATCTTTTTGCTTCCAGGAATGCTGCATTTCAGGAGACTCGTTAATCCCAGCAGTCAGAAAAGGTCTTTAGTGGTCCTTAATTAGTGGTTCACGGGTCTCAAATGGCTGCAAGATGAAAATCTTGATGATAGGTCTTAGTGTCTAGAACTGAATTCTAGTGGAGATGGGAAGGTATTAGGGATCAAATCTGCCAGCATTCCATCTCACTACATGTCCTTCCCACCTCCTACCTTGTCTTAACTAAGAGGAGTTGTCAAACCTTTTACTCAGACTTTAATTCATCAAAGCCTTCTTTATTTAACTCAAAGTATCGATACTCAATATAAAGCCTATATAAACTCACTGCTGCAAAATCATGTTTGCTGGTAACTTTTATCCCAAAGTGTGCTCATTTTCCAGAAACTTCTCTGGCACTCAGCCAATGAATTGACCAAACCTGATCATGATGTACCATTCCAGCCAATGGAGTTTACTGGTAAATAACTCCCACATGATTATACCAAGTCATAAACAGCTACACACCAAGCTCCAGGTAAGGTATTACAGTTCCTGTTTGTCTCGTGGGCTGCTATGACACCTCCCTTATTTGGTCAACCCAGGAAACTGCAGGTCACAGCTTATAGGACAATCCCAACATGTCCTGGCTCCAGTTGTAACCGAGGTCAGACTTTTATCTAGTTTGACCAAAGTTCCCAGCATACTTGATTGTAACTCTTAACCAGTCTTGTGGCCATTTCTCCTCCTGGCCACCTGACCACACTTGCCACCTCTGAGCACAAGATTCCACCCATAAATTTGGATTATAGAAGTGTGTGCCAACAAGGGGGTAGAATGCTGAGTTATGTGCAATGGAAAATTTCTGTTGCATATCATGTTGAAGCCCTAATACTTTCTACTGAAATCTAGACAATGGAAAATTATAGACTCCAATCTGTTGCAGAATATGCTGCAGTTCACTATATGTCAAGCTCTGCAGCCATAACATTTAAAGATTCTGGATACTGTACGTGATATTGAATAGATGGAACATCAGAGACACCCTGAATCAATCCAGCTATGACACCAGGAACAAATCAACTCTAATATTTGTTTTATGCATTTATATACTAACATATAAATTAGGAACAGAAGTAGGCCATTTGGTTCCTCAAGCCTGGTCTAACATTCAGTGAAATTATGGCTGATCCATTTGTTTTGGATTCTCATCTGCTGAATAAATGCCAGCCCAGCCAGCAACTCTCATCCCACAAGTGAATAAAAATATATTATTTTGACGTCTGTTTAATATGCAAGCTCTGGGCATCCCAGAAGGAAGATGAGGTCTGGCGCATGATTAGAGGTGGCTAAGAACATGAGTAGACAAACTGGTAATTGCATTCCCTCTATGACGTTATCCTGTATTTGGTAAGAGACCAAAACTGGGGACACTACTCCAGGTGTGGTCTCATCAATGTTTATTACAACTGCTATGTCATTACTCGTATATTAAAATTCTCCAGCAATACAGACCAATTTGATTTAGAAATGCCGGTGTAGGACTGTGTACAAAGTTAAACATCACACAACACCAGGTTATAGTCCAGCAGGTTTAATTGGAAGCATTAGCTTTCAGAGCGCTGCTTCTTCATCAGGTTCCAATTAAACCTGTTGGTCTATAACCTGGTGTTGTATGATATTTAACAATGTGCAATTTGTTTCCCCAGCTGCTCACTGCAGCTGCATGCCAACTTTTAGTGACTCATGAACAGGACACCATGACCCCTTTGCACATTAACACCTCCATGGAAATATAAATACGTAAATGATTTGATCATGGAAAGATGTAGGAGCAATAGGGTGATGGTGATAGGAGATTTTAATTTTCCCAGCATTGATTGGGATTCGCCTAGTGTTAGAGGTCTGGATAGAGCAAAACTTAGTAAGCATCCAGGAAGGTTTTCTAGAGCAGTGTGTAAATAGTCCAACTCAGGAAGGGGCCATACTGGACCTGGTATTGGGAAATGAGCCCGGCCAGATGGTTAATGTTTCAGTTGGGGATTACTTTGGGAATAGTGATCACAATTCCATAAGTTTTAGAAGACTCACGGTCAAAGACGAGAGTGATCCTAAAGGAAGAGTGCTAAATTGGGGAAGGCTAACTATTCCAGTCTTCAACAGGAGCTGGGGAATGTAGATTGGGAGCACCTGTTTGACAGGAAATCCACATTCGATATGTGGAAGGCTTGTAACGAGAGGTTGATTAGAGTGCAGGAGAGAGATGTTCCTATGAAATGAGAGATAGAAATGGCAAGATTAAGAAACCATGGTTGACAGGTGAAAATGTGAGACTAGCTAAGAGGAAAAAGGATACTTATATAAGGTCTAGGTGACTGAAGACAGACGAAGCTTTGGAAGAATATCGAGAATTATGACGAATCTGAAACAAGGAACTAAGAGGGCTAAAAGGGGTCATGAGATATCCTTAGCAAGCAGGGTTAAGGAAAACCCCAAAGCCTTTTATTCGTATATAAGGAGCAAGAGGGTAACTAAGGAAAGGGTTGGCCCACTCAAGGATGAGGAGGAAAGTTATGCATGGAGTCAGAGAAAATGGGTGAGATTTTTAATGAGTACTTTGCATCGGTATTCACTGAGGAGAGGGGCCTGGTGGATGTTGAGGTTAGGCATAGATCTTTGATTACTCTAGGTCAAGTCAGCCATAAGGAGGGAGGAGGTGTTTGGTATTCTAAAAGGTATTAAAGTGGAAAAGTCCCCAGGTCCGGATGGGATCTATCTCAGGTGACTGAGGGAAGTGAAAGAGGAAATAACTGGGGCTTTAACAGATATCTGTGCAGCATCCTTGAACTCAGAGGAGGTCCCAGAAGACTGGAGAATTGCTAATGCTGTCCCCTTGTTTAAGAAGGGTAGCAGGGATAATTCAGGTAATTACAGACCTGTGAGCCTGACGTCAATGGTAGGGAAACTGCTGGAGAAGATACTGAGAGATAGGATATATTCCCATTTGGGAGTAAATGGGATGACCAGTGATGGACAGCATGGTTTTTGCAAATCCTAACAGAATTCTTTGACGAGGTGACAAAGTTGATTGATTGATTGGGGGAAAGGATGCAGATGTCATGTACATAGACTTTAGTAAGGTATTTGATAAGGTTCCCCATGGTAGACTGATGGAGAAGGTGAAGTCGTTGGGGTCCAGGATGTTCTAGCCAGATGGATAGAGAACTGGTTGGGAAACAGGATAAAGAGTAGTAGTGGAAGGGAGCTTCTCAAAATGGAGACCTGTGACCAGTGGTGTTCCACAGAGATCCATCCTGGGACTACTGTTGTTTGTTGTAAATGTAAATGATTTGGAAAAAGGTATTGGTTGTCTCATTACAAATTTGCAGATGACAAAGATTGGTGGAGTAGCAGATAGTGAAGGAGATTGTCATAGAACACAGCAGACTATAGATTGGAGAGTTGGGCAGAGAAATGGTAGATGGAGTTCAATTCGGATACATACGAGGTGATGCATTTTGGAAGATCCAATTCAAGAGCAAACTACACAGTAAATGGAAAAATCCTGGGAAAAATTGATGTACAGAGAGATCTGGGTGTTCAGATCCATTGTTCCCTGAAGGTGGCAACACAGTTCAGGTCAAGAAGGCATACAGCATGCTTTCCTTCATTGGACGGGGTAGTGAGTACAAGAGTTCACTGGTCATGTTGCAGTTGTGTTAAGACTTTGTTTCGGTCACATTTGGAATACTGCATACAGTGTTGGTCACCACATTACCAAAAGGATGTGGATGCTTTGGAGAGGGTGCAGAGGAGGTTCACCAGGATATATGTTGCCTGGTATGGAGGGCGCTAGCGATGAGGAGAGGTTGAGTAGATTAGGATTATTTTCATTGGAAAGACGGAGGTTGAGGAGGGACCTGATTGAGGCCTACAAAATCATGAGAGGTGTAGACAGGTGGATAGCAAGATGGAGGGGATAATTGAGTGGAGGACTCAATTACTAGGGGTCGCAAGCTCCAAGTGAGAGGGGAAAGATTTAGGGGAGATATGCGTGGAAAGTTCTTCATGCAGAGAGTGGTGCATACCTGGGACGCGTTGCCAGCAGAAGTGGCAGGGGTGGGAACGATAGTGTCATTTAAGATGCATTTAAACAGATATGTGAATGGTCAGGAAGCAAAGGGATACATATCTTTAGAAAATAGGTGACAGGTTTAGATTGAGGATCTGGATTGGCACAGGCTTGGAGGACCGAAGGGCATGTTCCTCTGCTGTATTTTTCTTTGTTCTTGCCTCCTTTGTTCTCGCAATCCTTCAACATGTAAAATGTTTTCTGCATTTTTGCTTTCATACCAAAGTGGATAACTTCATACTATCCACACATTCCATCTGTCATGTTCTTACTCTCACACTGTAGTCATTCTTGATCTTTGAAGCTTTCTTTCAGCCTCAACTCCCATTCCTACCTGGTTCTGTGTCATCAGCAAACTTTAAAATATGACGTTTGTCCTTCTATTTAAATTGTTGATCTAGATTGTGAATAGTTGGTCGCTAAGTCCTGGTTCCAGTGGTGTACCACAAGCCATAGCCTGTCAATCTGAGAATGTCTAGTTTATTCTTAATCTCACTTTCATCTGTTGACCGATTCCCAATCAATTCCAGTATAATATGTTTAACTCCACATTACCCAAAAAAGGCAGCATTGCATATAAAAGCAGGTTGTCAGAGTTGAATTCCAGAGGTGAGGTGAGAGTGACTGGCCTTGACATTGAGGCCACACTCAGCCCCATGTGGTCTCATGGAGCCCTTGCAAATCTAGAGTCAGTGAGAATCGGGAAAACTCTTGGTTGAATTCCTACCTGCTACAAAGGAAGATGGTTATGCTTGTTGAAGGTAAGTCATTTCAACTCCAGTACATCACTGCAGGAATTTGGGAGGATCGTGTCCTAGGCCCAACCAGCTGCTTAAATGACCTTCCTCCATCATAAGATCAGAAGTAGACATGTTCACTGACTGCACAATGTTCAGCATAACTTGTGTCTCTTCAAATACTGAAGCTGTCCAAGTACAAATGCAACAAGACCTGAGCAATATTGAAGTTTGGACTAAAAAGTGGCAAGTAACATTCACATCACTCAAATGACCATCTCCAACAAGAGAACCTAACCTCAATGCATTAACATTCAATCTTGTTAACATTAACCAGGAATTGAACTGGATTAGCCATGTTAAAAATTGTAACAACAAAAGCAGGACAGAGGCTAGTGATACCCTGGAGAGAAACACACCACCTGATTCTGCAAAGCCTGTCCATCATCCACAAAGCACAACTCAGAAAATAGGTACCTGTCTATCAATGGCGAGCTCCAAAGTTCAGTAATTGATTGGTGAGCTGTATTATTATGGAGCCAGTGATATGCCATGATGATGTGGTGAGGCTGTTGCTTGTCCATTGCCAGCCTCCATGGACGAAGGGTACAGATGGTCTCAGACCATGGGAAGTGCCCCAAGATGTTAGGAAATGCTGGCCAAGATGGATGCCTAGTGAGCTGCAGACACCAAGTAGCCACATTGACTTTAATGCTGGGAATTGGTACCACCTAGTTTCTCTCCTCCGCCTGAT
This sequence comes from Chiloscyllium punctatum, assembly GCF_047496795.1. Taxonomy (NCBI): domain Eukaryota; kingdom Metazoa; phylum Chordata; class Chondrichthyes; order Orectolobiformes; family Hemiscylliidae; genus Chiloscyllium; species Chiloscyllium punctatum. Next base: position 73,885,889 of record NC_092748.1, read on the forward strand.
AAAATAGCAACTTCCATACTACTGAAGTGATGTTAGATAATAAGGACATGTTAATGCATGCAAGTAAACCCCTCATCACTCAGTAATGAGATTCTCATCTAGCAATTAAAATCTTATGCACAAAATCTGATGTTTTTCATCACAACATCTGGAATCTTATTTCTCCTTTTGCGCCATGTTTTCCCAACTGGTTCACCATTGCCCACATTGTTCAGGGACTGGCAACTTTTATGCATCCATGTCATCACCTGTCATTCTTCTAAATGCCAGCAATTACAGACTGAATTTATTCCATATTTCCTCATATATCAGGGATCAATCTATAAATGTTATTGGCAATCTATGCTGGCAGGCTGGTGTGGTAGGAGAAGTGAAGTCTCTTCCAGTTATGGAGTATTATCACATAATACATATCATTACACTTAAGCTTACATTGAATTGTGCCCTCTGATTCACAATGCTATTTAATAAAAGTATGTATAATTTTAGTGGTATGTATTGTGTGGTGCAAGAGACTCCTGTTATATGCTGCATGCTCGACTTATTACTGTAACGTACAAGAAAGTGACTTGGCTTGTTCTAACTAAAACTATTGACCTGCAATTACACTGACCTTGACCAGGAATTAAAATAAAAATTGTAACTGCTAAGAATGTAAGTGTGCCTGCAAGCTAGTATACATTTAAAGCAACTCATTTTGTGTAGGCAATGTACATCAGGCAGCTAGAGGAAAAAAAGGCAGGATTTTATGGAGGCAGGAGGAATTTTAACTGGCTGGCTGGACAGCTAATTTTTAAAAACTGTTGCCTTCTCTGGCAATATTAAGTGCCTCTCCAACACTTAATGAACACTAGCATGTCTTGCCCAAGGTCAAGGTCACTGTACCAGGAAATCCACCTACTGTGAGGTCAATCAAAGGCCAGCAGCTCATTAGAATGGCAGGATCACTGGGGAAGCTATGGCTAGTGCTGGAATGATAACCACTTTAACAATAGGATGGCAGAGTGTTCTAGGCCAAGGGTGACTATTGTCGGGAAGGGTTCTCCAGTGTGGAATCAAGGGGTGAAGAGTTTAGGGGGATGTGCAAGCTAGGTAGCTTTAACTGAGGAATCCCAATTCCCTGCCCTGCCTAGCCCAGCTGGGACACCGTATATGACTTGCAGAGTGATACCTTCCATGTATGCATGCATGCCAATAAGCCTGTCCATCACTGTTAACAATAGCAGCAGTGGATTGAAGCCCTTGAGGAATCCTTTATTATCCAGCCAAATGGCAGAAGTGGCAGCAGAGCAGGAGGTTAATGGGCCATGGACATTCCCACCCCTGAGGATTTCTAATGCCAATTTGTTTGGCGGAAGTGAAGTAGGGTTCTGGTACACCACCACCTTGCCTGATTAAGTGCCTTTCCTACCACAAAACACACCACAAGAAAGACAACAAAATTCTAACCCACATTCTGATCTTGATTTAAACCAATTTCTTAGGTATGAAATGACAATGAGCACTAAATTCAAGTTCTCAATAAATGATTTCATTGACATATCTGATTTCTGCCTGCCTCCTCTCATCTCCTAAAGCCAATCCATAAACACACCAGTTGAAGCATGATGAAGTTATCCCCGCTTGCTTGGAAGAGTGCAGCATCAATAACACAAGAATCCTGTGACAAAGCAGTACATTTGATTGGCACAACATCTGCCACCTTAATCATTTAACCCTTCCACCACTGACTCACGGTAGCAGCAATGTGTACCATCTTCAAGATGCGCTGGCGCAACTTCCCAAAGCTCCTTCACCAACACTTTTTACAAACCTACAACCTCTACCACTTTGAAGAATAAGCCAGAAAATGTATGGAAATACCACAAACTTCAAGGCACCCGCCCCTCACTCACAAGTTCATATCATCTTGACCTGGAACTAAAATACCATATCTTCATTACCATAATAAAAGTACAGTCGGTGCTGTAAATATGAAACAAACAGAGTTTCTCCAGCATTTTCTGTCTTTCTTTCTTCACTGCTGCTGGAGTAAATCATAGAACTCACTTCCTCACAGATCTGGGTACACCTATGCCATGTGGACTACAGCAATCTAAGAAGGTGGTTCACCTTATTTGTAAACTTCGAGGTGGGGATTAAATGCTTTCTTAGTGACTGATGCCCACATCCAATGAATGAAAACATTTTTAAAACAATTGACTATCTCAGTTGGATTTTGTGCTCCCATTTGTCTTGATTTAAAGTCACCCAGGGTTAAGCAACATTCATTTACCAAGTCAACTTAATTGTTATACTGTGTAATTTCCATGTTTTCATCACATTTCCTTTTGAACTGCTTAATGTTGATAAACAGCCAGTGGTAGTGTAATAATTGTGTCGCAAAGCTAACAGTTTTGGCTAAAAGACCGTGTACAACCAATACAGAGTTATTCAGCCCCATAAATTATGCAATTCATTCTTACACGCAAAAAAAGCGTGAACTGATCAAACAACTGAATATAATCTGTCCTCTTAAAATTCTAGTAGTAATCCAGAAAGCCAGGTAATCCGGGGACTGTGTTTGAATCCCACTTCTGCACACTTTGCAATTTGAATTAATTAATTTCTGGAATTAAAAGCTAAATGATCATCATTGAACCATTGTCAATTATTGTAAAAACAAAACACCTAGGTTTGCTAATGTCCTTTTAGGGAGAGAGAGTGCCATCCTTATGTGGTCTGACCTACACTTAACTTCAAACCCACAACAACATGGTTGACTCTTAACTTCCCTCTGACATGGCCTAGCAAGGCAATCAGTTGCACCAAACTGGTTAAAAAAAAAGCCCCATTTGGTCTTTAATTCTAGAAATTAATCAATTGAAATTCCACCTTTTTTTTAAAAGTATGAAACCAGATGGAAGCAACTAGGCATTGATACCAAGTACAATAAACTCAGGCTTGTTGAGCCTGCAAAGTCCTCTCACCAACTACTGGGAACTAGTGCCAAAGTGGGGAGATTGGTGCTAGATTCCTCCGAGACAATAGCCTGACACAATCATGCTTAATCATCGTGGACTCATACCTTACACACACTATCCCAACAACACCATTACTATGCTTGGGTTTGTTCTGTTTCACTGCTAGTCAGACTCAACAGAGGTGATGATGGCACTGTAGTGTAATGTCGTGAAAATTTCTTTTCAAATCCTCAGCATTGACTCCAGATGCCATGAAGCCATTATACATCAGATAAACATGTGCAAGGAAACTATCACCCAGCTGATGAATCAGGACCCATCCATGTTTGGTACCACTTGTAGGAAGCACTGAGTGGACAAGGGCATCAACTGTAACCTGGGTGCAAAACTTTAATATCCATCATCAATAGTGGCTTGGCAACAGCACTACTGACTGAGTCCTGAAGAACTACTAGACTGGGTCTGAGGCAAGTGGTGAAGGAACCAACAAGAGGGAAAGACATTTGACTCTATCCTTACCAATTTACTAGCTGCAGATGCATCCTTCCATGACAATATCAGGGGGAGTGACCACCGCACAACTTACCCGCTGTTGTGTATGTGTGTATACTATCACTGTGTTTTACTGGAATGGTAAAAAGATGCCGCATGCTACTGTAGAGGAACCTGTGTGCCCTTGTGCATGAATCACAGAAGGTTGGTCTGCAGGTACAGCAAGTAATTAAGGCGGCAAGTGGAATTTTGTCCTTCATTGCTAAAGGGATTGAGTTTAAAAGCAGGGAGGCAATATTGCAGCAGTATAGGATGCTAGTAAGGCCACACCTGGAGTACTGCATGCAGTTTTGGTCTCCTTACTTGAGAAAGGATGTACTGGCACTACAGAGAGTGCAGAGGAGGTTCACTAGGCTGATTCTGGAGTTGAGGGTGTTGGCTTATGAGGAGACACTGAGTAGACTGGGATTGTATTCATTGGAAATTCATTGGAATTTAGAAGAATGAGAGGGGATCTTATAGAAACATAAGTAATTGTGAAGGGAATAGATAAGATAGACGTAGAGAGGGTGTTTCTACTGCCAGATGAAACTAGGACAAGAGTGCATAGCCTCAAAATTAAGGGGAGCAGATTTACCACTGAATTGTGAAAGAACTTCTTCATCCAGCGAGTTGTGCATCTGTGGAGTTCCCTGCCTAGTGAAGCAGTTGACGCTACTTCAGGAAATGTTTTTAAGGCTAAGAATTTTTTGAACAATGAAGGAATTAAGGGATACAGTGAGAGGGTGGTTAAGTGGAGCTGAGGCCACGAAAAGATCAGCCATGATCTTATTGAATGGTGGAGCAGGCTTGAAGGGCCAGATAACCTACTCCTGCTCCTAGTTCTTCTGTATCATGACTCACTGGGAAAGCACACTGTTATTTGCACACTGCCATTCCTGGAGTCATGCCAAATGGTAAAGTCTTTTTCAGCTAGCCATACCCTTGGTGTGCAGTTGTCTTTTTTCTAGTTTGTATGAAATACAGACCAACTGATTCACTTGGAAAATGTATTTGATTTATCAATTCAGGAGTCACAGCTACTGCTGCAAGATAGGTAACTAGTTTTATTAAAATTTAAACTATGTTTTTTACTGCAGAGAACAGGCATCTTCACTGGGAGAACAACACACCCTCAGTGCCTTTTCTTCTGTGTGTCTGTCTCTCTACAACTATTTTCCAGTTCCAATCTGCTCAGTTAGCTGAGAATTAATCACCTTCACTAGAAGACAATTCCTTGTCTCCTGATCATCTTGCATATTGCAGGAACCTATTGCCACAAAACATAGTTCATAACAGGTATCAGTTTCTTTGCTGTGAAATGATGTAGCCATCTTGGCAAATGCTGTTTTGTCAAAGGATAGTAAGTTCTCTCTCCTTGCAGTGTACAGTTTTACAAATGCACAAGAGCAAAAAGCACAATATTGCAGATGGCTGGAATTCTGAAACAAGCACAAGTTGCTGGAGAAACCCAACAGGTCTGGTAGCATCTGTGGAAAGAGAAACAGAGTTACTGTATCGACATTTGATATTTGTGATTCATTTAGTCTTGTGGCATCTTCTGAATCTAGGGAAGGCTAAAATTATGGTCAGTGGCCCTACAATTCCCACGTTCTTGTTCAGCAGTTAAGGTAAATAAAGAAAAATGTGTTTATCGCAGTTGTCAGGTAGAAAATACAATTAAGAACCAAGAGAAAAATAGAATATTCAGAAGGGAGGTGAAAAAAAGCAAATAAGAGAAGAAAAAATAAATTATGAGAGAAGACTGTCACCCAATGTAAAGGGGAATTTAAAGTCTTCTGTAGGTATGTAAATAGTAAGAGTAGTAAAAGGAGCACATCAGGGATCAAACATAGGTTTTACACATTGAGAAAGGGGCATAGTTAAGGTATTGATTGAATATCTGCATCTCTATTTATTAAAGTAGGAGATTGCTGCTTAGACCTTGGTAATAGAGGAAGCAACTCTGTCATTGCAAGAACTCAAAATTGATCATCAGGACTTTTTGTACATTTAACAAGTCACCAGGACCAGATGAGAAGCATCCAAAGATATTGAAGGAAGTGAAAGTGGGAATTGCAGGACCACTCTGTTCAAAAATGGTTGTAAAGATAACTCCAGCAATTACAGAGCATTCAGTTTATTTTCTGAAGTAGGGAAACTTCGAGAAACAATGTATCCGAATAGAAATAGCAGAACTCTGGAGAAAGGTGGATTGACTGGGAAGAGGCAGCATGGACTTCTTTGGAAGAAACCATGTTTAACTAAGTTGCTCAAGTGTTTTGGAAAGGTAACAGAAACAGTAGATGAGGGTAAAGTTGTTGATCTGGTGTACGTGAACTTCCAAATAGTGTTTGATACAGTGCTACATATCAGATGGCTTGAGAGAATAATTATAGTTCATGGAATAAATGGGACAGTAGCAACATGGATACAAAATTAGCTGAGTGGTATGAAACAGAGGGTGATGGTCGATTGCTTTATTTTTGAATATTATTCAGTCTTTGGACATGAGCATCACTGGCTGGGCCAGCATTTATTGCCCTTGAGAAGATGGTTGTGAGAGAAAGAAGGTTGTTTCTCAAACCGCTGCAGTCCATGTGCTATGATATACATTAATGATTTAGATTTTGAAATACAGGGAGCAATTTCAATGTTTGTGGGTGATATGAAACTTGAAAGCATTTTAAAATATGAAGAGGTTAGTGTAGAACTTCAAAAGGACATAGATAAGTTGGCAGAGTGGAAAGATCGATGGTGGATGAAGTTCAATGCAGAGAAATGTGAGAAGGTATATTTTGATAAGAAGAACATGAGCAGATAATATAAAAACTGTGCAATTCTAAAGGTGCAGAGAAAGAGGGACTTGGGTGTATATGTTTACAGATCATTAAGGATTTCATGACAGGTGGACAAAGCAGTTAATAAAGCAAACAGTATCCTTAATAATAGGATCGTAGAATATAAGAGAAAGAAGGTGATGTTGAATTTGTAATATTAGACACTTGCTAGACCTCTGCTGAAGTGTTGGGTACATTTCTGAATACTACACTATAAGAAAGATGTGAATGCATTAAGAAGTGCAGAAGGGATTTATAGGAATGGTTTCACGTATGAGAAACTTCAGTTAAGAGGAAAGATTTGAGATATTAGGATTGTTTTGCATGGAAAGGAGACTAAGAGGAGATTTGATAGAAGTTTTCAAAGTCATAAGGGGACTAGATAGAGAGAGAGAGAGAGAGACAGTTCCATCTTGGCTATAGATCAAGAACAAGAGGGTGCAGATTTAGTCATTTGCAAAAGAAGCAAGTATGAGAGAAAACATTTCCAGACAACAAGTGATTCAGGTCAGTGCATTGTCTGTAAGTATGTTGGAGGCAGTTTCAATTGAAGCATTTAAGGGGACATTGGCTGATTATTTGAGTAAAAGCAAAGTGCAAGTTTTTTGGGGGAAATAAAATAGAAGAATAGCACTAAGTGAAAGTGGAACATTATCATCAGCAACCCTATCATCTGCTCCAACATGGCACTTGTTAAAAAAAAAGGATTGTATTGTATTTGTACTCTGCCTCACCCAAGGGTCATGTAATGGAGCACAGATCACTTGTACATTGACAGAATGGAAGTCATTTCTATTTCTCAAAAAAACAGCTGTGTTATGAAATGGTCCTTTCAGTGTGATATGTGTACAGTTCACCATTCCCTAAACCTGGGGGAAGCCAGCTATATTGATGAATCCTACATCTTGGGTTGGAATACTTATCCTGTAACTGGGAAACAATCAAGTGGTGAGATCTGGCACAAATCGCATCAGTCACAGTCTTAATGCATTTTTAGGTCAATGATTGAGAGATCCACTCAGGACTCCAGTGGCTCCTTGGAAGGAGTCAGTCACATAAAAGTTCAATGCAGCTGCCACTTTGACAGCCAATGGAATAGGGTGGGTCACCCAACCCTTCCGATCACAGGTCCCGATTCAGTAGTTGCCATAATTCAGTGACAGTGTCCCAGGACAACGTAAGGCTCTGCAGACACCATGTCTTGCTCATCTGTAGGAAATGGCATCAACTTCGAAAGACTTTAGTCTCCTTGTGCCTCCTGCACATTCTGTGGGTTGCTGAACTGTAACTTCTTCATGGAGGCTGTTCAGGATCCCCTGGAAGTTGATGCGTGTCCTGGGCTTGCTGACTCATCGTTCCTTTTCCATTTCTCTGTGATTTTGTCACAATGCAGTAAAACCAATAATCACACCTCCTTTGGCTGAATTCATCAGTCACACTTGCAATGACCCTGTGTGGGCACCATAAAGAAATAGAAAAGGTCCTCAGCAAAGTGAGCAGTCAGCATTCACATGACTCATAAATGACAGTTCTACATACCCCTTCGTACATGCAGCAGTCAGACAATGGGGCCATGGATGACTCATCTTGACAAATTGACATTGGACATTATTCTGATAACTGCACCACCAGTCACATGGCAAAGACAACAAGAGAGTGTCAAGTGCTGCATGAGTACTGAACCCCTCTCCTCCAATCATCACATAAGCATCACTGCATACAAAAGAGTTTTGCTTTATAGATATGGTTCAGGAGCAGAGGGAATCACTTGTGTGCCTTGCGCATGCAAGGAAGTCTGGCATTAACTATCTAGGCTCTGGTCTACAGATGCCCTTTTAAGGTTACCCGCAATTACATTTGCCTTATAGAGATGTCCACCTTCAATTTGTAAAGGGCAATGACATGGTCAATATTTGCATGAAACTGATTATTTGCTACCCACACAGTTGTGCGGTCATTTGATAAACACAATCGTGTGACTGCAAATGATTTCAGTCTGTACTTCACAAATGCATGATTGATACAGTTGCCCCTTGAAGGGTCTCTCTTCAGTCAGAAGTTGAAGCCCCGTTTTTGGTCCTCAACCGACACTACCTCCACCACTCTGTGCCTGGTCACAGCCATTTTTCATTACAGATTCCATTTAAAACTTGACAGCATTAAGTAATTGAATGTTAAGAGTGTATGCGAGTAGTCTTGAAGTGCAGCCTGGTCCAATCTGTGAGCTGGATACCCGTCACTGTGTGCACAGTGTCCTTGCAGCACCATATCAACGATAGTTTCTGATACAACCCAAAGTGCAACATAGCAGTGCATTCATTACCATAAGAGGATCAGAGGTGTGCTATGGTAGTGTGGAGATGGATGACATGTTGGATGCCAGCATCCATGGACACAACGTGTATGCAGCTACTGCCTATGGAAAGTGCCTTGACATAATAGCAGGTGTCCAAGATGAAGAGCTGGAGTGACCTAGAATTGTCAAACGCCCACTGGGTTTTGTGACTTGATGCTCCTAGCATCAAGAAAGGCCTTATTTGACATCTAACATGATTCTCCCAAATTTCGTGCATGGCACATACCATTTAGGGCCTGGGAGCATTACACCCATTGTTCCTAACGTAGATTGTCTCTGTGGAGCCTTTGAAATAATTGGTACTAATCATAATGAAATGTAAATGAGCTTTCAGAGAATTCACGCTTTTGAAAAAGGTAAAATTTCTCCACTCACCCTGTAAAACAGAGTCGATTGTAAATTTGTATTTCCAAAACAGCAATACATTGAATAGTAGAAGGCTTACTGAAGTAGCCTGGATGTGACTGCTGCAGCATTATAATGAATGATATTAACATGATAACAGAAAATGATTTTTTAAAATCTATGTAAAATATCACTTCATCTTCTGAACCATTTCTTATATCAATATCAATCAAATGTAGGCTGGATACTGGTTGATTGAAAAGAACTGTGTATTGCATACTAGACATCAAGGAACTCGTTTGGACCAAAGAGGTTGTAGAGAGAGAACTGGAATTATTGTAATAAATGCCTACACTTCAAGAGTTACAATGAAGAAATGTTGTCATTAGCTGCAATTAATATTTGATATCTTTGATGTAATTAGTCTAATTTTAATTTATAGAGATGAATGATGATGTTAGTTCTTTCAAAAAGAAAAAAGGAGTGAGTTGACAACATGGTGGTCATTTTACTGGGCTCAGAAATCCAGGCTAATGCTGTGGGGACAGAAGTTCAAATTCCATCCAAAATTTAAAATCAATTAAAATTAACGTGTATTGGAATATACAGTTGGTATCAGTGATGGTAGCTACAACATTATCATAAAACATAGGTGCTGAAGGAGACTATTTGGCCCGTCAACTCTAATCCACCATAGTGAGATCATTGCTGATCTGATAATCCACAACTCCATTTTCCTGCCTTTTCCCCACAACCCTTGATTCCCTTACTGATTATCAACCTCTGTTTTAAAGAATTTCACAGAATCAGTATCATCTAAGAGAAGAAACCCCCCCCCCCTCTCTGTCTTAGATGGGTGACCTTTTACTTTGTGTTTCTGCCCTCTGGTCCTAGACACTAACACATGTTGAGACAATCTCTCTGTATCTATCCTGTATTTACCGAATTTCTCTGCGTCTACATGTGCGACCTATGTTTTGGGTGGCACAGTGGCTCTGTGGTTAGCACTGCTGCCTCACAGCAAGAGGGACCCGGGTACAATTCCAGCCTTGGGTGCATGTCTGTGTGGAGTGTGCACATTCACCCCGTGTCTGTGCGGATTTCCTCCGGGTGCTTCAGTTTCCTCCTCAAGTCTACAGATATGCAGGTTGGGTGGATTGGCCATGCTAAATTGTCTATAGTGCCCAGGGATAGGCTGGCTACAGGGATTTGCCGTGGGAAGTAGAGGGATGGGTCTGGGTGGGATGCTCTTCAGAGGTCAGTGTGACCTTGATGAGGCAAATGGCTTACTTCCACATTGACAGAATCCCTTCAATCCACAAAGATTCTTTTATGATTCAATAAGGTCGCTTCTCATCTTTTCTAAACTCCACTCAATACTGACCCTAATACTCAACATTTTCCAATAAGAAAACCCTCCATATTGAGGATCATTCAAGACAATCTTTTGTGGTCTGCCTGCGAATTAGAAGAATTTTAGAATTAGAATCCGTACAGTGTTGCAACAGACCCTTTGGCCCAACAAGTCCACACCAACCCTCCGAAGAATAACCCATCCAGACCCATTCCCCTGCAATTTACCCCTGACTAATAACCTACACTATGGGCAATTTAGCATGGCCAATTCACGTATCCTGTACATCTTTGGATTGTGGGAGGAAACTGGAGCACATGGAGGAAACCCATGCAGACACGGGGAGAATGTGCAAACTCCACACAGACCGTTGCCCAAACTGGAATCAAACCCGGGTGCCTGGCGCTGTGAGGCAGCAGTGCTAACCACTGAGCCACCGTGCCACCCCTGTTTCCTTTCAGAGGGTGACTGATGAGTTCACAGTATTCAACATATGATCTGGTGTCTTGTAGAGGTTTAGCATTGATCAGTGTTCGAAGGATCCATCCCGTTTACTATCATCCTTCAGTGAGGAAAAAGTGTGTCATATTTACCTATTCTGGTGTGCATGTGACTCCAGATTCATTGCAATTTGGTTGAATCTTAAAATTGCCCTTTAAATAGCCTTGCAAGCCTCTGAATTGTACAACCTGCTATGAAATCTAAGAAAAGGATGAAACCAAACAATGTTGCATCAACTTAGGCACTGACTGATGTATTTAAAAGGCATAAGATCAGTACTTCACAACCTGCATACTACAAGCATCAATCAACTTCTGCCCATCACCCATATACATCCCTGGAAATGACTGAGACCAGGTAGAAAGCAACATCACTTTTCAATGATGAATCCCTGGAGGCTCTCTTTAAGGTAGTTGCAGAGTGAAAGGGCAGTTGTATTTCCTCTGATGACAACATGAGGCCAAGTTGGCTGAGAAAGGCAGGCTGAACAGACTGTGGAGGTCAGGGCCAATGGCAGCTCAGGAGAACCATGCTGCAAGACGACGAATAATCTACTACAGGGTGTATACTACTGTCTATGCAATGCAAACCCTCAATCATGGTGGTATATAGCATTCTAATTCTGCCACTGCAGAAGAGAGTCAAGGTTAGCATGGCAAGCTAGGAATGTTCCTAACTCCTGCTTTCATTGAGGATTTTGGACATTTACGATGAAAGTCTGTCCAAATGTCACAACTTATTCAGAATGCAAGTCCCTGATTTCTAGAACCAGTGACATGAACAAAAACAATTTTAAACAAAGATTGGTTAGGATTTGTAATGTACTGTTTCAGTGTGTGGTGGAGACAGGTTCAACTGTGAATTTCAAATTAAATTGAATATGTTTGGAAAAGAAAAAATAATTTGTGGGCTAGAGGTGGAGGTTGGGAATTTGGGTGAGCAGATTTGAGACAGCGCAAAATGTCCTGATTTGTGCAGTAACAATTCTATGATATCATGATTTAACATAAAAATTTGTTATTTCTGAAGACTGGCAGGAAAGAATATCTACAGTTCATAAGTGCTGGTTAACTCTTACCTCCCCTCTAAAGTAGCCTGGTAAGCCACTCATTCAAGGGCAATTAGGGATGGGCAATAAATGCTGGGTCCCATGAATAAATGAAATAAAGAGCATTGTGCAATTTAGAACCATTCTTTGGATGCTGAGCTGATGTTTTTGCTTTGAATTGTGCCCTGTGCATCTGTTATTCTTTATTGTATATATTCTGAAGTTATTGGGTCAGGTTTATTCTATATATCCCTTTTTGTTTGCCACTTCATGCATCCTAGATTTGCTCTTTTTAAGAGAGTTTTTACATCATCTTGTTTAAATAATTGGTGTTGATGAAACCAATTGTGACAATGGCTGAGTCAAGCCAAATCCAGGAAAATGTATATAATCTGATGTCAACCTATTACTTTTAAGAACCCACTGAATTTCCAAATATCTACAACAGGTGCAGTGCTACATGTCAAATTGAGGATCCCAAGAAAGTTGCATGTAAGTATGGATCCAGTGTAATGGTTGACTGTCCCTTCCATTTTTCTTCATTGCTTCTCCTGGGAATAAGCATTCTCTAGGCACTGCAATTAAGAACATCTAAGTCAATCATTTCAGAGGTGGGTCGCTTCCTTTTTTAACAATGACCATTCAGATCTGTGTGAACTATAGAATATTTAGTTTCAGGTCGTAGATGAGAATATGGTTAATCACAAGTTCTCCGAAGGTGTGTAAATTCATTATGTCTAATATCTTAATAAGAAAGGAATAATACATTTCTATATTCTGGTAATCTTCTCACATGTATGTGAACTGACAGTCTGCAGGAGATGAATCCTTGAATTTGTTAGTCTCACAAGGTAATGAGATAAATATGGAGCTGAAATCTGACATTCTCAACCAGTTTAGCCAAAGTAGGGAAAATATTTGCAAATCTTATCTGTCTGGATTAGCATGTTTGAAATGTGCAAACCTGTTGAAGAACTGAGAAGATTCACTGAACTGCATTTTCAGGCCTCCTATCAAATGGAAACCAGCCCAGGAGTAGTGGGCAGTTAAGTACTATCTGATATTACTATGGCTGCAACAATCCTCCCTAGCATGAGAAGCTGGTTTAATTCTAGTCTGGGTGATAAGTTGATCTGAAATACTAATTAGCATCCTATAATTTGCTAGAGATTTTGATGCCATTTTTGGTATGAACTAGACTGCATGGGTACTATGTACCATCTGATTGTATTATGAACCCAGCAAATGTTATTACAGTACAAGTCTGATCCTGGGCAGGATGGTGGCCCAGTGGTTAACATGGCTGCCTCACAGTGCCAGGGATTTGGAGTCAATTCCAGCCTCGGATGACTGACTGTGTGAAGCTTGCATATTTTCCCTGTGCCTGTGTTGCTTTCCTCCCACAGTCCAAAGATGTGCCGGTTAGGTGGATTGGCCATAGGAAATGGAGAGTTATAGGGAGGTGGTGAGTCTGGGTGGGATGAGCTTTGGAGAGTCGATGTGGACTCAATTGTTAAATGGCCTGCTTCCACAATGTAGGGATTCTATGATTTAGGTAGAAACTCAGTTTGATAGATCGTACCTCTGTTTTAACTTGAATAAAGTGGTCTGAACCATAGGAACACAAAGCTATTGATTTTGTTTAACAACAAGATATAAGTTTATTACAAAGGGAATGAAGATAAAATATAACAATCCAAACTATCTACTTGTAACACAACATCAAAGATTTTAAACCACGGAAAGGTATAATTTTGTTAATCCCTAAATACTCCTTTATAAATTGAAAAAGATGGAGATGATGGCGTTTATTGCTGGGCTATTAATCCAAGGACCCAGGTGATGTTTCAAGAATACTGGAATTAAATCCTGCCATGGCAGATGGTGAAAGTTGATTTGAATGAAAAATCAAGAATTAAGAGTCTAATGATGATTATGAAATCATTGAGTTTCTGAAAATCCATCTGGCTCACGAATATCATTTAGGGGAGAAGACTGCGATCCTTACTTGGCTCTGACGTACATGTAACTCTGAACCCCAGGATTGTGGTTGACTGTTAACTTAATTAGGGATGGCTAATAAATGCTGGCCTAGCCAATGAGACATTTATCCCATGAATGAATAAATGAAAAGAAGTAAAACAGAAAATTTATACTGTGTATGATACCCCTGGTACAGGTCTCAAAACACCACTCTTATAACATACAATGCCAATATCCCTGTGTCAAACACCTCAGTAGATTTAAGTCACTTGGGACTTCAACTATTAAACTGGAACTATGATAGCTGCTTCCTGGAACTATCACACACATGAACCTCACTGCACTGAACTTAAATAACCACGCCTGAGTCTTTATCTGGTCTGAAACCACTACTAACTTGTCACTCTAAGGACCTAAGTCACAATATCTTTCTCTTATCAAGAGCACTGCTCTGTACATTCATCCTGTTTCAAGGTCTTCACAGGACTAAAACACTCAAGATTTAAAATAAAGCAAAAAGATTCTGTCAACCAAGATCGCAGGACTCTAATAAACTCTTAAGACCCCACCATTTGTCATGCTAAGTTACAAGCAATCTAAAGTAAACAAAAGCCCATTAGTGCATGAAACTCATCCACTCTAAAGCACATTTTTAAACAAAGTCATCATGATTACAGAAGTGCATACAAGGTCATTATAAAGTTCTGACACATAGAAAGACTCACTCACCAATTATTGAATCAGCGCAGAAATCCAAGCTTTCAGAAGCTAACATTGAAAATTATATATATAAATCAAACATCAACATCACAGCAGCATTATCCAACAATCCAACCAAAGAGGATCCCGAAGAAATTTCCTTTTCGTTTTTATATATTTACTCCTCAGGACTTCACAAAATCTGCCTGGACTACCAACCTCCAACTCGTTTTCTCCCATTCTCACCTCATATCAAGGGGTTTCCCTCTATTATTTGCCTTCCTACAATGAAGAAGTTTGCTGGACCATCGAGTAATCTGAAAACCTTGAACTAGCTGACATTTGATTTCCAACAGCAGCCCAAAATTCATCAACTATGGCCCACTAAACAGAACGATTCTTACTACAGAGCTGCAGGGAAGCCAGATATTCATTCAGGTCAACCTGCTTTGAGAATCTGGTCTGTGGTGGAGCAAAGGATACAACTAAAGTTGAAATTTTAAGGCAGTTTCCTTTACAATAAATTAAAATTAACAACCATTTATTTCTACCAATATTCTTTGAGGAAGCAGTACCCAAACTACTTTATGTTGGGAAGAAAATATAATCCAGTTAGGAAATTTGTTGCTATGAGAAAGTGAGGACTGCAGATGCTGGAGACCAGAGTTGAAAAGTGTGGTGCTAGAAAAGCACAGCAGGCCAGGCAGCATCCGAGGAGCAGGAGAATCTGAAGAAGGGCTTATGCCCGAAACATCGATTCTCCTGCTCCTCAGATGCTGCCTGGCCTGCTGCGCTTTTCCAGCACCACACTTTTCAACAATTTGTTGCTATGTCAAGTGGCTTTTTCTTTGAGAACGCAACCTACTTTTTAAAATGTTTGAATAAGAGAATGCTGTTTCTCTGATGCATGTTAGTTATCTGGGAATGAAGAAGCAATTTATCTAAAAATCATTGCAATTCTCATAGTCAAATGCATCTGAACTCTTCAGAAATTCTCAAGTTGGCAAGTTTTCAATGTTGCTATTTTATTTAGTGTTTCTGTTTAAAAATTTGTGTTTGTTTCTGAGCAGACAGAAATGTGTTCTACAATTCATTTTTATTGAAAGGAACTTGACAGTTTAATTATTTGTGATTCCTGAGATTGCCAGTTAAACACAGTAATGGAATGCATGGCACAGACATAATCCAGATTGACTACTCTGCACAATTCAATTCTTTCTTTGAGTACTATTATGAATTTTTATCCTTTAATTTGAAACATTTGCAGAACAATATCAAGAAGTTAAATTTACAGTAGTTTAGAATGTCTTTAAGTATTTCCAGATGAACTTAAGGTTATTTCATAGAACGTGGGATCTATACCGAGGCAAACCAGAAGTTAAACTTGACCTTGAAATTGCATTTTAGTCAAAACTTCATAAGCTACAAAGAAAATGTTTCAGTCACATTTCTGATCTCCTCATGGTTAAAGCTGCACAGAATACTGATGCCAGCTGGATTTTCCTCACACCTTTGTCTCTCTTGTTACCTCGTAAATTAGACAAACAGTGATGTGAAATTCCTCAGCTAAAAGTGTAAGAATATATTACATCTATCCTCAACACGTTGATCACATTTTCATTTCCAATTACACTGAAAAGAGCAAGGATGCCCGAAGAATGATTTATGTTTTATTTATTTATGGTTGGGTCAAAAATATTCTATGTCTAGATTAGAGTGGTGCTGGAAAGCACAGCAGGTCAGGCAGCATCCAAGGAGCAGGAAAATTGACGTTTCGGGCAAAAGCCCTGGCGGAATTGGTCGGTGTGTTCTGCTACCAACCATAAATATGACTGGATAATAATGTTCCAAGCAAAACATAGACTTCATTTGTCTGGAGGCAGTACTGGAGCTTCTCAGAGACTTTGATTTTGCCTCCCTTTTTTTAATGGATGAATTGAAGTTATTTGAAAACATTTTCAAACAACTTCAGAAAATTATAGTATTTTCACTGCTCATGACTGAAGAATAACTTGGCTTACAGATGGTGATTCCACTTCTAAATTGGAAGGTATGAGGTTCATATTTGACACCAGATAACCCCTAAGAGTGTAATTCAGAACTCCTGCTTTGAATTCTATTTTGACATCTACTGGAATACTGGTGTTTACTTACTATGAGTGACTGATCACCCCATTTCTTAGTATAAGTTGTGGAATACATAAACCCCTCTCTGTTCCTTGTAAGACAACCCAATTTATTTGATGTAAAGAAGTTGCACATTGTAGTCTCTCATTACTGTTAATCAACTTGTGACTTTTGCATTAATTACTCTTTCACATTTAGTGGGAGTCACTGCGCTGTCCATCTGTAATTGCCCTTTAGACAGTGGTAGCAAGCTGCCTTTTGAACCACTGAATTCTAATGGTACTCTGTAAACTCACAATGCTATTAGGAAGGATGTCTAGGGTGTTGACCCAGTGACATTGAAAACAATACATTTCCAATTTGAGGTACGGGAAGGGAACTTGTGTGAAATGCTCCATCTGCTGCCCTTACTCTTCTCGGGGCAGAGGTCACAGATTTGAAAGGGTGAGCAACAGAGGCTTAACGGGTTTTTGCAGTGCATTCTATATACGGTACACATTGCTGCCGTTGTTGGATTTGTGGTGGAGGGAGTGAATATTTAATGTGGTGGATAGGGTGCCAGTTTAGTGGGCTGCATTGTCCTGGATTATATCAAACTTTGAGAGTCACTGGACCTGCATTCATCCAGGCGAGTTACTCAGCATGCAATTCCCAGCCTCTGATCTTTACTTGTCCCCACGGTATTTATATGGCTGGTGTAGTTCCTTAGTAAGTATCAGGTTGTTTGATTTTGGGGGAATTCAGTGATTGTTATACCATTGAGTATTAAGGAAAGATAGTTATATTCTTTTGTTTTCTTTGCTTATGCCACTAAAGTTACTTCATCTATGATATTACATATTTCTCTACAACCGAAGAATGGAAAGGTATGAGAATGTGGACTTTCCTGCATGGGATGCTGCTGCACATTCACCACCTCCTTGTCTTTGTCTGCCATTCAAATATGTAACATCCTGCCTTCCAATGGCAGAGATTCCCAGAGGAGGGAACCACTATAAGTGGGTACTTCCTCTTCCCATCAGGGACCTAGCATGAGGATTGTATGTAGCAGTCTTGAGCAATAGGAAGTTAAGTCGGCTTCTTCAAGCCACAAACAGTTTTTGAGACCTGGAGAAACTCATGTTTTACATTTATTTTGAAAATTTTCATTTGTAGCCCCATTTAAGCTGTGTGTCAGTGGGTTAAAGTACCTATCAAGTAAATAGGAGGTTGAGTGTTTAAATCTCAGCCTTGCTTCTCTCTGTTCTTTCAAAATATGGCTGTCAATTGAAAGTGCTCCTGTATTGCAGTGGTAATGTCCCTGCCTATGGGCTAGAAGCTCCAGATTCAAGTTCAATTTGCCTTAGGGATGTGCCGTGGTGTTTCTGAACAGATTGATTAAAATTGTGCCTTTTAAAATGACATGGAAGTATGTCCCAGATGGGCTGTTGTTACATATTCTCCACCTTTGTTTACCACTCATGTATGCCTTGACATAACCTTTTACCTTCCACAGCAGAGATTTACAGTGGAGGGCCCTCTTTAAAGGGGTCCTTCCTCTTTCAGTCTGGGGCCTGAGGTGGAGATTGGTGCACTTTGCAGTCCCAGAATAAACATTGAAGTAGATTCACTGGATGCCAGGTCTATCATAGATTTTATGGCCCAGAGTTTCATCTTTGTTTTCTTTCTCAGCCCCTTTTTAGTTTCTTAAAGGGGTCGATTTTAAATTATTGATTGCACTTCAGCCCCTCAGCACAGAGCAGCTCAGAGGGCTACCTCATCCCCTGATCCTGGGCTTAGCCAAAGTGGCTATTGACAGGCCCAAAGCGGGCCATAGTACCTAATGGTCTGTCCTTCTGTCGCCACATCCTCACTCAGGTGTTCATAGCAAAGGGAACAAAGGGGGTCCATTGCCACAATATAGACCTTTGAGGGACAATTGTCTCCAGCAGGTTATAGGATGTCACTTAATGATATTTTGATTGAACTTCTATAAGTCTCTACTTGTAAGTTTCCATTGACTACTTGACGTTTTACACTCTCCACTGAAGACCACCTAAACCATTATTGTCAATTTGAAAACATAGAAAGGAGGATAACCTTGTTTAATTTCTTCTGAAGAGAGTAGGAAGGGTGGATTGTGCCCCACAAGGAATTGTCTAACTTTAAATTCTTATTTAAAAAGAGGGATTGGTGGAGGTAGAGGTACTACACATCAATCACAAGCTGCCAGCGTTTGGTATTGCAAAATTCGACATGGTGATCAAAAATGGGATGTTTGCAGAAGTAGTTTATAGTGTGATTGTACTAAGTGCACATTAGATTGATTAATTAGGCATAATTACAAAGACTATCAGGAGCAAAAGATTATATCTCCAGTGGAACCTCATGCTAGATTCTTTCTTAACCTAATGATTGTGTGATATCATCAAATTGGATGGAACTAATTACAGTTTCAGCATTAACTCATCCAGAACTATTGCCTTATATGGCATCTCATTCCAAGTTTTGTTTTAATTTCCCCCATAGGTATCATTTATATATTCAGGTACATATATAAATCCCCCAAAGTCTCTGCTTTCACAAATTGAGGTAGTTTGTGTTTGTTTCTACAGTTCTTCCAGAACAATTTCTCTTCTGACTTAGAAGATTGGTTGATCTTTTGCTTGAGATTTTGTTAAGGTTGATTCAGATTATCTGTAAATCATTTGTCTTCTGGGGGGATATGTCATCTCTTAGATGTCCTTCTCAGAGAATGCATTTCCTGCTAAACCTAGTCGTTGGTCCATGCCTAATCTGGAAGACATTCGATCTGCCAAACTTCCTTCACAGATGAACTCTGCCTTGCTAATTCAAGTAACTGTCTTACAACAGTTACTGGTGGTACCTTTAATCACATGAGTGTCCATCAGAGAGACCCTGTGTGCGAAAGAGAGAACGTGCGAGAGACAGAGAGGAGAAAAAAGTGCAAGCGTCCTTGCATGAGGGACATGCAAAACTAGTGACATAGTTGCTGCTTGGGCTGTAATTTTAACGTTTCAAGGTGACAGGCAGATTCAACATTGTTTTGTAAAAAGGAAATCATTTTTAAGCAATTTGTTGGACTACTTTGAGGAACTAACATTCTGTGGATAAAGGGGAATCAATAAACCTATTGCACTTAGATTTTCAGAAAGCTTTTAATGAGGTGGGACATCAAACGTTGCAGAGATTAAAAGCTAATGGCATGGAGATAACATATTGACTTGGATAGAAAGTTGGCTATCCAATAGGAAACTTAGTGATCAAAAATAATCACTTTCATATTGACAAAGTGTGACAAAGTGGTGTACCACAGATACCAGTGCTAAGGACTCAAAAGCTTTCAATTTATACAAGTGACTTGGATGAAGGGAGGAAATGCATTATTGGTAAATTTGCTGATGTATACATAGATTAGGAGTGAAAAAGTTGTGACAATGACATAAAGAAGCTATAAATGGATATAGATAGGTGAAGTGAGCAGATAAAGATGTGGCAAATGGAAGATAAGGTGGAAAATTGTCCATTTGGGGACAAAGAAAAGAAAAAGCCATATTTTCTAAATGTTACAACAGAACTCTGAGAAGCAGAGGAATCTGGGTTTTCTAATTTTAATTATAAAGAGGTGGTATGCAGGTGCAGTGGGTTATTAAGAAAGTGATTATAATGTTACTGTGCATTGTGCAGGTAATTGAATACAAAGACAGAGAGTTTATGCTTCCGTTATATGGGCATTGATGAGAGCACACCTGGAGCATTGTGCATGGCACGGGTCTGCAGACTCAAGGATGGATGTAAATTGATGGATGTTTTTCAGAGATTTACTTGATTAGTACCTGCATTAGGTATGTTATCTTAAATAGAAAGATTGGACTGGTTAGGCATGTATATGCTGAAATTGAGAAGATTGTGAGGCAACTTGATTGAAATGTACAATCCTGATGTGTCTTAAAACTGTGTTAACCACTGACCCTGTATTATTCACACTGGATTGCACAAAGCCTTTCAAGGTGGCTATCAATGTGGAGAGAATGTTTTCTCCTCGACAAATCTAGAACTAGTAATAATAATTTCCACAACCAGGGGTCATCAATTTGAAACCGATGAGATGCATTTTGCTTTCAGAGTGATGAATCTTTGTAACTCTTTTTTTTCTGAAAAGGTGGTGGAAGCAGGTGTTATGGACTAAGCCAGACCACTCAAAACATTCTTAAGCAGGCAGCTCAGACCATAACTTTGCAATTTGTTTCGTTAAGTGTACAGTGAAAATTACCTGGATTAAGTTAGCAAGGTTGACTACTAGGTTTTAAAACAGACAAAAATGTATTCACAAAAATACACAATGAAACACAAAGAACAGAATAAAGAACCCATACAGAACACAGTCTATCCAAACTAGACTTAATTATACTGTTCTGAATATACACAACAGTCCCAATAAGCAAACTCATACTTACAGGTTGATGTTGAAGGGCAGAAGACAGAGAGTTTCCACACAGCTCCCTGTTGAACTCCTCACCAGATCTGACTGAACTAAAACTGTTTAGCCCAGCTAAAGAGCTGACCACTCCCCTTTAAATTATACAGGTCATTTCTAACACATGACCACTTTGACTTGAGGTCTCATCTGTTTACATAAAAGCAAAAGGCACTTGAAATCCTTTTCGTCTCTGTACAAAAGCAAACTGATCGAAGCCTGGTCCAGTTTATTGGCCCTCTGAAAGAAATCAAGGACATAGTCTCCTTGAGCCAAGGAACAGCATTTACAAAAAAAAGGACGAGCTTGTGACACCTCCCCCCTTTAAAAACAAAATGAGCCATCAACACCAAAAGATGGATTTACTTTTAACCCTTCAAAACTCGGTTAGTAGTCAAGACACATATAGATTTTACTAATTATAAACATGCAAACATGCACAACCCCATGCAAATTCAGGCTGCAGTACATCCACCACCGAACACCTCTGCATCTTATTCGAATCTTGATAAAGCATCGGCAATCATTATTTCATGACCTGCCACTTGCACAATTGGCAAATTGAATGGCTGCAACAACAAGCTCCATCTAAACAGCCTGGCATTTTTGTCCTTAAATGTTTCCACAAATGTTAATTGGTTGTGATCAGTGTATACGGTTGTCTCTGGGGCATTGCTGGCAATATGAACATTGAAATGTTGTAATGCCAACACCAAGCTTAAAATCTCTTTCTCCACCATTAAATATTTCTGTTCATGAACGTTCAACTTCCTGGAAAAATACCTGATTTCTATTCCCTCGTCATCCTCCTGCAGGTGCACCGCACCGACACCCACATCACTGGCAGCGATAGCCACCTTGAAAGGTTTTGTAATCCAGCGTAAATAACACAGGGGCAGTGGTTAACACAGTTTTTAAGCTGTCAAATGCTCTTTAACAGTCTACTGTCCATTGAAACCTCTTGGCCTTTTTCTTTTAATAATTTGGTGAGTGGATCAGCCACACTGTTAAAGTTCAGCACAAACCTTCGGTAAAACCCACTCAACCCCAGGAGCCGTAGTACTGCTTTTCTCGTCAACAGTGTGGGAAATTCCCCAATTATTTTTGTTTTTTCATCCGGTGGTTACATTTGTCATGTCCAGAAACGTGGCCGAGGAAGGTGACTTGTGCTTTGGCAAGTTTATTTTTAGCTCGGTTTACCACCAAGCCTGCCTTCCGAAGACAATTGAACAAGTCTGATAAATACTGTAAATGTTCCTTCCATGAGTGACTAAAAATCACCAGGTCATCAATGTATACCACACAATTGGGTAATCCAGCAATGGCCTTATTAGTCAGTCTCTGAAATGTGCCTGGAGCATTTTTCTTACCAAGTAGCATGACTTTGAACTGATATAGTCCATTTCGTGTTAAAAAAACCAAAATTGCCTTTGCTCTCTCTGACAGGTACTTGCCAGTAGCCTCTGAACAAATCCAACTTAGAGATATAAGTTGCTTATCTCACTTTTTTGACACAGTCCTCCAAAAGTGGAATTGGATATGCATCAGTCTTTGTAATGGCGTTGACTTTGTGATAATCCACACACACAACCGTTGGGTACCATCTGGCTTTGGCACCATGACTATTGGTGAGCTCCAGTCACTGTAACTCACTTCAATTATACCATCTTGGAGCATGCGTTCCATCTCCTTCTGAACCTGTGCCAACTTTAGAGGGTTATGCCTATAAGGATATTGCTTAAGCAGAGCAGCATCTCCTATATCTACATCAAGGACAATTAGGTTAGTACTTCCCAGTTTATTCCACATATAGAGTTATAGAGATGTACAACATGGAAACAGACCCTTTGGTCCAACCCATCCATGCCGCCCAGATATCCCAACCGAATCTAGTCCCACCTGCCAGTGCACGGCCCATATCCTTCCAAACCCTTCCTACTCATATACCCATCCAAATGCCTCTTCAATGTAGCAATTGTACCAGCCTCCACCACATCCTCTGGCAGCTCATTCCATACAAATACCACCCTCTGCGTGAAAAAGTTGCCCCTTAGGTATCTTTTATATCTTTTCCCTCTCACCCTAAACCTATGCCCTCTAGTTCTGGAACCCCCCAACCCCAGGGAAAACACTTTGCCTATTTACCCTATCCATGCCCCTCATAATTTTGTAAACCTCTATAAGGTCACCCCTCAGCCTCCAACGCTCGGGAAAACAGCCCCAGCCTGTTCAGCCTCTCCCTGTAGCTCAGATCCTCCAACCCTGGCAACATCCTTGTAAATCTCCCCATGTGATAGTATTAACTCTTTCAGGATATATCCCAATTTTTGACAATTTCCACATTCTCCAATTTGATTTGAGAAATGACCAATTCAGAATCCTCTGAACTTGGTTCTTCCTTCTATACTGTAATCATTATCTGGTCGGCATGGATGGGTTGGACCGAAGGGTCTGTTTCCATGCTGTACATCTCTATGACTATGACCTCCTCCTCTTGCTTTCCTTTAAATGCTGTCAAGCAAACTCTCCAGCTCTATTTAATCATTCTGTAAAATTTGACACATAGTCCAAATGGGTGGTCTCTGAATTCGGACTTATTAATTTCTCCTTCATCAGCTTTAATGGTCCTCTTACTTCATGCCCAAAAATTAATTCAAATGGACTGAATTTGGTCGATTCATTTGGTGCATCTCTGTTTGCAAAAAGTACAAACATAATTCCCTTATCCCAATCATCTGGATAATCTTAACAATGAACCCTCAACATGGTCTTCAGTGTTTGATGCCATCTCTCAAGTGCTCCCTGTGATTCCAGATGGTATGCAGTAGATTTGAATTGCTTTATTCCCAAGTTATCCATAACTTCCTTGAATAGTTTGGATGTGAAGTTTGATGCTTGATCTATTGACAGTCAGTATCTCGTTTAAAAAAATTCTTCTACAACACTGTGATGTTGCATAATGGGATTGCCTCTGGAAATCCACTTGACACATCCATTATTGTTAATAAATACTTATTCCCACTAATTGTTTGAGGTAGAGGACCTGCACAATCAATCAAGACTCTTGTGAAAGGTTCCTCAAATACTGGAATAGGTATTAAAGGTGCAGGCTTCATTACTGCCTGTGGTTTTCTGACTAGCTGACATGTATGGCACATCTGGCAAAGTTTACCTACATCTTTGTGTAGTCCAGGCCAGTAAAAATGTCTTTATGTTTTAGCCTATGTTTTCCTCACCCCTAAATGAGCTCTAATTGGTAGCTCATGTGCCAATCCTTTCTATACCCTACTGGCAAAACAGTTTGATGAATCTCTGCCCATTTCTCATCTGCTTGAATGTGTAATAGTCTCCATTTCCTCATTAAGACACCATTTGTTAAGTAATAACATACAGGATTGTATTCACTTTCTTTCTCAGTAAATGCCTTTTGATATAACTGTTTTAACTCCTAATCTTTCTGCTGTAATTCAATCAACTTAGAGCTAAAAATACTGGCATGTTTGTCTATTTGCTCCGTCTCTGTTCCACTTATCCGAAATGTTCTTTGAACAGATAACACTATGTTAGCCTACTTATCTGTGCTTTTTGATCTCTGCTGTTTCAGCCTGTGCCTCTGTGATCTTGTGATCACACAATCAGGGAAAATTCCTGGATAAGCATTCTCCATGTCTTCAGTTGCCTGCGTCTCCACTGGCTTTTCAACTAGAGGAGGCAGCATGCCTATCGGTGAATCAGCTGTATCATTTGCAAGGACAAATTCTATTCCTGGAGCTGAGAGTTTGCACAGTACTCCAACCACAAATTCTCCACTCTACTCAGGACTCTCTAGCCTCACTTTATATAATTGAGCACTTTTTGTCGCACAATGAATTCCTGTTACCAGTACCTTCTCTGGCAGTAGTCTCTAAGGAGGGCATATCTCCTCATCCCTCAGCATTACAGACTGAGAGGATCCTGAGTCCCCTAATATTGTAACCTCCTTATCTATAACTCCTGGCCTATGTGAATAAACTCTCCCCTTGCATGTATATTTTTTTAAGCAGATCTGGTACTTCCTCCTTTATCAACCTCTGATCATCTTGTACACTCTGAAGCAGTTATCTAACTTCCCTTGTGCTTTTTGTTACTCGTCAAACAAAACGTCCAGGTTTGTCTGGTTTCATTACATCTGGCATTCTCCTAGACCACCAACACTGATTTCGTGTGGCCCACTTTATTACAATGAAAACACCAGCGTTTTTTAACTTTTTTACCCTGTTGTTAGTTATCCTTATGATCTTCACTGACATGTACTTTTCTCTTTCCATGAGAGGACTTCTCTTTGCCCCAGTTTCTATCCCTCTTGTATTGAAATTGCTTCTGGAAGTTTTATGGACCAACAGAGTTTTATGGACCAACTCATAATCATCAGCCACTTCAGCTGCTAACCTTGCTGTTTTAACTCTGCTCTTCCACATGAGTTCACGCTACTTCCTCACTAAGTCTACCCTCAGCTTTTATCTCCAGCCTTTTAAGCTGACTTTCCTTTTTAAGTGTCAGTTTTTGAAGTTCAAAAGTGCTCTTTTTTTTCTTTCTCTGCTCTCTCTTTTTCCCTCTCTTCTGCTTCTAATCATAACTCAAACTGTTTCATTTCTGCTGCCCTTTCCTTATCTCTCTCCTCTAACTCAAGCTGCTTCATTTGCAATTGAATTCTTGCCATCTCCAGAGATTCTGATGGTTTCTCCAGCAAGTTTAAATGATGAGCTACTGCTGTAATGATCTTTTCTTTCCTCACAGAAGCAGGCAGTTCCAATTCCAGCTTCTCTGCTAATTCTTGCAACTTGGTCTTATTCACTTTTTACAAACCTTCCAAAGTCACCACATCTACATTCAAAAAACTTATGGCTCCTGAAAGAGCCATTACTGTCCCAAGCTTTGTCTACCCAACCAACGCCTGAAATAAAGACATGAGCACCTATCACTTACTGTTTAACATCCCGCAAAGGGCCCCCAGTCTGTTATGGACTAAGCCAGACCACTCAAAACATTCTTAAGCAGGCAGCTCAGACCAGAACTTTGCATTCTGTTTTGGTAAGTGTACAGTGAAAATTACCCTGATTAAGTTAGCTTGGTTTGAAAAATGTGGTGCTGGAAAAAACACAGCAGGCCAGGCAGCATCCGAGGAGCAGAAGAATCAACGTTTCAGACATAAGCCATTCTTCAGGAATGAGGCTGGTGTGCCAAGCGGGCTGAGATAAAGGGTAGGGGAGAGGGAATTTGGGGGAGGGGCGCTGGGAATACGAAAGGTGGAAGGAGGTGAGGGTGAGGGTGATAGGCTGGAGAGGGTGTGGGGCGGAGAGGTCGGGAAGAAGATTGCAGGTCAAGAGGGCGGTGCTGAATCCGGGGATTGGGTCTGAGATAAGGTGGGGGGAGGGGAAATGAAACTGGAGAAACCTACATTCATCCCGTGTGGTTGAGGGTTCCTAGGCAGAAGATGAGGCGCTCATCCTCCAGGCGTCATGTGGTCAGGGTCTGGCGATGGAGGAGGCCAAGGACTGGCATGTCCTTGGCGGAATGGGAGGGGGAGTTAAAGTGTTCAGCCAAGGGGCGGTTGGGTTGGTTGGTGCGGGTGTCCCAGAGGTGTTCCTTGAAACGTTCCGCAAGTAGGTGGCCTGTCTCCCCAATACAGAGGAGACCACGTCGGGTGCAACGGATACAGTAAATGATGTTTGTGGAGGTGCAGGTGAATTTGCGACGTATATGGAAGTATCCATTGGGGCCTTGGAGGGAGGTGAGGGGGGAGATGTGGGCGCAGGTTTTGCACTTCTTGCGGGTGCAGGGGAAGGTACCAGGAGTGGAGGTTGGGTTGGTGGGGGGTTTGGCCCTGAGGAGGGAGTCACGGAGGGAGTGGTCTCTCTGGAACGCTGATAGGGGTGGGGAGGGAAATATATCCTTGGTAGTGGGTCTGTTTGGAGGTGGCGGAAATGACGGAGGATGATACGATGTATCTAGAGGTTGGTGGGGTGGAAGGTGACGACCAGTGGGGTTCTGTCCTGGTGGCGATTGGAGGGGCGGGGTTCAACGGCAGAAGAGCGGGAAGTGGAGGAGATGCGGTGGAGAGCATCGTTAACCACGGCGGAGGGGAAATTGCAGTCTTTGAAGAAGGAGACCATTTTGGTTGTTCGGTAGTGGAATTGGTCCTCCTGGAAGCATATGCGACGGAGGCGAAGTAATTGGGAATATGGGATGGCGTTTTTACAGGGGGAAGGGTGGGAAGAAGTATAATCTAGGTAGCTGTGGGAGTTGGTTGGTTTGTAGTAAATGTCTGTGTTGAGTTGGTCACCCAAGATAGAAATGAAGACGTCTAGGAAGGGGAGGGAGGAGTCTGAGACGGTCCAGGTAAATTTGAGGTCGGGGCGGAACGTGTTAGTAAAGTGGATGAACTGTTCAACCTCCTCGTGGAAAGCATCGTCAACGATGCTCTCCACCGCATCTCCTCCAATTCCCACACCTCCACCCTTGAACCCCGCCCCTCCAATCACCACCAGGACAGAACCCCACTGGTCCTCACCTTCCACCCCACCAACCTCCAGATACATCGTATCATCCTCCGTCATTTCCGCCACCTCCAAACAGACCCCACCACCAGGGATATATTTCCCTCCCCACTCCTATCAGCATTCCAGAGAGATCACTCCCTCCGCAACTCCCTCGTCAGGACCAAACCCCCCACCAACCCAACCTCCACTCCCGGTACCTTCCCCTGCAACCGCAAGAAATGCAAAACGTGCGCCCACACCCCACCCCCCCTCACTTCCCTCCAAGGCCCCAGTGGATCCTTCCATATCCGTCGCAAATTCACCTGCACCTCCACACACATCATTTACTGTATCTGTTGCACCCGATGTGGTCTCCTCTATATTGGGGAGACAGGCCGCCTACTTGCGGAACATTTCAAGGAACACCTCTGGGACACCCGCACCAACCAACCCAACCGGCCCATTGGCACTTTAGCTCCCCCTCCCACTCCGCCAAGGACATGCAGGTCCTTGGCCTCCTCCATCGCCAGACCCTGACCACATGACGCCTGGAGGAAGAGCGCCTCATCTTCCGCCTAGGAACCCTCCAACTACACGGGATGAATGTAGATTTCTCCAGCTTCCTCATTTCCCCTCCCCCCCCCCCACCTTATCTCAGTCCCAACCCCCGAATTCAGCACTGCCCGCTTGACCTGCAATCTTCTTCCCGACCTCTCCGCCCTCACCCCCTCTCCGGCCTATCACCCTCACCTCCTTCCACCTATTGTATTCCCAGCGCCCTTCCCCCCAAATTCCCTCTCCCCTACCCTTTATCTCAGCCTGCTTGGCACACCAGCCTCAATCCTGAAGAAGGGCTATTGCCCGAATCGTCGATTCTCCCGCTCCTCGGATGCTGCCTGGCCTGCTGTGTTTTTCCAGCACCACATTTTTCAACTCTGGTCTCCAGCATCTGCAGTCCTCACCTTTCTCCTAAGTTAGCTAGGTTGACTACCAGATCTTAAAACAGACAAAAATGTGTTCACAAATTACACAATGAAACACAGAACAGAATTTTAAAAACCCTGCAGAACTCAGCCTATCCAAGTAGACTGAATTATGCTGTTCCAACTACACACAACAGTCCCGATAAGCAAGCTCCCTTTAAAAACCAATATCAATGGAACTCATGCTTACAGGCTGAAGTTGAAGGGCAGAAAGAGAGAGAGATTCCACACAGCTCCCTGTTGAACTCCTCTCCAGGTCAGACTGAACTAAAGATCTGACCACTCCCTTTTTAATATACAGGCCATCTTTAACATATGACCACTGTGACCTGAAGTCTCATCTGTTTACATATAAGCAAAAGGCCTCTCAAAATCCTTTTCATCTTTTTACCAAACCAGACTGATTGGAGGCAGGCCCAGATTATTGCCCCACTGAAAAAAAAATCAAGGACAGGGTCTCCTTGAGCCAAGGAACAGCTTTTAGAAAAAATGGGATTAGCTTCGTGACATAAGATCTTGTTTTAAAAAAAGCGAGATGGGTGCAAGCAGAAGTTTTTTCAACATGGATGTAAGGATTTCAAGTTACAATCAGATCAGCTACAATTGCATTGTATGACAGAGCATGCTCAAAAATTGAATGCCTACTCCTTGTTTGTGAATACTTCTGAGTGATTGGAAAAGAGTTGATATCCAAAGAGGTCTGATAGTCCTTGTCCATAAGTCACTGAAAACTAATATTCAGGTGCAGCAAGCAAGATGAAAGTGAATGGTATGTTGGCCATTAGCACAAGAAGATTTGAGTCCAGGAGTAAAGACTTACTTCAGTTGTATAGAACCTTGGTGAGACCACACCTGGAGAATTGTATGCAGTTTTGGTGTCCTTACCCAATGAAGAATATACTTTTGACATCAATGGTGTTCAATAAAGCTTGATTAGACTGATCCTAAGAATGGGTTGTTGTGAGGAGAGATTGAGTTTGTATTCTCTGGAGTTTAAAAGAATGAGAGGAGACCTCATTGAAGTATACAAAATCCTGACAGGAAGTCACAGAGTTGATTCAAAAAAAAATTGCTCTTGGCTTGGGGGTGTGGAGCAAGAGGGTTGAGTCTCAGAAAAAAAGGTTGGTTAATTAAACTGAGATAAGCTAAAGTTCCTTCACTCAGCAAGTAGTTAATGTTTGGAATTCTCAACCCCAAAGGGCTGTTGACATTCACTTATTGATTATATTCAAGACAAAGATCAAAGGATTTATAGATATTGAAGATATCAAAGGATGTGGGGCAAGTTTAGGATATGACATTGAGGTAGAAAGTCCACCTAAAGCTAGTTGAATAATGAAGCAGGTTCAAGGGACCAAATGGCCAATACCTCCTATTTGATTTATATCTGGATAAGATTGTAACCAAAACTCCATCTGTTTCTTTTGTGTCAAGTTGATCCGATGGCACTATTAATAAGAAGAGCAGTGGAGATATCTATCCTGGCTCATATATATTTCTCAATAAACATCAAAGTTTGTGAGAAGATTTGTAGCTCGGGTGCTCGTTGTTGTGGTTCTGTTCGCCTAGCTGGGAATTTGTGTTTCTGCTATGAGTCCAGAGATGGATGAGCCCATGGGTGTGCCGTTGATTTGTTCATATATTTACCGCACACTCTCACTGCATTCTGGACCCAATATACCGACCGCTGCAACGGACAGCTGGAACTGACAACCGGAAGCAGCAGATTCAAACCACTACAAATGCCAGAGGAAAGATCACAGAAGCGCTTCACAGGAGGCTCCCAAGCACTGAGGATGTCACCTAGACAGGGGATGAAACGTCTGCAACACAAATTTCCAGCTCAGCGAACAGAACCACAACACCCTAATGAATTCACACTCACTCCATCATCATCCCCCATCCCCCTCACCCTCAATCCAACACCGTCATCCTGACCCCCTCACACTCACTGCATGCAACACAAATTCCCAGCTCGGTGATCAGAACCACATCAATAAACATCACTACACCAGATTATGGGTGGCACAGTGGCTCAGCGGTTACCAATGCTGCCTCACAGCACCAGGGACCTGGGTTCGACCATTTGTGTGGAGTTTGCACATTCTCCCTGTGTCTGCATGGGTTTCCTCCAGGTGCTCCGGTTTCC
The DNA here is from genome assembly GCF_047496795.1 of Chiloscyllium punctatum. Classification (NCBI taxonomy): domain Eukaryota; kingdom Metazoa; phylum Chordata; class Chondrichthyes; order Orectolobiformes; family Hemiscylliidae; genus Chiloscyllium; species Chiloscyllium punctatum. The sequence goes on from NC_092748.1 coordinate 73,916,763, forward strand.
CCCCACAGTTCAAAGATATGCAGGTTAGGTGAATTGGATGTGCTAAATTGTCCATAGTGTTCAAGGATGTGTAGATTAGGTACATTAGCCAGAGGAAATGTAGAGTAATAGGGTCTATGTGGGATACTCTGTAGAGGGCCGGTGTGGACTTGTTGGGCCGAAGGGCCTGTTTCCACACTGTAGTAATTCTAATACTAATTACCTAATCATTATCACATTACTGTTATGGGAGCTTGCTGTTCACAAACTAGCTCATGTGCTTCCTTCTCTTCAAAATGACTTAATTTGGCTATAAAGTCATTTAAGGCATCCAGTGGTTTTGAACATCCCCAATACAAATACAAGTCTTACTTTCCTTTCAAAGCTTAGATTTTGAGAAGCTTAAATTTCTAAAATGAAAATCTACAATATTGCAGATAAAATAATCTCATTTAGGATAATGATTACATCTTTGAATAGTTAGATTAAGGATAATTAAATGAGTATTAGGATTCCGGATAATAAAAAGCTTGAGAAAACAAGACCTATACCTGAATGAAATAATAGATGCAATTTTGCTAATTTAATCTGTCTTTTTAAGTCATACTTGATTTAACATTTCATTTAATATATATGTCAAAATATGTACAATTTACATACTTAGGTCAAGTGTAATACTAGTTTAAGAAAATATTCTGATAAGTAGAAATAAACTAAATCAAAATACTTTGGTTTGGTTCTGAAATGTAAATCAAACTTACAGAGAAAATTATTGCAATATAGTATCTTTTCCCTTGGAAAGGGAAGGACATAGCTTGTCATTGTAAGAATTGCAGCCATTTTATGAATATAAGGAATTACATATTCGCAGGATGCTAATACTGTCTTCTAAAGCCATAATTAAGGATAATAATACATGTTGACAGTGCAATTGTCATTTTAAGATCTAAATAAAGTGGCGCTTTTATATTATTGATCTAATATAATTTTATAACTTCCAGCTTCTCAATGTTTTCCATACAGGGCTGGATTTTCATGGAGTCAAGAGACTCCATGGAGGAGTGAAAGTGGCAGCCAGCCCAGATTCCAAGATTCATGACCCCATTCCAGTTGTTGGTAAATTTTATGGAGTCAGGCCAATTTTTAAATCACTCGTGATTCACAGCACCTCAGATGTGTCTAGAAAACCTAGTTTGGATGAGGGAAACATTTCAAAGGTGAGTTTCAAAAGTCTTTCCCATACTTCCCATCTCAAGCTATGCTCTACGAGCACAATATTCAACCCTCCAATAACCCATCATTTCTTTGATTCCAAGCTACAGCATTTCCATACTTTTGTACACATTATGTCATGCCAATGAAGTGTATAATTACAAAATGTTGTATCAAAAAGCTTTTTAAAAAGTGATTCATTCATAACTTTTCACTTTGTTTACAAGCAAAGTACTTGCTTCACAACAGGCTAAGGAATATGTCAATCACCTAGGCCCTTTAACGTGTTCACGAGCAGAAATGACAAGCACTTGAAACCAAGTTGTCGTTATGTGTTCTTGGCAGGGAGAACGGGCATCCATTCAATGTTCAAATAGCTATAGCCTGGGTCAAACATTACTTAATTGATTACTCTGGCTCTCTGATCCATGTTGTCAATGTCACAATGTTTAGAATAAAGGATTTTACAAGAAAAAAGGATTTTAACTGCTTGAAATTGCTTCTATTAATACTATGACTGTCTGTCTGATTGATTGTCTCTTTTACTGAACAGGAATAAATGGAAAGATTTCAAGAAACTCTATATCGTTTCATAGTTTGGGATGGAGGTTATGAAAGATGGTGGGGGGTAAAGAGGCCTAGATGAACAGGACAATGAGGGACTATGAGCTGATATGGCTGGGGCCTCAGGAGTATGAGACAGGATAAAGAATGGAGAACCTTCAAATTTTTTTTCATTATAATCTGCAAGAAGTCCAGCAGCACTAAGACAGACCTTTGACGGAGGCCAAATCAGTACTCGCTGCCCTTGTGGCTGTTTCCAGCCTCTCTTCCAGAGGCAGCTGGCCTGACAGCATTCACAAATGACCACCTAGAAATGAAAATCCTATCTTTGTGGACACTTTCTTCTGATGTGGGCAGATCAAGCCAGGAAATGTCCTTACTCTTGTTGACCTGCCATGAAAATGAAAATCCAAGCAACATGAAATGAATTAGTGAGATACTTAAGTGATCTTCTCCATTTGGAAAAAAAAGCAACATGAACAATAAGCAATAGCTAACTGTAAACATTATGATCAAAAAGTGACAGTTGACTAAACAAAGTCAGGAGCCTGAAGATATAACTATATTCCGATTTATTTTTTTTAAAAATATAGCATTGTCTATCAGGAAGTTTTTTTTCCTCTTTGATTTTTACAGTGTGATATCTTCTCCACCAATTTAAATTCCAACACTGATTGTACAGGGTTATGATTGTGTAGATATTTTGTTAGTGGACTACAAATTTCGAGACCTGAGCTACAAATTCAGAATTCATTCAAATCAACTGTGGCAATTTGAATTTATTTTTTAAAGCTGTTATTATTAAAAGCGATGATGAAGCTTGCAGATTGTTTTAGAAACCTAATTGGTTCACAAATGTCCTTTGTCAGGAAGAAGCTATGTAGTTTTCCAGTAATCTGGGAAGTAAAGCCTTCAATCATTCAACATGGCTGGTTTACATTTAAACCACTTCACCAAATGAAACAGCAGCTACTGGATGACAATACTATCCACTAACCTTCAGGCCAATGACTCTGACTCTGACTCTTGATACTTAACCCTCATGCACATAGGCAGAATGGAAATACTGAAAACCATGCAGATATCATTGAACAAATTGGTAACTTGCTGAGTCATGGTTCCACATTCCTTGGTCTACTCTGAGGGAGCCCTGCAGTAGTCATCAGAGCAAATGTCGTGGTACATTGTGGTCTGCTGCATTTTGCACAACCTCAACATCATAAGCATCTAGTCCTTTCCACCAGATACATTGTGATTAGCTGTGGAGGAATGAGAAGAGATACTGAAGGAGGAAGAGGAGAGACCCACAACCAAAGCCTTTTTGACTGGTCTGGCACAGTCTATCCTACCACTGTACTTGTGAACACAACCCAATTTGTCATTCAACAATAGCAAATTTATGGACCCAAGCATGATGCAGCACCTGATGGCTGATCTCTCAGTTTTCATTGCAGCACAAGCAAAAGACATCCCTACTCCAGGAGACAATGGTGTAATTGTAATATTGCTGGACTAGTAATCTAGAGGACAGGCTAATGCTCCAGGGACATGGGTTCAAATCACACAATGACAGCTGGTGGAGTTTACATTCAATTAATAAATCTGGGACAGAAATCTAGTCTCAATAATGATGAGCATGAAACTGTCATTGACTGTCAGTTTAAAAAAAAGTAATTCACTAATGTCCTTTAGCGGTGGAAGTCTGCCAGGTTTACAAGATTTGGCCCGAAACATAACTCCAGATTGACAGTATTATGGTTGACTGCCCTTTGAAATAGCCTAGCAAGCCATTCAGGTCAACCTTATGCTAACCTTCTCAGGGTCACAGTCATTGCATGAAAGAATAAAATAAAAAGGTCACACAACATTACAAGAATAGTTATATTTCAAGCGAATCTTAATTGTAAAGTACTTTTGGACATCCACATTTTAAAGGGCAGAGTTCTAAGTTCTCTGCATAGTCTCATACCTGACTCCTCCAGGCTCCTTGACAGTGACCATAAACCATTTGGCAGGTGTGTCATTGCAACAAGCATTTCAGTTTGCTTACCTAACAGCCTTCAGTAAGCACACCACCGATGACTTCAAATTGTTCTTTGTAAGGATTTGTAAGTGACCTTGTCTTTGATGAGCTGGCATCTGCACTTCTTTTGCCCCTTTCCCAGACTGCAAGCCACTTGAGCCTAGGATCTCAACATGTGCAAACCTGAACAACTCTCCAATGCTCAAGCTGTTTCCGTATCTGCTCTGATGGATGTAAGATGGAGTGATGAAGCTTCTTTCTCATGATACTCTTCGACCATTGCCTGTCCATGTGGATATCTGAAAAGAGAAAGGATTGTGGTAAATAGAGGGGAGGTTGAGAATGAAAGGATGTATATTATACTGTCAGCAACCTCTAACCAGGTAGAGATTGTGGGATGAGTGTGAAGTAAGATCCAATTCGAAGGTTTAGGTTTAAGCACCTTTGGTTCAGCATTGCTGCTATCCATGGCCGTTCATTTGTGTCTCTAATAATTACAAGCACTATCTCTTCGGTGGTTTTGAGAATATGCAGGTGTGTCTGTGCCCTGCCTTTAGGCTCCTGTTTCTCCCTGTTTGCATCATTTGTGTTACAAAAGAGAATATATGTCAGTGCTTGTGATGAAAAGTGCCTGGGTGTTATGGCTAGCTGTGCAATTGATAGGCTATGGCATTCAAAGATGTGTTTACTAACGCTGATCACTTGCAGCACTGCATCCTGTTCCTTGGGCTATATTTCTGGCATTGATCATCATGGCTATCTATTCCCAATGTTGACTTAAAGTGTTTCTGAATGGTCTCCTGGCTGTTTAATGCAGAATTGTAAAACCTTGAAATCTCTTTGATGTGCTATCAATTAGTGTTGTTCTTACCCAAATGTTCTTTTGCAAACCCAGTTCTAGCACCTTGCTGCAGCCATTCACCACCCTTTTAAGAGATACAGGTTGGCTTTCACGTAAACAAGTTTAAAACTGAAGCTTGCATGCTACCTCCATCAGAACTAACATGTACAGGTTAATCAAGTGTTGTGATATTCATAAATACAAATAAACTATGTTTCATAAATTCAAATAAGCTGGATAAACTGTGATAATCATGTATAGTTTGGGAGCTTTGTTAAAAATTTGCTGCCTAGATCTTCTCATACCTGATGTACTTGCAAGTTAATCACAAAAGCTGACTTTTCCTCCTGAGGTATTTATTTGCAATATTATAATGTCTCAAAATTATGAAAAGTGTGCCTTTTTGATAAATTATCACAATTGCTAAGATTGCTAGTTAAATTGTAATTCAAATAAGACATTCATTTTCATTAATAAATACCTCCTACATTGGGTAGGAGTTAAAAATAATAATATTGTTTTTTTTCCAATAGCCAGGAGTTGTAACTGAGCCTAGCACTAAGCCTCACCATAATTAGGCTTAGTTTTAATGTGGATTTCAATATCAGATGAGTTACTTCCAGAATAAAGGATATGCTGCGTCTTGTGAATCCTCTGTGGAGAAAGTCTGAGGTGAAAGCTAAGGTAAAATGATTTAATGTATGCTTATATCTATTTGCATAATAGCATGATGTTGCTAGCACAATAAAATTGGGTTTTATGAGGACAATAATCCTTATAACTGTGGTATTACCAAAACAAACTGACTTCACAGGCTGATGTATCCAGGAAACTGGATTCAAAAGTTATGAACACAGCCCAGTCCATCACACAAGTTAAATTTCTATTCATTGACTCAGTCTATACTTACTACCTCAGGAAGGCAGCAAACATAATCAAAGACCCCTCCCACCCTGGTTATAATCACTTTCAACTTCGGGCAGAAGATACAAAAGCTTAAACACGCAAACCAACTGATTCAAGAATAGCTTCTTCCCACTGTTATTAGACTTCTGAATGGACCTAGGCAGAAGTGGGTACTGCAGCTGCTGGAAATTAGAGTCAAGATTAGAGTGATGCTGGAAAAGCACAGCAGGTCAGGCAGCATCTGAGGACCAGGAAAAAAATCAACGTTTCAAACAAAAGCCCTTCATCAGGAATGGATCTCTCAGGTTTAAAATTTGTTGTTGATCTCGGTGTTTGTGCACCTTCTCTACAGCCATATCATTGTATTCCTCCCTCTGTAGGTGAAAGGCAAAAAAATGGTTAAGACTAAAATTGGGCCCTTGAAGACAGAAACAGGGGAATATATTATGGGGAACAAAGAAATGGCAGAAGAATTGAATTGATACTTCAGATCTGTGTTCACGGGGGAAGACACAAGCAATCTCCCTGAGGTAACGGTGGCTGAAGGACCTGAACTTAAGGGAATTTATATTTGCCAGGAATTGGTGTTGGAGAGACTGTTAGGTCTGAAGGTTGATAAGTCCCTGGGGTCTGATGGTCTACATCCCAGGGTACTGAAGGAGGTGGCTCGAGAAATCGTGGCTGCGTTGGTGATTATTTTCCAGAGTTCGATAGATTCGGGATCAGTTCCTGTGGATTGGAGGGTGGCTAATGTTGTACCACTTTTTAAGAAAGGTGTGAGAGACAAAGCAGGAAACTATAGACCAGTTAGTCTGACCTCAGTGGTGGAAAGATGCTGGAGTCTATTATAAAGGATGAAATTATGACACATCTGGATAGTAGTGACAGGATAAGACCATAAGACATAGGAGTGGAAGTAAGGCCATTCGGCCCATCGAGTCCACTCCGCCATTCAATCATGGCTGATGCGCATTTCAGCTCCACTTACCAGCGTTCTCCCCGTAGCCCTTAATTCCTCTAGACAACAAGAATCTATCAATCTCGGCCTTGAAGACATTTAGCGTCCCGGCTTCCACTGCACTCCGTGGCAATGAATTCCACAGGCCCACCACTCTCTGGCTGAAGAAATGTCTCCGCATTTCTGTTCTGAAATGACCCCCTCTAATTCTAAGGCTGTGTCCACGGGTCCTAGTCTCCTCGTCTAACGGAAACAATTTCCTAGCGTCCACCTTTTCCAAGCCATGTATTATTTTGTACGTCTCTATTAAGTCTCCCCTTAATCTTCTAAACTCCAACGAATACAATCCAAGTATCCTCAGCCGTTCCTCATATGCTAGACCTGTCATTCCAGGGATCATCCGTGTGAATCTCCGCTGGACACGTTCCAGTGCCAGTATGTCCAGGATAGGTCAGAGTCAGCATGGACTTATGAAGGGGAAATCATGCTTGACTAGTCTGCTGGAATGTTTTGGAGGATGTAATTCTGAAGATGGACGAGGGAGATCCAGTAGATGTAGTGTACCTGGACTTTCAGAAAGCTTTTGATAAAGTCCCACATAGGAGGTTAGTGAGCAAAATTAGGGCGCACGGTATTGGGGGCAAAGTACTAACTTGGACTGAAAGTTGGTTGACTGACAGGAAACAAAGAGTAGTGATAAACGGCTCCATTTCGGAATGGCAGGCAGTGACTAGTGAGGTACCGCAGGGATCAGTGCTGGGACTGCAGCTTTTTACAATATATATTAATAATGTAGAAGATGGTATTAGTAATAACATTAGCCAATTTGCTGATGATACTAAACTGGGTGGCAGGGTGAAATGTGAGGAGGATGTTAGGAGACTACAGGGTGACCTGGACAGGTTAGGTGAGCGGTCAGTTGCATGACAGATGCAGTTTAATGTGGATAAATGTATGGTTATCCACTTTGGTGGCAAGAACAGGAAGGCAGATTACTACCTAAATGGAATCAATTTAGGTAAGAGGGCAGTACAAAGAGATCTGGGTGTTCTTGTACACCAGTCAATGAAGGTAAGCATGCAGGTACAGGAGGTAGTGAAGAAGGCTCATAGCATGCTGGCCTTCATAACAAGAGGGATTGAGTATAGAAGCAAAGAGGTTCTTCTGCAGCTGTACAGGCCCCTGGTGAGACCACACCTGGAGTATTGTGTGCAGTTCTGGTCTAATTTGAGGAAAGACATTCTGGCTATTGAGGGAGTGTAGCGTAGGTTCACGAGGTCAATTCCTGGGGTGGCGGGACTACCTTACGCTGAAAGACTGGAGCAACTGGGCTTGTATACCCTTGAGTTTCGAATACTGAGAGGGGATCTGATTGAGACATATAAGATTATTAAAGGATTGGACACTCTGGAGGCAGGAAACATGTTTCCGCTGATGGGTGAGTGCCGAACCAGAGGACACAGCTTAAAAATACGGGGTAGACCATTTAGGACAGAGATGAGGAGAAACTTCTTCACCCAGAGAGTGGTGGCTGTGTGGAATGCTCTGCCCCCAAGGGCAGTGGAGGCCCAGTCTCTGGATTTATTTAAGAAAGTGTTGGATAGAGCTCTCCAGGATAGTGGAATCAAGGGTTATGGAGTTAAGGCAGGAACATGATACTGATTAAGGATGATCAGCCATGATCATATTGAATGGTGGTGCAGGCTCGAAGGGCAGAATGGCCTACTCCTGCATCTATTGTCTATTGTTCTATTGCCCATATGTAATTTGTATGGTATGATCTGCCTGTACTGCATGCAAAACAAAACTTTTCACTGTACCTAGTTACATGTGACAATAATAAATTAAATCAAATCAAAAAATCTGGAATTATTTTCAACGATCTAGCATTATTTTGAAAAATGTTCCTGGGTCTAGAAGCACTGAAAAACAAAAATAAATGAAGATTGGGGTTGGTCTTTGATCTGGGATCAGTGGGAGAAGAATCTGAGAATGTTGATGTTAATTGTATGAAGTAAGCATCTCCAAATGGAGGTCATTCATTAGATAATAACTTAGGTCATTGAGTAAGCTGGTACAGATTTGCTTACTGAATCTCTGTGAAACAACTGTCTGGAGGTTTCATTGAAAACAGCTGCTGGTGTGTGGAAGAGTTTTTTTTCTAGGATCTAGGACCATTATTTTCCAACAATAGATCCTTTTGAGTTAGATGGAGCACAACTGACTGCTGTTCCTTGTGTATACTTTTAAGGCTGAGGTAAAACAAATGAAAGAGTGAGTCAGGAATATCAGATCAGCCATGATCCTATTGATTGGCATAGCAGGCTTAAGGAGTCAAACAGACTACTCCTGTTCCTATGATCCTATAGTCTAACTCATCCAATCCTGGAGGCTAGGCCAAACTTTGTGGTTCCTGATGCTACTATTAGCTAGTGCTCAAAAGAGAGAAGGAGAAGAAGGGAATACTCTATATGCCTGTCCTACAGGAGGGGGCTTTTGAGAAGTTGGTGGAGAATAAGACAATGACTCCAGAAACATTACCTTTTGAAGGAGCAAGGAAGAAGGAAGCAACAATATGCACATTTTAAAATCTGAAGTGTTAGTTTTTTGTGCTCTTTGATATCAAGATGTTATTGCAAGTGAAGGGAGTGGAAAAGAAGGTAAACTGAACATCTTGATGAAGGGGCTATGAGATAATCTGTTTATTGCTAATGCCACTTGGTTGCCAATTAAGTAAGGACTCTGCTTTGTTATCTGTCATTGCCTGGCCTAGCTGAGACAGCTATTGCTGCACAACTGCAAAGTAAACTGTCTCAGCCCTTTAATTCTTTATGGAGCACTGTGTCAGTGCACTTATAGTTGCTCCCTGTCACCGCATGAAGGAATCTCCTCTTAAAGGATGAGTAATGAAGGTGAATTTTCGTGATGGGAAAAACACTCAGTTGTACCTAATAGCACTTTGGAGTAAAATAAGGGAGATTAAAAAAAAGAAAAATAAAAGCTAAATCCATATGTTCATGTCCCAGAGTCCTTGGTAAAATAAAAGAAGAAATAAATATAAAGCAGACCCTGTGCTCTTGATGCCTTTAGAGAGGCATGGACACAGTGGGGGATACGGTGCTTTATTCCCTCTTCCAACTCCATTTTGATTTCGTCCCTTCCCTCATTCCCCACCTCCCCCACTCTTCTGATGGTATGCATTGCTCATAATTGGCTTTGTATGGAAATATTTAATTGGCTCCATGAGTGATTACTGGTGCAGTTAGAAGGGGAAAAAATAAATCAGAACCCCAAAAGCTCATGTAAAAATAGCTACAATGGAAGTCTTGGAATAATTATATTTTGCTTTGTACTTTCCTTCTTTCATTAGGTTTTAAGTTCTGGGTGTCAGTATTTCAGTATGTAATCTGCTACTGTAATCTACTGTTTGTGATTTTGGATGGAAATGCTAGTAATTGACTTAAAGTAGTTCACCTCATGTTATAGCAAAAGATCAGAAATTTGTGCTAGTGGCAGCCACTGTTATCAATTAATGCCTCAATGCTCGGGTTATGTTATGAGTTCTGATCTGATATACGGAGCAGTTTATTCTCTGCAGTAAAGTTGAAAGAATACAGAGTGTCTTCCTAATTGTTTATTATTCTTCATGATGCAGATTGAATTCTGAGTCACAAACATCATGCATTTGATTCTTTGCCCCTCCTGATGAATGGATCTTTGGTTTTAATATACCTGTAAGGAAGACAATTACAGATTAATCAGGAGGTTGGCATTCACCACCATGATGAAGGTAGGTACTTGCCTCATACTCAGTCTCTCCTTGTCTGAAGCCATAATTAAGATGGTGCAATAAATATACAGAGGAACCTTGATTATTCAGCATTTGATTAACCGAATTTTGGGTGATCCGACCAAGATCGCAAGGTCCCTGTGCTTGGCTGACTATGTTATCCGGCAGCAATTATCCAGCATTCAATTTACCGAACAAAGTACTCCGTGCCCGTGTCCTTCGGATAATCGAGGTTCCTCTGTAAATTATTGCTAGCTTGTAGTGGGTAGGTTGCTGATATGTTGGCTAATAATTAGGATAAAAATGAAAATAAAGAGTGGGAGTTGACTATAAGGCCCTCAAGCCTGCTGAATTCCTAAAATTATACAGACTAGTTTGATAAAATCAAATGGAGAAGATTAGAAAGACACACAAAATCCTGGGGTTTACTACCAAAGTCATGGAGTACAAAAGAAAGGATTTTGTGCTAGACCTATATAAAATACTGGTTAATCTTCATCTGGATTATTTCTGTCAATTCTGGACATGACATTTTGGGAGCATGTCATAGCATTAGTGATGGTGCAAAGGAGATTTTACTAGGAGTGGTATCAAGAGTGAAGACTTCATGTCTTATGGAGAAAAAAATGAACTGCTCTTCTTAGAGCAGAGAAGGCTAAGGAGGAGTGTTCTAAATCTGAAAGGATTTTAATAGAATTAATAAGGAACAATACTTCTCTGTCGTGGTATAAAAAAAACAATAACATAACATTCAACAGAACTTATGAGATTTCTTGCTGCCTTACAAGCTTTGACTCTCTTTTAAATGGGTCCAGCTTCCTCTGAAGAGTTACTTCCTCAAGTTACTTGGCTCTGGTCCATTCGGAAAAACAATTCCAATTTTCCCAATCCACTCTCTTGTCAAATTTCCCACCCATTGTGCCTCCTGGGAGCTAATCCCCTCTGGTCTATCCCAACGCTACTCTGCTGATACAATGAACTTGACCAGTGGATTAACTTTTATCATTCATCTAAACATTTTCCTCCAGATTATTCACTTGTGAACAATGTCCTTGCTATCCATGAATTTATTGAAAATAATTTCATTGAGATCGTGGTCTAAAGAGTAACCTGATTGACATATTTCAGCATAATGGAGATTGTAACCAATGCAGTTCATTCACTTTTGGATGTTGACCATCACTGGTCAGCTTTTAGAGTCATAGTCCTGCATCATCGGGACAGGCCCCTTTGACCCAAACTGGTCCATGTCAACCAAAATGTCCATCTATGATAACCCCACTCCCCTGCACTCTGCCCATATTTTTTCTAAGTCGAGGGCGGGGTGCTGGAAAAGCACAGCAGGTCAGGCAGCATCCCAGGAGGAGAATCGACATTTCAGGCAAGAGGGAATGGTCTTTTCAGAACGCTGATAGGGGAGGGGAGGGAAATATATCCCTGGTGGTGGGGTCCGTTTGGAGGTGGAGGAAATGACGACGGATGATACGCTGTATAAGGAGGTTGGTGGGGTGGTAGGTGAGGACCAGTGGGGTTCTGTCCTGGTGGCGATTGGAGGGGTGGGGCTCAAGGGTGGAGGAGCGGGAAGTAGAGGAGATGTGGTGGACCAGTTCTAATACCATACAACCCAGATGGCCTCCTTCTTCAAAGACCGCAATTTCCCCCAGACGTGATCGACGATGCCTTCCACTGCATCTCCTCTACTTCCCGCTCCTCCGCCCTTGAGCCCCACACCTCCAATCGCCACCAGGACAGAACCCCACTGGTCCTCACCTACCACCCCACCAACCTCCATATACAGCGTATCATCCGTCGTCATTTCCGCCACCTCCAAACGGACCCCACCACCAGGGATATATTTCCCTCCCCTCCCCTATCAGCATTCCACAAAGACCACTCCCTCTGTGACTCCCTCATCAGGTCCACACCCCCCCCACCAACCCAACCTCCACTCCCGGCACCTTCCCCTGCAACCGCAAGAAATGCAAAACTTGCGCCCACACCTCCCCCCTTACTTTCCTCCAAGGCCCCAAGGAATCCTTCCATATCCACCACAAATTCACCTGCACCTCCACACACATCACTTACTGCATCTGCTGCACCCGATGTGGCCTCCTCTATATTGGGGAGACAGGCCGCCTACTTGCGGAACGTTTCAGAGACCACCTCTGGGACACCCGGACCAACCAACCCAACCACCCCGTGGCTCAACACTTCAACGCCCCCTCCCATTCCACCAAGGTCCTTGGAATCCTCCATCGCCAGACCATAGCAACACGACGTTTGGAGGAAGAGCGCCTCATCTTCCGCCTAGGAACCCTTCAACCACAAGGGATGAACTCAGATTTCTCCAGTTTCCTCATTTCCCCTCCCCCCCCCACCTTGTCTCAGTCAATTCTCTCAAACTCAGCACCGCCTTCCTAACCTGCAGTCTTCTTCCTGACCTCTCCACCCCCACCCCCACTCCGGCCTATCACCCTCACCTTGACCTCCTTCCACCTATCGCATTTCCAACGCCCCTCCCCCAAGTCCCTCCTCCCTACCTTTTATCTTAGCCTGCTGGACACACTTTCCTCATTCCTGAAGAAGGGCTCATGCCCGAAACGTCGATTCTCCTGCTCCTTGGATGCTGCCTGACCTGCTGCGCTTTTCCAGCAACACATTTTCAGCTCTGATCTCCAGCATCTGCAGTCCTCACTTTCTCCTCAATGTGTGCTGCCTCTATCCTGGCAAAAACAGCAAGCAGCTCTTCAGAAGACCAGCAGCATTGGGTTGGAATGAAAATTAAAGATACAACACAGAGTCGGAGTCAGAGTCATAGAGATGTACAGCATGGAAAGAAACCCTTCAGTCCAACTCGTCCATGCTTCCCAGATATCTCAACCTAATCTAGTCCCACCTGCCAGCACCCGGTCCATATCCCTCCAAACACTTCCTATTCATATACCCATCCAAATGCCTTTTAAATGTTGCAACTGTACCAGCCTCCACCACTTCCTATGGCAGCTCATTCCATACATGTACCACCCTCTGCGAGAAAAGGTTGCCTCTTAGGTCTCTTTTATATCTTTCCCCTCTCATCCTAAACCTATGCCCACTAGTTTTGGACTCCCCACCCTAGGAAAAAGACTTTGTCTATTTACCCTGTCCATGCCCCTCATGACTTTATAAACCTCTATAAGGTCACTCCTCAGCCTCTGACGCTCCAGGAAAAACAGCCCTAACCTATTTAACCTGTCCCTATAGCTCAAATCCTCCAACCCTAGCAACATCCTTGTAAATTATTTTCTGAAACCTTTCGAGTATCACAACATCTTTCTGATAGAAAGGAGACCAGAATTGATTAGATTAGATTCCCTACAGTGTGGGGATTCCCTTAGATTCCCTTCAACCCAACAAGTCCACACTAGCCCTCCGAAGAGCAACCCACCCAGACCCATTCCCTTACATTCACCCCTGACTAATGCACCTAACATTACAGGCAATTTAGCTAAACTGCACATCTTTGGACTGTGGAAGGAAACTGAAGTACCCAGAGGAAACCAACGCAGACATACAGAGAATGTGCAAATTCCATATAGACAGTTGGTCGAGGTGGGAATTGAACCCAGGTCCCTGGCACTGTGAAGCAGCAGTGCAAACCACTGAGCCACTGTGCTGCTCGATACGAAGAAGACTAGAATTACATGCAGTATTCTAACGGGGGCCTAACCAGTGTCCTGTACAGCCGCAACATGATCTCCCAACTCCTGTACTCAATACTCTGACCAATAAAGGAAAGCATACCATACTCCATCTTCACTATCCTATCCACCTGTGACTCCCCTTTCAAGGAGCTATAAACCTACACTCCAAGGTCTCTTAGTCAGCAACATTCCCTAGGACCTTACCATTAACTGTATACGTCCTGCTAAGATTTGCTTTCCCAAAATGCAGCACCTCGCATTTATCTAAATTAAACTCCCCATCTGTCACTTCTTAGCCCATTGGCCCTTTTGATCAGGATCCTGTTGTAATCCGAGGTCACCTTCTTCACTGTCCACTACAACTCCAATTTTGGTATCATGTGCAATTTAACTAACTATACTTCTTATGATCTCATCCAAATCTTTTGTATAAATTATGAAAAATAGTGGACCCAGCACCGATTCCTTTGGCACTCCACTGGTCACAGGCCTCCAGTTTGAAAAGCAAGCCTCCAGCACCACCCTCTGTCTTCTACCTTCAGGCCAGTTGTCTTTCCAAATGGCTAGTTCTCCCTGTATTCCATGAGATCTAAGCTTGCTAACTAATCTCACATGGGTACCTTGTCGGACACCTTACTGAAGTCCATATAGGTCACGTCTACTGCTCTGCCCTCATCAATCCTCTTTGTTACTTCCTCAAAAAACTCAGTCAAGTTTGTGAGTCATGATTTCCCACGCACAAAGCCATGTTGACTATCCCTAATCAGTCCTTGCCTTTCCAAATGCATGTACATCCTGTCCCTCAGGATTCCCTCCAACAACTTGCCCACCACCAATATCAGGCTCACTGGTCTATAGTTCCCTGGCTTGTCCTTACCACCTTTCTGAAACAGGGCACCAGGTTAGCCAACCTCCAGTCTTCCAGCACCTCACCTGTGACTATCGATGATACAAATATCCACTGCTGGAAAATGTGAATCCTTCAGAAGTGAGATAACGAGAGTTCAGAGAACATATATTCCTGTTAGGGTGAAAAGAAAGGCTGGTAGGTATAGGGAATGCTGGATGACTACAAAGTTGAGGGTTTTGTTAAGGAAAAGAAGGAAGCATATGTCAGGTATAGACATGATAGATCGAGTGAATCCTTAGAAGAGTGTAAAGACAGTAGGAGTATACCTAAGAGAGAAATCAGGAGGGCAAAGGCATCAGAATCCTGACATGATGTCTGCGACCATGTGATTCATATCCCAATGCACTAGTTTATTTGAACCACTGGCCCCATGCTTCTGTTATAGAATTTAGATCTAAGTCGTTTACATCTACCCCCAAACCATCTACTTTATTGTAAATCATTTAAGCATTTCCATTAGGGCGGCATGATGGCTCAGTGGTTAGCACTGCTGCCTCACAGCACCATGGTCCCAGGTTCGATTCCAGCCTCTAGCGCCTGTCTGTGTGGAGTTTGTGCATGCTTCCCACGTCTGCGTGGGTTTCCTCCAGGTGCTCCGGTTTCGTCCCACAGGTGAATTGGCCATGCTAAATTGCCCATAGTGTTAGGTGTATTAGTCAGAGGGAAATGGGTCTGGGTGGGTTACTCTTCGGAGGGTCGGTGTGGACTGGTTGGGCCGAAGGGCCTGTTTCCACGCTGTAGGGAGTCTAATCTAAATGGCAATATCTGGTATGTTTTTTATACAGCAAATTGTTGTGCCTGGAATGCATTCTTTGAGGCAGTGAAAACCGACCCAACGGTAACTTTTAACGCAGAATTGAGTAAATACATGAAATCGGAAATTTGCTGGGCTTTGGGGAAAGAGTTAGAGAGTGAGACTCCTCTATGCTGCATCATTCTATGAAACATAATTGGTTCTGGTCACGTCAACTTCACTGCAAAAATGAGAAGATTTGTGCCAGTTTCTATGGCAACCTTATGTGCTTGTCTGTATTCCATAGAATGCTGATAGTTTGTTATTACAGATAGTATTATTCTGCAGCTTGCAAACATTCCACTCATTATAATGGAAGGTTTGAATATTGTCCTGTCTGTCTTTGTTATAGTAAACCCAGCTGTGCTGTTCCTAATGATTGCACATTTCAAATATATACATTTGAAACACCAAATAATACTGACCTTTACTTCATCAATGTAACTGACCCACAACTAATTGGTGATGAGAGTTTAACTGGCACTGAGTCTGGCATCAAATTAAAGGACTGGCTTTTTGTGACTGCTTATTTTACTTAAGAGATTAGCAGCTCATTTCCAGATAATCCAACCAATCTGAATCTACACCTATAAATAGAAGGCCATCAATATGGACTCAATATCAAATTCAATAATTTTAAGGACTGAATATCTTCTTTTGTGTCCTTTATCCACACCCACACTCCAAGCCTTGTCATTCACATGCCACCAAAAGAGAAAATGCTGGAAAATCTCTGGCAGCATCCGTAAAGAGAGAAAAGAGCTGACTTTTTGAGTCTATATGACCCTTTGTCTGGCACACAAACAGGCCCTTTGGCCGTCCATTTTGCCCTTCCGTATTAAAACTGTCTTCACTTACAGGATCCATAGTCCCCTAATCCCTTCCTATTCATCCAGGTGCTTCTTGAGTCCCAACCTGTTTAATCGTTGCTCATTAGCCAATTCCTCCATATGAAAGGTTCATCCTAGTCAACCTCCTCTGAACTGTCTGCAAAGAAATGATACCCTTCCTTAAATAAGGGGATCAGAACTATACATAGCACTCCAGATGTGATCTCATCAGCAACTTGTACAGTTGCATGAAGACTTCCCTACACTTATACTCCAACCGCCCTTGAAATAAGGACTGACATTCGCTTTCCTGATTGCCTGCTGCACCTGTGTGTTAGCTTTCTGTGTTTCATGCACAAATACCCACAAGTCTCTTTGTGTTGTAGCCTTCTGGAGTATGCAAAATTCTGTCAGCCTTTCTAAAGGCACTGTGCTGTCCTGGTGATGAATTAGAAAAGTGCTGTGGTGTCACTGGGCTGTGCTCTGATCATTTTTGATTAGATTACCTACAATGTGGAAACAGGCCCTTTGGCCCAACAAGTCCACACCAACCCTCCGAAGAGCAACCCGCCCAGACCCATTCTCCTACACCTAACACTACGGGCAATTTAGCACCTAATCTGCACATCTTTGGGCTGTGGGAGGAAACCAGAGCACCCGGAGGAAACCCACGCAGACACTGGGAGAATGTGCAAACTCCACACAGACAGTTGCCCAAGACAGGAATTGAACCCAGGTCTCTGGCGCTGTGAGGTAGCAGTGCTAACCACTGTGCCACATGCCATCCATTTTTGTGGAAACAGTTTCATGAAGGCTTAAATGCACGTCTCCAAAACCACTCAGCTTTATTGTTGCCTCTGGCTGCAAAATGGATAGTAATCTTGATAAGAATGAGTGGATTGAGTAGAAAATGAGAAAACTGAATGAATAGATGGAGGAATTCTTGAATGTTCAAATGTGTTGGTGAGTGGGTGTGACAAGGTTGGTGAGCAGGAGGTTCAGCATTATGCCACGCAACTTGGCACATTCTGGATGTCTGAACCACACCTAGGTAAGTCTCAAGCAGCTAGATAAAACCTGCAGGCACAGTGCCCACGTAAGACTGCTTCTCAACCTTTTCTCAGGATTCAGGACAGCAGTTGACTTCCTCCTTCTGTGGCTCCAGTCCTCTCTGCAGAACTAGACGTTGCAAGGTTTGGCATGCAACTACTTTCCTGCACTGTCATACTGATACATTCAGCAGATGGACTCAGTTTTTTTTCAAATTTCAAAATTTTTCTTTATTCATAAAATATTTTGATGATCTGTATAATTGGTCATGCCATACATTCATAAACATTCCATTTCTTTGCATACAGAGATCAGAATTTATCATTTGTATATACAGGTCTGTACGTTTACCAATCATATATCCAAATGTTTAGCAGAGGCGTCTGCGGAACCCATTTACTGCCTGGGCCCCCTGTTCTTTGGCAGGCAGATGTTACACGGTGGTCTTTCCTCACCGCGCCATGGCGGCCGCTGCCCCAAGCTTCAGCGCATCCCTCAGCACGTGGTCCTGGACCTTGGAATGTGCCAGTCCGTAACACTCAGTCGGGGTCAGCTCCTTCAGCTGGAAGATCAACAGGTTTCGGGCAGACCAAAGAGCATTTTTCACCGAGTTGATGATCCTCCAAGCGCAGTTTATGTTCATCAAGGTGTGCGTCCCGGGGAAGAGACCGTAGAGCACGGAGTCCCGCGCCACGGAACTGCTAAGGACAAACCTCGACAAACACCACTCCGTTCTTCTCTAGATTTCTTTTGCTTAGGCACATTCCAGAAGGAGATGTGTGACAGTCTCGTCCCCTCCACAGCCGCTTCGAGGGCAGCGTGCGGTGCGGCTGAGAGTCCGGGTGTGCATAAAGGATCTCACAGGCAGAGCCCTTCTCACCACCAGCCAAGCCATGTCTTGGTGCTTGTTGGAAAGTTCTGGCGATGAGACATTCTGCCAAATAACTTTGACAGTCTGCTCAGGGAACCGTTCAATAGGGTCTGCCCTCTCCTTTTCCCGAAGGGTCTCAAGGACACTATGTGCTGACCACTTCCTGATGGAGTGTTGGTCAAAGGTGTTTTTCTTCATAAATTTCTCTACGAAGGACAGGTGATATGGACCGGTCCAACTACTAGGAGCGTTCCATGGTAGCGAGGCGAGGCCCATCCTTCGCAACCTCAGTACGTAGTGACACTTTGTGTTTGCATCCGGGGATCCATGCACATCTTGATGCAGCCACACACAAAGACAGCCATCAGGGTGGCATTTGGTGTGTTTTTTCCCCCCGTGGCCCAGAGCTTTGTACATCGAGTCCCTTCGGACCATGGCCATCTTTGATTTCCATATTAAAAGGAAGATGGCCCTGGTGACTGCGATTGCATAGGTCCTGGGAATAGGCCAGACTTCCTTTATAACATATAACAACACTGACAGTGCCTCACACCTGATGACCAGGTTTTTACCCGCGATGGAGTGCGCTCGTAGCTTCCATCTGCCCATTTTCTGCCTCACCTTCTTGATACGCACCTCCCAATACTTGGTGCATGCCCCAGCCCCTCCGAACCAAATACCCAGCACCTTCAGGTGGTCAGTCCTGACGGTGAAAGGGCTGAAGGTTTAGTCGGCCCAGTTCCCGAAGAGCATGGCCTCGCACTTGCCTCGGTTGACCTTGGCCCTGAGATATGTCTTTTTTTTATTTCAAAAATATACTTTATTCATAAAATACTTTAATGATCTGTACAACTGGACATGCCATACATATGAAACATTCCATTTGTTTGCATACCGAAACAGAGTAACCATTCCTATTTACAGGTCTGTACGATTACATTTTTAGCTGAGCCGCCAGCAGGGCCCAAATGACTGCGTGGGCCCCCTGTTCTTCTTTAGGCAGGCAGATGTTACACGGTGGTCTTTCCCCACCGCGCCTTGGCGGCAGCTGCCCCAAGCTTCAGCACGTCCCTCAACACATCGTCCTGGACCTTGGAATGTGCCAGTCTGCAACACTCAGTCAGGGTCAACTCCTTCAGCTGGAAGATCAACAGGTTTCGGACCGCCCAGAGAGCGTCCTTCGCCGAGTTGATGATCCTCCAGGCACAGTTGATGTTTGTCTCGGTGTGCGTCCCGGGGAACAGGCCGTAGAGCACGGAGTCCCGCGTCACGGCGTTGCTCGGGACGAACCTCGACAACACCACTGCATTCCTCTCCAGACTTCTTCTGCGTAGGCACATTCCAAAAGGAGGTGTGTGACAGTCTCGTTTCCCCCCCCCCACAGCCGCTTCGAGGGCAGCGTGCGGTGCGGCTGAGAGTCCGGGCGTGCATAAAGGATCTCACAGGCAGAGCCCTTCTCACCACCAGCCAAGCCATGTCTTGGTGCTTGTTGGAAAGTTCTGGCGATGAGGCATTCTGCCAAATAACTTTGACAGTCTGCTCAGGGAACCGCTCGATAGGATCCGCCCTCTCCTTTTTCCGAAGGGTCTCAAGGACACTACGTGCTGACCACTTCCTGATGGACTTGTGATCAAAGGTGTTTTTCTTCATAAATTTCTCTATGAAGGACAGGTGATACGGACCGGTCCAACTACTAGGAGCATTCCATGGTAGTGAGGCCAGGCCCATCCTTCGCAACACCAGGGACAGGTAGAACCTCAGTACGTACTGACACTTGATGTTTGCATACCGGGGATCCACGCACAGCTTGATGCAGCCACACACAAAGATGGCCATCAGGGTGAGGGTGGCCTTGGGTGTATTTTCTCCCCCGTTGCCCAGATCTTTGTACAGCGAGTCCCTTCGGACCCGGTCCATCTTTGACCTTCATATAAACTGGAAGATGGCCCGGGTGGCTGCAGCGGTACAGGTTCTGGGAATAGGCCAGACCTGTGCCACGTATAACAGCAATGACAGTGCCTCACACCTAATGACCAGGTTTTTTCCCACGATGGAGAGCGACCGTAGCTTCCATCTGCCCAGTTTCTGCCTCACTTTGCTGATACGCTCCTCCCAAGACGTGGCGCACACCCCAGCCCCCCCTCCCCGAACCAAATACCCAGCACCTTCAGGTGGTCGGTCCTGACGGTGAAGGGGATCGAGGATTGGTCGGCCCAGTTCCCGAAGAGCATGGCCTCGCTCTTGCCTCGGTTTACCTTGGCCCTCGAGGCCCGTTCGAACTTGTCACATATGCACATGAGTCTGCACATGGACAGTGGATCCGAGCAGAAAACGGCGACGTCATCCATGTACAGGGAGGCCTTAACCTACAGGCCCCGCTGCCAGGAATAGTCACCCCTCTCGGGCTCACATCCTTCCTGATGGACTTGGCAAATGGCTCTATGCAGCACACAAACAAGGCAGGCGAGAGAGGGCAGCCCTGCCTGACTCCAGATCTGACTGGGAAGCTATCTGATTCCCACCCATTGGTTGAGACTGCACTGACAATGTTGGTGTAGAGCAGTCTGATCCAATTGCAGATTCCCTCCCCAAAGCCCATTTTGGAGAGAACATCTCTATGTCAGTGCATGGGAACTGCATCTTGTATAACCAAATAGCTTGCTTGTTATGTATTATGTGCTCATGTGACTCTAGCTGTATCTGTGTTTTGTGACAGTGATAGGATTATCCACAGGTGGGAGCAACCATATCTCAAAGAGCAGGTTGTTTTCCCTGCAGTCACTTGTCTGATTCTGTACCATGTGTAAAAATGTGTGGGGAATTTGAGAGGTGCATTATGAAGGCACCAGAATATATGGACATGCAAATTAGGAACAGAAGTAGGCCATTTGGATCATGAAGCCTGCTATCCCATTCATGAAGATCATAGCTGAGCTAATTGTGGCCTCAATTCCACATTCTTGCCTATCCATAATAAAAACCATTGACTCCCTTGTTGATCAAGAAGTTATCTACCTTTCTGGAAAGTATTCAATGACCCTCCTTTACTGCTTTGGTGAAGTTACCATTTAATAAACGTGCATGACATGCAAATGTATTAATAAAACATTCCCATCACTTGCCATTAAGGAGTTTGATTCTGTTTCAATCTGCAATCAATGTACTGCTACAGATTCATTATGCCCATCAGGAAACTGACTTTTGGTCTCCTCCACAATTAACTGTCCCACAATTAACTGTCCTGAACTTGGGGGCTTCACACATTTTTGCCTATATATACAAATCTCCTCTGTTCTCTTGAACCGCATGCAGCTGAAAAGAAGACAGCTGCTTTGCTTAATCTTATTGGTACTGTTCCTTTTGTTTCTCATCAGAGGAATCTGGTACAGCTGCGTCAGCTGCTCCCATGATGTAGTGAAGGCTCACAATAGGGATATGCAGATTTCGCTGGGTAAAATCAAAGATAGCAGAGGTGCAGACTCACATTTGGCAGCTGTGAAAATTTAAATTATATGAATAAATCAGGAATTGAAAGCTCATCTCAGTAATGGAGATCATGAAACTGACATTGATTGTTGGAAATGTTCACTGATTCAGTAATGTCCCTTAGGGAAAGACATCTGTCATCCTTGCCCAGTTTGGCCTACTTGTGACTACAGACCACAGCAGTGTGCTTGCCTCTTAATTGCCCTTAGAAATGGCCTAGCAAGTCAGTTCAACCACATCTGAGATGGGTAATAGCTGCTGCCTTGCCACTAATGCCATAATGAGAAAAAAGTAGTGACTTCCAAAATCTCCCTCCGTATAAGTCCTGTGAATAAAAGGCTCTCATCTTGTAAAAAATGTAGTGTTAGTTATAGCTGTGGTGTCAGTACATGAGGGCTTTTCCAGACAGTCATTTTCACAGAGAACACTCCCTGCTGTGCTCTCACCTTGTTAATTTCAAAGAGTTTCTCACAGCTTGAGAAACCCATGTGCAGGCTGTTAAAGCTGAAATTAAGCTCTCACTGATAAAACTTCTAGCAAATTCAAATAATGGATCCACCATCTCCATGAGGGTTTCCTGCATATTGATCAAAGACCAAGTTGGAGTATGCATGATCAAGTTAACTCTCCAACATGTTACCATTTGTTTGTTAATTAAACAGCTTGCCTTTATTCAGCCCTCCGCTACTCTTTACAGGCTAAATTTCTGGAAGTAGGTTTGCTCGCTGAGCTGAAAGATTCATTTCCAGACGTTTCGTTACCTTACTAGATAACATCTTCATTGCTTCGCCTGAGGTCCACTGAAGATGTTACCTAGTAAGGTAACGAAATGTCTGGAAATGAACCTTTCAGCTCAGTGAGCAAACCTACATCCAAAACCTCAACCTGAGCTACAAATCTTCTCAAAACTCGCTAAGGCTAAATTTCTGCTTAGTGTCATTGATTCAGATGAAACAATTATCAACAGAAATAATTAGAACATAGAACAGTACAGCACAGAAACAGGCCCTACAGCCCACGATGTTGTGCCGACCACTGATCCTCATGTATGCACCCTCAAATTTCTGTGACCATATGTATGTCGAGGAGTCTCTTAAATGTCCCCAATGACCCTGCCTCCACAACTGCTGCTGGCAACGCATTCCATGCTCTCACAACCATGTTTAATAATACAGCAGATTTTGATTTTAAGCTCAAAAAAAGCTAATAAACTGACAGAAACCTGATCCTATAATTCACTATTGTTCACAGCAGTGAACATTAATGCTCATCATTTATTACATATGTACTTGTCAAACAGCACAATGCTATCTACAGTGGCCTGTATGAAAAAGGCACCCCAATTGTGTACCTTCACAACGAATCAGATTGCAAAACACATAACAGGATTTCATAATATTCTCGTTCATTAGTGGAAGCAGGATGAAGAAACATGTGACTTTGCCCGGATACAAAGGAACCCAGTGGTGCAGGGTGACACAAAGTGCTTCTTTGCAGTTCTTATTCAACAAATCTGTACTTGGTGTTCTACCATGCCAAGACCTTGATCCAGCTGAAAGTCTGCTATCCTGGCAGCAGTCACGGTCCCCTTATCATGCATGATTCAATCCTATTTTAATGCTTTAGCTCATAACTAGAGAGGAAAGGGGTTCTTCCTCCACAGTGTAACTGACAGACCCCTCCACAATCCTAACAAGCTGTTTCAGAACCAGTATGCCCCCTAAAGCCACTGAAATCCCCAACAGTAATGCCAACAGTTTGACTGCATATTGGTGAGCTGGACTTAATTGACATCAAATGTAGGTTTCATGGCCTAAGTGTGAGCTTCCACCACAGCACTAAGATCTTGGCTTTGATGGTTTTGATTGGCAAACTTGCAACAGAGGGTGATGGAGCAGCCACCAGATGCTCTAACGCCTCCCCTCACCTTATGTTGTTTCCTTCAGTAATCGGTGAGCTTCCTCAGGGAGGAGAAAAAAGAGAAAATTAAATGTTTGTAATTGTGGGGCATCGTGCAGGCTGATATGTTATGACTTTTGGAACAAACTTGCATGGACAA
The DNA here is from genome assembly GCF_047496795.1 of Chiloscyllium punctatum. Lineage (NCBI taxonomy): Eukaryota > Metazoa > Chordata > Chondrichthyes > Orectolobiformes > Hemiscylliidae > Chiloscyllium > Chiloscyllium punctatum. The sequence goes on from NC_092748.1 coordinate 73,940,718, forward strand.
AATTAAGTTCTGGCACGATATCCCCTTAATCAACTACATTAATCAACTACTTCAGTTTTTAAGCTATGCAGCAATTGTCATAATTTAGGAAAGATTCTGTGGAGTAACAATATTTCAGCAAGTAGTTGATGCTTTTAGCAGAGGAGGAGAGCAAAGCAAGTTGTCAAGGAAGCAACACTAATGTAGAAAGGCTAGTCTGGACAGCAACAGACCAACTATTTAGAGCAATATAATAGTCTCCATTTACTCACAATCATTTTATATCCACTACCAAATTGATTTATGGACGCAAAGGAAAATGAGTCATCATATGAGGGACATTTCACTCTGGTGAATAGATACTTCATCTGAATACCAGGTTTAAAAATGGAAATCGGCAATTAAAGAATTAGTGACATAATGATGTCAACGTTTAACAGTTTATTTAAGAAAGGTAAAATATCACTACGAAAGTGATGTTCACAGTTCACACTGTAGAAGTGTAATTCTGCAATAGCAGGAACTTCCTAGCAGTCAATGTATCACCTCTGGATTAAAAACTGAACAAGTGCTTAAAAATAGATGAAGAAAAGGAGTTTGTCTAAATAACTGTTCTGAATGGATTACACAATTCACAAAATAAGGAAGAAATCTATTCTAAAATTCAATAATGCCAGTTTATCATTTAAAAGTCTATTAACAACGTTCAAGACAAATAAACTGGAATCCTAAAAGAAGAAAAATGGATTTTGGATGAATAAGTATTAAAAGATCTGTAATGAAATATGTATGGACAGAAGATAAATATTAATTTGCTAAAATGAAAAGAACTATGTTAAGGAAAAGTAATTTATTTTTGTGCATTATGTTGGGGCTGGAACTTTTAAATGGGCCATTAGGTAAAGGCTCCATCTGCCTACACAGGTAAATATAAACGATCAGCTCCAGTAGTTAAAAAAGAACAGACCGCTTCTTCCAGTGTCCCGGCAATTATTTAACTCCCAGGTATCACTTTCAAAAATAGAACATTTCGTCATTTATAATGTTGTTACTTAGGGGATCCAAGGGTGAAATCTTACAAGGGTCTGAACAATGAGGGTTATCACCAGAAATGTGGCAGAATCACATGAGGCATGTCTCAATGTTGGGATCAACTTGCTACATCTTTGCACGAAGTCCCAAGCACTGAGGCAAGATTCTTGCTAGGCAATCTCAAATTGCCTATTAAGGAAATCATCTGATGTTAATTGTGTTTTATCTGCACTTCTCATCTTGTTAATATGCAGTTTCCTATCCTAGCACCCAACTGAGCAAGAACTAGATGCTGTGAATTCTTGATATGCAAGTTAGAGCAATCCAAAAGAACTTCAGCCTACAGCTTGCTCCAAAAGACCTCTATGTTGAACACTAGGCATCAACATGTGAGGTACCCACATCCACAGATGCGGCAAATGATATATGCCAGCATATAAAACTCAGGGTATATTTCTGAACTAATTACTGTATGCTTCTGGATTCCAATAATGCAACTTGGAGTGCAACATCAACTGTCATTGAAATGTTGCAGCCAGGACACTGTGCTTTCAGGAACACATATCCAGCTCACGGACTGGACCAAGTTGCACCTCTGGTCTGTTCACTTGCTCTCTGAGCAATCACTCACTTTGAGCCTACCTGGATGCTGACAACATCTCTGCCTTGCTTCACCATGCCATGCCTTTTTGTGCTCTGGCGCTCGGCCAGCGGTGTCAGACTCACAGTGCTGCTGTCTTGACCTGCCATTTAATGCAGACATGAAGCCAGAAAGTTTGTCATGTTTGTCAACTGTCCTCAGTCAAGTCAAGGGAAATAGCCTTCAGCCAGGGAGTCATGTTACAGTAAGACAAGGGCAACATTTATTTCCAGTTCAGGGGTCTGGACGTGATCAGTCACCTGCTCATAGGAATCAGAATCGGACTGTTCTCCACATAAGGGGTGAGAAGCTGAATATTGGGTAGCTCACAACGCTGCTTGATTCTGTCATATTGTGGACTGTTTTCTTCCTGCAATGGGAGGGAGTCAGATATTAAGGGGATGAAATTGAGAAGTACAGCTTTTAGTTTTGGTGCAGATAGGTAGGCATTGCAGAGGACATGCAGTGTTTGTATTGGATGATCGTAAGACAGGATAGATCTTGCAGGAAATAGCGAGCATGGTATAGCATGATTCTTGTTGAGAAGAGGGTGCAGTAGAAAGACAGAGCGAGTGTGAAGTATCTGAGTGATGGTGGCACCTAGCTGATGGAATGGTGAAATTAATTGACAAACTTACAGGGCACTGATGTGACCACAGGTGGAGTAATGTGTGCAGTTTTGGTCTCCTTATCTGAGGAAGAACATTCTGGCTATGGATGGAGTGCAGCAAGAGTTTTTCAGACATTCCTAGGATATCAGGACTGACATATGAACAGAGAGTGAGTCAGTAAGGACTTTATGGACTGGAGTTTAGAAGAAGGAAGGCAGATCTCATAAAACCCCATACTGTTCTAACATGACTGGTTAGGGTAAATGCAGGAAGGATCAGGGGTCACGGATCAAGGATCAAGGATACAAGGTGTGCCATTCAGAACTGAGATGAAGAGACATTTCTTCACCAGAGAATAGTGAGCCAGTGGAATTCTCTGCAACATAATGCACTTGAGGCCCAAACATTGAATGTTTTCACGAAGGAGTTAGATATAGTTATTAGGGCTAAAGAGATCGAAGAGTAAGCAAAGAATGTGAGCATAGTGTGCTGAGATGGCTGATCAGCCATGATCATGTTTAATGGCTTACTCCTGCTCCCAGTTTCGATATTTCTAGGTCATTGACATTTTTCCCTGCAGTGATATGCATTCCTCCTGATGAGTGAGACGGCACTGAACCAAATGGCAATCTCAGACCAGGCTGGCATGGCTCCTGGGCAAGAGAATGTCCCGCATCTGCATCTCTCCATCCACTGATACCTCTGGGTCCAATTCTGCAAAGTAAGCCACCAATTTTCCAGTGTCTGCCATGTCTGAGGTGAATGTCACAAACCTTGCAGCGCAGATCCAGCCTGACAATGTTTGATTGGCTGCACAATCATCCTTTTAACAATGCCACCGCTGCAGGCTAACGTTGAGATATCCCAGCAATGGTAACTTGTTTCAAGTATGGCATGAGGTAGAATGGGGCTACAATTGGGTGAGAGGAAAATCATTGAGGTGGGGTAAGTCTGGAATGAAGTGTATTTGGTCATATATGCCAAGAGATCTTGCACACTTCATGATGTAAAACCTATATAAAATTCAACAAAACTGATTGTCTTCTTAAAAAAAAATAAGATTCAGCCCTTTTTGCTTTCGAGCTGGCTTCTACACTTCACTATGCTGTGGAAGTTGTTGGATTGGGGCAGGCAAAGTCAGAAGTTGCACAACACCAGTTTATAGACCGACAAGTTTATTTGAAATCACAAGCTTTCGGAGTGCTGCTCCTTTGTCACTTCACCTGATGAAGGAGCAGCACACTGAAAGCTTGTGATTTCAAATAAACCTGTTGGTCTATAACCTGATGTCGTGTGACTTCTGACTTTACTCACTATAGTCAGTAGTGACTAGAGCTCCAAAATGTTATGTTGTTTAGCAACCATTTCATATGTCCTGAAATCATGAAAGGCCATTGTATTGTGCAACTTGCTAATTTGTTACAGGCTTCATATTCTCCGTACAATTAGTGAGTAAGATAACTTTTAGAACAGATTTGTATACATTTTGACTCTATTCACTAGTAAAATGATCACTCATGAATTGTCACCGCTTTTTAACATATCACAGGTATCATATTTATCATGTAGTTCATACTTCAATAAAAACATGTAAGAAAACACAAATTTCTGTTTATGCTAAAGAATTACTTTGGCACGGTGGCACAGTGGTTAGCACTGCTGCCTCACAGCGCCAGAGACCCGGGTTCAATTCCCGCCTCAGGCGACTGACTGTGTGGAGTTTGCACGTTCTCCCCGTGTCTGCGTGGGTTTCCTCCGGGTGCTCCGGTTTCCTCCCACAGTCCAAAGATGTGCAGGTCAGGTGAATTGGCCATGCTAAATTTCCCGTAGTGTTAGGTAAGGGGTAGATATGGATGTAGGGGTATGGGTGGGTTACGCTTCGGCGGGGCGGTGTGGACTTGTTGGGCCGAAGGGCCTGTTTCCACACTGTAAGTAATCTAAAAAAAATTAAAGATAGGTAATGTGCATCACACCACATGCAAATCTCTAGCCATCCAGGGTTATGATAACCTTGTGGGAGAGTCCAGTAAAAAGTTATATTGGAAATTAATCTGAAAAGTTTCTCCATATTCCATTGTGAACAATTGTGCCCAAGAGAGCGCACTTCCCATGATTTATAGTGCATAATATTCATAATAGGATGAAAACCTTTATTACATGTTTGCATCTTGTATGGCACTTTCTGATGGAGGGTACATTCTTTGCTTTGGTGCAGGGAAGGCTGGTTGTCTTACACTATGTATGAGTTTGCTTTTCACAGTACTACCTTCAACCCAATGGTTTGATACTATCTTACATTATTTTAATCACCTTGTCGCATGTTTCAGCAAGATTTACATTATTTAACTAAGTTATGGAATTTATGAAGAAGTGCCATTAGTCTTCAGGTGGTCATGTTGTAATGTTGAACTGTACATTAATGAAATAATTTCACTTCTTTTCAAGATACCTGAGAAACGACACCAGTTAGCCATGAAGAAGCTGTGAACCATAGAAAATCTGCAAAGCTTTCTGCTTTTACAGACTTCTTGAATTTTCATGATGTATATAATGGCATAAACTTCAAAAATTGACCGTTTGATTCTGCATCAATTTTGTCTTATGTGTGATATAATATAAAAACATCATCAGAATGGCTTCGAAGGTCTCATGTTTATATATTTTAACAGTTGTTTGCTGGGCAAGTGCTCTTTGGTACTTGAGTGCAACTCGTCCTTCATCATCTTATGTTGGGCGCAGCTCATTTTCCCGTATTGCAGTTGAGAGAAAAAATTTCAGCTTTACTAATATTCGAACTCGTTCCCTGAATCCACATAATTTCAATTATCTTATTAATGAACCTAACAAATGTAAGCAACTTAGCCCTTTTTTAGTGATTCTTGTAAGCACAACACACAAAGAGTTTGATGCACGGCAGGCCATAAGGGAAACATGGGGAGATGAAAACAACTTCAAAGGAGTACAACTGGTCACTTTATTTCTGCTTGGAAAGAACACAGACAATGTTTTGAATGAGATGGTTGAACAGGAGAGCCAAATATTTCATGACATTATTGTAGAGGACTTTCTAGATTCCTACCATAACCTTACTCTGAAAACTTTAATGGGTCTGAAATGGATAGCCAACTTTTGTTCAACAGCAAAGTATGTAATGAAAACTGACAGTGATATTTTTGTCAATATGGACAATTTGATATACAAATTACTCAAACCAAACACAAAGCCACGGAGAAGATACTTTACTGGCTATGTTATTAATGGGGGACCAATAAGGGACATTCGCAGCAAGTGGTATATGCCTAGAGATTTATACCCTGACAACAATTACCCACCATTCTGTTCAGGCACAGGATATGTCTTTTCTACAGATGTGGCTGAAGCTATTTATAAAACATCTCTTCATACTAGAATGCTGCATCTTGAGGATGTCTATGTTGGACTCTGCCTGCGGAAACTTGGCATTCATCCCTTTCAGAATAGTGGTTTCAATCATTGGAAGGTTTCATACAGTTTGTGCAGGTATCGTAGACTAATTACAGTGCACCAGATATCTCCTGAAGAAATGCAGAGGATTTGGAATGAGATGTCAAGCAAAAAACATCTTCGATGCTAAATGTACATAAGTACATGAATGATTTACAAATGCTTTTTGTTGCCACTCAACCTCGAATCAAAAATCTGTGTTGATTCACTAAGGCAGTTAAAATGTTTTTACAGCAGAGAAGGAACTTAAACTGCTTATAATGGCACCCACTGTCACAAATATAAATGCTGAATAATTTAACCTAACAGTTACTGACTGCAATTACTATCATATATAGTAATTAATTGAAATGGTCTTGTTTGTTATTGGACTGTACATTTTAAGTAAATCAAAAAAGTTAGGTGTATGTTTTAGTTCATTTAAAAATAATTAATCGTGTATTGATATATGTGTCATGGGATAAACAGTGTTATTGCTAGAAGTGATATTTATTATACATTTATTGCTTATATAATTATGTTACTTGCTGAAGAGGAATGTGCAACTGCCAAGATTTTCGACTTAAATTTACATTTTAGTAGCTAAGTATTTTATTTAAATGCATTCATATAAGTGATGTGTGGATCAGAGAAAATTGATACAAAGTTCAATTTAGTTCAGGATTGTAAAACTCAGTCTGGTCAACTCATCCAGTGCAGTGTAATTTGTTAAACCTGCATAATATCCATAATTGTTTGATTCTTTATACAAGGGTAATGCTGCCTTTCTTTAAGAAGGATGCTCTGGATACCTTGAATGCATTATCTTACTTGGTCTACAGAAAGTACTGGATATCATTCTACTGAAGTATGTCAGATTATAGTTTTATGAAGATAAATAAATTGTAATGCATTTGAATTTCTTGACATATTGAGTTATTGTAAGTGGTGTGAAAATAAGTGTTTTAAGTGTGGATTGGACAACAGATAATTGAGTGATTTAATAGTTATATTGTGTGTACATAAATATTAAGAACATTAACCTTGTCCAACATTAAAACTGTGCTGTGAATTTGCTACAGGATTCAAACATTTACCATCTTCTAAATGGTAAATTAAAGACAGTTTGAATAATGTAGTGTTCAAATCAAGCTGACACATTGGCATTCGTATACATAACAAACTGTATGTATTTGTACATACAAAAGAGAGAGTTTGAATATCTTTACATTATGATATCATAGTTGTCTCCTCTATCAAACTGACTAGTTAAAAAAAGCTGAGAGCACAGATTTTAATGTTTCAATAAATAATAATTTATTAAGCATTTCAAGAAATCAGTTTTCAGTGTTCAAAGTAAGGTGTGGCTGTATTGTGATTTTGAGTTTGAATGCATATTTTTGTGATGTAAACTAAATTAGATTCAAATTCAAAGGCTGGAATTGAATGGATGAATGTAGAACTGACCGAAAGCGGATTGTAAAGTGGTTTGGTATCTTTGTAGAATGCTGTAAACTCATCAGTACACATATATTCTGAAATGTATATTAGAGCTGTCCTTGTTTTTCACTCTTTTAAAAGAAAAACAAACAAAATGCCCAGTGGGTGCTATATTTTGTGTTTGTATTTTTTAGAAAAGCTGCATAAAGTTATTTTGATTGCAAGTGGGTATTTAAAACCTAGAAATGTAGGTTTCTATAATTATTTGATTCTATGAAGTAATGAAATTATTTACTATTTTTAATTTAATTACAATGAATCGCAGAAAGAAGCGAATGCATGCTTGTAAAATTAAAGATCCAGGGGAGAGTGATGTTTAACAGTTATTTTTGTTCACCAATTGACTGCTGAGTGTACAAATCTTAACATTTCTGGCATGTTAAATGAGTAGCTAGTGAGTTAAGTACCTCAATATCAGAGCATTTCACATATTTCAATACTTTCATTGAAGCTGTGTTACAACATAACTTTTGGAGAAGCAGATTAGCTCAGATGGCAAATTAATTGCATTTCCAGAATTTGCTGTCTGATTTGCTTCCTAATAACAATGATTACAGACAGCTTCAATTTTATAAATTGCGTTTTTTTAAAAAGAATTGTACCAGTGATATCAAACCAATTCTGCTGTTCCTTTGCTTATATGCTGGCATTTTTTTTAAAATTGAGATTCAATTTTTAGACAAATAAGTATTAAGTAAGTATAAGTCTTTAATCTTTATCATTGTATTATGATTATCAATGGTATATAATGTTCTGAAGGGTGCAAAGGATCATTGAGGATCATTCTGTGCCATGCGTTGAGGAAATTGTAATTTGATTTAACTGGGCGAAAGTTGACTGAACGACAGATAATCCAGCTTTATTCTTAAAATGCTGGAAGGATAATATAAGCGTAAACAGATAACATACGTAAATTGTACCAATAGAACATACTTAAATGAAAAACTGCTGCAAGATTAGAAACTAAGTTTGTTTTTCTATACAACATGGCAAATATATACAAAATTGCAATGAATACCTATTTAAAGCAAATACTGATGAATGCCAAGTAACCCTCTGTACCTTGGTTAACAACTAATCTTGGCAGTGGCAGAAACAGATATCTAATGCTGCGGTTTTAATGTAAAGATGCAAGCACTTCAGAGCCCAATAGAGTGTACTTATTTAATTCATAGGCAAAATTTCTATTTTAGGTTTCGTAAGCAGCTGGTGAAAGCACATACCATGTGTTCTCAGAGTGGCCAAGCCAGAGGTCCATAGAGAGGCATCTGGAGGCTGCCACCCACAAGATAAGTTTCGAGTTTTGTTGTGATCTAAAAGAGTTGGGGAAAAGAACTGTGCTGTTGCTAACTCATACAAGCTCCTCACATAAGCCATAAACTTACCTACCTTTGATACTTCTGTAGGCCTGCATCGCAGCTGACCAATTTTACTCCTTATCCAAATACCCTTCCTGTCCTCAACATTGTATTGTCAGGCCCACATCTGGAAAGCTGTGTCCAAAGTCAAGAAAGACTCTGATATTAAGAATTGGTAGTACAGAGATTGAAGGGAATAATTACCAAAACCCTGTCATCGGTCTCCTTAAGCTATAATTAAATTGTGGTTTGGTTACAATATATCGGCTATGTATTGCATACATGGTCAAAGAGTGTGACAATGGAAAAGCGCATCTGAGGAGCAGGAGAATCGACATTTCAGGCATAAGCCTTTCATTAGGAGTAAAAAGCTAATGCCCAAAATGTCGATTCTCCTCCTCCTCAGATGCTGCCTGACCGGCTGTGCTTTTCCAGCACCACACTCTTCAACTCTGATCTCCAGCATCTGCAGTCCTCACTTTCTGCTGTGTATTACACAAATCATATGACAATAAAATCTTTAGATTATTTGGCTAATCTTGCTGAAAGTCAGCAGGCAGTGAAGAAGGCAAATGCTATATGAGCATTCTTAAGAGGATTTGAGTACAGGAGCAGGGATGTCTTGCTGTAATTGTGCAGGACCTTGGTGAGACCACACCTGGAGTATTGTGTGCAGTTCTTGTCTCCTTAACAGGGATATTCTGGCATTGGACAGTGTGAAATGGAGAGACTGGATTGGTTAGGACGAGATTCAGAGCTGAAAATGTGTTGCTGGAAAAGCGCAGCAGGTCAGGCAGCATCCAAGGAACAGGAGAATCGACGTTTCAGGCATAAGCCCTTCTTCTTATGCCCGAAACGTCGATTCTCCTGTTCCTTGGATGCTGCCTGACCTGCTGCACTTTTCCAGCAACACATTTTCAGCTCTGATCTCCAGCACCTGCAGTCCTCACTTTCTCCTAGGACTATATTCACTGGAGTTTAGAAGAAAGAGCAGGGGATCTCGTGAAAAACTATAAAATTCTAACAGGAGTAGACAAAGTAGAAACATAGGAAGGATGTTCTTGAGTACTGAGGAGTATAGAACCAGGCATCATAGTTGATAGATATGGGTTCAGCCACTTAATGCAGAGATGAGGAGAAATTCCTTTAGTCAGAAATGGTATGCCTGTGGAATTCTCTGGCACAGAAAACAAGCGAGGCCAACACATTGAATGTTTTCTAGAGGAACTTATATCCTTTAGCCCTAAGAACTATATCTGAGGAGAAATTGGGTGCAAGGTATTGGATGATCTGCCATGCTCATATTGAATGGTGGAGCAGGTTCAAACGGCTGAATGGCCTAAACCTGACAACTGAATGATTGGAAAGGTGATAAATCAAAAGTGAAATTTTTAAAACTTTACACATTAACCCATTTTCAGATTGCAATTATATTATGGTAATGCAAATGAATTTAGCACCTCTGGTTTTATTTTGGAGAAAGGATTTGAATCTACATTCTATTTTCAATTATGGCCATCTTTATGACAGAATCATAGAAGTTTTAGTACAAAATGAACTTATTTTATGTGTTTTGATGCTAGTATCAAATCAGACCTACTTAACTGAATTTTATTTCCTTGCTTTTTTATGTACCTTAAAGATAATGTTGGTAAGTGAAACAATATGCACCATATGTGGATTTGGGGTTGTAATTAAATCAGCCATGATTTTATTAAATGACAGAGCAGACTTGAGATGGCAAAAACCCTGCTCCTGCCCTTAACTCATGTGTTTGTAATTGATCGCTATATTGTTAGCTGGAAAAGATGTCTGTTATGCTCTGTAGTTCATTGAGGCAATTCCCTTCCATTGAATTAATGGCACAGAATCTATATTCCACATAAACCCTCTGCAAATGACACCTTCCTATCTACAGCTTGTACATTTATTTCCTCTTGCTTGAGAATGTATCAAGCTATCCCTCAAACATGGGTGAATATTTCAATGACATATATTGACAGCATTATTTCCAGTCCTTCCACTCTTGTGCAAAGACATGCTTCCTAACATTGTTCTGATCTGTAATTTTATACGTTTTATTCCAACTCACCCACAAATAAAAACATGCCATTAAACATCTTAAAAATTTGAAGCAGTTTATTGAGTCTCCTCTTCCTCACATTATTTTTAGATAAGAAAGCTTCACCCTGCTCAGTATTCCTGTGTTGCATCATTTGCAATCCAGTAATGCATGTATGAATTTTTGCTACATTTTCTATAGTGTCTCCGTATGCTTTCTGTTATTAAGTTGAGTCCCTCCAAAATATGTCAAATGTGTTCTAAAGATTTAACAGCTCCCTGCATTTGTATTCTAATTCCCTTAAGTTGAATCTTTGTAACTTAGTCTGCATTCCTTATGGCCTTAACAATGCATCTGATACTATCAAGTTGTAGTCTGGACATTACTGAGTGGGTTTACTGTGCTTATAATTACTTGTATTAATTTACTTTTCTGTGGCATTTTAACATGGCTATTTACCAGTTTAAAATAAACTGGATATATACTCCCATTGCAAGACTAAGTTCAAATCAGTGCATAAAGGGATTACTTGCACTAGTATCCAGGCTTATAGTTTCTGGTCAAACTCACAATACTGAACAAATACTTTGCTGGTTAATAAAAATTTGGTCTATTTTTCTTCTAGATGGTGTGAATACAAATCAAGTAACATAGCTATTGTGCGTAAATGTGTAAAACAATATTTGTATTAATGTCACATATCAAATAAAATATTATGTTATAGGTAATATAATTTCATAATGTTTGTATGTTTATATACCAATTTGCAAGCTATTTTAGAAAATATGCTCGAAGACACTGGAATACCAGTTATAGTGCAGTTAACAGCTGCATTTATTTTCTGTGCAATCACTATTTTTACAATCTTTTGCTTTTGATGTGACAGGTATTAGCCTGCAATGTAAAATAGTCAAACCTGCAGAATTTTTAAAACCATTGTATGTTCCTTGTAATAAGGAACAAAATTAAATGAAGTGGTTGTTTATTATCGGTTTACCAATTGATAGGGTATATGTAGTTACATGCACTGTTGTAACATTACAAAAAATGGCCTGTTGGAAACAGGAATTAACAGGATCTTGGAGATATCATGGAGTTGCTGAAAACAGTACTTTAAGTAAGAAATATATAACATACAAAGGATCACATTGAAATTTTAATGGATTTCTGGTCAGTACATCCAAAATTACAACAGTCCACAAGATATGCTAAATTTATTTGAAATTGCTTGATACAGTTTTGCTACCTAAATTGCTTGTAAGTAATTCATTAACCCCAGGCTAATGTTCCAAGGATATGGTTTTGAACCCACCACAGTAGATGGTGAAATTTGAATTCAATAATTTTTGAAATGTCTGAACTTATTTTTTAGACACTAGCCTCAAGATGGGTTGACTGTTGTAACCCATCTGATTCACTAATCTCCTTCAGAGAAGAAAATTTCCCATCCTTATCTAGTCTGGTCTATGCATGACTTGAGAGCCACAGACATGTCATTGATTCTTAACAGCCTTCTCAGCAACTTTGGATGGATTCTGACTTCTCCGATTCAGAGATGCTCACATCCCTTTTTTTAAAACTCATTGGGACATACAGAAGAATGCCAATGTACTGCATAGGAAAAGGCTATTCATTGGTTTAAAAGTCAAGTTAGATTGAGGTGTGGCCATGGAGAATGTATCAGGGAACTATGGTTATCCAATCAGTTTAATTATTAAAAAGGCATAATGCCTGAAATTGTTCTTTTTTTTCCTGTGGAGGGCAGATACAGACATGTAACTTCTAGCAAGCAGAGAGGAGTCATGGTGCAAGCCCACTTGATGATCTTAAATTAGTATTCATCATAAATCTTGGCATATTTTGGACTATTCAACAAACATTGTCCAATTGTAGAATGTCCTGAAATAACTACATTCTGTCACCAAGTCACCCTTTATTTATACGTGTATAGTATGTGACACTGACCAAGCTCGTTCAGAGCCAGCTCCCAGAGTGAGCAGAACTCCTGACACTCCATTTTTTTTGTAGAACTTCTGACACTCTCATTTTTTCTAAGCTTAATTACCCCCACACTACCTCCTAACTGCAGTAGTGCTTATTTTTTCCCCCTGCACCCATGTTGGGTGTGTGCAGGTGTGAGACACAGTGAAAGACACAAGGTGCACGAATCTTTATTCAAATTTCCACCACCAGGAAGATAGGAAAACACCCACGTGGCCAGTGACAAGCACTGCCCTTCACATCAAAGGGCAAAGCTGTGTGATCAAAACAGTGAAGGGGAGGGTAGGGACGAAATCAAAATAGAGTTGGAGGGGGAAAATGATGTACTCCACTCCCTACGGCGCCCACCTCTCCCTGAGCAACTCCAGGGTGTTGGTGGACACCCGGGCCCTAACGTAACTGCGGAAGAGGGGCAGGCAGTCGGCCCTAATGACCCCCTCCACGGCCCGCTGCCTGGACCTGTTGATGGCCACTTTGGCCAGACCCACGAGGAGGTCTTTGGACCTGCCCTCCCTCCTCCATACCGGGTGCCCGAAGATCAGGAGCATGGGACTGAAGTGCAGCCAAAAAGCAGAGGAGGAGGTTTTTGAGGAAATCAAAAAAGGGAGTGCAAATGCCCACACCCAATATACACATGGTCCATGGACTCCACAGTGCCACAGAACAAGCAGTTGGGCTAGGAGTCCGTGAACCACCACAATCTGCGGTTGCAGGGGACTGCTGCGTGCAGCACCCTCCACCCCAAATCCAAGAGAAAGGGGGAGGACTCCCTACGTGGATCCCCACTGGGGATCCCCACCGCCCGGTGGCAAATGGGCACGCCAAGGCGTGTCCAGACAGTGGATGAGGGAGAAGAGGTGGACGGTATGCAGCAGCAGTCTATATAGGGCCCTTCTTTTTACCCCCGGAAAGAAACAAAATTAAAATTCCAGAGGCGATTCAGGTTGTGGGGCACAGGCTCCCGCAGGAAGTACAGGACTTTGGGGCCAATGTGAAATTCCGTCCAGGCTGGGATGAGTGCGGATGAGATCCCACCGCACACCTGAGCGTCCTCCAACTGGTGCACCACTGGTTGGGTCCGAGCACCGCCGTTGTAAGGCATCGGATGGCGGTGGCCATGTACCGGACGGCTACCGCTGCCCTGCTAGCTATGTCCTGCGGCAGCGTCCAGCCCAGGCCCCCACCACCCAGCAAGTCCCCGACCCTGGTCGCCCTCGCCACCACAGCCCTCCCTTCCGACAGCCACTCGAACCCGTGAGTACGGAGGTGCGGATTCCTGAGCAACGGCTCCCTAACGACAGCCGCTACTCCAGCTGGAGGGTAGGCGCGACGTGATTCAACCATGTTCCAAACAGTGATCAGGTCCTGGTAAAAGACAGGCAGCGTCGTGAGGGCAACCTCCAAACCGTCACGGTCGACGAACAGGAGCTGCATGTCGTAATTGAGGTTACACACCTGGCAGGAAAAATACATCGCCAGGGCGCACCACCTAGGAGGAGGCTCGACGTAAAGGTATCGCCGCAAGGTCTGAAGGCGGAACGTCACGGCCTGGGTGCGGACGCACACCAGCGACTGACCGCCCTCCTCAATAGGAGACTCAGAACATGCACAGTGACCCAGTGCATCTTTTTGTCCCAGAAGAAGTCGACCAACGTTCTCTGGATGTCAGTGACAAAGCCAGGAGGAGGAACTAAAGTGACCAGCCGGTACCACAGCATGGCGGCCATCAGCTGGTTTATGACCAACACTCGACTCCTGTAAGATAGCACTTGGAGCAATCCTGTCCAGCGGCCTAGGCTAGCCGTGACTTTGGCCCCCAGCTCCTGCCAGTTGGCCAGCCAGGATTCCTTAGCCGGGCTGAGGTGGACCCCCAGGTAGAGGAGATGGGTGGTACTCCAGCTGAACCCCCATAACTCCTCCGGCAGAGAGAGTCCATCCGCCACAGACCAACCAGTAGTCCGGAACATTTGACCCAGTTGACCCCTGGCACTCGTGCATCCTCCCCAGGTCAGCGAAAGTGAGGAGCATGTCGTCGGCGTAGGCCGAGAGGACCACCCCCGTGCCGCGCAGAACCAGCCCCGACAACCACCTCCGCAAGAGGCGCAGGAAAGGCTCCACGCACAGGGAATACAGCTGGCCGGACAGGGGGCAGCCTTGACGCACTCCTCTCCTGAAGCAAAGGGGCACTGTCAGGGACCCGTTAACTTTAACCAGACACTCTGCAGCGGTGTACAAAAGTCGGATCCGGGCAACGAACTGCGTCCCGAACCAGAATGCCCGCAGAGTCCCGAGCAGGTACTCGTGATCGACCCTGTCGAACACCTTCTCCTGGTCGAGAGACAGGAAGGCGCTCGGCAGACCAGCCCGTCGACAGAAATGGATCAGGTCCCAGACCAGGTGGACGTTGTCGTGTATCCTCCGGCCTGCGACCGTGTAGGACTGGTCCATGTGAATCAAGTGGGCCAGCACAGACGCCAGGCGAGAAGTCAACACCCTGGCGAAGATTTTGTAGTCCGTGCTGAGGAGGGAGACCGGACGCCAGTTCTTCAAAGAACGAAGGTCCCCCTTTGGCAGCAGGACAATGACCACCCTGCGCCAAGAAAGGGGCAGCTGTCCGGCATTTACACACTCCCCCAGGACCTGTGCGTAGTCGCTCCCCAGGACATCCCAGAACGCCCTGAAGAACTCCACAGTCAGCCCGTCCAGCCCCGGGGTTTTGACCCTCGAGAGCCGGTCAGCTGCTCTAAAGTGACAGGAGCGTCGAGCCTTCCGGCGTCCTCCGGGCTGAGCTGCGGCAGGTCCTCCCACAGAACTTGGCGAGCATCCTCGCTGGATGGATCCGGAGAGAACAGAGCTGTGTAATAGTTCTGGACGTGGGCCCTGATACCCTCCGGATCCGAGACGAGGGACCCATCATCAGCCAGCAGCACAAGGAGCTGCTGATGGGTGCCACGCCTTTTTTCCAGCGAGTAGAAGGGGGAGCCACGGTCCAGATCCTGGAGGAGCTGGATCCACGGCCTCACGTACACGCCCCGAGCCCTGATGAGCTGCAGGTCCCAGAGCGCGGCCTTCTCTTCGCACGCCCCGCGCAGGGTCGGGTCCACGTCGGGCTGACCGAGGCGCGACTCCAGGTCGAGCATCTCCCTCTACAACTCCCCGATCCTGGATTTCCGCCTCTTCGTCGACCCCCTCACGTACTCCTGACAGAAGACGCAGACATGATCCTTGCCCACATCCCACCATAGCCTCAGGGAGGGGAAGCTTCCCCGCTTCCTTCTCCAGCTGGCCCAGAAACGACGAAACGAGTCCCGGAACCGCTCGTCCTCCAGCAGCAGGTTGTTAAAGTGCCAGTACGTGGAGCCGAGCCTGGCGCTGAATGGAAGGAGTTCCGCCCACACCAGGTGATGGTCCGTGCATGACACCTGCCGCATGGAGGCCTACACCCGCGAAGCGTACATGCGGTCTGTTCTGGACGCTCCAAACCGAGGCATCACAAAGGTGAAGGCGATGGAGTCGGGATGGAGATTCCGCCAGACGTCCACCAGGTCGAAGGACTTGACCAAGACCCGCAACCTCCTCCCCGACACCCAACCGTTGCGGGCACTGCCGTGGTTCCTGCCCTCGTGGATGCAGTTAAAATCTCCCCAGAGGACGACGCACTGGTTCTCGTCGATAGAGGCAAGATGAGCGGACACTTCTCCGAAGAAGCTCACTTGCCTTGGCCCGGCCAGGGGAGCGTAGACGTTCACCAAGTGAAGCACCGCGCCCCCCAGCCGAACCGTCAGGTGAAGCAAATGGCCTGGCATGGGCTCCCTGACCCCCAAGATCTCCAGCTGAAAATGCGGGGCCAACAAGATAGCCACCCCGCCAGATCTGCGGGTGAGGTGACTCATGTGGACTCCCTCCGTCACCACTCCAGGAGCCAGGTGGCTTCGTCTCCCGGAGTAGTGTGGGTTTCTTGCAGGAAGCACACCGCATACCTCCCGTCCCGGAGGACCGAGGGGGTCTGGAATCTGCGCTGTGACTCCCTGCTGCCGTTGATGTTGAGGCTGGCTATAGTTGTCTCCATGTCGGAAACGTTGTGCAACCACCACCAGTGCAGTTAAAAACCGATACATACATTTACTGGGAGGACGGGGGAGGGGCACAGAAGTCCCTCGCCCTCACCAGGAGTGTCCCCAGGAAGTTCCTGACTCGCTTTCGCTCATTCACATCGAGCCCAGGCACCTGGCGAGCAGCGTGGGCCGACCAGTAAACTCTTTCAAAGCAGCTGCAGCGGTCGAGTGCCAGTTGGGCTCTATCCCGGCGACTCAGTTCCCTCGACAAATTCCCAGAGTTCCATGAGGGGGATGAGGGAGAGATCGGTGGGGGGCACCCAGGACTCGAAAATGTCACTGCAGACAGATCCGCGTCGTCCCCGGTGTCCGCCACCGATCCCGAACCCTCCTCCGGGAGGCCGCCCTCGGTCACCGACCCCTCCCCCACCAAGAGGATGGGGGCTTGTCCGGCGCCGCCAACCGGCCTCGAACCCCCAGTGACCCCACCCCCAGGGTCACCGGCAGTACCTTCCTCGGCGCACCCCTTCCCAGAACGCCCCATGTTCAGGTCATCAGGCGGCAGAAGCTCAGGGCCCCACTCCTCTCCCGACACCGGTACGACCGACTCCTCTGGGAAAAGGCCCTCCCCAGGGCCAAGTCCCCCGTAAAAATGGTCTGGGAGGGAGGAGCGAGGATAACACCTTCCTCCCCTTCACTGCTCAACGACCCAGCAGAGGGTCCTCCGTCGTTGCCCACACTACAGCCCATGTGGTTATTAAAGTCCTCCCCAGGTGCCGGAGGAGTCGAGGCAGCAGGAGATCCTGCTGTAGTCCCTGGGGGTTTTGGTAGGTCAGGCCGCGGTGCGGGACTGTCGACAGGCATCATCAGCTCGTCCTCTAGAGAGGAGCAGCGCCGCCAGCACACTGCTGGAGTGTCTCTCCTCTCCAAGGGCGGGACCTTTCCCCCAGCGAGACGGGGGGGGGGGCCTTTCCCCCAGCGAGACAGTGGGGGGGGGGGGGGCCTTTCCCCCAGCGAGACGGGGGAGGGGGGACCTTTCCCCCAGCGAGACGGGGGACGGGGGGGGGGGAGGTTTATGGGCCTTCTCCTCCCCGCCCACCTTGGTGGTCATGGGGCCCGAGGTCCCTCCCTCCAGCCTTTCCCAGAATACGATTGGCTGGGGAAAGACGGGTGTGGTCAGGGTGGGGCAGGTCAGCGTGTCACTTCCTGCCCCACCCCTGGTTTATCAGGTGACAGCGGGTAGGGCAGCGGCCCAGTTCCCTCTCCGGGGCCCAGAGATATGGTCGCTGCAGGAGGTTGGGCAGCAGTGGCTCCCCCCAGGTTAGTGCCTGGGTGGGGCCCAGGCCCCGAAGCCCCAGGGGTTTCTCTATCGGGGTGGGGGGTGGATGTGGGGTCAGTGGGGCCAGGATCAGGTACGGGTTTGGGGGTCAGGGTTCCCGTGCCGGGGCGACGCTGGCACGGCCGCAGGGGCATCGTCATGCCGAGGTGGGTCGTGGGCTAGGTGTCGGGGAAGGGGATAGGGTGGTCTCCCCGTAGGTGGGCCTGACGCGCCGCATCTTCTTGAGCGCCTTTTGGCTGGCCGGATGCTCATCACCCCCCCCCCCCTTCCTGTCAGAGGCTGGAGCATTGGAAGCCTCCAGTTTAGCCTCCGGTGCCGGGGCCTGTGGTGTTGACTTTGGGGGTGGGGGAGTGGGTGCGGTGGCACCACCATCAGCCATTGGCGTGGGCTGGGCAGCATTCTGGGTGGGACAGTTTTTCCTAATGTGCCCCACCTCATGGCACAGGTGGCACCGCATGCCGTCCAGAAGGCGTGGTAGGCCACGCCCTCGTGGAGGAGGGTGAAGGAGCCCTCGGTGGCCTTCTCCCAGGCCAGGCAAATGAACACCTGGCATCGGAAGGAGTATATGTGTCGGAGGGCAGGGTCCTTAAGACTCAGCAGGAGCGGTTGGACACCCAACTGGATCTCTCCCAAGGTGTTGAAGTGGGGAAGAAGGAGCTCACTAGAAATGAAGGGCGGGACTTTGGAGATCACGATCCTCTGGGCCGTAACCTCCAGAGGGTCGACGGGCAAATGTGTCCCGCCCACAGTGAGCCCCCTCTCCCCTCTCCACAGCCAGGTGGACCGCCTGCTCGGTCTTCAGGAAAAAGACGGCCTTCCTGTACATCTGGGCCACAGCGACGATGGCCAGTGGGCTGACCACACTAGCCATGGCCTTACTGCAGGACTCGATGGACATGTTGGGGTGGGGATAGGCCTTTACCCCCAGGCGTTTAGTCAGGTGCCTGAAGGGGGTTGCGGTTGCGGCCGCGGCTGGGGTTGGGACAGCCTAGCCTAAGGCAGCGGCTATCCTGGTGTAGGTGCGGCTGGGCCCCACGACCTTCGGGCCCGCCATACTCTGCTGCTGGATGTTGAGGTGGGCCTCTGGCAGCAGCAGTGGTGGAGGTTGTGGGGAGGGGCCTGAGGCGAGTCACCTAAGGAGAGTCCCAGGCAGTGACGGTGGAGACCGGCCTCGGGCAACAACAGTGGTGGAGGCGGACCTCGGGCGAGTCCCAGGTAGGCCCTCGGTCGCAGCAGTGGGGGCAGACCTGTTGGGGAGGGTCCCCAAGGCAAGTCCCAGGCAGCCCCAAAATTGAGTCCAAGGCAGCGGTGGTGGAGGTCCTGGGGAGGGGACAAGGTGAGTCCCAGGCAGCGGTGGTGGAGGCAGGCCTCAGGCAACAGCAGCGGTGGAAGCAGGCCTCGGGCGAGTCCCAGGTAGGCCATTGGTCACAGCAGTGGGGAGGCAGACCTGTTGGGGAGGGTCCCCAAGGCAAGTCCCAGGCAGCCCCAAAATTGAGTCCAAGGCAGCGGTGGTGGAGGTGGGCTTCCAGCAGTGGCAGTGGCGGAGGTCCTGGGGAGGGGACAAGGCGAGTCCCAGGCAGCGGTGGTGGAGGCAGGCCTCAGACAAGTCTTAGGCAGGCTCTTGTTCGCAGCGTTGGGGGGCAGACCTGTTGGGGAGGGTCCCCAAGGCAAGTCCCAGGCAGCAGCAGTGGAGGTGGGCCTCTAATAACAGCAGCAGTGGTGGAGGTCCTGGGAGGGGCCCCAAGGCAAGTCCTAGGCAGCAGCAGTGAGGCAGGGCCCCAAGCAGCAACAGCTGAGGCAGGTCCAGGCAGGGTCTCAGACCAGCAGTGGGAGTGGACCCCAGGTCAGCAGCAACACTCCCTTGACCTGGGTGAGGCCCAGGCTGCAGCTCCAAAAGTAGGCCCCAGACTCAAAAGCTCTCACCACCTTCTGCTTCCTCTTCCTTCTTTCCTTCTTCCTCTCTCTCTCTCAATGTGGGGCAGCTAGTCCAGGGACAGTCCCCTTCAAGGAGGAGAGTCCTTGCACGTGCATGTACACTCACACACTGATCCAACTCTCAAAAGGGGAAAACACCCGAGTGGCCAGTGACAAGCAGTGCCCTTCACATCAAAGGGCAATGCTGTGTGATCAAAAACAGTGAAGGGGAGGGCAGGGGATAAATCAAAATAGAATTAGACAGGGAAATAATACACTGCACTCACTCTTTTTTTCTTTTTTCTTTTTCTTTTGATCAAAAACAGTGAAGGGGAGGGTAGAGACTAAATCAAAAGAGAGTTGGAGGGGGAAATAATGCACTCCACTGACACTTTTTTTTAACCTGAGTGAGATCTTCTGTTTATTTTTTTAATTTTTTTTAGGTATGTGTGTGCAGGTGTGAGACACAGTGAAAGACACAAAATGCACGGATCTTTATTCGATTTCCACCACCAGCAAGATAGGAAAACACCCAAGTGGCTAGTGACAAGCACTGCCCTTCACATCAAAGGGCAATGCTGTGTGATCAAAACAGTGAAGGGGAGGGTAGGGATTAAATCAAAATAGAATTGGAGGGGGAAATAATGCACTCCACTCACTCCTATTTATATGTTAGCCAGGAGTCCCTGATTGGAGCAGCTATCAAGGAACGCATTCTATGAGATCTACCTGGGTGACATTGTTCTAATTACAACATTCCCAAAAGGAAAACCAGTGAAACTTGCAAATAACACACATGTTTAACTCATCTGGGTACTTCAAATGGAGCTGCAGTGTAACAGATACACTCATTTGTAATTATTACTACTTTTCCCTCTGGGTCAAATCTAATATCTGACATTGTGATTTGCACTTAGTAAGCAAAGTGTAATTGACAACAGTTAATATTCTACCTATTGTGAACAGACACAAAGGGATGTTTCTGTTTGATATGATTCACCAATCATTTTAGCCTGAGTTTTTACTCATCTTGCAGGCCTGACACTGAAGTATGATACATGAAGGTTATCCTGCATGGAGAGCCATTATCCTATGAGATAACTGATCATTCTAAATTGAACATTCTCAAAAATGGGCCCAGTGTCATCCCCTTTGAACTTTGAGGTGTTCCATTTTCCTCACTTCACTGAAAGGTTCTCACCAAATGACTCGAGTAAAGGATCTGGATTTTTTTAATGCAACAGATAAAGTTAGTTATTTCACACTTCTACAATGCAGTAGCAACACAAGTGTTTTTCATGAAATAGATGAAGCCATCAAGCCAAAAGAGATGTTCTGCCAACTGCACAAATTAATAATGTGGTTTGTGAATTTCAGTGCTGGTGTGATGTCAAGTACATAGACTTTTCATACCGGTGACAGTTCTTGAACATGCTAGTACTTGTAATTAAAATCTGAAGATTTGGTGTCGAACTAGAATTTTCATAATGCAGTTTGTGCAGCAATGATAGTTACCCTTCAAAATTCTAATCTTACAAGGCCACTAATTAAACAAATGTAATTCATTATCATGCAGTTTGCTTCATTGCACATAAAAAGACAGTTACTTTGGATTAAGCTGAGGTTTCTACTTGCTCTTTATGTACAATAGCTGAGATACAATAATCGCAAAAGCTACAGTGGTTGCTGTACTGCAGCATATCAGATCATTAAATACCATTATCCTGGCAGCAGCTACAATACCTTCAAACTGAGGCACTTTTCTGTCCCATGGAAAAAGCAGGGAATGGCAGAGTGGAAACAATGGCTAAACCCTATACTCCTGATGTGTTTGATGTGTCTTAATGTGATCCAAGCATACAAGGACAAAATACATACAAGCTGTGTAACAGACCCTCAAAAGCTTTAGGAACACTTCCAATGTCTGAATCACTGAGGGGAGCCTGCCATTACACTAGCTAATTGTTCAGATTTTTGGTGACTTAATACACCTTTTGTATGATTATTGTACAAATGTGGCCATCGCTAAATTGAATCCATTTGCACGTTCACTTGAGAATCCCAATTATCTGGCCTCTAGCCCTGCACATGTCACAACATTTCTATAGCTACTGATTTATTTCTATAGCTACCCAATTGAACCTTCACCTCCATCCTTATTGGCCTGGCTACCATAAGTCCATTACTCTCCCTCATCCTGTCCCGTGGTAAAACCTCTCTTCGCAACTCCCTTAAGTTAAACGTATGCAAAGTTGAACTTGCTAGTGCTTGTAACATTAAGATCTGACATACATATAGTTTGGCTAAAGTATGGCTGAACCCTGTTTCTAATGCTAAAACTGTTCATTATTTCAGGATCCTCCTGGAATGCAAAGATAATCCTTACATTGATTTATCTTTTGCAACAAATATCTTAAACACCTTTACTCTGTCTTTTCCACCTTCACCTCCAACAACTGAGGAGCTAATGGCTTCTTTGTCACTAAGACCAAGACAAGCTGATCAGTGACCTCTGTTACCTTTCACTCGCCAAAGCACAGGGCTATTGAGTAATGAGGCCTGAGCACAATGACATGGGTATAGTACTAACTTGGTGAGAATTTAGTGCAAAGAGGAAAGGAGGTGCCACTATTTAAATTTCTTGAACCTTCCAGAAGCGGGTGAATGTTCAAGGTTTTAGTTACTTTGAGAAAGTAGGTGATTGCTGAGAATTTTAATATTTTATCTTTCAAACATGGACAATAGTTTAAACTGTTACTGGAGAGGTATAAGCATTGGAAGAAGACAAGATAAGAAAATTTGTAGTTTAATTAAACCATTTGGTATAGCTACAAACAATGGTTCAGTGATATTTTTAAACTTGAAGGCTGGTTAGTTAAATAAATAAAATACAAATGGCAGGGCAGATGATATTTTTGAAGCGAGATGGGGTAATGTGTGAAGCAAGTTTGGATATCCAGAAGTAGCGAGGGTAGACCCTCAGGTCTTGAAATTGTCCAATAGGTTTAAGGATCTTGGAAACTGTGAGGATAAGAGCAGGGACTACAGGAAGCATGATCAAAATGATGACAGTACCTCGCTGGAGGATATCTTTCAAGTAGAGGGAATAAAGTGGATAGTAGTTATAGTTTGGGAGCTAGATACCATTATCTGCAGTTGAAATCATGAGACCCAAAGGTTGTGTTGCTAGTTGGTGGCCAGGGTTAAAACATCTTCAGCCTGAAGATGAACTTGGAGTGGGGTGGGGAAAGAATCTAATTTTTGATTCACAAGGATACCAACAACATAAATAAGACTAAGAAAGAGTTTGTGTTGAAGTAGTATGACCGGTTAAGGATTAAATGAGAAACCAGAACCTTAACAACGATAATCTCTGACTTACTATCTGAACCACAGATTAATTGGCATTGAGAAATAATATTAGAGAGTTGAATAAGATTTTAAATTGGCTCATGTAACTGTGTGGGAAAATGGGTTTTGATTCATGAGACATTGGTACCTTCAGGATAACCTTCACCTGGAATGCAGTGGGAACAGTAAACTGATGCATCGTATGTAGGCCTTTTCAATCAGCTTTGAACTAGCTATTATCAGTCAGGGTTCACATGAAAGATAATTTGGTAAATTAGAGGAAGGACAAGGGAATTGCGTAAGGAAGGGATAAAAATTGCAGATACAAGCACATAGATGGGTTACTTCCAGGAAAAGTGAGAGATGTAGGCTGGTAGTGCAGGAGTCTTCTGTGTCTATCCCATTTCAAACAAGTATGTTGTTTTGGAAAATGTACAGGATGATGGATTCCCAGGGGAATGCAACCCACACAGCCAAGTTTCTGGTATCAGGACAGACTCTAATACAATGAGGGGTAGTCAGGTTCCAAGCGATCGATTGTGTTAGGGAGCTCTCTAGTCGAAGGCACAGACAGACATTTCTGTGGCCAGCAGCAAAAAATCAGAATGCTGTGTTACCTCCCTGGTGCCAGGATCAAGGATGTCTCAGACAGGGTGCAGAATGTTCCCAAAGGGAGAGGGACCAGCAGGAGGTCATTGTACACATCGGTACCAATAACATAGGAAGGGAAAAAGATGAGATTCTGAAGGGAGAGTATGAAGAGTTAGGCAGGAATT
This sequence comes from Chiloscyllium punctatum, assembly GCF_047496795.1. Lineage (NCBI taxonomy): Eukaryota > Metazoa > Chordata > Chondrichthyes > Orectolobiformes > Hemiscylliidae > Chiloscyllium > Chiloscyllium punctatum. The sequence continues at coordinate 73,964,798 of NC_092748.1, forward strand.
TTAAAAGGAGGTCCTCAAGGCCAGTAATATCTGGATTACTCCCAGTGCTACAACCGAGTGAGAATAGGAATAAGAGGATAGAGCATGGCTGAGGAGCTGGTGTATGGGAGAAGGATTCACACTTTTGGCTCATTGGAATCTCTTTTGGGGTAGAAGTGACCTGTCCAAGAGGGACAGATTGCACCTGAATTGGAAGGGGACTAATGTACTGGCAGGGAAATTTCTTAGAGCTGCTTGGGAGGATTTAAACTAGTAGGTTGGGGGGCCAGTGAGACCCAGAGAGATAGGGAGGAAAGAGATCAATCTGAGATTGGTACAGTTGAGAAAAGAACCGAATCAAACAGTCAGGACAGGGAGGGACAAAGCAGAGAGCAAGGTAAGACTGATAAATTAAACTGCATTTATTTCAATGCAAGAGGCCTAACAGCAAAAGCCAGTGAACTCAGGGCATGGTTAGGAACATGGGACTGGGATATCATAGCAATTACCGAAACATGGCTCAGGACTGGCAGCTTAACGTTCCAGGATACAAATCCTACAGGAAGGATAGAAAGGGAGGCAAGAGAGTAGGGGGAGTGGTGTTTTTGTTAAGGAAAGGCTGGCAGGTATAGGGAATGCTGGGTGACTAAAGAAATTAAGGATTTTGATAAGAAAAAGAAGGAAGCATATGTCAGGTATAGACAGGATAGATCGAGTGAATCCTTAGAAGAGTATAAAAACAGTAGGAGTACACTTGAGGGAAATCAGGAGGACAAAAACGGGACATGAGATAGCTATGGCAAATAGGGCCCCACAAAGATCAGTAAAAGACAGCTTATGTGTGGAGCTGCAGGATATGGGGGAGATACTACATGAGTATTTTACATCAGTATTTACTGTGGAAAAGGATATGGAAGATATAGAATGTAGGGAAATAGATAGTGACATCTTGAAAAATGTCCATATTACAGAGGAGGAACTGCTGGCTGTTTTGAAATGCATAAAAGTGCATAAATTCCCAAGACCTGATCAGGTGTACCTTGAACCCTGCAGGAAGCTAGGGAAGAGATTGCTGGGCCCCTTGCTGAGATGTTTGCATCATCAATAGTCACAGGTGAGGTGCTGGAAGATTGTATGTTGGTTAATGTGCCACTGTTTAAGAAAGATGGTAAGGATAAGTCAGGGTACTATAGACTGGTGAGTCTGATGTCAGTGGTGGGCAAGTTGTTGGAGGGAATCCTGAGGGATAGGATGTACATGTATTTGGAAAGGCAAGGACTGATCAGAGATAGTCAACATGGCTTTGTGTGGGAAATCATGCCTCACATCTTGATTGAGTTTTTTGAAGAAGTAACAAAGAGGATTGAAGAACGGTAGATGTGATCTATACGAATTCAGTAAGGTGTTCAAAAAGATTCCCCATTGGAGATTGGTTAGCAAAGTTAGATCTCATAGAATACAGGGAGAACTAGCCATTTGGATACAGAACTGGCTCAAAGGTAGAAAGAAGACAGAGGGTAGTGGTGGATGGTTACTTTTCATACTGGAGGCCTGTGACCAGTGGAGTGCCAAAAGGATTGGTGCTGGCTCCACTACTTTTCATCATTTATATAAATGATTTGGATGTAAGCATTAGAGGTATTGTTACTAAGTTTGCAGATGACACCAAAATTGGAGATGCAGTGGACAGTGAAGAAGGTTACTTCAGATTACATTGGGATCTTGATCAGATGGGCCAATGGGCTGAGAAGTGGCAGATGGATTTTAATTGAGATAAATGCGAGGTGCTGAATTTTGGGAAAACAAATCTTAGCAGGATTTATACACTTAATGGTAAAGTCCTAGGAAGTGCTGCTGAACAGAGACCTTGGAGTGCAGTTCATAGCTCCTTTGAAAATAGAGTTGCAAGAGGGTAGGATTTGGTATGGTTTCCTTTATTGGTCAAAGTATTGAGTACAGGAGTTGGGAGGTCATGTTGCGCTGTACAGGACATTGGTTAGGCCACTGTTGGAATATTGTGTGCAATTCTGGTCTCCCTCCTACAAGAAGGATGTTGTGAAACCTGAAAGGGTTTAGAAAAGTTTTACAAGGATGTTGCCAGGGTTGGAGGATTTGAGCTATCGGGAGAGGTTGAAAAGGCTGGACCTGTTTTTCCTGGAGTGCAGAGGCTGAGGGGTGACCTTATAGAGGTTTATAAAATCATGAGGGGCATGGATAGGACAAAGTTTTTTTTCCTGGGGTCGGGGAGTCCAGAACGAGAGGGCATAGATTTAGTGTGAGAAGGCAAAGATATAAAAGAGACCTAAGGGGTACCCTTTTAAAGCAGATGGTGGTACATGTATGAAATGAGCTGCCAAAGGAAGTGGTGGAGGCTGGTACAATTGCAACATTTAAGAGGTATTTGGATGTGTATATGAATAGGGCGGGTTTGGAGGGATATGGGCCGGTTGCTGGCAGGTGGGACTAGATTGAGTTGGGATATCTGGTCGGCATGGACCAGTTGGACCACAGGGTCTGTTTCCATGCTGTACATCTCTATGACTCTGTTTGATGACCTCTTCCAGCAGGCTACACATCAGTTGAACTCCAAACAATACCAAGAAGGTACAACTCGTGGCAAACAGTAAACAAGTCCAAGCAGATCTGAGGAAGAGTCTCTTGACCCAAAACATCAACTCTGATTTCTCTCCACAAATATGGCCAGACTTGTTAAGCTGTTCCAGCAATTTCTGGTTTTGTTTCTGGTTTATAGCATCTGCAGTTCTTTCAGTTTTTTATTTAAGTCCGAGCAGTTAACCTGAGACATGTGACTTCTTGTAAGGGTCTTAAGAAAAGTCCAAAATCTCCTTTCAAAATCATGAGTGTTTTAAATAAATTCATTTTCATAATTCTTTAAGCACAAGTCTCCAAAATGATATGGAAAACCCTTTGAGGATGCAACAAGCAGGGGATTAAAGATAAAATAAAGATTAAGTGTATTTGGATTTCCAAAAAGCATTCAGTACAATGCCATGTAAAGTGATGCGAAACTGGATAAGAGCTAATGGGATTAGACATGATATGCTGGCGAGGCAGAGTATTGACAAATTTAACTGACATGACAACAGAGAATCAGGAGAAATGGGTCATTTAAAGACTGGCAAATAGTAACCAGTAGAAATTCAGACAGATTGCTGCTAGGCTGTCAGATATTTATATTAAAAACTTGGATGAAGAGACTAACTTTATTCCATCCAAATTAACTAAAGATAGATTACACAGATAGAAAAAAAAGTTGTGAGGAAAATGCAAGGGGGAGAAAGAAGGGCAGGTGTAGTATAATGTAAGAAAATGAGAAGTTGTCCATTTCGGCAGGAAGACTAGAAAATAAAACATATTATTGAAATGGAGCAAGGCTGCAGAATGCCCTTGGACATGAATTATACAGAATTAGCATGCACGTACAAAAGTAATTAGGAAGGTTAATGGAACATTGGCTTTTACTGCAAGAGTGAATGGAGTGTAAAGTCATATTCTTACTCCAACTGCGCAGGGCATTAATGAGGTCGAACCTGAAATGTTATGTAAAGTTTTAAAGTTCTTATAGAGGGGTATACTTGCAGTAGAAGCAACAGTTCAGGGAAGGCTCAATAGAGTAATTTCTCAAATTAATGTGTTTTATGAGGAAAGGTTAACCAGGTAGTCTGTAATCATTGGAGTTAAGATGATTTTATATGAAACAATTAAGTTTCTGAGGGAGCTTGGCAGGTAGATGCTGAGAGAATATTTGCTCGCATGGCAGAATCAAAAACTAGGAGGCAAAGGTTGAAAATGAGGGGTTGCCCGTTTAAGACAAAGATGAGGCAGCGTTTCTTTTTGCATAGATGTAGAAATTCTGTGGAATTCCTCCCAAGAGAGCAGTGGATATTGGGTCACCAAATATGTTCAAGGCTGAGTAAGACTAATTTTCAGTTGAAAAGGATTAAGGGTTATGGGGACCAACAGAAATGTGGAGTACAAGTCACAATCAAATTAGCCATGACATTACTGACTGGCAGAGCAGGTTCAAGGAGCTAAATGGGCTATTCCTGTGCCTAGTTACAATGGTATTTGAAGGTGGAGTTATCAATATAAACAGTGCAGTAGAAAATATTTTGAATTGAATTTTCCCCTCCATGGCATCGTGTCATAGGGACGTAGAGATGTCCAGCACAGAAACAGACCAATTTGACCAGATGTCCTAAATTAATCATCTCATTTGCCAGCACTTAACCCATATCCCTCTCAACCTTTCCTACCTTTGCCTTTCCAGATGCCTTTTAAATGTTGTAATTGTACAAGTCTCTATCACTTCCTCTGGCAGCTCATTCTATATTCCACTCTTTGCATGGAAAAGTTGCCCCTTAGGACCCTTTTATATCTTTCCCCCCTCACCCTAAACCCCTGCCGTCTGGTTTTGGACTCCACCAACCCCAGGGAAAAGACATTGTCTATTTACTCTTTCCATGCCCCTCATGACTTGATAAACCTAAATAAGGTCACCCCTCAGCCTCCGTCGCTCCAGGGAAAACAGCCCCAGTCTATTCAGCCTCGCACTATAGCTCTAACTTTCCACCCTGGCAACATCCTTGTAAATCATTTCTGAACCTTTTCAGGTTTTACAACATCATTCTTTTAGGAGGGAGACCATGGGCAAAAGCAAAACACAGTGAGAAATAAAATAACCTGATCATAGTTGTTGAGAAACATATGTGATTTCTATCCCCTTAAGCTTTAAATGGTGAAATCAGAATATTGCTGCTGAGCAGCAACAGATGTCATCAATAGCTCCCAATTCACCTTATTTTCACATATCTTTCAATTTTACCCTCCTTCCCTCAGATGCTAGATATTACATTCGGAGTGGGTACCTGGCAGTTTCAGTACAGCAAACACTTGACATGCCCAGCGTAAAGTATACAAGCAACACCACGTCCCTACATGCTCTGGGGCCATCATCCTCCTCCATATTTCATCCATGCATGTTGGGTTCAGTAAAACAACATCCTCATCACATCATTATGGGTACTCCTGAACCAATCCAGCCCTTCAATAGTTGACTGTGAAGCTCAGGGATACCCATGAATGTATGCTTCTTCCAAGGTTGCCTCGCACACAGAGGCAACTCATGCATGTGATGCAGCTTAGCTTCTTAGTGTTTACTTAGTTTGTGTTTACATGGAAGCTAGGCGAAAGTGAGTACTGCAGATGCTAGAGTTTAGAGTCAAGAGTGTGGTGCTGGAAAAGCACAGCAGGTAAGGCAGCACCTGCGGAGCAGGAAATTTGAGGCTGGGAGCCTCGGGAGTGGAGAGATAAAATGGAGGGGGTGAGGCTGGGGGCAAGGTGGCTGACAGTGCAATAGGTGGATAGAGGTGGGGGTAAACATAGAACATAGAAAAATACAGCGCAGTACAGGCCCTTCGGCCCTCGATGTTGCGCCGACCGAAGCCTACCTAACCTACACCAGCCCAATAACCTCCATATGCTTGTCCAATCCCCACTTAAATGACCATAAAGAGGGAGAGTCCACCACTGCTACTGGCAGGGCATTCCATGAACTCTCAACCTGCTGAGTAAAAAATCTACCCCTAACATCTGTCCTATACCTACCACCCCTTAATTTAAAGCTGTGTCCCCTAGTAACAGCTGACTTCATTAGCGGAAAAAGGTGATAGATCGGAGAAGAGGATGGAGCGGATAAGTGGGAAGGAAGATGGATGGATGGAACAGGTCATGAGAATGGTGCTGAGCTGGAAGGTTAGAACTGGGGTAAGGTGGGGGGAGGGGTAATGAAGAAACTGGTGAAATCCACATTGATGCTATGGGGGTTGGAGGGTCCCAAGGCGGAAGATGAGGCGTTCCTCCTCCAGGCATCAGGTGGTAAGGGAGTGGTGATGGAGGAAGCCCAGGAACTGCATGTACCCGGCAGAGTGGGAGGGGGAATTGAAGTGTTGGCCACGGGCTGGTGGGGTTGGTTGGTGCGAGTGTCCTGGAGATGTTCTCTGAAATGCCCTGTGAGTAGATGTCCTGTCTCCCCAGTGTAGAGGAGACTGCATTGAGAGCAACAAACACAGTAAATGACATGTATGGAAGGGCAGGTAAAATTCTGGTGGATGTGAAAGGATCCTCTGGGGACTTGGATGGAGGTGGGTGGAGGGGGGAGGGAGTTGTGGGTGTAGGTTGCAGTGGTACCTGGAGGGGAGGGTGGGTTGTTGGGGGGTGTGGATCTGAGGAGGTAGTCGCAGAGGGAACGGTCTTTATGGAAAGCAGATAGGAGAGGGGAGTGAAATATATCTCTGGTGGTGGGGTCCGTTTATAGGTAGCGGAAATGGCGGAGGATGATGTGATGTATATGGAGGTTGTGGAGTGGAAGGTGAGGACCAGGGGGGTTCAGTCCTTGTTGCAGTTGGAGGGGTAGGGTTCAAGGGCAGAAGTGAGGGAAGTGGATGAGATGTGCTGGAGGGCATCATCAACCACGTGGGAGGGGAAACTGCGTTGTTTAAAGAAGGAGGCTATCTGATGTGTTCTGTGGTGGAACTGGTCCTCCTGGGGCCAGATACAGTGGAGGCAGAGGAATTGGGAAGACAGGATATCATTTTTGCAGAAGGCAGGTTGGGAGGAGGTGTAATCCAGGTAGCTATGGGAGTCAGTGGGTTTGTAGAAAATGTCAGTGTTGAGTCTGTCGCCATCTATGGAGATGGAGAGGTCTAGGAAGGGGAGAGAGGTGAATTTAAGATCGGGGTGGAATGTGTTGGTGAAGTTGATGAACTGCTCAACCTCCTTGCGGGAGCAAGTGGTAGCGCCAATACAGTCATCAATGTTGCAGAGGAAGAGGTGGGAGTGGTGCCGGTGTAACTACAGAAGATGGACTGTTCTACGTAGCCAATAAAGAGACAGGCATAGCTGGGGACCATGTGGGTGCCAATGGCTACTCCCTTCATATGGAGGAAATGGGAGGACTTGAAGGAGAAATTGTTGAGGGTGAGGACCAGTTCAGCCAAACAAATGAGAGTGTCAGTGGAAGGATACTGGTGGGGACATCGGAAAAGGAAGAAACAGAGTGGATGAAGGTTTAAAGGGACTGGATGTCCATGGTGAAGTTGAGGCATTGGAGGCCAGGGAAACTGAAGTCTTGGTGGAGGGGTAAGTTACCAGCCTCTAAAGCTTACATTGCTTTTTAGCGCACAGGTTCTTCAGTGTTAAATTGCACACAGGCAGTTTCTGTCACTATCATTTTTTTTTCCTCTAACTGAAGAGGGAGAAGCAGGCAGCTTGTTACAGTGGGGAGCACCACCATGTCTCCCTGAGAGAAAGGGACACCTGGAGTTAAATCAAGATATTTTGCTCCACTCTTGTCTTCTTGCAATAGAAAGCAGATCTGTGTACATATTTGGCAGACAAATTTTGAGGGATTTTCACTGTGTTGCTGGAGCCTGCATAAAAGACTCGGGGAAATATTTGTACGAGAGGAATGAAAGACTGTGCAAGTAAAAATTGATTTAGCCGTAATGTTAATAGGAGAGCTGTGCAACACAGCATATTGAACTTTACTAAGTTTGTTATTGTGATCCCTTCCCCACATGAGCCATTCCTGCAATGTGACAAAGGGAGCGATTGGGATACAGTGGAAGTTGATGGCAGAAGATAGAAGAGCAATTAGTAGAGGTACACGAGCAAGAGAGGTGTTGTTGTATCCTCTGAGTGAACAGGAAGTGCAAAGAGTATGAAGATTTGGTACAGAGGAACCTCAATAATCTGAAGGACACGGGTAGGAAAGATTTTGTTCGGTTAATCGAATGCCAGATAAGCAAATGCCGCATAACATAGTTTAGCCAAGCATCGGGACCTTGTGATCATGCCGGATAATCCAATATTCAGATAATCAAGGTTCTTCTGTAGTTGGAAGAATGTGATTGGACGATGAGAGTTAAGGGGCATGATGTGTGTAATTACAAAAATTGTAATTCAAGAGTCTTGCTAAGAGGTGTATGAAGTGACAAGGCTAGAATAAATGGTGGGCCCTGTGAATGTAAGCTAGCAGAGAAGATTGTGTCACTTACCCTGAACCTCCTTTCTGCTCTGCTGTGCATTCAGTTTATTCTGGGAGACACTACTGACTATGGCAACTTTCAGTGTGTGGGTGGCTCTAACGGATGGTCTGACCTTTCTTGGCAGTCCAACCCACCACCCCATTCACCAACTCTTGTCAGCAAAGTGAGGAGCTAACTTCCATTTAGAGCCTTTTCCTTATTGACAGTGGAGAAGCACTACAGTATAAGGCCCAGTTCCTGACTTGCAGCAACTGAAGTGATGGGTGACTGTGAATTTTAAATTTGGTGCGCACAGCATGGACAGAGAAGCTCCTGGCAGTCCTGCTTTAACTTCCGCCATGCAATCTCATGGAGAGTGTGCACCAAAGTATCTGGTTTTTTTTATTAATCAAGAGTGGAATACCTGATTAAAAAATGTCCAGGTTATGATGGATTTGATGGCATGAGCTTCACTTGACAAAATAATTCCACTGAAAATGATAAGTAAAATGTCTTAAGTCATGGCAAGCACAAGATCTGCAGGAAGGACTGAGGCTGGTTTCTGTTACAACTCTGTGTGAAGGATTGTGTTGGTCATCAATCCCCACCACTCCATGAATCATACCAATGTTTTAAATAATCACTAAAATTATCCATTTGTTTCTCTTTATTTCTGTTATCTAGAATAAAAGATATTTTCACCAGGTTTCAAAGAGAAATTTAAAGTTTCATTTAAAAACCAAAGAACTGTAAATGTTGGAAATTGGGGAAAAATAGCAGAAATAAATGGACACTTTTAAAGAAGGTTCACTGGATCTCAAACATAAGCTTTGCTTTGTCTCCACAGATGCCAGCAGATCTGCTGAGTTTTTCCAGCAATTTCTGCTTTTTTTTAAAAGGTAACTTGTTTATCAGAAACAAACATTCTATAAACAGATGGCAAAAGTAATTATGAATTAAGCTACAAGGCAGAATTAAACTTGATCTGCTTGATCCCAAGCATATATATTCAAACACCATCAGACCATAAAATGTAAGAGCCAAAGTGGAACCTGCTCCATCTCCTTAGGAAAAAAACACAACTCTGCAGCGATATTGTGTCTCTGTTGGGAAAAAAAAAGAAACCGGGAACAACACCCTTGTAGGTCAAGGGTTGGGATTCAGCAGATAGAATGAATTTACTTTGATTCCCTGTTAATAAGATCAAATTACAAATATAGTTTCAGAATGATGGAAGCATTGGACCAGAATTCAGATTCCTTTCAGAAACATTTAGGAAACCTAATGTCTGAGACTTTATCAGTTTCAAGCTGCTTCTTTAAGAAAAAGAGCTTTTAACTGGTTTTAATTTAAAGTTTGTCTCTTCCTGACAGGGAGAGAAATGTTTCCTACTGACAGGCTTTTCAACAATTCATATCTCAGGTCTGCGAAAACACATAACAACCTGACCCCAGAAGCTGTTGCTAGGCAATAAACCAGACAGATTCAAGGCTTCTCCAAGTCTGTTTGTCCTGCAATTAAGCTATAAAGTCCAGACTTTATAGACTATTAGACTTTTCATCCCCAAATTACTGGCCTGGGCCAGGGACCTTTGGTTGCAGGTTGGTTGTGGATTCTGTGATGTCAGCGAAATGGGTTTAGCGGTGAAGTGGGGTAACTGCTATGTTGGCAGGTCTGGTGCAGGGGGCAGCAGTGAGGTGGTGGAGGTCTCCCTTGAGGCTAGATATTGGCATGGACTGGGACAGAAAGACTGATATTTTGAAACTTCTACTTTTTTATTTTTCTAATTTATTTCTCCGACCTATAATGCTAGACTATTTATTTATTTACTTTTCTATTGTTTTTTCATTTCTTAAGAATTTGATCTGAAGTATCTGTACCTAGGTATTTTTCTACCTAAGATGGTGCTATAATGTGGTGATTGTAAACTTTTCACTTGAGTATATGTGACAATAAAGCTAATTCATTAATTTGTTCATCCAGTAAACAGTAGATAACCCACAGTTATGTTGGACTTTTTGCTTCTAAGAAATCACATGATAAAGCCTTTCCCATTCAGACATGTCTAAACAACTCCATATCCCAGGTCATCGTTGTCTATAAATATTCCTAACAATTCACCTGTCGTGACATAGACAATATTTGGAATGAAAAAAAATGAGACATTGGCACACAGGTGAATAAACCAATTCTTGCACAGTCGCTGTCCACCTTCCTGTATCACAATGAGATTCTTCTAATTTAAAAGCATTTCCTTTGATGCCATTCTAAATATGCAGATGAGCAGAATAGAACTGTTACTCAACCAAAGTTGCAGCTAAAAGGTGGATTTTGTGCAACATTACAGAGTTTGAAATATTCCACTTAATTAAACTGGAAACTCCCAGCCTTCCAGAAGCAGCTAAATCTCCCCTGATTAAGCAGAAGACAGTGATATCGGATTCACAGCCACCGCTGATGGGATGGATAAGTTTCCAATTAACCTGTTCAGTGATGTTAATACACACTTCTGGAGCAGGTGGGGTTTAACTTTAGGCCTCTTGACTCAGAGGTTGGGACATACTACACTGCCACAAGAGTCCTATTGATGGTGGGTATCAACTAGGTTAATAATTAATTAGTGAATAATTAATGCCTTCAGGCCACTTAATATGGAGAGGCCTCTCCAAAGGAACTGATAGGGTGTTGCTGGCTGTTTCTGACCAGTGGGCTTGTCAGATGGATTAAGTCCAGCATTTATTATGTTACAAGAAAAGTTGGATCTTAATGTAAAGAAACAGAAGTTCACTGGGGAAGGAGTGGCAAATATATGTCCATGACCTCATTTGGGGAGAAAGCAATCAGCAGTTTAGGACAAGATTAGAGTCGTGCTGGAAAAGCACAGCAGATCAGGCAGCATCCAATGAGCAGGAAAATCGATGTTTTGGGCAAAAGGCCTGCATTGGCAGTATAGCACTGGCTGGTGGAGAAAGAAATTTAGGATTAAAACAATGATGATATGTAGATGCCACAAACCGGTTTGTATATCACTTAAACATCATTGTCTGTTAAGGCTTCAGCATACAAGCTGAAACCTTACTTGACTTACTATGATAATATTATAATGGGAAACTTCCATATAGCTTATGCTTGATAGTTGATTGGCCTTTGGTGATCTTATTATAATCAATTCTCCATCCAGATGAAGCACAACCAAATATGACACGGAGAAAGCAATTATTATCCAAATCTGTTCACTGCTTTGTCTGCTCACTATCTCCTTCACATAATGATTCTATTTGATTAATTCCATCAATAACCCAATCACACAAGGTACTCAGATTATGTCGCAAGCATATAGCATAGAATCATATATCCTGGAGAGGGTGATACTGAAGAAAAGGATGATGTCGTCTTTGAATGAAGGTGAGGAAACTGAGTGCATAATGTATTGTGGTGAGAGGAGTTGGGGGGCATTAAGTCATTAGTTTTGGTATAAATATTTTCCTTAATATTTATTCTGATCTGCAATTAGCAGTAACTGAAAAGTACTTTACATTGACCAAGTTTCATTCTTTCTTGCAGTTTAGTCAGGGTAAACACACTCTGCTATGAGAGGAGTGTAGTTAATTAACTAATGAGTTAAATTAGTCCCAATTCAGTTTGCTATAAATACAGGGTGTATAGGATCTGAATGACATGGGCTATGGCATGAATTGTGGCAAAGTTACATGAGGTCTGTTACATTGGCATATTAGCCAGAGCCCAAGGCTGTCAGTACTGCCGTATTAAATGCCCCTTTATGCAGACACACAGGCTGCTTATAAGTTGTGATATGATCAAGTTGTGATGGAGACTTCTTGTTGCATGATATGAGATGTCAATCCAGCACTTGCAGCATGTGCCAGATGCCTGCACAGCAAACACACTGCATGTTTATTCAACCAAATGGCCATGTCTGAAAGTGGATGGGGACTAGCCCTCAGTTCAGTTAGTGGAGTGGGGGTTGGGGCGGTGAGTGGGGGTAGGGTAGTCATTAAGGGGCACATGTTGTACACACTCCAGGGGCGTGGTCGTAATCAGGCATCCTTTGGGCCTGTCAGGGATGTGTCTGACCAGTTTGTGGAGTTGGAAATGGTCAGGGCCATCACGAAAGGTCAGGGGAATTCTGTATTGTTGGTCAGGGAGCTGGTCAGTCATGTCTGGAGGCTCTTTGTTGGTGCCAGTCAGAAGGCTGGGACATCGGTGAGTTGATCATTGAGACAGGTGCAATAATGTGCTATAGGGCAAAAGAAGGGTTCTTTGCCAATGGCAATCAAGGCTTAGGAGTGGAAAGCAGAGACATGTATTGAGGTGACAGTTATGAAAGATAACAGGAGTGAAGGCAAAGTATAAGGATGGTTTGCCATATACTGGATGCTAACAATAATTGGAAAACGGCTGGGATAGCAGGGTGGGAGGGATGAGTAGCAGTTTGATGACAAAAAGCATAGGTTCCCCAGTCACTGGATGCATTGGGCATTGAAGGGAAAATGCAAACTTTAGCTTCATTTAACTTGCAATAGTTCATCATCCATTTGTAATCTATGCAAGAGTAAAAATGCTTAGGGATAAATATTGGTGAAATGTGATTAATTGGTCCTTGCAAATTGAACCTTATTATCTTAATGATGCAAAAATGAACAGCAATGGCTTAAAAAGAGCTCAATGCTGGTCAAGAGCAATCCATGATTTGTGACATTTTTTAGAGTGATGGAATCATACAGCATGGAAACAAACCCTTTGGCCCACCTCATCCATGCTGACCAAATTTCCCAAACTAAACTAGTCCTATTTGCCAGTGGGATTACATCCCTCTTTAGCCCATATCCCTCTAAACGTCTCCTATTCATGTTTCTTTTAAATGTTGTAATGGTAATCTACCACTTCCTCTGGCAATACATTCCACACATCAATCAAATTCGATCTGAAAAGGTTGCCCCTCATGTTCCTTTTAAATCTTTCCCCTCTCACCCTAAACCTATGCCCTCTAGTTTTGAACTCCCTGAGCTTAGGGAAAAGATGTTTGCTATTTACCTTATCCATGCTCCCCCATGATTTTATAAATCCCTATAAAGGTCACTCCTCAACTCCCTATATTTAAGGGAAAAAAGTCCCAACCAATAATAACTCATTGACAGGATGTGGGTGGCACTGGGCAATTAATAGTCAATCATATTGCTGTGGGGCTTCAAGTCACATGTACACCAGACCAGATATGGATGTCACTCCATGAAGAATATTTGTGAACAAGATAAGATTTTCCTAACCATCAGTTATGGTCATCATTAAATACTTAATTCCAGATTTTCATTGAATTCAAAACCTGATATGGTGAGATTCAAATTCAGGTCCCAGAATGTCACCTGGGTCTCTGAATCAATAGTCTAATGATAATACCACCAGGCCATCACCTCCCTACCTGTAAGGGTAACGTGGAGGCAGAGACAGTCAAATCATCATCTGTTGAGTAAGTATTATGATGGACTATACTGAATGCAATTATAAGTTTCATGGTTGAAGCAGATCAATGATAGGAAGGGATCAGAGTGCAGTACTGACTCACATTTTTGATGTGATGTGTTGATCTCTTATCTGACACAGCATTTTCGCTAAGTTGGTACATATGCTGAGACTGAAGTTGAATGCATGATGCAGACATGGCCCTTGTGTCTGAGGGTACCACATGTCTCACTGAATGGAGGAGCGTGTGCAGCCCTCACCTGCAAGGCATGCTGCCACTGACCATTCTCAGAGCTAAGAACTTCTTTTACTCCTTATGTTCGCACTAACGGTTATTATCAATAGGTGTCGTGTACCCAGCTTATCGTGGGATGTTGGTCACTGAGGCTGCCTTCCTAAGAAGGCAAAAGTGGATGTAAATTGTCTTGATCTGTGCAAGATGAAAAACTTCAATAAAACTCAAATAACCAGTTCTTTAAGTGACAGCAACAAAAACCATGTAGACAAGATAGCCTGCATTATTAAAAATGCTCAACATTCCCTTGCTTTTAGGATCTGCCTTCTGCAGCGAATCATTTGAATGATCAATCCTTAGTAAACAGAATATAAAGACCTGCCTATGTAATAGTGGATCACTGATTCTGAAATATTGCAGAAATTCCCTGCAGTAGAGTGTAGGATCTCTCACAATGCAGAAGCTAAGAAAGAATAGGTTTAAAGATTGAGGGATCAAAATTTGAGAGAGCTACTTTTGCATAATAAACTTATAAACATAAATACTGAAATTCATAAAATTTGTATATATTACTCTTTCAAGTATCATTACTGACAATGCTCAACTATCTGCTGATTGTAATGTATTTGTAATGATGATCAATTCTCAAGCAGCTAAAATGACTACTTAACTGTAAGTATCTCAAACATCATTATTCCAGCTGGGGAGTGCAGACCATTATTGTTAAATGTGTCAATAACTGAGTTTGGAAGCAAACTTTACTTCAACGTGGCAGCAACAAGACAATTGTAATTCATTGCCCCTTGCTATTATTGTTAAAGAAGCAAGATTTAACAGCAAGCATTTGTTTAGCTTAAAGAAACTACACATTCCCTTGTTGCCCTTCAATGCAGCCTGGGACTATGACATGCTCTATATGTTATTGTAATTTGTCAGGAAATATGGTTAAGTTAAAGACAAATATTTGTTTTCAGTAAATATTTGTATTTATGAGTCTGTTAAAATTATTGTGACAATATGCATTAACATTTTTCAGAAAATATTGAAGGAATCCATAAACAACAATAATATGAAGATAAACAAGTGGGCGTTTGGTGAATGAGTATTATCATGAATTAGGACTGAATCTTACTTTTTTGGCTTCAACACATCCATCGTGTTGCTTGGCCAATACTTTTACCTCTGGCCTGCTGTAGTGCTCCCACAAGGCTCCGCCCAATTAGAAGAACAGTATCACATTTCCACTTAAGGACGCTGCATCCTTCAGGATTCAATATTGACATCAATAATTTTCGGGCCTGAGCATCTTCCATGTCCTTTGCCCAACCCACACTCTAGTCCTTGCCATCACATGGGTTACTTTGAGCACAGCCAACCCATTTTTACTACTTATAATCCCCATTATCAGCTTTTCTTCTTCTCTGGCTAACCATTATCCATCCCTTTGTCTGCCTGCATTTCTGTCCCTTGGCCTCTGTTTCCACCAATCCTCCCATTCCTTTAAACCAATCCCCATTTCCCCAGGGCCATCTTGATTATAAGAAACATCTTTTCCTAGCTACTACTCATTCTGATGAGGGGTCACTGAACCCAGAACATTGACACCGCTTTCTCTCCCAAGACCTGTTGAATTTCTCCAGAAATATGTTTTTGTTTGTTTTCTAGTATCCGCACTTCTTGTTTTGACTAAGTCCCAGTTGTGTTCTGAAAGCTTTCTGACTTTATTAATTACCTACCACACCTCTATGCCATTTCTCAAGTTCCATTTCATGGGTCACCCCATGCACCACACATCATTCCCACAACACACCATTCAAGAAAAAGCCACTCAAAGACTGGTATCCCTTGTAGCATGCCACCTTTAAAATACTCCTCAATAAGTATTGGCATTCTGAAGCTGTCCTGCTGATGAAAGGCAGAAGCACAAGTTGTCAGAGAAGGGGAAGATGTCTCTGCTTTTCACTGACATGGACCTGGAGGTTCTAGAGGATGGGTTGATGCAATGAAGAGATATCTTCTTCCTGCAGGACTGCCAGAGGAGGTTGGACCACCAAACTCTGTGTCATTTCCAGGGTGTGTAAAAATACCAGGAATGCAGGAAAGGAGATCAATAACCTTCTCTGATCCATCTGGTAAATACCATACTTTTGTTTCCTGTCTCACACTCAATATGTCCGTGGCATTGCATACACTTCCCACTTTCATTCTTCCTTGCTATACGTTCCCTCTCCTACTCTTCCTCCTGAGGTTCCCACACTAATAATGCTGTTTGCTCTATGTAGTCTCCACAGTTCTTCAGTCTATCTAATCACCTTTTCTCTACCTGCACGAGTACTAACGGCTGTACCACCCATTGTCATCTGTCTTCTCAGCATAGAAGAAGGTAGGATAATCAAGGCAGAGAGAGCCTGTAAGTGTGAGTGAGTGTCTGAGTATTTTGGTGGGGTTGATGGTAGACACCCATACGAGGAGAGAATTCTGGCTTTCATAGAATGGGACTGGCACCCATCCTCTGAGGATGCGGAAATAGCTACATGGTGTCAACAAGAAAGAACCAAGCGACGTCCCCACTCTCCCATTAATCACTCAATTATTAGACACCACTTCCAACCATTGGTTATGATGCCTTCTCTCTCTTATCTTGCATGTTCCACAAATCTCCTTACAATATCTGAGGCTTGCAGTGGGGTCAACAAGCACTGCCCCAGGACCTCTGATGTAGAGAATGTAGTTTTTGGATAATGTGTGTTCCAGCAGAGTACTTTGTTTATAATGTTGCAGAGGAATTAAGGAATGATATTTTCGGCTATGCTTATCTCTGTTCGCAATAGCATGATTCCAACAGTGATTGTCTCTTGCGCTTCGTTTTGTACATGCACTGACATCGGTGCTGGTCTTTGTTCTGTTCGGTACGTGCGCTGACATCAGCAACTGTCTTTGCGCTGTTCGGTACGTGCGCTGACGTCAGCGCCAGCCTTTGTGCTGTTCGGTACGTGCGCTGACGTCAGCACCAGCCTTTGTGCTGTTCGGGACATGCGCTGACGTCAGCGCCGGTCTTTGTGCTGTTCTGTATGTGCGCTGACATCAGCGCCAGCCTTTGTGTGGTTCGATACGTGCGCTGACGTCAGCGTCGGACTTTGTGCGGTTCGATATGTGCGCTGACATCAGCGCCGGTCTTTGTGTTGTCCTGTACGTGCGCTGACATCAGCTCCAGCCTTTGTGCTGTTCGGTACATGCGAAGATGTCAGCGCCGGTCTTTGTGCTGTTCTGAATGTGCGCTGACATCAGCACCGCTCTTTGTGCTGTTACGTCAGCGCCAGTCTTTGTGCTGTTCGGTACATGCGCTGACGTCGGCGCCGGTTTTTGTGCAGTTCAGTACATGCGCTGACGTCAGCGCCGGTTTTTGTGCAGTTTGGTACATGCGCTGACGTCAGCGCCGGTCTTTGTACGGTTCGGTACATGCGCTGACGTTGGAGCCGGTCTTTGTGCGGTTCAGTACATGTGCTGACATCGGCGCCAGTCTTTGTGTGGTTCGGTACATGCGCTGACGTCAGCGCCAGTCTTTCTGCGGTTCAGTACATGCGCTGACGTCATCGCCAGCCTTTGTGCTGTACGATACGGGCACTGGTATCAGCGCCGGTCTTTGTGCTGTTTGGTATGTGCGCTGATATTAGCCCCAGACTTTGTGTTATTCGGTATGTAAACTGACATCAGCACCGGTCTTTGTTCTGTTCGATATGTGCGTTGACATCAGCACCGGTCTGTGTGCTATTCGGTACGTGCACAGACATCAGCGCCGGCCTTTGTGCTGTTCTGTACGTGCGCTGACATCAGCGCCGGTCTTTGTGCGGTTCGGTACATGCGCTGACATCAGCAACTGTCTTTGTGCTGTTCAGTATGTGCGCTGACATCAGCACCGGTCTATATGCTGTTCGGTACGTGTGCTGACATAAACGCCGCTCTTTGTGCTGTTCGGTACATGCGCTGACATCAGTACCGGTCTTTGTGCTGTTCTGTACGTGCACTGATATTAGCACCAGCCTTTGTGCTATTCGGTACGTACACTGACATCAGCACTGGTCTTTGTTCTGTTCGGTACGTGTACTGACGTCAACGCCGGTCTTTGTGCAGTTTGGTACATACGCTGACATCAGCGCCAGTCTTTGTGCTGTTCTGTACGTGCGCAGACTTCAGCAACTGTCTTTGTGCAGTTCTGTACGTGCGCTGACATAAGCGCCGGTCTTTGTGTTGTTCGGTACGTGTGCTGACATCAGTGCCGGTCTTTGTGCTGTTCTGTACGTGCGCTGACATCAGCAACTGTCTTTTTGCTGTTCAGTATGTGCGCTGACATCAGCGCCGGTCTATATGCTGTTCGGTACATGCGCTGACATAAACGCCGCTCTTTGTGCTGTTCGGTACGTGCGTTGGCGTCAGCGCCGGTCTTTGTGCTGTTCTGTACATGCGCTGACATCAATGCCGGTCTTTGTGCTGTTCTGTACGTGCACTGATATCAACACCAGCCTTTGTGCTATTCGGTACGTGTACTGAACGTCAATACCGGTCTTTGTGCTGTTCTGTATGTGCGCTGACATAAGCGCCGGTCTTTGTTGTGTTTGGTACGTGCGCTGACATCAGCGCTGGTGTTTGTGCTGTTCTTTATGTACGCTGGCATCGGCGCCGGTCTTTGTGCTGTTCTGTGCGTGCGCCGATGTCAGCGCCGGTCTTTGTGCTGTTCGGTACGTGAGCTGACATCAGCGCCGGCCTTTGTGCTGTTCGGTACGTGCACTGACACCAGCGCCGGCCTATGTGCTGTTCGGTACGTGTGCTGACATCAGCACCAGTCTTTGTGCTGTTCGGTACGTGCGCCGATGTCAAAGCCGGTCTTTGTGCGGTTCTGTACATGCGCTGATGTCAGCGCCGGTCTTTGTGCTGTTCGGTACGTGAGCTGACATCAGCGCCGGCCTTTGTGCTGTTCGGTACGTGCACTGACACCAGCGCCGGCCTATGTGCTGTTCGGTACGTGTGCTGACATCAGCACCAGTCTTTGTGCTGTTCGGTACGTGCGCCGATGTCAAAGCCGGTCTTTGTGCGGTTCTGTACATGCGCTGATGTCAGCGCCGGTCTTTGTGCTGTTCGGTACGTGCGCCGACGCCAAAGCCGGTCTTTGTGCTGTCCTGTACATGCGCTGACATCAGCGCCGGTCTTTGTGCTGTTCTGTACATGAGCTGACATCAGCAACTGTCTTTGTGCTGTTCAGTATATGCGCTGACATCAGCGCCGGTCTTTGTGCTGTTCTGTACATGAGCTGACATCAGCAACTGTCTTTGTGCTGTTCAGTATGTGCGCTGACATCAGCACTGGTCTTTGTTCTGTTCGGTACGTGTACTGACGTCAACGCCGCTCTTTGTGCTGTTCGGTACATGCGCTGACATCAGTACCGGTCTTTGTGCTGTTCTGTACGTGCACTGATATTAGCACCAGCCTTTGTGCTATTCGGTACGTACACTGACATCAGCACTGGTCTTTGTTCTGTTCGGTACGTGTACTGACGTCAACGCCGGCCTTTGTGCTGTTCTGTACGTGTGCTGACATAAGCGCCGGTCTTTGTGTTGTTCGGTACGTGTGCTGACATCAGCGCCGGTCTTTGTGCGGCTCGGTACATGCGCTGAAGTTGGCGCCGGTCTTTGTGCAGTTCGGTACATACGCTGACATCAGCGCCAGTCTTTGTGCTGTTCTGTACGTGCGCAGACTTCAGCAACTGTCTTTGTGCAGTTCTGTACGTGCGATGACATAAGCGCCGGTCTTTGTGCTGTTCTGTACGTGCACTGACATCAGCAACTGTCTTTTTGCTGTTCAGTATGTGCGCTGACATCAGCGCCGGTCTATATGCTGTTCGGTACATGCGCTGACATAAACGCCGCTCTTTGTGCTGTTCGGTACGTGCGTTGGCGTCAGCGCCGGTCTTTGTGCTGTTCTGTACATGCGCTGACATCAATGCCGGTCTTTGTGCTGTTCTGTACGTGCGCTGATATCAACACCAGCCTTTGTGCTATTCGGTACGTGTACTGAACGTCAATGCCGGTCTTTGTGCTGTTCTGTATGTGCGCTGACATAAGCGCCGGTCTTTGTTGTGTTTGGTACGTGCGCTGACATCAGCGCTGGTGTTTGTGCTGTTCTTTATGTACGCTGGCATCGGCGCCGGTCTTTGTGCTGTTCTGTGCGTGCGCCGATGTCAGCGCCGGTCTTTGTGCTGTTCGGTACGTGAGCTGACATCAGCGCCGGCCTTTGTGCTGTTCGGTACGTGCACTGACACCAGCGCCGGCCTATGTGCTGTTCGATACGTGTGCTGACATCAGCACCAGTCTTTGTGCTGTTCGGTACGTGCGCCGACGTCAAAGCCGGTCTTTGTGCGGTTCTGTACATGCTCTGATGTCAGCGCCGGTCTTTGTGCTGTTCGGTACATGAGCTGACTTCAGCGCCGGCCTTTGTGCTGTTCGGTACGTGCACTGACACCAGCGCCGGCCTATGTGCTGTTCGGTACGTGTGCTGACATCAGCACCAGTCTTTGTGCTGTTCGGTACGTGCGCCGATGTCAAAGCCGGTCTTTGTGCGGTTCTGTACATGCGCTGATGTCAGCGCCGGTCTTTGTGCTGTTCGGTACGTGCGCCGACGCCAAAGCCGGTCTTTGTGCTGTCCTGTACATGCGCTGACATCAGCGCCGGTCTTTGTGCTGTTCTGTACATGAGCTGACATCAGCAACTGTCTTTGTGCTGTTCAGTATATGCGCTGACATCAGCGCCGGTCTTTGTGCTGTTCTGTACATGAGCTGACATCAGCAACTGTCTTTGTGCTGTTCAGTATGTGCGCTGACATCAGCACTGGTCTTTGTTCTGTTCGGTACGTGTACTGACGTCAACGCCGGCCTTTGTGCTGTTCGGTACATGCGCTGACATCAGTACCGGTCTTTGTGCTGTTCTGTACGTGCGCTGATATTAGCACCAGCCTTTGTGCTATTCGGTACGTACACTGACATCAGCACTGGTCTTTGTTCTGTTTGGTACATGTACTGACGTCAACACCGGCCTTTGTGCTGTTCTGTACATGCACTGACATAAGCGCCGGTCTTTGTGTTGTTCGGTATGTGTGCTGACATCAGCGCCGGTCTTTGTGCGGCTCGGTACATGCGCTGAAGTTGGCGCTGGTCGTTGTGCAGTTTAGTACATGCGCTGATGTCAGCGCCGGTCTTTGTGCTGTTCTGTACGTGCGCTGACATCAGCAACTGTCTTTGTGCAGTTCTGTACGTGCGCTGACATCAGCGCCAGTCTTTTTGCTGTTCTGTACGTGCGCTGACATCAGCAACTGTCTTTTTGCTGTTCAGTATGTGCACTGACATCAGCGCCGGTCTATATGCTGTTCGGTACATGCGCTGACATAAACGCCACTCTTTGTGCTGTTCGGTACATGCGCTGACATAAACGCCGCTCTTTGTGCTGTTCGGTACATGCGTTGACGTCAGCGCCGGTCTTTGTGTGGTTCTGTACGTGCGCTGATATTAGCACCAGCCTTTGTGCTATTCGGTACGTGTACTGAACGTCAATGCCGGCCTTTGTGCTGTTCTGTATGTGCGCTGACATAAGCGCCGGTCTTTGTTGTGTTTGGTACGTGCGCTGACATCAGCGCTGGTGTTTGTGCTGTTCTTTATGTACGCTGGCATCGGCGCCGGTCTTTGTGCTGTTCTGTGCGTGCGCCGATGTCAGCACCAGTCTTTGTGCTGTTCGGTACGTGAGCTGACTTCAGCGCCGGCCTTTGTGCTGTTCGGTACGTGCGCTGACATCAGCAACTGTCTTTGTGCAGTTCTGTACGTGCGTTGACATCAGCACCAGTCTTTGTGCTGTTCGGTACGTGCGCCAACGTCAAAGCCGGTCTTTGTGCTGTTCGGTACGTGCGCCAACGTCAAAGCCGGTCTTTGTGCGGTTCTGTACATGCGCTGACATCAGCGCCGGTCTTTGTGCTGTTCGGTTCGTGCGCTGACGTCATTGCCAGCCTTTGTGCTGTAGGATACGGGCACTGGTATCAGCGCCGGTCTTTGTGCTGTTTGGTATGTGCGTTGATGTCAATAGACAATAGGTGCAGGAGTAGGCCATTCAGCCCTTCGAGCCTGCACCACCATTCAATATGATCATGGCTGACATCAGCGCCGGCCATTGTGCTGTTCGGTACGTGCTCTGACATCAGCGCTGGCCTTTGTGCTGTTCGGTACATGCGCTGACATCAGCGCCAGACATTGTGCTGTTCGGTACGTGTGCTGAAGTCAGCGCCAGCCTTTGTGCTGTTTGGTATGTGTGCTGACATCAGCGCCGGTCTTTGGGCTGTTCGGTACGTGTGCTGACATCAGCGCCGGTCTTTGGGCTGTTCGGTACATGCGCTGACATCAGCGCCAGTCTTTGGGCTGTTCGGTACGTGTGCTGACATCAGCGCCGGTCTTTGGGCTGTTCGGTACATGCGCTGACATCAGCGCCGGTCTTTGGGCTGTTCGGTACATGCGCTGACATCAGCGCCGGTCTTTGTGCTGTTCGGTACATGCGCTGACATCAGCGCCGGTCTTTGGGCTGTTCGGTACGTGTGCTGACATCAGCGCCGGTCTTTGGGCTGTTCGGTACATGCGCTGACATCAGCGCCGGTCTTTGGGCTGTTCGGTACATGCACTGACATCAGCGCCGGTCTTTGGGCTGTTCGGTACATGCGCTGACATCAGCGCCGGTCTTTGTGCTGTTCTGTATGTGCGCTGACACCAGCACCGGTCTTTGGGCTGTTCGGTACATGTGCTGACATCAGCGCCAGTCTTTGGGCTGTTCGGTACATGCGCTGACATCAGCGCCGGTCTTTGGGCTGTTCGGTACATGCGCTGACATCAGCGCCGGTCTTTGTGCCGTTCTGTACGTGCGCTGACATCAGCGCCGGTCTTTGGGCTGTTCGGTACATACGCTGACATCAGCACCGGTCTTTGTGCTGTTCTGTACATGCGCTGGTCTTTGTGCTGTTCGGTACATGCGCTGACATCAGCATTGGTATTTGTGCTGACCCTTGGCCACCCTTTGGTGCACAGGTACTAGAAAGCACCCAGTGGAAGAGGAAACCACATACCTGGGAGGCTCTGGGCAGTTTCAACTCTGGACACTCCAGAGGTGACTGGTCCTGATATCTCCACCTCCACTCTGCCTGCTCCCTTCTGACTCTTGGAATTACAAACATATGGCCAGAAGACCCTTTGTATCTCTGTCCTGTCTAGATACCAATGCACTGTGATCACCCCATGAGACCACCAGGGCCAAAAGGCTCCACAGCAGAGCAGGCTCCTTGACATGAACTGTGGAACCAGCAATTACATCGAGATACAGTAGAAGGGAAAGAAAGAAGAAATCTTATTGACAGCATTTTGGTGGCATGCTTGAAGAAAGGCATATTTTGAAAATTTTAATTATTCTATAAGTGTTCATAACATGAACTCTCTGACCTGTGCTTGTGAATCTCTCTATGTAGAAAATACCTTTTTACACTATCCAGCAGCTGTTCCTTGGCACAGGTGATGTTCAATGGATGGTGATCTGCACTGAATGCATCATTAGCAAGCAGGGAGACCCTGTGGCATTGGGTTCTAGGAAAACGTTTAGCCCTCCTCATTCAATATCCTTAATGTTTGAGTCCCTCTGTGTACAAAGATGTCAAAGAGTTGTCCAGTAATGGTTGGGTCAGGGTAGTGTAGCATACAGAGAGGATTAATGCTGTAGGTGGCCAGGGAGTAGGCCGTCTGCTTTTCTGTGCATTCCACTTCTCATGGGCCTATCAGCATTGTTGTTCCCATTTAGATCTTTGAATGGTGTTTTCTGCTGCCAGTATATAATAAGGCAAGTAATTTACCGCAGCAACCGAACATGTGCTCTCAGCCATTTTCTTCCAGTAGGTCGGAAGGCAACAGTGAACATTCCTCAAGCAGTGGCTTCCAAGCCTCAGCCTGACCATGTTGGTGAGGCCCCAGGTATCTACATTGCCTTTCAGATAGTATGCTCACACCTGCCTGTTCCCACCCAGACCTGAGGATTGAGATATCATGCCTGCTGGACCCGGTGAACTGACTGTGACCCCAACTGCTTAACCAACATGATAGAACAGTTCTGTGCAACACATACCCCCAAACCCCTGCCTGGTGCTTAATAACCTTCTCAATTACGTTAGCTCTAATCCCTAGCTTTGCTACCACAGTGTCAATAGTCTGACTGAGTCTTATTCCCTGGACTGCAGAGCCACAGGTCCCCTGTCCAGATGCTTTGACTGATGTGTGAGGTTGCCCTTGACTTAGTGTGCTAAGGCCGCCTGAGTGCCTCATAAGATTTCAATGAAGACTACTCCCCTATGGAGCAATCTATGCAGTGTGTTTACCACGTAAGGTATTGTCGCATGGAACAGGTGCAAGATTGATGCCACATACTGCCATACAACAAGATGTCCACCCATAGACTAAGGACTGGTTAGCAGTAAGGAAGCTACCTGGTTGTGTGACTGTGCTAATTAGCAAGGAAAAGCAAGGTCGAGGTGTGTGTAGTGAGCACATAGGCTGGCACTAAGAGAGAAAGTGAGCATCCCTGAAATGCAACGTTGTCCAATTATGTCTGTTCATGTGTGTGAAGTGTCTGCCCTGTAGCTTTTCAAGATAGTTGCTAGTATGCTTTCAACGTATGTCATCAGTGCATAGTAGAAAAACCAAGATGGTTGTGATGGGTTGTTGGTTCCAAATGCCAATGTCAATGGTGGGAGGAGTGCATTTGCTGGTACCCAGAGATCATGCCTTGAAATGTTATTGTCTGGGTTCCAATGCGGAGGTCGTTCAGAGAAAGTGGTAAGATGGATCTGCCAGTACACTGTCTGGTTTCTATATGAGATTTTTTTAAACATTTGAGATTGTTTTGGCAAGTTTGGTAAATTGGAAGTCTGAGGTGTATTGTGTTAACAAAGCATTTAGCAAGCATTAATGACCGTGAATTGACATCTCACTACTGTCTAGCAAGAATCGCTCCATGTGCTTGGGATAAGCATAAAAGATACAGCAAGATGTTCTCAACATCAAGATTGGCTTTGCCAAATGTATCTTCAAGAACCCAAGTTGCTGAGAACCCATCAGATTCTGCCCTTCAGTTACAAGAAGTAGTGACATAGTGAAGCCCAAAATAAAACCATCAATTAATCTGCCTTCTAACAGGTTTGTGATGGATGAACCAGCTTTCAGTCAGCACTTCCATTCAATTTGGGTCAAGTGAGAGGGTAACCCTCCAATAATAGAATCTTATTTGTTTGACCCCATCAAGGCTCTCATTCCCACCACAGTCTGTGGCTGAAAAGTAAAAACTTTTTAATTTTAAATGTAAAATATCCCTATTCTAATATTCTAAACATCATATGACCTAGATTAACACATATTTTAATATCTACAGTTACTTACTGGATGATGACCTGATTGATATCTCTGATATTCTAGTAACTATTCTAATTCTTTTGTTTTTAAGTATTGATATCGAATTAATACTTTGCTGCCATTTCATATTATATATGAATAAAATTACTTTGTGTTCATTCATGAATTTGCATTTATGAATCACAGGTTCTATTAATTTAATATTTTCTCCTGATCTTCTTCTTAAATATACTGAACATTTTGTACATATTTCAAGCAAAGGACTAAAGATGATTGCAAAGGGCAAGACATGGGGTTGAAGAAGGATACAAAGCTGATGTTACTGGGAAATGGTGGAACACAAAACTTACGTATCCAGTAACAATATGTATTATCTACAAGATACACTGTAGAAATTCACCAAAGATCCTTAGACAGCACCTTCCAACTCACAACCACTTCCATTTTGAAGGGGAAGGACAGCAGATACATTGGAACACCACCACTTTTATGTTCCCCTCTAAGCCATTCACCATCCTGACTTGGAAACATGTCACCATTCTGTCAGGGTCACTGGGTCAAAATCCTTGAATTCCTTTTCTAAAGGGATGGTGGGACAACCCACAGCACATGGACTGCAACAGTTCCAAATGTCAGCTCACTCACACCTTGCCAAGGGCAATCAAGGACAGGTAATAAATACTAGCCAGGTTGTAACACCCACATTCCACAGGTGAGGAAACAAAAGTAACCAAAACTCTCCCACTAGGCCCTGCTGCACATCATTCCTCCCTATACTGGAGATTCAACAAGGAGTCATTATTTATTTTGTGAATTATCTAAAATTAAGGTAAACTTGAAATCAACTCATAGGACTATTGTGTGATTAGAGAGAAAGATGGCTGGTGGTTAGTTTAACCTGAGAGACATCACACCTCCAAGGGACAAGTTCAAGGAGACAGGATCTTCATGATGACCTCAACCAGTACAAAAATTGAACCTGGCAAACCAGCCATCCAGGTTACTGAGCTAACTAACCCCTAATAAAATATAATCAGTGGAAAACATAGAAAATTGGAGCAGCAACAGATCATAAGACCCTGCAGGCCTGGTCCACCATACATTATGATATTGGATGATCATCTAATTCAACAGCCTGCTCTTTCTCCATATCCATTGAAAACTTTCATCCTACCTATATCCAACCCTTTAAAATTATACAATGCTTAGGCCTCAACTCCTTTTCTGCAATAATGAATTCCACAGGCTCGCCACTCTTTAGCTGAATAAATTTATCCTCATTTCAGTCCTAAGTGGCTTACCCAGTATCCTTTGACCGTGACCCCTGGTTACCTTTCATCCTTCCTATATCTATCCTGTCTAGTCCTGTTAGAATTTTATAGTATTCCATGAGATTCCCCCTCATTCATCTGAACTCTAGAGAAATCATAATCAGAGATGCTTTAAATCTATGTGCAATTGCCTTTTCACTCTACCTGAAAAATAGACATGATTTTAGACTCAAAATTTTCTTTTCAGTATTCTTTTGAAGTAATAAATAAAGGTGAGCAAAGCAGATGTAAAACCATTTCTCCAAAGATAACTGCACTTCTGCAAAGAATTGTTCTGCATAATGATCAATTTTAATAAGGCTGAAATCCACCCACCAGAATTTAAATCAAACTTAAGCATTATCTCAAATTACACATTTATTAAAGTTTCTAAAATGTCAAAACATTGCCATTTGTAACTATTACCTTGATAAAATTTTGTATTTTAGGGGGATTTATTCCAACAATGCCATTGGTCATTCTGTGTCAGTTAGCATCTGGGAATTAAAAACATAAACGTGTATAACTTTCAAATACTTGCATTTAATACACAGCTTTCCCTGGAGTAAACTTAACTTGTTTGTCTCAACTGTTTTCTCCAAATCCTGAAGATAAATATAATGCATATAATTACAATCGAATTGAGCAACTTATCATTCAAATAGTCAGTTTTACAATTCTAATGTAATCAAAATGTGTTCATTAATTTTCAATATACAGTTACAAGTTTTGCTCAACCATTTTAAGAGCACACGAATAATGATGCAAAGTAGTTCAAAGAATAAATGCACTGAATTCTGTTAATATTATTGAACAATTTGAAAAGTATCCCAAAAATCAAGATATCAAATGTTCCAACCAAAGATTTGGAAATACAGCTAAATCGATTCTTAGAGGACTTGGCAGGGTAGATGCCAAGTTGTACCCTTTTGTGGGAGACTGAAGGCATACTATCAGACTAAGGGGTTGCAATTTAACACAGAGACAAGGAGGAACTTCTTTTCTCAGAGGGTTGTGAATCTGTGGAATTCTTGTCCATCATTAAGTATAGTCAAGTTGAAAATGTACAGACGTTTATTCAGTAAGGCAATCAAGGCTTATGGGGAAAAAGCAGAAAAGTGATCTGAGGATTGGCATATCAGCCATGATCTGTGATAGAGCAGATTTGATGGACTGAATGACCTACTTCTGCTCCTGTGTTTTTTATTGGCATATGATGCATTGCAGAGATGTTTGTTTAAATTGCATTTTATTGCATTGCATGGTCCAACATGACCATTGAACAAAATAATTCTGTACTTCCATGTTTAATTAACTCAAAATAATTTCCCATATGTGAAAGCACAATGTGAACCATGCATCACCGATCAGTACACTAATTAGATTTTAGCATTGTACTTATGTGCTGCATCTGAGGTAGAAACACCCTGAAGGCAGTAAAACTTATTAACATAAATTGCATACATAAGATGGAATATTTTGCCACTCCAAGGAGCAAGAATCAAGCTGGGCATGGGAATTTAAGTGAGCAAGAGGGCAAAAATCAATTTTCTGATGGTGAGATAAAATTAGGTCATTAAGTTCAGGGAAGTTTGAAGGAAGTTCAGCTTCTGGGTAATAAGCATTGGGAATCCCTTTTGTAAAAATTTGCTTCTTAAGAATCTTAGAATTTAGATTCCTCCTAACTAAGTTATCTTTGAATAAGTGATACCTGCCTTCAGACTTCCAACTCCATGTCATGGTGGGCAGCAGGAAAGTTTAGTAACTACTGGAGTTAGTCTGAAGAGCTGATCTCTCTTCTTTTCTTCTGCAGGAATGTTGCCAATGATGTAGTGATTGAGGTCAAGTGGATAGAACACATGACTGGCTGGTTGGCTGCGGGATGGATAGTCAAAGAGATACAAAATTGGACAGTAGGCAGTAAGGAGTGTAGGTTCAACTGGAAGAGAAGGTATATGGAGGTTGATGATTATTAGTTTAAGTGTAGGGTTGTAGTAGATGGGTAGAGAGATTCAAGAGTGACTGAAGGTGTGAAGAATGGTTACATTGGGTGGACCAAGTGTGCTGAAGGTAAGTTGATTGGTGAAAGTGCTGGAGTGTGTTCAATGGGTGATATACACCAGTTTTGTTCTCTTAACAAAGTGTGTAAGATTGCATAAGTACAATCTTTTGAAGTAGGAGGAGGTTCTTTTTGTGTGGATGGAGTTAAAGATAAGTACAATTGACTGACTAAAGGAACAGCCAAATAATCATGTGTCAACTGGATAAGAACTATATTCTGGTGTGTTCCCCACTGCATAGTTACCCTCTGAAGGCAGTAGTACAGTTTTGATTCTTGAGGTCTCCTTCAATTAGATTCCAGCTCGTTCAAGAAATACATGAGGGTATGTGACAAAGGGTAATTTTGTTCATCAAGGCAGGGAGAAAGGTGCAAGGGAGGATATTAGTAACACCACAGAAAGGGGTGGGGTGGCAGGAACATAAGGTCTATACTGCAGCATGCAAAGCTTTTCAATGTCAGAAGTCCAATATTCATCATGACTGAGGGAAGAGCAAAGGATAAATGGATGCAGATGGCTTTGTTCCACTTCATAAAACTTATGTTCTGATAGTGCCAGTTTTACATTAGTACTGCTGGCATTGTGACATGAGATAAAAATAAATTGCACTTGAACAAACATGCTGCAACATTGTGACATCACTACCAGCAGGAGCGCAATATTACCTGCATAACACTGCATATTCCCATGAGCTCTGGCACCTGCAAGTCTTTGCCACAAGTAATCCCACATGCATACAACATTGAAGGCCACATGAAATCAAAGGGATACACTCATTTTTTTGCTGATATATTCTCCAAATGGGAGAAATGTTTTTATATGTAACTGTCATGCAGACACCATTAAGCCAAGTAATTGCTTGGCTGCGGACCCTAATCAGACAGCAGCCTCAGATGGATAGAGAACACAGCTCTCCAGATTCCAAGGTTGCCAGATGCATTCCAAGGTCTCAACTTTATAAATGATGACCAAGGTTCAGTTTATGTCAGTATTCTCAGAAATTGGATATTCATGGGCCCGTATCATCCTTAGTTAATCAAGTAAATGATAACACAATGTACTGTACAGCATTAATGCAAAAGCAAAGTATTGACAATGCTGGAAATCTGAGACAAAACACAAATTGTTCGAGAAACTTGGGAGGTTTAGTAGCATCTGTGGAGAGAGAAACATGATTAACATTTGAGTCCAATATGACTCTTCAGGTTTTGGACATAGGTTATTGAGGAAGGGTCATACTGGGCTCAAAGCATCAATTGTTTCCCTTTGACATATGCTGCTGGTGCACTCTCCTGTGACTTCTGTTTTTATTATAATTATGACTAAATATAACATACAATGGAATTATTCATATGTTTACAAGTGCAATTCATAAAAACAGTGATTATGCACTTCTGTGGCCTTACAATTTCTTAATCTTTTATTTCCTATCACATGCTTATATACAGTATGAAGATCAACAGCTGATGTAAACACTACATAGGACAAACAGGAAGACAGTTAATGATCCGTATACATGAACACCAACTAGCCACGAAACGACACGACCAGCTATCATTAGTAGCCACACACACAGGTGACAAGCAACATGAATTCAACTGGGACAACACTACCATTATAGGGCAAGCCAAACAGAGAACAGCTAGGGACCCAATATACCGGCCACTACAGCGGACAGCTCGAACTGACAACCGGAAGCGGCAGAGACAGGCCACTATAAATGCCGGAGGAAACAGCACAGAAGCGCTTCACAGGAGGCTCCCAATCACTGAGGATGTCACCTAGACAGGGGACGAAACGTTTGCAAGACAAATTCCCAGCTCGGCGAATAGAACCACAACAAAGGGAAAGAAGCAATCCAAAGTAAAATATTAAAATTTTAAATTGGAGGGAATGACTTTTAGTGGAGTGAGTATAAATCTGCCCCAACTAAATTGAAATTAAATGTTGGCAGAGAAAACTGTAACAGAATAAAGGGCTGCATTTACAGAATAGATATTTTGGTGCAGCCTGTCATATTGGGCTTTGGGTACCAACAATTGTTGGTTTATGCTGGGTGTAAGGACCTATGTAATCAACAGTAGTCGAGGATAAACCACTAGACAAGAAGAGGTTCCCCCCAGCACTGGCACACAGTATAGCAGTGTATACCATTCATACCATGCATTAAAGGATAGCATCTTTGATAGCATCTTCTAAAAGCTTAACCCCTACCATCTAGAAGGACAAGGGTAACAGATACCTGGGAACATCATCACCTACAAATTCCCTCCAAGCCACTAAATATCCTGAGTTGGAAATATATTGCCCTTTGTTGTGTGTCCTTGGTTCGAAATTCTCAAACTCCATCAGGAATACCAAATGGACTTCAGTGATTCAAGAAGGCAGCTCACCACCATCTTCCCAAAAGCAATTAAGGATGTTCAATAAATGTTGGCCCAACCAGTGAAGTCAACATTCCCTCAATGAAAAAAAAGTACTTGTCTTACATAACAAGGTATGATTTATTGCATGATAGCAATAGGTGCAAGTAACATTAACTTGTTAGGCATAATTACAACAATCAAGCATTAAGGGTGCTATGATGTCTCCATCGAAACTGTCTGTTTCTCCACTCTTTGCTTGTCAGATTGGGTGGAGCTAATGCAAACTTTCACACTGACTCTTTCAGAACTATTACATCATTCAACAGTGTTGAAGTACAATTCTACAACTGGACAAATCATAGCCTATTCTTTCTGGATGATGAGTGCGCAAGGTGGTGCAGACAACTGGTATTGAGGAGATGATCAGCCAAGATCTAGAATAGATGAATGACCTCTTCCTATTCCAGTGTTCCTAAGATGAAGCAGAAAAAGATCTACAGAATGGGCTTCCCAACAAAGTGGAAGGTGATGGGATAAAAAGGGGAATTGTCAGTATAGTGGTGATTTTATTTTGAATTGGAGAAAAGGTATATGGTGGGGTTCCCTAGGACCATTATTTTTCTTTGTATATGTTAATGACTTAGAATTCAGTGTCCAGCACAACTTTAAAAATTGCAGATGATATAAAACTGGGAATTGTTGCTAACTGTGAGAAGGATAGTGATGGATTTCCAAAGGTCCTTGATAGGCTGGGGAAATCATTCAAAATGTGGCAGAGGAACTTTAAGGCCAAGAAGGATGATGTACTTAATTTTGCTCAGATGAATTAGGTGAGGCAAGATAAATAATGGGCATAATTCTAAAGGGACTTCAGGAACAGAGAAGTCTGGGGTATTTATGCTTGACTCAATTGAATTAGCAGAGCAGGTTGAGCAAGTTGTTAAAATGACACACAGAGTCTGAGACTTTATTAATAGAGGAATAGAGAATAAAAGTCTATATTGAACTTTTGAGAAGCATTAATTCAGCATCAACTTATATCTGAGGAAGGATTTGGATGCTTTAGAGAGGCTGGGAAAGGATTTGGCTGGGAAAATTTTATCCTAACAGAATGTTCTCTCTTGCACAAAAGTGAGGATACTGAAAAGCCCTTTTATGTGCATCTAATGGAAGTGAATTAATAAGGCCAAGAAGAAGAGATACCGGGTCCATTTCCACCTCTGTCCCCAAGACCTTTTCTATTTCGCCTACCACCGTGCTCTAGTATGCTTACAGCCTGTGGCAAGACCATAGACAATGAGTGAGCGTGCTATCCTCACTTTGCATTTAGGACACATTGGAGATGCTCCCGCTTTAAATTTTGCAAGGCGGTCTGCAGCCAAGTGGACCCTGTGGAGAATCTTCAGTTGCAAATCGCGATCCTTCTTGCATTTTCCCAGATATCCTCCCATACTTCAGAAGAAATTTCAATGTCAGGGTGCTTCTCTCATACCTTACAGAGCTGTTCAGACTCACCTGAGAGACTTTCTCCCAATAGATGATAAACATTGCTAACAGAAAGTGTACCCTCAACACTCAGCACCCTCTTCTCATGTTGGACCTATTAGAATCAGTTAGAAATGTAGTCTCTTTTTGTATGAATTTTTTAATTTGAAAAAATCAGAAAAGGTCCCTACTGGGCAACTCATATTTCTGAGCCAACTAGTCAAAAGGCATCAGTATGTCCCCTTTGAATAAATCACCCAGACAAGATACGCCCCAATCTGTCCATAGTTTAAACCCCAAGTCCATCATCCCTAGCAGAAAACCCGGCATACCAACTATGGGTGTCAAAAATGATGGTTTGGCAATATTGCCCTCACTATGACACATTGCCCTTCACACCTTGACAGTATTAATAACTATTGGGCTATGACAATATTCCTTAACTGTCCTCATTTTGTCCAAGAACAGCAGGCTAATAAGGGGGCATCTTGCCTGAGATGTTTCAATGTCCAACCAAAGTGAGTGAGGGTCCCCTCCCGTGGTCCATTCACTCACGTAAGATAGCAATGAGCTTAATTGATAGTTTTTGATATCTGGGAAATTCCCTCCTCCTAGTCTGTAAGGTAACTGCAGTTTAGTCAGTTTATTAAGGGGCCACCTGTGATACCAGGTAAAAGAGCTGAACCAGCCATTTAGCCTTCTAAATGTTTGCTTAGTAAAGAACAGAGGAAGCTTTTGCATAGGATATAGCATAATGTTCATTTTAATGAGGGCTATCCAACCTAACCAAGAGATCGGAAGCGCCTTCCACATACAAAGGTCCTACTTGATTCTGTTGAATAAATGGGCAAAGTTGGTTTTAAATCGCCAATCAAAGATGGGAGTAATAAATATACCGAAGTAGAGAAAACCCTCCTGCAATTGTCTAATGGGAAATCAAGATTTGACCTCAGGATCAGGCATTCTCAGAAGACTACACGTGAGCATGGCCTCTGATTTTGCAGAGTTGATCTTATAACCTGAAAAGCCACCTAATAAATTGATGCATTGTATCAGATGCGGCACTGAGACTGTTGGGTTTGATAAGAAGACAAGAACGTCATCCACATACAATGCGATCTTATGTGACTTTGCCCCTACTTCTGGAGCAGATATATTGGGATCCCTATGTGTTGCCTCCGCCAGTGGTTCAATCACCAACGTAAAAAGCAATAGTGATAAGAGACAGCCCTGTCGACTGCCCCTGCAAATATTGAAATTGCTTGACTGCACACCATTGGTGAGGACCATGGCAAGAGGATCACTATATAAAACCTCCACCCACCTGACAAAGGTCTTATCCAAGCCAAACTGCTTTCAAGTATAAAAATATAGGGCCACTCGACCCCGTCAAATACCTTTTATGCATCTAAAAAGATCACTAAATCCTGTATTGATCACCTTTGACATACTTGGATCATGTGAGGTACCCTCCTGACATTATTCAACAATCTGCAACCTTTATAAACCTCGTCTGGTCCTCCTTAATGATAGATGGCAGTACAGATTCTTGCCTCGTGACTAAGTTTTAGATAGGATTTTGAAATTGACATTCAGGAGTGAAATGGGTCTTTAGGCAGCACAATTCTCCGGGGCCTCCCCTTTTCTAAGGATGAGAGAGATGTTCGCCCTCTTAGAGACGGTGGGAGGAGGCTACGATTGTGTGAGTCGTTAAACATACTAAGCATCGGACCTGATAACGTACTTATAAATTCCTTACAGAACTGACTGGGGAGCCTGTCAGGACCCAATGCCTTTCCATTATGGAGCTGCCTCACGCCTCCACCACCTCTTGCTCTGACAGTGGGGCATTAAAGAGAGACTTTTGTTTAGGGGTCACTCCCAGAAGGTCCAAATTCTTAAAAAAGACTCCATCCTAACCAGCCCATCCTCACAACTTTCAGACTCGTATAGTTCAGAGTAAAATTTCCAAAATACTGCATTAATCCTTTAAGAATCATGGGTTAAATTTCAACTGTCCTCCCTGATCGAGGTAATGGCTCGGGGGCACTCCTTTTCCTGGCAAGGTGTGCTAAGTACTTGCCCGGCTTATCTTCATGCTCAAACAGCCTTCGGTTTGCAAATATAAGCTCCCTCTTGGCTGTCCGTGTGAGCATGGAGTTCAGTGTAGACCGAAGCTTTGTAGTCCTCTGCACTTTAGCCAACAATGACCTGTCAAAGTATGCCCTTTCAGCTAATTTCAGACGTGTCTTGAGTAAGTGTTGCTGCATCCGTCTACCATTTCTTACTGGCTGAATAGGCAATAACCAACCCAGCATAGGCTTTAGCTGTTTCCCAGAGAATGGATGGATTACTAGCCGAACCTGATTTAATGTCTAAAAAAGCCATGTAGAAAAGAATTCAGTGAACTTACTATCCTTGAGGATGAAGGGGTCCAGTTGCCAATGCCTTGAACCTACCATCGTATTCTTATTCTTGACCTTTAAATACACTGGGGCATGATCAAAAATAGTGACATTACAAATTGTACATGACACCACTGAGCCCAAATGCACTGCGGGGGTAAAAACAAAATCAATTCTGGTATGGCATTTATGCAGATTCGAGAAGAACGTGAAATCCTTACCAGTAGAGTGAAGGTGCCTCCAAGCATCTACCAATCCCAGTTTAACACACAAAACCCTTTAATTGCTTAAATCACAAAGAAGATATATTGCCTTTGGACAATCTGTCCACTGAAGGATCTATTTGACAATTGAAATCCCCCCTACAATAATATGCTGAGATGCAAGGTTAACAAGTCTAGAAATTGCATCTGTCAAAAACCTAAGGCGGTAGGCCGGGGGGACAGAAAATATTTAAGATCCTGTATTGTTCCCCATGTATCAGAGCTTTAAGGATTACAAATCTCCTGTGTGTGTCCTTAATACACTCTAACAGCTTAAATGGGAAGTTCTTTCTAACTAGAATGGCCACCCCTCTACACCTTGTGTTGAAAGATTAGAAATAAACCTTTGTCATACCCATTCTGTTGCAGTTTCAAATGCTCTGCATCATCTAGATATGATTCTTGCAATAAAGCAATATCCATCCTCTTTTTAAGATTGCAAAGTACCTTCTTCTTCTTGACTGGTGAGTGACTCCCCTTAATGTTCCAGGTGTACCACTTGAACATATCCTTAGCCATAACCTTCCTTAGCACCATTTGGACTCAAGAGAGGGAGAACTCAAACTTTAGATTGCTGAGCTTCAATGCAAGAAGATCCACAAAACCTAAAAACTACATAAACTAAATTAACTGCAGCCAACAAATCTACAAAACTTGCAAAAACTAGATACACCAAAACCAAACAAACCCTAAAAAATCACCAAAGGCACTGATTAGAGGAACTTAGCCCCCATACAGCGGGGATACCTACACATCCCACAACCCTCCTAATCATCCCAAATCCCAACCACCCTTTCAACTCCTACCAGCTAAGGTTGCACCACATACACTGGCAACCTGCTAGGAAAAAAGAACAAAAACAGCTTAGAGATTAAAGGTACATACTCTTTGCATCCCGAGCATAATTTAATGCAAAGTACAACCAATAGAAAGGAGACTCCACCAAGTCCTCTTTGAAGAAGAACATACCTGAACAGCTCCATCCTCTGCTTATTTGATTGCCTGATATTAGTCAGTGTGTCCACAAAGTTCCTCGCTTTCTCTGGCGAGGTGAATAAATGTATAGATCCATTATGATTGATCCAAAGCACAGCTGGGTATCTTAAAGAGTACTGGACCCCAAGCTCTCTAAATCTCTTCTTGGCACCATCGTAGGACTTTCTCTTCTAGATCGCTGCTGCTGGGAAGTCTTGAAAGGCCATGACCCTGGAGCCCCCACACACCAATGCCCTTGGATTCCTCCCATGGGCTCTAGAAGCTTCCATGACTCTCTGCTTGTCTTCATAATGATGGAACCTTACCAGGACAGGGCAGGGGCGCTGGTCCTCATCTGTCTTTCATGCCACAACCCGGGGGATCTCTCAATCTTTATCCTTTCCTTTTCAACCTCCAACCGAAAGAATTCCAGGAACCACTTCTGAAAGAACTCCAATGGTCGCTCACCTTCTGTCACTCCGGTATGCCAACAATGCGTAGGTTCTTTCTCTGCCCCTGTTTTTGAGATCATCCACCAGATCCAACAGACCCTGGACCTGTGTTTCCAGAGCTTCAATCTGGCTCTTGGAGGAGTCAGTATCTGCCTCTACCCTTGTGGCCCTTGCAGCAGAGCAGATACTTGAGCCAGCTTCGCTTAGCTTTTGTCTTCAAACCGCTTCCCCAGGATGTTGTGAGATTTGGACAGCTCCTCCACTAAGGTCTGGTGAGTAAGCTAGCGCACTGCCTCAGTGGGCTGGGCTGTGGCACAGGCCCTGAGTGAGCTTCCTCCTTTCTTTGGCATTCTCCCACAGCAAAAACAAAGGTAAGTAACTTTTTCAGGTTCTCTAGCACTTTTACTGTGCTTTTACTCACTGTAACATGATGGGAAAAGTTCCAGCTCTGTCCGTTCAATGATGTGGCGCAGAGCCCAGCAAACATGATCCTAGCAGGATGCCGCCATCTTGGATCCCCTCCCAAATTTCTTTTTGACTGTCTAGTGGTCACCAAATCCCTAACTGCCTGTGTATACTTAAGCTACAGGTTGGCCACATCTATAAACACACAAGGGTTATAATTCTCTTTGTCACAGGTGCAGGCCCAGTCACACCCATTGCTGTTCAAATTCTAAAATCTCGAGCTCAGGCTGCAGCAACTTCATCCACAAATGGTTACCCAAACAGTCGTTGCTTGGCAGTTGTGTGATTTGAATATTACACTTCAGTCCAAGCCCTCAATGTCATCCAGGTCTTGTTGAAAAAGCATATAGAGTCATTGAAATGTACAGCATGGAAACAGACTGTTCCGTCCAATCCGTCCATGCCGACCAGATATCCCAACCCAATCTAGTCCCGCCTGCCAGCACCCGGCCCATATTCCTCCAAACCCTTCCTATTCATATACCCATCCAAATGCCTCTTAAATATTGCAATTGTACCAGCCTCCACCACATCCTCTGGCAGCTCATTAGATACACGTACCACCGTCTGCGTGAAAAAGTTGCCCCTTAGGTCTCTTTTATATCTTTCCCCTCTCAACCTAAACCTATGCCCTCTAGTTCTGGACTCCCCAACCCCAGAGAAAAGACTTTGCCTATTTACCCTTATCCATGCCCCTCATGATTTTGTAAACCTCTATAAGGTCACACCTTAGCCTCTGACGCTCCAGGGAAAACAGCCCCAGCCTGTTCAGCGTCTCCTTATAGCTCAAATCCTCCAACTCTGGCAACGTCCTTGTAAACTTTTCTGAAACCTTTCAAGTTTCACAACATCTTTCCATTAGGAAGGAGACCAGAATTGCACACAATATTCCAACAGTGGCTAAACCAATGTCCTGTACAGCCGCAACATGACCTCCCAACTCTTGTACTCAATACTCTGACCAATAAAAAAAACCATACCAAACGGCTTCTTCACTATCCTATCTACCTGCGACTCCACTTTCAAGGCGCTATGAACCTGCACTCCAAGGTGTGTTTATTCAGCAACACTCCCTAGGACCTTACCATTAAGTGTATAAGTCCTGCTAAGATTTGCTTTCCCAAAACGCAGCACCTCACATTTATCTGAATTAAACTCCATCTGCCACTTCTCAGCCCATTAGCCCATCTGGTCCAGATCCTGTTATAATCTGAGGTAACCCTCTTTGCTGTCCACTACACCTCCAATTTTGGTGTCATCTGCAAACTTACTAACTGTACCTCTTATGCTCGTACCCAAATCATTTATGTAAATGACAAAAAGTAGAGGACCCTGCACCAATCCTTGTGGCACTCCGCTGGTCACAGGCCTCCAGTCTGAAAAACAACCCTCCATCACCACCCTCTGTCTTCTACCTTTGAGCCAGTTCTGTATCCAAATGGCTAGTTCTTCCTGTATTCCATGAGATCTAACTTTGCTTATCAGTCTCCAATGGGGAACCTTGTTGAACGCCTTACTGAAGCCCATATCGATCACATCTACCACTCTGCCTTCATCAATCCTCTTTGTTACTTTCTCAAAAAACTCAATCAAGTTTGTGAGACATGATTTCCCATGCACAAAGCCATGTTGACTATCCCTAATCAGTCCTTGCCTTTCCAAATACATGTACATCCTGTCCCTCAGGATTCCCTCCAACAAGTTGCCCACCACCAACGTCAGGCTCACTGGTCTATAGTTCCCTGACTTGTCTTTACCACCCTTCTTACACAGTGGCACCACATTTGCCAACCTCCAGTCTTCCGGCACCTCACCTGTGACTATCGATGATGCAAATATCACAGCAAGAGGCCCAGCAATCATTTCTCTAGCTTCCCACAGAGTTCTGGGATACACCTGATCAGGTCCTGGGGATTTATCCACCTTTACCCGTTTCAAGACATCCAGCACTTCCTCCTCTTTAATATGGACATTTTGCAAAATGTCACTATCTATTTCCCTACAGTCTATATCTTCCATATCCTTTTCCACAGTAAATACTGATGCAAAATACTCATTTCATATCTCCCCCATTTTCTGCAGCTCCACACAAAGACTACCTTGCTGATCTTTGAGGGGCCCTATTGTCTCCCTACTTACCCTTTTGTCCTTAATGCATTTGTAAAAACTCTTTGGATTCTCCTTAACCTTATTTGCCAAAGCTATCTCACGTCCCCTTTTTGCCCTCCTGATTTCCCTCTTAAGTATACTCCTACTTCCTTTATACTCTTCTAAGGATTTACTCGATCTATCCTGTCTATACCTTACATACGCTTCCTTCATTTTCTTAACCAAACCCTCAATTTCTTTAGTCATCCAGCATTCCCTATACCTACCAGCCTTTCCTTTCACCCTGACAGGAATATACTTTCTCTGGATTCTCATTATCTCATTTCTGAAGGCTTCACATTTTCCAGCCGTCCTTTTACCTGTGAACATCTGCCCCAATCAGCTCTCGAAAGTTCTTGCCTAATACCATCAAAATGGCCTTTCTCCAATTTAGAACTTCAACTTTTAGATCTGGTCTATCCTTTTCCATCATTATTTTAGATCTAATAGAATTATGGTTGCTGCCCTAAGGTGCTCCCCCACTGACACCTCAGTCACCTGCCCTGCCTTATTTCCCAAGAGTAGGTCAGGTTTTGAAGAAGGGCTTATGCCTGAAACGTCAATTCTCCTGCTCCTTGGATGCTGCCTGACCTGCTGCGCTTTTCCAGCAACACATCTTTCAGGATTTGCACCTTTTCTAGTAAGTACATCCACATACTGAATCAGAAAATTGTCTTGTACACATTTAACAAATTTCTCTCCATCTAAACCCTTAACACTATGGCAGTCCCAATCTATGTTTGGAAAGTTAAAATCCCCTACCATAACCACCCTATTATTCTTACAGATAGCTGAGATCTCCTTACAAGTTTGGTTCTCAATTTCCCTCTGACTATTGGGGGGTCTATAATACAATCCCAATAATATGATCATCCCTTTCTTATTTCTCAGTTCCAAATAACTTCCCTGGATGTATTTCCGGGAATATTGTGGGCGGCACGGTGGCACAGCGGTTAGCACTGCTGCCTCACAGCGCCAGAGACCCGGGTTCAATTCCCGCCTCAGGCGACTGACTGTGTGGAGTTTGCACGTTCTCCCCGTGTCTGCGTGGGTTTCCTCCGAGTGCTCCGGTTTTCTCCCACAGTCCAAAGATGTGCAGCTCAGGTGAATTGGCCATGCTAAATTGCCTGTAGTGTTAGGTAAGGGGTAAATGTAGGGGTATGGGTGGGTTGCGCTTCAGCGGGTCGGTGTGGACTTGTTGGGCCGAAGGGCCTATTTCCACACTGTAATCTAATCTAATCTAATCTAATCCTCCCTCAGCACAGCTGTACTGCTATCCCTTATCAAAAATGCCACTCCCCCTCCTCTCTTGCCTCCCTTTCTATCCTTCCTGTAGCGTTTGTATCCTGGAACATTAAGCCTCCAGTCCTGCCCATCCCTGAGCCATGTTTCTGTAATTGCTATGATATCCCAGTCCCATGTTCCTAACCATGCCCTGAGTTCATCTGCCTTCCCTGTTCAGCCCCTTACATTGAAATAAATGCAGTTTAATTTATTAATCCTACCTTGTCCCTGCCTGCCCTGACTGTTTGACTGGCTTCTGTTTTCAACTATACCAGTATCAGATCGATCTCTTTCCTCACTATCTACCTGGGTCCCCACTCCCCCCCCCCCCCAACTTACTAGTTTAAATCCTCCCAAGCAGTTCTAGCAAATCTCCCTGCCAGTATATTAGTCCCCTTCCAATTTAAGTGCAATCTGTCCTTCTTGTACAGGTCAGGTCACTTCTACCCCAAAAGAGATTCCAATGATCCAAAAATGTGAATCCTTCTCCCATACACCAGCTCCTCACCCATGTATTCATCTGCTCTATCCTCCTATTTCTGCCCTCACTAACTTGTAGCCCCGGCAGTAATCCATATATTACTACTCTCAAGAACCTCCTTTTTAAATTTCTGCTTAACTCCCTGTTGTCTCCCTTCAGAATCTCAACCTTTTCCCTTCCTATGTCGTTGGTTCCAATGTGGACAATTACCTCTTGCTGGCCCCTCTCCCCCACGAGAACATTCTGCACCCTCTTTGAGACACCAGGGAAGCAACACACCATTCTGCGTTTTCACTGCTGGCCCCAGAAAAGTCTGACTGTACCTTGGACTAGAGAATCCCCTAATTTCTTGGAACCTGGCATACCCCTCATTGCATTCGAGCCAGTCTCAATACCAAAAACTTGGCTGTTCATGCTACGTTCCCCTGAGAATACATCACCCCCTACACTTTCCAAAACAGCATACCTGTTTGAATGGGTATATCCACAAAAGACTCTTACACTAGCTGCCTACCTCTCTTACCTTTCCTGGAGTTAACCCATCTATGTGACTGTATCTGAGACTTTCCCTCCTTCCTATAACTGCCATCCCTCACATACTGTTGCTGTTGTAAATTCGTCATTGCTTCTAATTGTCTCTCCAAACAATCAATTTGATCTGATAAGATTTGCAGCCAACAGCATTTATGGCAGATATAATCCATAGTAACCCTTAAACTCTCTTTAAACTCCCATATCTGACAAGAAGTACATAGCACTCTATTAAAGGCCATTTTTGCTTCTTCAAAATCTACAGACCCAGAAATGAACACCATCTTATTCTTCTACATACACTGCCCCAGGTTAAATTAATAGTTATGGCTTATATTTTAAGTTTAATCAAGATACATATCTCCAAAAACATTTAATCAAGAAAGAACCCATTGTACTCACTACTGCAGATTTTCTGTAGGCCGCACTTAAAACAATGATTAACTTATCTGATTCTGTGCTGTGAACTTTGCCCAACAGTTCCTCCAAGGTCAATTGTGAAGTTCACTGTTTGTTAATTTTTCCAGATGCACTCCGATGTCCAACGATACATGAATTCAAACAGCAAAGGCAGTAACTGTCCAGGTTTTCTTTTTTTCTTTTTCTCTTTCTCTCTCTCTCTCTCTCTCCCTCTCTCCCTCTCTCCCTCTCCCTCTCCCTCTCCCTCTCCCTCTCTCCTGCAATGACCTCCCCATGTGCTTCCTTTGTCTGTTCTCCTCCCTTTTAAAACTGCTGTTGGTTTGACTTTCTTTTTCCAAAGTTCCAAAACAATGCAACAGCATATAAAACAGTAATTGCTGCTCCTGGAATTTGAGGAAATCACCTCCAGCACCTAAAATACCTCAAAAAAAAGAGCAGCTGTTACAGCCAGAAATTTTTCCCATCCTCCATCTTGGTTACCCAGGATCCTTATCATGGACCTCTGTACCTGAGGAATAGCAAATAATACTTAGAACTGTGCAATCATCTGCAAATATCCCCACTTCTGACCTTATGATTAGGCGATGGAAGGTCATTGACCTTCAATACATAATGATGTTATCGTGCACATTACAAATGGTATTTATCCCACCCTAATTATATTCTCACTGCCTCTTCCAATTGATGTTCAATATGGAGCAATACTGTTTCAGCCGCTGAGAGACAGCAGTAGATGAAAATCAATAGGACGTTTCATTGCTCATATTTGCCCTCATTTCATGAGTTTCTAAGGGACTCAGAATCAGTGTTGAGGATTGTAGAGTAACTAATTCCCAGCTACGTACCACTAATTTGCCCAATGCCTCTAGTGGAACTGCCCACCAATTGGAGACGACATTCCAATGTTGTGGAATTGGAATGCCTCTTAACTACCAGAAGCTACCTTTAACTTGGCAACTAATTTAAAAATCTCACAATCAAATAGTGAAACTATTATTTAAACTTTCTTGGATGTAGCAACTAAAATAAGATCCATCAAGTAAGTTAAGCCTGACAACTGAAC
Source organism: Chiloscyllium punctatum (assembly GCF_047496795.1). Classification (NCBI taxonomy): domain Eukaryota; kingdom Metazoa; phylum Chordata; class Chondrichthyes; order Orectolobiformes; family Hemiscylliidae; genus Chiloscyllium; species Chiloscyllium punctatum. The sequence continues at coordinate 74,007,716 of NC_092748.1, forward strand.
TTGGCTATTACGTGATTAATGGTGGAATTTAGTTCTGATTCCAACCAAAAGGGTTAGTCTCTGGATGTGTCCATGGTTTGATCCTTATGTATTTTTATTCTCTGTATTTTGCTCTAAAAGAATCCTGAATGACTGAATTCTTATATAATTTTCTGTCCTTGAAGTTTGTGGTTATGATGTGGCATTATTGATGCTCTTTTAGTTTCTTTCATCCACAATATTGACTACACCTCTGAAACCATCAAATCTGCAGTTTGCCTTCTTATCAGAAGTAAATTCCTCGTTCCTAGTTACATTTGGCATTTGTCTGTTTGAAGACACAACTTTCCTTCAATTAATTCCTTAAATTCTTCTGCAGGATAATCATTTGTCTTTCTGTTATAAGGCAGCCATTTGTCAAGCAGTTGTTAAAACAATTTTGTTTATGTAGCGTCGACTCCTTTTTCTCCAGACATGGCTAATTGCTTTTAGTTCCTGTATAAATTTGTCCTTGTCACTTAACAGTTTATTCCAGACAAAGGCTGGTGATTGAGCAGAATTGATTAATTAATTGACTTTGTAAATATAACGGAGGAACAGACAGGACTAATGTTTTGGTTTACAGTTCTGTTCCTGAAGTGTGTTATAACATCTCTGAACAGGTTGATTCGAAAATATCTCGCTCACCAACACACTTAGATCCAAATTGACATTGATAGCAGAGGATGAGGTTGCCTAATGGTGAAGACAGGAACTAAGTGGAAAATGATTGGATTATGATTTCACACAAGTGTTGTGTGAAGCTGAATCTTATGATCAATTGTAAAAATGAAATAGATACGTGAACACAGTTTATGTTTTTACAAAGACAAAAGCAAGGCATGATCTTGGCACTGTCACTTCCAACTAGTAGCTAGATCAGGTAAACTGTACACTCTGAGTCAGAGGCTCGACACTTGGTTAATGAGAAAGGCTTGAAAATTCTATTAAAATTTATGGGTAATGAGGTATTGTCAGAATTTGTTAAATTTGAAAAGCAGAGTAGATGTTACCAGAAGAATATCTAATGGAATGTAACAGGCAAACATACTAGGTCCATCTTATTCAGAAGGCTGTGTTTGCTGACATCCAGGAGCATGTGTAGGAGCAACAAAATCTTGGAAATACATTGAAATAAAGAGTGATATAAACCTTAAAATGAAAGACAATTTAATGTAAATAATAGATAAAGAGCCAAAAATCTTAAAGTCTAAAAAGAAAAATTAAAATTGACTTTATATTATACATGGAGAAAGTGAGGACTGCAGATGCTGGAGATCAGAGCTGAAAAATGTGTTGCTGGAAAAGCACAGCAGGTCAGGCAGCATCCAAGGAGCAGGAGAATCGACATTTCGGGCATAAGCCCTTCATCAGGATTCCTGAAGAAGGGCTTATGCCCGAAACATCAATTCTCCTTCTCCTTGGATGCTTCCTGATCTGCTGTGCTTTTCCAGCAGCACATTTTTCAGCTTTATATTATACATACAAATCATTAGATAGTTGACGTCAGCAGACACTCGGCTTAGAGCTCTGTTTTCTCTGGGACCTTGAATTGGATGAGACTGGAAATGTTCTCTCTTGACTCATTGGTGGATAGGTTTCTTTGTCTGTTGCTCCTGGCTCTTAAAAAGGAGCTCCTTTACATGCTTCAGAAATAACTCTACAAAGTCCGGTATCCTGTCAACAAGTCACCCTTTATTTACACGTGGACTGTCCTTGACACTGATCTAGCTCCCTCAAAGTGAACAGGATGTCTGACACTCCTGTTCTTTTTTTTACTCCTGTTTATTTTTAAAAAAAATTTCTCTTTTTTTTCTTTTTAATTTACCCCACACTACCACCTAACTGCGGTAGTGCTTATTTTTCCCCAGCATCCATGTTGTGTGTGTGCAGGTGTGACACTCCTGTTCTTTTTATTCTTTTTTTTCTCTTTTTTTTGTGTGTGTGCAGGTGTGAGACACAGTGAGAGACACAAGGTGTATGAATCTTTATTCAATTTCCACCACCAAGAAGATAGGAAAACACCCGAGTGGCCAGTGACAAGCAGTGCTCTTCACAAAAGGCAATGCTGTGTGATCAAACAGTGAAGGGGAGGGCAGGGATTAAATCAAAATAGAGTTGGAGGGGGAAGACACTCCTGTTCTTTTTTTTAAAATTTAACCCCCACACTACCGCCTAACTGCGGTAGTGCTTATTTTTTCCCCAGCACCCATGGTGTGTGTGTGCAGGTGTGAGACACAGTGAAAGACACAAAGTGCACGAATCTTTATTCAATTTCCACCACCAGGAAGATATGAAAAACACCCGAGTGGCCAGTGACAAGCACTGCCCTTCACATCAAAGGGCAATGCTGTGTGAGCTAAACAGTGGAGGGGAGGGTAAGGACTAAATCAAAATAGAGTTGGAGGGGGAAATAATGCACTGCACTCCCTGCGGCGCCCACCTCTCCCTGAACGACTCCAGGGTGTCGGTGGACACCGCGTGCTCCTTCTCCAAGGACACCCGGGCTCTAACGTAACCCCGGAAGAGGGGCAGGCAGTCGGCCCTAACGACCCCCTCCACGGCCCGCTGCCTGGACCTGTTGATGGCCAGTTTGGCCAGGCCCAGGAGCAGACCCACGAGGAGGTCCTCGGACCTGCCCTCCCTCCTCCGTACCGGACACTCCTGTTCTTCTTTTTTTTCTTCTTTTTTTTTTTTTAAGGACACCCGGGCCAAATCTCCTGGTTATATTTTTTTTTTTTTTTTTTTTTCTTTTTTTTTTCTTTTTTTTTTTTTTTTTTTTTTTTTTTTTTTTTTTTTTTTTTTTTTTAAATTAACCCCCACACTACCGCCTAAGTGCGGTAGTGCTTATTTTTTCCCCAGCACCCATGGTGTGTGTGTGCAGGTGTGAGACACAGTGAAAGACACAAAGTGTACGAATCTTTATTCAATTTCCACCACCAGGAAGATAGGAAAAACACCCGCGTGGCCAGTGACAAGCACTGCCCTTCAAACCACAGGGCAATGCTGTGTGATCAAAACAGTGAAGGGGAGGGTAGGGACTAAATCAAAATAGAGTTGGAGGGGGAAATGATGCACTCCACTCCCTGCGGCGCCCACCTCTCCCTGAACGACTCCAGGGTGTCGGTGGACACCGCGTGCTCCTTCTCCAAGGACACCCGGGCTCTAACGTAACCCCGGAAGAGGGGCAGGCAGTCGGCCCTAACGACCCCCTCCACGGCCCGCTGCCTGGACCTGTTGATGGCCAGTTTGGCCAGGCCCAGGAGCAGACCCACGAGGAGGTCCTCGGACCTGCCCTCCCTCCTCCGTACCGGACACTCCTGTTCTTATCTGTTAGCCAGGGCTCATTGATTGGGTCAGATTAACAGCCCCAATCAGTGAACTCATATTCCATGCGGTCCATCTGTCTGACCTTGTTACAATCATTACATTCCCTCCCCCTTGGAGTCTAAGGCTATAAGGCTGGTTCTTTTTTCTGTAGCTCCTCCTGGGGTATTCAAGCACGGGATCATGTTCTTCCAACTCCACCTCTGATAAAGGTGGTGTGTAACACACAATAGCTCCCCTCCTGCACCCGGAGAGTCTCTAAAGGAATTCATTATCTTCTTCAGGTGACAAAGGTGTCAAGGCGGCAACATCTGCTGTGTCCATCTCAGATTCTGAGGTATCTTCAACACTTGATGGAAAGGGAAATTCAAGCATTTGGGAACAGTCAGAAAGGCTGTCAAGGAGCTGAGCACATTTTGCTCCTGCACTGTTTACAAGTTTGTAGCTGTCATATTGATCATGTGTTTGCTTGGGACTATCATACCTACTTGAACTTTATACGTCGCTGGACCTGACATGCATCAATCATGCCTCTTATCCATGTGGGACAACTTACATGGTTCCTACACAAAATTTTGTCCCTTGAAGTAAACTGTCTTTCTCACTTAGTGGAGTATTGTGTCCATCATTGGTGTTCCTGATGCTGTTTCAGCCTTCCACCAGGTCTACGAAGATCAGATTAAACCTGGTAAGGAGTCTTCTCCCCATTAGCAATGCTGCTGAAGCTATTGCTGTAGTTGGATGAGGGATGATCCTGCAATCCAATAGGAACTGGGGCTGTTCAGTATCTGGTGAGGCTGTAGGCTGTTTCTTTAAGCCTATCTTCTAAGTTTGGACTGCTCTTTCTGCCAGACCATTGAATGTTGGATGATATGGAGGTGTCCTTATATGATGAAAACCACTCAACTTAGAAATAATCAAATGCTCTGCTGGTAAAGGGCAGGTTATTATCTGTGAGCAACACTTCTTGCACTCCATGTATTGCAAAAGATGTGCACAGTGTTTTTAATTATCATCCCTGTGTTTGACAAATGAACTCCTTGCACATCCAGCCATTTTGAATGAGCATCCACAATGACAAATAACATTGAGCCCATGAAAAGACCTGCACAGTCGATGTGGAATCAAGTCCAGGGTTTATCTGGCCAATTCTATGAATGTGGGGGAGCTGCTAGCTGTATTTTTTGTCCTTTTTCTGGGCACTGGCAGTTATGCAGTTATGTCTGCATCCAATCATGGCCACCAGCCATAACTTTTTGCCAACGTCTTCATTTTGGAAATGCCTGAATGATCCCGGTGGAGTTCAGCCAGTATCTGGCGATGATCTTTACTTGGTGTCCAGTACTTCCCAGGAGCTGAAATACTACTCCATGTTCATCACACATTATCAATGAGGATGATCATCTAATCAAGACCTTCCCCATGCCTCCACTTCTCGCCTTTAAACAACCACCAAACCTCAAACACATCGTTGTTCGCAGCACACTGCCTGGCTTTCAGGACAAAACCATACAACTTTGTCATGGCAGACGCTGCAAGTCGTGTCAGAGTATTGACATGGATACCACCATTACATGTGGGAATACCACCCACTATGTACATGGCAGGTACTCATGTGACTCGCCCAATGTTGTCTATCTCATACGCTGCAGGCAAGGATGCCCTGAGGCATGGTACATTCGCGAGACCAAACAGAGGCTATGGCAACGGATGAATAGATACCACGCAACAATCAGCAGACAGGAATGTTTCCTCCCAGTCGTAAAACACTTCAGCAGTCTGGGACATTTGATCTTAGACTTTCAGTGATCATCCTCCAAGGTGGACTTCAGGACAGGCAACAACACAAAGTGGCTGACTCGGGGCTGATAACCAAGTTCAGTACCCATGAGGATGGCCTCAACTGGGACCTTGAATTCATGTCACATTACGGGTGACCCCACTGCACTACACACCACACACACACACACACACACACACACACACTCATACTCTCAGACATACACACTCACACCCACACACCACCCTCTCAGAGACTTTTACACCCTTCACACTCACAATTACACACATACACACACTCTCTCACAAACACTCATACCCCTTGCGCACCCCCCCCCCATACATAACCACATGCACACAAATATAAGTTTGTGTGGTGAATTTGTACTTGTAGAGTTACATTTTATGTTGCTCAAAAACTGCATGAATACATGTAAAATTCTGTAAATCCCTTTTTTAGAAATAGAATCAGTCTGAACATTGGGGACAGACAGCCTCACACAGGACACCTCACACCTTCAATACATTATCTGAGACACTATGGCACCTATTGTTAAAGATCACTTAACAATGTATCTTTAAAAAAAAGTTCTGGATTTACATATGAAAGCTAGGGCTTCCAAATAAACCTGTTGGACTATAACCTGGTATTGTGTGATTTTTAACTTTGTACACCCCAGTCTAACACCGGCTCCTCCAAGTCCTGGAAAAATGTGTCCTATTCACAGTAAACCTTCAACACCCAGGTGGGAAATGTTAATAATTCATGATTACTTTTGAAAGATTCAAATATTCTTCCCAGAGAAAGATTTTCATTCAAATTTAATGAATGAGATTCAGTCTCTTTATTTCAAGTAATGGGCAGATCTTGAACAACATTCTGCCTCTTAGTTTATCTCCATTGTATTCAATCCTCATAGAATGCAAAGTAGCTTTAATCAAATAGATCTCTAAAAAGTTAATTTTATATCAGAGTGAATATTGTCATGTTTTCAGAACTATCATTAAAATTGTTGAAAGTAGGCATCCAGTGCAAAATGAAATGGTGAAAAGCTGAAGCCACATAAGGTATATCTAGATTTTAAAATGCTTATGAAATTCAGAACTTTAAAGTTAGTTTTACTGAAATTAGACTCTACTTATAGAATTTAACATAGTAAAGGCAAAAGGTGAGAAAGTGGGGAAGAGAAAAATACAAACACAATTCTATTCTTAGTATTCCTCAAAATTTTAAAAGAGTAAAGTTGCAGATGTTCAAGATGTCTACTCGCTGCACATTAGTGATCTATTTTATTGCTTTAAATCCTTTCCATTTACAAACTGCCAAGAGTAGCTGCATTAGATACTTCATACATGTTTTAATTTTATTTGCGACAAAATCACACTTATTCAACCCTTCAAGCTGCTCACAAGATGTTACTATTCTTTTGGATGAGATTTTATTAAAAGGTCTCTTTTGGGAGACATAGAAGATCTCATGGCACTCTGTCTTGGAAGAGCTGGTAAATTATCCATATTATCCAAAACAACACTTATACCTTAATCTTAATTACAAAAGTAGATTATCTGATCCTTGTTGCGTTGATGTTGGTGAGAGCCTGCTGTGCATAAGTTAACTGCCAACTTTCCTGTATTACAACCATGAATTCAATTTCAAAAGGACTTGCTGATCTGGCAGCATATACGGAGAGAAGTCAGAGTTAATGTTTCAGGTCGAGTGACCCTTTCTTTGGACTCAAAAGGTTAAATCTGAATTCTCTCCCCAGATGCTGCCAGAAATGCTGAGCTTTTCCAGCAATTTCTATTTTTATCTTTGACTTACAGCATCTGCAGTCCTTTCAATTTTCAAAAGAACTTAATTGGCTTTAAGGTAAATTGGGTGCAGCAGTCAAGAAGAGACTTCGGGAAAGGGATTTCAACATTTGAAAGCATACTTAAATATTTTCTATCACTCCAAAAAAAAACTGAAAAGAAAAATGAAATAATTGAGGCCAACAGCTTGTGAAATGAAAAGTTATTAAAACATTTAATACTTTGATTTACAATTACTCCTGTCAATGGTGCAGTAACAAAAGGTTATCTAAAGAACATGTTTACAGAATGAAGACTAAATTGCTACATGACTCACGTTGAAACATTCATATAGACTAAGGAATCAGATGTGTAAGATGGCATATTATTTGCAAGGATAATGTTTAATTAAAATTACAAACAATACACCACATCTAAGTTATACACACTGTAGTGTTTGTACATTTAATTATTTAGATACTTTGTTCTTGCACAGGTCACAACTGTTTCTATGCATGAATACAGGATTTCAAAAATATATTGCCTTCATAATTTGATTTCAAGTTCCACAGTTTATTCATTAACTTTCACAATCTCAGAGATCCCTTACTCCCTTCACTGGAAAAACAGGAAAATAAGATAGCATGAACCATTCATGTCAGTACGCTGAATAAAGCAATGACATATTTGCTTTAAAATGAGGATTTGGAGGGAGGCACAATACAAGTAATGTGTTAGGATAAAGAAAATGGTTATTATACTAAAACACATTGTGTTGTATTAATATTCGTGATCAGATCATGTTTTATATTCTTTGATCATTTTTAAATAGGTTTTTTAAAGATATGATAAAATAATCAAATACATTCTACAGTCATGCACCTCATACCATTTCAGATTCAATCTGTTTTCAGTACACCCATGCACAGTGTTTTGTACATAAGAAATATGTTATAATTATTTCATTCCTTCATTGATCTCTCTGTAGCATAATACTGTCATAGATGAGCAATTACATCTCAATATGTGTGCTAATCCAAGTAAAATTTCACACAGCAAAAAGCAGATGAAAATACAAACCCACAAGACAAAACTTACAATAACATTAGTAGAAAATACGCTTACTTCAACCCAATTTGAAACAGTAGGCAACAGTTGAAAATTTAAAACAGTTGACAAATTATGAACCAGCTAAGTAAGAATTTTTATGGCTTAGATTGAAGACACAGTGCATCTTGATCACAAGATTCTGACGGCCTTGTAAAAGAACAAATAAAATTGAATCCTTCAAAATTTTCAGTGAACAAATGTCATGAACTATTCACTATATCTAACAAATAAACAAACATTATGCATATGTTATGCATTAATTCTTTGCAAGCGTGTGAGTTTTGAATGAGTGGAAATCAAAATCTTTGTAAGAGAAGAAATTTTTTCTAATTTTTTTTCCACCACTTCTATGAAATTCTGGCCCTTAACCTTCTGCTGAAATCCATTCTCTGTCCCTACTCTTTCCACTCTGCCCTTTTTGAGCAACATGGCCTGCTTTTTCTGACCTCTGCTCATATTATCACTATGATTAATGTCAAGAGAAAGTTCTATTAGCTCACCGATTTCTGAAGCAATGAGTATGTGTGAAAGCTTATCAGCAAAAAAGTACATCAGCATTTGTTACAGCACTCCTTTGACACTATTGAAATATTCGTCAAATATAGTATAGAAAATGAGAACTCAGAATAGTGGATTAGCTGTAAAAGTACTTGATGATTCCTTTAAATATTAATGGTTTGTTCCTTTGTGTTGTTTAATGTTGTACACCAATGAGCAGAAGTAAGAGGAGTGAGTTTTAGGATTGAGTTCAAATATGGCAGCACTGCAGCCAAATCAATACGGTACATTAATTGTCATCATAAATGGCTTGATCTGCCTGCAGTCAGCACGCATTAGGTGCACACATGCTTAACTAATAATAGATATGACATTGTCTTTGAAGTCTGCATACATGCACTGTGGGCACCATTTTAGATACTTAAAAAGATTCCTGTGACACCCAACAGAGAGGCACTATCAAGTCTATTTTCACACCTTGAAGTGTTATTAGCCTTTTGTACTTACTTGGATAAGTTTCACTTACTTTAAATGACACGAGTCAAGTTTTATTTTGAAAAAAAAAGCCTTGAGAATTTCTTAAGATGTTCAAGGGTGTTCTTTCTTCCCACTTAACATGACTCCCAAAAAAGATTGCTTTAAGGCACAGTCAGAAAAACTGAATTGTTTTGAGATTCTGAATACCAGCCATGAGAATTCTGAGGACCCTTTGATATTGCATATTTTTAAAGTTTATTAATAAGTTTGTTTTGAAAGATTTACACTAAAACGGTCAGATTTAGTGCAGGAATATCTCCATCTATTCATTGAGCCATATGTAAGCAGTGAAGAAGACGGCAGTTTGATTAGGTAAATAGATACCATATTTCTCTCCAAACCTTCAGATACATTTTGAAGATGCCAACTCCAAAATATGAACTAGCATTAAATGAGAAAATAGTCTTTGATATTATTCTGAAATATTCTTTAGTTAAATTTGCTAAATCAAAAATTCAAAATGTTAACTCTTTCTCTCTACACAGATGCTGCCAGACCTTTGGAGTTTCTCCAGTATTCTGTGTTTGGTTCAGATATCTAGCATCCACGGTGTTTTGCCTTTGTTCAACACTCAAAATAACTGATATAAAAATGATTGTTGCAAAAGCACAAGACCTGTGACAAGCTAATATACCAGATGGTTTCTTAGTAAAACTTCTACTCAGTAAATTCATAACATTTTGGAAAGTAGCCATAAGCTTATGAAAACTGGATATCTTTGCCATGTCAACGTTCTGAAACAAAATCCTGAGGCTGAAGATTCCCATTTTTGGGTAAGTGTTTCTTTTGAGTGAGATTCAGGACATTTGGTCCACTATGGTTCATGGTGATTTTTCCTCACCCAACCTTCTGCTTTTCATTTAGTTGATTATGGAACTGGCTTCATCAGGTTCCATGTCATGGAATCATGTGGCAGATGAGGTGAAAGTGCTCACCATTGCCAGAGTTTGATGACCTTCGAGCCACTTGTACAAGTTTAAACCGGAACCATGCACCACTTTACAAGCCAGAAATTGCACTTCACAATGTGGTACTTGACGTGACCCAGAAAGGAATGCTGACACCTCACTTCATCAATGGTGGCCTGGAGATATTGGTGATGGACTAATGGAAAAGGACAGCAGTGCTTTTGCCAGATGACCAAGAGGCGATGCAATCAGACCTAACCAGCTTAGACCAAGATAATGACCTGTGTCAGTGCCATTTCTCAGGTTAAATGGCATATCCAGTAATGCTGGAAGAAGTATAATTAGCTTCTGTATTCCACAAGGCTAAGTGCCAACATGTTGTCCCGACTACTTCCAATTCATTGGGACACTATTTACTAACTCTGTCACTGCACTTGCCTCTTACCAAGGCTGAGACTGCAACTCTTGTTATTGCATGCATGATGATGGCACTCAATCACCTATACAAACTACTAATCCTTCCTGTCCTCTATATTTCCGACTCACTGACTATGAGCACCTCATCAATCTTCCAGCCTCTGAAATACCAGTAATAGCTCTCACATCCACTTCTATCATACTCAACCTTCTTTCATCTTGCCAGAAAAAACACAATCTCACAACCAAGCAGTGGGGGCAAAACCAATAATGATGTTGGGGGTACCGGACCTAACGCTCCTCATGCCTTATGGGGACAAGTTGTTAGGTTTGGCCAGAGGAGAAGGAGACCACAAGCTGGTAATTGACAGATGTCCATGGGTGACTAACTTGGTAAGCATCTTAGTGCTTAATTGCACTGTTTTCCCATGATCAATGCTAACTCATTAATAATCTACATAACTTTTCATACTTTTTACACAATTAATTCTCTTTACTTCTCTTAAGCATGCATTTGTAGCACCCAACAAATATATGTCCTAAAAAAGACCAGCATTTGAAGACCTCAGCTCCAGATCCAAGGAGGAAAACATTGAATTTACAAGGATGCACCAGCAAAGCTTTCACTTGCACTCTCCACCAACTCAAACATTCTCTTTATGGTTATGTTCTCTGTTAGACTCGGGACTACAATCTGGTGAGCACATCACTGTTATATCTGAGCAGTTAGTCGAAGAAGATAAGTTCCAAGTCTCTGACAGTCAGAGGATTGCACGAAACCAGGTACTTGCTCAGCCCCAGGCAGAAGATCCTAAGTTCTGGACCATTAATAACTATGTCAAAATATACAAGTAAGTACAATAATGGCAAACAGGTTTGTCAAATGCACTCAGTAAGCTGGATTCAAGGTCGGAAGAGTCCACCAATGTTATCAATACTGTGCTGGCTTTTGCAAGTACGTGTCTTGCTACCTCCATGAAGAGACGAGTTAGTTATTGCCATGGAGTGACAGATCCAGTAGACTCAGAATCAACTGTCATTGTGCGACACCAATCCACTTCATAGTGCCCTAACCAAAGAAATAGCATTTCTGTACAGTAATTAACATAACTTTGAATACTTACATTTCAGTGTGTGAATGTGCCAGCTCCAGAACATTGTCTGCCAGCATCCAGTCAAAATGTGATGCAGAAATTAAAAATCCAATTGAGATTTTTCAATCAATGCCTGAGTAGATTAGTTTATCTAATATGGCAAGGATGCAAATTACTGCAAACCAGGTAATGGTCATGATTGCTTGAGGCCATCATTTTAATGTTAATTCTTGCAAGAAGCATGAACTTCCAATTAATTGCAATTTGATGCTAAATAGATGGCATTATTAAATCAGTGAATGTATGATTGATGCAATTGTCACTAGCAGGGCATAAATTAAATAATTATTCTCTGTCCCTAAAGACAAAAACAGTAACTTACTGTGGCTACTCTGCATGCGGTAGCAACCTTTTATTTCAATATTATGCAGTTGAGTTTGGGTCAAAAATGTCAACGTTGAGTCCATTTGAGTGATTTGCAGGCTTGGCCAGAGATGTAGGATGATCGTTCTGTTATTCATATTCCTTTTGTGTGGCTGTCCCTATTTCCACAATGGCCTTGCAACCACCCTTCATTTCTGCTCATCCCATTTATATTACTAATAGGGAAATAAATGTACCCAACATACTGCCCGAATCTATGGCCTTGCAAATTTACCATACTCCTCTTAGCCATAAATTGTCCTTGTATGGAGATCAGAGTAGGGTTGTGGTAATGTCCCACCTCTGAACTAGGAGGCCCAGGTTCAAGTCTTACCTGCCCCAGAGATGTATAATAAAATCCCTGAATATGTGGACCTGCATGAGATAGCAGAGATACTAAACAAATATTTTGCTTCAATATTTAGGGTGGAGAAGGACGTGGAAAACATTGAATATGGAGAAATAGATGGTGACATCTTTAAAAAATGTCCATATTACAGAGAAGGAGGTGCTGGATGTCTTAAACACATAAAGGTGGATAAATCCCCAGGACCTGATCATGTGTATCCTAAAACTCTATGGGAAGCTAGGGAAGTGATTGTTGGGCTTCTTGCTGAGATATTTGTATCATCAATAGTCACAGGTGAGGTGCCAAAAGACTGGAGGTTGGCTAACGTTGTGCCACTATTTAAGAAAGGTGGTAAGGAAAAGCCAGGAAACTTTAAACTGGTGAGCTCAACATCAATGGTGGGCAAGTTGTTGGAGGAAATCCTGAGGGACAGGCTGTATGTGCATTTGGAAAGGCAAGGGCTGATTAGGGGTAGTCAAAATGGCTTCATGCATGGGAAATCATGTCTCACTAAATGATTGAGTTGTTTGAAGAAGTAGCGACGAAGATTGATGGGGGCAGGGCAGTGGACATGATCCAAATGGACTTCAGAAAAGTGTTCAACAAGACTGTTTTTGGTAGACTGGTTAGCAAGATTGGATTTAATTGGGTAGAAGGAGAACAAGCCATTTGGATACAAAACTGGCTCAAAGGTAGAAGACAGAGGGTGATGGTGGAGGGTTGTTTTTCAGACTGGAGGCCTCTGACCAGTGGAGTGCCACAAGGATCGGTGCTGGGTTCACTACTTTTCATAATTTATATAAATGATTTGGATGTGAACATAGGAGGTATAGTTAGTAAATTTGCCGATGACACTAAAATTGGAGATGTAGTGGACAATTAAGAAGGTTACCTCAGAGTACAATGGGATCTTGATCAGATGGGCCAATGGGCTGAGGAGTGGCAAATGGTGTTTAATTTAGACAAATGTGAGGTGCTACATTTTAGAAAGGCAAATCAGAGCAAGACTTATACACTTCATGGTAAGGTCCTGGGAAGTGTTGCTAAACAAAGAGACCTTGGAGTGCAGGTTCATAGTTCCTTGAAAATGGAGTCGCAGGTAGATAGGATAGTGAAGACAGTGTTATAGACTAGGCCAGACCACTCAAAGCATTCTTAAGCAGGCAGCCCAGACCATAACTTTGCAATTTGTTTCATTAAGTATACAGTGAAAATTACCCAGAGTAAGTTAGCGAGGTTGACTGCCAAGTTTTAAAACAGGCAAAACTGTATTCACAAAATTACATAGTAAAACTCAAAGAACAGAATGAAGAACCCCTACAGAACTTAGTCTATCCAAACTAGACTTAATATGCTGTTCCAAATATACACAATAATCCCAATAAGGAAATACCCTTAAAAAAACAGTAAAAATGGAACAAATGCTTACAAGCTGAAGTGAGAAGGGCAGAAGGAGAGAGAGAGCCTGTTTCCACACAGCTGAACTCCTAACTAGTTCTGGACAGAACTGCTCAGCTAGAGAGCTGACCACTCCCCCTTCATTATACAGGTCACTTCTAAAACATGACCACTTTGGTCTGAAGTTTCATCTATTTATATATAAAGAAAAGGCCTCTCAACATCCTTTGTCATATCTGTATGAAACTAGTCTAATTGGAGCTGGAGAGTTTTATGACCTCTCCGAAAAGAATCAAGGACACAGTAAACTTGTGAAAAGGAACAGCTTTTAGAAAAAAGGGACCAACTTTGTAACAAATGCATTTCGTATGTTTTCTTTTATTGGACAGAGCATTGAGTACAGTAGTTAGGAGGTTATGTTGCAACTGTACAGGACATTGTTTAGGCCACTTTTGGAGTATTGTATACAATCTGGTCACCCTTGTATTGAAAGGATGTTGTGAAACTTGAAAGGGTTCAGAAAAGATATTGAAGAATGTTGCCAGGGTTGGAAGGTTTGAGGTATTAGGATCGACTGAATAGGCTGGGGCTGTTTTCCCTGGAGTGTCAGAGGCCAAGGGGTAACCTTATAGAGGTTTATAAAATCATGAGGGGAATAGAAAGAGTAAATCGACAAGGTATGTTCCCTGGGGTGTGGGAGTCCAAAACTAGAGTGCATAGTTTGAGGGTGAGAGGGGAAAGATGTTAAAGGGACCTAAGGGGAAATGTTTTCACACAGAGGGTAGTATGTGTATGAAATGGGCTGCCAGATGAAGTGGTGTAGGCTGGTATAATTACAGCATTTAAAAGGCATCTGGATGGGTGTATGAATAGGAAGGGTTTAGAGGGATATGGACCAAGTGCTGGCAAATGGGGCTAGAATGACTCAAGATATCTGGTCAGCATGGATGAGTTGGACCAAAGAGTCTGTTTCTGTGCTCTACCTCTCTCTGACTCTATGACTCTATGTTGTTTAGAAAATACCTAGAAGTTGGAGTGACAGTGAATTGTGAAAACCTCACTTTCAACAGCTTCCCATCCCTTCTTATGCTCTATAAGGTCCCACACTTCTATCTTGAATACCTGTTTTCCCTGTAATCGTTTCCCACTGACTCAGTCCATTGAATTCCAACCCAAGGGTTTAACTTCTCACTTTCCTCAAGGCTCCAGTAACTGCTCTCTGATAATGCCCATAGGCCAACCTGTGGACTGAGTAGATAAACAGCCCTGACTGAAACCTCCACAGCGCTCTGACTAACCTACCTGTGATCCTGGAAGTGGTTGCACTTGACCTGCTATCCTCACACAAGCACATGGATCCCCAGGCTCTAGTAAGATGAAGCACTTGACTGACCATGACCAACACACCAGCTTTTAATTAGATGAGCCCCTTGACTGACCATGGCAGCACACACTGACGAATCACTATACCTTTTGATCTCATTAAGGACTGATCCCTATGGTTTTCAGATAGCCATTCAGTTGCACTGTATTTATTACGTAAATTACTGGTACATACTGGAGGCATGACATTGATATGACATGTTGCAGTGCAGCAACATTTCCATCAACTTGATTGTTCAGTACTCTGAACCATTGAGAAGTGTCCACCTCTCACTTCACACTAAAGGGCAATGCTGGCTGCAGAAGCAGGCAATCTATAACTCAGCACTGAAAGTCCACATGCTGAATAGTAATATAAACCACTGAGGGTGGCAGCCTCCAAAAAAGCACAATCTGAGTAAATACTAAGAAAGTGAGATAAGAGCCATAAGATGCATCAATATAGATGCATGAATGTATGTAAAGAAACATGAAATGTAACTTGGCAGAAACATAAAATCATAAATGTCACTTTGTTCCAATTTAAAGTCCTGATGGGCTGATATGATTTAGTCCAGAAGCAGCTATGATGATGCGGTGTAACTGGTTTAATAATGTCCACTGGCTTGGATGAAGGTTGGAAGAGGATGGTATCTATGGAGCATGCAGGGATGTTGTGGTGAGCATAAAGTTGAACAAATACTGGATTAGTGGTGCTGGAAGAGCACAGCAGTTCAGGCAGCATCCAAGGAGCAGCGAAATCGACGTTTCGGGCAAAAGCCCTCCATCAGGAATGTGTAGAGAGAGGAGGAAAACTTCTTGTGAGCTGCAGCTGTTAGACAACCATCCAGACTTTCATCTTCGGAATTGGCGTTGCCTTGTTTGTCAAGGGAGGATTCAGAATTGGAAGCTGCATAGAGGCAAATTGAGCAAATAATAGAATACAAATACGTGGAAATAGTTGACACTTATTAGTAAGACTATACTTGCTGCTTAAATATTAGGGGGAAACGACTGTGATCTTTTTCATTTCATGGTATTTTCCTATGTTTCATGCTAACACAGACAATTCTGCCCCTTGATTTCAGATTGTTAGAGCATTAGGATTTTTTTTTGTTTAAACCTTGCCAAATTGCATTAAATACTAATGATGGCTTTTCATTTTTTGAATTGAACAAATGTTGCTGAATATTCAGAATTAAATTTAGACCTGTCTCATTTCAGAATATTGTTGCACTTGGCAGTAGGGAAACATTTAGAATTTGGTCATTCAAGAGTAATTTGAAATTGCATGTAACCGCAACAAAGTGACTGCAGTTGTGGGTTAACTAAAACGGGAACATTCAGGAATGGGTCCCTGTATTAGTTTGTAACAGATGAGTCATCCAAACTCAGAAAGCAAGAAGTACAATGTTGCATCTGGATTCCCTCCAATAAGCTGAAACCTCCATTGGTAGCTGTTTTAAAGAATCAATTTTTTAAAAATCTAAGAAAACCTTTGGTTTAGAAACTAATTGGTATCATTTAAACTAAAACAATGTAGACTGGATACAGAGAAAGCAAGTGGGTTTTAAATAGATAGAAAGCTATTTAGGAAATTAAATTTATTTTGGATGTAAGTGTGATATGATTCATTAGGTTCATTAACTTCACTAACTCTTTTGTCTCTAAAATAAGCAGAGCAACAATATACACAATGGGAGTCTGCAGTTATCTGTGCTGAAATAAACAATATTACTATGTGTGTTTCTGTGTACACACAATGAAACTGAAACAATACTGACATCGGGCACATATCAGTTTCAACACTTCTCTATTTTCTCCTTTTCACACCTTAATTTAGGCCCATTTTATATCTCTATTTCTTATTCACCACAATTACCAGCCCTTTCTTTTCTTCCACACTGGGCCTCCATACCATCTGTTTTGCTTGCTCCTCCCACACATCTGTCAAAAATATACAAACCACCCTTTTCCAAACCCTTTAATTCTGAAGAAGAATTTTCTGGGTTCCTCTATCCTCAGACTCTATCAGACCTGCTGTATTTCACTAGCATGTTCTGTGTTGGTTTCAAAATTCCAGCATCTGCAGTATTTTGCTTTCAACTGTGGTCTAGAAGGCATACACATCCTTTAGGTTAGGTAGAACGCTAGAGGTGGCTGATGGTCAGGAGCAGAAATAATTAGCAAAAGTCTCAAATTTTGACCTTATGATAGAAGGAATATCATTGATAAAGCATGGGATGGCATGGTGGCTCAGTGGTTAGCGCTGCTGCCTCACAATGTCAGGCACCCAAGTTCAAATCCGATTCCTGATGAAGGACTTATGCCCGAAACATCGATTCTCCTGCTCCTCGGATGCTGCCTGACCTGCTGTACCTTCCCAGCAACACACTCTCAACTCCTCCTCAAACCCACTGTTGGGTCACTGTCTGTATGAAGTTTGCATACTCCCTCTGTGTTTGTATGTGTTTCTGCAGGGTGCTCTGATTTCTCCCATAGTCCAAAGATGTGCAGGTTAGGTGGATTGGCCATTCTAAATTGCTCATGCTATTCAGGGATGTGCTGGTTAGGTGGATTAGCCATAGGAAATGCAGGGTAATAGGGTCGGGTCTGGTGGGGATGCTCTTTGCAGGCTCAGTGTGGACCTGATGCACCAGATTGCCTGCTTCCATTCTGTATTCTATTCTGTTAAAAAGCAGCTATAGATGGATGGACATAGGACACCCCTCTGCAGAAATCCTGCAGAGATGTTCTGGAGCCAAGGTTCTCTCTAAGCTGTGCACCGATGCGGCCATGTAACAATCCATCCAGTGACATTGGACCTTTCATATCTATTCAATAGGGCAGGCAGGACCTTAATTTAACATCTGACCCCTTGTTTTTTTGTAGTACACTAGAGTGTCAGCTTTGATAATTATGCTCTGGAGTGGGAATCCATGGTAATAGTGCTACCCAACTGAACCATTAAGAGCATCCAATTACATGCTTAAAACTGATAAAGAAAATTTGATTTCATGTCTTCAGATATGTTAGATTTTAGAAATTTATGACACTTCTCCCAGAACAGGCAAGGCCTTTAACTCATTGTATTATCATTTTGGTTGCTGGCAACGGAAATATACTCGTATTTCTATCCATGTTCAAGATGAGTTTTGAACCACTATAAGTAGAAAGGAGTGGGATGCAATCCCTTAAGCATGTCTAGGATACTAAATGTTTTCATTGAAGCCCCGACCCAATTATCTGTTAGAAATTCCATTGCCAATGGATCCTTCAGAATCCAATGCACATTAAACATGTTAAATTGGGGACCAAAATTGCAAGATGAAATTGAAGAAAGCAAGCTTCATTTTCATTTTCACAAACTAAAAACATTAGGAGGACCTCAATCCAAAAATCCATTATATTGCTCCCACTGTTCGTAGTGGAGGAGGGATTATTGTAAGAGAGTTAGAATGATAATATTTACAGCAAACATCAAATCCAAATAATTCATGGGTTTGAAAATAAGGAGTGAGTTCTACATTTTGAATCTATTGAACAATCAAATAAAGATTCTCTATTGGTGGAATCTTATGTTATTTTGGTTGAGTTATCAGTTTCATCCATTTTTTGGGGGTATTTCTTCTGGCAAGGCCCAGTGAGATCTCTCATCGTATCTTAACAAACATGCCACAATAGTTACCTCCTCAATCCAGATCGTCTGATTCTAGTCCCATCTTACCACAGGGCATTCCTGGAAGAACTTGCCACTCAGCCATTATCGACCAAAATCCCAGAGGGCACCAGACAATCACTGGCATTTTGAAGTTGCTCAGTACGGACAATCATTCTGAAGATATCTAAGGGGAAAATGGCACCACAATTCCAACAGGGACCTCTAGGTCCTGGAGAATTGGGGTGTGCAAAGAAAGGGCATTGTCTTAATAGAGGACTGGCAGAGGAGACCATGCCATCAGACCCTGTCAACCTGGTTTGAGGTCACCACTTAGATCGATGTGGTTTCCAAGGTCCTGAGGAATGGGTAACATTGCCTCAAGAATGTCAATTACCAAATGTCAGCCTCTTCTCCCTGCTGCCTGACAGTCACTCAATCTCTGCCAGTACACCCACCTCTCATTAAGGCTCATGCTCTGCCACTTTCACTGTTGCATGCAACAACTTCCCTCACTCAAGCTCATTTCCCTCCAACCTTTCAGACTACTGACCCTGCATCGCTTCTGTGCTGCCTGCTGACTCACTTTGGACACCTGACTAATCTTCAGCCTGCTCCATGCCACCCACTTACTTCTCACTTACTCCTTCTTTTACTCTCATTCTAGGAGAATCTAGAAACTCTACAGTGTGGAAGCAGGCCATTTGGCCTCAGGTCCACAGTAACCATCTGAAGAGCATTCTACCCAGACCCACTCCCCTACCCTATCCACAATCTACCTACCCTGCACATCCCTGGATACAATGGGCAATTTAGCATAGCCAATCCACTTAATCTGCACATCTTTGATTTGTGCAAGGAAACCAGAGCACCCGGTGGAAGCCTGTGCAGATACAGGGAGAATATCCAAATTCCACACAGTCACCCAAGGATGAATTTGAACCAGGGTCCCTGGTACAGTGTTCCATATTAGAACAGAAAGGACCTGGATGGTAGAAGGGATGCTGAACATCATCCACTATGTGGAGAGAGTCCTCATAGGAGAAGATAACATGCTGATAAATTTCAAAATAAGAAAGATGTGTAAATTAAGTGGCAACCGTGTGGAGTGGTGTTTCCGTGCACTGATTCCTTTAGCTTTTGTAAGTGGCCAAGATCACAGCCTTAGAACATGTTGTCAAGGATGTGTTGGCAAGTTGCTGCAGTGACTCAGGTCAGTCAGACTGGTTCAATAGGCCACAATACAACCAGTTAGTGGGAATCTGACTTGCCCATGACTTAGGTTTAAAGTACAGAAGATAGAAGTGAATTCAGCAAGGCAATGTTTTTCAGTCAGAAACCATTGCTCCCAAGTTTGCTGTTGATATCTTCCCTAGGGAATGATAGTGAGAGGAATGGAGAATCATGGAGTGACAAGGAATGGCCAGTGAATGTGAGCACAGAAGGTACGTGAGGGAGGAAGAAGGAGAGAGGGAGGGTGATTGTGAAGGAGAATGTGAATGTGAGGGAATAAGGTAAGGTATGTGAAAGAAGAAGGGCTAAGGAGAGAGAGAGAATGGTCTTTAGAGTGAGAGAACAAGAGTGTGTGTGAGTGCTGGGTGTGAGCTGAATACAGTCCCACCCTTAACCCACTTACTTTCCTCCTTGCCCCATCCTATCCAATCCATGAGGCAAACTGGGAGAGGAGGAAACCACAGGCTGAAAGGTTATCTCCTTCTGATCTCCACTTTTGTGTCAATATCTCTGAATCCAACTTGGAGTTTGTGGCACTGGGGAATGTAAGGTCAGCTTTAGTTAAGCACAACTCCTTTTTACAATAGGGCCCCACCCCTTCCCTGGTGATTAGGTCTTGAGGCCTGGTCTGTCTTTTGATCTCTAGCTCTGCTTCCTAACTGAAAAATCTTTATTAGCTAACTCTGCTATTTTTAATGGTCATTTTTATTAATTATTTGTTTATTTAGATTAACAATTTATTGCTTTTTTTCCTTGAAATTCATGTTTAGTGTTGCATCATAGTTCATTTTTCTGAAATTTGCTCACCTGCCTTCTGAATAATCTACCGAAAGGTGATTCCTCCACGCAAAGTATTGGATAATTGATGTGATACAGACTACTGTATTTGTATGCTGGTGATCGATTATGTGATTGTTCAAGGTGCTAACTGTCAATCAAATAGGCTGTTTTGTCCTGAGTGTTGTTGGGGTTGCACTCATCCAGATGATTGGGGAACATTCCATCACACTTGGGCCATGTAATTGGCAGTCAGGCTTAGGTTAGTCAGGAGGTGAGTTACTCACTCCAGTCTCTGATCTTCCCCACTAGCCATAACATTTAAGTGGCTAGTTCAATTAGGCTTCTGGTCAATGGTGACTCACAGTATGTTGATAATGGAAGAATTCAGCAATGCAGCACCATTGAATTTCAAAGGGTCGCTTTTTTCTTATGTTGAAAAGTCCTTACTATTCAATTGCATGGAACAACTCTTCCTTGTCATGAATATATTCAAGCATGAATATTGGCCAAGTCTTACTGCATTCTAGCAGACTACTGCATTAGCTGAAGAATTGTGAGTGGGACAAAGACAGAAATTCCTGGCAATACCCAACAGGTATGGCAGCATCTGTTGGAAGAAAACAGATTTGGCCTTTTGAGTCTGGTGACTCTTCATGAAAACTGATGAAAGTTCTTATGAAAAGATGCCAGACTTGAAACATTAACCCAGCTTTCTTCCCACAGATGCTGCCAGTCATGCTGAGCTTTGCTATCAATTTCTGTTTTTGTTTCAGATCTCTAGCATCTCTAGATCTTGTTTTATTTTCAAATTGTGTGTGGGACTGGGCACTATGTAATCATCAATGAGCATTGCACCCTCTTTAGACTTTGTGATGGAGGGTGGTTAATGATGAAGATGTTGAGAATGGTTGGGCCTAGGAGATTAACCTGAGGAACTCATGGGAGTAAAATAATTGGGAGATCTAACAACTATAACCATCTTATGATAACCAATTTTTAAAAGGCCTCCTATCTCTATATTTGGGGCAGAAAGGAGCAAATATGGAAGATTCAAGTATTTGGCAGGGATGTGAAAAGGGTTCTCAACCACAAAACTATTTTTGGAAATTAATTATGAGGAAATGATAAGGGAAGTAGATTGTTTCTTCATGCTCCTGTAATATGTTTTGTGGTGAATAGTGTACTTTAGTATAAATTCTGCTGTACTGAAAATTGAAATGGTGATGCAGCATTCAAACGCCCTCTCTTGTCATTAACGAGAATTAGAAATTAGTTCATATGGTTTTCCTCATTTTATGCACGACATTTTCTTCAGCATAATTTGGTGCAGATTTTAGTACATAAGTTGATATTCATATTCAACTGTGTTTCAGAATTTTCAAAATAAATTGTGTACAGTATCTTTTAAGAGAGAAACAACTGCTTAAAACTAGTTATTCATTTCCAGTAATTTTGCAGTAGGTATTTTCTGTCATTGCACATTTTAATTGAAAATAGAAATAATTTAATTTTGGTCTAATGTCCACCTATTTCTAGCCATAACATACAGGAATAAATGTCCTGTGTTGTTGCGAGGACATGAAAACATCATTATTATTTTTCTCTCTCTTTTATTTTAATGAATAGATGTAAAATCAGATAAACTCCTTTAAATTTATGAAATTTTTTATACATGGTTTACTTGAGACCCCGTACTCAGGTAATCTCACATCACTTGGCTCAGTTTCAAACTTGAAATCATTCTAAAACATTTAAACAGTAAATAACATGTAAGGGTTTTTTCCAAAAAATATCATTTAACAGACAATGGCAGATCTATTTCTGTGCAGCAAAAGCAGGTGATGATTGTTAACCAAAACCTTGGAGAACATGTACATTATGTACATGACCTGACAGGTATGATTCCAGACAGTAAATTGTAATGCAGTGGAGTCAACATAACCATGACATGAGAAAAAACTCACCAGTTCGATTAGACTTAGATTGGCTACCTAACTCACATCAATCTGTAGATCCTGGTAAATATATGCCATCTGCTACCAGTGACAAACAAATGGAATTAACATCTTAAACTTTACCAAATGAACTATTCTGTCATGTACAAAAAAAAGTGCTTAGTTAGATTCTTGCGTATTTGCATATTTGATTTTCTTTCCTCTGCAATGAAAGAATAGCAAACAAAGAATAAAATTCCTGATTTATTAAATGCCTCACCACGTCTCTGAGCTTGGTAGATTATTTTTATCAATATTGTCCTTCAAGGTGATAGCATTCTCTTGTCTTGCCTGTCATTTATGTATGGCGATGTGATGGAATGAAACAGCCATCTGCAGAAACCAAGCAAATATGATTTGTGTTACTCTAGGCAGTCATCTCCTCAGAAAGTGCAATAGTCTGCATGAGAACCGGACAGTGGGTCACTCTGAAGTCTCAAACTGCCTCCATTAAAACTCCTTGTAATCATTGTCTGAGACCATTAAAGTTGGCAATAATTCCATCCATGGAAGCAGTAGGCTTACTCATGCGATACACTACTATTATGTCAAAGGCTTGCCCAAATGAAGTTTCAAGTATAGACGTCAGAGGTGTCGCCAAATACTCACTGATAGGGAGCAATGCAGTCATTGACTCAAATTAACCATGCATGGAATAGGACAATAGTAGGTGCTTGATATTCCTGTAGATGGCAGTGTTATGTCATCACATTGCTGTACACAAGTGACCATAAGCAAGTTAGCCAGACCAACAACAATTCTAGAAATAGCTTCCTTGTGAAGCCATGCGACCATTCACACTTTCTATCAGTTTCAATTGGATAGCAACAACAACAGCAACAACCTATACTTATATAGCATCTTTAACATTATAAAACATCCCATGATGCATTGTGTAATAATAACTCCTAGATGCTTCACAGCAGCAGTCTCAAATTAAATTTGATAGTAAGCAAATGAGATTTTAGTCAAAGAGAAAGATTTTAATGATTGTCATTATGGAGGAGAGGTGCAAAGGCAGAGAGAGAACTGAGGAAGGAATTCTACATGTCAGTGCCTCGGTAGCTGAAATCATACTGATGTCAATTGGGAATGTACAAGCTCATGAGGTGTCCTGATTTGTGTCACTTATTCAGTTTCCATGACCACTACTGACTCCTTGTCAATAGACAATGCAATAGCTTGTGCTTTATCTTCAATATTGCTGCGTTTATCTTCCTTAGTCAGTGTTTATCATTTTCTGTGACGACATGGATAGACATTATGAGCACCATAACCCATATCTATCATTTGGCTACTTTTATTACTTGAATTATTGTCTGCTTGCACAAATTCAGAACATACACACTGATTAAACAAACTATAAAATGCATGCCGTATCCCACATGGACTCCAAACTACATTCAGATCATCATAATTTGGACCTAACCAGGACAACCACTACCTTCAGCAAATCCAAAGTCTCCAGAAACAGTTCTTCCTCCAAATCCTCCACTCCATGCTCGCAGCCATGTGCCGCCACCTACTCTCCCTGCAGTCAGCCCTGCCCCAACTCAGGGCCACACTCTCCCAGACCTGCAAAGGACCTCTGCTGTTATTCATCCTGAGAAGGACCCATACAGTCAAGAAATGCTATTCCTCCAGTTTATCAGACATCAAGAAACATAAGTACACAAAGCTTTCATATACTTACCTCCGGTCTCAAGATACCTCCATCATTCCAGAACCTTCTCCCGGCCTCTGGAATTGCTCAAATGACATTAACCACATGGCCGATACTGCCACAAACACCGCAGCAAATGATCATGTCACTTCTGCCCCCACCACCCCACAGACCATGGCCACCGCCGGCTATACCACCTCTGTGTTCACAGCCAAAACAACTGCCTCCACGATATTGCTACCAGAAACACTGCCGCCAAAACCACCACCAAGACTACCTGACATGTCGCTTAGAGTCATAGAGATGTACAGCACAGAAACAGACCCTTCGGTCCAACTCAACAAGCCAACCAGATATCCCAACCAAATCTAGTCCCACCTGCCAGCACCCGGCCCATAACCCTCCAAACCCTTCCTATTCATATACCCATCCAGATGTCTTTTACATGTTGCAATACTAGCCTCCACCACTTCCTCTGGCAGCTCATTCCATACACGTACCACCCTCTGAGTGAAAACGTTGCCCCTTAGGTCTCTTTTATATCTTTTCCCTCTCACCCTAAACCTATGCCCTCTAGTTCTGGACTCCGCTATGCCAGGGAATCGACTTCATCCATTTATCCTATCCATGCTCTTCATGATTTTATAAACCTCTATAAGGTCATCCCTCAGTTTCCAACGCTCCAGGGAAAACAGCCCCAGCCTATTCAGCCTCTCCTTACCTCAAATCCTCCAACTCTGACAACATCATTGTAAATCTTTTCTGAAGCCTTTCAAGTTTCACAACATCTGCCCCTATAGTTACTGCTGCATTAGCCACTTCGGCCCCACCAAACACTGCCGACAAACACGCAGCCACCGTCAAAGACACCTCAAACATCACGTGGAATGTCACTTGCACCCCCACTCCTTTCGCCGAATGGACTCACTTCCGTCCTTCTGACCCAACAGTGTGCGTCCCTTCCTTTGGTGATGTCCCCCATGATACCATGACCACACCCACTCCAAAGACAGTCTCTGCCCCCACTCCCAACCCCAACTCTACATCAGGTCCTAGCCCCTAGCCTTGCCGTGTTTTTAACCATCTCCCCAGACCTCGTACTTACTGAGGATGAACGATCAGTCCTCAGTAAAGGATTCACCTTCATCCCAGTACGCTCCCGTCATTCTAACATGCATTCTGACATTGAATTTTTCTTCCACCATCTCCATGGTTACTTTTTCTATCAGGACTTGCACCCACCCTTCGAGGATCCCTTCATCCACTGCCAACATACTCCACCCTGGACAACCCTTGCTGATCTGTTACCCACCCTCAATCTCTTCATCTCCTACTGCTGGCATGACATGGACCGCTTAAAACTGTCCACCTCTCTCACTCACTCCAACTTCTCACCCTTACAATGCACAGTCCTCCACACCCTCTGCTCCAACCCCCACCTCACCATCAAACCAACAGACAAGAGGGGGGCGTGCAGTGGTAGTTTGGGGCCACCAACCTGTACTCCACTGAAGCCAGGCACCAACTCACAGACACCTCCTCCTCCTGCCCCCTCGATCACAACCTCACCTCCCATCACCAAACTATCATTTCCCAGTCCATCCACAACCTCATCTCCTCAGGGGATCTCCCATCCACAACTTTCAACCTCAAAGTCTGGGAACCCTGCACCACTCAGTTCTATCTCTTACCCCAAATTCACAAACCTGACTGCCGCTGTGGACCCATCATCTCCATTTGCTCCTGCCCCACTGAACTTATCTCCTCATATCTTGACACCGTCCTGTCCACTTTTGTCCAGGCTCTCCCCACATACATTCAGAACACCATTCACATCCTCCACTTCCTCCATGACTTCCGGTTCTCCTGTCCCCAGTGCGTCATCTTCACCATGGGCACCCAGTCCCTGTGCATGTCTATCTGCCATGATTAAGGCCTCCAAGCCCTCCATTTCTTCCTCTCCCACTGACCCAACCAGCACCCTTCCACCAACACGCTCATTCACTTGGCTAAATTGGTCCTCACCCTCAACAACTTCCCCTTCAAATCCACCCAATTCCTCCAGACCGAAAGGGTAGCCATGGGTACCCAAATGGACCCCAGCTGTGCCTGCCTCTTCACAGGTTATGTGGAACAGTCCATTTTCTGTAATTACACCAGCATCATTCCCCACCTTTTCCTCTGCGACATCAATGACTGTGTCAGCACCACCTCATGCTCTCACAAGAAGGTTGAACAGTTCATCAACTTCACAAACACCTTCCACCCTGACCTCAAGTTCACCTGGATCATCTCGGACACCTCCCTCCCCTTCCTGGACTCTCCATCTCCATTTCCGGTGACAAATTCAACACAGACATCTCCTTCAAAATCACTGACTCCCACAAGCTCCCTGGATTACATGTCCTCCCATCAATCCTCCTGTAAAAACAGTATCCCTTACTCCCAATTCTTCTTCCTCCATCACATCTGCTCCCAGGAGGAGCAATTCCACTTTAGAATATCCCAAATGGCTTCCAACTTCAAGGACCATAATTTCCCCTCCCACGTGGTCAACAATGCCACCCCCAATGCATCTCCTCCACTTCCCGCACCTCCGCCCTTGGACTCCACCCCTCCAACTGGAACAATGATAAAATGCCCTGGTTTTCACCATCCACCCCATCAACCTCTGGATACAACACACCACCTCCTCCATTTCTGCCATCCACAGTCAGAGCCCACCACCAAGGGTATATTTCCCTCTCAATCCCTTTCAGCATTCTGCAGAGGCCATTCCCTCTGTGTCACCCTTGTTAGGTCCACGCCCCCACCAATGCACCCTCTACTCCCAGCACCTTCCCTTGCTACCACAAGAGGTGTAAAACCTGTGCCCACACCATCCCCCACACCTCATCCAAGGCCCCAAAGGATTCTTCCAAATCCAGCAGAGATTTTCCTGCACATCCAAACACCTCATTACTGTGTCCGTTGCTTTTGATATGGTCTCCTCTACATTGGGGAGACAGAATTTAAGGTGAACTTGCAGAATGGTTCAGAGAACATCTCCAGGACACATGTACCAAACAACCCCACAACCCTGTGGCCAACCACTTCAATTCCCCCTCCCACTCTGCCAAGGATATGCAAATCCTGGGGCTCCTCCACCACCAAATCCTAGACACCCGACAACTGAAGGAAGAATGCCTCATCTTCCACCTTGGGACCCTTCAACCACACAGCATCAATGTCGATTTCTCCAGTTTCCTGATCTCCCCTCCCCCCACCTTATGCCAGATCCAACCCTCCAACTCAGTGCCACCCTCTTGAACTGTCCTACCTGTCCATCTTCCTTCCCACCTATCCTCTCCAACCTCCTCTCTGACCTATCACCGTCACTGTCGACTCTGCTACTAGTCGGCTGCTGCCTGACCTGCTGTGTTTTTCCAGCATCACATTCTTTGACTCTGATCTCCAGCATCTGCAGTCCTCACTTTCTCTTGCCAATAGTACTGCCCACCTTTACAAAGTGTTTTTCTCCTGACTGTTTCTTGATCATATGTAACTTTTTTTCCTGGTACTATTTTTGCAGGCCAACTTACACTGTCTGTCAGCTTTGACTTCAGTTGAAACAGAAATGGAAATTCAGACATTCTACTTTTGCCTTGAATGTGTATTCTTCTCATGTCTTTCTCATTTGGACCAACATATATAATGTGCAATTTGTTTTCCATTTCTACTACTTGTCTTTCCTTCTGCATCTGTAAAGCATTTTTGCATACACCTATCATGACTAATAAAGCTACTACTTTCCTACATTAAAATCCTTTACTGCTATTTTATAGTAATCTTCAGGAAATACAATTTTATACTTTAATTAATGAACCTTTCCTCAACCAAGAATCAGGTCTTTTGAATACTTAGCATGAAATTCACTCTTTCAACATTAAATTTCTAATATTTTTGCCTCCTGTCACTACCATCATGAATCTGACTGACATGATACATTATTGATGTTATCAATGTACATAGATCCTGTTCAATGTCGAGGATTTTTGCCCAATACAATTTAGTTCTATTTATAAACGTTGTGTAGTCCAGAGGGAACAAATAAGAATGAAGTCCTAATGTGCAGGAGTAAAGTACTGAATGTCTCGTTCAGCCCATGGGAACCTCACAATTTTTAATGTCCTTCACCAATATGGTTAGTGGATGTCACATTTTGAGCTCATAAGACAATAAGACCATAAAAAAATAGAAATATGAGTAGATTGTTCAGTCCCTCGAGCCTGCTTTACCATTCAAAAGGATCATTGTTGATTCGATACTCCTCACATCCACTTTCCTGCCCTTTCCCCATAACCTCTGATTCCCCTATTGATCAAAAATCCATCTATCTCAGCCTTAAACTGGTTTCTGCACTCACAGATCTGTGTAACAAGGAGTTCCAAAGATTCTCAACCATCTAAGAGAAGAAATTCCTCCTGATCCCAGTCTTAAATTGGCACCCTTTAATTGCAAGAATATGATCTTTCGCCCTAGGCTTTCCTGTGAGGGGGAACTTCCTCTCAGCACTTACCCTATCAAACCCCTTAAGAATCTGAATCTCATAATGAGATTTGTGTGTCTTGTTCACTACATTGCAGAATTAAGAGACAACTTGACAGATGGAAATGGGAGGAAAATTATGTCTTAGTTTGAAACTCAGGTAAGCATTTCCAACAGCCCTAGCCTAAAGTTTTCACTTCTCTAAATCTCTAGATATCACGGAGGTCTATGCAACATTGTTATTTTGCATTCAATTTCAGTTTATTCATTTTAATAGGACTTCTAGACATGTGAAAAGCACATTTAAACCTCAGAATACCAAGTCAACTGTTTACAAGATGTCTAGATGGGACCAACAACCATCAACTAAATCCTCAGAACAAGGAATGAACTATAAATCCAGACTGGCCCAAAGTAAGCCTTTTCTTATAGGTCATGCGTCATGTACAGAGTTAGCCCTGAACTTCATAAGGAGACAAAACTCATAAATACATTGTCAAAATTACTACCATTTGATTTATTGAATTAAACAAAAGCTTGTCATTTCAATTTTGTCCAGTGGGGATTAAATCTAACTATAATTGAAGATGATAGATTTTCAGAAGTAATTAAAGTCGGAGATAAAGTGATTCCTGTATCATTATATGATGCATCATACTTTGTTTCATACTTCTCTATGTTACTATATATTTGGGTTGCCATGAGGATGTTGAACGTCCAAACTGATTTTTCGTTAATTGTTATTTTTTACTTAGTTACTCTGAATAAGCTCTGTATTGTTATCATGGATGCTATCGTTGTCTGTTTCCATGGGATAGAGGGATGGTTCATGTCAACAATCAAAAGATTGACTCATTAGAAGACTACAGGTAAGACAGATACCCTGACCAAGTACCATTTTCTTGCATCCATTTGGAGAGCTGTGCATCTCTTCTCCATTTAGGGTGTTGCAGATCTCTGTTGCCTGGTTGACCAAGAAACCATGGTCCCAAGGCCTTTGAGACTCAGGCTGTCAAAGTTGCCATTGTTTAACTTTCTCTTCCATTAGTTTATTTTGGGACTTTAACAACATCTCCCAGTCAGTTCATTAAGATGTTACTGACTCCCCGTTCACTCATGAGAACTAAATAATGCATCTTCTTCCCTGCTGACCTCAACAGGCAACACAAGAGAGCTCAGTGATTTTCAGTAATTACTAGCTTCCTGGGCAGCACGGTGGCTTAGTGGTGAGCACTACAGTCTCACAACATCAGGGACCCGGGTCTGGTCCAGCCTCAGGTGACTGTGTGTGTGGAGTTTACACATTCTCCTCGTGTCTGCATGGGTTTCCTCCAAGTGCTCCTGTTTCGTCCCACAGTCCAAAGATGTGCAGGTCAGGTGGATTGGTCATGCTAAATTGCCTATAGTGTCAGGTGCACCAGTCAGAGGGAAATGGGTCTGGATGGGTTACTCTTTGGAGGGTCACTTTAGGGGAATCTAATCTAAAAGCCAGGTTTTACACAAATAAAGCAGCTTAAATAAAACAGCAAAACTTTACATGCTGCCATTGAAGAAACTTTTCCACAAATTATAAGACAATTTAAACTGATTAGTGCCAAAACACCAGTAAAGTGTAATTTAGACGTTTTCTAAAGAAGGAAAAATATGTCAGGTATAGACAGCAGCGATTGAATGAATCCCTAGAAGAATATAAAGGCAATAGGATTATACTTAAGAGGGTAATCATGAGGGCAACAGGGGGGCATGAAATAGCTTCAGCAAATAGATTAACAAGAATTTAAAGTGATTTTATAAATACATTAAGGACAAAAGGGTAAGGAGGGAGAGAAGAGGGCCTGTTAAAGATCAACAAGGCCACCTATGTGTGGAAGCTCAGGAGATGGGTGAGATACTAAATGAGTATTTTGCATCAGCGTTTATTGTGGAGAAGGATATGGAAGATTTAGAACTTGAGGAAATAAATAGTGACATTCTGGAAAATGTCCATACTACAGAGATGGAGATGCTGGATATCTTAAAACACAAAAAGATAGGCAAAGCCCCAGGAGCACATCAGGTGTACCCTAGAACTCTATAGGAAGCTAGAGAAGAGATTTTTGGGTCCCTTGCTGAGATATTTGTATCATCAATAGCCACAGGTGAGGTGCCGGAAGATTGGAGGTTGGTAAACGTGGTGCCACTCTTTAAGAAAGGTGGTAAGAACAAGCCAGGGAATTACAAACTAGTGAGTCTGACGTTGATGGTGGGCAAGTTGTTGGAGGGAATCCTGAGGGATGGGATGTACATGTATTTGCAAAGGCAAGGACTGATTTGGGATAGTCAACATGGCTTTATGCATTGGAAATCATGTCTCACCAACTTGATTGAGTTTTTTGAGGAAGTAACAAAGAGGATTGATGAGGGCAGAGCAGTAGATGTGATCTATATGGACTTCAGTAAGGCGTTCGACAAGGTTACTCACCTTGGTGAAGAAGGTTAGATCTCATGGAATACATTTGGATACAGAACTGGCTCAAAGATAAAAGACAGGGTGGTGGTGGAGGATTGTTTTTCAGACTGGAGGCCTGTGACCAGTGGAGTGCCACAAGGATCGGTGCTGGGTCCACTACTTTTCGTCATTTATATAAATGGTTTGGATGTGAGCTTAAGAGGCATAGTTAGTAAGTTTGCAGAAACACCAAAATTGGAGGTGTAGTGGACAGCGAAGAAGGTTACCTCAGATTACAATTAAATCTTGATCAGATGGGCCAATGGGCTGAGGATTGGCAGATGGAGTTTAATTCAGATAAATAAGAGGTGCTGCTTTTTGGGAAAGCAAATCTTAGCAGGACTATACACTTAATGGTAAGGTCCTAGGGAGTGTTGCTAAACAAAAAGACCTTGGAGTGCACGTTCATAGTTCCTCAAAAATGGCGTCACAGGTAGATAGGATAGTGAAGAAGGCTTTTGCAATGCTTTCCTTTATTGGTCAGTGCATTGAGTACAGGAGTTGGGAGGTCATGTTGATGCTGTACGTGATATTAGTTCAACCATTTTTGGAGTATTGCATGAAATTCTGGTCACCCTCCTATAGGAAGGATGTTGTGAAACTTGAAAATGTTTGAAAAATATTTACAAGGATGTTTCCAGGGCTCAAGATTTTTAGCTATAGGGAGCGGCCAAATAGGCTGGGGCTATTTTCCCTGGACAGTTGGAGGCTGAGGGTTGACCTTATAGGGGTTTATAAAATTATGAGGGGCATGGATAAGGTAAATAGATAAGGTCTTTTTCCCAGAGTAGGGGGAGTCCAAAACTAGAGGGCATAGATTTAAGCTGAGAGGGGAAATATATAAAAGGGATCTAAGGGACAACCTTTTCATACAGAGGTTGGTGCATATGTGGGATGACCTGCCAGATGAAGTGGTAGGGGCTGGTACAATTACAATATTTGAAAGGCAACTGGATGGACATCTGAATGAAAGGGTTTAGAGGGATATGGGCCAAATGCTGGCTAACAGGACTACTTTTACTTAGGATATTTGGTCGGCATGGATGAGTTGGACCGAAGGGTCTGTTTCTGTGCTGTATGGCTCTATGATATAGATTGGACAAAAAGAATAATTATCCACTCCCTGCATGAGAACTTGAATAAAGCGGAGTAATTGATTCAAATGTTTTACATTTAAGAAGAATTTAGAAAGCAAACATTTTATTTAAATTTAGTTAGCTATGACATAATGGAAATCCATAACTGATGATAATAATAATAATGCAAGTATCTTCAAATATATAGGGCATGGAATTAGCAGAAGTGATCTTTGTAAAAGACTGAGAGACAAATTAATGAAGCAACGCAATAATGATACATTTTATTAAAATGTCTGAATTAGATTTTGCAAATGTGGATCAAGCCCAATCGAAATGAAGAAAAATACACAAAACAAATTTACAGGTAAATACAAAAATGCAGGGATAAATAAGGACAAGGATAAAGTACAAATAATCTATTACCTTAATGAATCATTAAAGGAAAATCATTTTCTGAAGAAGAAACTAAAAAATAAGTCACAGCAAAAGCATAAGAAAATAAAGTGGAAAATGTAAATAAATGGCTTGAAACATGAACAGAGTCAAAACAAAAACAAGACAAATGAAAGGAAGTTGGTGAATTACATCAGAAAATGAAGATTGGAAATAAAGAATTGAATGGGAAAACCAAGTAAATTGAGAACCTAACAGGTGAATTGAATGAAAAAGCAAAATAGCTTGATGATAAACCGAACTGGCTAAGAAATTATGTAAAGTATTGTCAAAAAATGCAGAAGAAAACAGGAACAGCAGGCATGTATATTTTCAAATAAAGAGAGGAAATCCTTCATATAGCAGGTCAGAAATCATCTGATGGGAGCCATCATAGATGTATTGACTGGAAGAAATCTTTTTCATCTCTGTGAGAGTACAAAAGTCTTCCTGTCTGATTTATACCTAATGTTTTGTATACCTCGCTCTGTGTGTTATTTATTTTTCTGCTACATGAGAATGGATTTTGGGTCCTCAAGCCACATATAATTTGATTTGTATATCACACAAAAATCTATATTTCTCCAGTCCTGTTCCACTCCTTAATTAAATTCATCTGGAACAATTTAGAATTTCTGACATTATATCATGCGAAGGCACTAAAGTACTTAGGGAGCTAAAAGCTCTCTTGTTTTCCAAGTTTGTTTAGTTCCCTTTTGCAGATTGATAGTATGTTTCTCAAAGATACAACTACTAAAATATACTTCTGTGGAAGTTCACTGTCACAGTATCTGGTACAAAACAGTCTCTAAAGCATTCAGTAGAAGTCTACTGTCTGTCATATTCGAACAGTTGTGTCTGTCCAGTGCCTGTACCTGAATCAAGCATTAGATTCTTTGACAGACAAATAGAAAGGCTGATATCTGTTTCAGGATCCCTTGCAAAAATTGGCCTGCCCTTGACTTTGAACACAACTGCTGCCAACTCTATTGTCCACAAGTCCACATACAACTTCAGCAATGCATCTTAATATTAGGGCTATCCTTTCATTGAGAAGATTTATTATCTCATTAAATAGGTATTTTCCTGGAAAGTACTGTTAAACCTTGTTTGCATGGTTAACATGTATTTACATTTATTTAGTGTATAATGGAGAAAATATCTCAAACTGTTGTCCTGGAAGAAATGTAGATAAATTAATAAATGCCAAGGCATGGATAATAATTTTGAAGGTTATCACAAGATATATTTAAAAAGGCATTAAAATATGGTCTGTGAATAGGTGGAGAGTTTGGTGAAAGAAGCGCAGATGATCACATTAAAATAGCTTAAGGCTTTAACAAATGATAAAAAGAATGATTGAGGAATTCATAAATTGACAGAGTAAAAGTTGAAGGATGAAGAAGAGGTCATAAGGCTGGAAGACAGTTCAGAGAGAAATAAGGGTTTAAAGTGTGGTAGGTAAACAGTTAGCAGACAATGGGCTAAATGGCTTTCTTCTGTTCCGTAATCTATGTTTGAAGCAGAAAGTAGAGGAGGGTGAACAATAAAGGAAATTGAAAATGAGAATGAGCATTTTAGATTCTTTTTGTTGTGGAAACCTTCCTTGATGCTATACTGGATAGATGATCAACTCATCCATTACTTAATGTCAAACAAAAGGTCTGACAGCATAAAAGTGACCAAAAGAAGTACGGAGAGTCTGGTCATTAACTCCAAAGGCAGAAAACTCCATTTTTCAGTGTTTTGTCGAGTGAGATTCTTGATGCCATTTCTGCCTGGCTCACAGTAACTTTTCTGAAGTGATTTTCCACTCTTCACCTAATTACTTATGCAACTAGGCTCTTTAGTGTCTCATATGGAAAATTGCACAGCCAGAGAAGCAGAAGTGCTCACCATTGTTGGGATCTTTCAGCTTTCACACCCCATGCACCATCTTTAAACCAAGATGTAAGTCAAGAATTACTCATTACACCGTAGTGTTTGACCATGATCATTGAGAATATGCTCAGAGGAAAAGAAAATGTGCTCCCTGTTTTGTGGAAACACAACTGGAGGTGTTGGTAAACGAAATGGTGGAGAGGAGGCAAGTCCATTATCCTACAGATTGCCATTGAATGTCACACCATCATACCAAGTCTGCCTGGAGTCAAATTGTAGCCTAGGTTAGTGCTGTCTCCCAGGTGAAAAAGGAAGTCCAGTTGTACAAGAAGGCAATCAATGATATTCTGCAACCTTTTCTCACAGATAAGTGCCACCATCTTCTCTCTCCTGCTTCACACTTGAAAGACCACCACTTACTTTAACTCTGCCACTTCACATGCCTCACACTAATATTTATGGAGCAACTCCCACTATTGCATGCTTCAAGCCCTATCAACTGCTCTCACCCACAGCATCCTTCCAAACTGCACTTCTTAATAATTCACTGTGGCACCTCACCATTTCCCCAGGTCAGGAATCACCGCAAACTGCTCTTCTATTCACCTGCACCAAATTCAATCCTGCCCTTGTTTCATTGCTGGAAAAATTAGCCCACACGCTGGACTGATCTCTTCACAGCACCCCAACTGACCTACATGTGATCAGGTAACATTTGACCTGCAGGACTGACTGTGACTCAATCCCAGATTCCAAGGACTTGGACTCTGGACTCTGAAGAATCAAATATCTGACTGCTCCTAGCCTGGTATTGGGTAAGTCCCTTGACTGCCTGAGGTCTTAGAATCATAAAATCCCTACAGTGCGGAAACAGATCATTCCGCCCACCAAGTCAACACTGACCCTCCAAAGAGCATATCATGGAGAACCACCCCCCCTCCCCCCCAACTCTATAACCCTGTACTTCCTATGGCTAATCCACTGAGTCTAAACATCTCTGGACACTACTGGCAATTTAGCATGGCCAATCCACCGAACCTGCACATCTTTGAACTGTGGGAAGAAACCTAAGCTACCAGAGGAAATCCATGCAGACATAGGGAGAACATACAAACTCCACATAGACAGTTGCCTGAAGGTGGAATTGAACCCGGACAGCAGTGCTAACCGCTGACCCACTATGCTGTCCAAGGTGATAGCCCTTGAGTGACCATACCTACTTCTTCACACAACTAAGGACTATTTGTCTTTAAATTTTATACTTGGCCATTTGCTTGAAACATGTGCAGTGTGCTTTTTTCATAAAGTGTTGGCATTTGTTGTCTGTGTGGTGTTAATAAAGTATGGTGTCACACAGTGACATTAACAAGTGCCTTTGATTTTTCAATGCTCACCACCAACACAAGATGCCTGCTTCTCCTTGCACAATAAAAAGCAAAGTGATCCACATTGACTGGTAAATGGTGAAGTCAGTCAATGCATGCTAAGAACACATATGAAATATACAGAAATTGGCAGGCTCCAAGTGTGTAGGTAAATGGTGAAGTCAGTCAATGCATGCTAAGAATGCATATGAAATATACAGAAATTGGCAGGATCCAAGCAAGCACAAAGTGAATGCTAAGAAAGCAATCAAGAACTCAAGGTTTCAGACTGTGGAGATACATGTGATGGATGTGATTCTGATATTTTTATTGTGTTCACATTTTCCAATCTTTCTCATCATTGTCACACCTCACAAGGGGAGAGAAATTCTATCCCACATTTATAGATGATATCTATGGATGGAAGCATGTAAATGAAAAAAAAAACAAAAAGCAGATCCTTGGCAGACTCCAGAGGCTAAATAATAGAAAAATGATATTGATAGACTCTTCTCAGCTCCTGAACAACAGGCACCTAGCAAGAAAATTGGAAAACTCAGATGAGAAGACCAGCAAGGACCCTTTTGAAAATGTCCCATTTTCCAACATGGTTTTGAACAATAAAATAGGATTCACACACTTAAGGATCAAAAGATTATTAGGATGGATTACCATTCATTATCACCCTCACTGCTACTTAAATCTCTCCACTTTATTCTAGTTTCCTATTCTCCTGCCAGCTGGATTGAAACCAGACAAAATTTCCCAACATGAAAGCTAGAGCAGGTAACTGGCAACTCCAGCTCACCACTTCCTCCTCCAGACCTCTATCCTGGAAACCAGGCACCAGAATGTCAAGGCACACTTCATGGGCAATAAGGACTTGCAGGCCATACCCTCAGATCTTTTGGCATCTAACAGGTACAAACGCTATTGGCACAGCTCCAATACACTTACAGTCTGCACTTTGGAGCTCACTGGCACAGCTCATTGGAATGATGATACAAGGACACTTTGCTTACCCCTAACTCTTATCCTAATCTAACCCATCCCATGGATTGGACCAGGGTTAATCTCAGATATTCCAGCTTGCTCTCTTACAGACTTTGAACCTACTTGGATGTTTATAACATTCCTGCTTTGCTTTGCCTTACCTTTTTGCACTTTGCCCCTTAGCCAGGCCTAACAGGCTTACAGTATTTCTACCTTGCCTTGCCATTCAGCACATACATGATGCCAAATAGCTTGTTATGGCCATCAGCAACTATCAATCAAAAGGGGTTGCTGTATGGCACCATGCTACGTCAATGTCACCCCTGCACCAGGTACCAAACATGTACACACATAAAGCATTGCATTTACATAAACCAAATAGCCATACCTCAAAATCTAAAGAAAGTAGTCTTCACTCAAGTTAAGGGAAACACACTTCAGGTGGAGGCCCGAGTGCAGTAAATCAAAGGGAATGTCCAATATCAGTCCAGAGGCAGTCACAGTTAGGATACTGTCCTCATAGTGAATGAGAAACCAACAGTTTGGCACTGCACCACCCTGTCTTAGCTCTTTCTATCCTACATTAGTTTTCCTTTTCTTGGAATGAGATAAAGGGAAGGACTGAGCGAGATGAAAGTAACCGAAACAAGTATAACTGCCTTTGCGGGTGAAAGAAAGATGATGAAATGTTCCAATTGAGTGATTATAAGACATAAGAGGCCATGAAGGATTATGAATGTTATTATGCAGGGGAATTATATGGAAGAGAGTGAATGAGGGAAGTTGCTAAATGCATTAGTGAGGTTGATAGAGCATGAGCAGTAGAGATGCTTGGGTGTAATAGCAGGTGTAAAGTGAGCGTGAGGTAACAGAGAGGTGACACCTACAGTGCTGGAAGTTCCTCCAGATGGTTGAGATGGACCTGGATGGCAATCTTGGTACAGGCTGACTGGGTCTGGCATGATGGCCCCCTCTGCTGGACCCAGTGGAAGGGACTGACTGTACTCTGTACCACCCGCTACAGCAGGACCTCAAGGGCACAAAGGTCCCGATTTTGGCATCTCTTAGCTGCCATGTCCAGGGCAAATGTCACAAACCAGCAAAGAAGCACCAGATTGGTGGTGTGAATCTTGGGATCTCCCAGCAGTGGTAAATACATCTGTCTACGAAGACAAGAAAAATTGGGCTAGCATCGAATAACAGGGTAACTAGAGATGTAGCACGTAGTTAATAGGGAAAGTTTGGTATGAAAGCATGAAAAAACTCAACAAAAGTGATATTTAGGAGATTTGTGGTGTAATTCAGCCTGAATTACACCAGTCTCCAGGTGACGCCCAATTTGCAACCATTCCATATAGTATACCTCAAACCATTAAGCACCTGAGTAAGAGGTGTGCATTAGCTCTCCTTGGTTATTCACAGCTTACCCCCCCCACCCTCTCCCACCTCCCCCCCGCCCCCCCCCCCCCACCCCCCCCAACCCCCACCACCTCCAGCCCCTTAACTGGAAACAGCAAGTTTAATTTTTTAAAAGATCTCTTTCCTCATGAATGTTTTTCTCCCATAACCAAGTAAGCCGATATTTTAAAAGGAACCAATTTAACCAGGCTTTCGAGAATTCACATAGGGTGAGTTTGCTAATGATGAAATCTGAGAAAAAACAATAACGCAATATACATGGATTAGAAATCGAAAGTGTGTCCAAAAAACATTATAAGATATAAGATTCAGACTGTGAATCGTTTGTGAACAGTGGATAGTAGAAAATTGCAGACATTGCAGCAGATGTTACCAGTAACTATAACACTGGTAGTTAAACAGTCTATTTCAAGATAGCTGGGAAGGCTGGGTGGTGCAGGTGGGGGGGTTGATTGTGGTAGGTCAGTGGGGAGGGTGGAGCGGAAAGGTGTTAAGGAAGTGTCAGTAATGTACAGACCAAAGTTGAAATTTACTTTCAAGACATTTTCCTTCGTGTTCTTCAAAGGGCAGAAAAGGCAAATACATTTCTCAACAGACTTTTTAGCCATCACAGTCTGAAAGTCATAGAGTCATAGAGATGTACAGCATGGAAACAGACGTTTCGGTCCAACCCGTCCGTGCCAACCAGATATCCCAACCCAATCTAGTTCCACCTGCCAGCACCCGGCCCATATCCCTCCAAGCCCTTCCTATTCATATACCCATCCAAATGCCTCTTAAATGTAGCAATTGTACCGGCGTCCACCACATCCTCTGGCAGCTCATTCCATACACATACCACCCTCTGCGTGAAAACGTTGCCCCTTAGGTCTCTTTTATATCTTTCCCCTCTCACCCTAAACCTATGCCCTCTAGTTCTGGACTCCCCAACCCCAGGGAAAAGACTTTGCCTATTTATCCTATCCATGCCCCTCATAATTTTGTAAACCTCTATAAGATCTTCTGGGTAATCCAAGATGGAGGACGGGAAAAATTTCTGGCTGTAAGAGCTGCTCCTTTTTTTGAGGTATTTTAGGTGCTGGAGGTGATTTCCTTGAATTCCAGGAGCAGCAATTACTGTTTTATTTGCTGTTGCATTGTTTTGGAACTTTGGAAAAAAAAAGTCAAAGCAACAGCAGTTTAAAAGGGAGAAGAGCAGACAAAGGAAACATATGGTGAGGACAGTGCAGGAGAGAGAGAGAGAGACTCCCAGAAGATTTGATTTCAGGTAGTCAACATGGTTTTGTCGAGGGCAGGTCATGTCTCACAAACCTCATTGAGTTTGTTGAAAGGTGACCAAGCATGTAGATGAGGATAGGGCAGTTGACATGGTGTACATGGACTTCAGTAAAGCCTTTGATAAGGTTCCATATGGTAGGCTGTTGGAGAAAATGCAGAGGCATTGGATTGAGGGTGATTTAGCAGTTTGGATTAAAAACTGGCTTTCTGAAAGAAGGCAGCAAGTGGTGGTTGATGGAAAATAATCAGCCTGGAGTCCAGTTACTATTGGTGTGCCACAAGGATCTGTTTTGGGACTACTGCTATTTGTCATTTTTATAAATGACTTAGACACAGGTATAGGTGGATGGGTTAGTAAGTTTGCAGATGACATTAAAGTCAGTGGAGTAGTGGACATTATGGAAGAATGTTTCAGGTTGCAGGGGGACTTGGATAAACTGCAGAATTGGGCTGAGAGGTGGCAAATGGAGTTCAATGCAACTAAATGTGAGGTGATTCCTTTTGGGAAGAATAACAGGAAGGCAGAGTACTGGGTCAATGGAAAGATTGTTGGTAGTGTGGATGTGCAAAGGGATCTTAGAGTGCATATACCTAGATCCCTGAAAGTTGCCACCCAGGTTGATAGTGCTGTTAAGAAGGCATACGGTGTATTAGGTTTCTTGGCAGAGGGATTGAGTTCCGGAGCTGCAATGCCATGCTGCATCTATAGAAAACATTAGTGTGGCTACACTTGCAATATTGTGTACAGTTCTGGTTACCCCATTACAGGAGGGATGTGGAAGCACTGGAAAAGGTGCGGAGGAGATTTACGAGGATGTTGCCTGGTCTGGAGGGAAGCTCTTTATGAGGAAAGGCTGAGAGACTTGGGACAGTTCTCATTGGAAAGAAGAAGGCTAAGAGGGGATTTGATAGAGACATACAAGATGATCAGAAAATTAGATAGGGTAGACAGAGAAAGTCTTTTTCCTTGGATGATGACATCAGCTTGTACAAGGGGGCATAACTACAAATTGAGGGGGGACAGATTTAAGACAGATGTCAGAGGCAGGTTCTTTACTCAGAGAATGGTAAGGGTGTGACATGCCCTGCCTGCCAATATAGTTAACTCAGCCACATTAGGGAGATTTAAACAATCCTTGGATAAGCACATGGATAATGATGGGTTAGTGGAGGGGAACGAGCCTAGAATAGTTCACAGGTCAGTGCAACATCGAGGGCCGAAGGGCCTGTTCTGCGCTGTATTGTTCTATGTTCTTTGTTTTATTACAAATTCATTTGTAATTCTCCCTTTGAAGCTTTTTTGATGCCTCATTAGGTGTGGCATTCCAGAGTGTCTTGCAATATTGTGTACAGTTCTGGTTACCCCATTACAGGAGGGATGTGGAAGCATGAGACAGCCATTGCATTTACAATTGCAGTGATTTTTTGATTATGTGCCAATTAAACAAAAATCATATGTTATAATCAAAGATTGATATGTCCACAGATGATCCAGGATTGTTCCGTGGTCATAACAATAAATAAAAGAATGATTAGTTGTGTCACGTTCAGTGGTGAGATTGACAAAGGTGAAGATTCACAATATGTCACAATTTAATTCTCCACCTACTAACCTATCTATTATAGTGGTCCAGCGAAGCAAGCTCAATGCAATCATCTTATCTTTTGATTGAGTTTGCTACATTCTTTGGGCTCAACACTGATTTCAACTTTTGACCATAATCTTAGAGAATGAACTTTAGGTCAGACCACTGAGTCTAGGTTTTGGAATGTCAGGTTGCAGCTGAGCAGCACATTGTTGAGGCCATTTTAGAGAACTGCAAATAGTTCTGCACACCCTGCTATAGGAAGGATATTATTAAGTTGGAAAGGGTGCAGAAATGTTTTACAAGGATGTTACTGTGACCAGAGGGTTTGAGTTATAAGGAGAGGCTGGATAGTCTGGGACTTCTTTTTCCCTAGAGCGCGGAATTTGAGGGGTGACCTTATAGAGGTTTATAAAATTACAGGGAGCATAGATAAGGTAAATAGCAAAGGTGCTTTTTCTTTCGCAGGATAGGGGAATTCAAAACTAGATGGCATTGTCTTAAGGTTAAAATTCAAAAGGGACCTGAGGGGAAGCTTTTCACACAGAGAGTGGTTCATATGTGAAATGAACTACCAGATCCAGGTTACAGTTACAACATTTGAAAGGCATTTGGACAGATACATGATTAGAAAAGGTTTAGATGAACATGGGCCAAATACAGGCAAATGGGGCTAGATTAGTTTGGGACATGTTGAACCGAAGGGTCTGTTTCCATGCTGTATGACTCTAATCATTCATTTGAAACAAAAACGGAGAGTGCCAGAGAAACACAACAGGTCTAAAAGCACCTGTTGAGAGAAAAACTGACTCAGCGATTTAAGTTCAGCAACCGTTTATCTGCTTATTTGATTTTGTTTTAGCATACTACCCACTTGCTACTTCAAGGTGGTCAGCATTGAGTGAGCTATGTCAGCAGAAAATCCACCAACTTTTGTAAGATTCCTACTGAACAAGGACATTGAAACAATTGGCAATCTTTTTTTTTGAAAGATTTTTAAAATCACATGACCATATGAAGCTCTGCACCAAAACGTTTTGGCTGCACAGTGCCAAAAGGATGGTTAGTGAAAAGAAGTGCAAAGTTGATGAAAATCCCTTTCACAGTAACTTGATTTTTTTTCCTCATCTACAGCAACTTTACAGTAATGCAATTAGACCAGTGAACAAGTAATTGTCAAATGTGAATGCTAATTATTCACTTTTTTAATGCTGATGAAAATATAAAAAGTTATCAGTGGATCCAGCTGAACTTTTCCTATATTTTATGAACAGAATTTGATTGTATTAGTAGAGTACTTTCATGCTCTCAGTATATCCGAAAATGCTTCATTTGTCAAAGTTGCAGTCATGGCTCAATGGCTGCAGGTTCACAGGCAGCACTCTCAACTCAGAATCAAAAGGTTGTAAGTTCAAGGTTCATTCCGTAGACCTGAGAAAACATTTAGACTGGCAATGCCGCTCAGCAATGAGCTGACCTCTCTCGAATACAATAAAACGTTAAACCGAGACTTGATGTACCATTTCAGATGTAAACTATCACTTCCTCTTATTTTGAGGGGTTCTTCCAGGTGTTCTGACCGATGGGAAACAGATTATTTTGTCGATATCTCATTGCTGTTTGCAGAGCCCTTTTGCTGCATTTCCAACATTACCACAGTACTTCATCAGCTGTGCTTTGGGATTGCCTGAATTATGAATGGTGCTATATAAATGCAAATTTTTCTTTTTCACAGCCAACTCTTGTTTTGAAATGCAGTCACATCTGCACTGCAGGGAAGATCTAGCATGCCGATTAACAGAAATATGCAGGAAGTAGATTAAACCTCAAACTACACCAAAGAAAATATAACTAATTGATCCCTCTAAACATATGCATTTTCAAAAATATAGTCGGACTTTGGATGAGCCAAAATGACAAAAATATACTCCTAAAATATTAACTTTGGAACAATAAATAGGAAAGTGATCAGAAAAAAATGTTTTTTTTATTAGAAGAGAATGTTTCACCTTTTTTAAAAAAAATACTTTTTTACAATATTGCTCCTGGTATTATTCATTCTAGTGAGCAAGATTCGACAATAATTGTTATGGCAAAATTATTAGGCGATTGTGAATATAATAATCTTGGGCTGTGACTAATATATTTATCCATCTTTATCGCTATCAGTCATGCATAAATCGTGAACTGGAAGATCATATTTTGTTATCATTTATTACTCAGAACGATCTGCTTTAATCATCTGTAACATGGTGCATTGACTTTCACCCGTAGGTAGACTTTCCTTTTTGCTGTGGTGAATAGTGTGCGACAGTTGTGGGAGCCAATCACTTGGTGTGGAGTGGATGGTGTGTGACACTTCCCATTGGAGGTAGGCGACACAATGTGTGTGTGAGAGAGAGAGGGAGAGACGAGAGAAAAAAAAGGGAGAGGAAATCTGTAGTCTGTCCGACCGACCCAGTCAGGCCAAGTGCATCAAGCAGAGAGAGAGAGAGAGAGAGAGAGAGAATCAAGAGCAATCCAGGCAGTGTTCA
This sequence comes from Chiloscyllium punctatum, assembly GCF_047496795.1. NCBI lineage: Eukaryota > Metazoa > Chordata > Chondrichthyes > Orectolobiformes > Hemiscylliidae > Chiloscyllium > Chiloscyllium punctatum. The sequence continues at coordinate 74,051,636 of NC_092748.1, forward strand.
GCAGCTGCAGCCACAAGCCATTCAATCGTCCCAGTCGTACACACCAAACACTGAACATGGCAGGTATCCTAGCCTGGTTCTGGAACGAGAGGTTTTGGCTGCCCCACAACGTAACATGGGCAGACCTGAAAAGCACGGACGAAGCCACTTTCCCGCAGGCGGAAGACCTCTACCTGGCCTTTCCTCTGGCTTTCTGCATTTTTATGATTCGACTGATTTTCGAAAGGTAGGGAACACAGACTGGTCTCAGTTGTTTCAATGAACGAGTATAGGCCTGGATTTGCAAAGCAATATTTAAACCGGCATTGTTTAATAAACAGCATAGACAATGTTACATTTCAGAGTATTGTGCCAACATCTGTGTGATGGTGGGATTTGAATAAATGCATCGAATCGTAATGTATCAATTTCATACCGCGAGTGGTGCAAACGGGGCTAAGCAGTAAACTTGATATATGTCGACTGGGTGATATTTCATTGATCAATAAAGATGACTCCTTCCAGTCAGCAGCCTGGAATCGGAACCACACAGCTTGCATGCAGCTGCCCAAATCTTACTTTCAGGAGCTAACCAACACTTTGCCCTACTTAAAGCAGGCGGGTGCAATGTTCGTAAAGTATTCGGTTCGGAAAAGGCAAAAAGTCTGATCCAGCTTTGTTCTTTAGATTTTAGAAGCGCCCTACGTTCTCAGTGGGAAGGTTGGAGAAGTATCGGTTGTAAAGACAGTTTTTTAAAGACTGGGAAAGCAATTTATACCTGGATGTCGAGGTTAACAATCCATTCAAGAGCTTCGCCTACACAATGTGATTCGTTATGATGCCACTAAGAATAGGTGACTCAAGCCAGAAACTCAGTTAATGGTGGATAGTCACAGGTACAATTTAGTTGGTGCTCATGTTCCATTTGGAGAGCCTTTAGCCACGTTTTCTCTGGCATGGTTTCAAGTGATGTAGTTTGTCTAGGTTTTCTGTGGAATTTGAAACCTGGGACTTCTTCACTGGGATAAGTTACCTAGTTGGCTTTCCTGATGTTTGTAGTCAAGTTCAAAAGTGAAAGTTTGCATTTCAGAATATTACCCATTAGTTAAACCATTATAGCTCAAAACAACTGGATGTCTTTAATATGGCCAACACAAATTACAATTTGGCGGAGTAAAAGAGATTCTACATTAAGGGAAAAAAAGTAACTAGGGAAAGAATAGGGCCTCTTAACAAGGCTGCCTTATGTGGAACCACGCGAAATTGGTGAGGTGTTAAATGAGTACTTTGTATCTGTATTTATTGTGCAGAAGGATATTGTGCTTCAGGAAGCTGGGGAATATGGGAAATAAACAGTGAAAACAAAAAATGCTGGAAATCACAGCAAGTCAGGCAGCATCCATGGAGAGAGAGCAAGCTACCATTTCAAGTCTAGATGACTATTCAGAGTTCATTTTTTGTTTTCAGTACAGATTCCAGCATCTACAATAATTTTCTCCTAAATAAATAGTGTTATCTTGAAAAGTCTCCATATTACAGAAGAGGAAATGCTGGATGTCTCAAAATGCATAAAGATGGATAAATCCCCGGGACTTGATCAGGTATATCCCGGAACTTTGTGGGAAGCTAGGGAAGAGATTGCTGAACCTCTTGCTGTGATATTTGTACCATCGATTGCCACAGGTGAGGTGCCATAAGACTAGAGGTTGACTAATATATTCAAGAAAATGGTAGGAAAAGCCAGGGAATTATTAACCAGTCAGACTGATGTCAGTGGGGTATGGGTAAGTTGTTGGAGGGGATTCTGCAGGCAAGGATTTGCATGCATTTAGAAAAGCAAGGATGGATTTGGGAAAGTCAACACAGCTCTGTGCATGGAAAATCACATTTTATTAACTTGATTGAGTTTTTTGAAGAAGTGACAAAGAAGATTGATGATTGCAGAACAGTAGATGCTGTCTATATGGATCTCAGCAAGGCATTCAACAAGGTTCCACTTGGTAAACTGGATAGCAAGGTTAGATCACATGGAATCCAGAGGAGCTAGCCATTTGGATACAAAATCAGTTTGAAGGTATGAGACAGAGGATGGTGGTGGAAGGATTTTTTTGGACAGAAGGCCTGTGACCAGTGGTTGCCACAAGGGTGATGGGTCCACTGCTTTTTGTCATTTATGTAAATGAATTGGATGTGAATATAGGAGGTGTGGTCAATAAGTTTGCAGATGACACCAAATTTGGTGGTGTCGTGGATGTGAAGAGATTATCTCAGAGTACAATGGGACCTTGATCAGATGGGCCAATGGACTAAGGAGTTCAGATGGAGTTTAATTTAGATAAGTGTGAGGTGCTGCATTTTGGTAGGGCTGTCAGACAGGACTTAGACACTTAATAATAAGGTCCTGGGGACTGTTGGTGAACAAAGACACCTTGGGGTGCAAGTGCATAATTTCTTGAAAGTGGAGTCGCAGGTAGACAGGTTAATGAAGAAGACATTTGGCAAGCTTGCCTTCATTGATCAGTGCATTGAGTATAAGAGTTGGAATATCATGTTGCAGCTATACATGATGTTGGTTAGGCCACTTTTGGAATATTGTGTTCAGTCTGGTCTCCCTGCTATAAGAAAGATATAGTGAAACTTGAAAGGGGTTCAGAAAAGACTTCCGAGGATGTTGCTGGATTAGATGATTTGAGCTATAGGGAGCAGCTGTTTAGGTTGGGGCTTTTTCCCCTGGAGTTGTCGGAGGCTGAGGGGTGACTTTATAGAGATTTATGAAATCATGAGGGGCATGGATAGAGTAGATAGCCAAGGGCTTTTCCCCAGGGTCAGGGAGTCAAAAACTAGACAGCATAGGTTTAAGGTGAGAGTAGAAAGTTTTCAAAAGGAACTTAAGGAGCAATTTTTCACACAGAGGGTTGTGCATGTATGGAATGAGCTGCCAGAGGAAGTGGTGGAGGTGGGTACAATTACAATATTTAAAAGGCTTCTGGATAGTTACATAAATAGGAAGTGTTTAAAGGGATATGGGCCAAATGCTGGCAAATGAGACTGGACCAGTTTAGGATATCTGGTTGGCATGGACGAGTTGGACCCTGGGTATGTTTACATGCTGTATATCTCTGTGACTCTAGGACTCTCAAACCATATACAGCTTTAACAGATGTTTTAGGACAAGCCTTGGTGCAGTGCCAGAAACCCTGACTGTCATTTTCAAATAAATTTCTTTATTTTTCAGGGTTTTATTGATGGACATTGTTCCTCCTTCAACTTATAAAGTAATCGCACTAAGAGTGGCCTTAAAAAGTCAGATTGAGTTTTGTCAATGAAAACAATATTAAGCTGACAAAACATGTTTATGTGTATTGATTGCTATAAATGCAGAATAAGAAATTATAAGACTATACATTCGTTTTAATGTTTGACCTTCTAAGAAGCTGTGTCCAGCTTTTTCTTTCGATAAGACCAATACATTAAAATGTAATGCTTGAATTCTATGGTAACATTTATATTTAACTAATTCATACTTTCTGATCTGTCAGCTGTATTTCTCATTGAAGTGCTCATCTTCAGTGTGAAGTTTTGTTTCAGTCTATGTAATCAGCAAGCTATCAGACTGTTCAGTAAAACAAAAAGTGTTTTAACAAGGAAAATGTTCCTTTTGATCTGTAAGTGTTAACTAAGAATTGTACACCCAGCAGAACATTCTCCTGGTTTGTTTGGAATCATGGTAAAAATATATTCAAGTTTTGCTGGAGATAGCAAACAATTGATATCTCTGTGCTTTATTTGTGATACTGCTCACGCACAGTGACTAGACTATATCTTTTCACCTCTTAATCTCCTCTCCCAATGCAAAGAGCTTTCCAATTTAATCCCACATTCCAGCATTTTGCTCATAATTCCAAATGTCTTTTGAAAATTTACATACCCTCTCAGGAACTACACTCTATCATAACATGGGAGGTGACGGCCTTGTGGTATTATCACTCGACTGTTAATCTAGATACCTAGGTCATGGTCTGGAGACAGGGGTTCAGATCTCACCATAGCAGATGGTGGAATTTGAATTCAATAAATATCTGGAATTAAAGATCTAATAACAACTATAAATCCATTGTTCATAGCTCCTTGAAAATAGAGTCACAGGTGGATATGATAGTGAAGAAGGCATTTGGTATGCTTTCCTTTATTGATCAGAGTATTGAGTACAGGAGTTGGGAGGTCATGTTGAGGCTGTACAGGACATTGGTTAGGCCACTTTTAGAATACTGAATGCAGTTCTGTTCTCCTTCCTCATGGAAGGATGTTGTGAAACTTGAAAGTGTTCAGAAAAGATTTACAAGGATGTTGCCAGGTTGGAGGATTTGAGTGAAAGGGAGAGTTTGAACAGGCTGGGGCTATTTTCCCTGGAGGTTGGAGGCTGAGGGGTGACTTTATAGAGGTTTATAAAATCATGACGGGCATGGACAGGGTAAATAGACAAAGTCTTTACCCTCTGGTGGAAGAGTCCAGAACTAGAGGGCATAGGTTTAGGGTGAGAGGGGAAAGATATAAAAGAGGCCTAAGGGGCAACCTTTTCATGCAGAGGATTATGCATGTGTGGAATGAGCTGTCAGAGGAAGTGGTGGAGGCTGGTACAATTGCAGCATTTAAAAGGCGTCTGGATGGGCATATGAGTAGAATGGGTTTGGAGGGATATGGGCCAGGTGCTGGCAGGTGGGACTAGATTGGGATTGGATATCTGGTCAGCATGGACAAATTGGACTGAAGGCTCTGTTTCTGTGCTGTACATCTCTATGACTCTAATTGTCAGAAAAACCCAACTGATTCACTAAAGTTCTTCAGGGAATGAAACTGCCATCCTTACCTGTTCTGGCCTACATGTGAGCCCAGACCCACAGCAATGTGGTTGACTCTTAACTGTCCTCTGGTCAATTCGGGTTGGACAATAAATGTTGCCTAGCCAGCGACACCCTCATATTGTTAAAAGAATTTTTAAAAACCCTTTCTGAAGAAATTCATCCTGGGTCCCCCTTGAGTTCTTTTGTAATTATTTTTAATCTGTGACCTTCAGTTTTAAATCCCCTTGTCAGAAGAAACGTTTCTTTTCCCGTTCATAAAGTGTTTATAATTTTGAACACCTCTGTTACCATCTCTACTCTAAGGACAACATTCTCAGCTTCACCAATCTTCTCGTGGAATTGATTTCCCTTATTTTTGATACCATTCTAGTAAACCTCACTAATTTATATTTCTAGAGCTTTTATATTCTTAAAATGTTGCCCAGAACTGTATATCATACTCCAGATGAGGATTTATAAAGGTTTGCAGTATTGCTCTTTTTTTGTTGTTGAATGCCGTGGTTACAAAAGAAAACGAGGGGAGAGGCCATTTTGGATTTGGTGCTCGGCAATGAGCCAGGACAGGTATCAGATCTTGCAGTGGGAGAACACTTTGGTGACAGTGACCACAACTGCCTCACATTTACCATGGCCATGGAGAGAGAAAGGAGGAGCTACCATGGGAAGATATTTAATTGGGGAAAAGAAAATTATGACGCTACTAGACAGGAGTTGGGAAATACAGACTGGGAGCAATTGTTCCACAGAAAGGGCACAGCAGACATGTGGAGACTGTTTAAGGAGCAGTTGTTGCAAGTGATGCACAAATTTGTTCCTCTGAGACAGGTAAGAAGGGGTAAGATTACGTGCCTTGGATGATGAGAACAGAGGAGCTTCTCGTCAAAAGGAAGAAGGCAGCTTATGTAAGGTGGAGGAAGCAAGGATCTAGCTCAGCTTTAGAGGATTACAGGCTTACTAGAAAGGAGGTCAAAAATGGACTGAGGACAGCCAGGAGGGTGCATGAGAAAGGCTTGGCAGGAAGGATTAGGGAGAACCCAAAGGTTCATACTCATAAGTGAGAAATAAGAGAATGACCAGGGAGAAGGTAGGGATCAGGGATAGCATAGGGAACTGGTGCGTGGAGTCTGAGCAGATAGGGGAAGCCCTAAATGAATTTTTTGTTCAGTTTTCACTAAGGAAAGGGACCTTTTTGTGAATGAAGGAGCCGGGACACAGGCTTGAACAAATCGAGATTGAGGAAGTTGATGTGCTGGAAGTTTTGGCAAACATTAAGATTGATAAGTCCCTAGGCCCAGACCAGATTTACCCTAGGTTGCTCTGGGAAGTGAGAAAGGAGGTTGCTAAGCCACTGGCGAAGATCTTTGCTTCCTCACTCTCCACAGGAGTCATACCGGAGGATTGGAGAGAGGTGAATGATGTCTCTCTTTTCAAGAAGGGTAAAGGGAAATCCCTGGCAATTACAACCAGTCAGTCTTATGTCTGTGGTCAGCAAGGTTTTGGAAAGAATTCTGAGGGATAGGATGTATGACTATTTGGAAAAGCATAGTGTGATTAAAAGTGGTCAGCATGGCTTTGTGAGAAGGAGGTCACACCTTACAAATCTTATTGAGTTCTTTGAGGGGGTGACGAAACAGATTGACAAATGTCGGGCAGTGGATGTGGTGTATGTGGACTTCAGCAAGGCATTTGATAAGGTTCCCCATGGTAGGCTCATTCATAAAGTCAGGAGGTAGGGGATACCTAGAGATTTGGCTATCTGGATTCAGAATTGATTGGCTGACATAAGGCAGAGATGCAAAGTATTCTGCCTGGAGGTCAGAGGTGAGTGGTGTCCCGCAGGGCTCTGCTCTTGGTCCTCTGCTCTTTGTAGTTTTATAAATGACTTGGATGAGGAGCTTGAAAGGTGGGTTACTAAATTTGCCAATGACACAAATGTTGGAGGTGCTGTTGATTTTATCGAGGGCTGTTGCAGGCTGCAGCGTGACATTGACAGGATGTAGAGCTGGGCTGAGAAATGGCAGATGGAGTTCAACCTCTATAAATGCGAAGTGATGCATTTTGGAAGGTTGAACTTGAATGCTGAATATAGGTTTAAAGACAGGATTCTTGGCAGTGTGGAGGAACAGTGGAATCTTTGTGTTCAAGTACATAGATCCCTCAAAGTTGCATCCAGGTGGATAGGGTTGTTAAGAAAGCATATGGCGTTTTGGCTTTCATTAACAGGGGAATCGAGTTTAAGAGCCATGAGAATTTGATGCAGCTGTACAAAACTCTAGTGAGACCACACTTGGAATATTGGGTCCAGTTCTGGTCACCCTATTATAGGAAAGATGCAGAGGCTTTGGAGAGGGTGCAAAGAAGGTTTACCAGGATGCTGCCTGGACTGGAGGGTTTGTCTTACGAAGAGAGGTTGACTAAGCTCGGACTTTTCTCTCTGGAGATACGGAGGAAGAGAGGTGACCTGATCGAGGTGTACACGGTAATGAGAGGCATGGGTAGTGTCCATAGCCAGAGACTTTTCCCCAGGGCAGGATTGACTGCCAGGAGGGGTCATAGTTTTAAGGTAGGCAAAAGTGAGTACTGCAGATGCTGGAAACCAGAGTCTAGATTAGAGTGGTGCTGGAAAAGCACAGCAGGTCAGGCAGCATCTGAGGAGCAGGAAAATCGACATTTTGGGCAAAAGCCCTTCATCAGGAATAGAGGCAGGGAGACTCCAGGGTGGAGAGATAAATGGGGGGTGAGTGGGGCTGGGGAGAAGGTAGCAAAGAGTACAATAGGTGAATGGGGGTGGGGATGGAGGTGATAGGTCAGAGGGGAGGGTGGAGCGGATAGGTGGGAAGGGAAATTGTCAGGTAGGACAGGTCATGGGGACAGTGCTGAGCTGGAAGGTTGGAACTGGGGGAAGGGGAAATGAGGAAACTGGTGAAGTCCACATTGTACTATGATGTTTTATATTGTATACCCTGTTAAGTTTCTTAATTGCTTTATCAACGTATTCTGCTACCTTCAAACATTTGTGAATGTGTGTCCTGTGGTCCTCCATACAATGCAACCTCTTCATATTGGTTCATCTCAAAGTGTATCACCTTGCCTTTTCCACCAGTCTGCCCATTTTGTGCCTTTTTTTTCTATATCCTGCTGAAGTTTGCTACAATCCTACTCATTGGATATTACATTCCTAAAAACCCGGTGGAAGGAGGCTTTGTAACACAATGTTCTGTATTTGAGTCCCATTGCAGAACTTCATGGCCACGGAAGGAGTATACATAACTTGGTGGAACATGTGGATAATCAACTGGTAGGCATCAAATTCACAAGTAGCCAGTAGTAAGGGTGAGAGAGTTTCCAGATCGACACTCTCCGAACAGTAGTCTCTGGCTTCAGGCAAGTGACATGCAGTGAGCTACAGAAATGTGCTTCAACAGCCTTATGCCTTATGGATAGAAGACTTTTACATCTAAGTCTTTTATCTGGAAGTGTTAAAATATAACTCCTATTCCCAAGTCTAGGTTATTTATATATAACAAGAAAAATAATGGTCCCACAGGGATCACACTGCATCCTTCTTTCCAAGCAAAAATACTTTCATTTGATCATAACTCTGTGCTGTTTAACTGTTGGCCAATTATGTACCCAAATTACTACTGCCTCTTTCATCCTACATGCTTCTTCTTTCCAGATAAGCCTGTATGAGATGAAAATTGAAAGGATATGGGGAAAGAACAGGGGACTGTGACTAAATAATTTGAAAAAGCCAGTACTGACTTAATGACTCAAATGGCCTCCTTCTGTGCTATACGATTCTATAATTGTATATGGTAATTTAACAAATGCCTTTTAAAAGTCCATATATACATCCATTTCACGAACAAAAATCAAACTGAGATTTATTGTTTGATTCCAAAACTAAAATTCTTTGCTGCTGGCTTAATCTTTTAAGTGGTATTACACTATATACCTTTGAGGTCCTGACTATTCAATGAATCAGTTGTTTTAAATCAAAGGCTGCTCAACTGGAAAAAAGACACCTAGAATGAATTATTGATCGGAGAGGAGAACAAGTTGTTTTTCTTTTAAACCTGAAGGGGACTGTTCAGCGTTTAATTCTTTTTGTCTTGCAATACAGGTAAATCTTGCATTTACTTCATTGAGGAAAAGTTACATAACTTATTGATTTAGAATTAAGTTGTAACAGTTTTATAATTTTCTGCAATTTAGAACACTGTCTAAAATAAATACTTTGAAGTTCTGTTATGAAACTACTGGTATGAGAAAATTTTGTTCAGCTGCATGCGAAGGAACTGAAATAGAATGCTTACCTCTGCACTTGAGGCAAATGTGATATGGCATTGGTATGTGTAACACTAAAATGCTTGGCAGCTATATTCATAGTATATTTGGCCAGTTGCACACAACAAGGTCACTTGTCTTTTCCTTAGAGTTACCCAGTTACAATTGACTAAAAATTGTGAATTTCGGTTGACTATAATGTTACTTCTTTAACCTTCGAAATGGAAAATTAGATCTACTCCACATCAGGGAAATTACATTAATTTTATGCCAGTATTTCAAGATGGATATTAACTTACTTTGTTCAGATTATTTTGTCTTATTAAACTAGTCTTGTTTGAGAGAACCTGGAATATATGTTTATTTTAATAAATCACATAACAGAAGAGAGATGATTGAAGTCTTGAGATTTAAATTACTGGAGTTGTGTAAATCCCTGAAATACTTAATAATGCTCTTAAAATATAGATGCTCTGATGAGCAAGTTAGGGAACAAAACACAAAGGCTTAAATTGTGGATAATGTTGGATGGCCAAAGATGCAAAGTTAGAGAAAGTATTTATTTCTGTAGTCCTTCTAATTGTAATAACTGAAGTCTTCAGTCTCAGTCTGCAGAGACCTTCAATTTAATCCATCAAAAGCGCTTCATTACATTGGGTTCAATATTTTCAAAACACAGTTTAATTTACTTAGTTATCAAAAGCAATTGGCCAAATTATTATTGAGTAGGATCCTGAAATGCTATCTACAAATGTTGGTACAAATTCATAATAATAGAACTTGATTTGTTCAATCAGTGTCATTCAGGCAGACTTCCAGAATATTAATTGAGATGTGATTTTTTTAAAAGTACAGATTAATTGAAAGTTTGTCATGTGTGCTTTCATGCAGGTACAGACTTGTTGCAGCATGCACAGCTACAGGTTATTTTATTCATTTGTGAGATGTGGACATCTCTAGCTGGCCAGACTTTTTATTGCCCATCCTTAGTTGCCATTGAGAAGTGATGGTTAGCTGCTGCCTTCAACCACTGCAATCCATCTGCTGTAGGTGAACCCTCAGCGTCCTTAAGGAGTGAATTCCAGGATTTTGACCCAGCAACATGGAAGGAACAGAGATATATTTCCAAGTCAGAATGGTGAGTGGCTTGGCGAGGAGCTTGTAGTGGTTCCCATGCATCTGTTGCCCTTGTCCTTCTAGATGGGAGTGGTCGTGAGTTTGGAAGGTGCTTTCTGAGGATTTTTTGTGAATTTCTGCAGTGCTTCTTGTAGATTGTACACATTGCTGCCCCTGACCATTGATTGTGGATGTGGTCTCAATTAAGCAGGCTGCTTTGTCTTGGATTGTGTCAAACTTCTTGAGTGTGTTGGAGCAGCACTTATCCATGCAAGTGGAGAGAATTCCACATATTCCTCACTTATGCCTTATAGATGGTGGACAGGCTTTACAGACTCAGGAGATGATTTACTCACTACAGTATTCCTAGACTCTGACCAACTCTTGTAGCCATTGTGAATATGGGAAGAGTCCAGTTGAGTTTCTGGTCAATGGAAACCCCAAGGATGTTGGTAGTGGGGGATTCTGTGATACTATTCAATGTCAAGGGGCGGTGATGAGATTCTCTCTCATTGGAGATAGTCATTGCTTGGCATTTGTGTGGTGAAATGTTACTTACTACTTGTCAGCCCAAGCGTGGATATTGTCCAAATCATGGTGTATTTGAACATGGAATGCTTCAGTATCTGAGGAGTTGTGAATGTGCTGAACATTGTGCAATCATTGGTAAACATCCATTTTTCTGACCTATGATGGAGCGAACGTCATTGAGCTGAAGGTGGTTGGGCCTCAGACACTATCCTGAGGAACTCTTGCAGGATTATCCTACAGCTGAGATGACTGACCTCCAACAACCACAACTGTCTTCCTATGTGTCAGGTGTGACTTCAACCGACAGAGAGTTTGCCCCATGATTCTCTTGAATCCAGTTTTGCTAGGGTTCCTGATGCCACACTCAGTTGAATGCAGCCTTGATGTCAAGGGCTGTCACTCTCACCTCACCTCTGAAGATCGGGTCTTATTTTCATGTTTGAACAAAGGTTGCAACGAGGTCAAGAGCTGGGTGGCCTGGTAGAACACAGTTTAGTTGCTTCTTCTGTCAATGATATACATTTGGAAATTAAACATATTCAAAACTGTCAGAGCCAAGTATTAAGTCTGATAAAGGTTTTCTTTGCCATTTTGTAATTTATGATTTAATGTACTTATCTTAAGTTTGTAATCCCCACTCTAAGATATTGCTTTGGTAGGCTTCAAATGATCAAAGTCAATGAGTTCCAGTTGATGTAGATAAAAGGACATAATTGCAGTGGGTAATCTCCAAAGCACTAGTAAAATCACAAAAATTCTTGTAATTCCATATAACAATTGAAGTTGATTTGTTCAGTCATGGTAAAACAATGGTGTAGATGATTATTATTAAGAATAAGTTTTTATTAAGAAAGCCAATTTGCAGTTTTCTTAGAATTGAATTACATAGTTACATTTTATGTACATTAGTGTATTGGTGATTATTTCTCCACTTTCAATCTTCAGAAAAATCTTCCCTTCTTCCAATAAAACATGACAACTAATATTTGTACTTGTGACTATAAAGATAACAGGAGGTGAACGCTTCTGATTATAAATAAACTAAGAATTGTGGCAATAAATTTAAATAGAATGCATTTGAACAGACATTAGTTTTGATCCATTATATTACCATATTGAAATATTTGAGAATTCTGCAAATGAAAACTTTGGTTCTGGTTTCCTTCCAAATTGCTATCCAATGATGGCATCAAAATATAACTTGACTAGTGTTACAAGCAAGTGAGGCAGGGTGAATTAGCGCTCTCTTTGCAACCAGCCTAGTTGGTCTCCAAAAGGTTTAAATTCTTTTTTAGCTTACAGTTGTACCCTTCTCCAAATAAGATGTTGTTAACTATTCTTTTCATTGTATTTGCTGAATCACACAGAGGGTGATACGTGTATGGAATGAGCTGTCAGAGGAAGTGGTGGAGGCTGGTAAAATTGCAACATTTAAGAGGCATTTGGTTGGGTATATGAATAGGAAAGGTTTGGAGGCATATGGGCCAGGTGCTGGCAGATGGGACTAGGTTGGGTTGGGATATCTGGTTGGCATGGATGGGTTGGACAGAAGGGTCTGTTTCAGTGCTGTACATCTCTATGACATGGCTATTTTGAGTTAAAGTAGCAAGTGTATCACTTGCTAACCCTGAGACATGTTGTCAAGCATATGGCCTTCAGGCAGTCATATGCACAGTCGGTGAGACATCCACAAGAAAGTATAAAGTTAAAAAGCAAATAAAAATAAAGACAAAATGATATAGAATTTACGTACCTGAAGGTGTCCGTGAGGAAGAAGATTCTAACCTGAGATAATTAGTTTGTTGGTTGTCAGCAGTAGAGATGGTGCAGTTAACTTTAAAGTGCTGCTTTCCTAATCTTTACTTACAGTCAGTCTTGTGACTTGGCTTTTCTTCTTGAGAGGTAGAGAAGGTGTCTTCTCCAGCCTGCTTTAGTTTGATAGTCAAAGTCTATCATGACTGCTTCTGCCACAGAGAGAACTTAAAGTCATAGAGATATGCAGTACGGAAACAGACCCTTTGGTCCAACTCGTCCATGCCGACCAGATATTCTGAATAAATCTCGTACCATTTAGCAGCATTTAGCCAGTATCCTTGTAAACCCTTCCTATTCATATACCCATCCACGTGCCTTTTGAAATGCTTTTTTTTTCAATCGTATTTTCTCTTGGATATCTGTTAAGCTCATTTTTTCTTGTTTATCGGAACTTCTACCTCATATGTCATCCAGGGACTGGATTTGTTAGCCCCAACTTCCCCATTCAAGAAAGTTTTCATTGGCTATGCCCAAAGCATCTTTTCTTTGAGAGTAGCCCTTTGTTTAACTACTGTTTCTCCTGCTATGTTTTGACTCTCTTTGACCAAAATTCATTCCTATCCCAATTGAAGCAGGTTTTCACCTAATTAAATGTTCTTTTCCTTTTCTGCAATCACCCTAAGCTCTACTTCTTAAAATAGCAGCTTGTTTGCATGTTGTGTGTGCTGGAGTTCTTTATATCCAGATTTCATCTTCAATATGTGAAAGTTTTTATGATGGTGAAAAAGAAAGAGGAGATGAGGACCATTTGATTTCTCCCAGGGAAGGCAGTTGATTATTTTGATTGTGTTGGGGGAAATATAATTATTACCGCTCAGGTTCAGTTGCCTAATACACATTGGTACAATGAAACTTGGCAGACCTATATGGTGATGGTGATGTCTGTGATTATTTTAATTCAGTGTATTTGGCCCTTTTTAAAAACCATTTGAGTCCATGAAGTCCCAGCTGTTTAAATCATGTGTTAAAATTCAAAGCCAATAGTCCATAGTCCATCATCTTGACACCAGCCACATATTTTGTGGCTCCAAGGTCAGAGGTTTAGAACTACGTATATGGCAAGTAACTAATTTCCTGACTTCCCAAAACCTGTCTACCCTCTATAAAGCACAACAGAAGTGTGATGGAATGTTCTTCACTCCTCACTTATCCAGATCAGTCCAGAATTGGTTAGTTCCATTTCTGATCAGCAAATAACAAATGAATAATGCACACTGATGTTGGGCATGTGAGCTCAAACTACATATTTGTACAGAATGCATATGAGCACTTTAACTTTTTGTATGTTTGTTGGTAAAATGATCAGAAGATAAATACATTTCTATCATCTCTGAGGTAGAGTCACTTGACACAAAACATCAACTCCGATTTCTCTCCACAGATGCCACTAGACCTGCTGAGATTTTCCAGCAATTTTGGTTTTTGTTTCTTATTTACAGTGTCCACATTTCTTTCAGTTTTTAACATGTTTGCACATATTTTTGATGAAAGTAATGAAGGAAGACATAGGAGCACTTGGCCGTACAGCACCTCAAACCTTCATTGGCCTTCAGTACCCCACCCTATTTCTTGACTTACATAATTTCAAAAAGGTAAAAACAAGGACTGCAGATGCTGGAAACCAGATTCTAGATTAGAGTGGTGCTGGAAAAGCACAGCAGGTCAGGCAGCATCTGAGGAGCAGGAAAATAGACGTTTTGGGCGAAAGCCCTTCGTCAGGAATATTCCTGATGAAGGGCTTTTGCCCGAAACGTTGATCTCCCTGCTCCTCGGATGCTGCCTGAACTGCTGTGCTTTTCCAGCACCACTCTAATCTAGGATATAATTTCAAAAAATTCTGTCTTCAGTATACTCATTATCAGGGCATCACAATCCTCTGTGGGCAGAAAATTACAAAACTTTACAATGCTGAATGAAAGATTTTTGCCTCTCCTTGGTCCTAAATGCTTCGTTTCTTATTGAGAAACAATGATACTTGATTCTAGGCTCCAGCAAGGCAAAATCATCTCTCAGCATCTATGTTGTCAAGATCACAAATATAAAATTTTCACTTATTTTCTCATTTCTATAAACTCCAGCAAATATGTGCATTCTGCTGAAGATATTGAAGTAGACCATGTTTATATGCAGCACATTTTGAACAATATCCAGATTTGGGCTGACAAGTAGCACATAGGATTCTAGCCACACAAGTACTGTGCCAGTACTTCATCTCCAACAAAAGAGAACCCAGGTGACACCCTTTGATATGCGATGGCATTATCATCTATAAATCCCCCACTATTATCATCCTGGGAATTGACCATAAACTGAACTGAAAAAAGGGAAAGCAATGGCCTAATGGTATTATCGGTAGACAATTAATCTAGAGAGCCAGGTATTGTTCTGGGTACCTAGGTTTGATTCCCGCCATGGCAGATGGTGGAATTTGAATTCAATAATAACAAAATATGGAGTTAAAAGATGACCATGAAACCATTGTTGATTGTCAGGAAAAACCTATGTCCTTTTGGGAAGAAAATTGTCAGTCTGGCCAATATGTGACTCCATAGAAATATGGTTGACTCTCAACTGCCCTCTGAGCAAATAGGGTTGGGTAATACATTCTGGCTTAACCAATGATGCCCACATCCTGTGAATAAAAAAAAACTATACATATAAGCACTCTGGCTACATTAGCAGATCAATGGCTATGAGTCCTGCAGTGAGAACACACCTCTAACCTCAAAATGTGTTCAATATTTACAAGTCCCTCGTCAGGAGTGCGATGGATTACTTGACTGGATGGGTACAGCTCCAACAACACTCAGAATCTTGATACCATCCAAGACAAAGCAGTCCATTTGATTGGTACCGCAAACATTCAGTCTATCCACCAATGAGGCTGATTAGCAGCAGTGTGTACCATCAACAAAATGCAGGTCAGAAATTCACCAAGCAACTTTGTACAGCACCTTACAAATGCAGAATACCTGCCACCTAGGACAAGAGCAATAGAAACTTGGAACACCAAGCTGCAAATTCCTCTCCAAGGCAGGTGACCTCCTGTCTTGGAAATATATCACCATTCCTTCAGCGTCATTGGGTCAAAATCCTGAAACTCCCTTCCTAATGGTATTGTGGGTCCATCTAATGCAAATGGACTGCAGAGGTTCAAGAATGCAACTCTAAAAACCTTCAAAGTTTGGGAGAAGATTTGTAGCTCGGGTGCTCATTGTTGTGGTTCTGTTCGCCGAGCTGGGAATTTGTCTTGCAAATGTTTCGTCCCCTGTCTAGGTGACATCCTCAATGCTTGGGACCCTCCTGTGAAGCGCTTCTGTGCTGTTTCCTCCAGCATTTATAGTGGCCTGTCTCTGCCGCTTCCGGTTGTCAGTTCCAGCTGTCCACTGTAGTGGCCGGTATATTGGGTCCAGGTGCATGTGTTTGTTGATAGAGTCTGTGGATGAGTGCCATGCCTCTAGGAATTCCCTGGCTGTTCTCTGTTTGGCTTGCCCTATAATGGTAGTGTTAACAGTCCCAGTCGAATTATGACAAGCAACATGAATTCGACTGGGACAACACTACCATTATAGGGCAAGCCAAACAGAGAACAGCCAGGGAATTCCTAGAGGCATGGCACTCATCCACAGACTCTATCAACAAACACATCGACCTGGACCCAATATACCGGCCACTACAGTGGACAGCTGGAACTGATAACCGGAAGCGGCAGAGACAGGCCACTATAAATGCTGGAGGAAACAGCACAGAAGCGCTTCACAGGAGGGTCCCAAGCACTGACGATGTCACCTAGACAGGGGATGAAACGTTTGCAAGACAAATTCCCAGCTCGGCGAACAGATCTGCAAAACCTTCTCAAGAGTATATAGGGATGGGCAGTAAATGCTGGCCCAGCCAGTTGCAGCCAAATCCCATGAATGTCAAGAAGATTCAATCTACTAAAATGTTGTGAATGCTTAGCTTCCGAA
The DNA here is from genome assembly GCF_047496795.1 of Chiloscyllium punctatum. Classification (NCBI taxonomy): domain Eukaryota; kingdom Metazoa; phylum Chordata; class Chondrichthyes; order Orectolobiformes; family Hemiscylliidae; genus Chiloscyllium; species Chiloscyllium punctatum. The sequence goes on from NC_092748.1 coordinate 74,068,197, forward strand.
TGATGGTAGATATTGTCCATTTATCTGTAATGTGCAACGGTATTTATGGGTATTCTACTAAAGCTAATGGACACGGTAATTTACTTTTGCCATAGCAACAGTGGCTGGTCAGCAATTTTATTGAACAACTCTGGTGTTTATATCTCAAGGGTCAATCTTTTCCCATATATAGGAGATTTGATCCGGGTCATAGGGAAGATAATTTGCTGATTCCACAAAAATGAAATTTAGTACAGAGTAAAGAATGATAAGATCATCTGTCACAGGAGCAGAGTTCCATGTGTCAAGTCTTTGCTCACTTGCTTTATCTGTCTATGTGCCTCTGTAGCCTCTTGGTGTCATCCGCATGTCTTGCTTCCCTAGCTATCCTGTGTCATTTGCAAAATTGGCCATTGTACATTCAGTTCTGTCATCCAGATCACTACTCGTGAGTTTTGAGAAGATTTGTAGCTCAGGTTGAGATTCTGGATGTAAGTTTGCTCACTGAGCTGGAAGGTTCATTTTCAGACGTTCCATCTCCATCATCAGTGAGCTTTCGGTGAAGCACTGATGTTAGTTACCCGCTTTCTATTTATGTGTTTAGTTTTTCTTGGGTTGGCGACATCATTTCCTGTGGTGATGTAATTTCCTGTTCTTTTTCTCAGAGGTTGGTAAATGGGTCCAAGTCAGTGTGTTTGTTGATAAAGTTCTGGTTGGAATGCCATGCTTCTAGGAATTCTCATGCGTGTCTCTGCTTGGCTTGTCCTGGGATGGATGTGTTGTCCCAGTCAAAGTGGTGTCCTTCCTCATCTGTATTTAAGGATACTAGTGATAGTGGGTCATTTGTTTTGTGGCAAGTTGATGTTAATGTATGCTGGTGGCTAGTTTTCTGCCTGTTTGTCCAATGTAGTGTTTGTTACAGTTCTTGCAAGGTATTTTGTGAATGAAATTAGTTTTGCTTGTTGTCTGTATAGGGTCTTTCAAGTTCATTAGCAGCTGTTTTAGTGTATTGATGGGTTTGTGGGCTACCATGATGCCATGAGGTCTGAGTGGTCTGGCAGTCATTTCCGAGATGTCTTTAATCTAGGGGAGAGTGGCTAGGATTTCTGGGTGTGTTTTGTCTGCTTGATTTGGGTTTGTTGCTGAGAAATCAGCGGACTATGTTCATTGGATACCCGTTCTTTTTGAATATGCTGTACAGGTGACTTTCCTCTGCTGTTTGTAGTTCCTCTGTGCTGCAGTGTGTGGTGGCTCGTTGAAATACTCTTCTGATGCAGTTTTGTTTGGAGGTATTGGGATGATTTCTTCTAGAGCAAACAGCCAATGGGGAACTTCAAATGAGTGGCTACAGGAAAACAATACATACTGACCAAATACTGAACTACATAAGCAATCATCCCAACATTCACAAATGAAGCTGCATTAGAACATTATTTCAACGAGCCACCACACACTGCAGCACAGTGGAACTACGAAGAGCAGAGGAAAATTACCTATGCAGTGTATTCAAAAAAAGGTTACACAAATGAACAAGGTCCACCTATTTCTCAGCAACAGACCCAAAAAAGCAGTCAAAACACATCCAGAAACCCTAGCCACTCTCCCCTACATCAAAGACATTTCAGAGATGACTGCCAGACTACTCAGACCTCTTGGCGTCTTGGTAACCCCCAAATGCACCAACATGCTAAAACAGCAGCTAACGAACTTGAAAGACCCTATACAGACAACAAGCAAAACTAATGTCATTTACAAAATACCTTGCAAGAACTGTAATAAACTCTACATTGGGCAAACAGGCAGAAAACTAGCCACCAGGATACATGAACATCAACTCGCCACAAAACGACATGACCCACTACCACTAGTATCCTTACATAGAGATGAGGAAGGCCACCTCTTTGACTGGGACAACACATCCATTCCAGGACAAGCCAAACAGGAACATGCACGAGAATGGGCGGCACGGTGGCACAGTGGTTAGCACTGCTGCCTCACAGCTCCAGAGACCCGGGTTCAATTCCCGCCTCAGGCGACTGACTGTGTGGAGTTTGCACGTTCTCCCTGTGTCTGCGTGGGTTTCCTCCGGGTGCTCCGGTTTCCTCCCACAGTCACAAAGATGTGCAGGTTAGGTGAATTGGCCATGTTAAATTGTCCGTAGTGTTAGGTAAGAGGTAGACGTAGGGGTATGGGTGGGTTGCGCTTCGGCGGGGCGGTATGGACTTGTTGGGCCGAAGGGCCTGTTTCCACACTGTAAGTAATCTAATCTAATTCCTAGAAGCATGTGAAAATGAACCTTCCAGCTCAGCATGCAAACTTACATCCATCACTAATATTGTAGATAATCTAGCTCCAGCACTTCACTAGTTACGGATTGCCATCCTGAAATGCCCCTTTATCATAATTCTCTATCTTCAATTAATTAGCCAATATGCTTTTCATGCAAATATACTCTGATCTACAACATGGGCTCTTATTAAGTAGCTTTTGGTACAGTACTTCACTGAATTCTTTTTGGGAATCCACATGTATTACTGTCACAGGTTACATTTTATCAATTCTGTTTGTTACCTCCTCAAAGAATTGTAGTAAAGTTTGGATGTAAATTTGCCTGCTGAGCTGGAAGATTCATTTTCAGACTTTTCGTCACCATACTAGGTAACATCACCAGTGAGCCCCCATGAAGCACTGTTGTTATGACCCGCTTTCTGTTTCTGTGTTTAAGTTTCCTTGAGTTGGTGGTATAATTTCCTATAATGATATCATTTCCTGTGGGGATGCCAATTCCAATTCTTTTTCTTGGAGGTTGGAATCAAACTTGACGTAAATTTAATAGCCCTGTTCACATCCATCAACTCCAACCTGGCCAAAAAAAGCACTGACTACACTATTAAAAGAACCAAACAGGCCAAATATGGCCTATTTCAACACTGTAGGGTTTCTATGAACCTTACCACATCTAACTGTCAAGTCCCATAGGAATCTTGTATGTTTCAATAAGGTTAACTGCCATTCTTCAAAATCCCAATGAGTAAAATCCAAACCTCCTCAACTTCTCCTTTATAAACCAGTTCCTCTATTTCAGAATTAGCTTAGTGAACCTTCTCTGGACTGCCTCCAGTGCTAATATATCTTACATCAGGGGCCAAAAGTGTTCACAGTATTCCAGCTGTGGTCTGAGTGTTGAGGTTGTTCAGGGTAAGTGGGGAAGTTGTTGCAAACAGTAGTGAGGGTGGTGAAGTATGATCTTTTGTGGGAGGTGGGCACAGAGGCAGAAATAGAGTGATTATGAGGTATTGGAGAGAAGATGGCAGAACTTACACTGGTAGAGTACTGAGAGACATTGACCTTTTTAAAGTGCTTGGCATTCCTCCAGACAGTTGTGACTGCTTTAACTGCGATTTTGGACTAGGCTGGCATGGTCTGATACCATAGCCTCCACTGCTGGTCTTGGGGTAGGAGGAAGTCCTACTTTGGCATCACCCCTTCCAGAAGATCATCCAAGAATTTTCCTCTAAAAGCAGGGTGCCTATTTTGCCTTGTCTGCTACATCTGAGGCAAATGTCAGCAACTGTGCAGGGCAACTCTAGACTGGAGATGCTTGTGTGGGTCCACAATGGGCTTTAAAAGAAGGAATAAATACAAGGGATGCTGGGGAATTCCTATATGGTGAGTTATTCCAGAAACAGTGGTAACAGGAAAGTGGAGTTTGAACTTGAGAGACTTCATAGGGACATTGTAGTTAAGTAATTGGCAAGTTTGGCAAAATGCAGTGAGGAAATGGACTAGGCCTCATGGTGATGAATTCTCCCAAAAGCTTGACGCAATCCAGGCTCAGCTCAAAAAAAGCCTAAGATACAGCTCTGTATGTGCAATAGAAATATGTCTCAGAATATGACTTAACTGAGTTACCCATGGGTTCAAATATGTAGTTTAAAGGACAAATATAAAGAGATATAATTTGTGCCATGGTATATTTGACCTCATGAAACATGCCATTGAATCTTATAAAGAGAAAATGGATCAATATTTTGAAATGCGCAAAGCCATGAAATAGAATTAGTCATGGAATCGAGTAGCAAAGGTCTGGAATAGATATAATAGGTGAAATTGCCTCCTCTGCTATTACATTGTGTTATGATTACTTTCACTTGTCCTTATGTTGTACAATAAACTGAAATGGCTGTTAAAGTCCAGACAAATGTCTAGTGTGGTATTATTTTATCACCTACCAAATGAATGCATGAGGCAAAAAACAAGTAGTTTGTTTTGTTTTTGGACTTATCTTGATATGCCAAAATGAAACTCTAAGAAATAGGGAACTAGAACTTGCATTAAAAAATACACAAGGCAGAAATAGCTAATGTAAAAAGAATAAAGATATCCAACAAATATGCCACTGTATTGCTCCCTGGTAAGGTTATTACTATTGTATGTTAAAAAGGAATTTTGAGTAGCTACAGCACTTTTGAGGAACATTATTTGAAGAACATGGAAATCGTAAAACTAAATTATAGAAAACATGTTACTCACAGACACACGGAGCTTCAGAAAAAGTGTACCACCAAACAATGATTAGGGCATACTGTCACAAATGTTCTCATGATCAGACAAAGGACTGGAATGTCTTTGATTGCCACTGGATATTCACCATCTGGTTTCACACATAAAATGTCATGGCATGGCAGGCTATGGATCAAGTGCAGGTAGATGGGATTAATGTAGCTTGGTGTTTGTTGGTCAGTGTACGCATGGTGGGCTGAACGGCCTGTTTCTATGATGTATGACAATATGACTAATGAGTCTGCAGGTTTTAATCCTTTTGGTTAATTTATGACCATGAAGTAAGGAACCATCTGAAACTAATCAAAGTAACAGTTTTAGAATTGATGGTTGAGTCTTGCATATTAGACTATGCATCCGTGTTCTGGATGCCTGCAAAGAAGTTCAAGAATGCATTGGAGCCTCATAAACAACCATGAAACAGTAGGCTAACTGGCATGACTGATCTGTAAAATTTCAACCAGAGAATGAGGTGTTAGTATTATTATCTTTGCAAGGTGAAAAGCAGAAAGCATGATGAAGTCATCGAGTTACACCGCACAGAAACAGACTTTTCGATCCAACTCGTTCTCACTGATCAGATATCCCAAACTGCTCTAGTCCCATTTGCCAGCATTTGGTCCATATCCCTCTAAACTCTTCCTGTTCATGGCCCCATTCAGATGCCATTAAAATATTGTGACTTTATTCAGCCTATTTGGTCTCTCTCGCTAGCTCAAACCCTCCAATCCTGGCAACATCCTTGTAAATCTTTTCTGAACCTTTTAATGTTTAACAACATCTTTCCTGTAGCAAGGAGACCAGAACTGAAAGCAGTGTTCTGAAAGTGGCCTCAGTAATGTCCTGTATAGCAGCAACATGACATCTCCTATAGTCAATGCACACCAAGCACCTCCTTCACTACCCTGTTTAATTGCAACTCCACTTTCAAAGAACTATGAACCTGCACCTTAAGGTCTCAATGTTCAGCAACACACCCAGGACCCTACCATTAACTGTGTAAGTCATGTTTAGGTTTGCCTTACCAAAATGCAACACCTTAAACGTTCTTAAAATAAACTCCATCTGCCACTCCTCAGCCAATTAGCATATCTGGTCAAAGTCCAGTTTGTACTCTGAGGTAACCTTCTTTGCTGTCCATTCCACCACCAATTTTGGTGTCATCTGCAAACTTACCAAGTGTACCTCCTATGTTCACATCCAAACCATTTATATAAATGGTGAAAAGCAGTGGACTTAACACTGATCCTTGTGGCACACCACTGGTCACAGGTCTCCAGTTGGAAAAGCAACCCTCTATCATGCCAGCTTCTGTCTCCTACCTTTGAGCCAATTTTGTGTCCAGTTGGCTAGCTTCCCCTGGATTCCATGTGATCTAACCTTCATAACCAGTCTGCCCTGTGGAACCATGCTGAACGTCTTGCTGAAATCCATATAGATAACATCCACCACTCTGCCTTCATCAAACTCCTTTGCCACCTCTTAACAAAAAAAAACTCAATCAACTCAATCTCTTCCCTAGCTTCTTACAAAATTCTGGGATACATCCTGATCAGATCCTGGGGACTTATCTATCTTAATGAATATTAAGACCTTCAACACCTCCTGTTCTGTATTATGGACACTTTTCAATACATCACTATTTCTTTCCCTGAGTTTGCTAGCTTCTATATCCTTCTCCACAGTAAATACTGGCGCGAAATATTCATTTATTATTTCACCTATCTCCTGCAGTTCCACATATAGACAGTCTTGTTGATCTTTGAAGGGCTCTATTCTCTCCCTAGTTACTCTTTTGCCTTTAATGTCTTTGTAGAATCTCTTTGGAGTCTCCTTAACCCTATTTTCCATAGCTATATCATGACCCCTTTATGTCCTCCGGAGTTTCCTCCTAAGTACATACCTTACTGCCCTTATATTTCTCCAGGGATTCACTTGATCCCAGCTGTCTATACCTGACATATGCTTCCTTCTTTTTCTTGTCTAGAGCCTCAATTTCTCTAGTCATCCAGCATTTCCTGCACCTACTAGCCTTGCCCTTCACACTAACAGGAAGATACTGTCTCTGAACTCTCATCTCATTTTTGAAGGCCTTCCATTTTCCAACCATCTTGTGAACATTCTCCCCCAATTAAATTTTGAAAGTCCGTGCCTAGTACCATCAAAATTAGCCTTACTACAATTCAGAACTTTAACTTTTAGGTCAAGTCTATCCCTTTCCATAATTACTTAAAAAATAATAGAAGTATAATCACTGCACCAGAGTGCTCCCCCACTGATACCTCAATCAGTTGCCTGCCTTATTTCCCACTTTGCTTATTGATGATATACTTTGTCCTTGGAAGGACCAATTGAAACAACTGATAGTTTTCTTCATGAAACCATAATTAGCTTATTTAGTAATAAACCTGGCCAAAAATGAATTTGCAAAGGTGCGCATAATCTGCCTGGGGAATAAGTTAGGCAAGGCTAAGAGCAGCAAAAGTGTAAGTCTTAATGGAGTTCCCCACCTCTAAATGAGAAATAATAAAACCTTGGAGGGTCTGTTGTTCCTAGATATTGTTAATTAACCTTTTCAGATGTGTTATGACACAACTCAGGTGTGACAAAATCCCAGGCTCAAAGCTAGGGACACTACTGCAGCACCACAAGAGCCCTTAGGTTACAGCTCATCAGGCCTTTGTAGTCAGGTTCTCTCTCATTCACCTGAGAATGAGTGAAGCAAGAATCACACTACTAGACCAATTATCTGGTAGACATGTATGGTTTCTATCACAAGTTTGTACCAAATTTCAACAGTGTAGGGCTGCTTCCCTAAATAATTTGCTCCCAAAAGAAAGATAAAGTAGTGTGTTTCGGAGACTGCCACACATCTTTTAAGAAATTGAAGGCTATTTCGATTAATGAGCCAGTATAGGTTGCACCAGATCACACTAAAACCTTGAAGGCAACAGTTGATGCTAATGGTTTGGGTATGGCTGCAGTTCTGTGAGAAGGAGATGGATTGAATGTCGAGAAGAATACTTCTTTAAAAAGTAAAAACAACACCAAAAAAAAGATACTGTACAGTAAAAAAGTAACCATGCGATTCTGCTAGCTCTTAAATATTTTGAAGTATATCTTCATCACAGATAGAGACACATTGGTACTGGCAAGTAATGACCCTGCTAGACTTTGTGGAAAATTTCAAAAACCAAAATGTTGGATTACTTTGATAGTTTTTTATTGTGGTTTGTCTTTTAGAGATTGATCACATTGCAGGCAAAACATTGAAATAGCTGATGTTTTCTCAAGAATGATAAAATTTGAATTGTCTAATTGGATGGAGAGTGGCCTGTAAGAAGCTGACCTGCCTGTGTGTGAAAAGCAATCCCTTTTTTTGATATTGTTGAAACCTGTTTGTTCATCTGAAAGAGTGATTGGAGAAACTTCTCAGTATTACATATCCTGAACAAGCTGAGGCTGAAAGGCTCCAGAGACAACCGTGTATGATTAAAAAAGTAACCACGTATATCAGAACACTAGGGTTACAGACGTAGGAGCATTCAATGTTATCCCTTCTAAATAACCCATTGGAAAAAGTCTTTTTCTCAGAATACTAATTTCCGTAGAGGTTTTTTTTCTCTTGCAGTATGTATTTGTGCTATTTGGGGATATTCACAGGCAATAAGCAATTATATTTCTATATTACTGACTCATTTACGTAAACAAATTAATACATCTTCATTGAATAAGTTTTACTTTGATAATAAACCAATAATTGTGTTTTAGACATGGTTGATAGAGTTTTAAAGTTTAAACCTGATACAGGTCAGGCAGTTAATTGACCATTTTGGGAAATGGTTAGAGTATTTTTATTTCATGATGTTAGTCTAGAGTAACAGTGAAGTCACTCAGGCAGTTCACCCTGACCTTCTCCATGGCAAGTAGGGATCTGCAAAAACATACTGGCTTAGCGAGTGATGCTCACATCCCATAAATTAATGAAAAAGAAAGAAAACAACCTGATGTTTACCTGATGTTATTTATGCTGTTATCTCAAAAGTTGAATAATTTTATTAGTTGCTGTTCTATATTTAGAGGAGGAGTTGTACACTGCTTCATTTCTTTCAACTTTAGCTATTTGATATAATTTATGGCACATTTTTTCTTTTTTGTTATCAAATCTGTAATCTTGTAAACTTGCCTGCTTTGAATTTCCTCTCTGCCATTGCTTTCTTATATATTTTATCCACTTTTTTTTTAATCTGACAAGATATAATTTAAAAATGCTATGGACCATGGCCTAAGCTAATTTAATTAGTTTCCGGAAACTCTGTTTTAGACCATTTTCAAACTTCATGGTACACTTCTATCTTTGAAGGTTTTACAATACTGGAAAAAGTGCAAGTCATTGGTTTGGAAATTTAGTCAGCAACGAATCAATATGCTTTGAATACAGCAGAAACTGAATGCTTATTACAAGATATATGTGCACGGTACACCATGAGGCCTAATAAGATCTGCAAGTGGAATTACTGTTTTAAAGAGGTTAGCCCCTTTATAAATGTCAATAAGGGATGTAATGAAAGGCAGGTCATTGCCCTGAATCAGCTAGGTTTCCATATGATCTAATATGTAATTGTTAGCTCACAACCAGCAAGTTATTTTGTTTAAAACTTACTTCATACTCTTATCTAGATCTTGGGCAGATTGGACAAGATTACTCCAATATTTAAAGAATGTGGAAATCACCATGACTTCAAAGCAATCCCTACTAGCATCACCTGCTGCTGGAAAACCATCAACCCAGTGAACAGTTCCCTTTCGTTTGCTTGGAATTTTTCACTTTTTTTCATTGAAAAGAGTGTTGCACACTGCTGCTATCCCACATTAATGACACACTAAAGTTTGGGCCAGCACTGCAAAGGTTCAGTGGGGAATGGTCACTGTCTAATTCCTGTATAGTCGGGCTGGAAATTGTATAAAACCCCTTGGGCCCTATATAAGTATAATGTGTAATTGCAGTTATAGTAAGGCACTTCAAAGTACTGCATGGAAAGAACTTGAACCATTTTGCACTTTTTTTTATTGCCAATTTGAACTGCTATGGAATGCAATTTTACAAACTTACAGTGCTACCTCCTGATAAAATTGACTTTCATCCTGATGCATCTGAAGATACTGAGTGATGTAAGTGAGGAAATGAATAAGACACTGGTTGTAATCATGCAGTCCTCATTTATGGGAGTGGTGCCAGAGGACTCATAGATCCTTTTTCAAAGAAGAATGAAAGGGTAAAGCCAGAAACTACAAACTAATCTGACCACATCACCTGATGAAGGAGCAGCACTCCGAAAGCTTGTGATTTCAAATACACCTGTTGGACTATAATCTGATGTTGTGTGAATTCTGAATTTGTCCACCCTAGTCCAACACCAGCACCTCCACATCATACAAATTAATCATTTTATTTAAGCAGTGGGAACGTTTGTCTGAAACCAAAGGATCAATGTTAAGCAGTGATTAGTATGCACAATAGATTTCCAAAAAAAAAACCCCTCAGGCCTTTTAAAAGGATGCATCTGGTGAGGTAACCAGATTTCCTCAGGGCGCTGTAACTTCAATATCAGACTGGATCACAAACAGGCGCATCAATTAGAATGCTGTCTGAGAACATAGAACACAGAATATAGAACTGTATGGCACAGGTATGGGCCTTATGACCCATGATGTTGTGCTGAACCTGATGCCAATTTAAACTTATTCCTTCTGTCTGCCTTTGGTCCATATCCCTCCCTTCATTGTTTACTCATGTTCTTATCTATAAGTCTCTTAGATGCCCCTGTTTTATCTGCCTCTACCACCATCCCTGGCAGCATATTCCACACCCCTGATGGTCAACCCTATCATGCATCTCATAATTTTATAGACTTCTGTCAAGTCTCCCCTTAGTCTCTGCTACTCCAAAGAAAACAATCCAAGTTTTTCTAGCCTGTCCTTATAGTTCATCCCCTCTAATCCAAGCAGCGTCCTGGTAAACCTCTTCTGCACCCTCTCCAAAGCCTCCACATCCTTCCTGTAATGTGGAAACCAGAATTTTATACAATTGCCTAATCGAAGTCTTGTAAAGCTGCAACATGATGTCCTGACTCTTAAACTGACTCCCTGACGAATAAAGGCAACCACCTTATCAACTTGTGTGGCTACTTTCAGGGAGCTATGGACTTGAACCTCAAGATCCTTCTGTACATCAAAGCAGTTCAGGGTCCGGCCATTTACTGTATTTTTTTCCTTAATAACAGGGAACTATAGACCGCTGAGCCTGACCTCAGTGGTGGGCAAGTTGTTGGAGGGAACTTCACCTCCAATTTTGGTGTCATCAGCAAACTTACTAACTATTCTGCTTATGTCCTAATCATTTATATAAATGATGAAAAGTAGTGGACCCAGCACGGATCATTGTGGCACACCATTGGTCACAGGCCTCCAGTCTGAAAATCAACCCTCCACCATCACCCTCTATCTTCTACCTTTGAGCCAGTTCTGTATCCAAATGGTGAGTTCTTCCTGTATTCCATGAGATCTAACCTTGCTCATCAGTCTCTCATGGGGAATCTTGTCGAATGCCTTACTGAAGTCCACATAGATCACATCTACCGCTCTGTCCTCATCAATCATCTTTGTTACTTCTTCAAAAAACTTAATCAAGTTTGTGAGAAATTATTTCCCGCGCATGAAGCCATGTTGACTACCCCTAAACAGTCCTTGCCTTTCCAAGTACATGTACATCCTGTCCCTCAGTGTTCCCTCCAACAACTTGCCCACCATCGATGTCAGGCTCACTAGTTTATAGTTCCCTGGCTTGTCCTTACCACCTTTCATAAACAGTGGCACCACGTTAGCCATCCTCCAGTCTTCCGGCACCTCACCTGTGACTATCAATGATACAAATATCTCAGCAAGAGGCCCAGCAATCACTTCTCTAGCTTCCCACAGAGGTCTAGAGTACACCTGATCAGGTCCTGGGGATTTAACCACTTTTATGCAGTTCAAGACATCCAGTACTTCCTCCTCTATAATATGGACATTTTTCAAGATGTCACCATCTATATCCCTCCATTCTATATCTTCCATGTCCTTTTCCACAGTAAATACTGATGCAAAATACTCGTTTAGTATCTCCCCCATCTCCTGCGACTCCACACAAAGGCCGCCTTGCTGATCTTTGAGGGGCCCTGTTCTCTCCCTAGTTACCCCTTTGACCTTAACATATTTGTAAAAACCCTTTGGATTCTCCTGAACTCCATTTGCCAAAGCTACCTCATGTCCCCTTTTTGCCCTTTTGGTTTCCCTCTTAAGTGTACTCTCACTGCCTTTCTACTCTTATAAGGATTCACTCAAACTATCCTGTCTATACCTGCCATATGCTTCCTTCATTTACTTAACCAAACACTCAATTTCTCTAGGCATCCAGCATTTCCTATACCTATGAGCCTTCCCTTTCACCCTCATAGCAATATACTTTCTCTGGACTCTCATCTCATTTCTGAAGGCTTCCCATTTTTCTGCGGTAATCAGCTTTTGAAAGTTCTTGCCTAATACCATCAAATTGGCCGTCCACCAATTTAGAACTTCAACTTTTAGATCTGGTCTACCCTTTTCCATTACCATTTTAAATCTAATAGAATTATGGTCACTGGCCCCAGGTGTGCTCCCCTACTGACACCTCACTCACCTTCCCTGCCTTATTTCCCAACTAGGTCAAGTTTTGCACTTTCTCTAGTAGGTACATCCACATACTGAATCAGAAAATTTTCTTGTACACGCTTAACAAATTCCTCTCCATCGAAACCCTTAACACTATGGTAGTTCGAGTCTATGTTTGGAAAGTTAAAATCCCCTACCATAACCACCCTATTATTCTCACAGATAACTGAGATCTCCTTACAAATTTGTTTCTCAATTTCCTGCTGACTCTTATGGGTCTATAATACAATCCTAATAACGTGATCATCCCTTTCTTATTTCTCAGTTCCACCCAAATAACTTCCATGGATGTATTTCCGGGAATATCCTCCCTAAGTACAACTGTAATACTATCCCTTATCAAGAACACCACTCCCCTTCCTCTCTTGCCTCCCTTTCTGTCCTTCCTGTAGAATTTGTATCCTGGAACATTAAGCTGCCAGTCCTGTCCATCCCTGAACCATGTTTCTGTAATTGCTATGGTATCCCAGTCCCATGTTCCTAACCATACCGTGAATTCATCTGCCTTCCCTGTTAGGCCTCTTGCATTGAAATAAATGCAGTTTAATTTATTAGTCCTACCTTGTTCTCTGCTTTGTTCCTGCCTTTCCTGACTGTTTGACTCACCTTTGTTCTCAACTGTACCAGCCTCAGATTGAAATCTTTCCTCACTACCTCTACAACTTAGAGTCCTTGAAAATTTTATAGTACATAGATTCTTGTTAAGCAAGAGGGTGAAAGGTTATCAGAGGTAGGCAGGAATGTGAATTACAATCAGATGAACCGTAATCTTATTGAATAATGGAGCTGGTTTCTAGGAGCTGAATGATCTATTCCTGCACTTAATTCATATGTCTGTATATATGTAGAGCCATAAGTTTGCCTGAACACTTGCTATGGTGTAGTCAGTACAGACCTAGATGCTGGGGAAAAATAATTTGGAGATGCTGGTGTTGGACTGGGGTGTACAAAGTTAAAATCACACAACACCAGGTTATAGTCCAACAGGTTTAATTGGAAGCACACTAGCTTTCGGAGCGACGCTCCTTCATCAGGTGATAGTGATAGGGAAAAATAAAAGTGATATTAACATTTGGGCTATATACTTGAAGTAGATGACTGTTGGGTTGTTTTATCTTGGTTTATTTCTTGTCTGTTGGCTTCTTTGTTTAACTTCAGGTTCCAGAAATAACCTGGGTATTGCAAATATGTGCTGTGGCTGCCACACCCTCAGTGACCTGCTGCTCTGGTTTTTTTTCTGGCGAGGGTACCTTGGAGTGCTAAACAGTGCAAATCACTTTCAGTACTCTCTACAGATATATTAAAACAACCTCTGTTATGACACACCTCTGAAGCAGTTGGGACTTGAACCTTGACTTTCTGAGCCAGAGGTTTTTTAGATTAGATTACATTACAGTGTGGAAACAGGCCCTTTGGCCCAACAAGTCCACACCGACCCGCCGAAGCGCAACCCACCCATACCCCTACATTTACCCCTTACCTAACACTACGGGCAATTTAGCATGGCCAATTCACCTGACCTGCACATCTTTGGACTGTGGGAGGAAACCGGAGCACCCGGAGGAAACCCAACCAGAAACGGGGAGAACATGTAAACTCCACACAGTCAGTCGCCTGAGGCGGGAATTGAACCCGGGTCTCTGGCACTGTGAGGCAGCAGTGCTAACCACTGTGCCACCGTGCCACCCACTTAGGTAAGGCCATACACTCTGAAACATACAAGACTTTTTGGGGACTTGACAAGTTAGATGCAGAAAAGTTGTTTCTTTTGTGGAAGAATCTAGGGCCAGAGGGGATAATCTCAGAATAGGAGGCTACCTTTTTAAGAGCCCCTATTTGGCTGTTATATACTTTAAGTAACTGCAGCAGTTGGAAACTCTAATCAAGGATCCTGCAGCAGAGTTGTTGTGGTTTCACCACCCACCCTCAAAATCTTTCATTACATTCTAGAACAAGGTAATTAAAGGAAAGTAATTCCTTTTAAAGAAAATCCAATCACCCTGTGATGGTCCACTGATGGATTATTTTGTGGATAGGAATTCACTGTGAATATGTAATGAGTATTGAAGCAGTCTGGGATTGACTATACAGAACATGGTGGACGAACAGCTCATTCTAGCCCATTGTACACATTTGGAGATGTCTGTATTAAGAAAGACATGCTGAAGATTATCAAACAATGAAGCAGAGGATTACTTTGGGCCACATTTTAAATGGATTTCTTTCTGAAAAGACCATGCATTGGTGAAATTTGGCTCGCTGTTTAGCACCTCTGATGTCAATGCCACAGAAGACCTATAAACATAGAGATGGTGTGAGCCATGCTTCTGGCTACTTCTGAAAAGAATTGGAAGTGTCCTAAATGAAACATATAAGATTCTTTGTGGAGTTGAGAAGTTTGATGTAGAAAGGTATTTTTTCCTTTTATGGGAGAATTTAGGGCCAGATTGCATAATCTCAGAAATGGAGGCTGTCATTTTAACACAGCAATAAGGAGGAATTTCTTCTGTTAGAGGACAGTAAACATTTGGAATTATTTACCACAGACGGTTGTAGAGGTTGTATCTGTAATTATATTCGGGCTGATGTAGACAAATTTTTAACCAAGAAGGGAATCCAGGGTAATGGGAATAAGGCAGGAAAATGGAATTGATCCATGATCTAATTGAGAGGTATAGCAGACTTAATGAGCTGCAAGGCCTGCTTCTCTGTATACCGTTTTATGGTCTTACAGCCTATGTGCTACCTGACCTGGGAAATATGCTATAACTGGAACCATGCACATTCTGGAAACATCACAAAAGACTATCTCATAGCATGATTCAGCTGTGTGACTGACTTTGTGCATGTTTTAGGGGCCTGGTTTGTACATGTGCACTAAATGCCTGTGCTAATCGCTGATCACTGATTCCCCTTTTCTTCTTTAAAGGCCCAGCCCTTGACCTTGCCAGTGAGGTGTTTTTGACTCACTTCTCCTGCTGCTATTTTGACTTGTTTTTGGAGGTTTTGTGGTGTGCTGGAATATGCATGCGAAGGAGTCAGAGCTTTTGGTGATACAACTCTGCAAGAGGAATGGTTATGATTGCAGTGCCTCTGGGACTTTGCAAAGAGGAAGCAAGACAGTTTGTCTGCAGTGAACCATAGATATTTCAAGAGCACTTCTCTTATCTCTGCTAATCCAGGGCAGAAGTGACTCAGGTCCAATAAGGAACTGAGCAGAAATCCACCCCTTCTTCAACATGATCAGGAACATCACATCAAACCAAGTGTGGTGCTGCCAATCGCTGTTAATGTCACAGTTGCATTGAACATCAATTCTTCTGAGTCTTTCCAGGTGCAAGTGGACAATATTTCCAAGATCTTCCAGTACACAGTCCATCATCACCCTCAGGAATGGGCAGAGATTATATTTCGAGTTGAAAGTGCGGTGCTGGAAAAGCACAGCAGGTCAGGCAGCATTTGAGGAGCAGGAAAGGCTGATTTCTGACAAAGTGCTTTTGCCCAAACCATCGATTCTTCTGCTTCTCAGATGCTGCCTGGCCTGCTGTGCTTTTCCAGCATCACACTCTCGACTCTAATCCCCAGCATCTGCAGTACTCACTTTCGCCCAGAGATTATATATGTTAGGATAGCTAAAAACATTGTTTACTTACTTACAACCTGAAGCGAGAAAAGAGATTATGCGTGGTTGTCAAGATAGCGTGTTTCTCAGTTGTACAGGAAACTGTTGACTATCCGTACATGGCTTTGTCTGTGTCGGTGGGGAGAGTTTTAGGAACTACTCCTCCATTAACATGCAGTTGGTGTGTAGTTATATACAGTATCTAATATTCGTGAATATTTGTTGTTTTGGGAGTAGTTACAATACCTTCATTCTGAGGCAGTCTGCCATTACTGTCCTGACAATGCTGTCATTTTAAAAAGGTTATTTTATCCTTGGTTTTTTTGAAGAGTGGTCTTAAAGGCAGAGATGCCGGAGAGTTTAAGAAGTGTCTCGTTTAACAATGCCAGTTCTCCCAGTTCATGGTTTTTTCTAGTTTGTTTTAGTTGTAGCAGTCACAAGATTTGTGAGTCCAGGGGAGTTGCAACCTTCAGTAAAGAACTCCTCTGACTTTTCTCTGAAGTCTCTCTCTCTCGATGCTGCTCCCTCTCCTACTTGTAAGAATCTGTGTTTGAATTTACCTTTTATACGTGGCTTGTGATTTTCCTCCCATACTGACCTGCATGAGAACAGTGGACTTTTATTATTTGGGCAGGAGCCCTGGTGGTCAAATCTTAGGCATCAGGGCATCCTTTAACAGGAAGGAAAATGAAGATTGAAGTCTCCTGGCTGTTTGCAAACATTACCATCTAAAAACCTGACATCTGGACCCAACTGTAAAGTCCACTTCAGTGCAAGCTGGATGGACAACATCTCATCCTGTGCTCAGAGACCTTACAGCCTTCAGGACTCAATATCGAGTTTAGTAACTTTAGAGAATAAGTACCTCTCTTACCCATTCTCATACCTCAGATTCTGTCAAGGTGCGGGTCTTTCATCCTCAGCTCCCGTTATCATCTATCTAGCTTCTCCTCTTCTCCAGCTTACAATCAACAGTCCCTTTGTCTGATCACCATGTTTATTCACTTAATGGTAAGATCCTAGGGAGTGTCTTTGGACAAAGAGACCTTGGAGTGCAGGTTCATAGCTCCTTGAAAGTGGAGTTGCAGGTAGAAAGGATAGTGAAGAAGGTGTTTGATATGCTTTGCTTTCCTTTATTGGTCAGAGTATTGAATACAGGAGTTGGGAGGTCATGTTGCGACTGTACAGGACATTGGTGAGGCCACTGTTGGAATATTGAGTGCACTTCTGGTCTCCTTCCTATCGGAAAGATGTTGTGAAACTTGAAAGGGTTCAGAAAAGATTTACAAGAATGTTGCCAGGGTTGGAGGATTTGAGCTATAGGGAGAGGTTGTATAGGCTGGGGCTGTTTTCCCTGGAGTGTCAAAGGTTGAGGGGTGACCTTATAGAGGTTTACAAAATCATGAGGGGTATGGACAGGGTTAATAGACAAAGTCTTTTCCCTAGGGCGGGTGAGTCCAGAACTAGGAGGGCATAGGTTTAGGATGAGAGGGGAAAGATATAAAAGCAACCTAAGGGGCACCTTTTTCATTCAGAGGGTGGTATGTGTATGGAATGAGCTGCCAGAGGAAGTGGTGGAGGCTGGTACAATTGCTACATTTAAAAGGCATTTGGATAGGTATATGAATAGGAAGGGTTTGGAGTGGTTTGGGCCAGGTGCTGGCAGGTGGGAATAGAGTGGGTTGGGATATCTGGTCGGCATGGACGAGTTGGACTGAAAGGTCTGTTTCCATGCAGTAGGTCTCTATAACTGTATGATTCTGTTCTCCAACTATCTGCTCACTTCTTTTCCTCCCCGCCTTGCACCATCAGCACAAATACTGCCTTTCCCTAGCTGCAATTAGCTTTGAAGAAAAGTCCCTGGACTTGAAACGTTAACTCTATTTTCTCTCCCCAGATGCTGCTAGACCTGATGGGTTTCTCCAGCACTTTCTGTTTGTGTTGGTGATGTCCCAGCTGGGTTTCAAACTTCCCCTACAATCTGAAGAAACCTTAATCTTTTGAGGTTGGGACAGAAAAGAGGTGCCCACTTGCTGCTTGAGTGGAGCAAAAAGGAAGAACTCAAGTCGTGATGTTGACCATTGTTATGGACAATGTGATCCAAGTAATGTCCTGGAAACTATATGGATTCACAATAATGTTGCAAGTCTGGTCATAATCCACATTTCTAGCTGGAAATTAAGATCCAGGTCTTTCAGAAATACAGCGTGCAGCTGAAATCAGCACAGTTCCCCTTTAATTCAGGATAGTTAGGGAAGTGAAGCTATGCTTGCTTTTGCAGCACTGTGCTGTGTTCTATCCACCAGTACAGCCAGATACTTTGACATTTGCTGTAAAAGGGTAAGCATGTAAATGAGGGGTTAGAGTAGTATTTGGTTAAAGGGCTAGGAAGCTAGGTAAGTATGGTGCCAGGTAGTAGCGTGTCAAGTGGGTAGGATGCAAGTTGAGTATGGTGCCGGGTAGGTGAGGAAGTAATTAGGGTAGATTGTTGGAAGGGGTTGCTGGTGATGTAGAGCTGGGTTATGCGTCATGGCTAATGGTGGTGGGCAAGGGTTAGGATGTTATGACTGGTGTCGAAGGGGTTTCAGGTTTGGCAGGAACAGTGTCATGATTGTTTGGTATGGCTGGGGAGGGATGTTTGTGAGGAACAGCAGGTGAGTGAGGTGTCAGAGCTGGCGGTGGTTTGAGCCCTGTCGGGTGAGTTGTCAGAATCTGTGGTTTAAGCCTCGGGCAGGTCGGAATGTCAGCTCCCAGGGGTTTAGGCCAGCTGTGGGAAGAGATGTCCGATCACCAATGTCCAAGTCAGTGGCAGTGGGAGTGTTGGGCTGCAGGGATTCAGGCTAGTGTTTGGGGGATTTCCAAGTCTGGGGAAGAGGCTGATGGAATTGTGTTGGGTTGAGGGATGTCAGGCAGATTAGTTGTCATGAATCTTGGGGTTTAAGAGTCAGGAGAGATGTATTTGCGTTTTTTATGTACATTGGGGCTTCAGCTTAGTAGTTATCTGGGGTTCGACAGGGTTTTTAATTGTCTAGCTTTCCAGGACAACTATTAGCTTAAAGGAGGTGGAACCCTGTAAATTCCCCATCACTAGGGGGTTTTTCCAGTGTGTTCTAGATGAAGGGGAATAACTTATTGGATTCTTCGATTTCCTGCACAATTCCCTTGAGTCTGCTCTCTATGGGATTCTGCAATCTCCTGATGCACACCCCACCCCCCCCCCCCCCCCCCCCCCCCCCCCCACCCCGGCCCTGCCAATGAAATATTCGGGATTTTTCTTTTGAAAGATTATGTGGTCCCTAACTATTGAACTTTTAAACATAGGAAATGTAAGAAAAGGCACTGGATACAACAATGTTGAACCTACAAGGAGCAGGAAGCTTGGATAGAGCCATATAGTTGAGGGAACATTCAGGGAAAGGTTAGGTAGTTCAGTTTGAAGGTGGAATAAGATATTTTCATCTTTGAACTCAGCGATAGGGAATTTGACTTGCCAAATGAGCAGTGGCCCTTGCTTCCTCTGTCTTCCTTTGTGACCCCTCTCAAAAAAGTGTACGAGCTGAAAATGCACTAAAAGTCATCTTTATTGATCAGGGAGAGTACCTGAAGACCATTTTCTTTGAATCTACCCCACCAACTGGAGCAAAGGGAATTCAGCTAAATGTTTCTGTTCCAACAAGAGACTCCACTTCCAGCAGCTTGTGAGTGCATAGAATAACTTCAGAATCAGAATACCATTGGGAAAAATTGTGGCTTATTTTTAAAAATAAAGTAGACTGTCACTTGTCAAAAGTGCTTTAATGTTAATACTCTGTAGTATTTTCATGTTTTTGGTTTGTGTGTGTGTGTTGAAGGTTTGTTAAAGGTCAATATTTATGCCTGTGTGTAATCCAAATTGTCAATAAACTTTGCATCTTTGAGCAAGTTTGGTTTTGGTAATAAACCAATTATTTGTTGTTGACTAAAGAAATCTGGCTGACTTCTTCTTAACACAGAACTGACATGGTTTGAAACTTTTTATTATTAAAGAAGTTTATAAAATCATGCGGGGCATGGATAGGACGAATAGCCAAGGTCTTTGTGCCAGGGTAAGGGAGTCCAAAACTAGAGGGCCATAGGTTATCAGAGGAGGTGGTGAAGGTGGGTACAACTACATCATTTAAAAGGCATCTGGATTGGTACGTGAATAGGAAGGGTTTTGAGGGACATGGGCCAAATGTTGGCAAATGAATGTCGGTCGGCATGGACGAGTTGGACCAAAGGGTCTGTTTCTGTGTTAGCATGCTTGCCTTCATTGTTCAGTTCTTTGAGTGTATGAGTTGGGATGTTATGTTGAGGTTGTACAGGACATTACTGAGGCCTCATCTGGAGGACTGTGGCTGTTTCTGATCACCCTGTTCGAGGAAGTATGTTATTGACCTAGAGAGGGTTCACAAGAGATTTACCATGGTGTTGCCATGTATGGGAGATTTGCATTATAATGAACGGCTGAATAGGCTGGGACATTTGTCACTGGAGTGTAAGAAATTGATCGGTGACCTTACAGAGGTTTATAAAACAATGAGGGAAATAGATAGGATTAGTGGTAATTGTCCTTTCTCTAGGATAGGGGATTTCAAGAGTAGGGGACATATTTTTAAGGTGAGAGGAGAGAGATTTTAAATGCCTTTTAATGCAGAGGGTGGATTGCATGTGGAATGAGGAAGTGTTGGATGTGGGCACAGAGACAGCATTTAGAAGACACAGAGATAAGTACATGAATAGGGATGGTTTGGAGGGATATGGGCTAAGAGCAGACAGGTGGGACTAATTTAGTTTGGGATTATGTTAAACCGAAGGGTCTGTTCCTGCACTGTATGACTCTATAATTGGCCACAGTACCACCATAGTTAAATTTAAATTTGTTGTGGCCAACAGAGGCTTTGGATTAGAGAAGGAAACAATGCACCCCTCCAATTTTTGTTGTAACACCATCCATGTTAGACCATTGCCCACTGGTTGAACTCCTGCTTGAGGGATCCAGTCCTCGTAGCACCACAAATGCTCACACTTTGTCAGCTGAAGCTGCTGAATGGATTGTTAACTCCAACATTGAGCCAATACTACCAGAGCCATATGAATACATGTATACATAATATCTATGTATAAATGAGAGCAGTAGGCAATTAACAATAGGCGTAGACCTATCAGGGATAATGTGAAGCAGACTATAGGCATGCTGAAGTAATGTTTCTGATGCTGCCTGTGATTGATGATACAGTTCATGTTAGAGAGAATGTGCAATATCTTGTCAGTCACTTAAATCCCCTGCAGCACAAATCAACTTCAATCTCAGCTCATGAATAGACTGACCTATGCCTCATGACCATTGACTTGCCAGACATAAATCTTGACCCTTAAAGTAGCCTTGGACACAGTGTCAGTACCTGTCAATTTTGACATCTTGCCTCAAAGCAAGGCCAGATGAATTTTCATTCAGTATGTTTTCATTCTTGCTCAGATTTTATATAGTCACTTGATTTAGCTAAATTAGTTCTAGTAGAACTGAAAAGGACAATTTTGACAGGTTGAAGTTTGTTTGAAGGTTTAAATCTAAGTAAAATTCAAAGAAATATATTGAATCATTTGATGTTAGTTAACACCCAGTTCAGAATATATTAATTTCAGGTTGATCTGCCACTTTTAATGAAGTAATAGAGTCACACAGCACAGAAACAGACTCTTTGATTCAACTCATCCATGTCGACCAGGTTTCCCATGCTAAACTAGTCCCATTTGCCTGCGTTTGGCCCATATCTCTCTAAATCTTTCTTATTCATGAACTTGTCCAAATGTTTTTTAAATGTTGTAACTGTACCTGCATCTACCATGTTATGAAGTTGAAGGTGTGTACTCTACCTTTAAGAGAGAGTGAATGCTGTTCAGAACTGAGAGCTTGCAAGCACGTGTGTGATACAACTAGATGGCAGTCTCAGAGTTTACTGGAAAGTTGAAAATGTGTAACATTTGGCTGTGATCAAAGTTTGGGAGAAGATTTGTAGCTTGGGTGCTCGTTGTTGTGGTTCTGTTCGCCGAGCTGGGAATTTGTGTTGCAAACGTTTCATCCCCTGTCTAGGTGACATCCTCAGTGCTTGGGAGCCTCCTGTGAAGCGCTTCTGTGATCTTTCCTCCGGCATTTATAGTGGTTTGAATCTGCTGCTTCCTGTTGTCAGTTCCAGCTGTCCATTGCAGTGGTCGGTATATTGGGTCCAGATCGATGTGCTTATTGATTGAATCTGTGGATGAGTGCCATGCCTCTAGGAATTCCCTGGCTGTTCTCTGTTTGGCTTGTCCTATAATAGTAGTGTTGTCCCAGTCGAATTCATGTTGCTTGTCATCTGCATGTGTGGCTACTAAGGATAGCTGGTCATGTCGTTTCGTGGCTAGTAGTTGAACAACACTACTATTATAGGACAAGGCAAACAGAGAACAGCCAGGGAATTCCTAGAGGCATGGCACTCATCCACAGATTCAATCAATAAGCACATCGATCTGGACCCAATATACCTATCACTGCAACAGACAGCTGGAACTGACAACCAGAAGCGGCAGATTCAAACCACTACAAATGCCAGAGGAAAGATCACAGAAGCGCTTCACAGGAGGCTCCTAAGCACTGAGGATGTCACCTAGACAGGGGACGAAACGTTTGCAACACAAATTTCCAGCTCGGCGAACAGAACCACAACATTTGGCTGTGAAATGGATACCTGAGTTGGTTGCTGTTTTGACACCAATTCAAATTTAACCAATCCGTTTAAATTATGCCCCAGGATTACAAAGCCCAATTGAGTTTGAATTTATTGTTTTGCCAACAATGAGATGTTGGGGATATAAAAATGCAGGCATTTTGAAAATTGGAGACAGAGCAACTGCCATCAATACAATCCAAGAAATTAGGAAACACTCTCTATCAAAAGTACCTTTTCATATGAAACATACTCGCAGTAAAAAGAAAGAAGACAACCCATGGAGATCCTCAGTCAGAAGAAGACAGACACCAAAGATGACAACCACAGTGTGGTTTTGAAATTAAGTTGATGTAATTTTAAGAAGTGTCATATTGGAACAGTATTTTGTTATAGAGTTGGAGGCAGGTAATAAACAGTTAAGAGAGAGGGGGGCTTAGAGTTGTGAGACATTATTGTTTAATGTTGACTTGTAGGGTTAAAGAATAAATTGATATTATTTTCTTTAAATAGTGGAATTTGGGAGTTCTCTATCACACATATTTTAACAGATTATGAGGCAAGGTGAGCTTTTCTGGGTGTTTGGTTTAATTAACAGAAGGGTTCACCGCCATGTCGTAACAACGTCCTCTAGCAGTTTATTTCACATCTGAACCACCTTCTGTGTGAGAAAGTTGTCCCTCCAGTCCCTTTTAAATCTTTCTACTCCCACCCTAGAATTATGCTGTCTACTTTTGAACTCGTGTATTCTATCCTTATCTATGCTTCTCATAACTTTATAAACTCTATAAGGTCACCCTTCAACCGCCTACACTCCAGTGAAAAATGTCCCAGCCTATCCAGCCTCTCTTTATAACACAAACCCTCCAGTCCTGGCATCATTCTTGTAAATCTGCAATCCCTTTCCAACTTAATAATATGCTTCCTATAGCAGCACAACCAGAACTGTACATAGTACTCCAAAAGTGGCCTAACCAATATCCTGTACAACCAGAAAAGCGTGCCAAATGCCATGCTACCCCCCACCCCCCTCCTGACTTCTTTACCAACCTGTCTACCTGTGATGCAATGTCCAAGGAACTAATCACTTGAACCCCTAGGTCTGTCTACTCAACAACGCTCCCCAGGGTCCTATCGCTAATTATTTAAGTTCTACCCTAGTTTGTCTTACCAAAATGCAAACCCTCACATTTATTAAATTAAACTCCATCTCCACTCCTTGGTCCATTAGCCCAATTGACCAAAATCCATTTTTATGCTTATATAACCTTCTTCACTGTCTACAAATCCACCATGGTGTCATTTGCAAACTTACTAACCCTGCTTCCTATATTCTTATCCAAAGCATTTACACAAATGGTAGAACAACAGTGGACTTAGCACTGATCCTTTGGGAACATTGCTAGTCACAGGCCTCCAGTCCAAAAAAAAGCCCTCCACTACCACCCTCTATCTCCTACCATCAAACCAATTTTGTATCCAAATGGTGTGCTCTCCCTTAATCCCACATGATCTAACTTTACTGACCAGTTTATCATGAGGAACTTGTCAAAGGCTTTGCTAAAGTCCATATAGACAATGTCTACTGCTTTGCCTCATCTATCTTCTTGGTAACAACCCCAAAATCACAATCAAGAATAGTGCAAATGCATGTAGTGTGATTAACTTCGTGCGAGTGATTTTGCTTTGGATGAGTTAAAATCCGATTCTTGACATTTATGCCTTTTCATATTGGAACATTGATATTGCATCCCGATCATAGTTATCTTTTCATAATAGTGGTGGTTGATTTACTTCCTGCCATTTATGGTTGGGTGCATTACAAAAAGGAATATTTAATTCAGTTAAAATTTGAAAAATACAATTCATCTATGTACAGCTTATGGGCATCCAGTTCTTGGCAGCCTTCTATGGACAGGAATTTATTCTCATCCTGCTAACATTGTACACTTTTTAATTTGGTGGAAGAGCATTGCATAACCTTGTTGGTTTGTGTTTATATCTAATTTCTAATATTATTCCAAGAAGGTTTTGAACTGGTTGTGTATAGATTTGCAATCAACAGAATGCAATGCAAAAATAGTATGAATCTTAGACTGGCATTAGATTTCACTAAATATAGAAATCATTACCGAGTGGGAGTAAAATGGGCTTCTAATTCATGTTTGTGTTCTCTGTACTTTCATTTCTTCTTTGGGACTGTGCAGTGACAGTGACCTTTTTAACTGCTCTTATCAGTAGTTAGAGTTATGTAGCAGGAGATGGATGAGTTTTATCTCTGAATGCTGCCATAGACAGTTACAGTCACTATGATAGACTTATCAAAGTTAAACGAATTTAAACCATTTCACACTTATCACAACTGATAAGAGCACACTTGACAAAGACCAGACAAAATTTGCCTTTGAATAAACCTGAATCTCAGTCCCCATTTTGGGAAATGCAAAAGAAAATGTTTAAGTATGGTGCAATTTTGAGAAATTGCAACAGCAAGCATTGGGAGCATTAGTGGCTCTGTCGCAGAGCTGCATACCCAGATGGCACCCTGGGTCATGTTGCAATAGCCCATTGTGACAGCTTGCAGTTGATCTGACATTTTGGTTGAACACAACTATTACTTTCATAGCCACAGGTAAGTGTTCATATTGCTAGTCTTCAGGTAATAGCTCACATTGTTTTCTTATAGTCTCTACATTAATTATATTCTACCAACACAGCTTCTCACTGAAGTGTGGCTTTTTAGTTCTTCAAGGTATGACAGTAGTTGTGTGAAATATATAGGGTACAGTGTCTGTAATTCCAGCTTCCACTGTTCTGTGCTGTCCTGTCTTCTTCATCCTCTGTCATATGTAATAGAATATACATTTGAAATCTCTTACAAGGAAAACAAAAAGATTGTTCAAAAATCTTTTGTAGCTCCAGCAATCATTCTTGAAAGGTTTTCCAGAGTGAAATACAATTGTTGATTGCAACAGGCAGCATCAATAGGTTAAACTCTTCTATTTTGTTCCAGCTTACTTCGGTGAAATGTGACCACAAAGGCAACAAATTGTTTACTTTTACATGTGTAAGTTAGCTCCGAGCAACATCATCATTGCATATGTGGAAGGCATTAGATTGGGCCAGAAACTACAACAAGCACATCAACCATTTGCTGCACTTCTTCAGAGTGAGCATGAACCTGTGCATCATCGGCATGTGTAGTTCTGTTACAAGCAGTTGTTGTCTTGGTTTAAGCCTTTAACAATTGAGTTTGAAGAGTTTACCATCAGCATGGTATATTAGTTTTATTAATTTTTATATCCAGATACACATGGCAACTGCTCTGCCCAAGACTGCAAGAAATTACAGAGAGCTGTGAATGCAGCCCAGTCCATCACAAAAACCTTCCTCACATTGATTCTTTCTGCACTTCCTGTTGCCTCAGGAAAGCAGCAGAAATTTGTTCCCATCTTTCCAGGAATTTCATGATTGAACAACTCTAATCAGCTTTCTCCCTCCAAAGTCAAGATTAGAGTGGTGTTGGAAAAGCTCAGCAGGTCAGGCAGCATGCGAGGAGCAGGAAAATCGACGTTTCAGGCAAAAGCCCTTCGTCAGGAATCAAATTCTCCTACCAAAGTCAAAAAACCTTTCTGCTTAACTGGGACAAATGTAAACTTTTCTTCCTCTCTATTTGCAACATGTTTTTGATACATTTGACCACATGATCCTCTTCCAATTTGTAATGTTTACTTATTGCTTTATGTTATATTTGGATTTAGGTTGCTGTCATAACATGGAGATTATACTAAATCCAAACAACTTATTTACATTTAAGGCAATACAGAGTTTTACATAAATATATATTTATGTCTTTGTAGGATCCCAAGGTCTCTCTGTAGAGTCAGCCACATGGCTCACTAGATCCACTCAAAGATCTCCCACTGATCGATTGTCAACATATTGACTACTACATTCAGATTTCACTGTCAATTATGGACCTCAGAAATCCATGTGACTGGAAAACAAAATAGAGGGAGTGTTATCTACAGACTTGGGCATTTAAGTACAAATACAAAGATCAGTGTATTGGCTAAAACAGTCAAATACAGAGCACTTACTATTAAACCCTTTTCACGATCATACCAGATACATCCTCAGAGTGGTTTGTAAACTGTGAACTGATACATCTTGTTTAGACCCTTCTGTTTTTTTGAATGTTTCAATTTGAAAATAAGTAGTGGAAAAGTTCTGGTTTTAAACAAATAAAGATTAGATTCCTACACTATTGCTGAAAGTTACTGAGTAAAAATGATAATTTTAAGTTAAAATAGATATAAAGATTAGAAGTATATATGGATAAAGAATTCTTATTAAGGTGCAAAAAAGATTAGTGTGTTATCAATGCTCACCTGTTAATTGGCTGAAGATTTTCCTTCCACACTAAGGGGGATCGATAACTTGAAGTTCAAGTTCAGTATCTGTGATAGCTTCAATATTGCAATATTTGGAGGTATCTCTGACAGGTGAATTGAACAGAACAGGTTCTGAAATGGAGTGAAATATCCTTTCTTTTAGTTTAGTACCACTGCAGGTGATGAACATGGATGCCTGATTCAATACAGAAGTTATTAGCTTTTATGCCTTTTCTCTCTTTTCCTATTGAAAACTCTCTGATGCTTTCTATCAGGGATTTTCTTAGTGTTTTGTTTAAAATGATGTTGCATAACATCTTATACAGATCAAACTTCAGACGGCTGTTCTGTTAACTTTTGATGAATTATTATTCCACAAAGCCAAGATAATTATACTGAAATTCCTTGTGATCATCTTTCCAGTCTCCTGTTTTCTTCAGAAACTTTGAATGCTCGCATCTTTATAAGAATCCATTGTGTTGCCCAAAGGCTAGTCAGTTTCTAAATGTCTCAATTTGTGGTTGATGCAAAGCTGACTCACAAGCATATCTGCCTTTCTGGCTGAAATATATCAACAATGAACAGTCATGTGATTTCTGGCAACTATCATTTTAGATTCCTCGTGACTATATAAAGGTACTAACTATTTTTAGCAAATACTTATATGATATTGACCTAGATTTTTCCAATGACCAGATAGTCACTTCTACAGTGTTTGTTGGAGTTATACATCAGGACCTTTTAGAATCCCTGACATAGCATAATTGGAGTCGAGAGTGTGGTGCTGGAAAAGTACAGCAGGTCAGGCAGCATCCTAACAGCAGGACAATAAAGGTTTCAGGTGTAAGCCCTTCATCAGGAATGAGGCTTGTGGGCCAGAGGCTGAGAGATAAATTGGAGGAGGCTGGGGCTGGTGGGAACGTAAATGGGAATGTGATGGGTAGATAAAAGTGGGGGTGAAAGTGATAGGTCGCAGAGGAGGGTGGAGTGGATAGGTGGGAAGGAAGATGAACAAGTCAAGAAGGTGTTGCCAAGTTGGGGGCTTGGGACTGAGATAATATTGGGGGGGGGGGGGGGGGGCATGTCCTCACCTTGTCCATAGCAGAGTAGGAGCAAACTGCTTGGGAAATTGAAGATTCTGATGAGCGCTACCATTGTGCCTGGAAGGATCCATTTAAATAGGAGAATTTGGAGGGTTTCGCTGCAGTTAATAGTTAATAATTACCCATGAAAAATTAGACAATTAAAAACCTCAACTAACTCATAGTTGACTGAAAATTGATATCGCAGTTTATCATGCGCACCCTAAGGCACACCTTTCCCAGATCTCTTACACTTCTACACCTTGGACCCTGGCACAACAGCTGCTTCTTACCCAGTAATAGATAGTTTCACTCCTGGCCTGGCAGACCTGACAACAACTCGCTCCTTGGCTCCGACATTCAGGAATGAGGCTTTCACTACTAACTCCCTTCAGGGCCCACTCCACCCTCTACACTGAAAGTCAATAACTCCCTCTTTCCACTGGATCTATTTTCCTTTGCCCACATTGACATACTGTATGTAAATACTCAATCACATACCTGGGATTGTTTACAACTTGAGTCTTGGCATTCTGCCTAACTGGCACCTTACCACCCCATCCAGGTGGCACCCTACTAACTTGGCATGTTTCTTACCTGACAAACTGTTTTACTTGGTTTTCTGGCAGGCTACCATCCAGGCACCTTTCTCACCTGGCATTATAACCTTACATTAACATGCTTAAACGTTTTTAGGAGCTGTCCAAGTGACTGTGCTGTAATGGCAATTGGTGCCATGGAGAAAGGGGGAGTAGTTTGTCTTCCCCTCACTATCCTGTAAGGTGATATTGTGTTGAAAGTACAGCCTACACTTCTGTAGGATCCAGATCGTAATCTCCTGTTTGAAACACAGAGCTCTTTCTTAACAAGAAAAAGAGTGACACGACTCCTTGAAAAATCTAGCCCATATCTAATTGTATTAGAGAATCACTGGCAATGGCTTCATTTCCTGCTCCTTGTAATTGAATGAATTTTTGGCCCTCACTATTCTTTATCGATTTGCTGCTGCTCATCTGAAAGGACAGGCTTGGTTTTCACAAGAAATATGATGGCACACTACTTGTCAATAGCACCACTTGACTTGACTCCTCCATTGTTGATAAATTATCAGACTTCTCATCTGACTCCCAGAATTGTATGAACAGAAATATCCACCTTTTAAATATCAGGAAGATGGAAGCCACTATTCTTCGTCTCTACTTCAAACCTAACTACTGACTTCATCTTTCTTCTTGGCAGCAGTCGGTGATTATGTCAGACTACTAGCAACCTTGGGAATTCACTTAATCCTGAGCTGATCTCCAGCCTCATATCATGTAATCTCTAAGATTGTCTATTTTCACCTCTGTAACATTACTCAATTTTATCCCTATCTTAGTTCATATGCTTAAGAAATCACTTCCATGTTACATCTAGACACAGTTATTAAAATGCACACTTGGTCAGTCTACCCATTGCAATCTTGAATTCATCTAAAATACTATGCTGTGTCTTACCTCAAAGAAAGTCCTGTTGTACCATTATCCATATGCTTCCTGACCTACATTGACTCTTATCAAACAATGCCTTGATTTAAAATTCTCATCCTTGTTTTTAAGACTCTAACCCTCACTTTACACTTGAAGGGTAGGAATCACGCTCAGTAAAGTTAGAACTCATGTTTCTCAGACATCTCTCAAGAGGAATTAAATGTCATATTTTTTACAATAGCTGTGGAAATTCTCCAAGTGCATTGACCTTCAGAATGCATACATAACAATAAGAAAAATCAAATCTCAGAACAGTAGCTTCTGTTGTTGAAAATCTCTGTTTAAAAATGAACGTTGTTCTGCACTAATTTACATGAATTTCCCTGGCATTTATATATTTCATAAAAACAAAGTTCTATTAATGCAATATTGCTGTGAAAAAATGTGATGCCTGAGTTTTTTTTGCCTCAGGACAAATGCAAGAATGCCAGATCCTGTATTCCTGATGAAGGGCTTTTGCCCAAAATGTCGATTTTACTGCTCCTCGGATGCTGCCTGAGCTGCTGTGCTTTTCCAGCACCACTCTGATCTAGACTCTGGTTTCCAGCATCTGCAGTCATTGTTTTTACCTTTGGAATACTCACATCAACTTACACCGGAGGAGTAAGATGTGCTGATTGGTAGACAAGGCAACAATAAAATATTAATGATTTTTTTGTTTAATGTTACACTCAGTGCCACATCTCTTCCAGGTATGCCCACCCTACCTTGAAGAAGTTTTGCTGCTCTGTTCTGAAGAGGGGGTCACTGGATCTGAAATGTTAACCCTGCTTTCCATCCACAGTTGCCGCCAGACCTGCTGATTTTCCCAGCAATTTCTGTTTTTGTAACAGACTATTATTTTCAGTGGCTGGCTCATTTTAGTTTGAAACAGTTGAGTTTCTGCTTCTCCATCTACTTTTGTCCTAATGTTCAAATTCCAGCAGCTCGAAAATGGCCCAAATAAAAAACTATACATTACTCCAACTCAAAGATTATATACATCCCTCAATCTTTTTGCTTCAACATTGCCAGCCATGCCTTGAGGCACCTTGGCTCCAAACTCGAAAATTCCATCCGTAAATCTTGTTGCCTTTTTATTCCACTCCTCCTTTAAACATAGTTTCCTAACCAAACTTAATTACCTATTTGTTTGTTCTTATATCTTTACTTTTGGTTCTGTGTCAATGTTTGTCTTAATTTGCACCTGTGAGAAACCTTTGAACATTTTCCTTTATTAAATGTGGTATGTGAGTTCAAATTATTATTGTTGAACTTATGAGAATAATTTATTTTCTTTTGAACAGACCTGCAAACTGATCTCCAGTTATTACAGATTGTTACCAAACAAATAGAAAATTAAATTCTTGATCCCAGTCACTTGATTGGAAACTTAAGAGCTATGATTCAAAAATATTTGTTTAATGATACTGTGGATTCCATCACCATGGAAGAATTAATGATAAAGAGGTAGAGAAATTCCACTGACACACATAGGCCTTCAATACACGCATTAATCTCCAGACCACCAGACGACTAAACTTTCTGATTCTAGCTGTAAAGATCAAGAAAATGTTCCTAATTACAGGTAGTTAATATAAGAGTTGACCTTCAGCAATTGGGTATTCAGAAGTACAAAAGATAAAAAAACAAAAAAAAATCTAAATAGAGTTGGGATCACTTTCCTTGTGAGGTAATTTACTGGTGCTATTGGAGAGAATTTAAGCTAACTTGGCAGGAACATGTAAAAGCAAGTAGGAATATTAAGGTGCATACAATACTAGAAAAAATAAACAGTACTACACTAGGAATTAATACGTTATTAGGTGGGTTAAGAAAAAAGAAGAAAGTAATAAAGTATGGACTCTCATGGCAGTGTGGTAATGTTTCTACCTCTAAGCCAGAACATGGGTTCATGTTCGATCTGCTCCATATGTGGTTGTTGGAGGTCAGTCATTTCAGCTCCAGGATATCCCTGCAATAGTTCCTCAAGGTAGTATCCAAGGCCCAACCCTCTTCAGCTGCTTCATCGATGATCCTTCCTCCATCATGAGGTTAGAAATGGACATGTTTGTTGATGACTGCATAATGTTCACAACTGCTCACATACTGAAGGTGTATATGTTCAAAAAAGAAGATCTGAACAATATGTAGGCTTTGATTGACAAGTGGAAAGTATTGTTGCAGCACATAAATGTCAGGCAATGATCATCTCCAATAAGAAACAATCTACCTACCACCCCTTGATATTCAATAATGTTGCTATCACTGAATACCCCACTATCAACATCATGGAGGTTACCATTGACCAGAAATTCAGCTAGACACATTATATAAATACAGTGGCTACAAGAGCAGGTCAGAGGATAGAAGTACTACAGCAAGTAACTCATCTGATTCCCCAAGGCTTGTCCATTATTTACAGGCACAAATCATAAATGTGATGGAATACTCCCCACTTGCCTGGATAGGTGCAGTTCCAACAACACCCAGGAAGCTTGACACTATCCGGGACAAAGCAACTTGCTTGATTGGCTCCCAATCCACAAGCATGTACTCCCTCCACCACTGACATAACAGCAGTGTGAACTATCTACAAGATGCCCTGCAGAAATTCACCAAAGGTCCTGAGGCAGCTTCTTCTAAATCTACAAGCATTTTCATCTAGAACACCACCACCTGCAAGTTTCCCTCTGAGCCACACCATCTGACTTAGAAATATTAGAATTAGATTTATTGTCACATATAATCACATGAATGTAGTGAAAAGTTTCTAAAGTGGCCATTTATGGGGCCATCTTAGATACCAAGGTAACTAGGTACAGGATCTTATGAATATATCGCCATTATCTCATTGTTACTGAGCTAAATCCTGGAATTCCCTCCCGAAAAGCATTGTGGCAGTGATTCAAGAAGGCAGCTCAACACCACCTTCTCAAGGACAAGGGACAGACAATAAAAGCTGTGGATAGCCAGCAATACCCATGTCTCACGAGTGAAGAAAAACAAGTGTGCAATAACATCTTTGAATGAACTGATTAGAAAATTTCTGAATTCAGGTGATGTTTTAGGAGGACCCCAGGAAGCATGGAGGATTAAGGTGGACCTTGGTGTGCATTTCCAGTGATCAGTTAGATAAAGTGATTAAGTCAGCATATTGAATACTTGCCTTTATTAGCCGAGGTATAGAGTTTAAGAACAGGGCGATCATGCTGGAACTGTATAAGAATTTGGTTAGGCCACAGCTAGAGTGTTGTGTGCAGTTCTGGAATCCACACTAGAGGAGGGTTGCAGTTACACTGGAGAGGGTGCACAGGAGATATATTAGGATGTTGTCTGGGCTGAAGAACTTCAATCATGAAGATAAACTGGATAGACTGCTGTTGTCTGACAGGGTCATGATTGATTGAGATTTATAAAATTATAAAGGGCATAGATGGGGTAGACAGTAAGGAACCTTTCCCCTTGGTTAAGGAGCCAGTGATCGGGGGTATAGTTTTAAGTTAAGGGGCCGGAGACTTAGTGGAGGAAATCTTTTGCGCCCAGAGGGTGGTGGGATTCTAGAACTCACTGCCTCTAAGGGTGGTAGAGGCAGAAACTCTGGTAACATTTAAAAAGTATTTAGATGTGCACTACCAATGCCAAGGCATAGAATGCAATAAGCAAGCTTCTGAAAAATGTGATTAGAATATTTAGGTTGTTGTTTTTGACTAGCGCAGACTCAATGGGCCAAAGGACCATTTTCTGCGCTAAGTCTGACTCTATATCAGATGGTTTATGACAGTGATGACATTGATGTGATGTGCATGGATTTCAAAAAGGCATTTGATAAAGTGCTGCACAGCAGACCTGTAGGATAAATGATAGTTCATAGAACCGCATTTTACAGCTCCTCACCAGTTGTGTTTTTGGAAGCGTGGGGTGAAACATTCACCTTTTTCTTCTGCATTTTTGAGCTGCCCCTATAATACAGTAAGTCTCAATATTTTTAAATAAATAACTAATGGACAAGTGAGTTTATTACAAGGCCAATGGACCCATCTTGCATGCTGCCAATAGTAATTGTAAAGAAATAGCCAGCTGAACCTCACAGAATATCAGTTCCCTTATTGGGGCTGTTAAACCTGTCCAATCAGGGAGGCCTGGCTGACAGATAAAAAGGGTAAGTGTCAGAGATACTGACACTCTAGTACCTGACTCTGAGTAAGGCAGTACTAAAGTGTAAATAAAGGGTGACTTGGTGACAGGATACCAGCTTTTGTGGTATTATTTCACTGCCTATTGCCAGAAAACAGTCAGATTGGACAGGCAGGGTGCCTATATTTGAAGAGAGGCACAGATTTTGGGAGGAAGGCACCTGGTACACATTGGGGCACCATTCCTACAAGATGTTACTCCAACTTTGATTATCCAAGACTTGCCTGCGTGCCCCTCCCAGACTGCCAAATACTTGTTCCCCCCACCTCCAAAGGAAAAACCAGGACTTGTCTGACTTCAGGATACATTGGAGTTCTGTGTGGGTCTGTTGAAGTTCCACTAGGCCAACTACTCAGTCTGGCACTGGTGGGATTGTTGGAGTTGGCAGATAATGAGATTGCTCAGCAGCTATTAAGAGTAGGATGTTCTCCCACTGAGTATAGAATTTCAAAAGGACAGAGAAAGGTTAGTGGAATGGGTGGAAAATGGGCAGATGAAATTGATTGCAGAGAGTGTAAAGTGATTCATTTTACGAGGAATGATGTGGAGAGACAATGTGAAATAAAGGGTACAATTTTAGGGGGGGGGTAGATGCAGGAGCAGATGGGTCCAATGATGAATGTGCATGAATTATTGAAGGTGACAGGACAGGTTAAGCGAATGTTGAATAAAGCCTGCAGCATCCTATATCTTATTAATGGACATAGGAGAGAATTTTCTCATTTTTTGTTAGTGTTTTGTGAAGTCTATGCTATCTAGTACACTGTGGCTCAGAGTGACTTTTCACACTTTGATTTTCTGCTTGTCACTTCATTAATTATGAAACTGGGCTCTTAGGGGCCTCTTTCAGGGAATCATGCAGCAGGAGGTGCTCACCACTACCAGCACCTTCCAGCATTCACACACTATGCGCCATGGTTAAAGCGCAGCCACACACAGCATCAAATGCTGCAAGCCAGGAAATGCACCTCAAACTGTGGTGCTCGACAATGTCATCAAGGATATCATCAAGGATACGATCTAGACGAAAGGAAAACATATTCCCTGCTTCAGAGACAGGGACCTGGAAGTGTTGAAAGGTGGGGTGAGTGAAGATGAGGCCACTCCTTTTTTTCTTGCAGACTGCCGATGGAGGCCATGTCACCAGAAACAGGCAGCATGGACACAGTTTGCAGTCAGGTTCAGTGCTGTGTCCTGGGGTCCTCAAGCCTTACAAGGACAAAATTGTTGGATTTGACCAAAGCATGACTGCTCATGTGAGGAAGTGAAGGCCACAACGGCAAACCAACCCAGTAAGCTTCGTTGTGTTGTGCTGCTCTCCCAGAATCAGCAGTGCTAATGCATTCATCATCTGCACAAGCTTTTATCCTTCTTTGGCAACTAATTCTGTCTCCTCTTGTGTAAACATGAGGAACACTTAGCAAACTTCTGCAATGGGGCACGTGCTGGAATTACTCAGCCCCATGTGGGCTTTGACAAGATTTGTGCCAGAATCATAGAAGAGATTCGGTGAAACTGATCTCAATGTCAGAAGCATCTCTCACCAACTCCTACGCTTTTGACAGACAGCATGGAGTTTCTTGCTAGACAACACTGAGTTACTGATTAAGGATGATGATCACTTGTTAAATACCTAATTAATGGCATATTTTGCCTCAGTAATATTGATTTCTGCCTTGCCAAACACGCCAAACACACCAAACAAGGTAGATATCAAGAATTGTCAACATGGAAGTCAGAGCTGGTGATGGTATCTATGTCACTCCATCTAGCAGGACCTCAAGGTCTCTACCCTAAAGCAAGTAGCCAATTTCCTCCTAAAAGGAACTGTGCAGGGCATCGCTGGATTGGCAGTACTTGTCCGAGTGCACAATAGGTTTTCAAAGATGGCTTGGGTGAAAAAGATGCGGGTCTTTTGGTGTATATTTACTGAGTGGTCAGTTTTTCTCGGAACGGCGCATGGAAAGATGGGGCTAGAATTGGACATGAGGGACAGCACAGGGAGGGGATAGTTAGTTAACGAGGGTCATGTGCTAAATAGAGTGAGGAATTTCACTGGGCTTTGTGGTGAAAACCCCTCCAAAAAACTCAATGCAACTCCTATTTAATCAAAGATTTCATAAGATTCAGCCCTATGTATACGTTACATTAACTGTTATTCATACTAACAATTCCTAACAAAATGCTAGATGCATGTATCTTCATAGGAAGACTATGCCAGACTTCTACTGTTATCTGCTGAAACTGCCAAAGTTAGCCAAAAGTGCACATTGATTATAAGTTAGAATGGACAGAGCTTTTTCTTAGTTTAGATTGATCCTGCATTTCCTTTGTCGTATACATACATCACTTCCCACCCTCCAATGTTTCTTTTCTCCTTTGTTAATGAATTATACAATGGTAGAAACTAACTGTATTGCATTTACCACTATCCTTATCCCATCTAATTTCACAAATCCAAGTCGTCTGGAGGTTTCACAATACAGTGGAACCTCGATTATCTTAAGGATACGGGCAGGAAGTATTTTGTTCGGTTAATCGAATTCCAGATAATCGAATGCCGGATAACATTGTTTAGCCAAACATTGGGACCTTGCGATCTTGTCGGATAATCCAATTTTCAGTTAATCGAATGCTGGATAATCAAGGTTCTTAGAATGTCTTTGTTTCAAACATAGAAGATTACTAGGTCATTAGCCTGAGAATTGTCATGCTAATGAAGAAGACTTAGTCCTCTGCATTTGACATGTGACTGATCCCTTTCGATAGATCAAATGTTGAGACATCCGTGTTCTTTAATTTGTGTAGTGAATCTCATTTGCACAATGTCATCAGCAGTCTTGGTTGTTCAATGTCATCCCTGTCTTTGCAAATTACAGTGCTATCAGTGCTGGTTTGATTAAAAGTTCAACAATGATTTCCAGTTATCCGTATTGTTTAAGAAGTACTGTAGTTATTGGTTATTGTATCATGTGTTGTTAATAGTTTCCAGCAGCCCTGTGAAATCTGTGGCTTCTTTCCTGCTGATCGTCTGAAAAAATGTCAGGCTTCAGTGAGTTCTGCTGGTAGAAATTCCTTCTTATAGTCAGCCATTAACCTTTGATCTAGCAGTTTTCATTTGCTAGGCCAGTTTTTATTGCCCATCGCTCATTGCCCAGCGGCCAGTTCAAAATCAATCACGTTGCTATGGGCCTGAAAAAACAGATTAGCCAGACCTAGTTCAGGATGGCAGATTTCTTCCCCAAAAGGACATTAACAAGCAAGATGGGTGTTTACAACAATCAACCATGGTTAATTAAGTTACATGGATACTGTTAAGCCAGCTTTTTTATGCCAAATTTTTATTACATTCAAATTTTACCATCTGTCACGGTGGGATTTGAATCAATGTCCCCAGCACATTAAATCAGCTTTCTGGATTACTAGTCTAGTCACGTTACCTCAATGGCACCGCCTATGATGTCTTCCACTGGTTTTCCTAGATTGATTGACGATAATCTTTTTATGAGGTGCATAAGCTATATTAATGAATTGTAAGATGTTGAGGGCAAAACGTATGGCCTTACTCAAGAGTAAGCTTTGTTGGTTCTAGTGTTTGGATATAGTTTTGAACATGTGCTTTTCTTGATCTGTAGTGATGTATAGAACATTTCTTTCACCTTAGCGGTCATTTCAGTTGTAGCAAGTATCTCTGAGTTCATTGACTTGAACTTGTGTTTGAGCCAAGACATTTGGTCAAATAGTACAGTGATGTTCATCCCAATATGAATTTCAAAATGTCTATTGATATAAATTAGTTGTTGCATCAAGTTTTGATGGATCTCCTACTTTCCTTAGGAATGCTTTGCTATCTTCTCCAGTCAAGGCATATCCTCAAAATGAGAGTATCTTGTCTAATAGAGTGACTTCTGTTGAGATGTCATTATATATGTGCCCAGTGAAAATTCTTCTATTCAGAAACAGTCTCTGATTTCTGCATAGCCTGCAGAAGTGAATACTTTAGTCATTGCTGGACACTACCGTTGCATGTGAGGGTTTTTGTCCCATAGCACTAACATAGTAACATTTTTCCTACTTTTGGTGCTGATGTGTCATCTATCTTAACAGAGTGCACATATATTATGAAGTCAGTAGACTTTGTCATTCTTCTGTGGTAAGTTGCCCTTCTTTCAGAGTTTGTCTCTGATTCTTTTTTCTGGTCTCTATTTTCAAGATGATTGTGCACTATTAAGAACATAAGATGAAGGAGCAAAGGTAGGCAACTGGTTTACCTGGGACTTTTTCTCTCGCAATAGTTATTGCATTTACTCCCTCCCTCCCTTTAGCCGTTGATTATTTTTGTTTTTCTGGAATGCTATTAATGTCTTCTACTGTGGAAGACTGATGCAAAGTATTTATTTAATTCCTCCATCATTTCCTCATCCCCATTATTATTTACCTAGCCTTATTCTCTAAGAAGCCTATGTTCACTTTGACCTCTCTTTTTTTCTTATATTTAAGAAGCTCTTGCTGTCTGTTTTGATATCACTTGTTAGTGTACCTTCAAATATGATTTTCTCTATCAGTTAATTTTTTTATGGATTTTTAAAGCTTTCCAAATCCACTGGCTTATCATTAGTCTTTGCTACAATTTTTCTTTCCATCTTTGAATATTTCTTCTTCACTGGGTTATGTTTTTGTTGTGGGTCATGAATTATTATGTTAGATGTCTACCATTGTTCCTCAACTGTGAGGGTCATTTTGTTCATTTGGCTGGTTAGCGATACCAACAGCATAGATCCAATTCCTACACTGGCTGATGTTGACATGAAAGACTGTCCTTTACTACGTCTCCCTTTGCCTGAGGCATGGTGACCCTCAGGTTAAACCATTAACAGTCATTTCTCTCTAGTGAAAGGGTGACCTTATGGTCCAGTAGGGCTATGGTGACTTTACCTTTATCTTCCTCAAGAGTCTTTTCTGCTCAACGTCTTTCCAAGTCCACTTCAGTTAACTCTGCCCTCATTTCTATGTAATTACTTTTATTTAAGTTTAGCATAGCTGCTTCCAACCCAAAGTTCTCACTCTCAAACTGAATGCTAAATTCTAGTCACTGTTTCCAAGTTGCTATTTAATTAAACCTGCTTTGGTATACATTATTGATTAGATTCCCTACAGGCCATTCAGCCCAGCAAGTCCACACTGACCCGCCAAAGTGCTTTTTTTAAAATTCAGGTCCAGCTGCCTTTTAACTGGGAGTTACTTTACCATAGAATGCAGCTGCTAGCTCTTACAGTGGCCTGTGCTAGATTACCATTTAAATTATACCGGCAGGTAACTGACTGGTTGCTTCTTAAAGGTTTAAGCACTTTTCTCTGTTCCTTTCTCTTTAACATTATTCAGACCTCTTTTCACCATTGGTCTCTTCAGGATGTTATACAACAGTGTCTGCCACTGTCACCATATAATTTCAGGCCAGATTACAGGGGTGGTTAGCTCAGGTGGCTGGATGACTGATTTGCAATTGCCAACACTGTGGGTTCGGTTCATGCACTGGCTGAGGTTACCATGAAGGACAGTCCCTCTGAATGTCTCCCCTCACCCAAGATGTGGTGGTCCTCAGGTTAAACCATCACCAGTTGTCCCTCTGTAAAGGGAGAGCAGCCCTATATGTCCTGTAGTATTATTCTACCTTAGGTTAAGGTAGCAAAATGGAATCTACAACACTGTTCATCATGTTTTAATATACTGTGACTCTGTGTATCAATCTTTTGTGGTTGGGCTAAAGTGCTGCTGCCAAACCTCTTTCTTATCATGCAAGTCTAAGGACTTTCTTGTCATCTGTGGTGAAGGTGAGCCACAAATATGTGTCAGCAGAAGAAGTTTTTGTCTTTAATAACAAAACATGATTTATTATCTCTCAGTAGATATACATGAGTTACATTCACTCTTTTTTTTATTGATAAATGGGAAGTGAGTATCAGTAGCTAAGTCTTCACTTATTATCCATTCAAAATTGTCCTTGAGGAGGTGGTGTTGAATTGTATTCTTTATCCACCACAGTCTTTAGGGTGTAGGTACACCCACAATGCTGTTAGGAAGTGAGTTTCATCATTTTGACCCAATAACAGTGAAGACAACCCAATATATTTCCAAATCAGGATGATGTGTAGCTTAGAGGTGAACATACATGTGGTAGTGTTCCCAGGTACCAGCTGTCCTTGTCTTTCTAGGTGTTAGATATTTCAAGGATGGAAAGTGCTGTCTAAGGAATCTTGGTGAGTTATTGCTGTGCATCTTGTGGATGGTAGAGATTGTCACCATTGCATCAGTGGTGGAGGCAGTGAGTATTGAAGGTGGTGGAATAGGATGCATCAAGTGGATTTATTTGTCCTGGATGTGTCAAACTATTGAGTGCAATTGGAGTAGCACTCATTAAGCCAGCTGGAGAGAATTCCATCCTACTCCTGACTTGTGCCTTGCAGATAGTGGATTGGCATGGGGCAGCAAGAGATAAGTTACTTGCTTTGGAATTCTTGGTCTCTGACCTGTTCAAAATATTCACATGGCCAGTCTATTTCATTCTCTCCTGAATGGTGGGGATTCAGTGATGGTAATGTGATAGTAATCAATTGACAATGGTTCAGTTCTGTCACGTTGGTGATGGTCATTACCTGTCACTTACAAGGCCTGAATGTTACTTGTCAACTATTAACCCAAGCCTGGATTTAGGCCAGGTCATCCAACATATGGACATAGAATTTCTCAGTATCTGGGAGTCACAAATTGAGCTGAACATTGTTCAATCATCAGCAAATGTGTCCACCGCTGACTTAATGATAGCTGAAGATGTTTGGGCCGGGACAATACTCTGAGGAACTCCTGAAATGATGCCCCTGGGCTGAGATGATTGACCTCAAATAGCTACAGCTATCTTCATTTGTAATACATGAGAATCCAACCAGTGGAGAATCTTTACCTGATTCCCATTGACTTCAATTTTGCCAGGGCTTCCTGATGCCACACTCAGTCAAATGCTGCTTTGATGTCAAGGGCAATCACTCTTACTGCACTTCTGGAGTTCAGCTCTTATTCTCGTGTTTTGACCAAGGCTGTAAGAAATCAGGAGCCGAGTGATGCACAGTTTGGATCCTAACAAGCAAAGTGAGCAAGTTATTGTTCGGCACATGCTGTTTGATATCATGTTGGATGATTGAGAATAGAATGAAGATGATAATTGGCCAGTTTGGATTTGACCTGCTTTTTGTGTGCAAGTCATACCTGAGTAATTTTCATATTGTTGGGAATATGCCAGTATTGTAACTGCATCAGATACCTTGGTTAGGGCTATGCCTAGTTCTGGTGCACAAGTCTTCAGCGTCACTGTTGGAATGTTGGCAGGGTGCATGATCTTTTCAGTATCAACTGTATTCAACTATTTCTTGATGTCATGTGGATTGAATCAAACTGGTTGAAGACTGGCATCTGCAATGGTGGAGACCTCAAGAGGAAGCAAAATGGATCAACTACTTGTCACTTTCAGCTGAAGATTAATGCAAATGCTACAGCCTTGGCTTTTACAGTGTTATGTTGGGATTCCCCCATCATTCAAGATGGTAATAATTGTGGAGTCTTCACTTCATTTTAGTTCTTTAATTGTTCATCACCAATCACGACTGAATGTGGTAAGACTGCACAGCTGGGGTCTGATCTGTTGGTTGTAGAATCAATTAGCCTTGTCTATCACTTGCTGCTTTGCTCTTTTGCCCACATGCAGCCACCAGGTTGACACCTCATTTTTAGGTGTGCCTGATGCTGCTCTTGGAATGATCTTCTGCAATATTCATTGAACTTGAGTTGATCTCAAAAATTGGTGTGTGGATAGATTGGTAGATATGCCAAGCCATGAGGTTGCATGGACCAATACTATTCGGCTGTTCCTGATGGCCTCTTTAAGATGGTAGTGCCGGGTCATCAGCTGCAGCAGTGATGGTGCCATCAGCAGGGACTCATAATTGTGGTAGGCATGAAGTGTGGACCCTTGGCAGGCTTGTTGATGCACTACCCAGAGCGAAGACCCCTTGAGGCCTGGGACATCTTGCTGAGACCTTGCAGATTTGCTGGAGCTGCTTTTGAAGTCCCCGAGTCCTAAAGAAGAAGAAAATTTGTGTAATTTAGTTTTATTCTTTTTGTAACTTAAAACTGTGCTGGATTGTGGCATATCAACTATTGCTACCAAAATGTAGGTAAGACATACATATCTCCACGAGGAAGCTATGCCTGACTCCTGTTGATGTCTGCCCAAATTTTCCAAGTGCCCAATGCTCCACCCAGTGGCTGTGTTCAAGGTGGTGTAAGCAGTGCTTTAGTTCAGTCCAGGTTACCATGACTCTTTCGTATCCATTATCTTATAGAACACAGTCTTCAGATGCAAATTTCCAGTTCCTCGATCTGTCAAATTCCACCTCCCTCCTGCCTCTTGGGTACCGATGACACTTCCCAACACCCTGCAGTCTGCTGTCCTTTCCACACACCACCCTACGTGTATTCTTCAGATTACCTACCTTCGCTGCTCTGTGGTCTGCAGACTATCCAACTTCGGTGCTCTGTGATCTACAGATTACCCTCCTTCACTGTCCTGTGAGCTACAGATTACCCACCTTCGGTGCCCTGTGATCTGCAGAGTATCCACCTTCGCTGCCCTGTGATCTATGGATTACAAACCTTCACTCTCCTTGAGCTGCAGATCACCCACCTTCACTGTCCTGTGATCTGCAGATCAGTAGTCTCCTCTATCCTCTGATCTGTTGATTACTC
The DNA here is from genome assembly GCF_047496795.1 of Chiloscyllium punctatum. Taxonomy (NCBI): domain Eukaryota; kingdom Metazoa; phylum Chordata; class Chondrichthyes; order Orectolobiformes; family Hemiscylliidae; genus Chiloscyllium; species Chiloscyllium punctatum. The sequence goes on from NC_092748.1 coordinate 74,110,812, forward strand.
ATCTTCACTGTGTGAGCTGTTGATCACCTATCTCTTCTGCTCTGTAATCTCTGGATCACCCAGCTTCAGTACTATATGATCTTCTGGATCTCTTTGTCATGTGTGAGGTTCTCCAGGCCAACTGGAAAGGGTATATTCAGTCACAGATTAAAAGTCTTTAAACATTGAGTAACACATTGCTTTTTAGGCCGGTGGCTTTCCTCACCTGATCTCCAGCCTATCAGAGAATGGTGCAGTGTTGCCTGCCCTTGGTTCTTGGACCCAAATCAATGTCAAAATGCAACACTTCAGCTCCTGAGTTCTGACAAAGGCCATTTCTCTGAAGCATTAACTCTGGCTCTCTCCCCACAAGTGCCTCCAAATGTGCCAAATATGTTCAGCATTTTCTGCTCTTAGTTCAGATTTCTAAGCTCAGCATTGTTTTGCTTCTAATTTTGTTTGTTCTCCTTGCTTGTGTAACTGAATATTGACTGGCATAAAATTAGCCACAAATGAATTATTCAAAGTCATTTGACAATACCCTGAAGCAAAGTACATGAGAAAAATTTATTATTAATGAATACATTAGATCAATCACATAGAATAAATCTCCACACAAGTACACATCTTTCTGATTTCAAATGCATAACTCAAGACACCATCATTCTGCAGCAGGTTGCTGTGCACCAATTTCACCAAAGCTCCTCAGACAGCACCTCCAAATCCCATGACTACTTCCATTGAGAAGGAGAAGGGCAGCAGATATATGGGAATGCCACCACCTTCAAGTTCCCCTCAAACCACTCACCATCCTGACTTTGAAATATATCACGTTCCTTCACTGTCGTTGGATCAAAATCCTGGCAATCCCTCCCCAATGGCTTTGTGGGTCAACCCACAGCAGGTGGACTGCAGCAGTTCATGAAGGCAGCTCACCACCACCTTCTCAAGGGCAACTAAGGACGGGCAACAAATGTTGGCCAGCCAGTGATGCCAGATTTTAAAGAAGTACTGCTTTTGAGTCAACATAGAAATCTAAAGGTTGACAAGGGCCATTTGCATGGCTGATTACACACTTACAGTATACATACAATGAAAGTCATGCTGCTACCTGAAATGTGCTATTTTCAACAATTCATATGCTGAAACAATGTTTCCACTGCCTGGGCTGCATTGGAGAATCCTGTGTTACTCAGAATAATAGCTGTTGAGATTTGTGGTGAAAGGCTCCATGTTGTACAACAGAATATAGATAAATTATCAACTTGGACATAGAAATGGCAGATGGACTTTAATTCAGGCAAATGCGAGGTGATGCATTTTGGAATATCCAATATAGGTGTGAATTATATTATCAATGGCAGAACCCTTAAGAACATTAACATACAGACAGATCTGGGCCTGCACGTCTACAGTTCCCTAAAAGTGGAAACACAGGTGGCTAAGGTGATTAAGAAAGCATATGGCATACTTACTTTCTTGGAGTGCAACCGTTTGTAAACCATGTTGCAGCTATATAGAACTCTAGTTAGGCTGCATTTGGAGTATTTTGTGCAGTTTTGATCACCACACTACCAGAAGGACATGGAAGCTGTGGAGAGAGTACAGAGAAGGTTCACCAGGACGTTGCCTGGTCTCAAGGGCATTGGCTATGAGGAAAGGTTAAAAAGACTAGGATCATTTTCACTGGAAAGATGGCAGCTGAGAGGAGACCGGATATAGGTCTACAAAATTATGGGAGGCATAGATAGGGGGGCTACTCAGAGGCTTATTCCCAGGGTTGAAGATTAATTTACAAGGAGCACAGGTTCATTGTGAGAGGGGGAACATTTAAGGGAGATATACGAGGGAGATTTTTCTCACAGAGATTGGTAGAAGCCTGGAATGCACTGCCAGAAGAGGTGGTGAAAGCAGGTAATACTTAAGAGGCATCTGGATGGTGACATGAATAGGGAGGGAAAGAGGGAGACAGATCAAATTATAGCAGAAGGTTTGTTTTTAGTTTGGTTAGGACATGATGATCGGCACAGGCTTGGAGGGGCAAAGGGCCTGTTCCTGTGCTGTACTTCTCTTTTGTTCTCTGTATTGTGAAGCCACAGACCTTGCCAGCAGCTAGTTAATGAGCTGTGGAGGTGCAGGAGGAAGTAGAGGAAGAAGAGACGAAATAGTGAAAAAGGTGAAATGGGGGAGGCAAAATTAACAGCCTTCTTCTGCCAGAGCTGTCCTCAAAGAGATAATTTGAGTGTACTGTCAGTAGCCTCATCCACAATGTAACTTTCTCCAACAGTCCTACATTGTGTATTGGCCACAATGCAAAACAAAAAGTCACCACAAAAACATTATATGTGATTTTTAAGTGAAAACATAACTTCTTAAATACAAAGACAGCTTCATAATCTTTGTATATTCCCGATGCTACTCCAGTTTGTGCAGCATGGCTGGTGGAATGCTATATCAATGGGCAGGATTGCAGAGAGCAGAGATTCCAGAGGTTGGAGGGTGACCTCAAGCAGCACTGACCTTCAAAGGCTGGCTGTAGGCTGCAGCATCCTGGTATAAGTGGCAACAGGGTGAAACAAACTGGTTGATGGGTAGCAGTTTTGGAAGACATATGGGAATTAACAAAGCCCTTCAGCTGAATATACAACTGAGATAACTGAAACACATCCATTTCAGTGATGTAGTTTGTAGGGTTAAAGCAGGCCAAGACACAAAGAAAACTCTCCCACTCATCCTTTAGTAATACCATGCAGTCTTTTGTATGAATCTGAAAGGACTCCAACTGTGCAATAATCCTGCAGAATTGCGGTAGAATGTCTCTGATTATACGCTATTGTCCTTGGACTGAGGCTTGAACTCACAACTTCTGCCTCTGAGACTGATGTAACACCACTGAGTTAAGGCTGAAACAAAACATGATTGGAAAGGTTTCAAAACCCAGCTAAGCTAACAGCTTACTGATCAATAACAGTGTTACATTTTCAATGGCGCTCATTTATTATGTAGTCTTTTTCAATGCATGAAGACAGGTCTTTACAGTTAACCAGCTCTATCCCCACGTCAGGTACTTTTTGATGCTGTGTGAATCGAGTTCGTTTTTGGTAGTTGTGTGAAACCACTGACAATGATTCAGCAATCTGTGTCAATTTTCTGTATTATTAACCTTATATTAATATTGGCCACTGCAAGATTTTCCTTATCTTCTGTGGGCCCTTTTTAAAAAGCACACATGACTGTTTTGCACAGTGCCGATTTGGGAAGTGCAAGAACAGATCAAGGAAATATCAAAGGTTATATCTTTGAAAAGATGCCACGAAGATTTACTCACAATTCAGCATGAATTGGGAGTATTTTTACTGTTTAATTTGGACAGCCCAAATTAAATTGGTGAAGGTAATGAAGGTAATGGCCAACAGCTCTTGACTGGCAGGATCTCTACATCTGAGGTTCTGAATCCCAGAAATTCTGAATCACTTGATTGACTGGTACTTCGAGCCATAGAGTCATAGCGATGTACAGCACGGAAACAGACGCTCCAGTCCAACTTGTCCATGCCGACCAGATAATCTAAATTAGTCTAGATCCATTTGCCAGCATTTGGCCCACATCTCTCTAAACCCTTCCTGTTCATATACCCATTCAGATGTGTTTTAAATACTGTAATTATCCCAACCACCACCACTTCCTCTGGCAGCTCATTCCATACACACATTAACTTCTGCATGAAAACATCTCCCCTTAGGTCCCTTTTAAATCTTTCTCCTCTCACCCTAAACCAGTGCCATCTCATTCTGGACTTTCCCACAAATTCAGTTAATTTTTCTGCTCAGGAGCAACACGTTTTCCACAGTAGTGAACACAATCCATGTTAGGGTTATGAAAATCTGTTCAGATCAATTTGTCACATAGAAGCAGAGCATTATTGACTACTAATAAATATTAAATTCTGATATGTTATGATTTAAGGTATATGATTTATATAATATGATTTGCTTTAGAGTTTGGATTTAGAACTAGTGGTGAAGTCGAAGAAAATTTGAGCAAGTTGAAGGTCAAAATTGAGGAAGTCTAAGCACATTTGTGTGACTATTCAAGGAAGAGGTGACCAAACGCTTTCAGCTCGGAACTGGAAAAAGCTGTTAAGTTAAATCTATAGATCTGATAGGAAAGCAAACTCTGGAGTTTGAGTTCAGTAAAGTGATGAACTTGGAATTGATGGGATTGCATTTTTTACTATGTTTTGTTCTTTAAAATTATATTATATAACTTGGTTTATTCAATATTCTTTTCTTGTGCCTAGTAAAATTCTGTTTTATCGTTAAAACCCGACCTGCAGGATTGGATAATTATATTTCATTGAAATTCTACTTCATTTTAAAAAATGCAAAACATGATCAATCAAGCTGGGATATAACTTACACAGTAATAGCATCATCTGGGAATATCATAATGATTGAGATTTATTTTTAGGTTCCACTCTGAAAATCAACGGATGTTTATTTTATCTGAGATTCAGTTTGAAATTGCTATTCAATTTTTATGAAGAAAGGAAAGCAGAATTTAACACTGGATGGAACCACTGTCGTCAATACAATTACATTGACTGCAGTTGACTGTAATATTAGTTTTCATTCATCATGCAGTATAATGCCCAATACAAATACTGAAGCAAATATTTATTTATTTGCATAGCTACAATTCTGACATGCTTACATTCTCTGGCCTAGTTGTCTCTTGAACAATGAAGAGTAATGATACATACTGCTATATTCTGAGCCACTTCTCCACCCACACAGTATAGGAATTATTCCAGTCTGGATTCTTTTTGTATTTCTTTTGAAATTATACTAACAGGAGAAATTGTAGAATAACATTGGCACTGCATCTCAAAAATATAATGTAATGCAAGCTGTTGGACTAAACGTTCAACCATGGCACAGTCTCCAACCTTCTTTCCATCACATAGTTGACCAGGAATATCTCCCACTCTGACCACTTAACATTGATGTATGTTGGAAGAATTTGTTCACAGTTGACACTCAATCTATTTGACCAAGCTTTGAATGCAACAACCTTGGTGATCAGGTCCTGGGGTTGGTATTGAACTCAAAGCTTCTGGCACAGAGGGTGGGGTGCTACCTATCCTGCCACAAGATTTCCTATTCTCTGTGCGCATAGTACCTTTAGAAAATAATTTTCTTCCAAAATGATGCATTGACTATAAGAGGATTTCACTACATTTCAGAAATTAAACCAAGTATTTCAGAATAAATGTTACAACAATTTCAAGACCGGTGGCACATTTTTAAGGTGTGAGGAGAGAGATTTAACAAAGACATAGGAAATTTTTTTAAACGGAGGATGGTTCATGCATGAAAGAACTTCGTAAGGAATTAGTGGATATGGGTACAATTACAACCCATTTGGCTAATTCCATGAATAGGAAAGCTTTGCAGTGAAATGGTCCAGGAGCAGGCAGATGCGAATAGTTTAGTTTGGGATTATGTTTGGCATGGACTGGTTGGATTGAAGTGTCTGTATCTGTGCTGTATGACTCTATGACTGTATGATTCTGTCCCTCGTTGGCCCATTTGTACTGTGCAGAAACAGAGTTAATTTGCATATGCCCAAAATAAAGGTTGATCAATCTGAAAGAATAGTTCAAGAGTGTAATTCTAAGGACTGCTGTGCTTCAGAACATTGTGAAGTCAAAGGCTTGGCACCTGTAAATGTTACTCCACTTGTGTTCTCTGTGCTTCCTAGGCCTAGTGTCCTGTTGGCACCTCTGTGTTCAGTTTAGAGGAACCTTGCTCCTTCCTTTGATTTCTTTGGCTATTTCCATTCAGGCCTGCTGGGTTAGACTGCTGTCTTCTTCCTCACATCCTCACTGAAGCCCCTCACATCCGTGGCTGAGATTCCAGGAAACAGCCTTCCCAGATTTCCTATGCCTTCCTGTAGTTGGTGCAGTCTTAAAAGTCCAAAAGCTGGTGTGTTAGTAAGTTTGCAGATGACACCAAAATTGGAGGTGTAGTGGACAGCAAAGAGGGTTACTCGGATTACAACAGGATCTTGACCAGATGGGCCAATGGGCTGAGAAGTGGCAGATGGAGTTTAATTCAGATAAATGCGTGGTGCTGCATTTTGGGAAAGCAAATCTTAGCAGGACTTATACACTTAATGGTAAGGTCCTAGGGAGTGTTGCTGAACAAACACACCCTGGAGTGCAGGTTCATAGCTCCTTGAAAGTGGAGTCGCAGGTAGATAGGATAGTGAAGAAGGCGTTTGGTATGCTTTCCTTTATTGGTCAGAGTATTGAGTACAGGAGTTGGGAGGGAATGTTGTGACTGTATAGGACATTGATTTGGCCACGGTTGGAATATTGCGTGCAATTCTGGTCTCCTTCCTATTGGGAAGATGTTGTGAAACTTGAAAGGGTTCAGAAAAGATTTACAAGGATGTTGCCAGGGTTGGAGGATCTGGGCTACAGGGAGAGGCTGAACAGGCTGGGGCTGTTTTCCCTGGAGTGCGGATGCTGAGGGGTGACCTTATAGAGGTTTACAAAATTATGAGGGGCACGGATAGGGTAAATAACAAAGTCTTTTCCTGGGGGTTGGGGAGTCCAGAACTAGAGGGCATAGGTTTAGGGTGAGGGGGAAAGATATAAAAGAGACCTAAGGGGCAACATTTTCACACAGAGGGTGGTATGTGTATGGAATGAGCTGCCAGAGGATGTGGTGGAGGCTGGTACAATTGCATCATTTAAGAGGCATTTAGATGGGTATTTGAATAGGAAGGGTTTGGAGGGATATGGGCTGGATGTTGGCAGGTGGGACTAGATTGGGTTGGGATATCTGGTCGGTATGAACGGGTTGGACCGAAGGGTCTGTTTCCATGCTGTACATCTCTATGACTCTATGACTCTATAGTTCCTTTGGTTAGAAATGCTTACTAGAATTAGTAATAACCAGAATTACTGTTTATTACAAATAAATAGATTCTAGCTACAGATAAACTATGCTGTACTGTTGACTAGCCTGTCATGACTTACTGCTCCTCAATCTTTCTTCTCAAGTTACCATTACTTGCTTGCGGTAGTCAGCAGGTAACTGTTTCACATTTTCTTTGGCTAAATCTGAGTTGGATCATGTATTTTGAAGGATTTTTCACAATGAGGTCTAGTGAGTTCTCTTTTTACTAAACTCACCATCTTAAATACATACCCCTCTAGTGTTTCTCATGTCTGATTTCTGGTCCATCTTACAACATGTCATTCCTGGAACAACTCACTACTCAGCAGGTATCCATCAAAACATTAGTATCTCTTGCACCTGCGCCATCTTTGAAAGACAACTGTGCATGTAGACAAGCATTCACACAATGTCCTTGCCCATCAACATTGACATAATAATGTAGTAAGGTAAAAACAATGACTGCAGATGCTGAAAAACAAATACTGGATTAGTGGTGCTGGAAGAGCACAGCAGTTCAGGCAGCATCCAACGAGCAGCGAAATCGACGTTTCGGGCAAAAGCCCTTCATCAGGAATAAATAATAATGTAGTAGCCAAGAAGCCCTGCAGCCCATGGCCCTTACCACCCAATGCCTGGAGGAAGAACACCTCATATTCCACCTTCAGACCCTGCAATCACACAGGATCAATGTGGATTTCATCAGTTTCCTCATTTCCCCTCCCCTCACATTATCCCCGTCCCAAGCCTCCAACTCGGCACCGCCCTCCTGACCTGTCTATCATCTTTCCCATCTATCCGCTCCATCCTTCTCTCCGGCCTATCACCTTCACTCCGATCTTCATCTACCTATCACTTTCTCACCTACCTTCCCCCCAACTCCATTCCCCTGCCATTTATCTCTCAGCCCCCCGACCCACAAGCCTCATTCCTGATGAAAGGTTTATGCCCAAAATGTCCATTCTCCTGCTCCTCAGATGCTGCCTGGCCTGCTGTGCTTTTCCAGCACCATACTCTCAACTCTGATCTCCAGCATCTGCAGTCCTCACTTTCTCCACGTATCTAACTTGGCTGACACTCACTTACATATCCCCTCATTGCTGTTTAACCACCATGCCATACTCTTCATCTGTCTGTACTTACATTCCATATGAACTTCTGCTCCACCTTGTGCCCAGTGCCCACGTAGACCCAAGTCTTGTCACTGTCCAGTCAAGGAATGTCATGTACACAAGAAAACAGACAAATACAAACTCATAAAAGGAATGGGAACAGAAGTGAAGGCAACAGGCACCATGACTAAAAACGTTTTAAGTCAACAATTATCTGCTGCACCCAGCTCTCTTCTTATGGGGGATGGTGGTATCAGTGAGGTTGTGTCTGGTGTGTAGTGCCTGTCACAGCTGAGCTCTGCCATGGGTAACGTCAGGTTCCTCCACCCCAATGTTCTTGTGCTCCTCCTTGAAAGACTGCTTCCATTCCCCAGTTCCTCTACATCTCGGACAGAGCTTTGTTGCCTGTGCAAATGTGCAGGCACAGCATATCAGTGCAACCTGACCTACTCTCTGGATTATACTGGAGATCCATCTTCAGACCAGTCCAAGCAGTAGAATTGTATCCTCAACAGTCTTATACTCTGTGGCTCCAAAGCCTTGGCTGAGGTATGGATAGCATTAAACCTGCACTTCATATTAGTCAGGGAAGTCAGAAGCAAGGCAAATGGATGGCTCCCAGCAGATGACCCCTGCCCAATGCCCAGTCATTTGATCAGGCACCGATTGCGTTTGATTGAGAGACACCCTGATCCACTACCCCATCAAAGTCACAAATTATCTGCAGGGTTGAGAATTGTTGGCAGCAACACATGACCAAGTCCTTTGGAGCTGGGTTAATCCCAGTGGAGGGAGGCTGAATCTATCTGTATCTGACTGGTCTTTAATTGGCCACTAAGGACCTTAATGAGCAGTGGGATGGAAACATAAACTATCCACTTTCCCTACCAAAATTTAAATTGGATATGTCCCTACCCAGCTTGGAGGAAGTGATATGGTCTACAATCTGCGATTTGAAAATGGGTGCAATTTGAGTTATACCATTGATTTCTGCTGAGCTACTTTCACAATATCAGTAAAAGCTAATTTCACTCTCTGTATATTTGCAATAAGATTTTAAGTTTTTCTGTTAGTACAACAGAATTCTGAAGAAAGCAAGCAACATTAATAACACAGTATTTGTACAATATAACAGATAAACTAAAACAGAAAAGATTAGCATGATTCGCCCTTACCCAAATGAGCAGGATGGGTGTCTTTACTAGCACAATATTTTTGTGGGATTTTGGTCTCATTTTCAAGAGTCAGAATCACAATTCAGATTTGATAAAACTCAAATCACCAATCAAGGTTATGGTTGAATTTTGGCCCCTTCCTAATTTTGAGGCATGCGAGTGGCTTCTCTTGTATACGAATGAAACAACTCCAGTTTGGAATGAAAGAACAAAAATGTAAGATGAGTGGGCAGTCTCAATGACTCAGCTGCTTAAATGAGTAGTTAAGCTATATGACAGAGATTGTGCCAAACCTGATCATCTGTCTCTGACAGATTAACTCTTTGCCCTTAGAATAGATGTAAGGACATAACTGAGATGCTTCTTGGATAGGGAGAGGAAAAATTGACAGCATTCTCCTTTCTGCTTGCTGCTGATGTTATCGATTATTTTGGGTACCCTATCAGCTGACTTTGTGTTCACCTGGTGTTCCTCCTGCACCTTAACCTGACAAAGGAGCAGTGTTCTGAAAGCTTCTGATTTCATGCAAAGCTGTTGGACTACAACCTAGTGTCACATGACTTCTGACTTTGTCCATCCTAGTTCAATACCAACACTTCCACTTCACACCTTAAAATGACTTCAATACCGAGGCTGACATACAGTGTAAGTGTCAGTTTCGGCTCAGTTTTGGTACTTTTGCTTCTGAGTCAGTAGGTTAAGGTTTCAAGTTCAACTCCAGAGTGCAAACACATTCTCAGTTGCTACTCCAGTGCAGTACTGAGGAAGTGTTGCACAGTATGACGCAGTGTCTTTTAGATGATAAGCTGAAACAAAGCTATAAGGCATATGGAATGTCCTAAACATTGTCCTAAAATTGAAGAGCAGGTGAGATTTCCTGGTATATGACCAATAATAATTCATATTAATGCTAAATGCTTTACTATTTTCAATGTTCAATGGGACCTTGAAGCACATAAGTCACCTTTTTGGTTCCTTTCATTACACCGAAACCACATTTTAAAACCAATCATTAGTTGTGAAGTATTGTCGATGTCCTAATGAAGAGGAAGGTATTATATACATGGAAGTTCTTCCTTAATTTCTTCTTTGGCAATAACCACCTTAAAATGCACTGGAGAGTGCCTTGAAACCTTGGAATCATGCACCAGCTGAGGAGTTAATGTCTGCCAAAAAGATTAGAACAAAGGGAAAACTAGTAGAAAACAGGAAAAACAAACTTGTCAGATAGATCCTCAATGTTTAGTTTCTGCAATTGCCCTTCTATTCATCAAACATAAAAACACTACAATAACCATTGAGCAGATAGTCCATGTTTACTTAAATAGATCAGAGATGGAAATGTGAAAACACTAACTCCCATCTTAATTTTTTTCCTTAAATTTAATATGCCTGCGGTTGTGGATCTGAAATAAAGAAATGTTTCAAAACAATGGGTAAATAAGAGAATATCTTAAATGTCATTGTACGTTCAGATCAAAGTACCATCTTATGATTGAAGTCGATCAAGGAAAATCTCTACCTGGATATTGCATGTGCCCTCTTGTTACAGGATAATTAGTAGGGAATAGAAGATTTATCTTTTCTATTAATTCTTTCATAGAATTTGGGCATCACTGGCAAGGCCAGCCTCTAATTCCCATCCCTAATTGTCCGTAAAATGAATAGTCTGCTGAGCTAGTTCATAGGTCAATTAAAAGACAACTATATTGCTGTGGCTTTGGAGTCATGTGTAGCCAGAGCAGAGTAAGAATAGTAAATTTCGTTCCTGGAAGTACATTAGCGAACCAAATGATTTTTAAATGGCAATCTATGACAGCTTCATGATTACCACTACTGATACTAACTGTCATACCCAGATTTATGGGGAGGTGATGGCCTAGTGGTATTCCCAGAGACCCAAGTAATGTTCTGGTGACCTGGGTTTGAATCCCGCCATTGTAGATGGTAGAATTTAAATTAAATTAAAATCTGGAATGAAGAGTCTAATGATGACCATTGTCAATTGCTGGGAAAAATCCATCTGCTTCACTAATGCCCTTTAGGGAAGGAAACTGTTATCCTGACCTGGTCTGGACTACATCTGACTCCAGATCCATAGCAATGTGGTTGACTCTTAACTGTCCTCTGAGGTGGGCTAGTCTGCAATGTCCTCATTTTAATGAATTAAATACATTTTAAAAATTAATTTTTCAAAATATTGTTGATTGAATTAAATTTCCACCATCTGTCATAGTGGCTTTGAACCTGTGCCTCCAAAGCATTAAGCTGGTCATCAGAATTGTAGCTGTAATTACATTACAGCTGTCCTGCCAATCCTCTAAAGGGTTTGATCATTTGTGTGCTTCTGCAAAAGCAAAAAAAGGCAGTGAGAAAGAAAGCTGCCAGGAGTCAGCTTAGAAAGCTGAGAGGATTGAGGCAGAGTTGCATCTATTGGGGTAGCTAGAACAAAGAACATAAAAGCCATTCAGAACCAGGGCAGGCCCTGAGTTGGAGTCACTAATCAGCCATGCTGGGTGTCATCTTTGAAATGAAAAATCCAAATTCATCATAAATATAAAATAAACTCATGGAAGAGATTGACAGTGGAATTTTCATATATAGATAGAGTTTTGGGAGTCTATGTGCCTAACTGGAAAACTGTGGAGAATCATGGTGAATTCCAGGGAGCTATAGCACACTTTCATTTGGCCTCAGAAGACATCAAAGAACCCTCAAAATTCTGGAGAATGTAAGGTCACTTTTCAGTATAATCATGAACAAAATGGGAAGTGGTCTGTTGTGATTTTCAGATTATAAAACCCATGGATCAGTGAAATGTATATGGTATCAAGAGAGCAATATTCACTTTATTTAATTTTAGTGCAGTAAAAGATTTTGTTGAAAATCCAAATCTTGTGGCTGAGTTCTTTCCACAAAGTGGGTGCCTCTGACCCATATTTCAGCCTAATGAAATCTTCAGGAAAGGTCCTAGACTGGATGTCTGAAATGGGAATGCTTTCCATGCCTTAGTGCTCAGCGAAAAAAGCCTCCAAAATAAAGATGAAAAGTAAAGGTTTTCTCTCAATTCCTACACATTGATCAGAAATGAGATAATATTTTACACTTCACCCATAATGTTATGATTTTATAAATTTATATTAATTTCAATTAATGGCTCCATCTACCATTGATTTCCTGTATTTTCATACAAATCTTCATACAAATCTTCATACAAATCTGCATTTGTTTTCAGATTTTTATGGGATGACGTACATGCTGATCAATTTTAATGTGAATGGACACGCACGCATGCTCACACACGCAATATCGATTCGTTGCCTAGTTAGAACCTCCATAAGTTACCTTCCTATCATAACACGTTCCATTTTATGCACTGATCTTTAATCTCAATGCTTTCAATTTATCTCAATGTTTCTTTATCTTCCTCCAATGATTAAACATGTGGCAGTCATTCAGAGTTTATTATGGTTATACAGATTGGATATAATTTATGGAAACTAGGTTGACACTGGTTTTGAAATACAGAGGCAATTTTGAAATGAAAATCAGTTTAATATCTAGAATTTTTGTGCAACAAATCTTAACTTGTTTATGTTGGTCTCCTCATCATAATACTTAACCTACCTTTATCATATACCAGCATATTTTTTGTATTTGGTTTGTGGAAAAGTATAAAAATGATTTGAGTTTCACAACTTTAATTATCAATTCCACCCACAGGACTTCTTGCTATTTTTAGTTACAATTTATTATCTGTTCATTCTCCCTGTGCTGCTACTGATGCATATAAAATCGATGCAAATACTCCCCCACTATTGTCTCTCTGATTTATCTTTTCTTCATTTTTAGTCTTGGCTGAAAATGTCTAAAATTAAGTAAGTAATTAGTGCGATAATTGTGTAAATTAATTAGTTCCTTTACAGTGATGTTCTTGGTCTTAGGAAAATATATATAAAAGTTTCACACAAGTTTGTCCCTTTTGGCTGCAGAGTATAATGACAAACCTCAGCTATCAGTTCATGTATTAGTATAATGTGTTCTGCTGACAGTGCCTTTTAAATCAGAATTCAAAGTTCAAACTGTCCTTTATGCTTTGGATGGATTGTTTATTAAGTTGTAGATTTTCTTCATTGTCCTACCTGAAAACTTTCTGTTAAGTGGGCCAGCCCTAGCTGTCTTTGCCAAGGCAATTTATAGCATTTTAACTAAGAGGAGTTTTCGCAAATAGTGTCAAGTAGGCAATTAAATTGTTCACTGATATAAAAAAGTATTGAACTGAACAAAATAAACGTGAGCCCTAAGCGATGATTTTACATTAGTTCCTACATAGAAATAGCATAAAGGTGAAAATAAGTATTTATATACAATGGACATATTCATACACAATATGATTAAAAATAAATTTTCTGTGCTGTAAATGCAAAGAGGAAACTGCAAAATTAACTATAACTCATATGTTTATAGCATAATGCTCAGTTTTTGTCTGTCTGAACAGTTTTGATTGTTCAGTCTATGGGATGTATTTGATAATATATTTATTTACACAGTATCGAACACATGTGAGGCCATATGAGGTGTGTGGGGCGCTGGAACATATGGCATATGCAGCTGTCAAATAGCTTACTGATCAGGGTAGTGTGGAGTGTTCAGTGGACAACAAAAGAAGATAAGGAGAACCCAAAAACAAAGTTACACTAGTTGCAGGAATTGATGGGATTTAGGGGAGGAATAAGGATGGTAAGAGAGGAATGAGGACAGTAAGAGCGGGGATGGAATAACTTAGATGGGATAAAAACATTGGATGGATTGAATCATATGATTTGGGAAGGCATGGAATGAACAGAATAGCATAGGAAGGCATATTAAAAGGATTAATGACATGGAATGATGATGATACAAGGGCAATAGTTTGATACAGTTTATATTCAAGAGCAAAAAAATGAAGATTCATTTGTTTTGAATAAATATGTTTTATAAAAGCTGCCAGGTGAATTAAAACAATGCATCAATGTTGATTGTACAGGCTAAGAAGATAACAGTTAGTACCCTATGGAGTTTCAACATAGTGTAATGATACTGTGGCTTTAAGAGGTGTCATTTATCCTGTTTGTTTTTGAATAGATGTTTTAAGACAGAGGCACTGAGCTGTCTACTGAATCCAATAAAGTAAACAGTTTGTGAGGTCTTGTTTTTTTTTTAAAACCTTGAGCATTTCTTTCCCTGCTCTCATCTTTCCCAACTCTCTCTCTGAGTTTTCTCTTGATGCTTTTCTTTCTGGACTGGAGAATTGCATGTGAGACAATATATTTTACTGAATTTGCCTTTGCCAACAGTATACTTATGGGATGTTACTATATTGGGACGGTTGGTGTTTAGTAGTTAAATAATCTATTATTCTGTTAAATTTTCCAATAGTTAATTTTTAAAATTTCTTCTTTCTTTCATTGTCTTTTAACTAGAGTGTATGAATAAGGTCAGTTTTACTTCAAGCCTGGACGTTTGACTAATTGAATTGCATCCAGGATGCAACACCTCGCACTTGCCTTTAAAATAAGAAAAAGTTAGGGTCTAAGCTGTCCACTTAATATATTTCGAGGGCCTTTGGTTTGGTCCATATCAAGAGTCAAGTCTGATAGGTGTGCCACTTCACAAACTTAGACAGAAAGAAGAGCATACAAACATGTAACTTGGAAGCAGAAGTAGGCTGTTTGGCCCCTTGAGCCTAGTTTTCCATTAATTAAGTCATGGCTGATCTAATTTTGGCCACCACTTCACATGTTGTCTTTCTTTTGAAAACCTTTGACGGCCTTGTTGATCAAGAATCTACCTGCATCTGCCTAAATATGAACATACAGATTAGGAACAGGAATAAAAGCAGTGATAATGATGTTGTGAATACATGAACCTTGAGTAAGTATTTTGTCATGGAGCTTGCACATTCTCCTTGTGTCTGCCTGGGTTTCCTCCAGGTGTTCCGGTTTCCTCCCACAATCCAAAGATGTGCAGGTCAGGTGAATTGGCAATGCTAAGTTGCCTATAGTGTCAAGGGTGAATATAGGGTAGGGGAATGGGTCTGGGTGGGTTACTCTTTGGAGGGTCAGTGTGGACTTGTTGGGCTGAAAGGCCTGTTTCTGTACTGTGTTATTTAACTTCTCCATTTCCAATTCCGGTGACAGTCTGCAGATGGATGTTTACTAAAAATCCACAGACTGTCACAACTATCTGGACTACACCTCATCCCATCCAGTATCCTGCAAGATCCCCATCCTGTTCTCCCAATTTTTCTGCCTCCTGTCCTCCAAGGAGACATTCAACTCCAAGTATTCCAGACATCCACCTATTTTGGACTATGTGCTTTTCCCCCTCTAACATCCAGATAACCCTCCAGCGCACCACCTCCATGCCCCATTCCACTGCTCTAACCCCACTCTCTAACGCAATAAAGACAGGGTCCCCCTTGTTCTCACCTTTCACCCCACCTGTCTCCATATCCAATGTATCGTCCTTAAATGCTTCTGCCAATTCCAACTAGGCCGACCACCAAGAATACCTTCCCTTCCCCATTCCTATCTGCCTTCCACAAAGACCGTTCTCTTCGCAAATCCTTGGTTTGTGCCCCTCTCCCCACTGACCCGCCTGAATCACCAGGTTCCTTCCCCTGCAACCGGAAAAGATGCAAAACCTGCTGGTACACCACCTCCCTCACCTCCATCCAGGGTACCAAACAGTCCTTCCAGGTGAGGCAGAAGTTCACCTGCCTCTCCTCCAACCAAGTTTACTGCATCAAGTGCTCCCGATGTGATCTTCTCTACATGGAGAAGACCAAACGTAAACTTAGTGACCGGTTTGCCAAGCATCTCAGCAGGGTCCATAGGAACCGACCGGACCTCCCACTCACCATCCATTTTAATTCCTCTTCTCACCCCCTTTCCAATATGACCATTCTTGGCCTCCTCCATTGCTGCAATGAATTGGACCACAAATTGGAGAAACAGCACCTCATCTTCCACCTGGGCAACCTACAGCCCGAAGGACTCAACATTGAGTTCTCCAATTTCAAATAACCTCCCTTCCCATCACCTGCCTCCCTTCCCAGCATCACCCCCTCCCTTCCATTCCTCTCATCAACCCTTCCTTCTAGCCACCAACTGGATTCATTTCTCCCATCGACTAACCAGGTTATACCCTCTACTGTGTTCATCTATCCCCATCCCACCACCCTGCCCCCCCCACCCCCTTTATCTGCAGCTCCTCTTACAGCCACCCCCCAATCCTGAAAAAGAGTTACACCTGAAGCATTGACACCTTCACTTCCTGGTGCTGCTTGGCTTGCTGTGTTCTTCCAGCCTCTTGCTTGTCTACGTTGAAGTCTGATGGCATCAGGTCAAACACTGGCAGGGAAATGTTCTGCTGATTATTACCATCCCCTCCCTAAAAGGGTGCTCTTCTCCATGTTGAACACCACTTGAAGAATGGAGGAAGGTTAAAAGCACCACTGCTGATCGAACTTGACATAATTGATAGTCCAGACTGTGGCAGCTGGTGAAGAAGCTACCATGAGGGAAAAACATACATGTCCTCATCCTTAGCAATCTATCTGTAACTGATTCATCTGTGCAGGGCAGTATTAATAGCAGTGACCAATGCTCCACTCTTGTGGAGACAAAGCCCTGCCTTTGTTGCCAGATTTCAAACAAATCTGGCTCCTCAGAACTGGGTATTCATGAGGCACTGTGAGTTATTAACAGCAGAAAAATTATATTCAATCATATTCTGTAACCCCATGACTCAGCATATCCCTGTCTGTACCATAACTGTTAAGCCAGGGAATCAAGCCTGGTTCAACGATGAGAGCAAGAGGGAATGCCAAGAGCAGCACCAAGCATACCAAGAAATGAAGTGTCAATTTGGACTACTTACATGCCAAACAACATAAATAACATGCAATAGACTGAGCTAAATGATCCACGACCAGAAGGTTAGATCCATCTTTAGCCGCTTTATCAGTGGCTTTTCATCCATCATAAAGTCAGAAATGGAGATGCATGTTGATGATTGCACAATGTTAAATGCTATTTGTGACTCCACAGATACTGAAGCAATCCAAATCACTAAGACATAGACAACATTCTGGGCGGGACGGTGGCACAGTGGTTAGCACTGCTGCCTCACAACGCCAGAGACCTAGATTCAGTTCCCGCCTCGGGCAACTGTCTGTGTGGAGTTTGCACGTTCTCCCCGTGTCTGCGTGGGTTTCCTCTGGGTGCTCTGGTTTCCTCCCACAGTCCAAAGATGTGCAGGTTAGGTGAATTGGCCATGCTAAATTGCCTGTAGTGTCAGGTGAAGGGGTAAATGTGGGCAATGGGTCTGGGTGGGTTGCTGTTCGGAGGGTCGGAATGGACTTGTTGGGCCGAAGGGCCTGTTTCCACAGTGTAAGTAATCTAATCTAATAAACATTCAAGCTTGGGCTGATAAGTGCCAAGGAATATTTATGCCACACAAGTATCGGGTAATAAGAATGGGTATGCTACATCATTCTTGCATGCTGTGCCCTTCACACTAGAGTCAACGAAGGCAGGATATTGTGGATGTAGACAAAGTGGGGAAAGCAGCAGCAATCTTCTGATGAGGAAGGTGAGGATGAAAGCATTGATGAATAGAGTCATCCAAGACAGTATGACAGAGCAATGCTTCATTGAGCCAAGAGACCAGAGACAACCTATTTGAAATGCATTTCCAGAATGAAAGAGTTGATTTGGAATTTGTTTAATTGTTTAAGCTTCAGTTAGTAATCTGGCAAATAGCTCTTGCTTAGTGCATTAGAGAACCTTGTTATATTTATAGTACCTGTCCTTCTCTGTTGCTCAGTAAATGTCTTGTTATGCATCTGAACATATGCTTGATATCTTCACATTATTGCACTTTCAAGTATTCACATGCTAGATGATCTACTAACAAGTCACAAAAAAAGAAGTCAATGCATTAACACCTTGGTACTAAGGTTAGTTAGCTCTTAAAACTTCCATCAGCAAATCATATCGGAGTGTTGTGCATTGAAGTGTTTCATGACAAAGCAGCAGGTTAAGAGGAATCTTGAGGATTCTTCTTTTGACGCTTCCATCATTGGTAAAATTGTTTCAATATTCATATTCATAATATTGTGAACAGCTTTGGTCCCGTATTGAAAAAAAGACACATTGTCATCAGAAGGTTACTAATTGATCATGGATAAGGAGGGAATTTCATATGGGGAGAGGATGTGCGTATTAGGCCTGTAGTCATTGGAGTTTAGAAGAAAGAAAGGCAACCTTTTTGAAATATATAAGGTTGTTAGGGGGCTTGATAGAGTAGATGTAGAGAGGCTCTTGCCCCCTGTGAGATGGTCGAGAACCTGAGGACATAATCTCAGAGTAAGAGGTCACTGTAAGACAGAGATCAGGAATTTTGTCTCTCAGAGGGTAGTGGATCTGTGAAATGTTTTACCACAGAGGGCTGTAAAGCCTGGGTGATTGAATATATCCAAGACTGAGATGACCAATTTTTTATCAGTAAAGGAATCAAGGTTTATGGGGAAAAGGCAGGAAAGTTCAGTTAAGGATTTTCAAATTAGCCATGATCTATTGAATGGCAGAGCTGACTTGATAGGCTGAATGACCTACTTTTGAATTGAATTGAATTTAATTTATTATCATGTGTACCGAAGCACAGTGAAAAGCTTTGTCTTGGGAGCAATACAGGCAGATCACAGAGTTACATGGTATAGATAGTAAATAATAGATAAACACCAGCAAAAACAAAAACACAGGTAAACCATGCTATTAAGTTTAAAGAGTGTAGAATTTTTGTAGGAAATAGGAAACTTAGATCTGCACACAGGAGCTCGCAAGGACCATATCTGGTGCCATCTTGCAATGATTTTTGCTCCTATGTCTTATGGTCTTAGTGAGCTTGGACTGTTAATTTGTCCTGAATACCAGGGCATCCTCTAAGTCAGTGTTGAACCTTCGAGAGGGTTTGCTTTATGTAGCTTTCCTTGGAAAAAAAGGGCTGTGATGTAGAGTAGACACGTGTGCTGCCCATCTCCAGGCTTTGAATAGCAATACACTCCCCTGAAAAGTTCAAGCAAAGACAAAAGCTTTCCCTCCTGTGATATGTGGAATCATCACTGATTCCATACTCTAACTTTTAAGGCGTGTGTAAGTGTGGAATAAGTTGCAGACCAGGCCTTAACACATTCCTTACATATTGCATTTAATTCAACATTGTTCACAATAACACATTGCCTGCAATCTTCAAATGTCACAATTAAAGGAATCCTCATATCTAAGGCTATCTGTAGTTCAAGGAATTGATTGCTGGTGAGTGATGAGTAATGCTTGGTTATTTGAACTTGCATGCTTGGGATGTCTGAAGAGACTGCACATCTTTCATAATGGTGAGACTTAATCAGGTCCAACTGTGAAAATTATACTATAGCAGACATATCCTTGGACTCCTCCGTTGCCAGATCAACACTTCAACTCCCCCTCCCACTCCACCAGGACATGCAGGTCCTTGGACTCCTCCATCACCAGACCATAGCAACACGACGGTTGGAGGAAGAACGCCTCATCTTCCGCCTAGGAACCCTCCAACCACAAGGGATGAACTCAGATTTCTCCAGTTTCCTCATTTCCTCTCCCCCCACCTTGTCTCAGTCAAATCCCTTGAACTCAGCACCGCATTCCTAACCTGCAATCTTCTTCCTGACCTCTCCACCCCCACCCCCACTCCGGCCTATCACCCTCACCTTGACCTCCTTCCACCTATCGCATTTCCAACACCCCTCCCCCAAGTCCCTCCTCCCTACCTTTTATCTTAGCCTGCTGTTAACAGCACTGATTTATTTAGAATTTACAATTTAGAAACTGACTATTTTTACAAAATCTGTTTCAGCCAGTACTTCAGCTTTACAAGAGCTTCCTTTTTAATATACATTAATGGGATATTGGTATCACTAGATTAGATTACTTACAGTGTGGAAACAGGCCCTTCGGCCCAACAAGTCCACACCAACCCGCTGAAGCGTATACCACCCAGACCCATAGTCTTAAATTTACCCCTTCACCTAACATTACAGACAATTTAGCATGGTCAATTCACCTAACCTGCACATTTTTGGATTATGGGAGGAAACCGGAGCACCCGGAGGAAACCCACGCAGATACGGGGAGAATGTGCAAACTCCACACAGTCAGTCGCCTGAGGTGGGAATTGAACCTGGGTCTCTGGCGCTGTGAGGCAGCAGTGTTAACCACTGTGCTGCCCACTAGTTGGGTTAGCATTTATCACCAATCCTTAATTGCCCTTGAGAAGGTGGTACTCAGCTTTTGCTTTCAATCACTGCAGTGCTTGTTTTGTAGGCACATACACATTGCTGTTATTGTATTTACTGCATTTCACCTAATCAACGTACCCTACATTCCTTTATCACACAACTTAACTTCTGTTTTCAATAGAAATTAGATAGTGAATAAGGACAGCATGTTTTCTTTTAGTTTTGCTCTTGGAAGGTTAATTGTCAATCACAATATTATTGCTTTCACTAAAGCTGTGTAAGTGAGTATTAATGAGAAGTTGACACTACCTTTACATTACTGATGAATAACTATCCTTAGAAATGCAATGTAAATCAATTAATTTGATTTAACAATTGCTTGCATTCATATTAAATTTTTCACAAGCCTCTACAACAATGGACCAATGCTAATTTTAATACAATTCTAAATTTGAGATTGTTGAATCCAATTTATAAGTTAATAATAGAAACAGTGATAACCAATTTGGTGGTACAGAGTCTGCATGACAGTTTGAGCCTCAGCTAAACTGATAAGCGACTTTAATTTAGCTGGCAGTGCTGACTGCGTTGAAATGAGGCTTCTACACTCATTTCAAACTCAGTCCTGAATTAATTTGCATTCATCTAAGTTTGCAGTGGAGGTTTTCATTGATGGAAAGGAGAACTATGAGAGCAATGTCACTGTTCTCCTGTCTCCTATTGCTGGTTTTGTGCATCAGCCATTCTTGAATTTTAGCCTTATCTCTGATAATGTCATCCACAGGGTATTGAAACTAGTTATTTAAATGGTGGCATTCTTTTTGATTTATTTTCTTTAAAGCTCATGTTGGTGTTTTTCAATAACTTTCCAGGTGATAATTAATTAGACTTGGTCCAACAGTCCATGATTGCCAAGCCTAAAAACTCGAATGAATTTATTTCATTGTCAACTGTTTGAAACGTCCATTGTCATGTTTAGAATGGTAGCATAAACGGAATATTCCAGAATCCCAGCAAAATGCACTAAGGCGCACATAGTGATTTCTTTATTCTAATACATTATTATAAGGTAGTATTAATTTAAGGTAGTATTAATTGTGAAGTTTTACAATGAGTTTTTTAATATTCTTTCATGGTTTCTGAGCATCATTGACAAGGCCAGCATTTGTTGTCTATCTGTAATTTTACTTAAGAAGGTGGAGGTGAACCACTTTTTATTTTAAATACCCTACAGCCAAATCACTCATGTCATGAATTAAAATCACAATTTACAAGCACTGCCCCACCAGGGACAGTGCAACCAATAGGTAAAAGGAAGAGTAGTGAAAGTGGGAAATCAAAATGTCCCTATCTTTCTTTAAATATTTTGAGGGTGGTGTTGGACAGCACAGCTCACTCAGTAAGGAAACCTGGGCATAAACATAGCTATGAAAGAGGTCAGGCAATCACTCTTGACCCCCTCGAAGAACCTGTTGATGTGAACCACCTTTTTAAATCACTACAGTCTTCTTAAACGTGAATATTAAAGGTTTATCACAATAATTTACAGCAGTATAATGATCACCATTACTGAGATAACCTTTCATTCCATGTGTTTTTTTAATTAAGTAAATTTACCAACGACAATGGTGAAATTGAATACAGGTCCCCAGAGTAATCTGGGCCTCAGAATACAAGCTCAGTGACATTACCCCTGTATCACTATTTCTCCTCACTTACTGAGTCATTTTATAATATTTGTATTTTCACAGGTTTATTGCTAAGCCATGTGCATTGGGCCTCAAAATTCAAGCAAATGGACCGCAGAAAGCTCAACCAAATGCTATCCTGGAAAAAGTATTCACTGCAATCACTAAGGCAAGTAAACAATGTTCAGAGGAAGTGAAAGTGTGCAAAAAGGAAAATTTAGCAAATTTTCAGATTTATTTTTTATAAACCAAGCTGTTATCTTTATTTGAGTTCATTGTCAGTTTCTTCAACCATACAGTTCTTCTTCATTTAGTAGTAGCTGAAATTATGTAGCCTTATTTTATAGCTGCCATCGAGGTTGACTTATGTGAGCCAAGAAGAAATATAAAGCAAGGTAAAACTGATCCTCCCCTTCTGTCTCACTCGAAATAAACTGCAAATTTTACTCTGTCTGCTGTTCTTGGTTGTATCTTATTCATAGAAGTTAAAAATATTACCTTAGAATGGTAGAGCATAGTTGTGTTTTTCTTCGGAAATCCCAGGCCATTTTATTATAACACAGTAATAAACTCAGGCCTTCTTGAAAAATCTATTATTTTTAAGTAGTTATATCTGAAGCAAGCCATGTATTGTTGCTGCAGCAAACTTTACAGCCATGAAACAACTTGTGAAACAAAATTTATTTCTACCCCATTGAAAAATTTTCCCTTTTTTTAAATCTAGTTGCATCGATATATAGGTTTACCGGATCATTTCGGAATTTCAAATGCATGAAAGGAGTACTAAAAGTACTGCACAGTTGGCTAGTCAAAAAATACCAACAAGTATGTTGCTTAACTAAGTAAACATAACATTGTGGTAACAAATAATTATGGTATGTGTTTTTGTTAAGAAATTGAAAGACTGTAGAAGGCATAAATCAAAATTTATTGGTCAAGATTTGCATGCCACGTTCGAGCTTTATGGAACAAACTGTATGGAATTGAGGAAAAGAGCCACCAGTGTTGTAATGGTGAAGCAGGTGTGGAACACCTTTGCACTGCAGATCAAGAGGAGGTCACATAGCAGCTGAGGCTGGAAGGATATATGAAATACAATGTTTTTCTTATCAAGTATTGGTTTCCGAAGTTGCAGATTCTTCCACCTCTTTGAACATTGTCATCAAGCACCGTTGAGGTCCCTACTCATGGTGCAATAACCCT
Source organism: Chiloscyllium punctatum (assembly GCF_047496795.1). Lineage (NCBI taxonomy): Eukaryota > Metazoa > Chordata > Chondrichthyes > Orectolobiformes > Hemiscylliidae > Chiloscyllium > Chiloscyllium punctatum. Next base: position 74,134,257 of record NC_092748.1, read on the forward strand.
CTGCTTGGGGAGAAATTTCACTGAACTATGAATAAGGATTTACAGAGTTTGTTGCTATGCACTGATCTGAACTCAAACAGAGCAGCAGCTGTGAATGATCAGCTTCCAGCAGGGGTATGAAACTAGAAAATGTCATTTTGTCGTGAGCCACTTGTGTGTATCTGCCTCTGGAGAAGTTAAAGAAGCCACTCCTGAAAATGGCAAGTCTTGTAGTCGTGCTAACATATTCAATTCCTGGCACACAAGCTAAGTCACAGCAAATGATTTCAGTAATATTGAAGAGTAAGGAAAGCAGAATTACCAAGTCACACAAGTTTTTATGGCAACATTGCCTGTCCATCTGGTCAGTTCTATTAAATTTACATTGTACCTCCCTTAATACATTCAGTAAAAAACCCTACACTTTCCATTCATTTATTTTATTTTCATATTACTGTGTCTAAAAATTGAATGTTACCTAAATTAGAGTGGTATCCTCATTAAATTGGTGTTACAGATGTATATTGATCTTCCATGTGATATTAAGATCAAATTTTATATTCACGTTCATCAGGTTAAAAAATGATAGGGGAATTGGAAAAGGTACTTGGGTGCAGGAGAGGCAGAGAGGAGGATCACAGAGATCTGGGGTTCAGGTACATAATTCTTTGAAGTTTGCATTACACATGGACAGGGTAGTTAAAACGGTATTTAGCACTGTTGCATTCATTTCTCACACCTTTGAGTATAGGATTTGAAAAGTCACATCGAGGTTGTTCAAGATATTGATGAGGCATCTTCTGGCGTACTGAGTCCAGTTCTGGTCGTACAGTTATAGGAAGGATATTATTAAGCTGGAGAGGATTCAGAAGATAATTTGATTAGAAATAGTCAGCATGGCTTTGTGAGGGGCAGGACATGCCTCACAAGCCTTATTGAATTCTTAGAGAATGTGACAAAACACATTGATGAAGGTATAGCAGTGGATGTAGTATATATGGATTTTGGCAATGCATTTGATAAGGTTAACCATGCTAGGCTCATTCAGAAAGTAAGGAGGCATGGGATACAAGGAAATTTGGCTGTCTGGATACAAAATAATCTGGCCCATTGAAGACAGAGGATGGTAGGAAATGGAAATAGGACATAGGAAATGGAAAGCATTCAGCCTGGAGCTCGGGGACAAGTGGTCTGTTCTGGGACCTCTGCTCTTTGTGATTTTGATAAATCATTTGGATGAGGAAGTGGAAGGGTGGGTTAGTAAGTTTGCTTATGACACAAAGGTTGAAGGAGTTGTGGTTAGTGTGGAGGACTGTTGTAGGTTACAACAGGACATTGACAGGATGCAGAACTGGACTGATAAGTGGCAGATGGAGTTCAACCTCAAAGTGTGAAGTCATTCACTTTGGAAGGTTGAATTTGAATGCTGAATACAGGGTTAAAAGCAGCATTCTTGGCAGTGTGGAACAACAGAGGGATCTTGGGGTCCTTGTCCATAGATCCCTCAAAGTTGACACCCAAGTTGAGAGGGTTGTTAAGAAAGTGTTTAGTGTTGGCTTTCATTTGGAAAGGGGATTGAGTTGAAGAGCTGCGAAGTTATGCTGCAACTCTATAAAGCCCTGTTTGGACCACACTTGGAATATTGTGTTCAGTTCTGATTGCCTCATTTTAGGAAGGATGTGGAAATATTAGAGAGGGTGCAGAGGAGATTTACCAGGATGCTGCCTGGACTGGAGGTTTAGGGAGGCAGGCTTTTCTCATTGGAATGAAGAAGGATAAGAGGTGACTTGATAGAGATTTACAAGATGATGGCAAGCATAGATATAGTTGGATAGCCAGAGACTTTTTCCCATGGCAAAAATGGTTATTAAGAGAGAGCATAATTTTAAAGTGATGGGAGAAAGGTTCAGGGGAGATATCAAATGTAGGTGCTTTACACAGAGTGGTGGGTGTGTGGAATGCACTGCCAGCAGTGGTGATAGAGTCAGAGACATTAGGGACATTTAAGTGATTCTTGGATAGGTACATGGATGATAATAAAATGAAGGGTATGTAGGTTGATCTTAGAGTAGGATAAAAGGTTGGCACAACATTGAAGCCGAGCGACCTGTACTGTGCTATACTGTTCTATGTTCTCAGACATTTACCAGGATGTTTCTTGGTATGGAAGGTTTAAGTTATAAAGAAAGGCAGAATTAGCTGGGACATTTTTCATTGAAGCGTAGTCGGTTGAGAGGTGCCATTATAGAAGTTTATAAAATAATAAGGGATAGAGATCGATTACTGGTAGTTGTTTTTTCCCTGGGATGGGGGAGTTTCAAGGTTAGGAGGCACATTTTTAAGGTGAGAAGAGAGAGGTTTTTAAAAAAAGACATGAGGGGGAATGTTTTTACATAGAAGGTGGTTTGCCTGTGGAATGAACCTCCTGAGGTAGTGATGGATCTGGGTATAATTACAATGTTTAAAAGACATAGATAGAGACATGAACTAGAAAGGTTTGGGGGATATGGGCCAGGAGCAGGCAGGTGGGGCTAGGTTAGTTTGGGATTATGTTCAGCATGGACTGGTTGGACTAAAGGGTCTGTTTCTGTGCTCTATGACTCTATGAGAGAGGGAAAAGAGCTAGAAGAAGGTCAAGATAAAATAATATGAGGGGGTGACAGAGAAGATGATATGAAGGCAGAAAAGGATTGAATAACATTAAATCTTGGTCCACTTCTGCAACAATGGAGGAAAGAATGTAGAGGGCCTTGTTGGATGGCCAAGAGAATGGTGAGCTGGATGGAGAGGAGGGGTAAATAGGGGGACAGGGCTGTTCAGAGGAGTCACTAGTGGAATTTTTGCATTGGCATTGCTTCAATTTTATGTGCCATGTTAAATAAACCAATTGTTTTTCACATTTTCCTTCTTTCAGTCTTTCTACGTAGAGTTGTTCATTTGTGGGGAGCATTGATTTGGTCATAAATTTCACTGGATCATATCAGCTTTGCTATTCAGCACTTCAGAGGGCAGCACATTATGATTGCCAAGATCCTATAAAATATTGTTCTTTTTCATACATATTTTGGATGCAAGGGATCACATATTCTCTTCTGAAAGAAGCACAGTCATTTCTCAAGGTTGTGTAGAGGTTGTGTCATGCGTCTCTTCAGTGCTTTCCTTTATAATCAATTAGTCACATTACTTTGTAATGCCATCAATTGGCAGGTGAAGAGGATATTTAGAATTTTATCCATACATCATTTTTACAACATAAATATGTAGATAAAGGAGTAACCTCCATTAATGATAGTAATAAAACATAAAAATGTCTACTCATTCACTTGTTAATAGTCAGATTGTGCAGACATTAGGCATTATTTAAAGTATAAAAAGATAAAGAATTAAACATTTAGTAATACATACCATTAAACTAAAAATCACTGATGCAAGAATACAACTTAAATTCAATCCAAGGGGATTCTTCAACAACTAATAAGGTTTTTTTTTATTCATTTGTGGGATAAGGGCATCAATGGCTAGGTCAATGTTTGTTGCCCATCTCAGAGAGTCCACTACATTGCTGTGTCCGTAGTCAAATGTAGTCCAGACCAGGTAAGGGTGGCAGTTTTGACTTCACTAAAGGGCATTAGTAAACTAGATGTTTTTTTTCCCAACGATCAGCAATGGATTTATGATCATCATTAGACTCTTAATTCCAAATTATATTTTTATTGAATTCAAATTCCATCACCTGCCATGGTGGCATTTGAATCCAGAACATTACCTGGCTCTCTGGATTAATCGTCCGGTGATATTACCATGAGGCCATCACCTCCCCATTTCTTGACACTCTTCTTTCCTATGAGACATAAATCTGTAGTACAAATCTGTCTTCACCTTCATCATTGACACTAGTCATTCACAAGTTTTGTTAAATCTTGCTACAGACACAGATGGTGTATGTTAGTATGTGCTAGAGTGAAAAGTGAACTATTAATAACCATATTGACTGCAAATTAACTATCTTTCCTAATTTTTATCTGGAAAAACAGCCAGCAATTTTCTTCTGTAAAGGTTTATGGAATGCATTTTAGATTATTCATAGGAACCTTCTTGGATTATTGAAAACAAATGAATATTCTGAGTCTGTCTGTTCAACAAATGTGTTACTGGCTGCTAAGGATCAAAGGAATTAATTTATTTTACCCAAACAATTTGAATGTGCACATTTCATAATGGCTAATGATAAACAATTCCTTTCCTGTTGTTTTATTTTTTTTCTGTTACCTACTCTATTGAGTTAATATCTGATATCAGAGAGGACATTCTTGTATATTGACCAAAATAAGTGAGTTGTAAATAAGTCAGAAGATCAAATTGGGGAGCAAGCCTAATTATATTCTAGAATATGTTGCATTCATTGAAACCCTCAGTTTGTACAAAGAAATCAATGAAAATGATATAACTTGAATGACTTGAATTACGTGAATCAACAAATAATTACTCTGGTACTAAACAATTATTTTACAAATTATTAATCTGATCCAAATAGGCATATGCCTTAAGTTGAAGCTAAGATCGGTGCACCTTTCTGCAGAGGGTGGTGGTTTTCACTTTTTACCAATAGCCAATTGTTGCTACTTTGCAAAGCCCATTAACTGCCAAATTTGAGTCAGTTCTGAGTGGTAAGCCTGGACCCACTTGAATGACCCTTGTATATGTATCACAAAATTTTAAAATATAGTTATAGAAAATAACTAAGAAGGTACCAGCAATTTTCTTTTGGTATATAAGAAATGGAATATAAGAGTAGCAAAGTCATGTTAGTGCACAGGGCATTGGTGGGACCCATACCTAGAATGCTATGAACATCTTCAGACTCCTTTCACTGAAAATAGATCAGAGAAGTTTCAGCAGGCTATTTCCTGGGATGAAAGAATTGTTTTATGAAGGAAAAGGTTGATTAGAGTTGGCCTCTGCTCGCTGAAGTTTAGAAGAATGAGAAAGGATCTAGTGAAACATATATGATTCTTTAGGAGCTTGAAATAGGGTAGATGCTGAAAGGACACTTTCTCTCGTGAGAGAATCTAGAAGTAGGGGACACAAATCCAAAATAAGGGTCTTCCATTTAGGATGGGAATGAAGAAATGTTCCTCCTCTGAAGTTTGTTAGTATTTGAGAATCTTTGCTGTAGAGAGCAATGGAGGCTAGGTCATTGAATACATTCAAGACTGAGTTGGACAGATTTTTAGTTTACAGATGTTTATGGGGCTGGGGAGGAAGGATGTAAGGACGAATATAAAGTCAAGGCCACTATTGGTTCAGTCATGACCTTATTAAATGATGAGCCAGTTCGAATGGGCGCCATTGATCCTATCATGTTGGACAAAGCTCACATCCAAAAAGACCATAATCTAAAACAATTCTGATGTAAAACATGCATGGCAAAAGATATGTCACAATGTTAGATTTACTCATGATTTTGAAGACATCTATCAAATCTCCTTTCAGCCTTCTTCCCTCCAATGAGCACAACCACAACTTCTTAAATCTATCCTCATACCTGAAGTAAGTTGGCTCAGTGGTTAGCACTGCTGACTCAGAGCACCAAGGATCCAGGTCCGATTCCAGCCTTGGGTGACTGTCTGAGTAGAGTTTGCACATTCTCCGGATGCTCCGGTTTCCTCCCACAATCCAAAGATGTGCAAGCCAGGTGAATTGGCCATACTAAATTGTCCATAGTGTTAGGCACATTAGTCAGGGGCAAGTGTCAGGGAATGCTTCTGGATGCGTTACTCTTCAGAGGGTCAGTGTGGACTGGTTGGATCAAATGGCCTGTTTCCACACTGCAGGGATTCTAATCTAATCTAAAAAAAAACTAATTCCTTCAATAGTTTGTGTAAATTGATTCTGCAATGTCTACTGTGCATTCACATCTTTGCTATAATGTGGTGACCATTAACTGTATACAGGACTCCAGCTGAGACATAATAAGTGTCTTGTACAAGTTCCACGTCACCTTTTTCTTGTACCCTGTGGTTCTATAACAAAGTAGAGAACACTGTATTCAAGACTGGGCATTAGTGAGGACCATTAGCAGCAGCAGAATTGCATTCAACCATAACTTCATGGTTCAACATATATCGCCTCTATTAACCACCAGGCCAGTTGAACAGCCTGTTCAACACAGAACTCAGGAGATTATGCAAGGAGTAGCATTACATGGGGTATATCTAAACATTTGATATTAACCTGATGAAGCTACAATACAGGACTGTGTGAAAGAGATAGCTCTAAATTATCTCACAATGAACAGACCAGACGAAAAGTTTGCAGCTCCAACTTCAATGATGGGGAAGCCCTAAACATCATGGCAAAATTGAAGGCTGAAACATTTGGACCAATGCAGGAATGAGTCAGTGGGCGGCACAGTGGCACAGTGGTTAGCACTGTTGCCTCACAGCGCCAGAGACCCGGGTTCAATTCCCGCCTCAGGCGACTGTCTGTGTAGAGTTTGCACATTCTCCCCGTGTCTGCGTGGGTTTCCTCCGGGTGCTCCGGTTTCCTCGCACAGTCCAAAGATGTGCAGGTCAGGTGAATTGGCCATGCTAAATTGCCCGTAGTGTTAGGTAAGGGGTAGATGTAGGGGTATGGGTGGGTTGTGCTTCGGTGGGGCGGTGTGGACTAGTTGGGCCGAAGGGCCTGTTTCCACACTGTAAGTAATCTAATCTAATCTTCAGCCAGAAAGTCTGAGTGGATGATCCATTTTAGTTTGCCTCCTGATGACCCCAGAATTAGATGTGACAGCCTTTAGCCAATTCAATCCACATAACACAAATAAATGGCTGCCCAGCATTGTATACTTCAAAAGCTATGGGCCTTGACAACACAATGTAGAAAATTCCTTAGGTATGCCCTGTCCACAAAAATCCAACTTGACATTTGTTGCTCTAACAGTGTAGTCTCAATTATAAGCAATGTGATGGAAGTTGTCATCAACAATGCGATCAAGCTGCACTCTCTCTACAATGATCTGCACACAGATGCTCAATTTTGATTCCAACAGAGTCACTTGGCTTCTGACCTCATTATGGCCTATATTGGTAGAGACAAATGAACTGCAGATTCTGGAATCCAAGATAGACAAGCTGAATGAACACAGCAAGCTAGGCAGCATCAGGAGGGTTACACCCAAAACATTGACTTCTCCACCTCGTGCTGTGCTCTTCCAGCCTCCTGCTTGTCTACTTTGGTCCAAACATAGACAGAAAGAGTAACGCTCTTGGCAAAAAGTTAGAGAGACTGCCTTCGACAGCAAGTATCTGTCTGAGTGCAGCAAACCTAGTGTCAGTGGGAATCAGGAGGTTTATTCTCCATTGTTTGGAGTCATACCTTGGAGGCACAAAGGAAAATGGTTGTGGCTGTTGGAAGTCAATCATCTCAGTCCCAAGACATCTGTGCAGCATTTCCACTGTGTTTGTCTCTGATTTATATAAGAAAATGTATATTTGGTTAGTATTTCCTCCTCATCTCTTTAAAGATGTCAAATGTCTCATACTTAAACATTTGGAATAGCTTGGGTCTTGAAACATATGCGTTAAAATGGATATAAACATGTCCAGTGTTCCAACTAGCCTAGTCCACACAAGAGCAATGCCTACTCCATTATAACATATCTACTCTCCATCCCAGCCAGTGATAAAACCAATGAGCTCAATTTGTGGCAATAATATTTCAATCAAAGCTAGTCCAGAATATCAGCCTTTCCCTGATAAAGTCAGTCTTAGTCTGCAAATGTCTGAACACAGGGCTTCAGATCCTTGCCATAGAATCCCTACAGTGTGAAAACAGACCCTTTGGCCCAACAAATCCACACCAACCCTCTGAAGAGTAACCCACCTAGACCCATTCCCCTACCATATTATCCTATATTTACCCTTGACTAATGTTCTTCAGTTACACATCCCTGAACATGGCCAATTCACCTAACCTGCACATCTTTGGATTGTGGCAGGAAACCTGAGCACCCGGAGGAAACCCATACCCCAAACTCCATACAGTCATCTGAGGCTGGAATCGAACCCGGATCCCTGGCACTGTGAGGCAGCAGTGCTAACCACTGAGCCACTGTGCCACCCCATTAACTTCTAGCCCAGCTCTTTAATAACAACCACTCCCTGAAAATTCACTAATCAATTAGATTCAGTAAGCCCCGATTCCCACTGACACTAGGTTTGCTGCACTCAGACAGATACTTGATGTCAAAGGTGTTCACTCTAACCTATTGCCAAGATTGTTACTCTTTTTGTCGATGTTTGGACCGAAGTAGCCAAGCAGGAGGCTGGAAAACCACAGCAAGCCAGACAAGTCGTCAAGGGTTCTCACTTTTGTGTAAAATACTTGAATAAAGACTTACTTATACAAGGCCAGGAACTTGGGTCAGAAGGTGCTGGGAGATAGGTGAACTAAAATTTGGGCAGTGAGAAGAGAAAGAAGAAAATAGTGGAGTATTATTCAGAAAAATGAGCGGATGTTCTATTGCAGAAAGAGGACAAGAATTTGGGATTTTTGAGTCTAACCATGTATTTTCCCCCACCTAGAGTTACTGTATCACAGTTACATAAATAATGGAGTGCAGCATTAACCTCACAGGAAAATCTAGAACATAGTTACTATGGTCCATAATGACACAAAGACTATTCAAAGGAAAGGTGGATTTTTAAAGGGTGGGAAACAAAATACATAGTCCCTGATACAGACTGCCCCATAGCCACTTAACACGTGGAGATAGGACTTCTATCTTCACTTGGGAATATTCCTATTGCCTGCCTGATTGTCATGACAGCACAGCACTGACATTGACTTTATAAACACTTTACACACAGTCTAACACTCTTACTCACCTGCAGAGACATATTCTCTGACACTCCACTCACACCAGTTTTTGATGTTTTGATCTCTGCCCTTGATCTCTCCACCTGTGTCTGTGTGCCTGGTCTCTCAATGCTCCTGTCTTGAGTGATTTCAAATAAACCTATTGGAATATAGTGTTGTGTTACATTTGTTGAGAGAGAGAAACAGAATTCATGTTTCGAGTCCAGTATAACTCTTCTTCTGAGCTCATAGTTTATATTATTGCCTTTTTCTGTTGTGTTTTTGGGACTCTCTTGTGAAGATGTTCAATGACTGAGGACCAGGGCAAACAAATTGCAAAAGTAAAATGTATGAGCAGTCAAACCAGGTTTAACTCTGGGATCTGACTTGTCCAAGATTGCCATTGGAATCATGAACAATAGTATATGAAATTTGGTGTAATTTAAATAGTAGTTAGTCATAAATGAGCAATTTAGGCACTTAAGATATTTTGTAATGCTGAAGGTGCTGTTGTGAGAATGTGAGTTGTCATTCTTGTTGAGGAATTTCTTAATTGCCTGATTTTCTTTCTAGCATCCGGATGAAAAGAGACTAGAAGGGCTTTCCAAACAATTGGACTGGGATATTCGCACCATTCAGCGTTGGTTTCGGCAGCGAAGGAACCAGGAGAAGCCCAGCACCCTTACCAAATTCTGTGAGAGCATGTACGGATTTAGTCTGTTGTGTTTTATTTAGACAAATTTAGGAGAGAGTTTATAATCTGACATTATTGCAGGGGAGCCTCATTTGCTGCAATTGAGTCATTTTTCTGCCTTAAGTATTGAAATATGTTGCTATTGATTTTCTTGTGGGGCATAAAGTTTGAAAATCAAAGGAGTATTACAGTTTTTCTGAGATTGCTTTGTTGGAAAGCACATGAAACCATGTTATCTAAATCGTCAATGCAAATATAATAGATTATCAGGTGTAAATTACTTGTATGATTATAATGCAGGAAACAGCAGGCTGCTTGGATTTGGAAGGAAAGGATTCTGCTGCCCAGCTCCTTGACTTGATAATGAAAATGATATTCTGTCACTACAGCATTGAGGCACTGATCTGTCAGTGAAAGATTTGATAGTCAATTCCTGTGTCATCTCTTTTCATGTGGCTATGGATAATTTACTAGAGCTGTTTTCCATACAGGCTTTTCGTTTAATCTTGTTTTGTTTAATAAGATGATCTCTCTGCTCCAAGAAGGCTTTTGACAAATGATGTTGCACCAATCTTCTCAAAACTTCCTAACAAAAGATGTTTTGTGCAATAACTTATACTTGAAATGCTGAGCTAAAACTAAATTACGAATTAATTAGAGGGTAGGAAGTAGCAAGGACGTGTTACTTTTGGGTTGAAAAGTGCTGTTTCCTAAGAGATGTCTTAGGAAAAGAGTGTTCAGACTCGTTTGCTAATTAAGAACATTAACATGCACTCAGCGAATTATTGCTAAGTGGTCAAATTCACATGCAATACCAAACTGGGAAGGATCCCCAAATCTGAGGAAGAGTCTTAATCACGATGGAATAAATGGAATGACATGTTATTCAACAGGGCAATAATACATGAATTTAATTTATTTGCTATTTTTTTCACAAGATGTGGTGTCACTGGTTAGGCCAGCATTATTGTCAATTGTGAATTGAAGCAAGTTGCCTGAAGACTTGTATTCATGATGCTGGAGATCTCAAGAAAGAGTCAAGATGGATCATCCACTCGGGACTTCTGGCTGAAAATGGTTGCAACTGCTTCAGAGCTGAAAATGTGTTCTTCAGGAAGGGCTCATGCCCGAAACGTCGATTCTCCTGCTCCTTGGATGCTGCCTGACCTGCTGCACTTTTCCAGCAACACATTTTCAGCTCTGATCTCTAGCATCTGCAGTCCTCACTTTCTCCTCGAAGATTTTAACCTATTGCGAATCCTCTTGCAAGGATGCCTTCCTTGAAGAAGCTGTCTTCCTCCCTCTACAAGGATTTCAGTGAGTCCCTCTCTCACTGCACACCCCAGGTTATCTCCTCTGCCCAAAAGCTCTTCAGCCATGTTCTCAAACAGACTCGCTACCACAGCCACATCTCCTTCCTCAGCACCTGCCTACGGAACCGACTGACCCCGCACAGACTCCGGACTTTCCTGAAGAAGGGCTCATGCCTGAAACGTCGATTCTCCTGCTCCTTGGATGCTGCCTGACCTGCTGTGCTTTTCCAGCAACACATTTTCAGCTGCAACTGCTTCAGCCTTGTCTTTTCCACTGATGATTCTTCATCATTTAGAATGGTGATATTTGAGCAATCTCTTCCTTCAGTCGGTTATTAAATGTCTACTATTATTCATAACTGGATGTGGCAGGATGGCAGACTTTAGATCTAATTGTAGGTAAGAGGAAAAATGCCCACAAGAATAATCAAATCCTGTTGGATCTAAAAGCTTGACCTCTAATCCTTGAAAGGAGCCAGCTGAGGTGACTTTATAAAGATTAATGATGATAAATGATGTAAAAAGGTTAGCATGAGAAAATACTTCACAATAATTTTTTTGAATCACAGAAATACAGGGATCTGATCTTTTGAATCTGCACTGTTGTGTTAAGAGTTCAGATCACATCTGCTGCGTAGCACTGGGAACAACAATATCAGCAAACACATTGATGGTCCTGTTACAATTCTGCAGACTCAATGCATTTAATCCTTCCATTTTTGGTGGAATCGAATCAAACTCGGATGCCTGGCACGGTGAGACAACTGTGCTAATCACTAAGCTACCATGCCAACGATATCAGTTCTTCTTTATAATGGGATGTCAGTCTAAACAAGGTTTGGTAATTATGAGTACAGATACAAGATCCTTTTTCCGAAATGCTGTTTTTCAGAACTCAGAATTTTTTGGTTTTCAGAATGTTACACTTTAATGGTGAAATTTTTAAAAATCTTAACAGAGAAGCAGAATTCTAACTAAAAACGTGCTTGGCCATGCCCCCATCCCCATGACGCATCTGAGTCGACTTGGGCTAACTGTTTGCTCACCAAACAACCTTGTTAATGAGAAAAAAACTTCACAAAAACATTTGCAATTTGGAGCTTTTCGGTTTTTGAATGTTCAGATAAAGGATCTTGTACCTGTACAAACTTTAAAGTCAAATTTGAAAGAAGATCACAGCAGAAAGATGACAGATTAGCAGGTACACAAGAAGTACACAAATTGACTGTTTGTGTGTACATTGATAGACCTGCGAATGGATGGGTAAGGGCATTGCACCAAATTACAAAAAGATATTATCAAGCTGGAGAGGGTTCAGAAGACATTTACCAGGATGTTGCTGGGTATGGAAGTTTGAGTTATACAGAAAGTTTTCCACTGGAGCCTAGAATGTTGAGACATGACCTGACAGAAATTTATAAAATAGTGAGAGGTTTTGATAGGGTTAATGGTAGTTGTCTTTCCCCATAGGATGGGGGATTTCAAGATTAGTGGGCACATTTTTAAGGTGGAGGAGAGAGATTTGAAAAAGACGTAAGAAGCAATTTATTTTACAGAGTGTCATTCACATGTGGAATGAACTTCCTGAGGAAGTGGTGGATACAGGTACAATTACAACATTTAAAAGACATTAGGATAGATTCATGAATAGTATAGGTTTGGAGGGATATGAGCCAGGAGCAGGCAGGTAGGACTAGTTTAATTTGCGATTATGTTCAGTATGGACTGGTTGGACCGAAGAGTCTGTTTCTGTGCTGTATGATTCTATGACTCTAAGAAGAATATACAACTCAAAATAACAGACTTTTGAAACCTCTTTGGAGAGAGAAAACAAAAGATCAGTACAGAAGACGGCTGTAGCAAAATATCCATAACCACATGGAAGGAAATGACACAGGCACTGATTACTAAATCTCTCACTGACAGGTCAATGTCCCAGTGTTCAGTAAATCAATAATAATGGGCAAAATAAACACATCAGCCACATTCTTTTTTCTTTGCTAATGACCAGTGTGTTCTTAAATGAAGAATTATATGGTTAACTCTTCACACACTAGTCTGATTAAAAGAAGTGCAATAATTTGAGAGATTACTCTTCAACATCGACCCTAACAGCAATTATTTTCATTCAAACAATCAAAGCTCCTTTGTTCACTTTTGCAGGATTATAATACCAGATCTCTAAAATCAATTTTCTAATGTCAGTTTTCTCATTCCACCATGACAGCTCAATGAATTTGAAATTCAATCGAATTTTAATCTGAGCAATTGTAACCATGAAACTCTGATTGATTCTCATTAAAATAATCTGGTTTACTATTTTCCTTTAGGGAAGGAAATCTGCCATCCTTACATAGTCTGATCTCCTTGTGAGACCAGACCCACAGCAATGTGATTGACTCTTCGCTACCCTCTAAAATGACCTAGTAAGCTGCTCAGTTCCAGATTAATTTGGAATGGGCAGCAAATGCTGGTCTTGCCAGTGAAGCACATGTACCATGAAAGAAGAAATGTTGAAAAATCAGAAACATAAGAACTCCACTTAAGTTGTGTTCAGTCCAGATCCTATGATACTCTAGAGAAGTTAGTCACCTGGTCAACCTGAATGTTTTGTGAGAAGAAATCTTACTTACTCTAGGAGACCCAGGAGAAGAAAATTTTCAGCATAGTTAACAACAGAAGGTATTCATTACAAACAGATATTTACCTCAATATAGTTTAACTATACATGATCTATCTCAATATACTGCTGAAGAAATATTTTGAGTTGCCTTTATAATACAGAAGTTTTGGAACCTGAGTGTGTATTGTCACTCTACATGATTAATGGGAGTGTTTGAATTTATTCTATTTCTGGTTCCAAAAGTGGAGTGAGGAGCTAACACCGATTTAGAATTTGTCACTAGGAAATGTTAGCTTAATAATTTTTGGGTAGACTAGACAGGGCATAAACCTAACCAGATGTATCCTACCGTCACTCATGTAACAATTTAAATATGGATGGGGGCATTGGAATTAAAGTTGCATGGGTTATTAACAAATATGCATTCCAATGGTAAGGATCTCAAGAGATCAGTCACATACTGATGTACTTTTTATACTATGCAGAAACACAGTGATCTATATTTTATTTTTATTAGGGATTCAGTGCTTTAGAAATTATGGTTAGGGAACTGCAGTCCCAGTATGACACCAACGTACTTTATAATATTGATTGGTTTCAATGCTTATTGCAGTGCATCTAGTTGTTCAAGCCAACTATATTTTAAGCTGCTAATTTGACAAAGGCTTTGTAAAAGTGTGATATCATTACACAGCCTTTATATTTTATCATTTCATTATAGTAAAGCAGATGTTTTCTGCAGCCTTATTTATATAGTGTGGAATGTGGGCTTTTGCTGAAGGACATTGGATACTTATTCATTAATTTACTGAAAATTTTGCTGAACTCGCAATCCTGAAGTGAGGGAGTTGCAAAAGTGCTTTTGCCCTAGTGCTATGAATTATTCAGTCAATAAATTAAATGACTTAAAATGAATCACTGACTTTCACAAGCAACTTTACCTTGAAAGCATTTCCAAAGTACATTAATATGAATAATTAGTAAATTGAAAAGCGGCTTTGATAAATGAATGAGCTGTAGTAAGTTATGATTCTATTGGAAATTTGATGCATGTCCACTTTATCCACTTGGTCTTTGTTTTAATCTTCGTTTCAATTTAACAGATAGTCAATTTATGAAACTAATTTGTAGAAGAAACTTGTCATTGTTATAATCTAAGTAAGGGATTGAGTGTTTATTCTATGTTTAAGACTTCTACTTTATGTGTATCCAAAATAGATTTTGTTTTATTCACCAGTGCATCATGGGCTTTGCTGGTTGGACAGCATTTATTGCCCAAACCAAGTTACTCTTGAGAAGGTGGTAGTGGACTACCTTTTTAAACTGCTGCAGTCTATGTGCTGAAGGTTGACCCATAATGCCCTTCAGGAGGGAATTCCTGAATTTTGACCTTGTGACAATGAAGAAATTGTGTTATATTTCCAAGTCAGGATGGTAAGTCGTTTCAATACTGATCGGGTCACTATTTGACCTTGTCACTATTTTGTTGCTGCTTGTAGGACCTTGCTCCGCATAAATTAACTGTTGGGTTTCTTGAATTAAAATAGCAACTAGTGTTCAAAATTGCATAATTGACAAAAATCACTATGATGTCCCTGAGGACTTCAAATATTCAAATAAGTTAATTCTCCTGTCTTCACTTAGAAATGCACCTCAAATAATTCACTCCATTATTCGTCACATAGTTGGCCTTAGCTCTTAAAATAAATGGCATTTCATTACTGAACGTAAGTGCATACAAATTGTCTGCAAGAGTAAGCCATTCTGCCCATCTGCGGACTGTGAGTTTTCGAGGTGTTGCCTCAGAATTGACTTGCTAACCAATCAGCCCTGTCTTCTTATACAATATAAAAGCTATTCACCTTTTCGTTGGTGTTCTTGCAAGTGTCCTGATGATTGAAACATGAAAACCTTTGACAAAATATGTTTTCTTTCAGCAATATCAAGTTCTGCACTACCAAACAACTATTTATTTTGCTAAGACTCCACGTTATCAATGCATGCCACACTATTTCAAACTCTTTTAGTTTCTCTTACTTAGTGTCTCTCATTCTCTTTCTTCCAGTACCTATTGCAAGTTTTTATCTTAATTTATTGGTGTCTGCGAGTTTCTTTTTTCCTTTTTTCCTTTTCGTTCTCACTGCATTCCTTTGTTCCCTCTTTGCATGGCACCAAACTGAGTTTGCATAAAAACAAACAGAAATTCCGTGATCTCTGGCTTTTGGTTGCAGCACTCAGATATTGAGTGGAACCTGCTTATTCTGCAATGGAAGCTGAGTCATCGGCAGTCAAACGCTGCATCTGCAAGTCTAAACATCGAGCTCACCATCACTCCTGCACAGAAAAGGATTTGCTCCGAACTGTACCCAAAACCCTCTGTCAATTTGGTGCTTGGAATTCTCCACACTCCAAATCACTGATCAAATAACATTTGGCTTTAAGTAACCAAAGAAGTAAAACCTTCATCACGATCATTTTACACAAATGCACTTACAGCTGTATACTTGGGTTTGGCTTTGTACTGTGCTGTTTGCAAGTTAAGATAAAAGTTCTGATACTGTGGTCACAATCACAAATGTTCAAACCCCTTAATGGAGTCTAGGTGACAACCAGATAATTAAATTCTGAAGGCAACCAATACTTTTCAGATCTTTGATCCAATGAATTAAGGAACAATCATGCGTTACTGGACTCCTGATGCACTAAGTTAGAAGGCAATTATTCTAATTACAATAAGAACCTCAGAGTTTGTCCCAATCAGACATTTCTAATCCAGTTTGGATTTTTCCACAAAATTCAAACGTTCATTTTCAAGTCAGGGGCAGCAGTCGCCACTGCTGGGATTGCAGCAGGCCTGGACCAGGGAAGATGAAGCAGATACTGGAATGAGGATGACTCTAAGGTGCCATTCAGAACCAGTCAGGCAGGGCCCTGTGAGGAAATAGAAAGGTGTCCTTGTGACAGGCAGGGGTGTCTTTCTGTCAAGGCCCTTGCCACCATGATTGGACAGGACAATCTGTGGGTCGTTAAACACAGGGGCCTCATTAGGACTGTCCCTTTCCCTGTCTGCAAGAAAGCTTGCAGTGGGTGGCCTTCTTGCTTGTTGTAAACCTCCTGGATACCAGCAATGGTGGGATAATGGCCTTTAAGTGGCCACGCTGGACTGCAGTGCTTCAAGAAGGCACTTCATCAGCACCTTTTCAAGGGCAAGTAGGATGGGCAATAAATGCTGGTCAGCTACCAACACCCACATTTCATGAGTGAATGAAAAAAAAATTAAGGGCCTCAATTGACCTTTTGATTGGGAAGGCCTTCCTTTACCATCCCAGCATCTGCCTAATCCAAGGAAGCAGAAAGGCAAGCACTCACTGTCTTCTTTCCTGAATTGACATCCTCTACCTGTATCCTACACAACTACTGTGGATAGCATTAAATTCTGCCAATGTGTACAAAGCCATGCAAGATACACATCACTATTACAAGTTTTGAAAGCCTTTCAAAAGCACTGATTCATTTATATATTTATTCTTGTACACTAGGAATAATGCCTTACTGTCTCTATTAATGCTTCATAAAGAGCATGTTCTAATAATTCATGATAGCTCTGATTTGAATTTCTATCTTCATAAGTTGCTAGAATTGCAAGAAAAATATCTATCACAAGATGAATAACCCAATAAAGACAAAGGTTCAAATGTTTCTTTGTGATAGTGTCTTGAATGTATGCATTTACCAGAAGAATTTAAATTAAGATATTTTAGATGAAATAAAGTTTTAGAGAAAGGTGAAAGATAATTGGCATAAAAAATGAGATAGTGAAACAACTTCTGCATTTGTAAAAACTCAGTAAAACAAAATAAACTAGCATTTGCATTGCATCCTTAATGTAAAAACTACTCTCAGAAACTTCCTATTTAGAAGTTTATATGGAAATAGAAATGTAGAAAATCGAAGCTGGAGTAGCCCTTCAGCCCTTCAAGCCTACTCTACCATTCATTATGATCATGATTGAACTATCAATACAGTACCCTATTCACAGCTTCTCCTCATACCGTTTATCCCTTTAGCCCTAAATACTAACTCCTTGAAAAAATTCAAAATGGTAAATTCTGTGACAGAGATTTGCAAAATTTACCTCTCCGTGGGCAGAAAAAATTCTCTTCACCTTAGTCCTAAATGGGGGTGGTGAGGCCCCTTTCGGTCATGGCTGACCATGGGTTGCCCCTTGGTCCTCGTTGTGCTGGCTTTCTGCTTCCCTGAAGCGACGTTGCTTGTGACTGAAGAGACCAATGCTGGAGTGACAGTCCCGGTCACAGAGTTAGTCCTAAATGGCATACCCTGTATACTTAGACTGCGACTCCTGGCTCTGGAACCCAGTTATGAGGAACATTCTGTGTTTACCCTATTGATTTCTGTTTGAATTTTATATGTTGCTAAATAATACTGTTCAAAAACTATATGATTCATGCAATACCTACAGAGCTTGAGACACAGAGATGTGAATGAAATCTTGTTCTTATACATGAAGTTTGAGAAGGCTTGCAAAAAGGATAGAGAAATAGAGAGACAGAGTCCCAGATATAGCTCGTACCATAGGTGATTGAAGGCAGAACCAAGTACGAGTATGTGCAAAAGAACAGAGACAAAGAATTGAAGGATATGGGAGAGATAATAAGGCAGCACAATTCTGCAGAAATATGGCAGGGAAACTCAATGAATCCTTTGGGATAAACATTTTGAATTTAATGTATCAGGAGTCAAGGAGAAAAGTAGATCAGTAAAGATGGGTGATTTTTAAAAATACATACTTTGTTCATAAAATTTGTAAAAGTACATTTCAGAGTAGTTCATATCCGAAATGACATAATTCATTATACACATTAATTTATCTCAATGCTTGCAATATTTCCACTTCATTTTAAAGTATTCTCTGGTATGTATTTCTCAAAGAGTTTAACATGGGTTCAGCCCATCATTACAATGTGTCAGGAAGGCACTTGAATGTGGTCTTTCCGAATCGATCCTTTGCAGTGTCTGCCCAGGTTTGGTGCATCCCTCCCGAACCTTGAAATAAGACATTTTGCAACAATCCAAGGTTTACACATTATGGTTCTAGGTTAGATTAGATTCCCTACATTGTGGAAACAGGCCCTTCGGTCCAAAAAGTCCACACTAACCCTCCGAAGAGTAGCACACCCAGACCCATTTCTCTCTGACTAATGCTCCTAGGACTATGGGCAATTTAGTATGGCCAATTCACCTGACCTGCACATCTTTGGATTGCGGGAGGAAACCGGAGCACCTGGAGGAAACCCATACAGACACAGGGAGAATGTACAAACTCCACACAGACAGGCACCCAAGGCTGGAATTGAACCTGGGGCCCTGGTGCTGTGAGACAGCAGTGCTAACCACTGAGCCACCGTGCTGCCTTAGTGGTAATATTGCTAGACTAATAATCTAGAAATTTAGCTCATGTTCTGGGGACCCAGGATCAAACCGACCATTAATTCAGTTTTTAAAAATCTGGCATTAAGAATCTGCTGACAACCATGAAACCATTGTAATTGTTGGAAAAACCCATCTGGCTCACTAATATCCTTCAGGGTAGGAAACCTGCCATCTACACCAGGTCTAGCCAACAAATGACTCCAGACCCACAGCAATATGATTCACTCTCAGCTGCCCTCTGAGAGTGCGCTAGCAAGACACTCAGTTGTATCAATTGCTGTGAAGTCTCAGCAAAGAAATGAAACCATCAGAGCACCTGGCATTGGCCAATGCACTGGAAAAGACAGTGGCAGAAACAGCCCTGTCAACCCTGCAAAATCCTCCTTACTAAAACTGGGAGCCAATGCCATCATTTGGAGAGTTGACTCACAGACTAACCAAGCAATAGCCTCATACTCATAGAACTATTCCTTTCAGACAGTGTCCCCAACATCACCATCACCATCCCAGCATATATCCTGACCCATTGGCAGGACAATGTCAGCAGAGGTGGAGACACAGTGTTATAAGTTGAGAGGGAGCAGCTTTGGGAATATTCAGTGCTGACATGCGGTCTCATGGCTTCAGGTGAAACAATGGCAAGGAAATTTCCTGCTTGTTACTACATACCATTCTCCTTCCACTGATGAATCAATACTCCTCCAGGTTGAACAACACTTGGAAGAAGCAATGCGATTGTAATGGTGTAAAATATACTGTTGGTCCCTCACCAACAGCAGCTCAGCAGCAGCACTACTGACGTCATGACATCAATCTGTTCTGTTATCGGCAAAGTAAGGGAAGGTGTCATCAACTATGCTAACAAGCAACACCTGTTTAGCAATAACCTGCTCAGTAATGCCCAACTTGAATTCTGCTGGGGCCACTCAGCTCCTGACCTTATTACAGCTTTGGTTCAAACATGGACAAAAGAGCTGAATTCGAGGAGTGAGTTGGAGTTACAGCCCTTGACATCAAGGAGTCATTTGTTGCCAATTGGAAGATAGTTTTGGTTGTTGGAGGTCAGTCAAGTCAGCTCCAGGATATCTCTGCAGAAATTACTCAGGGTAGTGTCCCAGACTCAACCATCTTCAACTGCTTCATCAATGGCCTTCTCTCCATCATAAGGTCAGAAGTGGGGATGTTCACCAATGATAGGATGATTTTTAGCACCATTCATGACTCCTGAGTTACTGAAGCAATCCATGTTCAAATGCAACAAGATCCCCATAGAATCATCACAGAATCGCTACAGTGTGGAAACAGGCCATTTTGGCCCAAGAGCCGCACCAATCCTCTGAGAGTATCCATCCAGGCCAATTCCCCTATCCTATTATTTTTACATTTCCCCTAACTAATGCAACTAATGCACGAGACATCCCAGAACACTGTGGGCAATTTAGCATTGCAAATCCACCTAACCTACACATCTTTGGACTGTGGGAGGAAACCGGACCACCCAGAGGAAACCCACGCAGACACAGGGAGAATGTGCAAACTCCACACAGACAGTTGCCCGAGGCTGGAATCTCTGGCACTGTGAGGCAGCAGTGCTAACCACTGTGCCACCATGCCCAGATCTGGCAATATCTTAGCATGGGCTGACAAGTGGCAAATAACATTCGTACTACCCACATGCCCGGCAATGACCATCTCCAATAATAGACACTTCACATTCAGTAGCATTACCATCACTGAATCCCCCAATACCAACATCTTTGGGGTTAACATTGACCCCCAGAATCTCAACTAGACTTACCACCTAATCACAATGGCTACAGGAGCAAATCTGAGGTTTCGGAATATTGCGGCAAGTAACCCAACTCCTGACTCCCCAAAGCCTGTGTTTCATCTACAAGGCACAAGTCAGGATTGTGATGGCATACTGCCCAAGTGTAGCTCCAACAACATTCGAGAAGCCTGACACTATCAAGGACAAAGCAGCTCACTTGATTGGCACCCCACCCACAAACAACCACTCCCTCCAGCGCCAATGCTCTGCGATCTCTAAGATGCACTGCAGAACTACACCAAAGGTCCTTCCAAACTTGGCCACTTGCATTCAGAAGGAAAAGGACAGTAGATCCATGCCAACACCATTACCATAGTACTTGGGCTGCAGCAGTTCAAGAAGGCAGCTCACCACCACCTTCTCGAGTTTATCTAGGGATGGGCACCAAATGCTGGTCAGCGAGTGACACCCAATAATGAATAAAAACAGAGTGGTTGAATGTAGAAGAAGCTGGACCTTAAGACAGGGGCATTGTGTCCATAATTTTCTCAGTGTCCAGTCAAAGCAAGAACTGTGTCTGATTCATGAATTAATGTTGACAAAAAGGTCTGACAGAACAGAGTTAGTTGCTCATTTGAGGGAAGAGAGAAGTCTTATTTCCAATTGTATAATATGCCCATCTCTACCCCAGCCTGAACAACTGGGTGACATTAACTTAGATATGGAAGCTGATCCCATTTCCTTTAGATGCTATCTCTGAGGAGTATGAGTGATGCAACAAAGCATACTGTTAATTGTAGAAACCTTAGTATATGTTGGAGGCTGACATAGCTCTGTTCTTAACTTCACAACTGCAAAAGTAAAAGTAGGAGGAATAAAACTATTTTACAAAAGTTAAATGTGGAGGATGTGGTGGCACGGTGGCACAGTGGTTAGCACTTCTGCCTCACAGTGCCAGAGACCTGGGTTCAATTCCCAACTCAGGCGACTGTCTGTGTGGAGTTTGCACATTCTCCCCGTGTCTGCGTGGGTTTCCTCCGGGTGCTCTGGTTTCCTCCCACAGTCCAAAGATATGCAGGTTAGGTGAATTGGC
Organism: Chiloscyllium punctatum; assembly: GCF_047496795.1. Classification (NCBI taxonomy): domain Eukaryota; kingdom Metazoa; phylum Chordata; class Chondrichthyes; order Orectolobiformes; family Hemiscylliidae; genus Chiloscyllium; species Chiloscyllium punctatum. The sequence continues at coordinate 74,156,037 of NC_092748.1, forward strand.
CATGCTGAATTGCCTGTAGTGTTGAGTAAATGTAGGGGAATGGGTGGGTTGTGCGTTGGTGTGGACTTGTTGGGCCGAAGGGCCTGTTTCCTCGCTGTAAGTGATCTAATCTAATGTTTGAGATTTGCCTAGATTTTTGTTACTGTCTACATAAAAGAACTTAATATGTTGTTGCCCTTTCCACTTTGTTTACCTAAGGTACTTCTGTCTTTAGCTTTTAAACAGCATTTATATACAAATAGGGCCCAGCAGAATTGTCTGCTGTGAAAAATTCATATTTTAGATCAATATGGTTAGTCAGCAGATGAATTAAAGTGTTAATTTTTTATATCTAACATCATTTAGTGTGTATTCTAGGCAGCTAAAATGAAAACAAAAAATTACGCAGGTAGGTATTGAAAGTCAAATGAACTCTTGCTATACACTTTACCTTAACAGCTGTACCCAACTCAATGCTTCGCAACCCTGGAACCTGTTATAAATTGAAGCAAAGATCACTTAGTGTATGTTAGAACATAAGAAACTAGTGTATAACAAAATAATGGCACTCAGTCTTACTTCACACGTTATTCGAGAATCATAGGGAACCAAACTCAGCATAGATCCAACAGAGCAATTTTTGCCAACTTGAAAAGTCTCATTAAATACATGAAATTCTTCAAGAATTGTGGCTTGCTGAGAGGCAATGCACATTGGTGTGAGAAAGTGAAAAGTAATTGTATTATGAGTACCGATAGAAAACAGGTTGTTGTAAGGAATAAGCGTTCAATGAAAATATCCAGTAAATGGGAAGATAGTTTCATCAGTACATCCATGCAAGGTGATCTGTTTAAACTATATGCAAATGTGATGGTGATTTCAAACAATTATAAAAAAAATTACATGTTTATGAAAGATGTTTGTTACTTTTTACTGAACAACTGATGAGAACTAAAGAGTGGCATTTTTGTTAAAATTTCCTCTTTATTCTTTAAGTCACTAGTTGTGAAAGGACCTTACAGTCTGATCAATACTTAAACATTGAACACTAACTTTCTGTGGAGAAATCATTGAGCCTCTGCAATTTTGTTTACTTTCTCAGAGTTGCACTGTCTCCACTTGATGTCCAGAATTGTTCGTTGCTGGAAAAGCGCAGCAGGTCAGGCAGCATCCAAGGAGCAGGAGAATCGACGTTTCGGGCATAAGCCTTTCCTGTCGATTCTCCTGCTCCTTGGATGCTGCCTGACCTGCTGCACTTTTCCAGCAACACATTTTTCAGCTCTGATCTCCAGCATCTGCAATCCTCACTTTCTCCTAGTCTAGAATTATTCTCCAATTTTAGTAGGATGGAATAATTTTAACTAAAGCAACGCATCCATTCTAACTTTAATTATTTGTGGATAATCTTGAAATAAGAGCTGCAGTTCTTCAATAAAAATAACTTGTTTGCCCTAAAAAACAGCAACTCCTGTTTGAAGTTAGCAGATTCCTCTGTCCTAAGTTGTTTGCGTATTATTGAGGAAACATTAAAGGGACAGAATATAATGTTGATACAAAGCCATTAGGTGAGAATGCAATAAAATAGAACAAATGTGGATGTTGGAGACTTCATACCTGGAAGAGATGTGGCAGTGAGTTAAACACCAAAATCAAAGAACACTGTAGAAGCATCACTGGATTGAAATATTAATTGTGTATTCACTCCACAGATGCTGCTAGTCCTGTGACTTTCTGCAGCAATTTCTATTTTTATTTCAGGTGGGAATGTAATCTGCGTGAAGGCTGGAAGTGATATTATGATGTGAAGTGTCTAGAGTTTTATTTTGTTTTTATAGTGAACATTTATAAGTGGACAAAGTAAGCCATAGAGCATTTGCCTTTTAGTTTAAGATGTTCAGAGGTTTTTTTCACTTTTGAATCTATTGTTCATTTCTTGATTCCCCTATAGCAGTGGAAACATCTATAGCACAAGAAGTACTTTGGTGTTTCAGGTGCAAGTTTGTAGAAACCCTGGCTAAAGCTAAAAATCACACAACACCAGGTTATAGTCCAACAGGCTTAATTGGAAGCGCACTAGCTTTCGGAGCGACGCTCCTTCATCAGGTGATAGTGGAGGGCTCGATCGTAACACAGAATTTATAGCAAAAATTTACAATGTGTTGTAACTGAAATTATACATTGAAAAATTGATTGTCTGTTAAGCCTTTCATCTGTTAGAATACAGCGATAGTTTCACTTCTTTCATGTGTAAATCACAAAACCTTTTTTTTAAAGTTGCATTCTCGGGTTAGCTGTTAACAATGGTGATAGCTAGACAATATGTTGAAGGTGTTAGCCCCCTGTGTTCTCTGTCTATGCCATGGTGTTTAGATTGATTCTAATCTAAAAAGTGAGATAACAGAGTTTTACATAAGTTCATGCAGTTTTTGAGCTCAAAGTTCTACATGAATGTATGCAGTTTTTGAGCAAAGTGCAATGTAACTCTGCAAGTACAAATTCATCACACAAAATATATGTGTGCATGTGGTTCTTTGTCTGTCTGTGTGTGTGTGTCTGTCTGGGGTGGAGGTTGTGAGTGTGAGAAAGTGTGTGTGTGTGTGTAGTGAGTGCAGAGTGTCTTAAGTCTGTGTGAGTGTGCATGTGTGAGTGTGGGAGTGTGCGTGTGGGAGTGTGTGTGTGTCTATAAGGGTGTGTGTGGGTGTCTGTGTGTACCTGTGTCCGTGTGTATGTGAGAGTGTGTGTGTGTAGGAATATCTGTGTGTGTATGTGTAGTGCAATGGTGAGCACCTGTAATGTGACATGAACCCAAGGTCCCGGTTGAGGCCCTCCCTATGGGTACCGAACTTGGCTATCAGCCTCTGCTCGGCCACTTTTCTCTGCTGCCTGTCCCGAAGTCCACCTTGGAGGATGGTTACCCGAAGATCCGAGGCTGAATGTCCTGGGCCACTGAAGTGTTCCCCAACTGGGAGGGAACCCTCCTGTCTGTTGATTGTTGTGTGGTGCCCGTTCATCTGTTGTCGTAGCCTTTGCTCGGTTTCCCCAATGTACCATGCCTCCGAGCATCCTTGCCTGCAGCGTTGCCTATAAGATAGACAACGTTGGCTGAGTCACATGAGTACCTGCCATGTACAAGGTGGGAGGTGACCCCACGCATAATAATGGTATCTATGTCCACAATCTGACACGTCTTGCAGCGTCCACTGTGACAGGGTTGTATGGAGTTGTCCTGAGAGCCGGCAGTTTGCAACGAACAATGATCTGTTTGAGGTTTGGCGGTTGTTTAAAGGCAAGTAGTGGAGGTATGGGGAAAGTCTTGGTGAGGTGCTCATCCTCATTGATAATGTGTTGCAGGTCACGAAGAACATGGCGTAAATTTTCAGCCCCTGGGAAGTACTGAACAACGAAGGGTGCCCTGTCAGTTGCAGCACGTGTCTGTCTCCTGAGGAGGTCATTACAGTTCCTTGCTGTGGCACGTCGGAACTGTCGGTCGATGAGTTGAGCATCATACCCCGTTCTTGTGAGGGCATCCTTGAGTACTTCCAGGTGTCTGTCACCTTCCTCCTCATCTGAGCAGATCCGGTGTATGCGTAGGGCTTGTCCATAGGGAATGGCTGTTTTAATATGTTTTGGGTGGAAGCTGGAGAAGTGTAGCATTGTGAGGTTGTCTGTGGGTTTGCGGTAGAGTGTGGTGCTGAGGTGTCCATCCTTGATGGAGACGCACGTGTCCAAGAATGAGACAGACAGTCGAGAGTAGTCCATGGTGAGTTTGATGGTGGGATGAAACTTGTTGATGTCACTGTGTAGTTTTATCAGTGACTCCTCGCCATGGGTCCAGAGGAAGAAATGTCATCAATGTACCTGGTGTACAATGTTGGTTGTTGATCCTGCATAGAGAAGAAATCTTGTTCGAACCTGTGCATAAAAATGTTGGCATATTGGGGTGCAAATTTGGTCCCCATGGCTGTTCCGTGTGTCTGAATGAAGAATTGGTTGTCAAAGGTGAAGACGTTATGATCGAGGATAAAGCGGATGAGTTGTAGGATGGTGTTTGGAGACTGGCAGTTGTTGGTGTTGAGTACTGAAGCTGTTTCCGCGATGCCATCCTTATGGGGGATGCTGGTATAGAGTGCGGAAACATCCATTATGACGAGGAATGTTCCCGGTTCAACTGGTCCGTGGGTGCTGAGTTTCTGTAAGAAATCCATAGTGTCGCGACAGAAGCTGGAGATCCCCTGTACAATAGGTTTCAAGATGCCTTCCACATAGCCAGAGAGATTCTCACATAGGGTCCCATTGCCCGACACGATGGGACGTCCCGGTGTTTTGGCTTTGTGTACCTTTGGAAGGCAGTAGAAGTCACCTACACGAGAGGTATGTGGGATGAGGGCACGTAGGGAACTCTGAAGGACTGGATCCAAGTTCTGATCAGTGTGTTTAATTCTCGGGTGTGTTCTTTGGTCAGATCAGCTGGTAGTTGCCTGTAGTGTTCCTGGTTGCTCAGTTGTCGGTACACTTCCTTGCAGTAATCTGTTCTGTGCTGAATGACAATGACTCCTCCTTTATCTGCTGGTTTGATGACAATGTTGTCATTGGTTTTGAGAGCCTGGATGGCATTGCGTTGTGAATGGGTGATGTTTTGATCTACCTTTGTGTGTAGGGCTGATGAATCTGGCATTTATATATTTCTTGACAGTTTGAGCATACATGTCAAGCCCAGGGCAGCGGCCCTCCGATGGGGTCCATGTTGACACCTTCTTTGGTCGCTCCTCTACAGATCCTTGTGATGGCTGTTCTAGTTCATCAGTGGGATCACTGCCGGCACCTTGAAAGAATTCCCGGAGTCTCATTCGTCTGATGAACTCCTCTGTGTCTGCTGCCAGAACCAACGATATTACTGCAAGGAAGTGTACTGACAACTGAAAAACTAAGGTTCATGTCACATTACAGGTGATCACCATTGCACAACACACACACACAGATATTCCTACACACACACACTCTCACATACACACAGACATAGGTATACACAGACGCGCACACAGACACCCACACACACCTTTATAGACACACACACTCCCACACTCACACATGCACCCCCTCACAGACTTAAGACACTCTGCACTCACTACACACACATACATACACTTTCTCACACTCACAAACCCCACCCCAGACAGACACACACACACAGACAGACAAAGACCCACATGCACACATATATTTTGTGGGGTGAATTTGTACTTGCAGAGTTACATTCCACTTTGCTCAAAAACTACATGCATTCATGTAGAACTCTGAGCTCAAAAACTGCATGAACTTATGTAAAACTCTGTTATCTCACTTTTTAGATTAGAATCAATCTAAACATCATAGCATAGACAGAGAACACAGGGGGCTAACACCTTCAACATATTGTCTAGCTATCACCATTGTTAACAGCTAATTCGAGAATGCAACTTTAAAAAAAAGGTTTTGTGATTTACACATGAAAGAAGTGAAACTATCACTGTATTCTAACAGATGAAAGGCTTAACAGACAATCAATTTTTCAATGTATAATTTCAGTTACAACACATTGTAAATTTTTGCTATAAATTCTGTGTTACGATTGAGCCCTCCACTATCACCTGATGAAGGAGCGTCGCTCCGAAAGCTAGTGCGCTTCCAATTAAACCTGTTGGACTATAACCTGGTGTTGTGTGATTTTTAACTTTGTACACCCCAGTCCAACACTGGCATCTCCAAATCCTAGCTAAAGCTGGAATTGTAAAAAGGTTGCTCCTGATGTAAAGAAGGTTTGGCACTATTAAGAAATAGGTTGCCTCAGTACATGCAGTTTGGTTTATAAGTTCCAAACCACAAGAGTTTAGTAATAACCCTGAACAAGTTATTTGTAACAGCAAAAGCCTAAGCCAGGGAAGACTCCTAGGATGAAACTATCAAATTCTCAACAGATGGAGTTAAAGGCCAGAGATAAATTAAGCCCAATGGTTGTAAAAGGCAAAGGAATTCTCTTTGGTACAAGTAATTAAAAGGAGTGCTTTTGGGATAAATAGATTGCATTTTACTGAGTTGTTTGTAAATGTTTAAAACTGTGTTATATGCAAATAGTTTGACTTGTTCTATTTTATCTGCATTTCTTTTGCATAATGAACTTCTCTTGCTAAAACCAAATCTGCTTACTTTTGTTTCAGTGAAATACTTTTTTAAAACTAAAAAAAAGCAAAATATCTTCTATCAAAACTAATTTCAATCTGAGACTTCACTTGTCCATTAATAACATTAGCAAGGATTATAACTATTGGATTTTCTAGCAGGATTTTGAATTCACTTAAGAGATTTCTCTATCTTTAGTTTTAAAGCAATTGCTATATGATGATTCTAAATATACAACAGCTTTGTTGTGGAAGTTTGTTGCATGGAGATTTTGGGGATGGCTTTGAATGTTGCTCAGAATTTTCTGGAAGTGCAAGATATAACTGTGAATTATTTCAAAATCTTTACTAAAGCTAAACTGAGAGACTTACAGCCAAATTGTTGGTAGGCATAAGAGCAGGATGTACAAGGGTGAGATACTTAAATCCAACATTTGGAATTGTTAAAAAAAAAGGAAACCTGAAATTAAATGTCTTGCAATTGGAATTAGCTAACATATAGCTAGAAATTAAGAGCAACTGGACTTACAAGGAGATCAAAATACTTGAATGAGAGGGGAGAGTCAAAGAGAGGGAGATGGAATTAAAAGAATTTGATCTCCAAAGAGGTAGGGAAATTAAAAACAGCTTATAGCAAAGAAGGATGGAAGAGATAATGTTGCAGAGAAGAGATATAAGGACACCAAGGTAATAAAGGAAAAATGTTAGAACCAGTAAGTGATAACAAATGTTATGGCCAAGTGGTATTATCACTAGACTATTAATTCAGAGATGAAAATGTGTTGCTGGAAAAGCGCAGCAGGTCAGACAGCATCCAAGGAGCAGGAGAATCGACGTTTCGGGTACAAGCCCTTCTTTAGGAACCTCACTTTCTCCTATTAATTCAGAGACCCAAGCAATGTTCTGGGGGAGCTAGGTTCAAATCCTGCCACAGGATAAATGTAATTTTTAGGATTTAGAAAAGATTTACAAGGATGTTGCCAGGGTTGGAGGATCTGAGCTACAGGGAGAGGCTGAACAGGCTGGCGCTGCTTTCCCTGGAGCGTCGGAGGCTGAGGGGTGACCTTATAGAGGTTTACAAAATTATGAGGGGCATGGATAGGATAAATAGGCAAAGTCTTTTCCCTGGGGTTGGGGAGTCCAGAACTAGAGGGCATAGGTTTAGGGTGAGAGGGGAAAGATATAAAAGAGACCTAAGGGGCAACTTTTTCACACAGACGGTGGTACGTGTATGGAATGAGCTGCCAGAGGATGTGGTGGAGGCTGGTACAATTGCAACATTTAAGAGGCATTTGGATGGGTATATGAATAGGAAGGGTTTGGAGGGATATGAGCCGGGTGCTGGCAGGTGAGACTAGATTGGGTTGGGATATCTGGTCGGCATGGATGGGTTGAACCGAAGGGTTTGTTTCCATGCTGTACATCTCTATGACTCTATGATTCTATATGCTTTTATTGTAATAGGAGTTGATGTTCTAAAGCCAATTGCTGGAAGTTAAATGGAAAGTGGATCACTGTATAGGAATTTCTAAGGAATTTTAAGGAAATGAAGCTTCATGAAAGGATATGAGTAATAAAACTGTACCTGTAGTACAAAATGAACATGTTTCCTTGGAATGTACAAAGAAAAGAGAGACAGCTCAGGACTGTCATGAAAATTATGTTTCACATATTCGCAAAGAGAATCAGACTACTTGGATATTCTAAGTATTATAGTTCAGAAGAGATGGTATTTTGCTTTGAATCAAGGAAGTTAGTCTAGAACAATATTGAGAGATACTGGAGCAGCATAATCACTGATGCTGGCTGATGATGCTATTTGTTTTCCAGAAGCATTAATGAAAGAGAAATTATTAATTGGAGGTATATATGGAGATTACAAACCAGGCTCACTCTCATATGTCGAGTTAAAGAGTAACTTGGTAAATGAAGAAGTTGAGTGGGAGTGGTGAAACAACTTCCTGCACAAGGATTTGATTTTATTTTGGAATAAAAATTGGCCTCATCAAGTGTGTTCGAAAAACCAGTGTCAGTAGAAGAAACTGAAATGAATAAGAGGAATATCTTGGATTGTTCCTTAATGTTATTATTGACCAAATCTTGGGCTCTTAAAGTTAGGCAAGAAGAAGAGAAAAGAAGTCTATGAATCAAGGAGTCAATTTTGAAATTCAGTTATTGAATACAATTTTCAAACATATAACTAAAATTGATGATAGTAAAGAAAATGAGGCTGATATTTATAGCCCATTTTCTTGAATAGAAATGCAACTGACAGATTCAGGATTGGAAAGTTATGTCAACCAGCCAACCAGCACACTGAATCAGAAACAATGCCTGAGTGTTATTATGTGACAAACAAAGTATTAGTAAAGATAAAGATGCCACTTCAAATACCAGCTCTCAAGGAATGAGCAGTGCTCCAGCAGATGGTGGAATGTTACTTGGCCTTATACAGTTAATCACACCCTGGTTTAGCCATTTGGTATGATTTGAACAGTTTTGATAAGGATTCTTATTTTCTTTGGATCACATGATTATTTTGAAATCTCTCTGGCCCTTATTAGGTGCCGTTGAAAGGATTGACAAGTTAATACTCAACCTGTCTGACACATTATAGAGTTTCAGCTATTCTGTTGTTATCAGGGTGTTTGAGTGGTAAACACTGACTGCTCATAGCTACTAATATGAAATAATAGGAGTCCTACAGAGCAAAAAGAGGCCATTTGGCTCATCAAGTCGGCATGGATTCTCTGAAGAGCATCCCTCCTCGACCCCACCCTATCCCTGTTACCTCACATTTTTAGCATGGCCAATCCACCTAGCCTGCATATCTTTGGACTGTGGGAGGCAACTGGAGCCCTGATAGAAACCCACGCAGAATGTGCAAACTCCACACTCACAGTCACCCAAAACTGGAATCAAATCTAGGTGCAGGGTGCGAGGCAGCCGTGCTAACTACTGAGCCACCATGCCACACATCACCAAAGTTAAAGGTGACATAATTATTCTTTTTTGAGTTTGTTTTTCATTGTTACATGGTAATAATATTATAATTATTCAATCAGATATAATTTTGAATGTAATTAGATTCAAGCAGACCTGTTTATTGATGTTGATCTAATAGGTCACTTGACTGCATCTGTATAGGTAGAATGATGCAGCTGTAATTAGCCTAAATTCCAGCATAATTGCACAAAAATATAAAGGATGTTACAGTAGTATGTACTTTCACGCTTTGTTAATAACTTCATCAGTTTGCAGATGACCCACAATACATGATCTCCACCATGAGTAGGGCAAGGAACCAGGTCTCCAATTCATTCTGTTGGAATCAAGCAGATCCACACTAGCCTGAGTCTCTGTGGCAATGTAAACTTTTACAAACAGGCTTTAGTCCATAGCTATGAATAGTTTTGATAAGGACTCTTATTTCTTTGGATCACATGATTATTTTGAAATCTCTTTGGCCATTTCTAGCTGTCATTGAAAAGATTGACAAGTTGATAGTCAACCTGTCTGGTCACATTCTGATATACATCAATGCCATCATGTCCAGTTTGGGAATTGAATTCAGAGCTTCTTGGTCAAAGGCAGCATTTCCCAACTAAGCCAAAAACCTCCTTTTGTTAATTAATGTAACTTATATTCTACTTCAGTAATAAATATGAATCTCAAACTATCATCAGTACCCAATTCCCTTACCAGACATATTTAGACTTGTGTGCTCCTGCTAATAGTGTGCTTTGATTGCAAAATAGCTCATATGTGGAGAAACAAACATTAGATGCTGCTGTGAAATAACGATATTTGTCTTAATTGTCTCCTTTTGGAAAAGTTAAAAGCTTGACATTTAATTGCAAATTGTACTTGTTAGCAATGATTTTAGCAAGGTAGGAGAAACCATGTTGTGTTGTCCAAGGGAGACCTAATGATTACCTCAATTTCCATCTGAGAGAGTGTTTTTATAATGAAAAATGTGTACTCTGTTGCTTGTAAAGTTGTGTTTGACCTTCAGAATTTATAATGATTTCAATTAGTTCAGAGCCATACATGTTTTGACTTCCAAAAGTGTTTTCATCACTTGTATTTCTGCCAGTTAAGTTGATTTATTGATGTCTTAGAGGCTGCAAAGAGTTTTTGCAAAGTAAAAACAAAAGTAAAAGATTTATAGAAAGAGAAATGGAGATTTTTATTTATTTGCTGAACATTACAGTTTCTAAAGTAACATTGTGAAATTAATTTAAAATTGAAATTCCTTTGCTTGAATTTCTTTTTATTTACTCGTGGAATGTGAGCATTGCTGACTGGCCAACATTTACTCCCCGTCCTTAGTTGAAGAAGATGGTAATGAGCTGCCTTCTTGAATGACTGCTGTTGATGTCCTATAGATAGACTCACAAAGCTTTTAGGGAGGAAATTCCAGGACTTTAACCCAGCAATACTGAAGGATTGGTGGTATATTTCCAAGCAAGGAGACTTGGTGAGTGGCTTGGAGTGGAACTCTGGTGCTCCTGTGCATCTGCTGCTCTTGTCCTTCTAAATGGAAGTAGATTTGGGCTTGGAAGGTGCTGCATAAGAATCTTTGGTGAATTTCTACAGTGCATATTGTAGATAGTACACACTGTTGCTACTGAGTGTCAGGTGGTAGAGGGAGTGGATGCTTGTCAATGTGGTGCCAATCAAGTGGCCTGCTTTGTCCTGGGTGGTGTCAAGCTTCTTGAATGTGATTGGGGCTGGACTCATCCAGGCAATTGGATATTTGAAACACCTTATTCATGTCACTGCTATTTCTAGATTTGACTATTTCTGTGCATTCCTGGCCAGCTTCCCACTAACACCCTCCAAAAATTTTAGCTCCTCTCATACGGTCCACTGTGTTCCCTCACTTGCACCAAATCCTGTACATCTTTTATGTTATTTACTTGCATTTGCTGCTACTCCAGCAATGACCTAATTTTAAAATTTTTATTCTTCTTTGTTTAAATCCTACCTTGGATTTGGCCCTGCCTAATTCTGTAAACTCAAGTCCTGCAATCCACCGAGAGCTCGCTGCCCAACAGTTCTTGTTTAACAGTGATTTCCTTTGCTCTACTATTGGCAACTAAACTTAAACCTCTCTCTATCCTTCCCTTCCTTTCAGTAGCGCCTTACATTTTACTTAATTGACCACACTTTAGGTCACCAGTCCTGATTTCTAATTATTTAGCTCAATGGATGGGAGAGCATTTAGCGGTAATGCAGGAGCAGAAGGGTTGTGAGGTGCCTGCAGTGAGTGAATAAGAAACACAGAAAGCAGGAAGATGGATGAAAGCTATTGAGTGCTTGTGACCATTTTAATTAATGAGAACTTTAGTCCATTAGCCTCAGTGAGTGGCATGTGCAGTGACAAAGTTCAGTGAATGGTTTACCTGTGATTGGGAAATAAAATTGGGAAATAGAAAAGAGAAAATTGTAGAAGTTACCTTTGCAGAGTGCCGATGGTTATTAAACTTTTTCCCTTCACTGCTATGCATTTCATTGCATTACAATCAGGACACTGCACTGATTCAATCTGTGGTCTCGGGTCAGGCTGGCCGAGTTTGGGGATGTGACCTCCTTTTATGGTCACTAAGAAGAAGTTGTCACCCTCCACCACCCGTCCAGCAGCATCTCCAGAAGCTAACCAAGGAGCTAACTTGCCTTTTGGGCCATTTCTTTCGGTGACAGTGGACCTCCAGAATGGGAAGGGCAGTTCCTGCCTCACAGTGATTGAAATGGTAGGAGAAAGTGAGGATTACAGATGCTGGAGATCAGAGTTGAGAGTGTGGTGCTGGAAAGCACAGCAGGTCAGGCAGCATCTGAGGAGCAGGAGAATCGACGTTTTGGGCACAAGCCCATCATCAGGAGTTCCTGCCATGCTTTTCCAGCACCACTCTCTCATAACTGAAGAGGTGCCAGTCACATAAACATTACATAATTCTGGCAGTGGGGAACATTTCCATCTGTTGAGCCATATAGGATTCCATGCCAAAGAGGTCAGTTACATTTGTAGTGAGCTGAAAAGTGGAAGATTGCCTGAGAAAAATGTCATGGACCATAATGGACGGTTTGCCATGAATCTCACTTGATAAAACATTGCCAAAAAATGGGAAAATACAGCCTAAGGTTCATTACAAACCACCGTTAAATTTGTTTAAGAAATATGTTTCTATTTTCCTTCATAGAATTTTCAAAAAATTTTACCACACATTGTTGGAGTCTAGTACATGTGAAGATCCAGATACTTAGTTACCCTAAGAAGTCAGATTTATTTTTATCAGTCAGTCATGAGGTACCAGTGTCTATGACGAAGCCAGCATTTATTGCCCATCCCTAATTGCCCTCCAGAAGGTGGTGCCAAGCTACCTTCATGTATTAATGCAGTTCTTGGTTGTAGGGCAATCCACAGTGCTGTTAAAGAAGTTCCAGGATTTTGACCCAGTGCTGGATGGACAAGACAATATGCAGGGATAGCTATGGTGGTGTCTGGAACAGATTCTAATTCCGTAAATATGACTATGTCAGGCTGATACTTGACTAGTCTGTGGGACAGCTCTCCCATTTTTGGCACAAACCCCTGATGTTTGAAGGGAAGGCTTTGCAGCTTTGACAGAACTGTGTTTGCTCTTGTCATTTCTGGATCCAGAGTGGAGGGAGTGTGGCCACTTTACTCTTTTGTTTCGACCTTGTAATAGTTTGACATAAATGAATAACTTGCTATTTCAGACAGCAGTTAAAAGTCAACCGTATTTCTATTGGTTTGGAAGCAGATGTAGGCCAGACCTGGTAAAGATGGCACATTTCCCTCACTCAAGGGCTTTAGTGAACTGAGTCTTTTTGACAGTTGACAATGGTTATATTGTTGCTGTTAGGCTAGTTTTTTTTCATTTGAAATTTTATTGAATTGAAATTGTTGTGATAATCAAATAATGAATAATAATTTAGTACTTTTTGTTAAATTTAAAGACATGCAAGTACCTTTAGATTTTCTCTCTGCCAATTCCGGCAGCAGTCTTCTAAACAATTAACAAGGCTAATGATCTAATATGATTTCTTTGGGAAAGAATAATAGGTACAAGCTCAATTTAAATTGTCGAAAAAAAAAGTGACAGAATGAATTAATGAGTACTGACAAAATAGTCATATTATAACATTCTGAGTTGTCTGATTTTATACCTTCAGTGAACTGAGGTTGTACAATTCATGTACAGACTGATAACTTAAAATAAATTGTATCTCCACTTAATATCTGAAAGAATGGCATGTCAAGATACTTTTAAGATGATTTAAAGTCTTATGATCTCAGCTGAAAATAACCCTAACCCAAAGGACTCCTGGCTTCATCCATCTGTCTGTCTGTGTCTGTCTGTCTGTCTATCTATCTATCTATCTATCTACCAACCTTCCATCTATCTGTCTGTGTCTATCTAATTATCTCTCAACCAACTATCTATCTTTCTATCTAACTACCAACCAACTAATATCTATTTGCCTGTCTTCCTGTCTGTCTGTATCTATCCAATTATCTATCTACCAAGCATCACCTATCTATCTATCTATTGGCCCCCAGTCAGTTAATATAATGAGTAGTCTCTGAGAAATTGACATACAATTTTTTTTTTTAACAACAGAACATTTCTTTATTATACAATTAGAGGTGGGTGCAAGTACATAATTCCAGATGATAGACTACGATGTTCTTGAGCTGATTTGTATAAGAAGCAAGGAAGTATTGGAGGTTTTGACAGATTGAAAAGTGGATAGATCCCCATGTCCAATTGAGCTGTATCCGAGGCTGCTGTGGAAGACACGGATGAATATTACAGGGCCCTGACCCAAAATTTTAAATCTTTTCTGGCTACACAGGAGGTGACAGCGGATTAATGGACAGTTAATGTGGTTCAATTATACCAGAAGGGTGGTAGAGATAGACCAGGGAAATATTGGTGAATGAGTCTAATATCCATTGTAGGGAAGGTAATGGAGAAAATAGTGAAGGAGAAAATTTGTCTCCATTCAGAGAGGTTTGACCAGGGATAATCAGAACAGCTTTGTCAAATGAAGGTCATACCTAACTAATCTGTTGGAATTTTTCACAGAGGTAACCAAGTGTTTATATGGATTTCAGCAAGGCCTTTGACAAAATCCCACATGGGATTCTGATAAAAGCTCATTGGAGCCAGGGTAACTTGGCTAGATTGATCCAAAATTGGATTAGTGATAGGAGACAGAGGGCAGTGGTGGTAGACTATTTGTGTGACTGGAGACCAGTGTGTAGTGGCATAGCATGGGGATCAGTGCTGAGTCCCTTATTGTTTATGAAATTCATAAACAATATAGATGGGAATGTGGGAAGGCTGATCCATAAGTTTCAGATGACACAAAGTTTAGTGGAGATTAACAGTGAGAAGGAAGATGTTAAGTTAAAGAAGATAAAAAATAGATTGGTCAGAGCAGTAGCAGATAGAATTTAACTCTGATAGATTGGGATGGTGCACTTTGTAAGAAGGAGAAAGATAAGGGAGTATTCAATGAATGGTGGAACACTAGGAAGCTCAGAGGGACTGGGGATCCTGGGGTGCTTGTCCACAGTTTCCTGAAGCTGGCAGGACAGGTTAATAGACTGGTCATGAAGGCATATGGGATGCTTCCCTTTGTCAATTGAGGGATAGATTACAACAGCATGGAGGCTATGTTGGAGCTGGACAGAACTTTGGTTAGGCCACAGCTGGAGTACTGTGTGCAATTCTGGTCACCACACTTTAGGAAGGATATGATTACACTGAAAAGAGTGCAAAGAAAGTTCAGAAGGATGTTGCCTGGGGTGGAGCATTTCAGATATGAAGAGAGGCTGGATAAGCTTGGAATAGAGAACTTTGAGGGGGGTCTGATAGAGGTGATTAAGATTATGAGTGGCATAGTCAGGGTGAATGGAAAGCAGCTGTTCTCCTTATTCAAAGGGTCAATAACAATACAGCATAATTTTAAAGTGAAAGGCAGGAGGTATGGAGGGGATTCAAGGAAAAATGTTTTCATTGTGCACTACTGAGGGGATAGTTGAGGCAAGAAACCTTGCACCCTTTAAAAAGTATTTGGATGAGCACATAACATTCAAGACTATGGGCCTAGTATGGGAAAGTGGGACTAGTGTAGGTAATAATTTTTGGCAGTATAGATTTGATGGGCTGAAGTATCTCTTCTGTATTATATGATTGTATGAAAAAAGTGAAAACATATGTATATATGACAGTCAGAAAGATCTGAACACTAACAGCAAAAGAATATATCAACCTGTTCCCAAACACTACTCTTTTACAGACCCTCATTTTCAGAAAACAATTCACTGCTCTCTCAAGTTTTTACTTTCTTATTGAACTAGCTCATTCCTGTTTTGTTTCCTTTGGATTTCAGAGACAGTTTTATGATTGCTTTCCAAGTCCACTGGCCAAGTCCATTTCTCGGTTCTGATGGACTGAACCTTTGCAGTTCAAATAACTTTAGGAATTTTATCCAAACTCTTCTATCTTGGAAATTC
This sequence comes from Chiloscyllium punctatum, assembly GCF_047496795.1. Lineage (NCBI taxonomy): Eukaryota > Metazoa > Chordata > Chondrichthyes > Orectolobiformes > Hemiscylliidae > Chiloscyllium > Chiloscyllium punctatum. The sequence goes on from NC_092748.1 coordinate 74,171,724, forward strand.
CATGAAACTAATAGACTTCAGCTACACTAAAGTGGTTCAACTGAACAAAAATTTTGGTATTTACGCAAGGAGAATTTTTCTGCTCTGAACTCCTGGAACCTTGTGTGCTGAATTCAAAATTAAACTAAACACCCTAATGACTTTTTGTTCTGTTGTCAACTCAATAGTATAAGAATTCTACCCAAGAAAACTACAGGGGTTCTCCCAGGCAATTGACTGCAGTCATGTGCTTTCATGGAATTGATGCACTTAGGTTGAGTTTTCTTCTCAAATAACTTTCTGTCTTTTTTTTTAATACAACTGCCTTCACAGAACTGACCCACCTCAATCTGCCTCTGTCTTTGTGGGCAACTTATTTTTAAATCACCAAATGAAATACCACATTTCAATTCTTAATCCAACTTTTAGAAAAAAAAATCATAGGTCTGTTTATAATGTACTTTACATTGGTATTCTTAACTCCTGAAGGTTTATTTCTGTTCCTTGTTTCTCTCAGCTGGTGATGTTCCAATGTAGAGCTCTAATAGACAGTGAAGTCTTCTTTTCCTGCAGACTTTCCCTTTTGCATGAATGATATAATCTCATTTTACCTTGACACAAATTTGGTCATAAAGATCCACCTGCATTCCTGAATAACTAATCATGGGAGTTTATAGTTTCTAACTCCTCTGCCTCTTGAAGATCCAAGCAGTCCCCATAACACTAACTGGGATATTTAGTGGTATTCTAGGAAAGCCTGTAATCTAACCTTTACGTTAGCTTTCTCTATAACTTTCTCCACAGTAATGTGATTCATATCAGGCAGATTGCAAAACAGATCTCATGAGTTCCTTTATTTGACCTTAAATTTAATGATGTAACCCCAAAAAAGCATGAGTTTATTAACCTCATCACTAATAGAAAAACAATGGTATTCCAAAATTCATAGCCAATGCTGTTTGGTGCACCAGATTCATGAGAAGGCATGGTTTACTATGCCATCAGAACATGAAAATTCCAATGTCTGCCATCCGAACCACTGAATTCCACTGAAGAGAGACACATATTCACTGCAAATGAAAAATGGAGAAAATACTGATGAACTTTGACATAACAACAAACAAGACTGTTGCAAAATTAGTGAAAAAAATCCGAGTAAAGATGACAAGCAGTTTGCAGTGGTTCCATTTTGTATCTCATCTGGATCATGCAAAATCAAAGCTGATAATGATATGCAAACAAAAGTCTTCCAATGAGAAATTTCAGAATGTATTACCATCATGTTCATGAGAAAAGTTGAATGGATGAATGTTCTTGGAATGTGGATCAAAGCAATCTGGAATTTGAAACCAGGTGGTCTATACAAAGAAGCATTTGCTAGCCCAAGACATGCTCAAATCCCACCTCATTAATGGTAGAGGCAGTGATGTAAGATTGACTAACCCTGATGTGACAGATAGTCCCAGCGGTTTAAGAATATTGTTCACTCTTGGATGTGTGTATGAATAATCTCTTGGACAGAATCTAAAAGATGTGGATCACTTGGATTTACCAGGTGAAGAAGTCTTCCCAAAGGATGGAATATGCAAACACTCTCACCAACAACATTGTGTAAATGATGTTTTGGATGCCTGGATGGACCTTGATCCCAGTATTATCAAATAAATCATTTCTGAAATGTGAAACATTGAATGTACTCACATAGAGTAAAAACAATTTCTTATGGAATGAGGATATCAAAGTTACTACTCACAATAACAGTGATGAAGACTTGGAAAATCTATACAATGATGTAAGATGGCTGATGGGGATGACTAGACCAGAGATTCAAAGGTAATCAGAGTCATTTTGAAAGATTTCAATGTGAAGGCTTGTAGTTAATTTGTTACATGCTTTTATAAAATCTTGGCTGAAAAATGTACAATTTGTGATGTTCCAAAATAAATAAATGCTAGATAACCAATATGGATTTTTACTTTTTCTGTTTTTTTATTGTGGACTGAAATGGGAGAAGGACGATTTTGAAAACCAAGGCAGAGATTGCTGGACTTTTTAAAAGAAAGTATTCTAAGTGGTGCTTTCACTGCAGCTTTGTTCAATGAGTGGGGGAGATTGGTTGCAGATGGGGATATGTACAAAGTGAGATTTGGCTGGTAACTTGTAGCTGATTGTGATGTGGTGAGTAGTTGTGGATGACAAAAGCCATCAACCTGCCATAACTATGTTATTGGGTATAGCCTTTCTTCAGGACTGACCTTCAGGACTGTCCTGAAGATGGGTTATACCCGAAATATTGACTTTTCCACCTCCTGATGCTGCTTGGCTTGCTGTGTTCTTCCAGCCTCCTGCATGTCTACCTTGGATTCCAGCATCTGCAGTTTCTTGTTGTGAATAACTATGTCATTGGCTCCAGGTAGCTGAACAGTTTATGGGTATAGACAATATTGCCAGAAGCTTTCAGACCTTTGAATAGGTGGTGTCCCCCCCAGCAGTATAAAGTACCTGACATCTGAAGAAAGCCAGCTTGTGTCTATAGGCTGTTGTTTTTAACTAATTCATCAGGGACTTTATAATTTATGAATCAGTCACTCTGTAATTCTATAAGGAAGTGAAAAATATCTATTGAAGAGTTATTGAAGAGCAGGAAGTTTTGACAAGCAAAACGATTATCTCTGTGAACCCTGGAGGCTGAGACTGTTGAACTGCCTTCCAGGCTTTTTTCTGCACACGTAAGACCAAACATTTTTGTCTCTCTGTATAGATGACGGAAGTTTTATAAGGGTGGGGGTTTAGAATTTTAACTATTAGGATTATTTGTTGACAGTTCATAGTTGTTTACCAATACTTAAATCTGTTTAGTTGAAATAAATAATAATTCTTGATAAGTACACAAATCTGTCCAAGTTTTCTATTCACCTAAGTCTAACCAGACAGGTAAATTGGAGAGCATTCGCATATTCTGATAAATTCTTTAAGTTTTGTGATGACTCTGGGAATACCTGTGCTTGGCTTCCCAAGTGCTACCTAGTGAGGCATAACATTAGTTTCATTGGTGTCTACTTTATTCAATTTTTTTTAGGTTTCTCATGGGTTTAAATCAAGCACATCTGCAAACCCCTCAAAAGCTTAGCCATGTAAAAGTTGATCCCATGAGGTTTGCCTGAAACCTTTGGTTTCAAGAATTTCACTTTTGCCTGAGTATACATGTTAATTTGTGTGAAAAAAGTATGTATAATATATAACCTTCATCAATCATGTGCAGTGAATTAACTTCTTGAACTGTATCTACATCCTTGCACCTTTTCATTTTTCATCGACCCTCACAGCTATCTGCTCTCACTCACTTTATAGTGCACCACATTAGGGTACTTCTCCTTTCTACCAACTCTACCAAGAACTTCAGTTCAATGGACTAAACTTAAACACACTCTTCAAAGTTTGTGAGAAGATTTGTAGCTTGGGTGCTCGATGTTGTGGTTCTGTTCGCCGAGCTGGGAATTTGTGTTGCAGACGTTTCGTCCCCTGTCTAGGTGACATCCTCAGTGCTTGGGAGCCTCCTGTGAAGCGCTTCTGTGATCTTTCCTCTGGCATTTGTAGTGGTTTGAATCTGCCGCTTATGGTTGTCAGTTCCAGCTGTCCGCTGCAGTGGTCGGTATATTGGGTCCAGATCGATGTGCTTATTGATTGAATCTGTGGATGAGTGCCATGCATCTAGGAATTCCCTGGCTGTTCTCTGTTTGGCTTGTCCTATAATAGTAGTGTTGTCCCAGTCGAATTCATGTTGCTTGTCATCTGCGTGTGTGGCTACTAAGGATAGCTGGTTTCGTGGCTAGTTGGTGTTCATGGATGCGGATGGGTCAGATTTGTAGATGATAACTTTGTAATAATTAAAAACACAGAAATAGAGAACACACACCGGATTATCAACTCCACACTCACAGGAATCTGATTCAGTAGAGAGGAAGAAAAGGACAACCAACTCCCATTCCTAGACGTGATGGTACAGGGAACACCGAACAGAGAATTCACCACAAAGGTGTACAGGAAAGCCCCACACACAGACCAAGTCCTGAACTACGAAAGCAACCACCCCAACACACACAAAAGAAGTTGCATCAAGACACTATTCAAAAGAGCCACAACTCACTGCAGTACACCAGAACTGCAAAAAGAGGAAGAAGAACACCTATACAATGTATCCGACAAAAACGGATACCCCTGCAATTTCATCAACAGATGCCTAAGGGAAAGACAACGGAACAAGGACATGCCGCATCCCAAAGGACTAGCCACGCTACCATACATCAAAAACATTTCTAAACTGACAGCCAGACTACTGTGACCACTAGGACTCATAACAGCACACAAACCAACAGCCACTCTCAGACAACAACTCACCAGAATGAAGGATCCGATACCCAGCATGAGCAAAACCAATGTAGTATACAAAATCCCTTGCAAGGACTGTACAAAACATGACATAGGACAAACAGGAAGACAGCTAACGATCCGCATCCATGAACACCAACTAGTCACGAAACGACACCACCAGCTATCCTTAGTAGCCACACACGCAGATGACAAGCAACATGAATTCGACTGGGACAACACTACTATTATAGGACAAGCCAAACAGAGAACAGCCAGGGAATTCCTAGAGGCATGGCACTCATCCACAGATTCAATCAATAAGCACATCGATCTGGACTCAATATACTGACCACTGCAACGCACAGCTGGAACTAACAACCGGAAGCGGCAGATTCAAACCATTACAAATGCCGGAGGAAAGATCACAGAAGCGCTTCACAGGAGGCTCCCAAGCACTGAGGATGTCACCTAGACAGGGGACGAAACGTCTTAAACACACTCTGTCATGTTGTGTCACTCTTCAAGATTTCCTAGCTCAGTGTCACTTAATGCATGAGACAGTGGGAGGTGATGGCCTGTTATCACTGGACTGTTAATCCAGAGACCCAGGTAGTGTTCTGACGAACTAGGTTTGAATCCTTCCACATCAGATGGTGGAATTTGAATTCAATTAAAATCTGGAGTTAAGAGTTGAATGATGATCATGAGACCATTGCTGATTATCTGCACTACTAATGTCTGTTAGGGAAGGAACCTGCCTTCCTTACCTGGTCTGGCCTACACCTACATATGACTCCAGACCCACAGCAATGTGGTTGACTTTTAATTGCCCTCTGGGGAATTGGGAATGGACAATACTTGTTCTAGTCATAATCCTCCCCTTTATGAGATGCTACCTTCTAGCAGTTAAAGCTAACTTTAAATGATGCTGTTTGCTCTCTGCTAATGTGTCCAACCAACCAACAGTGAGGTTCACACTGACTGGAATTTTTTTTTTTGTTCATCCCTGAGATGAGGTTGTCACTGGCTAGGCCAGCATTTATTGCCCATCCCTAATTCCATTAAGAGTCAACCACATTGCTGTGGGTCTGGAGTTACATGTAGGTCAGACCAGGTAAGGATGGCAGTTTTCTTCTCTAAAGGACATTAGTGAACCAGGTGGGATTTTCTGACAATTGCCAATGAGTTCATAGTCATCATTAGACTTGCAATTTGAATTTTTTAAAACTCAAACTTTACAATCTAACATGGTGGAATTTGAACCTAGGTCCTCTGAATATTACCTGGGTAAACTGGATTAATTGTCCAGTGAAAACATCACAAGGCCATTGCTTCCACAATCATTGAAATGAACATGTAGCATAAAATCAAATTTAGCTCCCTACGTCTTGCCACTGCTCGCTACAAACAATGTGCTGTCTAATAAAGCTGTGCGCCATTGCATTATATGGCAGGCAGAGACTTCTGAATAGATTTATACAGCTAAAAATGAACAGTGCAAGTAATGGATTGATTAACACTTTTCATTTTAACTGAGTATAATTCTTTATTGATGTTTATGTTAATATTTCAATTGTGAGTCAAACCAAGAAGTATTAATTTTTTAAAATGAAGAATGCAATGTACCTGAAGCAAAGCTCAGACCAATGATAACAACTCCATGCACTACCATGCTCTGTTCATTGTTGCTCAACAACTAAAACTAAGCATATTCTGTTAACATAAATTTGCACAAAAAATATACCTGTTTGATCTGAATACAGAACTATTGATTTGTATTGCAGCATCATAGCTGCTCCATATTCTAATTTTGTTGCTACTGAGTTTGTGAGTGTCTAATAATAAATTGCAATGAGTAACTGCTTCCTTATGATTCTCATATATTTTCTTCTTCTACAGGTGGAAGTTTACATTTTACCTTTACATATTTTCCTATGGTGTAAGGTTTCTGAAGAAGGTAAGGCTTCAGCATTTTGAAACATATTGAAATGTCTTTTGTTCCATTCACTAAGTTTAGTCATAAATGTTAATGAAAGCATGATTTATAATCATGTCTGCTTACTGTTTAAATGCATGAAGGCATGGAGAATTTGTGATATATGAATAAGTCTCAGAAACATGTCTGAAGATGAATGCTATGCTTCAGTTGTCATTATATCCAACATGCAGTTTGTTGTGATAACGTCAACAGATATTAACAGTAGAGCTATATGCTAATCGGCCATTGAGCAGACATTCTAATTATGGACAATGCAAAGAAAAAAGGCAAGTTTGACAGTCTGTGATTTAAATTACTAAAAATGGTGCCAGCTAAATATTCACACAGAAGTAAATTATAATGCATACTTGAGATCTACTGATATTAGATTATTTGTGTCACAAAAGACCTTCACCTATTCCAACTGTATAGAAGATAAGTTGCCAGATGTTTCCTGAACTTGCGTGATAGTTGTGTGCATTTTTAGAATACAATGATAAGTTGGAGACACTTAGGAGTGTACAGTTTTAAAGACATGGTCATCTGAGATGGATGATCGTTCAAAGACAGACAGTGCAGGAGTCCCCAATAGCTATCCACTCTCTAACAAGTTTACCATTTTGGATACTGTTGCAGGGGATTACTATCAGGGGATAGTGATAGCAGCAGCCACAGTGCTGGCACTATTGTACAGCAGGGAGAGTCATAGTGCAGTAAAGCAGTAGTAATAAGGGATTCTGAAGTCAAGCGCACAGACAGGTGTTTCTGCAGCTGCAAAAGAGAATCCAGAATGATGTGGTGCCTCTCTGGCGCGAGGGTGAAGGATGTATCTGAGCGGATGTGGGACATTCTCAAAAGCAAGGCCAACATCCAGAGGTCATGGTACACACTTTGGTACTAATCACATAGGAAGGAAGAGTGACAGGGTCCTGCAAGTTAGATCGTAAATTGAAAAGCACGACCTCTAGGAATATAATCTCAGGTTTACTCCCATGCCACATGCCAGTGAGGCTAGGAATAGGAAAATACTACAGTTAAATGTATGGCTAAAGATTTGCTTTAGGAGGAAGGGCTGCAAATATGTGGATCATTGTGATGTCTTCTGGGACAGTTCAGGTGGGGAATGTAGATTGGGGCCAGTTATTTGAGGGTAGACCCACATCTGGCATATGGGAATATTTTAAGGCCAGTTGATTAGAGTTTAGGACTAGCATGTTGCTGTGACAATGAAGGATAACAATTGGAAGGTTTGGGAACCTTGCATGACAAGAGAAATTGTGAACTTTGTCAAAAAGAAAAAGGAGGCATATATAAGTTATAGGAAACCTAAGACAAGACCAAAAACTAAAACACCTAATTGAAGATTCACACCACTCCATTCACTCCACCCAAGAATTCCTCAGCATCATCAAAGACACAAAGATAGAAAAGGATGGAATAATGGTTTCATTTGACATTATAGCCCTTTTCACATCAATTAACATCGACCTGGCCAAAGAAATACTGACACCTCTACTAGGAAAACCAAGACCACAAATACCAGACAACACCAACTTCATCAGCAAAGACAACATCCTCAAACGAGTAGATCTGTGCCTCACCATCAATAACAAAACCTACAAACAAGTCAACGGAACACCTATGAGATCACCAATATCAGAGCTCATAGCAGAAGCAGTCATGCAGAGACTTGAACAAGCTGCCCTCCCATCTATCCAACCCAAACTTTGGGTCCGCTACATAGATGACATTTGGTCATTACAAAACGGAACAAATTAGAGAAAACATACAACACCACCAACAATATCCTGACAGGCATAAAATTCACAAAAGAGGAGGAGAATGACAACAGACTCCCATTCCTAGATGTGACAGTTGAACATATAGTTAACAGAGAGCTTCAAATTAGTGTCTACAGAAAAACAACAAACGCAGACCAAATACTTAACTTCAGAAGCAATCATCCCAACACTCACAAACAGAGCTGCATAAGACATTACTTCAATGAGCTACATCACACCACAGAACCCAAGAACTACAAAAAGCAGAAGAAAAATATCTATACAATGCTTTCAAGAAAAATGGGTACCCAATAAACACAATCCACCGATTCCTCAGAAACGAACCCAAACAAGCAGACACAATGCAACCAAAAACTATAGCCACATTAACTTAAATCAAATACATATCAGAAATGACTTCCAGACTACTCAGACCTCTTGGCGTCATGGTAGCCCACAAACCCTCCCACACACTTAAATAATGACTAATGAACCTAAAGGATTCATAACATGCCACCAGCAAAACTAATGTTATTTACAAGATACCATGCAAGAACTGTAAAAAACACTATATTGAACAAGCGAGCAAGAAACTTGCCACCAGGATACATGAACACCAACGGTCACCAAAAGACATGACCCACTATCACTAGTTTCTATATATACAGACAAAAAAGGACACCTCTTTGATTGGGACAACACACATATCCTAGGACAGGCGAAACAAAGATATGCACAAAAATTCTTAGAGGCATGGCATTCTAACCAGAACTCCATCAATAAACACATCGATTTAAATCCTGTGTATCACCCCTTGAGAAAGAAAACTGGACATAACCCACCTTAAGAAACCAATACCTATAAATAGAGAGGCAGGAAATACCACCAGCACTTCACCGGAGACTCTCACTGATGATGTTACCTAGTCATGGTGATGAAACGTCTGAAAACACACCATCAATCTCAGCAAGCTAACTTACATACAAGACACATCCATCAACAAATATAAAGAAAGTAGGAAAGAACTTAAACAAGGACTTGGGAGGGGTAAAAAGAATCATGAAATGTCCTTAACAAATGGGATAAAAGAAAATCCCAAGATGTTATATAAATATATAAGGAGAAACAGGGTAGCTAAGGAAAGGGTAGGTCCACTCAAGGACAAAACAGGGCATTTATTCATGGAGCTCGAGGAAATGGACAAATTCCTTTATAAATACTTTGCATTGGTATTCATAAAGAAGAAGAACATGCTGGATGGTGAGTCTAGATATTTTAGGGCATGAAATATGTGTTGCTGGAAAAGAGCAGCAGGTCAGGCAGCATCATAGGAGCAGGACAATCGATGTTTCGGGCACAAGCCCTTCTTCAGGAATGAGGAGGGTGTGCCAAGCAGGCTAAGGTAAAAGGTAGGGAGGAGGGACTTGGGGAGGGGCTTTGGGAATGCGATAGGTGGAAGGAGGTTAAGGTGAGGGTGATAGGCCGGAGAGGCAGTGGGGGCAGAGAGGTCGGGAAGAAGATTGCAGGTCAAGAAGGTGGTGGTGAGTCTGAGGGTTGGGACAGAGAAAAGGTTGGGGGGGGGGTGGGGAATGAGGAAGCTGGAGAAATCAGCATTCATCCCTTGTGGTTGGAGGGTTCCTAGGCGGAAGATGAGGTGCTGTTCCTCCAGACGTCATGTTGCCATGGTCTGGCGATATGGAGGAGGCCAAGGGCCTACATGTTCTTGGCGGAGTGGGAGGGGGAGTTAAAGTGTTCAGCCACGGGGCGGTTGGGTTGGTTGGTGCGGGTGTCCCAGAGGTGCTCTCTGAAACGTTCCGCAAGTAGATGGCCTGTCTCCCCAATGTATAGGAGGCCACATCGGTTCAGTTGATGCAGTAAATGATGTGTGTGGAGGTGCAGGTGAACTTATTACGCATATGGAAGGATCCCTTGGGGCCTTGGAGGGAAGTGAGGGGGGAGGTGTGGGCGCAAGTTTTGCATTTTTTGCGGTTGCAGGGGAAGGTGCCGAGGGTGGAGGTTGGGTTGGTGGGAGATGTGGATCTGACGAGGGAGTCACGGAGGGAGTGGTCATTCTGAAATGCTGATAGGGGAGTGGAGTGAAATATATCCTTGGTGGTGGGGTCTGTTTGGAGGTGGGGAAATGACGAAGGATGATACGATGTATCTAGAGGTTGGTGGGGTGGTAGGTGAGGACCAGTGGGGTTCTGTCCTGGTGGCGATTGGAGAGGTGGGGTTCAAGGGCAGAGGAGCAGGAAGTGGTAGAGATGCAGTGGAGAGCATCGTTACCCACGTCTGAGGGGAAATTGCGGTCTTTGAAGAAGGAGGCCATCTGGGTTGTTCGGTATTGAAATTGGTCCTCCTGGGAGCAGATGCGGCGGAGGCAAAGGAATTGGGAATATGGGATGGCGTTTTTACAGGAGCAGGGTGGGAGGAGGTGTAATCTATATAGCTGTGGGAGTCAGTCGGTCTATAGTAAATGTCCGTGTTGAGTTGGTCGCCCGAGATAGAAATGGAGAGGTCTAGGAAGGGGAGGGAGGAGTCTGAGACAGTCCAGGTAAATTTGAGGCCGGGGTGAAAGGTGTTTGTAAAGTGGATGAACTGTTCAACCTCCTCGTGGGAGCACAAGGTATCCCCCATCACGAAGGCCTCAAAGCCCTCCGCTTCTTCCTTTCCCGCCGACCCAACCAGTACCCTTCCACTGACACCCTCCTTCGACTGACTGAACTGGTCCTCACTCTTTACAACTTCTCTTTCCAATCCTCCCACTTCCTCCAAACCAAAGGAGTAGCCATGGGCACCCGCATGGTCCCCAGCTATGCCTGCCTCTTCGTAGGATATGTGGAACAGTCCATCTTCCGCAGCTACACTGGCACCACCCCCCACCTTTTCCTCCGCTACATCGATGACTGTATCGGCGCTACCTTGTGCTCCCAAGAGGAGGTTGAACAGTTCATCCACTTTACTAACACCTTCCACCCCGACCTCAAATTTACCTGGACCGTCTCAGACTCCTCCCTCCACTTTCTAGACCTCTCCATTTCTATCTCGGGTGACCGACTCAACACGGACGTTTACTATAAACCGACTGACTCCCACAGCTACCTAGATTACACCTCGTCCCACCCTGCCCCCTGTAAAAACGCCAACCCATATTCCCAATTCCTTCGCCTCCACTACATCTGCTCCAAGGAGGATCAATTCCAATACCAAACAACCCAGATGGCCTCCTTCTTCAAAGACCGCAATTTCCCCTCAGACGTGGTTGACGATGCTCTCCACCGCATCTCCTCCACTTCCCGGTCTTCCGCCCTTGAACCCCGCCTCTCCAATCGCCACCAGGACAGAACCTCATTGGTTCTCACCTATCACCCCACCAACCTCTAGATACATCATATCATCCTTCGTCATTTCCGCCACCTCCAAACAGACCCCATCACCAAGGATATATTTCACTCCCCTCCCCTATCAGCGTTCCGGAAAGACCACTCCCTCCGCAACTCCCTCGTCAGGTCCACACCCTCCACCAACCCAACCTCCACTCCCGGCACCTTCCCCTGCAAACGCAAGAAATGCAAAACTTGTGCCCACACCTCCCCCCTCACTTCCCTCCAAGGCCCCGAGGGCTCCTTGTATATGCATCACAAATTCACCTGCACCTCCACACACATCATTTACTGCATCCACTGCACCCGATGTGGCCTCCTATACATTGGAGAGACAGGCCGCCTACTTGCGGAATGTTTCAGAGAACACCTCTGGGGTACCCGCACCAACCAACCCAACCGCCCTGTGGCTGAACACTTTAACTCCCCCTCCCACTCCACCAAGGACATGCAGATCCTTGGCTTCCTCCATCGCCACACCATGGCAACACAATGCCTGGAGGAAGAGTGCCTCATCTTCCGCCTAGGAATCCTCCAACCACAAGGGATGAATGCTGATTTCTCCAGCTTCCTCATTTCCCCTCTCCCCCCTTATCTCAGTTCCAACCCTCAGACTCAGCACCACCTTCTTGACCTGCAATCCTCTTCCCGATCTCTCCACCCCCACCCCCTCTCCGGCCTATCACCCTCACCTTAACCTCCTTCCAACTATCGCATTCCCAACACCCCTCCCCCAAGTCCCTCCTCCCTACCTTTTATCTTAGCCTGTTTGGCACACCCTCCTCATTCCTGAAGAAGGGCTTATGCCCGAAACGTTGATTCTCCAGCTCCTTGGATGCTGCGCTTTTCCAGCAACACATTTTTCAGCTCTGATCTCCAGCATCTGCAGTCCTCACTTTCTCCTATTTTAGGGCATGACTATATTAAATAAGGGGGTAAATGCTGGATGTTTTGAAAAGCATAAAGTTAGATAATTCACCAAGGTTTGATGAGATCTATTCCAGAATATTGACAAATGCAAGGGAGGAAATTGCTGGGTTCTTGCACGAAGTCTTTTTATCCTCTTCAGGCACAGCAAAGGTTCCAGAAGACTGGAGAATAGCCAGTGTTGTACCTATGTTTAAGAAGGGTAACTGGGATAATCTGGGAAATTATATGATGGTAAGCCTTATGTTAGTGGTAGGGAAATTATTGGAGAAGATTCTTAGGACTGGATTCAATCATGTTTTGAAAAATCTAGATATATTTGTGATAGGCAGCATGGCTTTGTACGGGCAGGTCATGTCTCACAAACATGATTAGTTTTTGTATAAGTAACAAAGATGATTGATGAAGGTAGGGCAATGTATGTTGTCTACATGGACTTTAGTTTCAAAGGGCCTATGAGTCAGCCAGGCTTGGTGGGTCTAACGGCCTGTTTCTGTGCTGTTTGTTCTTTAAAACCTTTGAGCCAATGAAACACCCATTTCTCACAGAATCACTGTTAAAATCAGAAATGTGTTTTGCAATTGCAAGTTTTAATACAATTGTAATACAATTATAATTGTGTGTTATTTTGACTATTTGTAACTTTTAGCTGTCATGTTTCAATTTCACAGTGTCTGAAACATGAAGAGAACATCCTTCAACTGACTGTTAGACTAGTTGATATACATGATTGCATTCAGCTGATTGGTAATATGGTGTAAAATTATAAATATGTTGTGAATATAATATTGGTAGAGTTGTTGAACAGTTTCAGTGATCAGTCCAGAATGGTTTTATAATAATATGGTCAGGTGACAAGCAGCAGAAAGAGCCACAATTGAGCATGCTGGAAATTTTAGTCAAGCTAGTTTATACACTGACCTCAGTTAAAACTATAGCTAGGATATGTTGCGACCTGCGGTTCCCTGACAAAATAAAGTAGGTTTTATGTTTGTCTCAGGACATACGTGGAGCATGGAATGCCACTGTTTATGATGTAGTGGAAGCATTTGGGAATCATTTACCAGTAAGATCCATTGGTTAGGATTGAACAATGTGATCAGGATATGAATCAATTCATTGGCTGAGTGCCAGAGATCATTTTGGAAATGGAACACATTTTCAAACAAGTTAACAGAACATAAGATTTTCTCAGGAGTAGCCTTTGAGACCACATTTGAGAAGCATGTGCCATGAAATCACTTCCAGAGAAAATAAAGAACCTTGAGGCAAGATCTAGGCAGAGAACAAAGTTAGCCACCCCTCGAATCGTGATAGTAATTTATTCAAGCCAAACTTATAGAGCTAAAGTTAGGGTTGGAGTTAAATGTGAATTAAGTAAAGTAAGGTAAAGTGAAGTTAAATAAATTGAGTTAAAGCTAAGTTAGATGAAATAAGAAGTAAATGTTGCAACATATGTAAGTTTTACTTTGATTATTATACTTAAAGAATTAAAATAAAAAAGAGTTTTTTAAATTAAATTCTGAGTTGGTTCCCTGCCTTTTGTCTGTCACAAGGGAAGAATACCAGGGTAAAAGGTTTAAGTACTCCTTTTTGGGTAACAATAAAAAAGTAAAGTCACTATAGTATTCAGAGACCGTAAGGTTGCTCTCCCATCAGAGAGAAATGACTGGTGGTGGTATAACTGAGGGTCACTACACTTCAGGTGAGAGAAAGATATTGAGAATAAGAAACTTCCATGACAATCTCAGCTGGTGTGGGAATTAAATCCATACTGTGGTGGCATTCTGCCTCACGAGCCAGCCACCCAGCCAACTGAGCTAATGGACTCCTTTGTGGTATACCGTGTTAACTATGGAAGAGACCAAGCTAATATTCTTACACAGATATGGAGCAGTGTGCTTGCAACCATTTGAATTGTCACAAAGTTTCAAACTAAATGAATTTTTATTACATTAATTAATTATTTGTGCAAATTCGAATGAATTCAATAATTTAGAAAAATAATTATTTTCAGGAAACTGGGACAATTTTTTTTCAGTTTCTTGTGTTTTCAAATGTATTTGGTTCAGTTTCTGAGCAGTGATATTTGGGAGGGCAAATTTTACAAGAGCGTGGCCTAGATATGCTATTAACCCTTGCAGACTGGAGTTGTGCATCGGGACTCTGTAGAATCCCAGATGCAACAGACTCTGTCGGAATTGCCCCGGAGATTGAAGGTTCTGTTGGACCATTCCCCCGTGTTGGAGAATTCAGAGGGCTAAACATACACAAAGTTAAAAGATTCCTCAAGAATGCCATATGATTAAAAACACAGTGTAACTTCTGTGTAACCATATGATTAAAATCACAGTGTAACTTCTGTGTAACTATGAAGTTGACCTCACCACCTTCCCACCCCCACCACACACACACACACACAATTTACATAACACATCTCAACTGCCCGTAGCTCACATTCCTCACAATCCCCTCCACACCCCAGTCAGAAATTCTCCACCCACCCCTAAGGATCTGGCCTGAAGCCCTGCCTACCTTGACATCCAATACTGCTGTTATCCTGAACCCCTGAGACCCAGGACCTGCAACCTCCATCGGAGCTGCACTCCCACCTCCAAATGTAGCCAACTCCCTTTACCACTGGCCCTCACATCCCCACCATCTGGCACCAAATTCCCTCACAACCCACTCCCCCAACCCAATCCCTAACCAATGCCAGCTACTCTGCCAACACTCCCACTTTGTACCCTACTCACTTTGGTATCCTAATCCCTTAAACATTGCCATCGTAGTCCCACACTTACCTTACATACTTAGCCTTTCACAAGAGTTGTCAAAGTGTCTGGCTGTGTTGCTGGACATTTAAGTCTTGGAATACTGCTGAACTCACTGACTGCTGCAAAGGGGACATGGATTGACTTCCCCCATGGGCACTACAGGGGCACTATGTTAATTTAAGCTACATTCCGCATCTACAAAGGAATAATGATCAGAATTCCTGTCTAGTTGTGCAGAGCTCAGAATGAATGTTTAAAGAAATATGAGCCGAGTGGTAATCCGTTCTTGTTTGCCACTGTTCGGAGTTCCCTGCCTGTCCTTCCATTTGGGCAGTCATTTCTACTGGCAGCACTGAGTTTGAGAAATTGTGAGGTGTCTCCTGTAAAGCATATAATCATAAAATTAGTCCTTCTTCATTCAGACTATGTATGTTTCTGACTCCAATTCACCTTTAAGTAAAGGAACTACCAATTGGAAATGCGAGATTTATAAAAGGAATAGATGTCTTTAATGGGATTAATTACAGCTATGTCTTAGAAAAAAAAATACACTTCACGGAAACTGAATTAGCCTGCATAAATAGTAAGAGTGCTTTGAGTGGAAGAACCAGAAGCTAGTAACATTGATTCTCAGTAATCAAATGTCAACAGTGTAGTAAAAATTGCATAATTCATCATTAAAGTTCAATCTCCTTTATAAATACTGTAAGTCAAACTGAACTGAAATTTCCTACAGGTAATTTTATATCTTTTGCTATGTGGTCATGAAACATTAGGAATATTTCTGTGCTAATTTCCTTCTTCAAAAATTGACACAAATTCAATTTGAAAGCAAATTTAAAATAGACACAAGAAGTATGACAGTGTTTAAAATGTAGGATTGCTTGCTAGACCTCTTTGATGAAGTCTATGGAAGCAGGGATATTGAAGTGTAGCGGAAGCAATCAGGAGAGCTATGTGACTCATAACGAAACAAACCTGAATACTAAATAGTCTGTGTCTATACTGTAACATTCCAAAAATGTATAGGGCTCATTGTCTTTGGTCCTTTTCACTGAGAACCTAAACAGGAGCAGCACATATGCAGAATGTTTGCCTAATATCAGCACCAGGATGTAGAAATTTAGAGACAACTACAGACTACAGTGTTAGCTTTTTCTTAGTGTGTTGGAACACTCAGCAAGTGTTTCAAATAGAAATAAAGATGGGAATCCTTCCTCTCACCTTTTTAATATTCCAACTGATACATTGCTTCTACAGGTGCAGGGTGGCTCCAAATGGTTGATCCAGGAATCACAGAGCAACGTTAAATGGCAGAAATAGGGTTCTCTCCTTTTCTTAGCCTGTACAAACATTATACTCAGCATATCAGACAAAAGGGTTCATAGAAATCAGTCATTATGTTTGAGCCCAGACATCATTTGTGCACTCTTTAATATTTTCAACTTAGGACAGTCAGAATTCAGCAACCAAATATATGAACAAATTAACGGCACACCCATGGGCTCACCCATCTCTGGACTCATAGCAGAAGCGGCAAAGGTTAGAACAAACAGTCTTACCTCAAATTCAACCTAAACTCTGGGTCCGATATGTAGATGATACCTTTGTAATCATTAAAAACACAGAAATAGAGAACACACACCGGATCATCAACGCCACACTCACAGGAATCCGATTCACTAGAGAGGAAGAAAAGGACAACCAACTCCCATTCCTAAACGTGATGGTACAGAGAACACCTAACGGAGAATTCACCACAAAGGTTTACAGGAAAGCCACACACACAGACCAAGTCCTAAACTATGAAAGCAACCACCCCAACACACACAAAAGAAGTTAGATCAAGACACTGTTCAAAAGGGCCACAACACACTGCAGTACACCAAAAAGAGGA
Organism: Chiloscyllium punctatum; assembly: GCF_047496795.1. Taxonomy (NCBI): domain Eukaryota; kingdom Metazoa; phylum Chordata; class Chondrichthyes; order Orectolobiformes; family Hemiscylliidae; genus Chiloscyllium; species Chiloscyllium punctatum. The sequence goes on from NC_092748.1 coordinate 74,188,817, forward strand.
AGAACAATCTATTCGCCAAAAACAGATACCCCTGCAATTTCATCAACAGATGCCTAAGGGAAAGATAACGGAATGCCACAACCCAAAGGACTAGCCACACTACCATACATCAGGAGCATTTCTGATCTGACAGCCAGACTACTGCGACCACTAGGACTCATAACTGCTCACAAACCAACAGCCACTCTCAGACAACAACTCACCAGGACGAAAGACCCGATACCTAGCATGAGCAAAACCAACCAAGTGTACAAAATCCCATGCAAGGACTGCACAAAACACTACATAGGACAAACAGGAAGACAGCTAACGATCCGCATCCATGAACACCAACTAGCCACAAAACGACACGACCAGCTATCCTTCGTAGCCACACACTCAGATGACAAGCAACATGAGTTCAACTGGGACAACACTACTATTATAGGACAAGCCAAACAGAGAACAGCCAGGGAATTCCTAGAGGCATGGCACTCATCCACTGATTCAATCAACAAACACATCAACCTGGACCCAATATACCAGCCACTGCAGCGGACAGCTAGAACTGACAACCGGAAGCGGCAGATACAAATCCCTTTAAATGCCAGAGGAAACATCACAGAAGCGCTTCACAGGAGGCTCCCAAGCACTGAGGATGTCACATAGACAGGGGACGAAATGTCTGCAACACAAATTCCCAGCTCGGCGAACAGAACCACAACAATGAGCACCCGAGCTACAAATCTTTGCACAAACTTCGAACAGTCAGAATTCTTTTTGTTGCTAATGTGATGTTTACAGGTATGTTCTGTTTCAGGAAAAATAAATACTATATACAGGGGGGGTCCCCAATTTATGAACATCTAACTAATGAGTGCTTGTATTTATGAACATGATCCCATACAGAGGTATGCTTTTAAAGCTCTGACATATAAGTGCTGATAAAAGGAATTAGGTTATAGGTTGGATGTTTCACCCATATCAGTGCAGACTCAATGGGCTGAAGGTTCTCATATGCACTGTATGATTCTATGATATAAATATTCCCGGTACTTATAATCATCTACTTTATATTGTCCTGCGTTGTGTTCCAACTTGCAAATGGACTCAAAACCAGAACGATTCATAACCTGGAGACTACTTGTATACTAAAGCAATGGTTGCTCTCATGGAAAGGTTAATTTAGGCAAGCTATCATTCATCTGTCATGTAGCTCATGGATAAATTGAGCCCTCAAAAAATTCCAAGCTTGTACTTATCACCCACTCAGGACTGAAGTCAAACTTATTCTGGTGCAAACTTACTTGTTAGAATCAAGCAATATCACAACATTGAAGTGACTGTTCGACTCTTTGTGCCTGCATGCATCAACATACAATGTCAACATTACCACCTTATCAGTGTACACTGATGTCGCACTAACCCCACTTCTCTAATATGCCAACTTTGTACCAAGAAGGAACAGCAGATCCTATAGCACAGTCCAAACATAAATGAGACAAGTATTGTGGTGCACAGCAAGAATCAAGATATTGAAGAAGAGTGTTAGAGATTGGAGGAATCTTTTGATGTAGCTTAAGCAAATCCTTAGAAATAAATGTGCAACAGAGGAAACATAAAACTTGACGACATCGAAATTTAAAAATTTATGACAGTGTTAACAAAGAAAAGGGGATTGGCCTGAATTTGGAACATGGATAAGATTCTCAGAGATGTTGACATGCCAGCCAGTCAAATGGTGAGCAAAGTTGAAGTGACATGATCAAATCATATCTTGGCAATAATTTTACATTTGAAATTAGATGGCAAAATAGTGGTGATTCCAAGTGGTCAAGTCAGCCTTTTTTAACCAATGAATTTCCTTTAAAACAAAGTCTTCTGTGATAACATGAGAAAAAAGTGAATTGACTGGGTAATTAGAGGAGCAAAAACATTCACCAAGAGAGGCAGTCTCCAAGCTATGACATCAGTAATTCAGTATGAGTAGGTTGTAGAAACCTGAAATGAAATTAAAATGCTGGTGGATGTCAAATCATTCAAGATATCTGGGAAAACCAATACCATTGATAGCAGAGATGATTTTTGTGGAATGATATGGCCACCTGAGAATGTGAATGCTGGTGGATGTAATGTTGATGATCCACATAATCATATAATTCAAGAAGCAGCTTGGGGTGTATGATTTGATTCTGTAGATGTGTAGTTTTCTTTGCATTTTAGTACATGTTCAGTGCATGCTCTGGTTCTATATGGTATAGTGAAAGAACTGAAATTGTATGAATTAGTATTTATGGCATATTTTTCAATTGATAAATGTTTGCCTATGAAATTTGATGCTTGTTTCCATGGAGTTTATTAATTCAGTAATACAGATACCTTTGGTTCTTTTTGAACTACTTTTGGGAACATAGTTGGTAAGAACTGTTTATGACCTAGTAAGACAATGGAAGAGGGTGGATTTCAACCATAACATTACTCATAAGGTGTGAAGGCCAACCCCTTATATATTTGCACAGAATTTAGACTTAAAAAATTGACTTTTACATGAATATATATACACTAATTTGTATGATTATCTTTCTGATTGTTTTATTATCATCCTTTAAGTCAACCAACTGTTTACCGCAAATTAAGTAGCAGCTGAATGTGAACTCTCCAGCTTAACATTCACAAATTTGTGACTTTATGAGGCACGAGGGTTACACCTCACAGATACTAGTCTTCGACAATTCAATTCACATAATATTAGGAAATGGCTACAGAGGCTTGTTATAGCAGAGGCTAATGGACTATGCCAACATTTGGCAATAGTATTTGAAAACCTCTACTCCAGAACTAACTGTGGCCCGAACCATATTTTTCTGCTACAGTTACAACACTGGCATTTGACAATGCAGAAAATTCCCCAGGTATATCCTGTCCATAAAAAGCAGGTCAAATCAACCTGACCAATTACTGCATTATAAAACTCCTCACAACCGTCAAAAAAGTGATGGAAAGCTGTAACCTATTAAGTTTCCTTTGATAACACCTTCCAAACCCAGAACCTTTCCCACCCAGAAATGCAATGGTAGCAGACACACAGGATCACCAGCATTTACAGATTCCTCTCCAAACCACAACCATCATGATTTGGAAATGATCCTGTACTACTACAGATCAAAATTCTTATCAATACACCCTAAGGACTGCAGCGGTTCAAGAAGGAAACTCACCACCACCTTCTCCACAGCAATTAGGGTTGGGCAATAAATGTTGGTCTAGTCAGCAATGTCCACGTCATTTGAAAGATTTTTAAAAAAGACATGTTTCGATGCTGGTGGGAAGAGAGTCAAGAGGTAGTAGAGGAAACCAGATTGATCAGGCAACACACAGGATAGTCAGGTCATTAAGCAGTAGCACCCAATAGAATGTATGGACCCATGTGCATTTTCAAAGATTGTTCAAAGAAACTCATGAGTCAGTCAGCTAGACTTCACTCTTGAAGTCCTAGGGAAGATCTGTTCACTGCTGAACTATATCTGCATATCAATTGCCTACAGAAGTTTTGTGACAGCTTTTAATTTTTATGTCGAGAGTTCATTCAAAGGGTGTTTTGTCTGATTAACCATTTTGCTGTGCAATCCCTTTTAAAGCAAATTGCTAATGCCTTATGTTTGCAAGAATACTGAAGTTTATGCATTTTATAAAGATCCCAAACAGATGAAAGAGAATTGCTGGATTTTGTAGAGTTTTGATGACTGCATTAATTGGATCCATGTGTTATTGCATACCCCAAAGGTGAATAGATAGTTAAGAGACAAAGTCATTTGGTGTTTCTTCACAGATGACTGGAGTAGTATTATTTGACAATCTCAATCACCTCCTCTCAACTTTACAGTTAAGGATTCCCTTGCGTCTTATCATTAACAACATCATCCTTATTCTGAAACTCAGTATTAGAAGTATTTCATACAAGAAAGTCAAATGCTCAGCAATCCTTGCATTAAATTTTCCAATGATTTATTATAATTATGTACGAAAAGATTGATCAGTTTTTCCCCATACACACCTTTGCTTACTGTGCAATCTTCTCTTTGTCCTATTATAATGCTACCTGGGACCAGAATTCTGAGATGTGGACAGCTACTGCTGAATATTATCAGCACCTTATTATAGCTGGCTCTTCCAGAAGGCACTCAAATTCTGGGATGATCTTGTCATGGACTTTTCATCAGACTGATCCTCAAAATAAAGGCACCTTGTGCAAGGATGATTGGTTGCTCCTTTGTTTTGCTGGATTAAAGGTGCTGGAAGAGCACAGCAGTTCAGGCAGCATCCGGTGTCAGGAGACATGGTACAGTAGCTACACCAACGGAGCTGGGAGCATAATTCTGGTTGCCATTGACCAGTTGGGGAATGGACTTTAAGAAATCAAATAGTTATTTAAATTCCTAAGAGTAACTGGACCAACATCCTGGAGTTTCTCCAAAACTGCCCTGTATACTTTGCAGCCTCACCCTGATGACACCCCAGGACTGAAAATACCTCATTCAGTGCCTGCACATTGAGGTGAGTTAGCTGGAGTTCACATGATTGGATCAAGGTTTGCAGAAGCTGATGTTTTTTCCATGCTGTCAAACAATGAAGTGAAATCTAATGAATTTCAGTGTATAGCAAAGGCAGAGAACTCCTTTCCTTCCCATTAATCTGCCAGACATGTTGGAAGCAACCACACAGAACTTCCATGTATTCTTTTCTCATTTTTCTTGATGTAGCAGGCATGATATTCAACTTTCTCAACAACATGGAGCTAATAATGCCTTCAGTATCCCACTCTTCCTAATTGACCCATTATGCAACATGTAATAGCTTTACCTCCAGCAATTGTATCCCTCTTCTCTAACTTTTAACAGAATCAGAATACTTCATCACAAACCACTTTCTTTCACTACCACCAGCCAGGTAAGATCCAGTTCAGCCACAGAAGTTAAGATTTTCAATGTAGAAACTTTGCACTTCCTTAATTTTTCATTACACCCCCACGTCCCCCCAGTCCTTGTGTATTTGGATTGATTCATCTGCGAATTTCACAAATCACCTCCTCGAAAAACTTAAATGAACTATCAGTGGATTTCTGACAGTGCTTTTTGCCAGGCATAACTCCTATTCACACACTTATGTTGTCAAACCTGAAACTCAAGACCCATTGGGTCTTCCGTCACTTAATGCTTTCTGTTATTTTCTTTTGTGATACGGTTATGCTGCAGTAACTGCAGAGATCTTAACTCCCTCTAACACATTGATAATTTATGCTGCAACATTCAGTGTCATCTGAATGTCTTGTGGATGTAAAGTTTGTGAGATGAAGATGGGAGCTTGATTATTCTGGTCAAATGAAGGGGTCATCAGCCCATTCCAGGAAACCATTTTAAGGTCAAACATTATCGGATGCATTTATCAATAAACAATAATTCCACAGTAAACACTTCATGTTCATTTTCAAGACAGGGCTCTGTTTCATTAATTGATACTAAAGAATTCTCTGAAACATTCTGTGTTTGATGTGAGGGCATATTGCATCTAACAGCAAAAATGAAAGGTAATGCAATCAATGACAATATATTGAATTGGATTATCAATCTGGCAGAGGCAGACAATGTTCATACACTTCTTTTTTGACCTCAGAAGATGCTTTAACTGTGTTGAAGGATGGCACTCTTGGGATCACAATTCCTCCATAAATTTTTCAAATCTTCATTTATTTCTAGCTGGTAATGTTTTAATGCCATAAATACTGTTTAAACTTTGAAAAAATACTTTCCTCTAGGCTAAAATCTATTGAATGTTCACTGTGGTGTTACAAGATCTTTGTTTGAACTTCCTGCTATTTGATTGATATTTTCAATTGCATATTGTTTGTAACTTTGCTCCCCTTTTCCAGTCCTTTTTCATCTAAATTCGTAACTCTTCTGACGCCACTTTAACAATTGCCATTTTTCTGACACTGTATTTCTTTTTCATCCAGGTACATTATGTCCATCTCCATTTCTCCCATCAGATGGTCTGAGGGTTTACCACTTCCTCCTTGAACTACTCCCAAACATAGCCAGTTCCCATTTACTGCCACCCACATCCACCTGGCTGAACTAGTTTTTTTCATTGGCAACTTCTCCTTTGAGTCCACTCACTTCACTCAGAGAAACGGAAGTGAAAAGTTCTCACCTTGTTTCACTTCCAGTGACTACACACTTCCAGTGACTACAATCGGTGATTCCACCCCACTCCCAAATCTTCCAGCTTTTGTTCACACCATTGATCCTTAGCTTTAAGACTCCAGTGTCCAGTCTCTCCTGGGTCCCATTCTGAACATACACTGAAGTCCTGGGTTGTGATTAGTGGCCGATTTGGTCACTGCGGGTATTTCTGGATCCTAGCCACAGGTGCACTGACCAGTTTCTGCCACCAGATGGAGAGTAGTCAACTAAAACTTAAACAGGTGAATGTAGTTTTAACATTTATTAACTTAAGTCAGGACTGTTGTGTCCCTACCCTTCAGCTGGGTTCACATCCCACCTGCTTCTGGATTGTATATAAGAATTGCTGAACAGGTTGATTTGAAACTGTTTATACTGAACGAAAAATGGATTCCAGCAATGCGAGTGTCCCTACCTCCAGGCTAGGAGGCCCAGGTTCAAATCCCAACTGCACCAGAGGTGCATAATAATGTGTCTGAATGGGTGGATTAGAAAATATATAAGAAGATCATTTTCTTTAGGGAGCTTTGTGCCACAGTGGTAGTGTATCTACCTCTGGACCAAGCAATCTGGATTCAAATCACACCTGCCCTGGATGTGTCATAACATATCTGACCAGGTTGATTAAAATGTTAGAGATTAAAGGAAAGCTTAAATTCTCTTACTGGGAAGAAAGTGTAAGATACTTGTGCTTGAAGGCAATGGCAGCTCTTCTGTATTTGCAATGGTTAAACTCTTCAATTCTCAAAGTCCCAGCAATGTTCTCAAGGAACTGGGATGTAAATAGTTGTAAAACATCTATTTATTTCTAAGATGAAAGAGAATTTACATCAAGAATAGCTGATCAGCATTTCTGGCTGGATACAAAGTTAATACATTGCCTGTTCCCGGGAGGAAAATGTCCAAGTTCAGATCAGGTAACACAGTTTCCTACAAATCAGTGAACATCAGAGACTGACAGGAGTTATGTGTGGCCAACAGAAAGAAAATAAAATAATGAGAGGTATAGACAGAACAAATCATAAGGATCTCTTCACCATGGTAGACATGTCTAAGACCAGTGGTCTTAGGCCTAAGGTGAGGAGCAAGTGGTTTAGAGGAGATCTGCAAAATAACTTTTTCATCCAGAGGATGGTAGAAACATGAGTGTGCTGTCTGAGACGGTGATGGAGACAGATGTTTTCGCAATGTTTAAGAAACATCTGAATGAACACTGAAAATGCCAGGACATTGTAGACTATGCATCAAATGCAGGTAAAAGGGATTAGTGTGGTTTGGTGTTTGTTGGTCAGCATTGATACGATTTGCCTAAGGGCCTACTTCTCTGCCATATGCCTCTATGAAGTGTCTGTTAACTATCAAATCAAGATGCAGGAGGGAAATACTTTCTAAGCCAGAAGACAAATCCTACAGCCTTCTAAGTATTCTGAAATATTTGTCCTGGCAGAACTGGGATAGTGGGGTGGGAGAGGTGCAGAAGAATCATCAAAAATGTATTTACTGTTCTACTGTTGGTGTTAGTTTTTGGAACTATCTGAAAACTGAAGAAGAAGATGGATTCATTCACGTGGACTTACTACTCAGCAAAAAGAGGGATATGAGATCTCACTGGATGCTTGCAACAGTTGTGGATATTTTGTTACTAAGGCTATAATTTCATGGAAATTACAGGGTTTGATAAATATAAAAGAGGATATTATTTTCTATAATTTAAAGTATAACATACCTGACAAAAAGAAACTAATGTTTAATCAATATTGTTTACTTAGTCATCTATTGAGTGTCACAGTGGCTCAGTAGTTAGCACTGCTCCTTTACAGCATCAGAGTTTGATTCCAGCCTCGGGCAACTGACTGTGTGGAGTTTGCTTGTTCTCTCTGTGTCCGCGTGGGTTTTCTCCGGATGCTTTGGTTTCCTCCCTCAGTCTAAAGATATGCCAGTTAGGTGGATTGGCCTTACTAAATTTCTCATTATGCCAAGGGATATGCAGACTAGGTGGATGAGCCATGGGAAATGTAGGGTTACAGGATAAGGGATGGGTGTGTGTGAGCCTGGGTGGGATGCTGTTTGGAGGGTTGGTGTGGTCTTGATGGGCTGAATAGCCTGCTGCCACACTGTAGGGATTCTATGATTTTAAAAACTTTAAAACATGAAGGTTTTCCCAAATCATTCGTTCAAGTTGTGTCTGGAAGTTCAAATATTACTTTAAACGTTTTCAATCTCAATGGACTTTGTAAAAAAAACTGGGGATTTATCCAGGATTTCAAATTCATAGATTATATGGGATATATTAAAGTTCAAACATCTATTTCCTGATATGAAATCAACATTATAAATAGGAAACAAATTTCCTGTGTTCCTTATACCTTGACCAGACCATTATCCTGGACCCTTTCTGTTGCATGCTTCCATATCCTGATCTTACCTGCTCCCTTCCTCTTGATCCCATAGATGCCCTGATCCAAACTGTACTCTCATTCTTAAATCACACTTGCTGCTCCTGCCCTCTATCCGAGCTGCCATGTCCCTGCTTTCCTCCTCTGTGGTGAAGAGTTCAATAAGAACAATCAATTACTCACTCAAAAGTGGACAAACATGACATATGCATATCATCTTTGAATGAATACTAAACAGGTGCCACATCTTTTCCTTGTGCTACTGATCGTGAAAGGTTGCAAATGTATTTAAAGTAGGAACCTGCTTTGGCAGAGCAATAGACCTGACCCCCTTCCTACAGGAACCACATTTCCTGCTAAATTTTGACCTAAGATTAGGAAGATTGTCCTTTTTTTTCTCATCTTTACTCTGGGTACAGTGCCGTCACTTATGACCCCATCGCTGATTCTGCTGAGCTGAGGTAGTTCAGTATAGAACGACGGCTTACAAATATTCATTCTTCCTGCTCTGTATAGTTCAGCAGAATTCTGTTGAGAGCATTATAAATTTCTTTTAAAGCAATTGGAGCAGAGGTGGTTGAGAGGTGACCCGATAGAAGTTTATAAAAAGAGGTATAAATAGAGTTGATGGTAGTTGGCATTTCCCTAAGATGGGGAATTTCAAGACTAGGGGGCACATCTTCAAGGTGAGAGGAGAGAGATTTAAAAAAGACATGAGACATTTTTATACAGAGGGTGGTTCATATGTGGAATGAAGTTCCACAGGAAATGGTAGGTGCAAGTACTATAACAATGTTTAAAAGACATTTGGATGGATACATGAGTAGGAAAGGTTTGGAGGGATAAGGGTCGGGAGCAGGCAGGTGGGACTAGTTTGGGATTATGGTTGGCATGGGTTTGTTGGTCTAAGTGTCTGTTTCTTTGCTGTGTAACTCTATAACCCTATGAACAAACATGTGAGAATAACTTGGGTTATAATTATCAAAATCTTTATTAAACACCTAATAATGGTATGTTTTATACATTGGATACCAGCATTCAGATTTTAGTCAATTCTTCTGTATTACAGCTGAAAAATATCATAACTAGAACTACATGTCATTAGAAAGGTTTGTACAGTGCACAGTTCTTGTGATGGTTATTAGTTGGTGTAATAAAGCACAAAACCAAAAATAAAAACACAGATGTTCAAGATTTTAGAAAGTGCTCTTTGGAGATAATGAAAAGCCATAACAGTGTTTAACTGAGCAGAGGTAAAAAAGAATTGATTTTTCAGTTATTTTCCAGCATATAGAAATAGCTCTTTATGGTACTGGAGGGTTGTTTTTCAGACTGGAGGCCTGTGACCAGTGGAGTGCCACAAGGATCGGTGCTGGGTCCTCTACTTTTTGTCATTTACATAAATGATTTGGATGCGTGCATAAGAGGTACAGTTAGTAAGTTTGCAGATGACACCAAAATTGGAGGTGTAGTGGACAGTGAAGAGGGTTACCTCAGATTACAACAGGATCTGGACCAGATGGGCCAGTGGGCTGAGAAGTGGCAGATGGAGTTTAATTCAGATAAATGCAAGGTGCTACATTTTGGGAAAGCAAATCTTAGCAGGACTTATACACTTAATGGTATGGTCTTAGGGAGTGTTGCTGAACAAACACCCTGGAGTGCGGGTTCATAGCTCCTTGAAAGTGGAGTCGCAGGTAGATAGGACAGTGAAGAAGGCGTTTGGTATACTTTCCTTTATTGGTCAGAGTATTGAGTACAGGAGTTGGGAGGGAATGTTGTGACTGTACAGGACATTGGTTAGCCATTGTTGGAATATTGCGTGCAATTCTGGTCTCCTTCCTATCGGAAAGATGTAGTGAAACTTGAAAGGGTTCAGAAAAGATTTACAAGGATGTTGGCAGGGTTGGAGGATTTGAGCTACAGGGAGAGGCTGAACAGGCTGGGGCTATTTTCCCTGGAGCGTCGGAGGCTGAGAGGTGACCTTATAGAGGTTTACAAAATTATGAGGGGCATGGATAGGATAAATAGACAAAGTCTTTTCCTTGGTGTCGGTGAGTCCAGAACTAAAGGGCATAGGTTTAGGGTGAGAGGGGAAAGATATAAAAGAGACCTAAGGGGTGGTACGTGTATGGAATGAGCTGCCAAAGGATGTGGTGCAGGCTGGTACAATTGCAACATTTAAGAGGCATTTGGATGGGTATATGAATAGGAAGGGTTTGGAGGGATATGGGCGGGGTGCTGGCAGGTGGGACTAGATTGGGTTGGGATATCTGGTCAGCATGAACAAGTTGGACCGAAGGGTCTGTTTCCATGCTGTACATCTCTATGACTCTATGACTAATATACTTACCTTATAACGAATACTAAAAATGTAAACCAAATAACATTTTAACAATGCTGTAAATTTTCCTCATTCTGTGGTAAATTTCATCAGTTTTAATTTCCACCCAAGACCTGTTCTTCTGTTCCTTGTTTTCCTCTGTCAGCTGGCATTTTTAAAGATGGGAGCCACATTGAGATTGTTAGAAACAAAAGAAAATTTAGACTTTCCCCAAATTGCTGCATTGCAATTTCAACATTAGTGGGAGGGGTAATTATAATTACAGACAGATTTGTAACAATATTGGGGGAAGGGTAGTTGCCAAGGCAGCCTGTAAAATCCAGCCTAATGTGACTTCTTATATACTCTTATTTTCCAATGATCTCTGCCACATACCTTGCTAAAATCTAATGAATCTTCAGTGTCTCATACTCCACTATATACTTTTGAATGAGGGGGCCTAGAAGGTTGTGAAGTCAGATTGTTTGTCCAGGGCAATAGCATGTGAGATGTTAAATGGAGCCAGAAGGCAATATGAATTATGTTGCTCTTGAAATTAATTTCTTATGATGCACAATTTATGATATCCAATTTAGGTTTGGGTTAATCGATATTATCAGCACATGCATTAATCATGCCAAAATGTCACGGTATATTTTACTATCAATGAGAGACTTCCATTTTAATTTTTACGAACCCTTATGTTGCAATTATTCTGGCCTCCAGGCATATATTCCGTACAGTAAGGGTTGGTTAATTCAGTTGGTTGGAGTAACAACAACAGCTTGGGTTCAATACCTCCACCAGCTGACGTTGCTATAATGGACTCTTCTTTTCAACCATCCCCTCACCTGAGGTATGGTGGCCCTTAGGTTAAAGCCACCACCAGTCACCTCTTTCTAATGTTGTTTGTGCTTTGGACACTTCAACTAGTTTATATTTTAACAACACCATACCCAAGTGTTCTTGTTGGTGAGGCAAATAAAGTGAATCAGAAGTCAGTATGTGGTTCAACTTAATTTTATTAACAAAACATTCCTTATTAAAAACACTTCAATTCCCAAATTCCCACAATATTTCCACTTTATCTAGCTGTGTCCATCTGAGAAAAAAATATTACCCATAATTATCCACATGGTTGAGCTGGGCTGTTGAACCTCCTTCTGTCTGATGTAGAGTTGGTTCTTTTCCATGAAGGTGTGTCTCACAGGTCAGGGCAGATCTTCTCCTCGGTCTTTTTGGGTTGCTATACAGTCATCTGCCATGAGTCTTGTTGTGAATCTTTGCTGATTGGGTGGCTTCCAGGTGTGTGTTTTTATTCCTCTTGCTCGGTCCTTTGGCCAATGGGGTCATGAGCAGGATTCAAAACATCCAATGGTGTTGCACCAACACCCTTCATACTTTCCATGCCAGGGAGGGATTAAGTGCACGTCCCCAAGCACTGGCTGGAAGTCACAGAATTATAGATTCCGTAAATGTGCAGATAGAGATCATTCAGCCCAACAAGTCTGCATCAACCATCTGGAGTGTATACCACCAAGATCTACCAAACCCACCTTATCCCTGTATTTACTATATCTATTTCACCCACCCTGCACACCTCTGGACACTACAGGGGAATTTATTGTCGCCAACTCACCGAACCTGCACGCCTTTGGACTGTGGGAGGAAACTTCAGCCCCTGCCAGAAACCCATGCAGAAATAGGGAGAACATGCATATTCCACACAGACAGTCACCCAAGGCTGGAATCAAACTCTGGTCACTGGCACTGTGAGGTAGCAGTGCTGACCAAGGGGCCACTGTGCCATTCTAGGAGAGAAGTGGATTTTGTTTTAGTTTTTATGGTTGAAAAATATTTTATTCTTTACAAAGTTATAAAATTACAAAAAATATAACAATCTGACAGTATAACAACAATTACAATAAACTAACTACTACTTTACACTACAAAGCAAACAATAAAAAAAGCTATCCATACTACAATTCTATAAATAATTGAACAAAATAAATTAAATTAAATTATGACACTCAGTGCAACCCCTCCAAAGTTTCCCATCACTAGGAGCATCAGTTATCATACCCATATTTATTCAGGATTCTTCCTCTCAGGGCACCCGGCTCATCAGACCCAGGCCTCATAGCTAAACAAAGCCCTAGTTAATATGGCTGACAAATCTGCTTCTAGGTTCAGAAAGGCTGCCACGTCTTGTGGAAATGTTCGGTTTTCTGGTGCACCATACTTGTAAGGAAGTGCAGGGGGATGTGTTCCATAACTGATCTACACCAGCCCGGCAAGCCAGAGGGCTTTCCAAGACCCAACTCATCAAAATGTTCTTCCTTGCACATTATGTAAGATTATTAAACGGTTTTTTCCCATGCTCGTCTAAGGAAGGCAAATTTGGCAGGCCCAGGAGAAGAGACACGGGATCTACCTTGACCTCAGTCCCCAGGACACTTGCTACAGCACGCCCACACTTGCAAAGCTTGTGGTTTGACCACAAACAATGGGTAAGAGTGCCAATACCTGTTTTGCATTTGGGGCACAATGGAGATGCTCCCTTTTGGAATTTCGCAAGCTGCTCTAGGGCCAGATAAATCCTATGAAAGACCTTCAGCTGCACAGCACCCATTATGTTGCATTTCAAGATGTTTCTGTATTCTCCCAAATGTCTTCCCATATCTCTGCCGAAATCCCAAACTCCTGTAGAAGTGAATGTTTTGATCCATCATCAAGGTACTAGAATGTCTGATCAATACTTCTCCAATACACAATCCTCAGGCTGAGTGTAACTGCTTCCCCTGAATATTTATAATCTCTTTGACCTTGATTTCCACTGTTCTCTGTAGTTGTTGGTACTAGCTACTGTTTAATTTAGTGTGGCCAATTTTCTGTCAGGCCCAATTCCTCTGGCTGTAGTTCAATTTAGAATGTCCAAATTTGGGCCTTCGTTGCTTGTAGTTATGACTGGTCCAAAATATTCACACGGATGATCCCTGGAATGACAGGTCTAGCATATGAGGAACGGCTGAGGATTCTGGGATTGTATTCGTTGGAGTTTAGAAGATTAAGGGGAGACTTAATAGAGACGTACAAAATAATACATGGCTTGGAAAAGGTGGATGCTAGGAAATTGTTTCCGTTAGACCAGGAGACTAGGACCCGTGGACACAGCCTTAGAATTAGAGGGGGTCATTTCAGAACAGAAATGCGGAGACATTTCTTCAGCCAGAGAGTGGTGGGCCTGTGGAATTCATTGCCACGGAGTGCAGTGGAAGCCGGGACGCTAAATGTCTTCAAGGCCGAGATTGATAGATTCTTGTTGTCTAGAGGAATTAAGGGCTACGGGGAGAACGCTGGTAAGTGGAGCTGAAATGCGCATCAGCCATGATTGAATGGCGGAGTGGACTCGATGGGCCGAATGGCCTTACTTCCACTCCTATGTCTTATGGTCTTATGGTCTTATTTATGATTTCTTTCTCTTATTTTTATCTTTATGACTTTCCATTGAGTACCAAATGAATGCATCACAATTTTTTCTATATTTTTAGTGAGAACTTTATTTGTCTTTATGAATGTCTCTAGAAAAATGAAGTGTCACTCTTTACCAGCAAAGTCCATAATGATGCTGACATAGCACAGGAATATAGAGGATCCAATTTTATAGAACATAGAAAAATACAGCGCAGTACAAGCCCTTTGGCCCTCGATGTTGCGCCGATCCAAGCCCACCTAACCTACACTAGCCCACTATCCTCCATATGCCTATCCAATGCCCGTTTAAATGCCCATAAAGAGGGAGAGTCCACCACTGCTACTGGCAAGGCATTCCATGAACTCACGACTCGCTGAGTAAAGAATCTACCCCTAACATCTGTCCTATACCTACCACCCCTTAATTTAAAGCTATGCCCCCTCGTAATAGCTGACTCCATACGTGGAAAAAGGTTCTCATGGTCAACCCTATCTAAACCCCTAATTATCTTGTACACCTCTATCAAGTCACCCCTAAACCTTCTTTTCTCCAATGAAAACAGCCCCAAGTGCCTCAGCCTTTCCTCATACGATCTTCCTACCATACCAGGCAACATCGTGGTAAACCTCCTCTGCACCCGTTCCAGTGCCTCCACATCCTTCCTATATTATGGTGACCAAAACTGCACACAATACTCCAGATGCGGCCGCACCAGAGTCTTATACAACTGCAACATGACCTCAGGACTCTGGAACTCAATTCCTCTCCCAATAAAAGCCAGTACGCCATATGCCTTCTTCACCGCACTATTTACCTGGGTGGCAACTTTCAGAGATCTGTGTACATGGCTACCAAGATCCCTCCGCTCATCCACACTACCAAGTATCCGACCATTAGCCCAGTACCCCATCTTTTTGTTACTCATACCAAAGTGAATCACCTCACACTTACCCACATTGAACTCCATTTGCCACCTTTCTGCCCAGCTCCGCAGCTTATCTATATCCCGCTGTAACCTGACACATCCTTCCTCACTGTCAACAACTCCACCGACTTTCGTATCATCCGCAAACTTGCTCACCCAACCTTCTAGCCCCTCCTCCAGGTCATTTATAAAAATGACAAACAGCAATGGTCCCAAAACAGATCCGTGCGGAACACCGCTCGTAACTGCACTCCAAGATGAACCTTTACCATCAACTACCAGCCTCTGTCTTCTTCCAGCTAGCCAATTCCTTATCCAAAACTCCAACTCGCCCTCAATGCCATACCTCCGTATTTTTTGCAGTAGCCTACCATGGGGAACCTTATCAAATGCCTTACTAAAATCCATATACACCACATCTACCGCTTTACCCTCGTCCACCTCCTTAGTCATCTTCTCAAAGAATTCAATAAGGTTTGTGAGGCACGATCTAGCTGCAATTCCTGTCAAGTGCAGTGGATGTTTTACAACTTTAAAAGCGTCTTTCCTCTCTCAGATGAGTTATTGTATAGTATTAACTGGAGATAAAGAATCATTAGATCATTAACTAACCCTTGCTATAGAATGTGAATGCTCACCTTTCTGCACTGTTAAAAAGTTACTTTTTAATGATATCACTAAACACCCTCAGCACTTCTTTATTTAGATGTTTCTCCATACCTTCTGTAAAGTCATGCTTGGTGAACTCTATCCGGTGTAGTATTGCAGTCATTACCAGGACACCATCTCATATTTCTCTGGGTTTTGTGACATCTAAGCTAACAGTATGCATAACCTCACACTTTCCCACATTGTATTCCATCTGTCACCTCTTAGCCCACTCCCCTAGCCTGTGCAAATCCTTCTGCAACCTCCTCACTTCTTCAACACGACTCACCCCACTACTATCTTTGTGTCCTCTGAAAATCTAGCAACAATGCCCTCAGTTCCTACATCCAAATCGTTAATGGGTAACATTAATAGTTGTGGTTCCAACACAGACCCATGTGATACCCCACTAGTCACCAGCTGCCATCCTGAAAAAGACCCCTTTATCCTTACTCTTTGCCTTCAGCCAATCCTCTATCTTAGCCAGTACCTTGTCTCTAACACAATGGGCTCTTCTCTTGTTTAGCAGCCTCCTTTCAGACCTTGCCAAAGGCCTACTTGAAGTCCAAGTTGATTCCATTTTAACAGATTTGTCAGACATGACCGCTCCTTGACGCAGCTGTGCTGACTCAGCCCTATTCTACCATGCACTTCCAAGTCTGCTGCATTTCATTCTTAATAATGGACTCTAAACTCTTACCAATTATTAAGATCAAGCTAACCAGCCCATAGTTTCCCGTCTTCTGTTTCCCCTCCTTCTTAAACAGGCGCACTACATTTAGCCATTTTCCAGTCCACCAGGACCCTCCCTGACTCTGGTGATTCCTGAAAGATTACCACAAATGGCTTTACAATTTCCTCAGCTATCTCCTTCAGATCTCCAGCACCCATAGTTCTTTGTCCTATTTTATTGCTCTGCAAGGATGAGCCTGTTTAGCTTCCAAACTCCTAAGATCTCCAGCTCTAAAAGGAACATAATGCAAGAAATTGAATGAATTCCCTGTTGGGACTTTTTGGGACTGCAGCTGCTGAGAGCCCCATTATGGTATCAGATTGTACTGAAGAGAACTCTCAGAATAGCATATTAAACTTTCCTCCTTATATTATGGAAAACGAGTATGCTGAAGATTTAGAATAGCTACCAACCCCATCAGGAACTGCTGGAGCTAAAAACACAGACTGGAATCACATTCTGTCTCACATTCTGGTTGCATTCAGATAACCTGCCCATTCTGTGTCTTGACTATATGTTGGACATTACATTCTTCAGGCTCCAGATTTGCTGAACCTCTCACTCTACACCACTTTTGTGACTAAACCTTCAGACAGCCATGTTTTTCTTTCTCAGATTTTCTCCCAATCCCCTCGACTATCTCCCCCTTTAAAATTGTTATTGAAATATATCCCTTCATCAAAAATTTCATCCATTCATCCTAACTGCAATGACCCGCTTCCTTGAGCCTATCTACAATGCACTTAGATGCTCCAAACATCAACTACTCTCGACTAATTATTATTTGTTCCTATGGTGATATTGTCTACTGGAAGAAGGAAATTATATTTACAGCTTGAAAAAAGCCACCTGATCAGACCATGCATCTAAAACACTCCAACCAAAAGGGAAACTTGTTCTGAAATTTGAATTCCACCAGTGGTAACTCAGTGATGTTGTACTGATAGATAGTGGGTAATACTGGCAAGCTCAGGTTCTCCTCATAAATAATAGTTTAAATTAGGACAACCCTTTTTACTTAATTCCTATTGTCTGAGAGTACCTTTGGACTTTGAATAAGAATATATTAATCAAATGCTATCAAAATTTATCAAGCCCAAAACAGCATTTCTGTACTCTCAGTAATCTTTTGTGCATTATCTGTGACAAATTATATGTCAGTGTGATGTAAGGTGTGTGATTTGTATGTAATGTATATACATATTTTAATATCATTTACTTGGGTTTGGATTTGGATTCTGCACAAATGGCAGTTGCGTTTTGGTGTGTGTATGAGGAGATTTAACAATTAAATTGTTAGTGTTTCTTAAGCCGTGAACTTTTTTTCAACCAAAATGAGAAACTAAGTCCCGAGGATAATGTGATTGTTTTGCATTGGAAGAATTATATGAGCAGAAGACGAGTTTTGAGAAGATTTCTAGCTCAGGTTGAGGTTCTGGATATAGTTTTGCTCACTGAGCTGGAAGGTTCATTTCCAGATGTTTCGTCACCCTACTAGGTAACATCTTCAGTGGGCCTAAGGGCAAAGCACTGCTAATGATTTCTGCTTTCTGTTTATATGTTTGGGTTGGTGATGTCATTTCCTGTGGTGATGTTGTTTAATTTCCTGTTCTTTTTCTCAGGGGGTGATAGGTGGGGTCTAACTCGATATGTTTGTTGATAGAGTTCCGGTTGGAATGCCATGCTTCTAAGAATTCTCGTGCATGTCTCTGTTTGGCTTGTCATAGGATGGATGTGTTGTCCCAGTCGAAGTGATGTCCTCTCTCACTAGTATCGTTACATACAGATAAGGAAGGACACCACTTTGACTGAGACAACACATCCACCCTAGGACAAACCAAATAGAGACATGCACGAGAATTCCCAGAAGCATGGCATTCCAACGAGAACTCTATCAACAAATACATCGAGTTAGACCCCATCTACCACCCCCTGAGAAAAAGAACAGGAAATGACATCACCATAGGAAACAACATCACCACTGGAAATGATATCACCAACTCAAAGAAACCCAAACCTAGAAATAGAAAGCAGAAATCATCAGCTGTGCATCAGCTGTGCATCACCTGGAGGCCCACTGAAGATGTTACCTAGTATGGTGACAAAGCATCTGAAAATGAACCTTCCAGCTCAGTGAACAAAACTACATCCAGACAGAGTAGACTTTGAGAAGCATTAGCTTATTTCTGTTTCGAAGGATCAGGATTTTTTTTGTTGTTCGGGGAAAATCCGTAGCTTAGAAAGCTTTTGCTTTTCAATTGGCAGAGGTCCTGATGTGCACTCGATGTGTGAAAGTTTCTTCTGAAGAAAAGTGGTTGTTCAGAATTGTTAGGAAATTGCTTACCTTAGTGTCAGGATTTTATCCTGCAAAGTCCAGAACAGAAATGTTTGGAAAGAACCCTAAAGGGGTTATTTGAAATAGAGTATGTTTAAGCTCAACACAAAAACAGTACCAGAAACTGTTGAAAGCAGGTCTGGCAGCATCTATGAAGAGAAATCAGGATTTATGTTTCAGGTCTGGTGAACCCTTCTTCAGGACCTTATTTTATGTCTAAGCTCTGTTTTGTGACTAATCAAGGATGATGCTATTGAACTTTCAAGAACAAGGATCAAAGAAACAGTTCTGTTAAACCAATAGGTTTAGTAGAGAAGCAAGCTCTGTCTCATGTATAACTATTGTTAAATGATGGTGTTGGTTTAGATGTGATTTATTTTAACTGTGTGTATCATGCACTTTCAAATTGTGTTATGTGTATATAGTTTGGTTTATTCTATTTTGTCTTCTTTTGTTTTTTGTAATACAGTTTTATATATTGCCAAAACCAAATTTGCAGTATTGTGTGCTTGTGCTTCAGTGGAAGACCACCTTTGTAACAAAACTAATTTTGATCTAGTAAGACAGATTTCAGTCAGGAATCTGACTTGTCAAGTAATAATATTGAGTGGGACCATAACACAAAGCTGTTATCATACTCCAGTTCATTTGTATATTACAACTATCAACTGCTGAGGGGTTACCCTTGACCAGAAACTGAACAGGCCCAGCCCTATAAAAACTGTGGCTACGTGAGGTCAAAAGATGGGAACGCTGAGGTAAGTAACTCACTTTTGACTCCCCAAATCTGTCCAAACCTCCCCTGGAAAGCTGCTGAGAGTTAAATTTGATCATGTTCTCTTAGTATGTCAATGTCTTCTGAAATTAGTAGGCAACACTATTTTGGACCAACAGATTTTTTTTTTGGAATAAATCCAAGTTTCAAAGATCCAGATGAATTCAAATTCAGAAGTCATTCTGATGCTTCTTCTTGGAGTTGACTCTGGCTTCTCCTTTGGTGAAAACAGTGTTGATGTGAAATTATTCTATTTTACTTTAGCTTTGAAATTAGTCTATTTTTATTTGCAAAGTAAGCTTGCACTTGTTCTGACCAATGAGACAGTTATTTGATATTATCATCAACACAGTAATAGAAGTTATTTTCTAAGTATGCACCAATTGGTTACCTAGCAGCACCATAAAAATCTGTCAAAGGATGCTTGGGGAAAACAACAAAGAACCAATTAAAGAAGAAGTGTCAGTGGGTTGCAAGTTTATGTCATTCTGGAAGCTAATTTACAAAAGAAAAGCAGTAATTTTATTGTTCACATTTTATTTATTCGTTTATAATATTTTAGGTTCAGCCTTGTTTAAAAAATGTATTAGTTAACATTGAGGTAAACCTCCTGAAATATCATTTTTATTTTAAAATCAAATCTTAGGACTACTGTTAGGACATTGTATACATTCATTAATACACAATTGCAGTGTTCACAATGTGCGTTCCAACCTATGAACACCATAACAGGCCAAATGAAGGACAGCAATCTTTTACCACATCAGATTCAATTTGTTTTTGTACGGATCATAAAACAAGATATGGGAGTAGAATTAGGACATTCGCTGCATTGAGTCTGCTCCTCAATTCAATCATAGCTGATATGGTTCTCAGAGTTTAGATCAGAGTGGTGCTGGAAAAGCACAGCAGATAAGGCAGCATCCGAGGAGCAGGAAAATCAACGTTTTGGGCAAAAGTCCTTCATCAGGAATCCTGCCTGATACAGTTCTCAACCCAATTCTCCTGTCTTCTCCCCATAAGTTTTGATCCCATTACAATTCAAGAAGCTATCTTATCTCTATCTTAAGTATACTCAATGACTTGGCCTCCATAGCCCTCTGCAGCAATGCATTCCACAGATTCACCACCCACTGGCTGAAGAGATTCCTCTGCATCTCAGTTCTACAGCTTTGTCCCTTTATTCTGAGGCTGTGCCCTCAGGTCCTAATCACTCCTACTAGTTGAAACATCTCAACATCCCCTCATCCAGGCCTCTCAATATGCTGTATGTTTCAATGAACACCTCCCCCACTTCCCCCACTCCCCAATCTTCTAAACTCCATTGAAAGGGTGAGGAATTTAACTTCAGGCACAGCAGAAAGGAGGAACTCTATGACACGGGGAAGATCAGTGCAGGACTGAGGGTGTTGTACTTAAATGAGCAAAACGATATAGGATATAGCACAGATTGAAATTGGCAAGTATGACGCTATGGGTATCAAAGACTCCAAAGGGACCAGAACTGGGACCTAAATATCCAATACTATGTGTCAAAGGGAAGGAAATGTAGCATCCTTATCAGGTCTGGCTTGTATGAGTCTCCAGATCCACAGCAATGTGGTTAACTATTAACTGCCCTCTGGACAATTACAGATGGGGATTAAATGCTGGCCAGACAGTGATATGCGCGTACCGTAAACAAATTTTTAAAAACTCTACTTCATATATATCTCACCCACTTCAGACATGGTCAGCTGACCAACTGTGGTGCTACGTCATCCTGACGTTGCACCAAACTCACTGGCACTTTGTCTTTTCCCTTGCAGACAAGGTAATCTGCAACCAGAAGTATAAAGAGAAAATCAGTAAAGAATGTGTACCTCCATATCAGTACCCTGATGGAAGAGATGGCAGCTGCTGTCTTTGGAGTCCAGGCAAGTTGCCAGACTGAAACCATCAAAGATGGAACCTAATCCTGGTTCTCACATCCTGATTACTCCCACAGATCACAATCGCTTTGGATTTATAAGCTGTAGATAGCATAAGCTTGAACTTCCTGATTCCCTGCCCTTCATGATATTATTGTTGAGAGCATGGTGTTGGAAATGCACAGCACATCTCTCAGACCCCTGGCCCATAAGCCTCATTCCTGATGAAGAGCTTATGCTCGAAACATCGATTCTCCTGCTCCTCGGATGTTGATGTTGGTGCTTTTCCAGCACCACACTCTCAACTCTGATCTCTGGCATCTGCAGTCCTCACTTTCTCCTCCTTCATGATATTACTATAACTTTAGCTCCATGATTTCACCTTTCTGGTACCCATGTACTACGACTTGGTGAGCCAGTCATGGAAGAACAAGAGTTCACTATTGCTGTGTTCCTGCTTACAAGCTGAACAGCCACAGCAATTATTTCAGCTCATTTAGTTCCTCTTGATAGTCACATAAATGCATTTCCAAAAGGGCTGGCTGGACAAGCATTTGAAGTGGAAATAATGGGTTGAGATTTCACCTTCCATAACGCAGGAATGTTATAGGATCTCTGTTGTGGTCCAGGCGCATACCTCTAAAAGACAGGGAATTAAACTGGTCTGTCCTGATTTATAAATTGCTGTTCTTAATGCATAAATAAACCGAGCTCGAAGAGGTTGGGGAAAAAGTGCAAGCCTTGGCAGCACAAACACTCATAGAATATCTCTTAGCTTCGAAGACAAAGCTCTGTTTCTCATGCAAAAAGATAACTTGTTGGAAGTATTAGTCACCAGGCAAAAACCCTTTCAAATGTATTTCCTAATTGTATCACATGATGTAGAAATAAAGTATATAAACCAAAATGTTTATAGGTAACGATCATGCTGCGTATTAAGCTTATTCTGTGAGCCAGTGAGTGGAAATACTAAAGATGCCCTCAGCAAATGTGAACCACAAAGGAGAAAATCAGCAAAGGTCTTATTCCTTACTACCTGATACCTTTGTGCAACAGTTTTGGGTGAGTTTGCATGGATATTAGGTGACGACAGCATTGGATTCATTATTTGAAAGTGAAATTGCCCACAGATTGATAGTATTTTTTATTTGTTTATGAGATATGGCACTGTTGGTGAGACTAGAATTTGTTGCCTATCCCTAAGTGTCCGTGAACAGGTGTTGGCGAGCTGCCTTCTGAAATGACCAAAGTCCAGCTGGAGATGGTAAAACAATAGGGCTGTTGAAAAGGAAGTTCCAGCTTGTCAGCTCAAAGACAGTGAAGAAATAATAACACATTTCCAAGCCACAACGGTGTGTGACTTGGAGGACAACTTGTCAGTATTAGTCTTGCCAAGAATCTGCTGTTCTTGTTTTTTTTAAGTGATGGAGACTTTGGGTTTGGGAGGTGCTGTCGATGGAGCCACAGAATTTACTACCATCCATCTTATAGATCATACATGCTGCTGTCACTTTGCATGGTGCTGGAGGCAATGCTTATTTAAGCTTGTCAATTGAGTGGATTTCTTTGTTCTAGATGAAAATAAGTGTCTTGATTATTGTTGGAAGTACAGGAAAATGGAGAATATTCCTTCACACTCCTGACTTGCTCTTTGATAGTTGAGAACAGGCTTTGGGAAGTCAAGTGGTGAATTACTGGCCACAGAATTACCAGAATTTGACCTGTTTTGTAGCAATAATATTTTTACATGGCTGTTCCTATTAGGTTTCTGATATTTTGTGGTGGTGAGAGATTCGGTGAAGGTCATGTCTTTCAATGCCAAGGAGAAATCATTAGATTCTCTCTGAGAGATTAGTCATTGGTTATCATTTGTGGACATAATGTCATTTGCAATTTTTCAGTCCACACCTGAGGGGACAGTGAGAGGATACACTGACACAAGCAGTCAGGCGCACCTAAAAAAAATGAGCAAGTGGAGACACCAAGACAGGCAGTCAGAAGCAGTAAGAAGAGCAAATGAGAGGAGGCCCCTGAGACAAGCAGTCAGAGACAGAGCCAGATGCATTGGAGATGGTTAATGAGTAATTTTCCTTTTAGTAAGTAGTCTGGACTTTAGGTATGGCAGGATGGCTCAACTGCATGGAAACGGCATTCTGTGCCTTTGGAGAGTTGTTGAATGTTTCATGAAGCTTCAACGATCACGACAAAAGCTTGACCTCCATGCTTTAGAACTTAAACAGTAGCTGGATTAATGTGGTGCATAGCAAAGCTAAAACATATGTAAATAGCATGCCTAACAAAGTCATCACACCCTGGTTTAAGATCAGGTCGGGAGTGTAGAAATCCCTGAGTCTGTCTCAATCATTAACTGGTTTTCCATTTGGGATTCTGCTGTGGGCAATAATTCACCAGGGGAAGGTAATGAGGGTTAGGCTTGTGGCACCACAGTTGGCAGCTGCATGGGGTGAGGGAGAAGGAATGCAGAAGAGCACTAGTATAGGATAGTTCAATAGTCAGGGAACAGGCAGTCATTTCTGTGGCCGCTGCCATAACTCCAGATTGAATGTTGCCTTTCTGGTACCAAGGATATCACAGAGCGACTGCAGTGCATTATATTGATGGAAAATGAAGAGGTTGTCATCCACTTTGGCGCCATATGTAAAAAGAGGGATGCGGTTCTGAAAGTGGGAGCACTGAGGCAGCATTCTCAGGCTTCCTCCCGGTACCAACTGCTGGTGAATCTAGAAATAGAAACATTGAGTAAATGAACAAGTGGCTAAAAAAGTGATAGAGGAAGAAAGGTTTCAGATTTCTTGGGCATTGGGACTGATTTTGGGCACATGGGACCTGAACAAGAAGGACAGGTTACACCTTACTGGGACTAATATTTTCATGGGGAGATTTCCCACTGCTAGAGAGATTTTGGGGTCCAAGTCCATAGTTCCCTGAAAGTGGTAATACGAGTGGATAAGGTGGTAAAGAAGGCATGAGGCATACTTGCCTTCAATCGTTGAGTCATTGAGTCTAAAAGTTGGCAAATCATGTTGTAGCTTTAAAAGGCCTTGTTCAGGCCACATTTGGAGTACTGTGCGCAGTTCTGCTTACCATACTATAAGCAAGATGTGAAGACTTTGGAGAGGATACAAAGAAATTTACCATGATGTTGCCTGGATTGAAGTATATTACCTATAAGGAATGGTTAGACAAACTTGGATTGTTTTCACTAGAGCATCAGAGCCTCAGGGGCAACTTGATAGAAGTATATGAAACTATGAGATGCATGGATAGGGTGGACAGTCTTTTTTCCCAGAAATGTCAACTGTTTTGGGGTATAGATTTAAGGTGAGGGGGAAAAGCTTAAAGGAGTTTTGTGAGGCAAGTTTTTACACAGAGGGAGATTGATGTCTGGAACGCCCTACCGGGGAGGTGGTGGAAGCAGAGACAATGCAATGTTTAAGAGGCATTTAGACAGACACATGAACAGGCAGGGAGCAGAGGGAGATTGACCATGTGCAGGCAGACGGGATTAATTTAGAGTGGCATCATTGTCAGTCCAGCCATGGTGGGTCGAAGGGCCTGTTGCTGTCCTGTACTATTATATGTTCTGTGGTCTATCTTGGAGAGGGTTTAAACTAGGTAAAAACAATGACTGCAGATGCTGAAAACCAAATACTGGATTAGTGGTGCTGGAAGAGCACAGCAGTTCAGGCAGCATCCAACGAGCAGCGAAATCGACGTTTCGGGCAAAAGCCCTTCATCCTGATGAAGGATTTTTGCCCGAAACATCGATTTCGCTGCTCGAGGGTTTAAACTAGCCAATCAGTGGATTGAAAACCTAAGAGAGAATAAAAGCTAACTGGTAGTGGGAAGTAGAAAACTCTAGATGAAAGTGAATCTAATGAGAACCAAGGATTAGATTAGATTCCCTATAGTATGGAAACAGCCCGTTTGGCCCACCAACCCTCCAAAGAGTAACCCACCTAACACAATGGGAATTTAGCATGGCCAATTCACCTAACCTGTGCATCTTTGAATTGTGGGAGGAAACCAGAGCACCCGGAGGAAACCCACGCAGACACAGGGAGAATGTGCAAACTCCACACAGTCGCCTGAGGCTGGAATCAAACCCAGGTCCCTGGCGCTGTGAGACAGCAGTGCTAACCACTGTGCCACCTTAAGGATGTGAGGATAAATTCTTGGAATGTGTTCAAGATAGTTTTCAGGAGTTGTGGAACCAGTTATGCAGAGGTACTTTAGATCACGTTTTGTGCAATGAGTAAAACTAATTTATAATCTATTCTAAAAGAACTTTCAGGAAACAGTGATCATAGTTTGTTAGAGAACTCATTAAATTTGAAAAAGGTGTATTTCAATTTGAAACAGTGATCGTAAAACTAAACAATGGCAATAATAATGAGGTAGTTGACAATGGTAAAATAGAAAAATGCATGAAATAGTTTGACAGTAGATAGGCTATGGCTAGTATTTAAAGAATTAATACTTGGCTATTAAAAACCATGTATTCCTTGGTAAAATTATCCAATAGGAAAGGAGAGATTGATAAGACTAACAAGGGAAGTTAAAGTTAGTATTAAATCAAAAGAGCAGACTTATAGTTTCCAGAAAAAATGAGTTGAAAGACTGATCATTGTGAGAATTTTAGACTTCTGTAAAAGAGAACAAAGAAATTGATAAGGAAAGGTTAAAATATAAATGGAAAATAGCAAGAAACATAAACAGTGATTGCAAACGTTTCTACAGATATGAAAGAAGGAAAAGATTAGCAAGAATATGGGTCCATTATGGCAAAGACACAATAATTTATATTAGGAAATCGACAAATAAAAGAGAAGGTTAAAAAAGGTACTCTGAATCCGTCTTCTCAGGGGAAAGCACAAGATACCTGACTGAAATATTAAAAGGTCCAAAGGTCTTGTCGGAATGTGAAACTGAAAAAGTCAGTATTAGTAAGAAAAATAGCACTAGAGAAATTAATGAGACTGAAAGTTGACAAGTCCCTGGGATCTGAAGACGTTTACCTGAATATTGAAAGAGATAGCTACAGAGATAATTAATACACTAGTGATCACCTTTCAAACTTCTATTAATTCTGCAACAGTGCCTGCAGTTTACAAAAGGAAGGAGGGAGAAAACAGGGGGGCCTGTAGGCACATTAGCCTGATGTCATCAGTAGAGAAAAGACAAGAATCAGTTATAAAGGACGTGATTATACGATGTAAAGAAATGAAAATAAATAAAATAATTGTAAGATCGGACATAGTCAGTATGAATTTTTAAAGATGAAATAATCTTAGATCACCCACTCATATGGGTGCAGGTTAGAAATAACATAAGGAAGATGATATTGGTGGGAGTTAGCAGAAAAGATGGTTGAAGAACAATGACAGATGTTAAAGGAAATAGGTCACAGCAATAGACTCACAGCAAAGATTTATCCCAGTGAGAATAAAGGATTCTAATTCCATTCTACATCATGGAAATAGGCCATTCAGCCCAACACGTTCACACTAACTCTCCGAAGAACATCCCGCCCAGACCTATCCCATCCCTGTAACCCTGTATTCCTGTGGCTGACACACCTAACCTACACATCCCTGAACACTATGGGTAATTTAGCATGGCCAATCTACCTTATTTGCACATCTCTGCTCTGTGGGAGGGAACCAAAGTACCTAGCAGAAACCCACAGAGACATGTGGAAAACGTGCAGACTCCACACAGACAGTCACCTGAGGGTGGAATCAAACCCAGGTCCCTGGCACTGTGAGGCAGCAGTGCTATACTGGTATTGTAGACAGTCTAGAGAAAGTTCACGAGATTGGTCCCAGGTATAGAGAGGTTTTCTTATGAGGACAGTTTGAGTAGGTTGAGCCTGTACTCATTAGAATTTAGAATACTGAGATGTAAACCTTTTGGAACATACAAGATTCTAGGGGTCTTGACAACATTGGTTCAGAGATGAATGAAGAGGTTGTTTCCCCTGCTGAGTGAGTCAGGGACTAGAGGGCATAATTTCAGAGCAAGTGGTTGCTGATTTAACACAAAGATGAGAAGGAATTTCATCTCTGAGTGAATCTCTGGACTACCGAGAGCTGAAGAGGCTGCTTCATTAAGTATATTCAAGGCCAATACTGATAGATATTTAAGCAGTAAGATTATCAAGACTTATGGAGAAATGGCAGCAAAATGGAATTGAGGATTGTCACATCAGCCATCATCTCATTGAATGGCAGAATAGACACATTGAGCCAAATGGCCAACTTCTATTCCTTCATCTTAGTTTCTTACATCACACTCTAATAAGCAATAAGATAAGAAATAACTGCTAAACCCTCAATACCATTGATCAAGCTGACTGTAATAGAGTAAAGGGGTGCCTGTTACGTTATTAAGGGGGTGTGTTTGATGATATATTGTATGTCCTGCTGTACTTGACACTTCAGATATTTCAGAATAAATATCCATGCCCAGAGAACATAGGGTTTGGAACTGTTATATTTTTTAGGTCTATCATTTTTGGTATTCACAAAAGAATGAAATAAAATCCTTAGGGCTTTAAAGAGATTGTAATATAATTATGTCATTTGCTAGTCTTTTGAATCAATTTTGGTAAAAATGAGTTTTTTTTTCTCTCCTGTAGCTTTGTGACCAAGAGTATAATATAAAATCGTTCTTGATTATGCTGAGCTCAGAGCATCCCGAGTGAAGTACCTGAGGCGAATTGAATGTAATCACTGACATTTGCCTTCAGACATATCTGCCGATGGGTAATTCCCAAGGATTGTTTCTAGTGGGTTAATTGAACTATAACTTAGCTTTTGTAGCTCAGGTTGATTTTCATCCATTTTTTCTGAAGAGAAGACTATTACAATCTGATATGAGCATACTTCCGAAAATATATCCTAAATATTTACCAGGAAGGTGCAGAAGTGTGAGTGTCTAGCATCTAGATAATTTGAAAATATGAGCTTCTCAGAAGTCTTCTGAATTTTATAGAATTTAATAGTGGGCTTCCTCACTATTTGCCACCCCATCAATTTAGGTATTGTCTGCAAACTTATGAATAAGACCTCCTATATTTAAGTCAAAATTATTTATCTACATCACAAACTTTCTCTGGTTTCTGTCCTAACCCCAATCATGTTCTGTCTAGCACATCAAACTCAAATTCACATAATGCCTCCCACAACTCCATTGTAATTTGATTCACTGCATCAGCTTTCTGTCCCAACTACTTTACCAAATTGTCTTTATCACTGCACAAATGACGTCCATAGGAATGTGACTCTGCACCCTTTTCCCCTTGACTGCAATTTTTGCACAGCCTACTTTTATGCCCCTGCTCTGTAGCTGGACAGGACTGCCCTCACCTGGTTCCACTCAAGTCATAGTCAGCAAATCACTTATAATGATCTATCTTTCCAATCCCACCCAGTTGCCACCACAGTCCCTGCACGGACCTAACCTTGCTCCACTCTCATTTTTCATCTAACTCTGCTCCTCAGCAACATTGTTTTAAAGTGCAACTTAAAATCCCCCACACATACATTGATGAAACCCCAATTCATTACACAGTGGGTAGCCAAGGTCTTCAAGAGTCACTTGATACTAATTAAAGGAAGCCACCGAGAATTTTCCAGTTGTCATCCAGGCCCCTACAAGTAGATTGGCCTGTGGTCAGTTTAAATCTCCAGAGACAGGGACCTTCTAGCAGCTCAGGGGTAAGTATGTTGGGGGCAGTGATCTAATCAGGAAGAATGCAAGATTCACACTAATGTAGTTCAATGAGAGAGATAGCATTGCTAACTGATGGAGAATAGAAGCACCTCAAACATTGAATAAAAATAAATAAAGTGGTTGTCAATTCTGAATAGAATGGTTGACATTTAGCCTAATTCCACAGGCAGACACTACATCAGCAGGCTAATTTGCCTGAATTACCTGCTAGAAGATCTTCAATTCTGCAGTTTTCCAGTTCTAGTCCTACAGTGGTAGAAAGTCAGATGCTTCCAGCATATTCAATACCTTTCATTGTTCTGTTGACACATCAATTCAAGCAATATTTTTCTTAGCTTTCAGGTTTTGCTACAATGTTGTACTTCCAAAGTTTAAAACAGGAAGAGGTGTGTAGTCCTGAATTTTCCACTTGGAGCTAGAAAATGATGATAGGAACATTTCCAAACACTGAATATTTTTCTGGAGTTTAAAATCATTCATTACGATTTTTATTGGGCACCTGTTAATGAGGGGTAGTTTGGGGAGGGAGCTTTGACAAAGCAGTATGCAATTGTTCAAGCTGGAAGGGCCTCTAGGCTTGCTTAGATTACTGCTACCCCTGCACCCTACTCCCTATCCCAGTCAAGGATTGAGGCTGATTCACACCGATATTACTGATAAACATGGATAGAATGTTCAGTAATGATTGCACAATGTTCAGTACCATTCATGACTCCTCAGATACTGAAGCAGTCCATGTTCAAATGCACCAAGATCTGGATCATATCCAGGCCTGGGCTGGCAAGTGGCAAGTAACATTTGGTTGCACAAATGCCAGGCAGTGACCATCTCCAATCAGAGACAATCTAACCACAGACCCCTGAAATTTAATGATGTTAGTATCACTCAATTCCCCACTATTAACATCCTTGGTGTTACCATTGACCAGAAACTCAACTGGACTCGCCACATAAACGCAGTGGCCACAAGAACAGGTAAGAGACTCAGAGTACTGCAGCAGGTAATTCACCTTCTGACTTCTCAGATCCTGATTACAAAACACAAGTCAGCAGTGTGATGGAATACTCTCAACTTGTCTGCACCGGTGCAGTTCCAACAATACTCAAGAAGATTGACACTATCCAGGACAAAGCAGCCCACATGATTGACACAGCATCCACAAGCATTCATTCCCTCCACCATAGATACAGTAACATCAATATATATACTATCTACAAGTTGCACTGCAGAAATTCACCAAAGATCCTCAGACAGCACCTTCTAAATGCATGACCACTTCCATCTAGAAGAACAAAGGCAGTAGATACAGGGGAACGCCACCACCTGAGGTTTCTCTGCCAAGCCGCTCGTCATCCAGACTTTGAAATATATCCTTCATGGTCGCTAGGTCAAATTCCTGGAATTCCTTCCCTAAGTGCATTGCAGGTCAATTGACAGTGCATGGACTGGAGCGGTTCAAGAACGCAGCTCACCACCATTTTCTCAAAGGTAACTCAGAACAGGCAATAAATGCTGGCCCAGCTAGCGATGCCCACATCCCACAGCTGAATGTGAAAAACAGCAAACAAAAAAAAAATTAGAGATGCTGGAAATCAGATACATAATTAGAAAATGCTGGAAAAACTCAGCAGGTCTGGCAGCATCTGTGGAGAGAAAGCAGAGTTAAGGTTTTGGTTCCAGTTCTGAAGAAGGGTAATGGGACCCAAAATGTTAACCACAAGTTGCTGCCTGATCTGCTGAGTTTTTTGACAAAAAATATTATCGATATTGGGCATGAAGATAGTGATGCTGCCATTATACCAACCAACTGGAAAGTCTTGAGGTTCCAATTGTGCCTCGAGTGCCCAGATGAGGGAAATAAAACTCAGACGACTTGACTTGCAATCACTGATTTGAAGCTAAGACGTGGAACGTGGAGGTGAAGCAGCAGTGAAGGGCTCCGATCCAGGTACTCTACAGCTTCCTTTCCTATTCCAGAGTCCATAGTAAAGCCTTTGTTATTTTTTGTTAATTTGCTTTTAGTTGGCAGCCACTAAGGGCTAAGCAGCCACTAAATAATCCTGAATGGAACAGACCTGAACCTTTTCTATTGTGAAATATCTGAATTTTCAGAGATTGGTTTGGAACAGGCATTAAGTCCTTCTTGTAAGCATAGCTGTTTTATGCAGGTGCCAGGAACATTTGTATGGTGACCTGATCTATTATTGGCTCAGTGGGCTTTCAGATATACTTTGGGCATACATCCCAGAAATAGACCATGTACAACAGTGAAAAGGGCACTACAAGATCCAATTTCTACCTTACAGTAATTGCAACCTTCCAGTTTTTCAGAGAAATGCAAATATTTTTGAAAATTATCCCCAGGCATACTCTGTGTTCATCAACAGGCATCATACATTTCAATTTGTACTTTAAAACTGTGAAAATGACTATGTATGTGGCACACGGCAGCTTTAACAGAAGGTAGTTTTATTATTATAGGCTTCAAAATACAATAATTCCTGAGACACCATTTGTGCTATTGTACTGAAAGCATCAATAAGCTGTCACAGTAAATGTTGTCAGGACAAGGTGGAATTCTGTACAAATAGATTGCTAACATTAATTATTATTATTTGGCAGTAGTTTCACCAGTCATAGACAGATATGTGTTTTGCTATTTTTCTTGTTCACCTATAAAAATTGTAAGAAACACACATATGATTTGACACATGGTTTTTGGTAAATCAACCTAGGATTTTTTGTTGAATCCTGAGCCAGCAATTTGAAATGGTAAACCTCTAGTTAAATTAAAACTGATGTCCTTTTTTTTGAAATCTTGTGATTTTATTATTGTATTGATTTTTGTTTGTTTTCTAGAGTTCATAAAAGATTTACCAGGATGTAGCCAAGGTTAGAGGGTCTGAGCTGTAGGGAGAGGCTGAATAGGCTGGAGCTATTTTCCCTGGAGTATTGGAGGCTGATGCGTGACATTGTAGAAGTTTATAAAATCATGAGAGGCATGGATAGGGTAAATAGACAAGGTCTTTTCTCCAGGGTGGGGGAGTCCAAAACTAAAGGGCATAGGTTTAAGGTGAGAGGGGAAAGATTGAAAAGGGACCTATGGGGGAAGTTTTTCACTCAGAGGGTGGCACATGTATTGAATGAGCTACCAGAGGAAGTGATGGAGGCTGGTACAATTACAACATTTGCAGTATTATTTTAATTTGCTCAAAAAATGTATAACCTACAGTCAATCCAGGTAAGATTCTGTAAATCCCACTTTAGAAAAGAACTAGTCTGATTCAAGATTGGGACACAGACAGACTTTAACCTCACACCTTTTATGCATTGTCGGAGCTGAGATGACATATTTTGTTAGAAAATCTGAAGTTATCTTGAGAATGAGACTTAAAAGAAGTTCTGATATTTATATATTAATGAACTGAAACTAGCAAAGCTATTCTAAAAGATAAAGGACTAAGATTGTTTAATCTATTTCAGCCACATGACACTGTAACCTTTGTCTATAAATTCTGTGTCTTATGGTCCTGCTCCACAATCACCTTGATGAAGAAGCAGTGCTTTGAAAGCTAGTGCTTCCAAATAAACCTGTTAGACTATAACCTAGTGTTATGTGATTTTTAACATTTAAAAGGCATTTGGTTGGGTATACAAACAGGGACAGTTTAACGGGATACGGGTCAAATGCTGGCAGATGGCATTAGATTTATCTAGGATATCTTGTCAGCTTGGATGAGTTGGATGGAAGGGTCTGTTTCTATGCTGTACATTTCTATGATACTTGTGTCATCTATGATTATTGTGTCATCTCTAACTTTCTCATTTGTCCCTTCTTCCGGAACTTACCTTCCCAAATATGAGCATACCTCAAATATGAGAAGATAAGAAGGGAGAATAAGGCAAAGCCAAAGCTTTCAAATACTTTAATAACCACCAATAAATAACTAATAGCAATATATAATTATAATTATAAATACTGAATAGGTGAAGAGAGTTGCTGCGATGGGGAATGGGGCAGGTGTGGAGATGATTGTCTAGATTCAAAAGGTTTCAACTTGGTTGTTGAAATTTTAAATTTATTGTTCTTACAGATATTCAATAATGCTTATAGAATTAAGCAAAATAATATTACCATACTATACTGACAAAATAAAGTTAGAATACAGTTTTAATGCAGGCATGACATGGAGACCTTCATTTCATATTCAAATGTAAAAGATTTTCTTTGAATATTTCAATTTGTTCAAGCAGTTTTGGACGTCACTGGCTGAGCTCACATTCATTGCCCATCACTAGTTGCTCTGAGAAGGCTGGTAGTGAGCTGCCTTCTTGAACTGAAGCAGTCCACTGATGTAGGCAGACAAATGGACTGCAGTGGTTCAAGAAGGCAGTGCACTACCACTTTCTCAGGGGTAACTAGGATTGGCAATAAATGCTGGATAACTAGGATTGGCAATAAATGCTGGATCAGCCAACAATTCCTAAGAATTTGTTTTCAAAGTGGTGAGGGAAAACAATATCATTCTGGTGACAGGAGGAATATCGGGTACCAGAAATAACAGAGGAGAGGGGGTGGTATCAGGTCTCAAGTGCATTGGGTCCTGTGATAGGGGAGGGGAGTTCAGGTTCAGCAAGGGGTTATGGATTCAGGGTACTGTACTAGTACCAGTGGCCCATGAACCAGAAGTCACTTCCCCACAACTACTATTGAGCCTCACATTCTCTTCTCTAATCTTCATGCATGTCAATTTGCATGTCACTCAGCTAGTCTTAAATATAGCACTAAGGCTCTCACATTCCCTCAGGGTAATCTCTTTCCTATCCATCTTATCTCTTTGGAAATGATATAGTCCATAACCACTAGATCTTACCTCTCCTATTTGAAATTCTTCTCCAGGTCCGAGAACATATCCCCAACTCTGGCACCAAACAGACAACACAACCAACTAAACTGACAGTCTTTGTTGCTGAGAACAATGTCAGTCCCCTCACTATATGTGCCCTACTGCTATCATATTCCTTCTTCCTCAGCCCCCTTGAATGGCTTCCTGTACTATGGCCAGTTAGTACTATGGCTAGTTAGCCCATCCACCCTGCAGCCCCTGGCTCTATCCAAACAGACTGGGAAACCCAAAAATTATTAGACAATTGCAAGGCTAAGTTCCCTGTGCTCCTGCCCCATGGGTGCCCTCAACTGCCTCACCTGCAATCACACCCTGCTGGTCATGATCACTGTCCCAACCAGCAGATCCTATAGATCCTCTCAAAAATGATATGACCATTTCCGGGAATAAAGTGTTCAAGTAATTTCAACACCCCTCCCCCACCTCCGGATCACTCAGCCAATATCTAACTGGCGAGTTTTGAGAAGATTTGTAGCTCAGGTTGAAGTTCTGGATGTAGGTTTGCTCGCTGAGCTGGAAAGTTCATTTCCAGATGTTTTGTTACCCTACTAGGTAACATCTTCAGTGGGCCTCTGAGCGAAGCACTGTTGAAATTCCTGCTTTCTATTTATATGTTTGGGTTTCTTTGGGTTGGTATTGTCATTTCCTGTGGTGATGTCATTTCCTGTGGTGATGTCACTTCCTGTTCGTTTTCTCAGGAGATGGGAGATGGAGTCTATATCTAACTAATGTGAAGTCTCCCTCACATTGACTGTGCTCCCTGCCTTCATCATCATCTTCACTTGAGGAATGTGCTAATGCTGTACCTAGTTTTTTTCCTGAAAAAGAGTCATTAGCCTGTTCCCAGATTCTGTAGCTTGAAAGGCACCAGCCCAAGTGGCAAACCGGAAACTCTCATATTCTTACTGCCTAGTATAAACATATTATGTTCGGAGCATAACTTGCATGGCCATCAATTCCTGAAGTGTGACCTGAACTCAAACATGGGGACATTATTTATTACATCTTAAGAACTCACACTGGGCAGAATAGACTAGTGATTATTCACTAAGCATTCAATATATATTTTAAAAATTCCACTTTATTAGCTGAATTTTCTTCTTCTGTCATCCATCTTGTTTTATTCTGTTTCACATGTAGACTTCTCAGTGAAATAGCCAAACATTATTACTCTTAACCATTTGTTGAACTAAAAAAGCCATCATACTTAACATTTTATATTTATTGCAGTGCCACGAGCCTGAGAATTATATGAGTCAGCTCAGAAAGATTCTGGACAACTTAGCCGAGACTGTCATTTTCAAGAAAGGAATCGCGAGTAAAGACATTACCTGACTCCATGATCCTAATGCATTGCCTGCCAATATGCTCCAAAAATATTTTCATCAGGAGTGGCATGGTGCCTGTAGTCAGGCCCACCGTTTATTGATTAGGCCTAGGGTAGGAATGGAGATGAACAGATGCCAAAATCAGTAGGTTCAAAGGTTCAACTCTGTTCTCTGGGTCATTATTCAGTTCTATGTATAAGCAACCTAAACTCACTCCATAACACCTCATTCATCCACCACACTCCCATATTTTCATGCTCCCTGATATCTCCCATGCAGACTGTGCAACATCCCCATAGGCATCTTCCAAATCAACTCACTTAGGATCTACTGTGGAAAGAACTTGGAAGCCCTCTGATAACACTGGGAAGTCTCTAAAGTGCTTATGCAACTGTCACAATAAACAAATGCAAACTTTAAAAAAAACTTCAAAGAAATAACATCTCAGCAGCTAAAAGCCTGTCCATCAAACATAGATCATAGTCCCCATGACATCTGTATAAGGACACTTTACAGAGCTGAATCCAGTAGTGGTGCTTGGAGCTCTGCCAAACATTCATAATAAGATTCTAATCACAGAAGCATAACCAAAGGTTCTACATCCAAATGCATTGATACCTGTAAGGCAGACTGAATAGATGGTCATCTGGCTCATTGGAGAACTTACCTCTGACTGCTTTTCAATCTATCAAGCAGTCAAACAGATTATTTTTCTGTTTAACCTCCTTCAAAGATTTCAATGTATTCAACTCTAGAACCTTTGTTGATACAATAGTGCAATGCAGACTGCGAACTACGTTTGATAGATAGTTTTATGAGTTGCTGAAATGGTTGTATTTCTTTGAAATTATTTTTGAAAATCAGCTTATTGACCAGTTTCATGAGGAATAATTAGGATTAGTCATTTTTACAAAAGGAATTTAAATAGATGTTTGTTTAGCTTGACGATTCATAAGGATTTCAAAGATTTCCCATGTCATGATAGGATTACAGTAGACACAGGAAGATTGCTTCAAAAGCTCAAGAGATGCCTAGGCTTAAAATCAATACAAAGATGAAAGTACATGATAATTTAACATCTATCTCTCAAGTTTACTTTTTATTCATTCATTAGCTACTAGCATCACTGGCTAGCCCAGTAGTTACTTTCCAACCCTACTTTCCCCTGAAAATGCATTAGCAAGCACTTTCTTGAACCACTGCATACCATGTGCTATAGGTACAGCCACAGTGCTGTTACAAAGGGAGTTCCAGGATTATGACTCAGCAACAGTAAAAGGACTGCAATACAGTTCCAAGCCAGGATGGTCTTGGATAGGCAATTACTATTGAATGCATAAAAGCCCTTTCTGTTCTGCAGATTATGCTTTAATATATGTAAATGATTATGCTGTTAGTGCCCTATAATCAATCATGCCATTAAAACATCTTCAATCTATCATACAACCTCTAATTATAACAGTTGAAGTTATCATTTAAATCATAGAATCCCTACAGCATGGAAACAGGTCATCAAGTCCACACCAATCCTCCAAAGAACATCCCACCTAGATCTAACTCTGTATTTCCCCTGGCCATCCCACCTAACATACGCATCTTTGGACTGTGAGAGGAAACCAAAGCATCCAGAGGAAACCCACAGAGAAATGAGGAGAATGTGCAAATTCCACACAGGCAGCCACTGGAGGGTACAGTTGAATCCAAGTCCCTGGCGCTGTAAGGCAACTGTGCTAACCACTGAGCTGCCCTAACTAAATCATTCCCAACTGTACAACAATGTTAACCACACTTCCAACGTGCCATGCATTACTTCTCTTAAATAAATGGATCTGACATAAAGTAGTAGGGTACCTAAAATATCCACCCACCAGTAGTGTAGGCAAGGGCATGATTGCTTCATACAGAATCCATACCCATTTCTTTGTCCTCAGACTAGTCAGATTCCCCCAGAACAGGATTTTGGGCAATCCAGGATTTAGAAGCAGGTCCCACTTACCATTTCTAAATCCCATCAACCTTAATTGTGACCCAAACCAAAATGTGGAAAAATTGCCCATAATATTTCAAGATTTCCATACTGGGGAGTTCATGATCAGTTAAAAGTCTTGAAATCCAGTTACTTAGAAAATATTGTTGGCTAATCTGTTTCTGTTTGCCAATATGGAGTATGTACTCTCAGTCTTTATACCGGTATAAGTCAGAAAATGTAGACATTGGTTTGCAAAACCACAGCTTGGACCCTCACAGTTTGCAGATGTATTGTTGAGGTTTAATCTATCTCCATTACACAACCAACCAAATTTTTAAGTCCATTAAGGACCACTGTACCTGTTAAACATTGATTTCTGGAACTGAGTGGCAAAAGTCTTGGCCCTCAATGGCAGAACTAGCCCACCAAGATGCATTAAGTAGCAAGATTGCCTGTTGTTTGTTAACAATACCCCAGTGTATTGCAGACCTGTTAGGTTCGAATGTTAGATTGTCACGATTATCACAGGGGGTTCATTTAAGTTTTAATTCACCATTGCCAGGAGCCAAACATTACAAGAAAGCAGAATCATTGGATAATCAACTATTAAATATTGCTCTTCCAGCAGTGTATGATAATTCAATTCTATTGAACTGCCACACCTAGTGACTCATCCCTGCAAGTTTGCCATATATAAATAAATAAACTGGGCTGTAGACAGATTGGCCAGAAAGTTTTGGAGGATAGAGAGAGATGTTAATGTAAATCTACATTTGTAAGACTTTTTTTTTAAAAAAAGGTATTGATATGAAACATTCCACAAAAGAAAATGGAAATGGAGATAGACATCTTTTTCCTTTTAGTTGGAACTCTTAAATAAATATTTTCCTTCACAAAACCTTTGCCATTTAACTTATTGCAATTGGGTGACCAATTACATCAACCAAATTCAATTTTAAAAATGACATTTTATTTGTCATACAGAGGATTTTGTTGTGTTATCTGGTATTTCAAGTGCACTATCGTAATTACAATTGAAACTCAACTGAGAATCAATTGAAAGCCTTCAACTGAATTTTAACGAGAATTGACTGATAATTACAATGCACATATAGTACATTCAGTCTAATTAAAGTTAGATAGCATTACAAATGCCATGGTGCCATTGCTTATGTTGTGGTTTCTATGGGAACTAAGTTATTACACTTAAGATAGAGTTTGAGAGACTAGAAAAGCTTGCTTATTTACTTTGAAAACCAGATGTTATATGACGCCCAAATCTGGGCTTTCTCAAAATGATAAAACAATTCTGCACTCAGCCTGAAATCATTCTTCTTATCAATGCACATAAGCATCGAGTATAACTTATTATTCTGAGATCCAATCTGTTTTTTTTCTCCTTAAGATCTCTGCACAAAGGCATATCCAACCCTCAGCACAACAATATCCCCTACAGATAGGACAAGGAGGCAAGTCCCAAATCAGCCCAGCAGGAATTGGAAGCACTAACCTCAGAAGTGAAACAATTTTGAACATCCTGACCTCTAGTTATTATTACTCGCACTATTTCTAAAATCTCTAGTTATATATTTTAAACAGCTCATAAATACTCTGTCATTTTATGGGAAAATAAGCTGAACAACAGTTTTATTTAATTGGAGGTCCTGCAATAACTTCGTAAGTCTAGTTAAACAATGCACTGACAGAAGTAAAACAATTTTGAACATCCTGACCTCTATTTATAAAATCTCCAGTTATATATTTAAAATTTGAGTCCTTATGCAAGTAGCAGGTTGTTTTTGATAGCCAGTGGTTGAAAAAGAAATGTTTATTAAAATTAATAATCTGAAAAATCTTGTCATCTTCCTTACATTTAATCTAAGCCCAGTCCTACTATTTATATAGTGGAGACGAGGTGTCCAGTAAACTAAGCTAACTGGCCTCCCAACGAGTCATTACTGTTGTGGCAAAATGTACTTGCATGCTTTAGCCTGGAATATGGATAGAGATGAGAGAGACTCCAGTTTCTATCATATAGCTGACCATGAGTCTCTCCACCCTCAGTACCTTGCATTGGTGTATTTTGGAGCAATTTAAAATTGAAACTTCACCTGTTTGGGCCATATTTGGCCATCAAGAACCCCAGAGGAGGACATGAATCTCAGGCTTCTGCTCAGAGATGGGGACTCTACCATTTACATCACAATACACCCTCTTTGAATAAAAATACTCCTTGTATGGATAAAAATCATACAACAGTTGTCATCTTTTTTAAAAAGAAGTGCAGCGATTTAAAGAATAAAATTATGGAAAGATTGTAACACAAAAGGCCATTCAGCCTATTATGTTCATACCAGAGTTTTGCAGGAACAACTCAGCCAGTCCAATTCCCCTACCTTTTTCTGCCATTCTGTGCTCTAAAGGCTGTGATAGGATGTGGGATGTCTTATGGTGCAGTGATAATTTCCCTACTTCTGGACCAGAGGCCCAAGCTTTCAGTCCTGCTTTAAGATTTAGTGCATTCATAACATAACCAAAGAGCTTGATTATCAGCCTGTAAATCCGATATGCCTGGTGACAAGAGCAGAAGATTTGTCTTGTCAGCTGTGGCAATAACAGTCCATCATAATAATTTGATAATTTGCCAAACATGATCTTGAATCATCCATTAGAAGTCCATGATTGCTGATGTTTTCTTAATTCACAGTATCTACAGAGTTTGAGCAATTAAACCTGTGTCCACTATGCCCTCAGGCAGTGCATTACAGGTCCTAGTTTAAAAAAAAGGTTTCTTCATGTTACCATTGCTTCTTTTCAATCACAGTAAATCTTTGCTCTTAGGTTTTGACCCATCTGACAATAGGAAAAATCTCTTCATAGTTACTCTGCTCAGATTCTTCATGATTTTGCTCAGTCAAACTTCTTGTCACCCTTCTTTTAGCAAGAGCAATACAGGTTTTCCAATCTATCCATGCTGAAGTTCATTATCCCTGGAACCAGCGTTGTAAATCTTTACTGTGTAGTCTCTAACTTGCTTGAGTATTTGGAATCACGAATGTTAAACAATGGAACCAGTGAAAAAGGTTTCCAATATTGCTGGTTCGTGTGATGTAAATCACATCATAACTGACTTAAAAATAAGGATACACTATATAAATGGTAGGACTGGGCTTAGATTAACTGTAAGGAAGATGGCAAGATTTTTCAAATTATTAATTTTAATAAACATTTCTTTTTAGCCTCTGGCTGTCAAAAACAGCCTGCTACTTGTATAAGACTCAAATTTTAAATATATTACTGGAGATTTTATAAATAGTGCGAATAATAACTAGAGGTCAGGATGTTCAAAATTGTTTCACTTCTGTCAGTGCATTGTTTAACTAGACTTACGAAGTTATTGCAGGACCTCCAATTCAATAAATATTTTGTTCAGCTTATTTTCCCATAAAACGACAGTATTTCTGAGCTGTTTTGTCTGTTTAAATAGAGATGTTATTTTTACTATCATAAGTACCTATGAATATTTGAAAGGTTATTTTGGGTAAAGAGTGAAAAACAATGTGCAAAGGGAGTCGAGCTAGTTCAGCTCAACTGTTTGAGATTCTGGATTAGTGGTGCTGGAAGACCACAGCAGTTCAGGCAGCATCCAACGAGCAGCGAAATCGACGTTTCGGGCAAAAGCCCTTCATCAGGAATAAAGGCAGTGAGCCTGAAGCTCACTGCCTTTATTCCTGATGAAGGGCTTTTGCCCGAAACGTCGATTTCGCTGCTCGTTGGATGCTGCCTGAACTGCTGTGCTCTTCCAGCACCACTAATCCAGTATTTGGTTTTCAGCATCTGCAGTCATTGTTTTTACTTTGTTTGAGATTCTGGTTTTAGGCTGCAGTTTTGGAGCCAATAGACCATTACTATGATTTATGTGTACCTGCATCGCTAAAATAGATACCTGCATATTTAGTACTCAAGCATTGATTCAAAGCAATTCTTTTAACATTCTATATGTAGTCTTCAAGCACCCATTCCATCAAAGTTTAGGAGTGTAATGCATAACAGACACTTAAGGAAATCTCAGGGACCGAGGGAGAGAGTACACAGGTTGGATGCAGCATTGGAGTTCCTGGTAGAGGGGCCCTGGGTGAGAAGATCCAGGAAGAAAGCCATCCTGTATCTGCAAGGAGTAAGGAGGACACAAAGGCAACTAATGTAGTAGATGTGGGAGAAAATGACCCAAATGATATGAGTGACAAATTTGAGAGCCCATCTCACAAGTACACTACTCAAGAACTACACCACCGGCAGCATCATAAACTCACACACAATACCTACCATCTAACCCCAAACTGATATTTAAAACTTCACCAGCAACACTCCTACCACTACCCACCATCCCCATCCAAAAAAATGGCATAGGCGCTGCTCAGATGGAACATGAAATAACTGCACAGCGAGCGATAAGCCATCACCAAAACACCATTTATTTACATGTGCTCAGTATACTAGCTGTGGCCAGCCAGCTCACAGTCAGTCCTTGAAGGGAGGAGCTTCTGAATCCTCTGTTATATAGGTCAGACAGGGCTCACTGATTGATACAGGTTTACAAGCCAAATCAAGCATCTCATAGTCAATAAGATCCACCGGGTTCCATTCACGACACCACCCACACCAATCCCACTCTCCCACTCAAAAATCATGGTGAAAGATCTGGTTCTTCTCTGGTAACATCTTCTGGGACATTTTCGCACTAGGTCTAGTTCTTCTGACTCAGACACAAGCGACGTGTACCCAACTGCAGCCTGTCTCCTGTGTTCAGAGCATCTCAGGAGAGTTTCCTTCTCTTCTTTCAGTGCTAGTGGTATCAAGGCTGCATCCATCTCCTTCTCTGAGGTTTCTTCGACACTAGACACAGGGGGAGAACCCACTGTTTCTGACAGGCCTTCTGGCTGT
This sequence comes from Chiloscyllium punctatum, assembly GCF_047496795.1. Lineage (NCBI taxonomy): Eukaryota > Metazoa > Chordata > Chondrichthyes > Orectolobiformes > Hemiscylliidae > Chiloscyllium > Chiloscyllium punctatum. The sequence continues at coordinate 74,231,461 of NC_092748.1, forward strand.
TCTGAGGGACCAGGATGTTTTACTCCTGCTCTGTTTGTGAGGTAACAACTTTCAGGTGATCCATGTGTTTGTTTAGTACTGTATCACCTACCCGAGTTTTGCGTGTCACAGCACCGGACCTTTTGTGAACCTCACCACCTGTCCATGCAGGGCCATTTCTGTGGTTCAGGCAACATATTTCGTCCCCTGAAGTAAACAGTCTCTCTTGCTTAAAGAAAGCATGTGCCCAGCATTGTTTTGTTTGCTGCTGTTTCATCCTCTCCTCCACCCCACCCCCCCGTCCCCCCCGTCCCCCCCGCCCAAAACCAGTCCAGGAATATCGGGTTTATTATAGTAACAGACCACAAACCCCTGCTAGGGCTACTGAAAGAAGACGAGGTGGTGCCGTCCATAGATTCTGGTTGAATTCAGAGGTGGGCCCTTATTCTCAGCGCATAGAGGTTAGAACACCATCCAGGAAGCCAAGTGGCTAGTGCAGATACCTTGAGCCACCTCCCACTGGCAGATACGCGTAGATGGAGTTTCCAGGTGGTGTACTCTCCTGGATACTGGCCAAGTCAGGCCATGTCAGATTCTTTGCTGTTTTGAGTCCGCAAACTAGCAGCAATTACAATGGCTTGCCAGCCCAGATCCCGAACAACTTTTTAGGCATTTGGCCGAGGCTCAGCTTTGTTGTGGGGTTATACCGTGGGCTAGCTGAGGGTCCCTCTGCTCAGCATATGCCCTGTGTGAGGCTCTTCGATTGCCTACAATCAAGTGGTATTACCCAAGCTCAGTTGGACAGGTAAGAGCGTCCACTTCCATTGGGATGCCCTGGATCTCCTATGCTCCACTTGCTGCACTGTCGAATGACAAAGCCAGTTGTAGTGCCTGTTTGAAGTCCAGTTGGTTTTTAGCTTTATTGGTCTTTATTGTTACATCATTAATCCCACATTCAATGCAAGAGGCCTAATAGGGAACGCAGCTGAACTCAGGGCATGGTCATGAACATAGGACTGGAATATCATAGCAATTACAGAAATGCGGCTCAGTGATGGACAAGACTAGTAGCTTAATGTTCCAGGATACAAATGCTACAGGAACAACAGAAAGGGAAGCAAGAGAAGCGTTTTTGATAAGCAATAGCATTACAGCTGTACTGAGGAAGGATATTCCCAGAAATAAATCCAGAGAAGTTATTTGGGTGGAACTGAGAAATAAGAAAGGGATGATCACTTTATTGGGATTGTATTATAGACCCCCTAATAGTCAGAGGGAAATGTGAGAAACAAATTTATAAGGTAATCTCAGTTATCTATAAGAATAATAGAGTGGTTATGGGAAGAGATTTTAACTTTCCAAACATAAACTAGGACTGCCATAGTGTTAAGGGTTTAAATGGAGAGGAATTTGTTAAGTTGTACAAGAAAATGTTCTGATTAAGTATGTGGATGTACCTACTAGAGAAGGTGCAAAACTTGACCTACTCTTAGGAAATAAGGCAGGGCAGGTGACTGAGGTGTCAGTGGGCGAGCACTTTGGGTCCAGCAACCATAATTCTATTAGTTTTAAAATAGTGATGGAAAAGGATAGACTAGATCTAAAAGTTGAAGTTCTAAATTGGCGAAAGGCAAGAACTTTCAAAATCTGATTGGGGGCAGATTTTCACAGGTAAAGGGATTGCTGGAAAATGGGAAGCCTTCAGAAATGAGATAACAAGAGTACAGAGAAAGTATATTCCTGTTAAGATGCAAGGAAAGGCTGGTAGGTATAGGGAAAGCTGCATGCCTAAATAAATTGAGGGTTTGGTTAAGAAAAAGAAGGAAGCATGTGTCAGGTATAGACAGGATGGATCGAGTGAATCCTTAAAAAAGTATAAAGGCAGGAGGAGTATACTTAAGAGACAAATCAGGAGGGCTAAAAGGGGACATGAGGTAGTGGTGGCAAATAGAGTTAAGGAGAATCCAAAGGGTTTTTACAAAAATACTAAGAACAAAAGGGTAACTAGGGAGCGAATAGGGCCCCTCAGAGATCAGCAAGGCGGCCTTTGTGTGGATACTAAATAAATATTTTGCATCAGTATTTACTGTGGAAAAGGATATGGAAGATATAGACTGTAGGGAAATAGATGGTGACACCTTGAAAAATGTCCAAATTATAGAGAAGGAAGTACTCAATGTCTTGAAATGCATAAAAGTGGATGACTGCCCAGGACCTAATCAGGTGTACCCTAGAACTCTGTGGGAAGTGAGGGAAGTGATTGCTAGGCCTCTTGCTGAGATATTTGTATCATTGATAGTCAGAGGTGCGGTGCCAGAAGACTGGAGGCTGGCTAACGTGGTGCCACTGTTTAAGAAGGTGGTAAGAACAAGCCAGGGAACTATAGACCGGTGAGCCTAACCTCAGTGGTGGGCAAGCTGTTGGAGGAAATCCTGAGGGACATGTATTGGGAAAGGCAAGGACTGATTCGGGGTAGTCAATATGGCTTTTTGCATGGGAAATCATGTCTCATGAACTTGATTGAGTTTTTTGAAGATGTAACAAAGAGGATTGATGAGGGCAGAACAGTAGATGTGATCTATATGGACTTCAGTAAGGCGTTCAACAAGGTTCCCCATGGGAGACTGATTAGCAAGGTTAGATCTCACGGAATACAGGGAGAGCTAACCATTTGGATACAGAACTGGTTCAAAGGTAGAAGACAGAGGGTGGTGGTTGAGGGTTGATTTTCAGACTGGAGGCCTGTGACCAGTGGAGTGCCACAAGGATCAGTGCTAGGTCCACTACTTTTCAGCCTTTACATAAATGATTTGGATGTGAGCATAAGAGGTACAGTTAGTAAGTTTGCAGATGACTCCAAAATTGGAGGTGTAGTGGACAGCGAAGAAGATTCCTCAGATTACAACGGAATCTTGATCAAATGGGCCAATGGGCTGAGGAGTGGCAGATGGTATTCAAATTAGATAAATGTGTGTTGCTGCATTTTGAGAAAGCAAATCTTAGCAGGACTTATATACTTAATACTAAGGTCATGGGAGTGTTGCTGAACCGAGACCTTGAAATGCAGGTTTATAGCTCCTCGAAAGTGGAGGTAGGATAGTACATGTAGGTAGGATAGTGAAGAAGGCGTTTGGTATGCTTTCCTTTATTGGTCAGAGTATTGAGTACAGGAGTTGGGAGGTCATGTTGCAGCTGGACAGGACATTGGTTAGGCCACTGTTGGAATATTGCGTACAATTCTGGTCTCATTCCTATCGGAAATATGTTGTGAAACTTAAAAGGATTCAGAAAAGATTCACAAGGATGTTGCCAGGGTTAGAGGATTTGAGCTATAGGGAGAGGTTAAATGGGCTAGGGCTGTTTTCCTTGGAGTGTCGGAGGCTGAGGGGTGACCTTATAGAGATTTATAAAATCATGAGTGGCATGGATAGGATAAATCAACAAAGTATTTTGCTGTGGTGGGGGTGTCCAGAACTAGAGGGCATAGGTTTAGGGTGAGAGGGGAAAGATATAAAAGAGATCTAAGGGGTAACTTTTCATGCAGAGGGTGGTATGTGTATGAAATGGACTGGCAGAGGAAGTGCTGGAGGCTAGTACAATTGCAACATTTCAAAGGCATCTGGATGGGTATATGAACAGGAAGGGTTTGGAGGGTTATGCTATTCCTTGCTTCCCTTTCTGTCCTCTCATTTATATGTGCACAGTACATTGGCTGCGGCTAGCCAGCTCGGAGTCAGTCCCCGAAGTGAGATTCTGAATCCCCTGTTTATATCTGTTGCCCAGGACTCTCTGATTAGCCCAGATTATCAACCACAATTAAGGATCTCATAGTCAATATGATCTACTTGGTTCCATTGTCTACAGTAGACCTCAGATATATTGCAATCACCACCCTTTCACTTGAAGAACAAATTAGTAAGGTACCAACAGGATCAGAATTGTGAGGTAAGCACATCTGCATTTTTCTCCTTTGAGAGGCAGTGCTGGTAGTGACTGAGATAGAAGTGGACTCTTGACAGGAGTGGTAGTGCAGGAAATAGATGACCTTAAGGCATATATGTGTTTCAGCTTCCTTAAAGATTCACACCTGTTACTGATCTACAATCATCCAAAATTATCCTCACTTCCAAATTCCATACGGTTTCATAATTCACCTGCTCCCGTAGCTGTTTCATGTCTTGCACCTCAAACCTTTCAGTATTATAACTGCACATTTCTGGGAGCAAGATCTATTACCAACTATTTTCCTTTGAAGCCCCTTCCCTTCTCAGAGAAACTACAAGAAGGGAGATAAATACCTCACTTCCCCCAACACCATACAGGAAGAGGTGAGGGGCAAGAAAGGGTGCACAAATCAATTGCTACCGCTGTCACAGGCATCAGATCAAAGACCACCAACACATGAAATTTAGAGGATAGTATGGAAGAGTGATCCTCATAATTGCATGCACTGAGCACAAGTGGACAGCAACCACACTGGATGGAAGGCACCCATTGTCAGACTGCACGGTCACAAACTAGGTCTACCGTGGAGGACGTAGATGACAAACTCACAGGACCAAGCTTCAGAAAAAGACTAAAACAACACAAAGAATTGTGTGTGTCGTAGATGTGAAACCAAAACAGAAATTGCTGGAGAAACTCATGATTCCCATTCTCAAGGTGTCTACTCAGCTGATGATCTACAGGTCTTTCCGTAGAGGAACCCAGGCCACTAAAACAGCAGTCTGAGCTGCCATTGCAGCATGATTAAGTAATATGATGGAAGCTGTTTGGCTTCCATCACAGCACTTTGTTCCATGAAGCTCTTTGGCACTGTATAGGAACTGCAATGACTGCTGTGAAATCTGTGATTTCAGCCAAGTGTTACATGTAATTAGGTTCCACAGATTGCTGGATCAAATGACAAGCCTTTCCATGCCAGAGCTCTGCATCAAACCACACACCAAACTGGCCTTTTCCAAGACAATAACACTCCCAGCTAATGTGAAAATTAGCCTTTTCCTGTAACAAAAACAGAAATGGCTCAAAAAACTCAGTATATCTGAGGAGAGAAAGCAGAATTAACGTTTTGAGTCCACTGATCCTTCTTCAAATTGAAAATCTTGTCAGAAAGCAGGTGGCTACAGTGCCCTCTGGTGATAATGGAATTATGTCTACACAGTTGTATTCACAATAGGAAAAGTAAAAAGTAAGGCTACTTCACTTTGCTTTCCGTTTACATGTATCAAGGTTTAAGCAAGTTTTCAGTTCAGTTCAGAAGATTTCAGGGACCAGGTGCATTCGCAGTAGGGTTTATTTTGTACAATTTCCAAATCAAAAGAGTTTGGTTAGAAATCTGCAGGTTATTAGAACTAAGAAAGTTTCAGCTCTCATCGATTTGTAAAAAAAGTTCGGGTCAGCAGATTTCGAAAGGACTCATTGAATTTTCTTCACAGTTCATGATAAATAAACTATCTCAGGAGTCAGTTAAGTAGAGCCCTTCAAAGCTTAGATAGGAGTGTAATTTCTCTGGATTTAAGTCTCTGTAACAGATAATGATAGACAGCAGGTTGAAACTTTGTGTTGCTTGATGTTTTAGTTCTGCTGTCAAAGAGATTTAGGCAACATTTTTAAAATTTATTTGGTGTAACAACACCTGAGTTCAATGCAGTTGCTGAATGTTCTTATTATCTTCTTACCAAGTGCTGACTAATCTCCTTTACTTGTTAGCTATTATAAGGAATCTGCAGCCTTGTGTGAATATATTTCAGTGACTAACCAGTTCTGAGGAAGAGTTGCTCGACCCAAAACATTCACTTTGATTTCTCTCCACAGATGCTGCCAGACCTGCTGAGCTTTTCCAGCTATTTCTGATTTTGTTTCTAATTTACACCATCCACAGTTTTTATATGATCTGTCAAGCCAGGTTATATTCTGGGATCTCACTTGCCCAGCAATACCATTAACTGGATCACAAACACTGTTGTGTCCAGACATTATTCCTTACTTTGAGAGGAATGTTAACAAGGTAGGTCCGATCAAGGGCAGTAGTGGGAGACTGTGTATTGAGTTGGAAGAGATAGGAGAGGTCTTGAACAAGTACTTCTCTTCAGTATTTACGAACGAGAGGGACCGTATTGTTGAAGAGGAGAGTGTGAAATGGACTGTTAAGCTAGAAGAGATACCTGTTAGGAAGGAAGATGTGTTGGACATTTTGAACAACTTGAGGATAGACAAGTCCCCCGGGCCTGACGGGATATATCCTAGGATTATGTGGAAGCAAGAGAGGAAATTGCAGTACCGTTGGCAATGATCTTCTCGTCTTCACTGGCAACGGGGGTGGTACCAGGGGACTGGAGAGTAGCGAATGTTGTGCCCCTGTTCAAAAAAGGGAATAGGGATAACCCCGGGAATTACAGGCCAGTTAGTCTTACTTTTGTGGTAGGCAAAGTAATGGAAAGGGTACTGAGGGATAGGATTTACGAGTATCTGGAAAGACACTGCTTGATTAGGGACAGCCAGCACGGATTTGTGAAGGGTAGGTCTTGCCTTACAAGTCTTATTGAATTCTTCGAGGAGGTGACCAAGCATGTGGATGAGGGTAGAGCAGTGGATGTAGTGTACATGGATTTTAGTAAGGCATTTGATAAGGTTCCCCATGGTAGGCTTATGCAGAAAGTCAGGAGGCATGGGATAGAGGGAAATTTGGCCAATTGGATAGAAAACTGGCTAACCGGTCGAAGGCAGAGAGTGGTGGTAGATGGTAAATATTCAGCCTGGAGCCCAGTTACAAGTGGAGTTCCGCAGGGTTCAGTTCTGGGTCCTCTGCTGTTTGTAATTTTTATTAATGACTTAGATGAGGGAGTCGAAGGGTGGGTCAGTAAATTTGCAGATGATACGAAGATAGGTGGAGTTGTGGACAGTGAGGAGGGCTGTTGTCGGCTGCAGAGGGACTTAGATATGATGCAGAGCTGGGCTGAGGAGTGGCAGATGGAGTTCAACCCTGCCAAGTGTGAGGTTGTCCATTTTGGAAGAACAAATAAGAATGCGGAATACAGGGTTAATGGTAGGGTTCTTAGTCAGGTGGAGGAACAGAGGGATCTTGGGGTCTATGTACATAGATCTTTGAAGGTTGCCACTCAGGTGGATAGAGTTTGTAAGAAGGCCTATGGAGTATTATCGTTCATTAGCAGAGGGATTGAATTCAAGAGTCGTGAAGTGATGTTGCAGCTGTACAGGACTTTGGTTAGGCCACAGTTGGAGTACTGTGTGCAGTTCAGGTCGCCTCACTTTAGGAAAGATGTGGAAGCTTTGGAGAGGGTACAGAGAAGATTTACCAGGATGTTGCCTGGAATGGAGAGTAGGTCGTACGAGGATAGGTTGAGAGTTCTCGGCCTTTTCTCATTGGAACGGCGAAGGATGAGGGGTGACTTGATAGAGGTTTATAAGATGATCAGAGGAATAGATAGAGTAGACAGTCAGAAACTTTTTCCCCGGGTACAACAGAGTGTTACAAGGGGACATAAATTTAAGGTGAAGGGTGGAAGGTATAGGGGAGATGTCAGGGGTGGGTTCTTTACCCAGAGAGTGGTGGGGGCATGGAATGCGCTGCCCGTGGGAGTGGTAGAGTCAGAATCATTGGCGACCTTTAAGCGGCATTTGGATAGGTACATGGATGGGTGCTTAATCTAGGTTAGAAGTTCGGCACAACATCGTGGGCCGAAGGGCCTGTTCTGTGCTGTATTGTTCTATGTTCTATGTTCTATGTAAGAACCCAAGTTTTAATTACCACAAATTAGACCCTTTTTGGAGTAAAGATTTTGAGGCTGAAAGCATGTAGTAGCTGCAGCATGGTGAAAATTGAGGGTATGCCCTAGACCGCTGGCCCCAATTGTGAGCCAAGAAGAAGCTCTTTTCATTTAAATGTATTAGACATGTATATGTTCCACAGTGAGAAAGTCTGAGTCACCTACCCGCGAAGGGAGATTGGATACGGTGGTGTGAGTGTATGAAGAGCAATTCACCCTTTACTTGAAAGCAAACACCACAGTCTTCTCAGCCTGTTTAAAAGGAGTACAAAACCAAGATGTTAGTTCAACATGCTGCCACGTTCACTGAAGTTATGGTGAATTTTTCACATTGAAAAAAACTGTGTATAGCCGTGAGTGCACAAATCTGCATATGGCACATGCGTCTGTCTGTGTGCAAATTTTGAACCAATCAAGTTGAGAAATGTTAAAAGGACCTTTCCTTATGATCAACATCATGTGTGCTTTAGCAACCTGCCTCAAAGCCCAATCTCAAAAGTGCAATGCAATCCAAATTAGTAGGATGGTTTGTCATTTCCCACCCTTTCTGTGGTGTCAAATTAGGGACTTAAGGATTCAGAATTTGTTTACTTGTCCTTCTCATACTGTGACTTAGTAGATATAGTGGTACACTGGCACATCATGATCTGGAACACTTGCAATTTTATGCTGAAACTTAATTTCCTTGCTGTTTTTCACACACTTACATTGCAGGATTATTGTCAGAATCTATTTCTGTCCAATTTTTGTTATTAAAACGCTTCCCCTGAGTTCAATATGCAGTTGCTGAATGTTCTTATTATTTTCTTACCAAGTGCTGACTGATCTCCTTTACTTGTCAGCATGAGAGCGAGTGGCACTACTATTTGAAGTTTTGTGTTCTACTTTCCTAATAAGTTGTAGTTATTTGGCTGCATGTTTTAGGCATTGTGGCTCAGTGGTTAGCACTGCTGCCTCACAGCACCAGGGACCCGGTTTGATTCCAGCCTTGGGCGACTGTCTGTATGGAGTTTGCACATTCTCCCCATGTCTGCGTGGGTTTCCTCCGGGAGCTCCAGTTTCCTCCCACAGTCCAAAGATGTGCAGATTAGGTGAATTGGCCATGTTAAATTGCCCATAGTGCTAGGTGCATTAGTCAGAGGGAAATGGGCCTGGGTGGGTTACTCTTCGGAGGGTCGGTGTGGACTGGTTGGACCGAAGGCCTATTTCCGCACTGTAGGGAATCTAATCATCAAGTATGTGCCTGATCAGCCAATATAGTTGGTTATGAGGAGTTTTGGAACCTAAAGGGTTTGACTAATAATTTCTGCAGCTGATAAATAGTTTACTATCACCACTTGTAGCTGCAAACACTTTTCTTCTGTTAATGGCTTCCAATTTCATGTCACCAAAGAAATGTTAGCACCACTCACTTCCCTATCCAAAATTATTAAACAAATGGTACATATAGTTAGGTTTCAAAGTGAAAGCTTATAGGAAGGACTCAGAGGTGTGCAATGCAAGTGCATAGTTAGGATTCATTTTGTCGAAATGAAATGAAATGAAATGAGACTTTAAAATCGTAGAATTTCATTGTATTGTTCCTAGAAGGTTCAGAAACAGAATAAAAGCAAAGCTTTGTAATGGGATAGGAGGAGGAAAAATTAAGTGTCAGTAAAGCTACTTGTACAAGGCCAAAGGGGTGTGGTAATTTGATAAGTAAATAAACAAAATATGTATTTAGGAGTGTGAATGGCAGTTCATACATTTTATCAAAAAGAGGAAGAATAAAAGAGTATTGGAAAGGAGACAAAATGAGGGCACATGTTGGGATCTGAAATGGTGAAATTCAGTTAACCAAACAAAAACTAAAGAACTGCGAATACTAGAAGTCAGAAACAAAAAAAGAAATTGCTGGAAATCTCAACAGATCTGGCAGCATCTGTGGAAAGCAGAGTTAATATTTCAGGTCCAATGACCCTTCTTCAGAACACAGACTGTTCAGAAGAAGGGTCTTTGGTCCCGAAATATTAATGCTGCTCTCTCTCCATAGATGCTGCCAGACCTGTCGAGTTTTGCCAGCAATTTCTGTCTTTGTTTTTAATTAAACTCAGTGTTGATTCTGAAAGGCTATAAAGTGCCTAATCAAAAGATGTGAAGCAATTCCTCAAGACATTGAGCGACAGAGAAACACTTCAGGAGGCCATGGCTAATGTGAGGTAAGAATGGCAAAAAGATGGAGAATAAATGACCAGAAACTCAGTCATGCTTGCAGACCAAACAAAGGTTTACCACAAAGTAGTCACCCAATTTACATTTAATTTCCCCAATTTTTAGGAGACTACATTGTGAATAACAAATTCAGTAAACTAACTTGTCATCTACTGCTTGTCTGAGTAGCCTGAATAAACGAGATACCTTATGTGGAAAGGTTAAATGGTTGTGTCTAAACACATTGGTGTTAAGAAGAACGAGAGGTGATTTTATTGAAACAGATACGATTCCGAAGAGACTTGACATGTTAAATGCTCAGAGGATTTTTCCTCCAATGGGAAACTGGAACAAAGGAGCACAATTTAAAGATAAGAGCTTCCCCCACTAACAATAGAGGCAAAGAGGAACTTCTCCTGTGAGAGTCATTAGTGTTTGAAATTCCCCAGTGAACAGGGGATTTCTGGTCTTTGAAAATATTCCTGGCCGATTTAGGCGTATTTTTGATTGACAGAAGACTCAGTGTTATGGGGGAGCAGGCAAGGGACGAGCATTAATGCCACAATCAGATCAACTTTGACCTTTTGAATAGCAGAGCAGCTTCAACAGACAGGCAGGAGGCCGACTGGACCTCCCAGTCACCGCCCATTTCAATTCACCTCACCACTTCCTTTCTGACTTAACCATCCTTGATCTCCTCCATTGCCACAATGAACCACACTGGAAATTGAAGGAACACCACCTCATCTTTCACCTGGGCAGCCTACAGCCTGGAGGGTTCAACACCGAGTTCTCAAATTTCAAATAACCTCTTTCCCCATCCTCCGATTCCCTTCCCCATTCCTTCCTCCCATTGACCAACCAGGTCATATCCTCTACCTATCTTCACCTACCCAACTTCACCACCCTGCCCTGTCACCTCCTATATTTGCAGCTCCCCCCGCACCCACCCCAAGACTTGAAGAGAAGTAATACCTGAAACGTCAACTTCACCAACTCCTGATGCTGCCTGGCTTGCTGTGTTCTTTCAGCCTCCTGCCTGTTTTGGATTCCAGCATCTGCAGTTTTATTTTAGATTAGATTACTTACAGTATGGAAACAGGCCCTTCGGCCCAACAAATCCACACCGCCCATACCCCTACATTTACCCCTTACCTAACACTACAGGCAATTTGGCATGGCCAATTCACCAGACCTGCACATCTTTGGACTGTGGGAGGAAACCAGAGCACCCGGAGGAAACCCACGCAGACACAGGGAGAACGTGCAAACTCCACACAGTCAGTCGCCTGAGGCAGGAATTGAACACGGGTCTCTGGCGCTGTGAGGCAGCAGTGCTAACCACTGTGCCACCGTGCCGCCCACGGTGTCTCTCTCAACAGACACAATGTCCTACTCCTGTTCCTACTCCATAAGCTTATGAGTACAAGCGAATCATTGCTTTATTTGGAAAGAACATTTGAGCTCCTGGATGGTGATCTAGGAAGTAAAAAGGCAAATGATACATTTCCAGTGCTTTCACTGAAAGGGGCAGCGGGAACAGAATAGGATTTAGGGATGATGGAGGAGTGGAGCAGAGTGTCAAAAAGGATGTCACCCCTTTGGAATGCTAAAATGGTGGCAGTCTGAGAAGTCTGCTGTCCTGGGCTCTGTGCCATACCCCCTGGCAAGGTGGACCTTTACTCCCCTCATTTAACCACCCCTAGGAGAAAAGAATTGCTAATATAAACATACTGAACAACTGGAGCTGCTAAAATTGTGGTTTAACAGCTTTAAGACCAGGATGAAAGCTTTTCTTTATCTCTCTACCCTGCAGGCACTCTGCCTCTATTCCTGATGAAGGGCTTTTGCCCGAAACATCAATTTTCCTGCTCCTCGGATGCTGCCAGAACTGCTGTGCTTTTCCAGCACCATTATAATCTAGAATCTGGTTTCCAGCATCTGCAGTCCTTTTTTTTACCTGGAAGCAAATAAAGGAAAAGGGCCGAAAGGAGTGCAGCAGGCAGGATGCTCCCCTATTGCATTGGGAGTGCCTGTAGCCATTGCTCAAACTCCCAGGGCAGCCCCTTTGGATTTAATGGGGCAGCAGCAGTTACTCTTGGAGTTTGCCAAACTCTGAGAAAAGATTGAAGCAGCGGTGGAAACACCATCTGCCATGCTGAAAAAGCATGAGCAGGAAATTCAATTGTTGGACTGAAGATTAGAGGCAGGGGAGGAGAGGACTGCGGCATCAGAGATCATGGCGGAGGTCTCGGGAGGAAGGATCCGAATGCTGGAAGAACAAGTTCGGGTCCTTCAGGACTAAGTGGATGACCTAGAAAACAAAAGTAGCAGAAAAAGCTTTCAGCTGGTAGGTCTTCCAGAATACGAGGAAGGTGAAGACCTCATTGGTTTCCTGGAGAAGTGGCTCCCGAAGTTCCTGGGGCTGGAGTTGGAGTCAGGCTTGTTGAGTGTGGAGCGGGCCCACCGGATATCAATGCGCAGGTCTGGGACGGACCCGCACCCCTGTGCGGTCCCAGTGTGACTCCTACTTTATAAAGAAAAACAGTTAGTGATTGAAACAGCAAGAAGATTCGACCCGGCAAGTACGCCCGCACAAACTAAGCAGTTGGTGAACTTGTGTGAGGAGTTGGGACTAGTGCATGTGTGAAGGCACCTCCACGCTAATGGAAGAGACTTTACTTTCTATTCCAACCCACACCAGTGCCACACGCGAATTGACATTTTTTTTATGCCATCGGATTGTTTGGACAGAATACTGGTGTGCAAAATTGGGAATATAGCTGTCTTGGACCATGTGCCAGTGTATTTAGATGTTAAAATCAAGGGTGGTGGAATGGATGCATAGCACTGGCGCATGGACCCATTCCTGTTCAGGGATAGCAAATTCGTTGAGTACATCCCAAGAGAGTTCAGGGCCTTCTGGGACATCAACTCGGGTACTGTGGGAGGCCACTAAGGCATATTTACATGGCCTGATTATTTCATATTCAATGACTAGAAGGAGGCAGAGGGAGGAGCAACAACAGATGGCTGGAGCCCTGGCTGCAGGTAGCTGAGGAAGTATATTATAATAGGCCTTCATTGGTCAAGCTGCAGCGGTCATGGCCCTCCGGGCGGCTCTCGACTCAATGTGCACGTTAGTGGCAAAAAAAGAGGTCTCCTTTGTTAAACAAAGACTGAGTTTGGAGATAAGCCAGGTAGATATCTAGTATATCTGGCTAGAGAGAAAAATGCTTCCCAATCTCTTTTGTCTGTTAGAGAGAAGGCTGGCACAGTTACCAGTGAGTTGAAGAAGATCAATGTTAGATTTAGGGAATACTTTGCAGAGTTATATCGGTTGGAGGGAAACGAACACGATGCAGTGAGAATGCAGTCCTTTTTTGAGAATCTGGACCTTCCCAGTATAAACACAGAACAGGTCTCCCTGTTAAATGTGCCTGTGACGGTACAGGAGGTGCAGGAAGCAATAAAGCATCTCCACGGTGGCAAAGAACCAGGGCCAGATGGATTCCCAAGTGAATTCTATAAGGAATTCGTAAATGTGTTGGTGGAGCCAATTCTGGGGATTTATAGCTGCTCATATGCACAGGATTGTCTGCCGCCTTCTCTTCGGGAGGCTTATATCTCCCCCATTTTAAAGAAGGGGAAAGACCCGAAGAATGTGCTTCATTTCGACCAATTTCGTTGTTGAATGTAGATTTTAAAATTCTATCCAAGGTGCTGGCCCTGAGGTTGGAAGAGGTGTTGCCCTATATTATGAAAGAAGATTAGAGGGTTTTGTCAAGGGCCTTAACTCCTCCAACAATATCAGGAGGGGACTGAACATAGTGCAAGTATACCAGCAAAGATTGACCCCAGGTTTGGTGGTCTCCCTAGACACAGAAAAGGTGTTTGACCAGATAGAATGGCCATACCTGTTTGGGGTCCTAGAGCAGTTTGGTCTGGGGGTAACCTCTGCCAGATGGGTGGCAGTATTATATAATGCTCCTAAGGCGGCAGTCATTACAAACGGCACTAAGTCAGATAACTTTCGTATTGGGAGAGGTAGTCGCTGGGGGTGTCCTCTTTCGTTACTGTTATTCACCTTGGCAATTGAACCATTAGCTGAGGCTATCAGGAGGGATCCTGAAATAGTTGCACCAAGGGTGGGAATGAGAGAACATAAGGTCACCCTATGTGCTGATGATGTCTTTTTGTTCTTGGCCAATCCAGAGGACTCCGTACCTCGATTGATTCAAATAGCTAATTTGTTTGGCTGTTGTTTGGGCTACAGGATCAACTTTACAAAATCGGAAGCCATGCCGGTGGGGAGATCAGTGGAGGGGCCTGATCTGAAGGATGGAATGCTATTCCCGTTTAGATGCTCCTCAAAAGGTTTTTTATATTTGGGAATGTTTATTCCCTCTGCCTTCCACTATCTGTATAAAGCTAACTATGTACAACTACTGGAGAGGTTAAACAGGATTTGCGGCGGTGGGAGGGATTACTGTTATCATGGTTAGGCCGAATAGCACTAATTAAAGTGAACGTTCTTCCTCGCCTGTTGTATCCCATGAGAATGCTCCCATTGTTGCTACCTAGACAAGCATTATGGAGGCTCAATGATTGGCTCGGGTCCTTTATTTGGTGTTGCAGGCGCCCCTAATTAAATTTACCAAATTGCAGCTCCCGTAGGGTGAGGGGGGGTTTGGACCTTCCAGACTTGAAGAGATGTCAAATGTGCACTTTGTTAGCATATTTGAATGACTGGGTAAGGGGTGGGGGGGGGGGGGGTGGTATTCGGAGTCGATTGGCTTGACGTTGAAGCCTCACAGTCGGGATGTCCCCTAGTTAATCTATTATTTATGGATAAGATGAAATCCACGACCGAGCAGTGTAAGAGTCCAATCATATTAAATACGGCGAAAGCCTGGAGGATAATGAGGCAAGATGAGAGCAATTGGCTTAAGACCTCACCGTTTACCTCATCGGTGGGAGCCCAAGGATTTAAACCTGGGGCAATGGACTCCAGCTTTAAGTTATAGGAGAATAAGGGAATCTCTTGTTTGAGAGATTTATTCGAGGGAGAGGTCTTGATGTCATTTAGCCAGCTAAGTCAGAAATATGGATTGTCTAATAGGGACCTTTTCCAGTAGTTTCAGATAAGGGATTGTATACAGAGGAAGACCATGCTCCTGGCTCAGATTTAGAAGTAAGACGTGAAGAAAAGAGTGCTCCGGTGTACGGGCGCTCTTTCAGTTCGTACTTTATATCATTTACAGAAGGGACGTGCCTTAGGGGACATGGAGGCACTCTGTCAGATGTGGAATCGGGAGCAAGGAGAGGATATTTTATTGGCAGTATGGGAAGATATATGGGAAAATGTAAAGAAAATTTCAATATGTAACAAAGCACAGACCATCCAATTGAAGATTTTACACAGGGCTCATATGGTGCCAGAGAGGCTAGCTAAGTTCAATGGATGAACTTCTTGTCTTCCCAAATGTAAAATTAGTATATGCACTCTTACACACTGCTACTGGTCATGTTGTAAGATCCAGAGATACTGGAGTGCTATAGTAAGGGAGCTAAAGGGCATCCTGGGGATTGAAGTTAAAGTGGATCCAGTATTTCCTATTCTGAGGTTGCCAAGTTTGTCCTCTCTGGGGGAACACAGGAAGATACTGTGTAACATTCCTACCCACTGTGCAAGGAAGAACATTTTAATGAATTGGATGTTGGAAAAACTGCCAGGTCTTATGGGGTGCACCACAAAATGGAACAGTTTTACAAGATGTGGCAACCCTTTCTAAATTATATTGATGCAGACTTATCAGCAATATTAATTAGGGCTGTGGTATAGCCGTGGGAAGCAGTCTGGGCACTTGTGTGGCCCTGTGAGGGGGAGGCTGGGGAAAAGAATACGGGTACAATGACTGGTCCTCCCAGGAGGGGAGCCTCAATGGAGGTGTGGTGAGTAAAATAGAATGAAGTAATGTGATATAATTTAATTTAATTTTTATTTAATTTGTTTGTAGTTTAGTTTAAGTTAAATAGTTAAGTTTGTTCTGGTAGAATAGCAGGTAGTTCATTCTTATTAGTATCGTGATATGACATTGTTGTACTGTCTCTATCTTTCTGTATTTTGGTATTGTTTTTTGTATATAAATGTTCTGTAAAAGATTTGAAAAAGTTTCTAATGAAAATATTTATAATAAAAAAAATACTTGCATTATATAGAACTTTTTTCATGACATGTCAAGTGCTTTACAGTCTGTTATTTTTGAAATATAGTCACTGTCATAATGTATTTAACAGTAGCTTTTCTATTGTCAAATAATAATTTCCATGAATCTGCAAGTGTACAACTATTGACTCAGTAGCTCTACTAATTGCTCGTTCCAATACGCAATGTACAATCTATAATCCTGGGAGGCTTGTGAAGCCAAGCCTCAACTAGAATTTAAACATCTTACACTGTGAACAGAACTAGCTGGTTCATGATTGAACCACTAGATGGAGTATGGAACAGCAGTGAGCATTCCACTTTTCACCTGATTCACCACTATCACCTGATGAAGGAGCTACGCTCCGAAAGCTAGTGTGCTTCCAATTAAACCTGTTGGACTATAACCTGGTGTTGTGTGATTTTTAACTTTAAGGCGAAGGTATTGAAATATCAGTCTCATTGATGTAGCTACCAACTCTGGTATCAGCTACTACCAAGTTCTAGTGGTTCAACATTTACTGTCTAGGAATCATTTCAACCCAGCTGAGGAAAGAAACATGTTGCCAGAAAATGGCAATTTAGATTAGATTACTTACAGTGTGGAAACAGGCCCTTCGGCCCAACAAATCCACACCGAGCCGCCAAGCGTAACCCACCCAGACCCATTCTCCTACATTTACCCCTTCACCTAACACTACGGGCAATTTAGCACGGCCAATTCACCTTAACTGCACATTTTTGGATTGTGGGTGGAAACCAGAGCACCCGGAGGAAACCCACGCAGACATGGGGAGAATGTGCAAACTCCACACAGAGAGTCGCCTGAGGCAGGAATTGAACCCAGGTCTCTAGCGCTGTGAGGCAGCAGTGCTAACCACCGTGCCGCCCACAATTCTGAGACTAAAATTGATAAATATAGAAATAGCAGTAGGATTTTCCTTCTTCTGGTCATGTGCTTTTAATTTTGTGCCGATCAAAAAAATATGGACTCCCTTTCTAATTTCCACTTTCTTTCTAAATGTTAGCACATTTCCTGCTCTATTACTGATTTCAAGTTTTTTATTAATACTTTCAATCACCAGTCAGTGCTTTTTTATTGTGCCATTTTATTGTCCCATTCCAAGTCCAGACCTTCCTGTAGCTTCTCCATTTTGAGAGATTACATTCACACAACTTGACTGGACATTTATTCAGTCATCATTGAACGTGTGGAATTCTCAGTCAATGAAAAAAACTGCTGCAAATGTTGAAGAGCAGTTTTACTAATATAAGAAGTTTTGGTCCACCTACTCGCACAGTAATTGTAGTTACCTCTGGACTTAATAACTAATAGGGAACTCTAAAGGGAGCTGTAAGAAGGGTATCGAAATAATTTCCCCATAGAGGAGACAATGGAACAAAAAGTAGAACAAATGGCCAGTAAAATGACCAAAAATAGAAATGAGGCATGCATTTACCCTTCCTATATATTTGCATCCCTTGTTTTTTAAGAGATGGACATTTGCAACTCAATGGGCAATGATTGATACAATTGTGTTCCTGTTTCCTAAGATTTATTCTGTTTCTTTTCCAGGCACCTTGGCTTTGGGAAACAAGGCACTGTTGGTACAGCTATCCCTACCAGGTAACACATTAATTGACATGTTGTATGCACTTCTGTTAGTCATTGTTATATTGACGATGACAGATACTTAGTAGCAAGAATAATAATGTTTTCCATAGGTTTCAGCTTTATGTACAAACTCTACAGATTTTGTTTGAGTAGCAATAGATGTTTGACAATCATAGGAGAATCTTGTTATTGCAAAATCAGTTAGCAGGTATTATGTTGCTGTTGCAACATGGTAGCTGAAGCTCCTCATGTTGAGACTAGTAGATATGAAGAATCAATTCTCAGAATTGTGTTGCAAGTCTACACATAAATTACTGTGTTCAAGTACTATATTAGAACAGTATAGCGAATCAACCTGGAATTTCTTGATGAGCAGTGTCATTGGGTGAATTACTACTTTCATAAGTGCATGTATAATTAGAAATTGAAAGAAGAATGATAAAATTGGACAGAGTAAATGTGGATTTATGAAAGAGAAATCATATTGTTGGAGTTCTTTGAGAATATTACTTTTAGCATTGATCTGGTAGCTTTTGATAAGGTCCCACAAAGAAGATTAGTCAATAATTTTAGACGGCATGGGACTGGAAGAAATGTACTAGTATGGATTGAGAATTGATTAAATCATAAAGCAAAGAGTAGGAATAAATGGATCATTTTCAGGATGGTAAGCTGTTACTATAGGAGTACTGCAAGGAACAGTGCGAGGTCTATAACTTTCACAGTCTAAAAAAATTATTTGGATGTGGGGGCCAATTTTTGTTTTATTATTTGTTCATTTTGTAGAATGTTGGTGTCACTGGCTGGCCAGTATTAGTTGCCTATCTCTGTTTGCCCTTGAAAAGATGGTGGTAATTGCAATACTTCAAAATTTACTGATGATATCATGCTACAATATAACTCCCATTTGATGAATTTGGTGAAGGGTAGGACATTTCATTGAACAGGAGGACGATGGGAGGGGACTGCCACTTCCTCATCTCTTCCTTAATTAAGTCTGGGGCAGGAAGTTTTGAGGACAGCCTTCCCAGCTCACTGCCAATTGAGACTCATAAATAGACAATTAATATCCAATCAAGTGCCCCAGCCCACCACTCTTGTAATTCATCCAGCAATTTGAATATAACCAGGAAATTAGAATCTCCTCAGTTTGAGAGCTGGCTGGACACAGTCAGTTTAAAAAAGAAAGAGAAAAACAAGAAAATATAGCCAGATTTAGAATCTCCTCAACAGAGGACTAACCCCAAGCTGACTGGCCATAGCCAGTGTCTACGGTGGGTTTTCTTTTGGAAAATCTGTGGGAGAGATACCAGGAAGAAAGACCAAAAAGCGAACTTGACCATAGAGTCATAGAGACATACAGCACAGAAACAGATCCTTTGGTCCAACTCATTCATGCTGACCAGATATCCTAAGTAAATCGAGTCCCTTTTGCTAACATTTGGCTCATATCCCTCTAAACATTTCCTATTGATATACCCATCCAGATGCCTTTTAAATGTTGTAATTGTACCATCCTCCACCACTTCCCCTGGCAGCGTAATCCATGCACGCACCACCATTAGGTCCCTTTTAAATCTTTCGACTTTCACCTTAAACCCATGCCCTCTGGTTTTGGACTTCCCCACCCTGGGGTAAAGACCTTGTCTATTTACAAAGTTAAAAATCTTACAACACCAGGTTATAGTCCAACAGGTTTAATTGGAAGCACTAGCTTTCGGAGCGACGCTCCTTCATCAGGTGGTTGTGGAGGACACAATTGTAAGACACAGAATTGACAGCAAAAGTTTACAGTGTGATGTAACTGAAATTATACATTGAAAAATACCTTGACTGTTTGTTGAGTCTTTCATCTGTACAAATACCATATTTTCACTCTTTCATGTGTAAATCACAAAACTTTCTTCTAAAGTTACATTCTCAGGGTAACTGAAACAATTGGTGTTAGCCAGACAATATGTTAAAGGTGTTAGCCCTCCTGTGTTCTCTGTCTGTGCGTTAGACTGATTTGAATCTAAAAAGTGAGATAACAGAGTCTTACATGATCCTTGTCTATTTACGCTATCCATGCCCCTTATGATTTATAAACCTCTA
Organism: Chiloscyllium punctatum; assembly: GCF_047496795.1. Classification (NCBI taxonomy): domain Eukaryota; kingdom Metazoa; phylum Chordata; class Chondrichthyes; order Orectolobiformes; family Hemiscylliidae; genus Chiloscyllium; species Chiloscyllium punctatum. The sequence goes on from NC_092748.1 coordinate 74,251,337, forward strand.
TAAAGTCACTCCTTAGCCTCTGATGCTCCAGGGAAAATAGCCCCTGTCTATTCAGTCTCTCCCTGTAGCTCAAACTCTCCAACCCTGGCAACATCCTTTTAGAATTACTTGCATGTTTCTGGATGTGGGGAGCAGGAGTGTTCTGTGTTTAGAGACAGTGAACTAGCTTTAGAAGAGGGAGGGACTGCTAAGAGGCCATTCAGAGGCTGGTAGTCCTTCAGTGATTGGCAGCACACCTGGGAAGAAATTGATGCTTGGTTCTTGGACTGAACCCACAGGATGCTCAGTATTGCCTTTGGAATGGATTCCCTCTTTCTGGTAAGTGTGGTGTGGGAATTGCACTGGTGGAATCTTATAGGGGCCTGAATAGCATTCACCATGGTGATGTTGGTGGTTGAATTGTGTGAGAAGTCTGGTGAGATCTATCTCAACATTGGGAGCACTCGCTGTTCTTTTTATGCACGTGTTCAGTGGATGTTTCTCACTAGCCAAGTTTTTCACTAGACAGCAACGAGTTACCAACCAAAGGGGATTATTGCTTGTTAAATGTCTAAATAATGCTACAGAGCTGAAAATGTGTTGCTGGAAAAGCGCAGCAGGTCAGGCAGCATCCAAGGAGCAGGAGAATCAACGTTTCGGGCATGAGTCCTTCTTCAGCCTTCTTCCTGAAGAAGGGCTCATGCCCAAAACATCGATTCTCCTGCTCCTTGGATGCTGCCTGACCTGCTGCGCTTTTCCAGCAACACATTTTCAGATCTGGTCTCCAGCATCTGCAGTCCTCACTTTCTCCTCCTAAATAATGCTACAACTCACCTTGTTAAGTTTCACCTTCCTAACTGACCCCACATGCCAAACAATCGAGACTTCAAGTATACTTGACCTGAAAGTCAAGACAGATACCTGATAATTTCAGCTCTACCACTACTCTAAGGACATTGGGCGCTAATGTCTCAGAGAATACTCTGAGGTTACAGCCTTGTACATCTCTTACCCACAGACATTAGCATCCAACGTATACTGACCTTTAAGAATGCTCGTGTACTCCTCTGCACTTCATTGCTGCACCTCGGGCTGCAGCAGTAGCTATCATTGTAATGCTGCTGCACGAACACTGTGTAGCCAGCTCATGGACTAGACCAGACTGCATCTCCATTTTGTTCACTTGCTATCATATCACTCACTCATTGTGAGCCTACTGGGATGCTCACAGAATCCTTGCATTGCCTTACCTTGCCTTTTTGTGCTTTGCCCTCAGCCAGCGATCCCAGGCTTCCTGTACTGATGTATGCTTGCTGTTCTCTTTAGTGCAGCCACAAAACCAGGAAGCTCGTCATGGTTGTCAGCAGTGCTCAGTCAAGTCGTGGGACATATCTTTCATAAAGGGATCCCAACACAATATGCTGAGGGCAGCCTCCAATATCAGTGCAGAGGCTTGGAAATGGAAATGTGCTGTCTACATATGGGGTGAGGATTCAACTGTCAATCAACTCATCACCCTCTTGACCCTTTCTGCCCACTATGGGTTATTTTTCTCCTAAAATGATACAGGGCAGTTATTAAGGGAGATAAGAGTGGGTGGCACAGCTCTTACTTTTGCTATTGGTGGGGAGATGTCTCGAGTGAGTGAGCAGGCAGCAGAGGGCATGCACGGTTAGTGCTGTTGGGGGTTGCCATGGGTGACAGTAAATGAGGGAAGGTGTTGCATGTGTTACTGAGGGTGGTAGAGCATGAGCCATGGTGGGAGATGGGTGGAGCAGCAGATATCTAGTGAATGTGATGTATCAGAGAGAAGATGGTGATACCTACACTAGCCAAGTGGAGAATGTCATTGACCTACTTCCCACAATATTATACATTCCTCCAGATGGCTGAGACTGCACTGACCCATAGCATGGCCTGGTGTCATGGTCTTATCTTCTGGTCCTGTGGGAAGACAACATTCCACCTATGCAGCACCATATCCAGCAGGACCTCCAGGTCCCTGGCCACAAAGAGGTATGCCAATTTCCCCTTGTCTCCCATGTCTGGGCAAGTGTCACGAACCATATATGTCAGCTCCAGCCTGATAATGCTCATCCAAGTGCACAACTGCTTTTTAAAGTTGGCACCTAGATTGGGCCAATTGTGGAATATCCTGCTTGGCAGGTTGTTCCAGGAATGGCATGTGGTAAGATTGGGCTAAAATTTGACAGGAGAGGTGCTATAGAGGTGGCGTAGGTTATTAATGAGGCAAGTTTCATAGCAAAGTACTGAGGATGATTCAAAGCATCTGCAAAGGAATATAGACAGATTGAATGACTGGGAAAAGAACTTGGCAGATATAATGTGGGAAAATGTGAGGTTATGCATTTTGACAGGAAGTGTAGAGGAGCTGACTTTTATATAAATAGTAAAAGACTGCAGAAAGCTGCATTGCAGAGTAATTTGGGAGCGCGTAAATCACAAAAAGCTAGTATACAAGTTTAGCAGGTAATAGAGAAGACAAATAGATTATTGCCTTTTCTTCACAAAGGGAATGGAGTTCTAAAAATAGGGAAATCTTGCTAAAATTGTAAAAAGCACTAATCAGACCATAGCTGAAGTACTGTGAACATTTTCAGTCCCCTTATTAAAGGAAAGATAAATTGTAATTGGACGCATTTTAGAGAATATTGACTGGGTTGATCCAAGGTGTGGAGGGATTATCATATGTGAATCGATTGAATTGTACTCATTGAAGTTTAGAAGATTGAGAGGAGACCTTATTGATACATTCAAGATTCTTAGAAAGCTTGACAAGGTAGGTGTGGAAAGTTGTTTCTCCTTGTGGAAGAGTCCAGCACTAGAGGTCATAACCTCAGGATAAGAGGTTGCCTATTTAAGACAGAGTTGAGGAGGAATATCTTCTCTCAGATGGTAGTGAATCTATGGAATTCTTTACCACATTGGGTTGTAAAAGTTGGCTAATTAAATATATTCAAGGTTGAGATAATAAGATTTCTAATTAGTAAGGGAATCAAGGGTTATGAAGAAAAGGCAGAAAGGTAGAGTTGAGGATTATAATATAAACCATGATCATCTGTTGAATGACAGAGCAGGCTTGATGAGTTGAATAGCCTGTTTCTGTTCCTACATACTATGATCTCATTATAATGTGGTGAGAAAATGCACTAGGCCTCATGGTCAAAACCCTCCAAAATAACTTGACAAAACTGACACTTCGCCAAAATAAGTGCAAGATTCAGCTCTTTATAAAATGTTGACACTCCCAATAACTAAGTTAGAAACATCATGTTGTTAACAAAACAACCAGTTTCTGAAATCTACATACATTCATTTTTATTTATTTTGCTCCAACATTACTTCAAAGTTGACAGCTAGTTCTGCTCCATCATGTTAATTTGTGCATGATCAATCTTTGCCTTACAACTGTATTGATGATGATCTCTCACTGGCGGCCATAGCATTAAAGCTATAGAAAATATATTAATAACACCAGAGCATTAAAAATATAAATTTCCAGTCCCAGTTTAAAGTTTGAGTCAAAATATAGTGTGCCATTGATAAAAGGGTATACTGTGGATCTTTTGGAGATAGGAACAGTGAAGCAACAATGAGAATAATTATTTATTAATATCTTACAGCCTGATTGAGAGTCTGAGCTTATTTGACTAAGTTTTTTTTATTTATTGTGCCCAGAATATATCCCATTTATCATGATTTGAGAAGCAATATTTAACTGCAAATTTTTGATATTACATTAATATTTGAAACATAAACACTGCAACAACTGTTTTATTTGGTAATTTATTGAACTGTTGTGATTATAATATGCATAGACAATTTGTAATTTTCAATTATACATTGTTGTGACAATATAACAGATTCCTGAAGCAATTACAATTTGAAGCTGACTTATTTTTAAAAGACTTTTAATGTAATTACATTCTATGCAATGAGATATTATCCCAAATACAAAAGGGCCATTAAAATTTCCGAGACTGTTATTTCTAGACAGTACAGATTTTAAAATGTCAAAGCTAAATATTTTATCAGACTACAGTTTTAGATATTATATAATGACTAAATACTGTACTTTATTTGATTTAATATAAATCCATATAAATTGATTAAAATCCATATTCAATGTGAAGTTGTGGCACAGTGGTAATGTCACTGAACTGGCAATCCAGAGACCCACAATAATGCTGTATGGACTCAGATTCAAATCCCTCCATGGCAATTGGTGTAATTGACATTAATTTATACATCTGAAATTAAAAGATGGTCTTTATAATATTGACCATGAAGCCAGCGACAACTGCCATAAAAATCCATCTTGTTCACAAATGCCCTTCAGGGAATGAAATCTGCCATTCTTATCCACATATGACACAGGCATTATAACGATCAGTAGAGTTGTGGATAGTGCAGAAGGTTGTCAAGAGGTACATTGAGATATAGGTAAATTGCAGATATGGGCAGAGTAATAGCAGATGGAGTTGAATTTGTGTAAGAGTGAAATGCTACACTTTGGCAGAACAAATATTCAGGAAAAGTATACAGTTCAGGACCTTGAACAGCACTGATGTCCAGAGGATCTTGATGTTCAAATCCAAAGCTCCCTGAAAGTGGCCACACAATTAGATAGGGTGGTAAAGAAGACGTGTGGCATGCTTGCCTTAGTTGGTCGCGGAATTGATTGCAAGAGTCAGGTTGTCATGTTGGAGCTTTATAATACTTTGGTTAGGCCACACTTAGAATACTGCAAACATTACAGAAAGGATGTGGAGGCTTTGGAGAGGGTGCAGAAGAGGTTTACCAAGATGCTGCCTGGATCAGAGTGTATGAACTATAAGGAGAGGCTAGAAAAACTCAGGTTGTTTTCTCTGGAGGGGTGGAGGCTGAGGGGAGACTTGATAGAAATCTATAAAATTATAAGATGCATTGATAGTGTTGACCGTCAGAATCCTTTTCCCTAAGTTGAAATGTCTAATACTAGGGGCATGCATTTAAGGTGAGAGGGGAAATGTTTAAAGGAGGTGTGACCGGCAAGTTTTTTACAGAGTTGTAAGAGTGTAGAATGTGATACAATAGGAGTGTTAAGAGACTTTTAAATAAGCACATGAATGTGCAAAGATTGGAGGGATATGGATCAAAGGCAGGTAGAAGTGATTGGTTTAATTTGGCGTCATGTTTGGCACAACATCGTGGGCTGAAGGGCCCATTCCTGTGCTGTACTGTTCTATGTAATATGTATCCAGATCCACAGCAAGATTGTTGACTCTTAAATGCTCTCTGCAATCATTCAAAAGCCACTCAGTTTTATCAAACTACTAGAGAAAAGACAGAACGGGAAATATTCTGATGACCAACCACCTTGGCACCAGAAACAAGAATGACACACCCAGCTGTATCAACCATGTAATGTCCTCTTTACCAGCATGTAAGGGGCTTATGCCAAGTTGAGAGAGCTATGCTACAAAGTAATGAAGCAACCACTTTATAAGGTCATACTTACTGCATCATACCCGAGCTCTCTACAAAGTGCAATTCAAGAGTGCGATGGAATACCCTCCACATGCCTGCATAAGTGCAAAGTCACATGACACCAGGTTATAGGTGAATATGCATGAGAGAGCAGGGCTCTGAAAGTGTGTGATTTCACATAAACCTGATAGACTAGGATCTGGTGTCATGTGACTTCTGACTTTGTCCACCCCAGTCCAGCACTGGCACATCATTGTATGAGTGCAGCGGCAGCAGCATTCAAGAAGCTTGATATCATCCATAACAAATCAAGTCACTTGGTTATTCATCTGGATAAGCAGTTTGCACTATTTAATTATTATACTCAGCTTAATATCTGTTTTACACTATATAACATGCTCAAAGTACAAGCTATGGTAGGAAAAGAGAGCAGCAATGTATTATTCACTTTGAAAAATCAAAAACATAATACATAAAAACAGAACTAATTTCAAAGTACTCTGTTAAGCATGAATAATAGGATAGTGATGAAAGTTCCATCACAACACTTGCTAATAAAGGTTAATGTCAGAGTAACATTACTTCATAAACAAACAAATGTAAAAGACACATCAGCCTCCAAGTCCAATTCGCTTCACTGGTATTAGCGTAGGTTTGTCTGGAATGTGCCCAATAATAAATAGTTACAATGTCCAAACTGTAGATTAGGCTTTTAACAACTCTTTAGTAAATTGCAAATTATTACAAGATAATTGTGGAAAAAGACACAGTGGTAAAAGGAGGTTTAAAATTTACTTTAGGATCTCAGAAAGAGTAACAGAAAGAGGGCTGAGGTTTTACAGGATGCAGGGCTGCTTTTCTGTTCTTATTATCAATCTAAATAACATCACACCTTCTCACAATGCATTCCACCTGTCGTCTTGTTGCCTACTCAAATAATGTATCTATATCTCTGTGTATTCTCCTCACAGATTACATTCCACCTAACTTTGTATCATAAGCAAACTTGGATACTGTGATGAACAGTCATCTAGACTTGAAACTTTAGATTGCTTTCTCTCCATGGATGCTGCCTGACCTGCTGGGATCTCCAGCATATTTTGCTTTCAATTCAATTTCCAGCATTTGTAGTAATTTGCTCCTACATTGGATATATTTCTCTCAATCTCAATGTCCATGCAGTAATATAGACTGTAAATAGCAGAGGCCAGAATACCAATTCTTGTAGCATTTCATGAATCACATCTTGCCAGCTTGAAAGAGACACTTATCTCAACTCTTTTTTCCTGTCCATTACCAATCTTTCATCCATGCTAATATATAACCTTCATCTTGTCTATTAACATTCAGTATGGTACTTTCTTGAGTACCTTTTGGAAGTACAAGTAAAGTATATATGCTGGCCATGACTGAATCACAGTTGTGACCCCATTATTTTCATATGGGCTTTTCAAGGTCACTCAGGATTATAGAATTGATCAAAAGAGGAAGGAGGGGTGGGAGTGAGATGTAGATTAGATTTAGATTTATTGTCACATGTATATAAAAGTATACAGTGGAAAGTTATTTTTGCATATTATATGCAAAGTGTCACCACATTATGATGGGAGACTTGACATGGGGAGAATTGTTTTTAAGTTTATGATACTCACTAGGAACAGACTAGAGTAGTATAGAATAGAAATGTACTGTCACGTGTAGTTTTACATGAAAAATACAATGAAAAGTTTTATAAGTCACCTCTCCATGGCACCCACATCAATGACAGAAGTCACACATAATAAAGAAATGTAAAATTAAGACAAAGTTCATCACAGTTCAGTTAATAGGTCCTGTGCTTGGGGAAAGCCAGTTAAGGAACGATGGAATACCCTGAAGATGCAACCAGGATGAGAATGCCATGCTGGTCTGCTGGAATACTGAGTAAGAAGCCTGCACCAAAGAAGACCCCAGGCCAAGACTACCACCCCAGGCCAAGACCGCCACTCCTGGACAAGATCACCTGCCGGGCTGCCAGAATGCCTGGACACTAAAGGCAAAGAAGAGTTCCACATAGAGACTGTCCACAAGCATGCACATAACCCAGAATTCAGTGCTGTGCATCTGTGGCTAGTTATTTAAACATTCACTGCATCCCATATGACTTCAGGATTTCGAACACTAACTGCATACAGGAAGACCTGCATATTATGATTTCATCTCCACTACTTAAAGCAACATTCAAACATACAAAACGAAGGAACAGTTAGGAGCCAAAGGCAATTTTGTGCCAGAACAGAATCTAAGAGGTTAAAGACTGCAGTTCATTTTTGTGATGACTATCTGGATATTCTGTTCTTGTGATGGGAGAATGTGGGAAGATATACTATGCCCTAGCACCATGAGCAAGAAGTCAACTAGGAACACTAAGGCAACACAGTTAATGGCAATACAAAAGATCATCGTACTTGGATATGATACAGGAAGTTGATCAATGATCTGAGCAGTGCAGGAAAGGTGGTTATCATGGCATATTAACCAACACTCTGCTATAAAAATACTACATGCCCATCATTCAGCCTTCACAAGCACATCAGACCTCATCCCACATTACCTTGCAGGTATATCCATGCTCACATCCTTGTTTGACCATCCACCACTGACTTTGACCGTCATTATCATATGATGTTATGCCCCTTTCTCGTGGTCAATGTTTTGAATCAATTTGGTAAACATATGTCATGTTTCTTTTTTTGCTCTCTGTACACAAAGAGTCCACAGAACATAGAGGAATGGCAGAGAACTGAACTAGAACATAGAAAAATACAACACAGAATAGAGCCTTCAGCCTACGGTGTTGTGCCGAGGATTAATCCTAATGTAAAATAAAATAACCTTACCTATGCACCCCTGAATTCACTGCTGTCCATGTGCATGTCTAGCAAGCACTTAAATATCCCTAATGACTCTACTTTCCCTAATGAACTCCAACCATCCCACAGCTAACACATGGAGAAGAGAGACACTGTTAATCAGTGGAGTCTCAGTGTACCTGGTGTCAGACAGGGATTTACAGGGCATCTATAGAGATCTTCCAGCTACTGAATGATAACACATGGTATGCTATGCAATCTTGACTTGAAATCAATAGTGAGTGAAATTTGTTGATGTGCAGGATAATAATCCCCATATCCTCATCTTGAAAGTACTCATTCACAGCTTTTAACTCCCATGGAATTTTTGCACATCCCATTTGTGGTAGTTCAGGTCATGGAAATCATTAGTGGTTCTCCAGAGGAGGTCACACACTGTCAGCATGCACTATCAAAGTACTAATGCACATCAGGTGCCAGCTGAGATGCTCCAACTTTGGCTTGGCACTAAGACAGAGAGCCACATGTGGCTCTGAAGACTCAGGTCAAGCATGCTGGCTGTGTCAAGCTGCATCTATGTGCTCATACTCTCCTTTGAAGCTGCAGCCTGTTGCTCGTGCAGGCCCTGCTGCTTCCACACAATCACACCCAGAGATCAGAGTTCCAAAGCATATATCAGACCAATGAACCTCTGAAACATAGATGGCACCTCCAAAGTTTGTGAACACATCTTTTAGCACAGTTACTGTGAACAAACTCTTTTGCATGCAACTCTGAAAGCAGCTGTGAGTACTGAGTACATCTTGACATCTTCCTGTCATGGCTTCAGTCCCCACAATTACTACAGTTTTTTCACTTCATTTTCAGTAGTGAGCTCCAAGATATTTGGGAAGCCCACGGAGTCAAAGATAAAGACAAACCTCACATTACCATAATACTGACTGACTGAACAACATTACAGTAGACAGTTGGCCTCTTCAGCTGGGAGTTGCATATAGGAAACCTAACACGATGGGGTGAAATGCAGAAATGGTTGGAGCAAGTTTTCCAACATGCCTGCATTTACCTACCCAAACTAAAATCTATGTCTTCAACCGCATTAAAATTCTTTGAATATTTTTTTCAGATAAGAAAGAGAACTTTTTAAAATAGTTAACTGGATATTGATACAAATAATTTTTCCCGACAAAATGAGCCAATCCTGAAGTAGAAGTATTCCTTCTGAACGTTCAGTTATGTTTAAATACTCAATGACATTTTATTTTCATTATATTGCTTTTGTTAAAGCTTTCTGAACTTTTCCCATTCCCTTGCCTGGTAAATATTTTTCTGTCATAATGTATTTCTCCAACTTGGAAAATGCTTTCATTTAAGAGTATTTGGGGAAATCAATTTTTTTTAAAAAACAGCGAGGGAAAAATGGTTTTGGTGCATCACCGCATAGTAAATACATTGATTTTCTTGAAGCATATAAATGCAGAATAATAATGTATGATAACAATTGTCCACATTATGAAGTGCTAAATATCTGTGTTGATAAGGCCAACTTTCTAATTTATTGCTAGACTTTTTATTTCTTTCTTCTTAATTTTTTTTCGCTATGAACTTTTACTTAAGAATCTGTATCTAGGTCCCGTTGTACTTCATATGGTGCCATAAGTGGCCATTTGTAAACCTTTCACCATACTTGTGCGAGTACATGTGACAATAAAGCTAATTTTAATTCCAATGATCAAACTGAGGAATTGCCACTCATGAATTTTACAGCCAGTCCTTTATTGTATCATTTTTCTGATCTGATAAATCCACTATGTATTCAATATTAACTTATTTTCTTTTCTCAATAGGCTCTAACCTCTGATCTCCATTACTATTACATTATGGAGCTGGCATTCTACTGGTCTTTAATGTTCTCTCAGTTTACTGATATCAAAAGAAAGGTAAGAACATTGCACATGAATCAAAGATACAAAGAAACTTTCAGCTCAGAAGGAGACCATTTGTCCTATTATGGCTATTATGGAAGAGCAGTTGTGTTTAGTTCTAGTTTCCCAGCTTTTTGTTCATCGTCCTCAGATATCTATTCAACTCACATTAAATTATTCATTAATTCTGTTTCCATGTAGAATATTCCAGACTACAGCAACTAAGTGAAAAGACTTCTCATCTGCATCCTAGACCTTTTGCTAATGATTTTGAATCCTTGTCTTCTAGTTATTCAACAGAGAATTTTTTTTACTATTTACTCTACCAATATCTGTCATCAGGTCACTCCATAGAACAATTCTATTTCACCCTCTCCTGACAATTAAGTTTCTTATCATCAGTAACATCTCAGTAAGCCCCTATTACACTTTTGAATGACTTTACATTCTTCACAGTGTGGTATTGTCCACAGTAATCTCACTAGTGTTAAATTCTACTCCTTTACTTATAAACCTCAGTAACCCATTTTCCATTTTTTTCATGTTCAGCGATGTGTAAATGTTGACCCAAAGGCTGAATGGATGTGGTGTTGAATTTTCCAGGAAGATGTGACCTGAAAAGTCAGATGAGACCGGGTGTGGGAGCATGAAGTTGCACAAAAAGCCTTTGGGCCAGTGTCTATTCCAGGGAAGAGATACATCAGATGTGAAACATTAGCTCTTTTTCTCCACAGATTTTGTCAAACATGCTGAATTTCTCCAGCTCTTTCTGTTTTACACCAGCAAACTATTTACACATTGTTTCTAAAGTGTTTGAGCTTAGTTTAACATTGTTGTTAATATTCCCTTGCATCCTCTCTTTGTTTGCCATATATTTTTTATTCCGTCTTGCACATTTCACAATTTTGCTGATTGTTAACTGAATCTTTCTTGTGCCATTTGTCTATGCCTTCATTTGCTGTTTTATTTTTAACTTTTATTTCCTTTCCTTTAGGGCAAATTAGCTTTGTGGTTGTCCAACTTTCTCCTTCAAAGAAATCTGTCTAAACTCTTTCATTGTTTTGTAACTGTTTTAATCTAAGCTACCTTCTCTAATCGGCTGATACAACATCCCTTGTGACATCACTTAAATTAACTTTATATCAGTTGAGCATTTTTAACTCTTTTTGTGGTCTCTTTCCATCATTACTTTAAACTGAATAAGTTGAAACACTTCTAGTAGAATTCTTACGTGAACAAACCATGAAGAACTAGAGGGCATAGTCTTAGGGTGGGGGAGAAAGATTTAAAAGGGACCTAAGGGGCAACCTTTTCACACAGAAAGTGGTGTATGTATGGAATGAGCTGCCAGAGGAAATAGTGGAGACTGGTACAACTGCAACATTTAAAAGGTATCTGAATGGGTATCTGAGTAGGAAGGGTTTAGAGGGATATGGGCCAAGTGCTGGTAAATGGGACTAGGTTAATTTAGGATATTCTGGTCGGTATGGACGAGTTGGACCGAAGGGTCTGTTTTCGTGCTGTACATCTCTGTGATTCTAAGACTGTATGATTTACACTGATTTTGTGAAAAAATCCAATGAATGACAATTAAACAATGCTATGAATTTGTTTAGTCACTGTCTTGTTTAAATAAAAAATAATTAAAACATTACTCTGTTAGGATCATAAGTTTTTCTGTTATATAAAATACAACAGAGTAGATATAATTAAACAAATAGAAACTGTCCGATACTGTTATTTTCACAAAATAAAAATATATTTGTTAAGTCCTGCCAAAATCTGTGTTAAAGGGTAATTTGGAACAAATCTTGCAGATTTGCTTTGGGTAGGATATATACAAAAAATGATTTTAGTGCTCAGTCATACCAGGAGTACTGACAGAAGCAAAACTGAACTTTTCCCACTTTAAACTGGCATCAGTGAACCAATTTGCATCTGTACTACATTCTGGTGGTGACTGCAAATGAATTGACTTCCGAGTGGTATAGTCTGTCCAGTCTGATCCAATCCCTGACATAACCTGAACAGCAACTTCATCCTGTTTGATTGCCAGCAGAAGTCAGTTATTATTACCAGCGTGGGTCAGACCATAACATGTGTTGTGAGGAGAAGGGACAAGGGTAGATTTTCTGAAAGCAGTAAGTTGAAGCTTATTATTATCCATTTGTAGAATAATTAATGATCTAGGATGCCGCTAAATCTGATGTAGACCATTAACCATCGAAAAATAGCAGCAGGAGTGGTGCATTCTCACCTTCGAACCTGTCCCACCATTCAACATAATCATGGCTAATCATCTAACTCTGTACTTTGTTCCTGCTTCCTCCTCATGAGCTTTGAGCCCTTTCGTCCTCAGAATATATCTAACTTACTCATGAAAACATCCAATATTTTGGCTTCAACCACTTTCTGTGGCAGACAATTCCACTGGCTCACCACTCTGGCTGAAGGAATGTCTTCTTGCCTCAGGCCTAAGTTGCAAGTCCTGTATCCTTCAACTGCGACCCCAGGTTCTGGACTCTCTGGTCATCAGGAACATTGTTCCTGCATTTCCTATGTCTGTTAACCCTGCCATCCCAAGAATCAGTCTAGTAAACCTTTGTTACACCCACTCCATTGCAAGAACATTGTTCCTCAGACAAGGAGACCCAAACAACACACAATATTCTCACCAAGGCCTTGTACAATTGTGGCAAGACATCACTGCTTTTGTACGCAAATCTTTTTGCTATGAAGGCCAACATACCATTTACCTTCTTCGCCACTTGCAAGCTTCATTTCAGCTACTGATGTACCCAGATCTCATTACACACCCCTCTTTCCCAATCTATCACATTCGGATAACAATTTTCCTTACCGTTTTTGCTACTAAAGTGGGTAACCTCACATTAATCCACATTATACTTTTATCTGCCATGCATTTGTCTACTCACTCAGCCTGTCCAAGTTACACTGAAGCATCACTGCATCCTCTCACAGTTCACTCTCTCACTCAATATTATGTCATCTGCAAACTTGGAGGTTTTACAATTAATTCCCTTATCTAAATCATTAACATATATAATGACTAGCTGGGGTCCAAGCGCTGATTCCTACAGTACCCTACTAGTCAATGAGTGACACTTGCATAACGACCTATCTCTTACAACCTTTTATTTCCTTTCTGCTAACCAATTCTCTATCAAGTTTGGACACTAACCCTATTCTTTTATATGAGACTTTAAAAGCAAAATCCATTAGAACATATGAAAGTTCAGTGAGGCATCCAGCTGTCAAAACAAGATGTCAATGGCCTGATCTGTCAAGAAAATGTTATAAAGCATTTATGTCTGTCTCACCTATAAATTCCACCAGTTTTACTTATTAAAGTGTTTGAAATCTATAAAAGCAACACTGTTGTTGGTGATTTGATAACAATTACTGATCAAACAGTGTAGAAACATATGAAGTGAAAATAATATGTCCTTCAGGTCATAACAGGAAATTAGCAATTAAGAAAGATTGAAACATGACAGGAAGATCTTCATTAATATTTGATGGATTGACCATTGCTTTTGTCAATGTGTCTTGATTAATAGCGTATAGTAAGTGTATGTTTTATAGGGACATATCTTTTTCATTGGCATACTTAAAATTTTGCTTAATCTACTGCCACACAATCATTTTTTAAAAAATATTCAGCAGTACGCAGTTCTCAGCCATAAATCACTCAGACTCCTTATATGTGGCACTGCTAAATGCTCATATATGATAACCTGAATGAATAATATTGTACAACTCGCTATTACTTCCATTGTCCTGCTTACATGTTCTAAACAACATGGTGAGAAATTTGGAAAAATCAAACAAGACACCCAGTGAGGACTTCTTTGACATTGAGATGTAAAGGTCCTATTTTCCAACCGCACCTTGGATTCCAAGATACTCACTAATGAGCATTGAGAGAGGTTGAATGCTCAGTGTGCTCATTGGAATGTAAAAGAATGAGATGAAACATGTAAGATTTCTAGAGGGCTTAACAGGATAGATGCAGAGAGATTGTTTCCCCTTGTTGGACAACCTAGAGCCAGAGTAAGCAATTGCCTGTTTCCAATATTAGTCCAAGGGCTTGGCCACTTAGGGCAACCATAATCAAGGGGTCCATTCTTCTACAGTTGAGTGAAACCACAGTCCGCCCTGTGCATTCAGTGTACCAGTCCAGGAATTCAGGCTAAGTCAGTCGCCTAGCAGATTCCAGGTTTCTGGCAGGCTTTCAAGTGCTCATGACTTGGCTCATTTCTTCCTTGGAAAGCTGTGGAGAAGTGGCAGTGAAGTGCTCATCAGCAGGTGCTACCAACTATAATTTAGCAAAATTCCAGCAAACTTTAATGTAGCCAAACCTAGAGGGTTGTTGATGGATTCAAGAGGCAGCCTTGCGTCCTCTGAGGCATCTGTGCTCTTCCTCGGAAATGGAGGAGGAATTGTCTTGTGTCATGGCTCTCCTGACCACTGAGACTGTGGTGATGCCACTGGTATCTGCGTGGAGACAAAACAAAGAATGTATCACGGTCAAGGGCTCAAGGTTATAGCATGTTAAGAGTACACTGACATTATGGGGTAGTGTGAGAGTAACCCAATAATAATCAATGCGTCTTCCTAGGTTGCCCAGCCAAATGTCTTCAAAGACCTGGGTCTTGCCATTATCAGCCAAGATCCACTTCTCACAGAGAACAGGAGCCAAGTGTCAATAAGCCCACCAAGTGTCCTGGTCATCTTGTCTCTGTTATGGGTTGTTTCTCTTGGAATTAGAGAAGGAGAGGGATTGAGTAGGATGAAAGTGAGTGGCACTTGGTACTGCTTCAGGTCAGGGTAAAGTGGTAAAGTGTCCTATGCGCTTAGTAGGCAGTGCAGAGACCATGCACAGTTAGTAATAGAGTCTTGGGACTGGAAAATACATGAGGCAAAAAGCTGCATGCAATAGTGAAAATGGCAGAGAATGAGCCTTGGTGGGAGGTGGGTGTAATAGCAGAGAAGGAATGAATATGGAATAGCATAGGTAAGATGGTGGCACTTACCCTGGCAGAACAAAGATGGTCCATTGATCTTTTTGCAGCACAACTGCACATTTTTTTCAGACTGCCATGACTACACTCGCCTGGATGGCAACTTTGGACAAGGCTGACAGGACCTGGTATCATGGCCTGCCCGTCATGAGTTAAATGATGTTCCTCCTCTGTTCTACCGATCTACCAGTATCTCCAGGTCCCTGTCCACAAAGCAGGGCATCAATTTCTTGGGACAAGCAGGGTGATGTAACAGTATTGTACCTCAAGCTCATGGAGAGAAAACCTTCCTGAATCTTAATGAAAATGACACTTAGCTGATTTCTAATAAGATTCAGCCCTAAGTTTTCAACAATTGTTTAGCTTTATCTCTCTATCTGTAAGGAGAAAGTGAGGACTACAGATGCTGGAGATCAGAGCTGAAAAATGTGTTGCTGGAAAAGTGCAGCAGGTCAGGCAGCATCCAAGGAGCAGGTGAATCGATGTTTCGGGCATAAGCCCGAATGAGGAATGAGGAGGGTGTGCCAAGCAGGCTAAGATAAAAGGTAGGGAGGAGGGATTTGGAGGAGGGGCATTGGGAATACGATAGGTGGAAGGAGGTTAAGGTGAGGGTGATAGGCCGGAGAGGGGGTGGGGGCAGAGAGGTCGGGAATAAGATTGCAGGTCAAGAAGGCAGTGCTCAGTCCGAGGGTTGGGACTGAGATAAGGTGGGGGAGGGGAAATGAGAAAGCTGGAGAAATCTCCATTCATCCCTTGTGGTTGGAGGGTTCCTAGGCGGAAGATGAGGCACTCTTCCTCCAGGCATAGTGTTGCTATGGTCTGGCGATGGAGGAGGCCAAGGACCTGCATGTCCTTGGCAGGGTGGGAGGGGGAGTTAAAGTGTTCAGCCACAGGGTGGCTGGGTTAGTTGGTCCGGGTGTCCCAGAGGTGTTCTCTGAAATGTTCCGCAAGTAGGCGGCCTGTCCCCCCAATGTACAGGAGGCCACATTGGGAGCAGCGGATGCAGTAAATGATGTGCGTAGAGGTGCAGGTGAATTTGTGATGGATATGGAAGGATCCCTTGGGGCCTTGGAGGGAAGTGAGGGGGGAGGTGTGGGCACAAGTTTTGCATTTCTTGCGGTTGCAGAGGAAGGTGCCGGGAGTGGAGGTTGGGTTGGTGAGGAGTGTGGACCTGACGAATGAGTTGCGGAGGGAGTGGTCTTTCCGGAACACTGATAGGGGAGGGGAGGGAGATATATCCTTGCTGGTGGGGTCTGTTTGGAGATGGTGGAAATGACGAAGGATGATACAATGTATCTGGAGGTTGGTGGGGTGGTAGGTGAGGACCAGTGGGGTTCTGTCCTGGTGGCGGTTGGAGGGGCGGGGTTCAAGGGTGGAGGAGCGGGAAGTGGAGGAGATGCGATGGACGGCATTGTCAACCATGTCTGAGGGGAAATTACGGGCTTTGAAGGAGGCCATCTGGGTTGTTCGGTATTGGAATTGGTCCTCATTGGAGCAGATGCGGTGGAGGCGAAGGAATTGGGAATATGGGATGGCGTTTTTACAGGGGCAGGGTGGGAGGAGGTGTAATCTAGGTAGCTGTGGGAGTCAGTCGGTTTATAGTAAATTTTTGACAATTCCTTATTCCCCCAAAATAATTTCTCCTGTTTAACATCTTAGGAAGCCACGTTCATGTTTGCCAATCTCTTTTTATCAGTATTTAAAGAAGCTGTCAGTATTTGTTATTATATGTGATGCTAACAATATTCTATCTTCGCCCTCATTATCAAATTTTTGGTCATCTTTTGCTTGTTTCTCAAATTCTCCCAATCCTCAGGCTTGTTTTTGTTCTTGGCAGCACTAGAAGTCTCTTCAGTGAATACAATTCGTATTCCCTTTAGCGTGCTAAGGATAGATCACTTTTCCCAAGAAGTTTTATTTCTCAAAGGAATATGCACTCATTGAAAGTTATGAATTTTGAAAAAATTTTTGTTGATGTTTATTTATCATCAGACCTTTTAAACTAATTTCACAATCTATCAGTTACATTTCATTCCTGTGCCTGTTTAAACTTAGTACTCTAGTTTCAAACTAACATTCATCACTCTCAAATTCAATGGGCAGAATTTACACAAGTTATTTCCAAGTGCGGAGGCATGCATGTTAAGTGGCAATTAATATTCCCCATCCCTCTCCCCGATTGCCCACCAATTAACTTATTAAGACCTGATACAGGTCATTCTGCTGTAACACTGTTCCTCTGCAACCTCGCGCTATAGAAAATCATGCTGTAGAAAATCACTAATAGAAAATCTCTCTCCCTCTTCAGTGGAAAGTGCGTGTTGTACAAACAACGTCCACAATTTGTCAATTTGCGCTGACAAAATGTATGTTATAGCAGAACCTGTAGGTGAGCAAAGGCATGTATACCAGTCGATGCTCACTCCTTAGTGGATCAAGCACTGAGAAAGTTTTTATTTCTTACTTCCCATGGAATGGGAGTCACAGGATGAGTGGGTTAGAGATCAGTCGTAAGTGCAGGATTGACGTTCAGAGGGGACCCTCTTGCCCGTCATCTATTCTTCATATTCCCCTGAGATTGAGAACATTTGAGACCTTCTACCCGGAAGGTCAGTCAAATTGGTTTCCCATTTGGAGAAGTAGCCACCTGACTTGCCATTGGGGAAGTATGTGATCAAGAAGGAATGGACTGAGCCCCTTTACTGACCATTAATTAACCATTTAAAGGCTTTAATAGATAGTAAGCCAAAGAACTCACTCATGGCTCTTCTCACCCAGCACTTAATCACAAATGGGGTGAGAGGAAGGTGAGTTTCTCTCCAGAGCTATTTTGTCCACTTTTTATCACATCCCTTGCCACTTCCATAGAGGGAATATTGCACCTACATTGAAATATTATTAGGATAAATGGTTTGCAATGGTTCAAAAAGTGGGTTACTTAGAGGAAGTGTTTTTTTAAATGTTGATTCTGGCCATTGCACTTACATTTGCAAAGAAAAACATATTGTGGCAAATGTGAGGTGAGTATATGTAATTAGGATTTTAACCATTTGATCAAAATTTCACTATATTTCTCAAAATAAAACAAAATGACTTACCTTCTTCCAGGCAGCATATCCAATTGTTGGTACTGTACTTTTGAATGCTATCATTAAACAGGAAATCTAATAGCATCTGGAACAGTATCTGCTCTATCAGCTCCCAAGAGTAATTTTGGAGATAATTATACTGAAAACACCAAAGACAGCAGGAGGAATATAAAAGAACAAAAGACATCTAATTGAAATTCCAAGTTCATTCAATCTGAAGTAACTTTATTTTAAATAATGAACACATGTAGGCTTTTACAGAACATTATCACAGTGTATGTTTCATTACCTCCCACTGTTGAAAAGTTTATCACAACCTTGCAGCTTGGCAATGTCGCACTTAATCATGCTTGGCTACTGTTCAACATTTCATACATTTTAATATTTTTTGTATGCACTGGTGTACTAATCTGTAATTATTTCAAACCTTTCCTCCTTGCTGTTACATTAATACTAGGTACTGACGGCCTGGAAATGTTTGTTCAAATTTTACATTACACTTATTCTTACTAGTTATGTTTTCAGAGCAGATGAACACAATTCCATTAGATTTATACTTTCAATTTTTGTAAGTGAAAATCCCAGAACATAGTCACATTTGTTGTGACCATCAGTTTAAGTAATTAATTAAGTTGATCTTGATCATCAGCCTTCCTACGTTAAATAGCATTTTTACTACTATTGCATGAAAGCCTTGTCAGTGCATAAGCATTTTCTGCACACCACATTCATTATGATCCATGATGTCAAGTTTTATGTTTATGTCGTATCCTTTTGTGCTAAACACTGAAAATTGAATCATAGAAATTTGATTTTGCTCATAGCAACAAATGATATAAGACACATTAGGCTTGATTTGCACTCTTCTACAACAGAACAAACTCTTTTTTTCAGCTGGAGTTCCTGGTTCTGATATTGCATGCCAGAATCCACTCTGTTGATCACAATCAAAAGCAGCCAAACTGGCCACTTGTGCACTCTGCAATTGTCCATGGATCTGTGGTGCAGCTTGGATCTCCAGGAAAAGAGAACATTGACAGAGAAGATTAATGAGAATCCATTTTATGTTTTGAATTAGCCCATGTTTTGTTTTCCTGTCTTAGGTGGGCAAAGAGATTCAAGTTTTGTATAATGTCGAGCAATAGAAGTCACTGTTCTGAAGTCATAGTGCAGAGCAAGGCTTTTGACAAGGTAGCAAAAGTATCATAACATTAGCATTTCTTTTAAATAATATTTGAAACATAATCTGAAAAATTATTCTGTTTATACAGTCACACTGAGACCTACAAGTACTTGAAGTTTTCACACATTTATGATAATCTCCTTGCCTTATAGAGTACCTGCTGACTGTATGCACATTGTGCCTCTGTTTTATTTTCAGTTCTTGCATCCATAAATTGTTCATTGTGGCGACTTTCAGCACTGTACACGAATACAGTGTGTTGCTCGCTCTCTGTTCCTTTCTCTTGCTTAATTTCTTTACTCAAGAGTCTGTCACTTTTCAATACCGTTCTCACCGTTAATTTAAAAGACATTTTTGATGCAGTGCAAGGCAAATTAATTTAATTGCTATCTAAATCTTCATGGATTATGTATTATTTCACTGCTTCAATGAGCACAAATGCCTATGCACTGACAAGATTTTCAAGCAATAGTGGTAAAGATGTTATTTAATTTAGGAAGGTTGATGACCAAGATCAACTTAATTAATTACTTAAATTGATGTTAACAATTTGTATTATTTAAAAATATATTTTAACAGCACTGCTTAAAACAATGAACTCTCAGGAGAATATGATAACTTTTTTGTTTCATTTAAATTTAAGTTGTTATGTTAAGAGTCAGTTTACCCGATAAATGAATCACTGGTGCAAAGCAGTTTTGTCTTCATATATGCTAATATATTGTGTAGTATACATTAGGTGTTAAGATACAAACTGTCTTGGAAGCAAATACACTCCAGAGAGTCTTTCTGCACATCAGTCTGGTCATGCTATATTTATGCCGTAACTGGAACATCACAGTGAAGTGTAACCTCATCACGTCATCACTGCAGTTGTAGTGCAAATGATCTGCAAAATAGCTGTGTGATGTTTTCTTTGTGCATTTACCAATTCTACCTGTTCTTTCTGAGAAACGAAGCAATCGTGAAATTGAACTTTGGTATCATTATTAGGCCAACTGAAACGAGATCCAGGAAAGGATAACTCTCCTGGAACATGTAGTCCCAATGCTCGATCAGTATTGATTCTGGGGCCTCATTTTAATAGGTAGAGTGGACTTTCCATACTTGTTCTTCATATGCTGGCAGCTTGCCTGCAAAATTTCAGATCACAAGTGACTGTTTTTGGCAATTGTCCAGAACCCTTGAACAGCAGTCATGACAAATTAAGGCAACAGTGCCACTAACAGACCAAGCATGAGGTATTATTCCCTGAAGAACAACAACCAGTTTCTAACCTCAAACATTTATTTCAGAATTTGTGCAACAGGCTTAGGAAATGAAAGGCACCATTGGGTGCAATTTTTTTTTAATACAATGTGTAATGCCAGGATTATGTCATATTTGCCCCTTTGTATGATTTATTTCAGCTAATTGTTAACTTTATATTCAGAAATGGCTCGCAGCCTTCTTAATTAAGATTAAAATTCCCTGAGTTCATTTTTTTCCCAAATCTTCTTGAGAAGATATTTCTTTCATGAGCTAGTAACAGTGAATTAATAAACATCTTTATTAAGAACAGACTTATCACAATGCTGTACCAAATGTCCAGATGGAGTCTGCATCCAGAGTCTGAAAGTATTGGATGAGTTGTAAGAAATGCTGCAGATAAATGTGTCTTTTTAGGTGCTGTTCGTGTACAGTGAATCCTCTATATAACTAACACTATGAGGAGGAAATATTGAGAAATTAGTTTTGAATGTGCTTTGGTACCAGCAAAACAAATTGCATCTTGCAGTTATTTGTTTGGCGAGATAACACCTTTGCATCCAAAATAAATTCAAATACATGTGTATTTAGTTAGGCAGATTGAATTAAATATGGAAGTTTTACACTTCATTTGCAAATATTTGATAAATTGATTACTTATTTGATGAGGAACATGTAGAGCTGGCATCTTATCATGCTTCATCTCTTCTCAATTCTATTATATGTAACCAAATCAAAGTGATGCACGCCTCTTAATCCTGAGTTGAAAGTGGAAGTAGGGAATCAAGAACAGAATTAATTGCTTCAAAGCCAGGGCCACCACAATCCCTTGAGTTACGATCATATCAGTTAAGATTAAAGTTAGGTGGAGCTCTTGTGGTGCAGTGGTAATATCCCCACATCTGAACCAGGAATCCCACCTGGTCCAGATGTATGTAATAACATATCTGAGCAGGTTGATTAGAAGCTATCTACATTTAATGGTTGGATTCTTCTTGTGGAGTGGTCATGCCCTACCTCTGGGTTAGAAAGCCTGTGTTCAAGTACAACCTGCTCCAGAGATGTGAGATAATGTTACTGAACTGGTTGATGCAAAAATGTTTACTATCAATGATGCTTTACAGTTCTAATCAAAGTGTCAAATCTCATTGTTAATATGGGATAGGAAGGCATCCCTCTGGCCTCTCAATATAGTTGGCTATTTGGAAAGAAAGGGAACAAAATGACAATTAAATGAGATCAATCTTGAAATTCAACAGGACCTACCAATTACCCATAATGAGATTCTCAGCTGCCCATCTCCCTGCCACTAGCATCCACTCCCACCCCGAACCCTAATTTCAGTTTTAAAATGCCCAGTTTTACTTTGACTTATAGGAAAGATAAGTCCCTCCTAACAAACTTGGGGAGCTGTTGTTATTTCCAGGATATCACCAGATTTTCAATGGCAGCATTGCCATGAAATTTTCAGACTGAGTTTTTTTTTATTCATTTGTGGAATGTGGGCATTGCTGCCTGGTCAGCATTTATTGCCCATCCCTAGTTGCCCTTGAGAAGATGGTGGTGAGCTACCTTCTTGAACAGCCACAATCCACCTGCTATGGGTTGACCCAGAATGCAATTAGATAGGGAATTCCAGGAGTTTGACCCAGTGACAGTGGAGGAGCAGCAAGAGATTTCCAACTCAGGATGGTGAGTGGCTTGGAGGCACACTTGAAGATGGTGGTGAGGTTATATTTGGCAAGCAGTTGATGTGGTAACATTATTTGAACTAATTTCAGTTATAAAAATGCAATCCTTGTGTATGTTACCACCTCACAAATATCTTATTGATTAGCTGCAAATCCTACTCTCACAGAAACCATCATACTTTATAACTTTGAAAGCTTGTTTTTCAGAAAGATGCACTGGAAGAATTTGGCAAATTCTTCCAGTGCATCTTCCAAAGAAACAAGCTTCCAAAGTTCTAAAGTATGATATGTACTTGGAGGGTGTATTCTGATCTTATAGGAATGTTGATTCACAGTTTTCTAACAAGGGGAGTGCTCAATCAATTCTCAATCTTATTCTCAAATGTACCTCAGATGATCCTAGTCCAAGGAAAATCTTCTTCATTTTGTGAGCAGTTCAGATCTGGAATGCAGTACTGGAGAGTGTGGTGGTGGAGGCAGGTTCAATTGAAGCATTCAAAAGGGAATTCTAAAGAGGAAGAATGTGCAGAGTTATGGGGACAAGGTAGAGAGAGACACTAGGTAAATTGCTTATTCAGGTAAAAATGAGGACTGCAGATGCTGGAAACCCGAGTCTGGATTAGAGTGGTGCTGGAAAAGCACATCAGGTCAGACAGCATCCACAGATCAGGAAAATTGACGTTTCGGGCAAAAACCTTTCATCAGGAACCCAAAATATTAATTTTCCTGCTCCTTGGATGCTGCCTGACCTGCTGTGCTTTTCGAGCACCACTCTAATCCAGAAATTGCTCATTCAGACAGCTAATGTAGACAAGACAGAGGACTTTCTCCTGTGCTGTGAGAAAATGTGAATTTCCTTTAAAAACAGCAACAATTTGAATTTGTATGTCACCTTCAATGCAGTCAAACATCCCAAGATGTTTCACAGGAACATGATCAAACAAAATTTGACAGCAAGCAACTCAATAAGAGATTAAGGCAGATGAACAAAGACTTCACCAAAGGTGTAGATTTAATGGAACATCTTACAGGAGAAGAGAGAAGAGTCAGGAACTGAAACATTTTAGGGAAGTTCCAGTATTTAGAGCTTCTGATATGAAAAGCTCTGCCTCCAAGATAAATTAATTAAAATTGCAGATGTGTAGTGGCCAGAATTAGCTTAGTGTCATGGATTGTGTGGTGGAAGGAAGTTAGAGAGATAGGTAGGGACAAGTCATGGAAGATTTGAAAACAAACCTGAGAATTTTAAATTTAAGGCATTACTGGTTTGATGGTAAAAGTGGATTGGTGAGCACAGGGATGCTGGGTGAGTGCAACTTGGTGTAATAGGGGTACCAGCAACTACTGGGAGAGCTCAAACATTTAAAGGGTACAAAATAAAAGCTGCTTAATCTTAGTAAGCTGCAGGCAGAAGTGTGCAGGCCAAGGAAGGTTGGTTTGTAACAAACAATCTGTGAGAAAACCAGCATAAAGAGCAATATTACAGCTCTCCTTTAAAGCAGATTATGTGGCACAGCAAAGGAAATAGATCACATGGGAATAAAGTCGAGGTATTTAGGAAATATTGTTACAGTTGTTGATGCGAAAGCAAAACGTTCTGTGGCAGAAGGTTCAAAGAAGTGTGCCTCTGTTTGGGGTTCAAGACGACCTTTCAATAAAGCCCAGGTACAATTCACATTGAGGAATTAGCAAGCTAGTCACAGAGAATTGATTTTGTTCCTGTCTTCCTGTCATGTTTCTGGTAGGTACTGTCTTGGTTTCATGTTGTTGACTACTCCTGTTATTTTTTTTTGTCCAGCATCCTGAGAAGTGATACCACTGAACCTATCAGGTATATACCTATCAGGCAGGGAGGTTGTTGTTAAGAGAGGGAGCCATGGTTTACTAAAGAAATTGAAGCTCCTGTCAAGATGAAGAAGGCTTATGTGAGGATGAGGCGTGAAGGCTCAGTTAGAGGACTTGAGAGTTGTAAGTTACCCAGAAAAGATCTAAAGAGCGATCTAAGAAGAGACAGGAGGAAACATGAGAAGTTGTTGGCTGATAGGATCAAGGAAAACCCTAAGGCCTTCTCTAGGTATTTTAAGGAATAAAGGAATGACTAGAGTAAGATTAGGGCCAATCAAAGATTGTAGTGGAAAATTGTGTGTAGAATCTGAGGACATAGGGGAAGTGCTTAATTGATACTTCTTGTAAGTATTCACATTGGAAAAGGGCGATGTTAGTGAAAGTACGGAGATATAGGCTACAACATATGATGGGATTACCGGTGACAAAGAGAGGTTTTTTAGCAATTTTGCGAGATCTGAAAATAGATAAGTCTCCTGGGCCAGATGGGATTTATCCTCGGATTCTCTGGGAAACCAGGGAAGAGATTGCAGAGCCTTTGGCTTTGATCTTTATAACATCATTTTGATAGGAGTAGTGCCAGAAGACTGGACGATAGCAAATGTTGTTCCCTTGTTTAAGAAGGGGAGTCGGGACAACCCTGTTAATTATGGGTCAGTGAGCCTTACTTTGGTTGTGGGTGACATGTAGGAAAAGGTTATAAGAGATAGGATTTATAATCATCTGGAAAGGGATAATTTGATTAGGGATAGTCAACACGGTTTTGTGAAGTGTAGGTCATGCTTAACTAAGCTTATTGAGTTCTTCGAGAAGCTGACAAAACAGGTGGATGAAGGTAAAGCAGTTGATGTTGTGTATATGGACTTCATTAAGGCATTTGATAAGGTTCCACATGGTAGGCTATTGCACAAAATACAGATTTTTGGGATTGAAGATGATTTAGCAGTTTGGATTAGAAATTGGCTAGCTAAAAGAAGACAGAGGGTGGTGGTTGATGGGAAATGTTCATCCAGCTGCTCAGCTACCAGTGGTGTGCCACAAGGATCTTTTGTTTTGGGGCCACTGTTGTTCGTCATTTTTATAAATGATCTGGATGTGGGCATAGAAGGATGGGTTAATAAATTTGCAGATGACACTAAAGTCAGCAAAGTTGTGGATAGTGCCGAAGGATGGTGTGGATTACAGAAGAACATAGATAAGATGCAAAGCTGGGCTGAGAAGTGGCAAATGGAGTTTAATGCAGAAAAGTGTGAGGTAGTTCAGAAGAAGTAACAGGAATGTAGAGTATTGAGCTAATGGTAAAATTCTTGGCAGTATAGATGAACAGAGAGATGTTGGTGTCCAGGTGCATAAATCCCTGAAAGTTGCCACCCAAGTTGATAGGATTGTTAAGAAAGCATATGGTGTGTTGGCATTTATTGATAGGGGGATTGAGTTTCGGAGCCACGAGGTCATGCTTCAATTGCACAAGACACTGGTATGGCCACACTTGGAGTATTGCATGCAGTTCTGGTCATCGCATTATAGGAAGGATGTGGAAAGGGTTTAAAGAAGATTTACTAGCATGTTGCGTGATATGGAAGGAAGGTCTTACGAGGAAAGGCTGAGGAAACTGGAGCTGTTTTCATTGGAGAGAAGAAAGTTGAGAGGTGACTTAATCAAGACGTTTACGATCATCAGAGGGTTAGATAGGATGGACTGTGAAAGCCTTTTTCATCGGATGGTGAAGGCTAACATAAGCTTTAAATTGAGGGGTAACAGATATTAGGGGTAGTTTCTTCATTCAGAGAGTAGTAGAAGTGTGGAACAGCCTGCCTGGAACAGTGGTAGACCAGCTGACATTAAAGGCATTTAAATGGGTATTGAACATACATATGGATAATAATGGAATGGTGTAGGTTAGATGGGCATCAGATTATTTTCACAGGTCGGTGCAACATCGAGGGCTAAAATGCCTGTACTGTGCTGTAACATTCTATGTTCAATGTCAAACAGCAAAGGATTCATACTCAATAAACAGAATACTGGACTATGGCATGGCCACATGTTTCTCCTTTTCTTGACAGATGAACTGAGTGATAGTGAAAATGAAGCTGTGAAACCTCATACCATAATCCAAGAGATGGTTTGGTTCAATAAAAACTGAAGATGCACTGAGTGTAATATAAGCAATGATATTGCATATGTTGCTATTCTCAATACAATAATGATGCCACTCACTTAACCTTTACACTGTGCTTGGCTTTAATACAAAAGCTATTTCTTGAAAGAAAATGCACTGATATTGAAACTGATTGTTTATTGGAATAAAATTAACCAAGATATATCACTCAATATCCTTGGAAGGCATATCGAAACCCTTTCCCCAAAGCTATGTCATGTGGCACATGTTGATTATATGCATTGCAAAATATAGAGTGACTAAATTTGCAGCTCAGACTCTACTGAAGTATTTCATGCCCTCTCTCATGTTGTGTTTGACAATTAATTAAGAGGAGGTGGCGGTGTGTGAGTATCTCCCATTTGTCCACTTACCCTTGTGAATGTTAGGTCTGACGTGGAAAAACCTGTAGTGGGCTTCCTGCCCCACAGCTATTTCAGGCCATGAATTAACAACCACTAAGGGGTCCAGTCAGCCACCACTAATATTAACCAAGCAGTAGGCAGCTTGTTTTCATGTGAGGGGACTGACTGGCATAGGTTGTTTGTGATCTCTTGCAATAGGGTCCCTCCTTCAAAGTACTCAGTGCCTGATCAAGGCATTAAACATTGGAAAGCAGAGTCTCAACTGAGAACCAACCTCTGCTGTTGCTGCCAATCCCCCTTACATACCAACCCCTGTGGCCCCAAGCCCACAAAACCCTGCTTTATCTAACTGTGATTGGGTTCACTTCATAATAGTAGGCGTGCAGTGGGTGTCATTCTGATAGCAGTTACTGCCTCCCCAGTGAAGCTGCTGAGAAAAATGAGTGGGTGAGCTGCTCTCTATGGGTGGGCCATTTGTTCTGAGTGTTCCTGATCCTGGGGAAGGCTTATCTCTGGCCACTTAAAGGAACTTAATAACAGAGGAAACAATACATGTCTCTCATTAATTCACCTCCCAGAAAATGGGACCACAAACTGCTCCATCATATCCACTCTTATTATCAATTATATTATTCACTTTGTGCATCCTACAGTAACCAGCCTGTCTGACCTGTGAGCTAGTGATTTTGTGTGGCTGAAATTTTTAATCCTTCCCATGCTGTTCCCAGCCATAAAGAATACAATTTAACAATTGAGTGCAGACAAAACATTAATTAATTGTTCATGAATAGCGTAACAAGCAGTAAACCTCACCCTAAAATATAATTTCTGTATTACCATCATCCTCGTGATCACTGCACAGACACACACCAAACGCCAAAGAATTCTGATTCCGTGAGTTGGAATGTGAAGCTTGAATAGTAGCTGATGGGCACTTGGCATTCAAACTTAACTGTGAGCATGATATTTTAAACATCCATATTAATGGCTTCTGGAAGATTTTGTTTTGAGTGGCAAGAGCTTCCTCATCAGCAGTGTAAGAGACACTTGTCTGGATATCTCAATCACCTGATAGTCATTGTAGCAGTGTTGAATGGAGTTGCAGTTCAGGGCCATGTGGAATCCCAATGTCCAGAATTTGTGGGAATTGCCTGGGAAATTGATACTTCTGATAGGCAATTCTCCTGCATCTGGAACCATCTAAAAAAAGCCCAAAAAGCCAAGAATTTTAGAGAGTTCTAACTCAGTTAAGCATAATAATTACCCAGCAAATGTTAGACTATTAAAAATTTAAGGTGACTTCTGGGTAACAATTAAACCAAACTCCAAGTCATCACTGACAACCTGCCTATCACCAATGACATATCCCACTTCTTGCTCTTAATCCATTCTAACTGTTCCAAAAGTTCTTCTTGACAAACTTCTAACCATTTGTGAATTATCTTCTGGAAAGTAATATAACACTGTTGACTATTATCAACCCAGCACTTTTGCAACTTGAACAAGCATTAACTGGGTGTTGGGATGGCACATCATTGAATATAGTCTTAAAGGGTGTTGAGTATATTGGTCATTACTCCACAAATAAAAAAATACAATGAGGCATAAAATAGTGTTTAGAAGTTGCAATAATCCTTATTCTGAAGGGATAAAGTCAAAACTAAAAATCCTGTGAATTATTTGAGAAAAGCTGAAGAAGTGTGCCATTGGGAGCATTTGTAATCATTATTATCATGAAGTAAGCATTATATTCCATCAGATACTCAACTAAAAATGAATTGTCAAAATCCTATGATGTTACTTTAATTCTACGTCTGAAATTGTACGCCATGTAGTGTACTGGAGAGCTGATGTGAAGTTTTCACTTAGTGATTACCTAGCTTTTTCTTCTTGTTTTAGGACTTTGCCATTATGTTTGTGCATCACTTTGCAACAATAGCACTTATAACGTTTTCATATGTCAACAACATGGTGCGTGTAGGAACACTGGTCATGTGCCTTCATGACGCATCTGATTTTCTTTTAGAGGTAAGGAAAGTGTTCATTCCTTTTCCTGGCTACAATCAGTTCTGAAGAATGATCATGGGACACAAAACATTAACTTTGCTTTTTCTCCACAGATGCTGCCAGATATGCTGAGCTTTTTCAGCAATTTCTATTTTTGTTTCTAATTTCCAACATCAGCAGTACTTTTTTTCCGAAGAATCTTGTATGGCTCAAGAATTTTGCCTCTCATTGTTCTATATCCCATTAAGTACAGGCCCAATCTACTCAACCTCTGTTCACAAACAGGCCATCCATACCTACGACTGTATCAGCCAAGTGAAACTTCTCTGGACTGATTCCTGTGCCAGTATACCTTTTCTTGGATAAGGCCTAAAACAATTGACAGTGTTCCAGTTGTGATCTGACAAGTGCCTTATATAGTTTCAGCAAAACCTCTCTACTTTCATACTATGTTCCCTTTTGAAATAAAGATCAACATTTCGTTTGCTTTCCCCATCATCCATGGCACTTTGATGCTAGCTTTTTGTGGTTTATGGGTGAGGAGCCCCAAATCCATCTGTTTTGTGGCTTTTTGCTGTCTTTCTCCATTTAAATAATATGCAGCTCCTCTATTCTTCCTGCCAAAGTGTATAACCTTACATTTTCCCACATTATCGTCCATTTGCCATGTTTTCACCCACTCACTTAAACTGTCTATGTCCCACTGCAGACTCTCTGTGCTATCCTCACCACTTGCTGTTCCACATACCTTAGTGTCATCTGGAAACGTGGCTATTGCACACTCACTTTCCTCATCCAGGTCATTAATATTGCAAGCACTTGTGGCCCCAGCACTAATCCCTGTGGTACACCACAAGTTACAGTTTACTATTCTAAAATCCTCCCTTATCCAAACTCTCTATCTTCTATATTAGTCAGTCTTGTATTGATGCTCATATACTACCTCGAACACTGTGGGCTCTTATATTATTAATTAACCTAATGAATGGTACCTTAACAAATATCTTCTGAAAATCCAAATATATTGCATCCACTGCTTCTACTTTATCCATTGCACTTGTTAGCATCTCAGACAGTTCTAGTAAATTTATCAGCCATGATTTCCCCTTCATGAAGCCATGCTTACTGTGGTTGATCATATTATCTACTTCTAAATGCTATGCTATTACCTCCTTTATAATAGACTCATACTTTTTTTTGTCTCCTTCGTTAAATAATGGTGTTACACTGGCAATTTTCTAATCCTCTTGAAGATTACTTCCAGTGCATCCACTATCGCTGTACCTACTTCCGCTAATATCCTAGAATGTATCCCATCCTTTAGTGTCCCCTGATGTGTCCATCAGGTTCAGACATCTTATCAAGCATTAGTTTCTCTAACATGTTTTCTCTAGTGATAGTTACAGGTAGTTCTCCTATAACCGTAGTTGTGTTCCTGTGCAATGCCGTCTAATAGAAAACCATGCGATAGAAATAATGGGGCCGACGGAAAAAAATACGGTTGGGCGAACCACCAAAAGTGTCAGTAAAGATTGAAACATAAATAGTTGTTAGCCTCACACAAACGATAGCACAATCTAAGTAATTTTAAAAATTATATATTTCAATGAAGTAATACAGTAAACGTAACAGTTTAAGGGGTTTCTGAATTAAATAATGCTCCGTCTGAAATTTTCCAATACTGGCCCGGCTGCTGAATGCAGTGCTATTTAAATGCTATCATGGTTTCTAACTTTCATTTCCAGCTAAGAAGTCACTTCATAATGCAGATAAAGGCATTCAAACAATGGGACTTCTCCTCAACAAGTTTATTCCCAAAAGTATTTCCAAAAAGGAATTTTAAAAAGCAGGGTGTTTTCTTTTGGCGCGAGTAAAATCTTTTTTGGGGGTGTGTACAGAGCTGGGATGCTCTAAACGGCGAGCGGTTTTGGTGGGTCTCGGGTTTCAGAGAGAATAAGGGACCGAGACTCTCAAATCCTCCCTCCCCCAAATTCAAACGGAGATTGGGTAACCTTGGAGCAGGCATGTCTTAGGTGGGGTGGGGAGAGATGAGGGTCACCAGTGGTCCAGCCTTAGTTTCACACTTCCCTGCCCTCCCCCCGTCCACACACGTACACCCTTCTCTTGCAAAGTCGCCATGTGCTGAAAGTTCAGATCGCCAGCAGCTGAGCCTTTGCTGAACAAAATGCCCGGCTAACTCTCCCACAGTCGCTGGACATCGCTGCATTTGCCCCTGATTTTGCTCCCTATCTCTCTTTCTCTCTTCCCACTCCTCGCCCCCCGCCACCCCTCAATTCCAGTAAGTGTTCCAGCAAAATATTCCAATTTTTCACATTCCCTGACAGCAGTGGAAGTTGATCAGGGATAGGGTTTTTTTTTATCAAGTTGGTGGAAAATGATGGAAAACCCCAGAAACAATTAAACTGTGCGCCCTGGGAGCAGGTTCAAGTGTCACTTTGATTTTCCCACTGATGGAAGCAAACAAAACTACCTTCGTTGCAGATAGAAACAAAAAATTACAACACAGATGACAACCTATAGCAATAGATGCACCAGCAAATAACCAATGAGAGTTCGCTTTATTAAAAAAAGTCTTTAATTCAAAAATCAAGTTACAGCCAAATTGTGTTTATAAAATGTGCGTTATAGGAGAACTACCTGTATTGTATTTACTTCCTCTCCTGTAGCTCCTTGAATATTTAATCATTTAGGTATACTATTTGTGCCTTCCATAAGCACCATAATGCAGTGATAATGTTGTTCGCCCATGCCATCATATTGTGTTCTGTGATTTTATTGGGTATTTTATTTAAAAGGATAACTACTTTTTGACACTTTAAAACAATCTAACCATCTGCTTCCCTGTATTGCTTCAGCTTTTTTTTTATTGATGGAGTATAGGGGTCTGCAGCACAGAAAAGGTCTTTCAGTGCATTAAGTCTGTACCAGTCAAAAACAACTACCTAACTATTCTCATCCCATTTTCCAGCACTTCACCTTTAGCTTTATGTGCCTTGGTATTGCAAGTGTACATCTAAATACTTCTTAAATGTTGTGAAGGTTTCTGCCTCTACCACCCTTGCAGGCAGTGAGTTCCAGATTTCCACCATCCTCTGAGTTTAAAAAAAACCTCCAAACCTCTTACCACTTACCTTAAATCTAAACCCTGGGTCATTGGTCCTTCAACCAAGGGGAATATTTTTTTCCCATCCACCCTGTCTTTGCCCCTCATAATTTCATACATCTCAATCATGTATCCGCTCAGTCTCCTCTGTTCCAAGGAAAACAATCCCAATCTGTCCAATCCCTCTTCATAACTGAAAAAAAGAACTGACAGTTCATAACTAAGAGATCGGCAAGTCTAATCTTTGGATAATTAGCCATTATAATATTTTGTTGACTTTCAAGTGTTAATTAGTTTCAACTTGGTAGGTGCTCCATTTAACTGAAAATGACAGTTTCAATAAATTGTAGTAATTGATTGTTTATTTAGTGTGATTTCTAGCTTCTTGGATTATGAGCATTAAGGAATACTTCAATATTTTGGCATGGAACCTAACGCATTTACATTGTTGATATTGTTGATATTGGATGATTAGCTATTTAGAGTACATGGAGGAGTGCTGGAGTCATAAAGGTGGCATGGGCAAATGGGCTAACATGGGACTTGGACTGGGTTGAGGTATTTGGGAGGCTTTAATCACTTTTGGGAGTTGAGACATAGGCCCAGAAAGTCTAATCAGATTTGGAGATCCCATTCGGGTTTGGTTTTCAGGACAGTGAGGGGCAGAGTGGCAACTAGTTGAATTGATTGTTTGGTAAATGGATTAGAGGGCAGTGTGCCAAGTGAGTTGAGGTATATGTGGATTGAGGGCTAATGTGCCCTGTGGGTGAAGAAGGGCAGTGTGCCAGGTGAGTGAGAGGGTAGCACGCTAATTGGGTGAGGGGCTAGGGTACCAAATGGGTAAGGGAGGTTGAGTACCTACATGGTTAGGATGGTTGGATCGGTGCTGCTTTGGTAGGTGGAAGTGTTGAGCCAGTAGGAAGAGTAGGTGAAAGTGAGGACTGCAGATGCTAGAGATCAGAGTCAAGAGTGTGGTGCTGGAAAAGCACAGTAGGTCAGGCAACATCCAAGGAGCAGGAAAATCAACATTTCGGGCAAAAGCCCTTCATTAATAAGAGTGTCAAGTCCAGCTGGGATAAGTTGGGGATGTGGGATGTAGGATCAGGTGAGGGGATCATGTTGCGATGGTGTCAAGAAGGGGAGGCTGATAGATCTGGCAAGTCAAGTCAGGGACACAGAACTGGGTCCAGCAGTGTTCAGTCAGTGTTGGCATGTCAGTTTGAGGCAAAGGTTGACAGTCCTTCAGGGCTGCATGGTGCCAGGTCCAATGGTGTCAGGTTAAGGTTAGGTGTCTGAGCATTGTGGGAGGTGAAGGGGGAGTTGACAGTGCACAGTGTTATTGAGTCAGGTCTGCTTAGACCTGGCCTGGATGGGTGTTTTTAGTCAGGGTGGGCTATTGTTCAGTGCTGTGGTACTGGGTTGGGGAATTGTCAGTCTGGTGTGGTTTGGTCAGGTCAGGGTTGAGGTTTGGGTTTCAGGGTGCTGTCAAGTCCAATGGGATAGGCAGGAGGCTGGAAGAACACAGCAAGCCTGATGCTGCCTGGCTTGCTGTGTTCTTCCAGCATCCTGCCTGTCTACTTTGGCTTCCAGCATCTGCAGCTTGTTTGTTTCTAGTCAAGTCCAGTAAGACAGGGTCTTAACAAGGGTGTGTTAGTTTGGAGTTTTCAGGGATAGCTGTCAGTTCAAGTGGGGTCAGATGAGAGGATTTGGATCAAGATCATGGGTTGTGTAAGGAGGCAAGATGTCAAGTCAGGGCACATGAGAGTCAATATGGTTTAGTTGGGGACTATCTGTGATGAGTTAAGGGTTCAGGTTTAATAGCTATGCAAGAGTTGGAGCAGGTTTTTAATCCTGTAACCTTTCCCTGGTAACCATAACGTTGAGAGTCTGAGTCCTCTGAAGTATCCTTCTCTAAGGGATTTTTTCAGAGGTTAGATACAAGTTGATTGCCTGAATGAAATTTCAATTTTCCAGGCATTGGGATCTCCAGATGGTCCCGACATAACTGCAGTCTATATCTCTGCAACTATCTGGCAATTGAAATTTCAAGGCCATTGTTTGGAGGACCAAGATGTTCCCTCTAACTGGTCCCTTATTGAATAGGTACACCAGTAAACCCAACCCTGGAGTAAAAAGATAAAAATTAGCATGGGTATCACACATAGGGTGGGTGTACAGGTAATAAACCACAAAATTGCATAGCTTGCCTCTTCCTGAGACCAAAAGAAAATTCATCCCATGAACTCATTATAAATTGTCCTGCAAAAACCTCAAAAACAGCACAATTGATAGTAATTATTTTATAAGTTTATTCACAAATGGCAGATTACCTTTATCAACTAGATTTCTTTTTATGTTTGACTTAAATAGATTTCATAAAAGAGATCCTTTGTCTATAGATTTTCAAAGACGATTGTCAGTTGCTTATTTTATGCAATAAATGGAATTAACCATAAATTAATCAGTCTGTCAGTTCTGAAGCACATAATTGACTTATTGCTCCTTTTGAAGTGTTATGTATAAGCTCACTTCTTGATTTTCCTGCTTTTTCCATTTATATTATTTCATTTTACTGAACTTAATTAGCTAACACAAATCAATATGTCAGTTATTTTGTATATATGACCAAGAATCATAGATTTTAGTTAAACAAGAAAATATTTCAAAGTTTTTGAGTCCATCACACAAAATGATCCTGGTACAGTAATATTATTTTTCACTAGACACAGATTAATCAATTGCTGAGTCACTTTTGACCTAGTTCAGAACTCTTCTGGAGAGTAGCCTATTCAATACATGCAAATGTTGGTCAGACATTGAAAATCTAAACTATGTTTTCTTAATTCACAGGCAGCTAAAATGGCAAACTACGCCAAGTGTCAAAGATTATGTGACCTCCTGTTTGTAATGTTTGGCTTGCTCTTCGTTAGTACGAGGCTTGGCCTTTATCCAATGTGGTGAGTAAGCTTTCAATCAAATAGTTCAATTTGTTTAACATGAACTTTTCAGTTCTCACTTTTTCAAGCATACTGAAAATGTAATTACAACAGAAAAGGAGAGCATTTAGTTAAATAATCTTATTCAACAGAAACAGTAAGACTGAAGTGGAATAAATTTAAAATGATCTCAGTTGTTCCTAATCAATTGAGGATTATTAAAATTATGACTTTTTTTTTGCTTTGGCAAACTGAAGTTTCCTCTTGTAACTAGTTTGCACATTCTCCCTGTGTCTGCATAGGTTTCCTCCCACAATCCAAAGATGTGCAGGTTAGATGAATTGGCCATGCCAAATTGCTCATAATGTTAAGAGCATTAGTCAGAGGGCAATGGGTCTGGGTGATTACTCTTCAGAGGGTCGGTGTGGACTTGTTTGGCCGAATGGCCTGCTTCCACACTGTAGATAATCTAATCTAATCTAAAAACTATATCTCTAGATGACTGCCATCTTTTTCTTTAAATATTATATTTCCAAATGTTTCCTCCACACTCATGAATTATCCACAACAATGAACATTACCTCAATGCCGCACCAAAGTTGATTAACTAAGTGGAACAACTGTCAGTAATAAGATGTGCCAATTTCTTTGATTGGGCCATTCGTCCCTTTTACCCAGGTGATCCTAGCTCAAGATGAACAAATATGCATCAAAGATGAGCCTAAATCAAATATTAATTAAGATGAGTGTTAGAGTAAAGATCTCATTCATGAGAACGCAACTTTCAAATGACATGGTTGCCTTCCTGGACTTTTCAAATGCTTTATCAATTTAATCCCTATTTGATAAATTCAGAATGAAATGGAGAGTGATCTTAATATTGATGCTCCTTGCAGAAACATAGGCTAAAGACACTCTGATTTCCCGTAAACGTTCTCTGCTTTCTGTTGCTTAAGACTAAACATGATCCTTGACATATTCTTGCTTACATGAATGCAAGAAATGTTTCAATTCAGACTTCTTTTTCCCTATCTCTCCTTCATAACACTGTCTCCTTAATTTTATTTATCTTCTGAACCTGAAAATACCCTTGTCTCTGATGGCGTCTCTGTGAAGCAGTTTAGAATTTCTGTGTTACTAAAAAAGATTGTTTTCGTTGTTCTCCCATTCCAATTCGCTGTGTTTCTTTGTTCTGACAATTTTTTTTCCCTGCTTTCATTTGCTGTCACCCATTACTGATCTTAGAATGACAATAGATTGTAGTGAGAAGCAAGTATTTGTCCTAAATAATGTACATGTTAGGGAAACATTCAAGTGTATAGAAACTAAATGTGTTCATTATTAAAATTTACCTTTTACATAATTTATGAGCATAAAGCCATGTTATTCAAGTACATCACCAAGAATGCCTGAGGACTGTTAATAAAATCAATGTTTTTTTTTATTTGTGAGTGACCTCCATGGCACTTGACTTAATGTGTGTAAAAAAAATTACTAATTTGCCTTGAAATCTGGCATATCTCAAACACTCTTAAGTTCTTTCTTCATATCATGAAATCTTCAAACGACATATGAGGTTGAGGTTGAATTTAGTTCTTCAGCAACTATCTTTGTCATTCCAGTTACACAGTTTCAATCGCTGCCAACATCTTTGTCAAAGTCCTGAGGTGGTCAGCCAAATCTCTGGCCAATGATTTTGATGGTTTCAGTTTTGAGATTGTTGTGTACAATGAAGAACAAATATCAAAAAAGCAGCAAATAATTGTCTTAAAGTTTAAAACCTCAATTCAACATTTGGCTTCAATGATGTATATGACACCTCTGGAAATATTCAATAGAGTTTCTGCCATACACTGACGGCCAGCCATTTATTTACACTTTTTATACAGATTTTTCACAAGCGTTTAAAAATATACAGCAGCTTCTCAAACTTTTACTGCTGACTGGGTGTAGGTATTACTAAAGCTTTTGAGGTAAATCATTTCAGTCAAAATCTAGCCTTCACAAAGAATTTAAAATCGAAAATTGTGACAAATATTATTTTAAATTTGCAACGTCAAAATTAGATAGTCATAGAGATGTACAGCATGGAAACAGACCCTTTGGTCCAACCCATCCATGCTGACCAGGTATCCCAACCCAATCTAGTCCCACCTGCCAGCACCCGGCTTATATCCCTCCAAACTCTTCCTATTCATATGCCTTTAAAATGTTGCAATCGTATTAGCCTCCACCACTTCCTCTGGCAGTTCATTCCATCCACATACCACCCTCTGTGTGAAAAAGTTGCCCCTTAGTTCTCTTTTATATCTTTCCCCTCTCACCCTAAACCTGTGTCCTCTAGCTCTGGACTCCCCAACCCCAGGGAAAAGACTTTGCCTATTTATCCTATCCATGCCCCTCATGATTTTATAAGCCTCTATAAGGTCACCCCTCAGCCTTTGGTGCTCCAGGGAAAACAGCCCCAGCTTAGTCAACCTTTCCCTATAGGTCAAATCATCCAACCCTGGCAACATCTTTTTGAATCTTTTCTGAACCCTTTCATGTTTCACAACATCCTTCCAATAGGAAGGAGACCTGAATTGCATGCAATATTCCAACAGTGGTCTAATCAATGTCCTGTACAGCAGCAACATGACCTTCCAACTCCTGTACTCAATACTCTGGCCAATAAAGGAAAGCATACCAAATGCCTTCTTCACTATCCTATCTACTTGCGACTCCACTTTCAGGGAGCTATGAATCTGCGCTCCAAGGTCTCTTTGTTCAGCAACACTCCCTAGGACCTTACCATTAAGTGTATAAGTCCTGCTAAGATTTGCTTTCTCAAAATGCAGCACCTCGCATTTATCTAAATTAAACTCCATCTACCACTTTTCAGCCCATTGGCCCATGTGACCAAGATCCCATTGTAATCTGAGGTAACCATCTTTGCTGTCCACTACACCTTCAATTTTGGTATCATCTGCAAACTTACTAAATATACCTCTTATGCTCACACCCAAATCATTTATATAAATTATCAAACGGAGTGGACCCAGCACCAATCCTTGTGGCGCTTCACTGGTTACAGGCCTCCAGTCTGAAAAACAACCCTCCACCACCACCCTCTTTCTTCTACCTTGAGCCAGTTCTGTATCCAAATATAGTTTTCCCTATATTCCATGAGATCTAACCTCGCTAACCAGTCTCCCATGGGGAACCTTGTTGAACACCTGACTGAAGTCCACATAGATCACATCTACTGCTCTGCCCTCATCAATCCTCTTTGTTACTTCTTCAAAAAACTCAATCAAGTTTGTGAGAGTTGATTTCCCATGCACAAAGCAATGCTGACTATCCCTAATCCAGTCCTTGCCTTTCCAAATACATGTAGATCCTGTCCCTCAGGATTTCCTCCAACAACTTGCCCACCACTGAGGTCAGTCTCACCGGTCTATAGTTCCCTGACTTGTCCTTACCACCTTTCTTAAACAGTGGCACCACGTTTGCCAACCTCCAGTCTTCCGGCACCTCACCTGTGACTATCGATGATACAAATATCTCAGCAAGAGGCCCAGCAATCACTTCTTTAGCTTCCCACAGAGTTCTAGGGTACCTGATCAGGTCCTGGGGATTTATCCACTTTTATGCATTTCAAGATATCCAGCACTTCCTCCTCTGTAATACGGACATTTTTCAAGATGTCACCATCTATTTCCCTACTTTCTATAACTTCCATGTCCTTTTCTACAGCAAACACTGATGTAAAATATTTGTTTAGTATCCCCCCCATTGATAGAATTATAGAATCACAGACTTTTACAATAGAGAAAGAGGCCATTCGACCTGAAAAAGTTCCCAAGAGAGCTTCCCAGCTCATCCCATCCTCCAACCCTGACTCCACAGCCGTCTAAGTATAGGCATAAATAATGCACTGAAACTGTTGTAAGTTCATTGTGTATATACATCCTTAAACCTCTGTGATCAGATGTATTTATTTTTATGTCCTTGTGGATTTTTCTGTAAAACTATTTGTGATGCTCCATGGATCCACCTAGTGTTGAAACAATCCTTCAAGCATAACACAATGTGGAAAACCCTGGCAGCTTAACAAATGGTTTGTTTAACATCAATACAAACAAACAGTGATGGAAAAATCAATTTTACAAATCAGACTTTGTACTATCAAATCTCAAATTAAGTCTGTAATTCTTTATATGGCTACAAATAGTTACATGACTATAGGGCAAGCATTGTTGGAAAGATTTAGAGATCATTAATATCTATTTGTAGATAATTGCCTTCCATTTTAAATATGAGAGCATTTTAAAAAGAGAAGTGTATGGAGCAGTTGGATTGTGAAGGTCAAGTAAACTCCTGGAGGATAATGATATTCAAGTAGTTCAGAGAGCTTGTATTGAAAATCTTTCTAAAATCCTGTATGCAATCAAAAGGCACTGCATTAATTGCCTTATTATGTTTCTGGTGTGATGTTCAAAAAACAATTCTTTAAATACACACAGCTATAGTCTAGAATGAAATTGAAGGCTGAAGACAGTCACAATGAACAGTCACACCTTCATTTCCCATGAAGTGAGCAGAAGGTGAAATCAAGTTTGACACACAAACCCCATTTACCTCA
Organism: Chiloscyllium punctatum; assembly: GCF_047496795.1. Classification (NCBI taxonomy): domain Eukaryota; kingdom Metazoa; phylum Chordata; class Chondrichthyes; order Orectolobiformes; family Hemiscylliidae; genus Chiloscyllium; species Chiloscyllium punctatum. The sequence continues at coordinate 74,290,901 of NC_092748.1, forward strand.
GGTGCTTTTAGGGCTGGCAAGGTGTGGGGTGGCTCATAAAGAACATAAAAGCTCAATAAATGAGGCTCTGCAATAGAGACAGTTTGACACAACTTCAGACTTGCCCTGCCATTATATATGACAGTTGAATTGAAAAGGAAAGGCTGTAATGTTCTCAGGGGATTTTAGTTTGTATCAGTCATTCAAATGAAGTGACTTCAGGTGTTCATTTGAATGGGAAGCCCAACAGCAGGAGGCATTTTAGGAAGCTAGTGCTGGGAGGTGAGGTTTGGTGAAGCGCTAGAATGGAGAGTGAGGAGCCAAGTGTGGAGGTGGGGAGCCAAAGTAGTGCTGGTAGAGACGAGAGTACTAGAGGGAATTTGTAATTATAATTTGTGCAAAGTTAAATTGCCACCATCAAGTAAGAAATTCTAATGAGTCGAGAAATACTTACCCATCTTTGAGCTGAACAAAGCTTCCCTGGGAGAAAGTGAGGACTGCAGATGGGGGAGATCAGAGTCAAGATTGTGGTGCTGGAACAGCACAGCCAGGCAGGCAGCATTCATGGAGCAGGAGAATCGACGTTTCGGGCATAAGCCCTTCATCAGGAATGAGGAATTTTCTGAGGCCTAACACTAGTTCGTAACATCAAAAGGATGCATGGCTTCACTGGCAAGGTGTTGTATGGACTTTACACTAATTTAGTTTATTTTTGAAAATGTGAGAACATTGTACATAGCCTCACCTACCTGTAAGTCAGGTTCAATAATGAGTCTGTCATCTGTTTGATGTATGCTGCATTCTGCAGCAACTGAGAGAGGCATGAACCTGATGGAGCAGTATGAAGAGTACACAGAATAAAAAGGAAAGGGAGGGTGTTAGATAGTCTCCTGAAGGAACTCAGCTACTGCTGCTGACTGGTCACTTACTCCATCATAACATAAACATAAATAGCTGCAACAAAATAATTCACACTGAAACACCTCTGTCTCACCACCAATGTTCTGCCCATACTGAGCATTAAGGTGCACAATGAAGAGTTTGTCAATGTTAACATGTAGCATGCAGTTCCAGGGCAGAGAAGGTGTTTTATATAAATTGGCCTAGGGAACTTAGTGCTGAAGGCACAGGGAATGCCCTGATATAACAATGATGTAAAACTTCCTCAATTGTGCCTTGGATAATTACCCACCTTGAACTTTTACTGAATGATGTTTCTTGCATCTAGAGCAGAGTTAAATAGCTTGAGTGCTCCTGGAAAATCACAGCCAGTCAGGCAGCATCCAAGGAACAGGAGAATCGATGTTTTGGACATAAGCCCTTCATTGGGAATGAGCCTCATTTCTGATGAAGGGCTTATGCCCGAAACATCGATTTTCCTGCTCCTCGGATTCTTGGTAGAATTTGATGCAATGAGCTTATAAAAATAGAGACAGGAGGGAGCCATTTGGCTCTTCCAACTCCTCCATGTGATCTTTTTTAGCTATGCATTTCCACATCAACATGTCAAAATTAGTCAATCCATTCTATTTTATTTTGAAAGATGAAATTGGTGTTTTTAACTGAAAATTGAAATCAAACTTGCCAGTGGTAGCGAGAACGTTATGACCCGACGGATTTAATCTTAAGAGCAATTTATGTGACAGGAGATATTACAATCTAACCTATTGAGTGTATTACAACATGAAGCTTATTATCTCTCCTTATTATAAATACTCAGCATTCTGTTGCTTTATTGAAATATGCATCTAAGTTTAACTCATTGGCTCAAAATCCTTGAAAAGAATGGCATATAGCTCTGTATGCAATTGCAAGCTCTGAGTGATATTGTTTCTTGGGTCAAAACCACTGACAGTATGATATGGTCTGAGTGCATCCCTGCGTGTTAGCTCATGGAACATATCCCATAAAGACTGGCTTCTAGTTGAGACAGATAGTCTTGAAATTTATAAGCAGAAAGTGAGGACAGCAGATGCTGGAGATCAGAGTTGAAGAATGTTCTCCTGGAAAATCACAGCCAGTCAGGCAGCATCCAAGGAACAGGAGAGTCGACATTTCGGACATTATCCTTCATCAGGAATGAGCCTCATTTCTGATGAAGGGCTTATGCCCGAAACATCAATTCTCCTGCTCCTCGATGCTGCCTGACATACTGTGCTTTTCCAGGACCACACTCTCAACCCGTGAAATTTATTAGCAAATCTAACTCTTTACACTGTTTTAAGTTTCCAGACTTATACATAGTCTGAATTCCAAGTTTACTAATGTTACAACAACTTTACATGACTGTAACATTACATATAGCTGACAAACTGACTAACTACATACTGCACTGACTCCATTGCAATAAAGAAGATCACCAAAGGTGAAGAAGGGACATTTATACTGGAATGTCACATGTCATACTGTTATCTAACTGTTTAACAGGTAGGCTGTCTTTCATAAACTGATGTACACATAAAGTAATCCTAATTTTTCCTTTAAAGAATATAAACCTATTCCTCATAAACATATGCGAGGATGTCATTATACTATAAGACATGGGAGCAGAAATTAGGCCATTCAGCCCATTGAGTCTGCTCCACCATTCAACCATGGCTGTTAAGTTTCTCAACCCCATTGAATTGAATTTATTGTCATGTGTACCGAAGCACAGTGAAAAGCTTTGTCTTGTGAGCAATACAGGCAGGTCACATAGCTAAATAGCATAGATAGGTAAATAATAGGTAAACAGCAGCAAAAGCAAAGACACAGGTACAGGCAAATGCTCAGAGTTTGTGAGTCCATTCAGTATTCTAACAACAGTAGAGTAGTAGCTGTTTTGAAACCGGCTGGTGCATGTGTCCAGGCTTCTGTACCTTCTCCTCAATGGTAGAGGTTGTAGCAAAGCATTGCCAGAGTGGGATGGATCTTTGAGAATGCTGGCGGCCTTTCCTTGACATCGGATGGATTCTATGAATGGGAGGTTGGCTTTTATGATTGTCCAGACCGAGTTCACCACTCTCTGTAGCCATTTCCAACCTTGAAAGGTACAGTTACCATACCATGTAGTGATACATCCAGACAGAATGCTCTCGATGACGCACCTATAAAATTTGGCAAGAGTACTTGCTGTATGCCAAATTTCCTCAGCTGCCTGAGGAATAAGAGATGTTGTTGGGCCATCATAATCAGTGCATCCACATGAAGAGTCCAAGAAAGCTTGATGTTGATGGCCACTTCCAGGAGCTTGACACTTTCCACTTTTTCCACCTCTGTGCTGTTAATGTGTCGGGGGGGGTATGAGTAACATCCCGTCGAAAGTCAATAATGAGTTTCTTGGTTTCGTTTTCCCACTTCCTCCTCATCACCTTTGATCCCTTAACAATCATGAACCTATCTATCACTGTCTTAAATATACTCAATAACCTGGCCTTCACATCCTTCGGTAGTGATGAATTCCATAGATTCAGCACTCTCTGGCTGAAAAGGTTTCTTCTCATCCCCATTCTAAAGGGTCTTCCCTTTACTGTAAGGCTGTGCCCTCGGGTCCTCGTTACACCTGCTAATGGAAACATCCTCCCAACGTCCACTCTATCCAGGCTTTTCAATATTCTGTAAGTTTCAATTAAATCCCCCCTCATCCTTCTAAATTCAATTGAATTTTGACCCACAGTTCTCAAATGTTCCTCATATGTTAAGCCTTTCATTCCTGGGATCATTCTCATGAATCTCTTCTGAACACACTACAGGGCCAATATATCCTTCCTGAGATATGGGCCTAAAATTGCTCACAGTATTTTAAATGTGGTCTGACCAGAGCTTTATAAAGTGTCGGAACTACATCCCTCCTTATATATTCTAGTCCTCTTGAAATAAATGCCATCATTGTCTTTGCCTTCCTAACTACTGAGCTGAAAAATGTGTTGCTGGAAAAGCGCAGCAGGTCAGGCTCAAAGGAGCAGGAGAATGGACGTTTCAGGCATTAGCCCTTTCTTCAGGAATGAGGAGGGTGTGCCAAGCAGGCTAAGATAAAAGGTAGGGAGGAGGGACTTGGGGGAGGGGCGTTGGGAATACGATAGGTGGAAGGAGGTTAAGGTGAGGGTGATAGGCCAGAGAGGGGGTGGGGGCGGAGAGGTCAGGAAGAAGATTGCAGGTCAAGAAGGCGGTGCGGAGTCCGAGGGTTGGGACTGAGAAAAGGTGGGGGGACGGAAAATGAGGAAGGTGGAGAAATCTGCATTCATCCCTTGTGGTTGGAGGGTTCCGAGGCAGAAGATGAGGCACTCTTCCTCCAGGCATTGTGTTGCCATGGTCTGGCGATGGAGGAAGCCAAGGACCTGCATGTTCTTGGCGGAGCGGGAGGGGGAGTTAAAGTGTTCAACCATGGGGCGGTTGGCTTGATTGGTGCAGGTGTCCCAGAGGGAAGTGAGGGGGGAGGTGTGGGCGCAAGTTTTGCATTTCTTGCGGTTGCAGGGCAATTTCCCCTCAGACGTGGTTAACGATGCTATCTACCGCATCTCCTCCACTTCCCGCTCCTCCGCTCTTGAACCCCGCCCCTCCAATCGCCAATAGGACAGAACCCTACTGGTCCTCACCTACCACCCCACCAACCTCCAGATACATCGCATCATCCTTCGTCATTTCCACCACCTCCAAACAGACCCCACCAACAAGGATATATTTCCCTCCCCTCCTCTATCAGCGTTCCGGAAAGACCACTCCCTCCACGACTCCCTCGTCTGGTCCACACCCCCCACCAACCCAACCTCCACTCCCGGCACCTTCCCCTGCAACTGCAAGAAATGCAAAACTTGCGCCCACACCTCCCCCCTCACTTCCCTCCAAGGCCCCAAGGGATCCTTCCATATCCATTACAAATTCACCCACACACATCATTTACAGTATCCGCTGCACCCGATGTGGCCTCCTATACATTGGGGAGACAGGCGGCCTACTTGTGGAATGTTTCAGAGAACACCTCTGGGACACCCGGACCAACCAACCCAACTGCCCCGTGGCTGAACACTTTAAATCCCCCTCCCACTCCGCCAAGGACATGCAGGTCCTTGGCCTCCTCCATCGCCAGACCATGGCAACACGACGCCTGGAGGAAGAGCGCCTCATCTTCCGCTTAGGAACCCTCCAACCGCAAGGGATAAATGCAGATTTCTCCACCTTCCTCATTTCCCCTCCCCCCACCTTTTCTCAGGCCCAACCCTCGGACACAGCACTGCCTTCTTGACCTGCAATCTTTTCCCCGATCTCTCCACACCCCAACCCCTCTCTGGCCTATCACCCTCACACTAACCTCCTTCCACCTATTGCATTCCCAATGCCTCTCCCCCAAGTCCCTCCTCCTTTTATCTTAGCCCGCTTGGCACACCCTCCTCATTCCTGAAGAAGGGCTTATGCCCGAAATGTCGATTCTCCTGCTCCTTTGATGCTACCTGACCTGCTGTGCTTTTCCAGCAACACATTTTCCGGCTCTTATCTCCAGCATCTGCAGTCCTCACTTTTTCCTAACTACTGACTCAACCTACAAGGTAACCTTAAGAGAATCCTGGACTAGGATTCCCATGTCCCTCTGCACTTAAGATTTCTAAATTTTCGCCATACTTAGAAAATAGTCTCTGCCTCTGTCCAAGTTGTATTCCAGCTGCGACGTCTTTGCCCACTTACCTAACCTGTCTAAAACCTTCTGGAGCCTCTCCACCTTCTCAATACTACCTGCCCCTGATCTTTGTCTCATCTGCAAACCTAACCAGAATGCTACCATTAGCTACCATCCTGAGGAGCATCCTTTTATTCCCACTCTCTACTTACTGCCAGACAGCCAACCTTCTATTCATGCTAGCACCTTGCTTGTAATAACATGGGCCCTTATCTTATTCAGTAGACTCCTATGTGGCGCCTTATCAAAGGCCTTCTGGAAGTCCAGATAGATAACATCCATTGGCTGCCCTTTGTCTAACCTGCCGGTTACCTCCTCAGAGAAGTCTAACAAATTTGTCAGGCATGACGTCCCCTTGATGAAACCATGCTGACTTTGCCCTATTTTACCATGCACTTCCAAGTATACAGAAATCTCATCCTTCAAATGGTCTCCAAAATCTTACCAACGACCAAGGTCAGGCTAATCGACTTGTAATTTCCCATCTTTTGACTTCCCATCTTAAACAGGAAGTTGCATTAGTAATTTTCCAATCCTCTGGGACCCTCTTTTTACTTTGACAAATGTAAGGCATAACCAGATCTGTCCTTATACAAAGTTAAAAATCACACAAAACCAGGTTATAGTCCAACAGGTTTAATTGGAAGCACACTAGCTTTCGGAGCGTCGCTCCTTCATCAGGTGATATCCTATGTGATGGGTATTTGATTGTTTCCAAATCAGCTATATGATCTAGTTCTTTGCAGGATTTGACCATTGTTTCTTGAGTAATTCTTATGGTATGTGAAAATTGGCAAGGCCAACATTTGTTGCCCATCACTAGTTTCCCTTGAACGTATTTGCTTTCTAGGCTATTTCAGAGGATAGTAAAGAACCAACCACATTATTATGATATTATGCAGGCCTGGTAAGATATGAATGATAGATGTCCTTCCCTAAAGGACATTAGTGAACCAGATTTTTCTATGACAGTCAGCATTGTTACGTGGCGTACTTTTTAACCGCAGACTTTATTGAATTCAAATATCGTCATGTGCCATTGTGGGATTTGAACCTTTGTCCCAAGAACATTAGGCTCGGACTCTGGATTATTTTTAATAATCTTCAAGTCACTTTACATTTAATGACCATGATATTTACCATACAAATAGTGAGCTATTTGAGACTCTTCAACTGAGGGTAGTGAAGGGGTTAGGAAATAGGAACAGAAACTGTTTCTAATAAATTGAATAACAAGCATCCAAACTTTTGAAAATGTTGTGCAGCTTTATTGCTGCCTATATGTATACAAATTGTGTCTAACAGTGGACATCAGTTTTATTCAGAAGAGTTTTAAAATTTCAAAGAATAGGTAGGGTAAAATACCCAAACATGCACTGTCTTCCATGTACAAAGTGTTGCTGAATGTTCTGAACAGATTCTGATAGTGATCTATTGACCAGAAATTCCTGAATGTTTTTCTTTTCCCTTGTTGTCTTATTCCTCGCAATACAGCACAGGCTCTTCAGCCCACCAAACCTGTGCCAATTCCTAATCCTTACTTAGACCTGTTACTTATTGCCGATACGAAGTTTTTATCCATGTTTTCACCCCCCGTTCATGTGTCTATCAAGAAATGCCTTAAAAGTTGCTAACGTGCTGAAATAACTCCACAGAGACCGGTATCCCATCACAAGTCACTGTACCTTCAGAATGTCAGTATACTTGTAAAAAGGCCTTTGCTATCCATGAACTCAATGTGGCTAATTGCTTCAATATCATAGCTTTAAATGAAACCTGGATATGGGATCATGCCACTATCTGCCAATAGAAGCCCACCCCCTTGGCCTGCCCAGATGATTTCTTCACCAAAGCCGTACTTTATCCACTTTCTTAGTTTCTGGCAGCTACCATGTATTTCAGTTTGTTCCACTCTCTCACCTCTTATTTAACCAAGCATAATAAAATGTTTCTGACCACAATATCTTCACTGCTTTCCTTCCTCAAAAGTTCCACTGAGTGTCTTCTTATTCGCAGTAATTTCAATCTCATGTCCTTTCTCCTTGGAGTTCCTATGCTGCCTTACCCTCCCCCTCCATGTAAACTTCCTAATCCGTAGTCATGCCCATTTGTCTGACCTTGCCCTTTTATGTGGCCTTGCTACTCACATTGTATCAATCATAGATAAAATTATCCCTTAACTTTTCCTTCTATTGTTCTATACCAACATCCTCCTTCCTCCTCCCAGCTACATTTCCTTCTATGTCCAGCTCAGAAATAAACTTTCCAACTCATTTACAACTGTACTTAGGAAAATCTTCCTGAATCTGTGGTTATTTTTCACCGTTGTATTTCTGCAGAACCAATACATTCAATCTTACCCTCACGTCTCCTTTGAAGCCCTAATCCCTATTAAAACCATCACTGTCTTTTTCAACCTGGCTGTTTCCCAGGTACAGCCCTCATTTTCAGTCTATTACATTCTCAAACGCAAGCTTGAAAGGTCCCATCTTACATCATCATCCTGGAATGCAAACATAACCGCTGACATCTTTACGACAAACCATCTTCTTAAATACTCAACACCTCTTTCACTCTCAGCTGTAACATTAAGGGTAAGAAACTTCACAATGATTGAGATATCTGATAAGCTGTTTCTGTCACTTGCCTTCCAAAACATGTTGGGTTAAACATTCTTTATGCTTCATCTACATGAGCCCTGAACCCAACACATTTTGAGTTTCTCTGTTATCTTGAGCTTATCTTTTACATGAAACCCACTTCACGTTCTCTTGATATTGTCCTCACTAAACCGTTGACTTTTCACTTCCCTTCCATATCCCCATATTGTGAACTTTTCTTTTTTTAGGTACTGTCTGCCTCCTTCAAATCTCCCACTATCAAACATTTTCTCAAAAAACAGCTCTTGGCTCCCTTAATCTTTTCTAATGACTGCCAATATCCAAATCCACTGACCTATCCAGATCAATGAACATTAAATCTATGGCCTCTGTTCCTGGCACTCTACATTTGAGTCACTACATTCTGATCCAGCTGACTGGCCTCTTCTTACTCCTCATCTACATGCTGTCCATCCATAACATCATCCAAAAGCACATTGCTCTTTTTGACCTAAACATTGACAACACCCAGCTCTGATTCATCACCACGCCTATAAACGTCTCCATTACCTTTAAATTATCAGACTGCTTACCTAATACCTGATACTGGACATGCAGAAATTTCCTTCAGATAAAGGTTGCTTACGCTACCAACCAAAACTTCTTACCGCTTGACACTGACTCCATCCTTCTTTCTGGCATTTTTCCACTGGTTGAAAAAACAAGTTGGTGTCAGGTTTGGTAGATGAGCTTTTGACCACAAATTTGCAGCCTCACTTATATCCACCTCTGTAATGTCACCTGGCTCTGCTATGCTTCAGCTCATCTGCTTTTGTAGTGTTTGATACCTTCAGACTTGACATTTTATGAGGGGCAACCAAAGGCTTGCTCAAAGAATTGAACTGTAAGGGGCATCTGAAAGAAGTACAGATTAGTGACAAGGTAATAGAGGGAGAATTCCAGTTCATGAGACCTGAGCAGTTCAAACTGCAGCTACGATCATTAGACAAAAGGTAAGATGAACAATAAACCTGAGTAAGAGTACTAAATTCAATGAGATTATTGTAGAGAAAGGGAGATATGTCAGGAAGGTAATGAAAAAATTCAAAAAGCACAATGAAAATGTCAAAATTGTGACATTGCAGGGATGGACACTGTATGGGCAAATACTATATTATGTGATAGTTACTTGGGAGCTAGGGAATATAGGTACTGAGATTTGGATGATCTGAAGTTTAAGGTAGTTGAGGATGACAACAATAATTGAGTTGAGTTGGGGGTGGATATGACAAGTCTTACAGTGAGGGACTGATAGTCTATGTGATAGAGAACACTTGGGCTTGAAATCTCAGTTCAGTATCAAATACAATAGAGAGGATGACACAATAGACCGGAACTCTATCAACAAACCATTCGAGTTAGACCCCATCTGCTACCCACTGAGAAAAACAAGCAGAAATAACATTGTCACATGAAATGACATCATCACAGGAAGTGATGTCACCAAGCCAAAAAAAATATAAATAGAAAGCAGGAATCATGTGCAGTGCTTCTTCTAAGGCTCACTGAAGATGTTACCTAATAGGGTGATGAAACATCTGGAAATGAACCTTCCAGCTCAGCAAGCAAACCTACATCCAGAGGATGACACAGTTTAGTTACCTATCACAGTGACTGGTAAAGATAAAATCAGTAACAAGGGCTTGAGGTTCAAATGAAGGAATGCCAGCTTCAATCACTTGAGATTTCAGCTCAAGAAAACTTTAGCTAATCCAAATGTTGCATGTTAGAGAAATTTGACAAATAGAGGCAGTGGAGAAATTGGAGTAGGTGATGGAGAGATATAGGTGGGCATCATCAGCACATATATGGAAGCTGTGCTGATGTATTTGGGTTATTGGTGTGAAAGATTGCACTAGGACCCTGACTAAATGAATCAAGAATCCATTTCTCACAATACCAGATCATCATCTGCTGAAGTTCATGATATAAGAGACCCATTTCCTGGTTTCACAACCACCAGCATTTGGTTTGAAATCGGAAATCTTGGCAATATTTTCCAAGCCAAGTGGAAAATAAAACTTGTGCAATCAAGCAAAATGGCAATGAGCTTATTTCGCATATGGACCATTTCACCCTGATGTCTCTGAGAGGCAACATAAGGATAAGAAACAGACCATAGATCAATCCAAGGATGTAAAGACCGGCCAATGAGCCATTTATTGAAGGCGTTGTGCCGAGTAGATAAAGTAACAAGCTTTTTGGAGCACAGAGAATTTGTTTTCAAAAGAACTAATTATAGATAAATGTATTTGATACCTAGCTTGTTTCGAAGGAAAGGTTTATACAAATATAGACAGGAAAGTTCAAATTAAAAGTGCCAAATTAACTAATCATAAATTTGGGTGGCACGGTGGCACAGTGGTTAGCACTGCTGCCTCCCAGCGCCAGAGATCCAGGTTCAATTCCCGCCTCAGGCAATTAACTGTGTGGAGTTTGCACGTTCTCCCTGTGTCTGCGTGGGGGTACTCCGGGTACTCCGATTTCCTCCCACAGTCACAAAGATGTGCAGGTCAGGTGAACTGGCTATGCTAAATTGCCCGTAGTGTTAGGTGAGGGATAAATGTAGGGGTGTGGGTGGGTTGCGCTTCAGCGGGTCAGTGTGGACTTGTTGGGCCGAAGGGCCTGTTTCCACACTGTAATGTAATATAATCTACATTACTTTCTGTCATCTGCAGTTTGAAATTATTTTAATATTGTCCTATCCATGGACTTCCAGGATAGATGGAAAGTTTCCTTTCGGCCATTAATTCCTACCTAGTGAGAACTTGACAATAGTGACCCCAATTTACTAACAAACTTGTTAATTTTATTTCATAAATAATTTTTACTCATATCTTTACAAAATGTAGTTTATAGTACAGGTAGAGACTAAAGGATAGCAAAAAACTGCAACACATTGAAATGTTAAATGATATTATATATTCTAAACAATGAAGTATTGATACTGACTCTGAGTGAAAAGGGGATTAGGCAAGCTGCTATTAATGGCTTGCTGCGTTAGTTGTGTTGTATGAAGTAGTGAGCTTATCAAGAGTATGTTCATGAAGACAGCGGTGTATTCTTTTTTCTAAAGTAGATAATTAACTAATTAGATTTACAAATGCATTGCTTGCTGAAAAAGTTTGTTTCGTTTCAGGATATTAAATACTACTTTATTTGAAAGCTGGGAGATTGTTGGTCCATACCCATCATGGTGGATTTTCAACTTGCTTTTATTGCTGCTTCAGCTGTTGCATAGTTTCTGGTCATATCTCATCATAAGGATCACTTGCAAAGCTATTGCTAAAGGAAAGGTATGTTCTCCTTCATACAACAGCAAACTACTGTGGATCCTGGAAATCTGTTAAGTCTGCTAAGGAGACCTGGATATATGTTGCAATATGTTGTGCCACAGTATTTAATAAAGTAGCCATCTCTATAACTCAGCTACTTCCAGTCATCTGAAAACCAACTTGCATTTCAACCCCTGCAAATAGCAGCATTGCAACTGATCTTAATGTCTTCAATTAGAACTGAAAAGTATGACTGGAGTGCCAGTCAGTTGGGTTACCCAAAGAAATTTTGGAAGCCAAAAAGAGATCTAAGTAGTGATTAAGCAGTTAGGTCCTTTTTAAAACACTGCCTGTCCAGGAGGAACAAAAGCATTTACCTCCAGACTCTCAACCGCTGATTATACCCTTTCACCACTACCAAGATTGACCCCAACCCCAATTTTTGCCTTTTTCTCCCCTCCCAATGGTTGTGTTCCAAGGTCCTCCTGCCAAACTTTGATAGTTTTGGTCTATTTGGAAGCATTCTGAACAGTCCTCAGCCATGTCCTTTTACTATCATTGGACACATCACCATTCATCTGGAAGATGGTCAATCTGGAAAAATCACAGCAGGTCAGGCAACATCCGAGGAGCAGGAGAGTCGACTCTTCTGCTCCTTGGACACTGTCTGACCTGCTGTGCTTTTTCCAGAGCCACACTTTATCAACTCTGACTCTCCGGCATCTGCATTCCTCGCTATCTCCTAGGTGGTCAGTCTGTCAATTGGACTGTCAAATTTCCCCCTGAGCAGGAAATAATGAGATTGAAATCTCCTGTTCAATTTTGCAGTGCACCATGTGCCTCTGATGTCTCCACCTTCCATCTCTCCCAATCCTTACCCCCATCTCCCCCCCCACCCCCACCACCAACCCCACACCAGCTAGAATGACACTTCCCCTCTCTCTCCTTCCAAAGTTGAGGCCATATTTTCCCAAAAACAATCTGTTTCTCTTTTTTGTGAAATCTTCCTACCTCTTTGCTTTGGTAATGTCATAATCAGGAATTATGAATTTTAAAGAGTGTTAAATTAAAATCTTTTTTTGCTGAAATATTCGCCATTTTGATTCTGCAGTACCATCATTGATTTTTAAACAGCTAGGTTAAATTTGTGTTTAAATATAGTCACTAGCTTTCTGTACAACTGTATTCAGTGTACCAAATGACATAGCCCAGCTATTTCTTCTAGGTCTTGGCAACATTAGAGAAAAATCAAGTCAATAAATAGACTAACAAAACGAAAGCGAGGTTGCTCAGACAAATAATTAAAGTTCTAGTGGCACTAATTGTTAGATTTGATTCTTTTACATGCCCAAAATTGCTGGCAATACAACTAAATTATGTTGTTGACAATTTGTATTGGTATCTAATCTACAAGTTGTTTGCAGACTTAAAATAAAAAAAGGTTCTATCGAAACGCTTCAGTTCTGATCAACTGATCATTACGGTAAAAACAAGAACAACCTATATTTGTTTGGAGTCTCCAATACATGAAAAAATTAATGCATATCACAAGGCATTATGTAGGGCAACAAAAAGTCCTGGTCATGAAGAGTCCTGATTGGAGGAGAGTGAGGTGTTAAGGCAGAAGAATTGATGGCCTCTGGGACTTATATGAAACCTATTAATAATGAGGCAAAAGTAGGGGGTGATGGGAAGAGGCCAACATCAGGACTGACCTAGGTAGGTAGATCAACAATGAATCAATTGAATGACAACTTCTGTTACTTTGTTCCCATCTGTAATATGGCAGAACTGAGGAGAGATTATGGTACCCTACAAGAAAATTGTGAGTTGTGTTTTAAGAGGTACTGTGGAGTTCTCCACCCACTTCTAAAAAGTCATTTGGAAGGGGAAGCCTGCCTACAATCTCTAAACCTCTCAACCTCCTACAAAATTTCAGACAGGTTGGAATAGGCAGATAAAAGGTGACATGAAGGCCATCTGTGGATTTTATGTGCCCTCAATCCTGTAGCCTGGGAGGTGCATAAAACACAGCCCTATATACACTAGTGCTGAGTATTGTTATTGTAGCTCATTAACTTTGAATAGTGGTACAGAAGATATCATGCCAAACTATGTTTTCTCTTATTCTACTTGTTTAATCTCTTCCTCGTCCAAACTTGAAAGGCTGGGAAATGGAATCCTTTACATGTAAGTTTCACTGGTTAAAATCTCCAAATGCATTTCCTAATCATTAGAATAATGTTTTTATTCTTTTCCCATTATTCTTAATGTGATCTTTTTTAATGCTCCCATAGATGCCATATTTCATTTTATATGTAAATCATTCACTGTAGCAAAATGTATTCATTTCAATAATAATTCAATAATAAGTACTTACCACAGAGTTATATTTAGTATAAAGGCTACAGGTTTCAAACACCATGAATTGACAGCAATATCACAATTTAAATCTCTATTTGCTGCAGTTTGGATTTTAATTGCATCATGAATTGTTCGTAGCGCCACTGCAGGAAAGATTTTGGGAACCACAGGATACATTTAGCAAGCTTTGAGCAAATTGCAGAAGCAGTAAAGGGTATCTGGTCCGGCAGCAGGGAAGTGTCAGGTCTCAGTGGGTGAGAGGTGTCAAGTTTCACTTAGGTGCTCAGTACCCAATGGGGAAAAAGAAATTTCCATTCAGCAAACAATTGGAGCTATCCATCAAAATGCTTATTTGATAGGCACCTCATTGTGAAAATGATAGCTGAGGAAATCATTCAAGCAGCATAAGCCTACAATGACTTATCAGAAGAGGCATTCTGAAATACTAAGCATATTTCTTTTAGCTTCACACTTTTTTTAAAAGTTCCATAGAATTCCTTCAGTGCAGAAGAGATCGTTCAGCCCTTCAATTCTGCACTGTTGAATTTTCTCACCCAGGTCCACACCCCACCTTATCCTGTAATGCTGCATTTGCCATGGTTAATCAACATAGCCTTCACATCCCTGGATACTACAGCATGTCCAATCTACCTAACCAGCAATCTTTAGACTGCAGGAGGAAACCAGAGCACCTGGAGGAAACCCATGCAGACATGCAGAGAATGTGCAAACTCCACATAGACAGTCACCCAAGGATGGAATCAAACTAGAGTCCTATGAGCCACTGTGTCGCTCAGGTCCTTCACAATGTTGGCAGTCTTAATAAGTTAATATACATTTTGCACAATTGTATGCTATTTCACAATCCCAAAGGATGAGCTATCTCTGCCAAATGAGTCCCAGGAGTAGAACCAAAGGGGAGAAACATAAAACATTTATCCACCCCTCAATGCTCTTCATCCCCACACACACTCAGTTCCCTACCCAAGCCACCCTTGCTAACCTAATGTCTGATGTCCATACACATAACCAGCATTCTCTCTAATTTTCTTTTCAGCAGCAAATTCTGGAACTGGAACTCAGTGCTTGCCTGTGCAGAGCCTTCGGGAGAACATTGCCCAAAACCTCTCATCTGCCACCCTATACCTCATTATCGATCCATCATGCACCACATGTCACTGTTCTATCTTAGTGCATACTTCCACTCT